>NC_064472.1:21391962-22668629 GCF_023343835.1 Lagopus muta
GTAATAACAGATGACAGCAGTGCCATACATGCCTTTAATTCCAGCTTTGTCAGCCCAGGCAAGTTTCCGTGTGCTGCTCCAAGCGCAGCCCACAGGAGGAGCGAGTGGTGATTTAGCAGTGGATTGTTAGAGTTAGGGTACTATGAGTATGTTGATGTTGGACTTGATGATCTTGAAGGTCTTTTCCAATCAGAGTAGTTCTATGATTCTATAATTTTTGTTCTTTAGCATTTCCAAATACATTGTTCAGAACTATGTAATACTTCTTACTCCACTTTGTCAGGTAGAGCTAAGTAGACATTTCTTCTAAAGAATCTGAATAATAAATGTTTGGTCAGCATAACTTATGACCTTGCAATTTTTAAGCAGGACTAAATATCCTAAAATTAAAATATAAGCAAATATTTTCCATTACAGCTAAATGTGTAAGCTAATGAGCCACCTCTACTTTCTTTTTCCCTAAATCTCTACTCACTTACTCTTTTCTTCAAGCTGCTAAAAGTAATAAATGAGCGATTTGCCATTGGTCTGGCTGAAGAAAATGTGAAAGTCATAGAAATGCAGCCTAGGTGCTATTCCAACAGATACCTTCTTAAGAGGTCAGAAGAATCATGATACTACTTGGAAGTTGTATGTGATCAGCTCTATAAAATATCAAGTTCCATAGCACAATAATACAAGTATATACAACAAAGATCTAACTTCAACAGCAAACTGGATGGTCATGAAGCGTCATCCCTTCAGCAACTTATTACTCCACAACTCCTTCTAGTTCTGGCATTAAAGCATCTTATCACAGCTACATCACCCTCAGCTCATGAAAAATGAAGGGTTATCTGAGTCAACTGAATCTGTAATAGATATGACTAAACTAACTTACATTACCTTCACATTACTTTGTATTAAGTTGCCCATGTGTCTAAACTATTAAACATTCCCTTAGATTTGCCTGGCACCACTATTACTTTATGTATATCACTAAGTATAACCCAAAAAATCATTAGGCCATCCAAAACAGATACTTGTAAGCCACCTACGAACTACATCTCACTTTGTTAAGAACCTTAACAATAAATGTGGTTTGAATACTCTTCCTTTTCTGTGGACTAACACTACAGTTTGACACTCTATTTTGTCTAATGCTTAATCTAAAGCCACTACTAAAAGAACTCTTAAATTCCATCATTCTTGATTAAAACTAACTAGTTTACATGAGTTCTAGACTATCAAAACTACAAGAGTTTCTCCAGAAGTACTGTTACTATGTTGGCCCATGACATCAGTGATAGGACTACAGGGAACAGCCTCAAGTTGCACCAAACTGAACCTCAAGGGGAGGTTCAGATTGAACATCAGGAAAAATTTCTTCTCCAAAAGACTAGTCAGGTGCTGGAATGGGATTCCAGGAAGGTGGTTGAGAGACTGATCCAGGAGGTGTTCAAAAATCATTTAGATGTACTAACAGACATGGTTTAGTGTCATGATATGTGGACAGTCGCACTGTACTGCACAGGATGATCTTGGAGGTCTTTCCCAACCTTGGTGATCCTTTGATTCTATTCTATGATCAGAACCAGATGTTAGTGGTATAGACACAGAGGCTGAACTCTCCCATCAATATTTTCATCACATTTTGTAGCTATGTGACATACGGCAGCAAAGGGATAGTCTGACAAAGTGGCAAAGTGCACAAAGTTCCTCCATGCAGAAAAATTGGCACCCCAAATCTGTTGAACATTTATGGACACCAAGCAATGTATGTGAGCACAGTGAGGTGGCAGGTGCTGTGTTTCAGCAGTTGTTGCAACAGCCACATTGTGGATGGCCATGCAGACTTTTACAAGCTGGCTCTTGTTCATCACTGGTGGAAATTTATTGCTACTGGTGACTATGCTAAAAAAAAAAAAAAAAAAAAAAAAAAAAAAAAAAAAAAGTGTTTTGTAGCTGAGAACTTGCTCTATCATTGTTATTGCGCTCTTTGCACTTGCCATGGTAATAAATAGAATGCATTACTTTTGGCACATTTTCAGGCTTTTAAGTTTATTCTGAAGTACTCTTAATTGAATCTGTTCAAAATGCTTTTGGACATAAGCTGTGGGGCTACTTTTAGAATTGGACCAGTAAGGCTTGTACAAAACAGTAAGTAACTATTATTATTAAATAACTATTACTAGAATAGCAGAACTGCTCAGATTGGAAAAGACCTTGAAGATCACCAAGTCCAACCGTAACCTGACCATTCCACCCTAACTCTAACAGCCCACTGCTAAATCATGTTCCTGAGCACCACAGCCAAATGGTTTTTAAACACATTAGGAGATGGTGACTCAACCACCTCCCTGGGGAGCCTATTCCTGTGCTTAACAACCCTTTCTGTAAAGAACTTTTTCCTAATAACCAACCTAAATCTCCTCTGGTGCAACTTGAGGCCATTTCCCCTTCTCTTGTCACCAATAACCAGTGTGAAGAGACCAACACCACTCACTCTGCAATCACCTTTCAGATACTGGAAGAGAGCAATTAGAAAGCAATATCATGAGCCGGCAGTCTAGTTCTGACCTCACCACATGTAACAGGAAATAACTTGGTAACTATTTGGTAAAAATAGATAGATGCTTGGAGTAGGAGACTATCAAGAGAGCTATCATTTCCCCAGACTAAACAGCCCCAGTTCCTTCAGTCACTCCTCATGAGACATATTCTCCAAGCCCTATATTCTCCAAGCCCTTCACAAGCCTTGTTACCCTTCTTTGAACATGCTCCAGCACCTCAATGTCCTTTCTGTACTGAGGTGCCCAAAACTGAACACAGTACTCAAGGTGAGGCCTCACCAGTGCTGAGTACAGGGGCAGGATCACTTCCCTAGTCCTGCTCACCACACCATTACTGATACAAGCCAGGATGCCACTGGCCTTCTTGGCCACATGAATACACTGCTGGCTCATATTCAGCCATCTATCCATCAGTACACCAAGGTCCCTTTCTATCAGACAGCTTTCCAGCCACTCTTCCCCAGGTCTGTAGGGTTTCCTGGGGTTGTTGTGACCAAAATGCAGGACCCAACACTTGGCCCTGTTGAAACGCATACAGTTAACCTTGCCCCATTGATCCAGTCTATCCAGGTCCCTCTGTAGCGTTCTTCTCTCCTCATGCACATCAACACTCCCTCCTAACTTGCAGTCTCCTACATTTATTTCAAGTCACAAGGAGACTCCTTGAAGAAATTTGAGAGCTGTTTTTTTTTCTAGCAGAAGGAAGTTTTGAAGTCTAAAAGTGTCAAAATAGAATCTAAAAATCTAGAAAAATAGCTTGCATACCATCAAATTTGGAGAACATAAGACGTAGTGGTACTGTATTTAAGGGGCACAACTGAAAAGGACACAGAACAGTGACTCTGCTTTCAAAAAGCACCACAGAAAACAAAACAAAAAAAACACCACCACCTTAGTTCTTGGAGAGTGTATCACAAACCGGAGTCATTAAAACTGAGGGCACTGAAAACTGATGCTTTTAGCATAACAGCTGTATATTGATGGGTATAGGTATCATTGAGCCAAAGGGCCACAGAACATTACTGGGATGCACTGAGAATCCTAAGTTGCGTTCTGTCTGGAAAGCTAAAGAGAACTTTTTTGTTTCAGCTGATTAGTTGAAAGAGGAGAACTCACATATTATTTTCTTTGAAGAGTATGTAATTGTAAAAAGAATAGCATAGAATGCCTGCTCAACACACTTGCTTTGTTTTCTGCATTAGGGTAATTCTGAGTATTACGGAAAGCTTAAGATGGGCTTCTCTGTTTTTTTTGTTTTTTTTTCCTTCTCAAAAAAATAAAGTGAGACTTTGGATGAATGTTAGATTCAAATAACAAAAAAAATACTCAGCAGAATGAGTTGTATTGCATGAAAGACTGCTTTCAAACAGCAGTACTTATTTCAATCCACAATTCGATGGAAATAAGAAAAGGTATGAAGATTGTGCAATTTTGTTTTTTGATTACAGGCTGCATAAAGCCAGGAAAAACTAGATTAGGGTAATCCACTGAATAAAATGCTAAAACAAGAAGTGCGTGGTGTACAAATAAGTGGCTCACATAAGTTCTGTGCCTCTGGTTTAAGTAGTAAGAATAATCAAAGACACAGTGAAACCCAATTTCTCATGTTATCATGGGTTCCGACGACGTAGGTATGGCATAGCCAAAAGAACTGATGCTCAGAATTGGAACGCTGTAAGTTTAAGACTAAGCCATTTTGGCAGTAAAATTTCACTTTCAAATATTTTTCAGTAACATACACTCCATGAACATGTATTTAAAGATTGTGCATATGCTTACACTTAAGTGGCCTACTGTTGACTTGTACTTGTCTGTAGTGGTAGAATCAGACCCTTAGGCAAGCAGTAAGCCATACACAAGATCCTGCTTTGATATTATGGGCACAGAGTATCAGCACAACTATATACCTAAGTCTCACATAAAATTCACCAAAAATTAACTGATGCTTTAATTTTACACAAGGAATTTACACTTAATATGAAGTTAATGCTATTGAAGCCGTAAGACTCAATCCTGTGAATTAAGATTTGATAATCAGAACCTGTAACCTTTTACAGTCTCCAGCATAGTTTGCAGCTATCAAATGTCAAGTAGAAGTGATCCCAGAGAGAGGCAGCAGGTCAAACTCCAATGCAACAAAGCTAGAATTGCACTATCATTCAGATAAAATTTATTGTAGAATTATTAATATTCAAGTGCAAGGAACATAAAGAGCAGACCTGTTTGAATGCTACCACCTTCAAAGCTAGGTATTTTAAGAATAAAACGCACAACAGTTCAGAATAAAAACCTGTTATCTAACAGCAGTAATAGCCAAGGCTGAACAGCAAGAGTGTAATTCTTAAACACAAACATTGTTAGAATATCACAACTGATGTTCTAATGAGCAGAAGTAGACAGGATCTATTCTATACTGTATTCCAAAAAAATCAAACCTCAAATACAGATGACTTAGGCATTTTGGTGACTCAGAGGGAAGAGTGCCACCTACTGAGTTATCAAATTAATTATAATACAACTAACCTATCATGTATTTCCTATGAAACAGAAAAAGCAAGTTCAAAGTGACATTTACAGAGTTTTCTATGCCACTGAAAATGTAATCCCTTTTTGTTATAAAACGTTAACTTCGTTTATGTAACATGATAGTGAATCTATTTCTAGACTAATAATACTTAAACCTAAATTATTTCCAAAAAGTTTCAGACGCTTCTGTTCTGATGTAATTCAAGAGCTTTAGTTTCTAAAGGAGGATGTAACTTTCCAAATACCCTGTCCCTACAATCTTTCACAGTTAGACATCAAAACATGAATATGCTCAAAATTATGCATCTAATTACATCCGGAAAAGAATGCACTCTTAACTTCTCCTCTCCCCTCCTTCTCCCCAACCCCACCCCACCCCATCCCCCTTTAAAAAAAGATTCTGGAATATGAGTTTAACAATGTTGAAGACACAATATTTAGAAGCAAAAAACATCAATCCATTACTGAATATATTGATTTACTTGACCTTCAGGTTTAATTCATTGGTAATCAACACAACACATGCCTCTTTTGGGAGAAAAACAAAAAAACCAAAGCAGATAAACCACACTTTTAGAAATACATACAGTGATCAAGAAAAAGTACTTCTACATAACCCATTAAATGTATCTTGTGTCTTATTCTCAGAAATACAGAAGAACAGTATGTATCTTGAGATGCTTTTTTTATTGGTTGTTCTCGGTGTTTATGAACAAATACTGCCATGCACTTCACATTTGCATAGTTTATGATGTACACCTTTAATGTAGTTAATGAAAGTTACTAGAAACTGACCTTAAGTTGCACTGTCACTCTCCTGGAAAAAAGTGGGTATATCTTTAATTTTGTTTTGCTTTTCTCAGAAATTCCCTTCTCTTTAAAAAATACAATCAACACACAGCAGCTATTTCAGTGCAGATTAATTAAAACAGAAAACTATCCTATCGTACAAGTTCTAAAAAGAATCTCTCTTCCTCTGATGTTTATAAAGACACTATTTACTTTTAAGAAGATAGACAGAAGAATTGGTGACACTCCAATCTGTTATATCAAACCTACATCCATGGCATACCTAAAAGAGAACAAGCAACAGAGAAGGTGGAGAAATGGGAGGTTTGGGGAGGGAGATAAAGGAGGAGTAGAAACTTGTTCATTATTTATGTTCTACATCTTTGTACACATTAATAAAATAGTTATTTCATATAGACTCTTTCCTTACAGATAGTCCGCCTTCCAAGATAACTAGAGAATTTGAGCAAGTAGTTGAATACAAAGGTTATATATAACCTCATACTAGAATCTCTGTCATGCCCCAATTGCTTACCAAAATCTCGTTTTTGGACTTGACAATTTCAACTATTGCATATTTGACAGAATCACAGTCTTACTTTCCTATTTGCCAGTAGTGCTTTTGAGCATAAGTAACTCAAAGTATAAAGCTATCCACATTTCTGTTTTAAAAGCAGAAATATGCTTCAAATGTGCTTATTCCTAAGCAACTTTCATTGAGTTCAGAGGATGTGGAAACACCCAAGAATTTTATTTATTTATTTACTTAAAGTATGGTGTAGCGATTCTTTATTCCTAAAAGCTTGGCTGGGAAACTCTAACCTACTACTGAGGTAACATAGAAAAAGGAATAGGAATCTGCCTTACTGGAACCCCTGCTGAACTTAAAAGCGGTGCAAAAACTTTTGCAGTACTGGTACAGCATTCCCTTTCCTGTCCTTCAGCTCTTTCATCACACGTTTCAATCAAACAGCTCAACCTCACATTTTTCTATCTTGCTAGCAAAACACATTCAAATATGTACAGGTGACAACTTACTGAATAATATTCAACAGCAGTCTTTAGATGGCTATTTTAGAAAGTTTTAGAAAGTCAGATTTCTATGTAAAGATTTCAGTTGTAGAAAACAAATCTTCAGGAACATCTGACCTTACTTCTGAAGTCTCCTCCAAAAAGCAGTGTTTGAAAATATGAAGCAATCATGAGCTGGCAGTCTAGCTCTGACCTCACCACATGTAACAGGAAATAACTTTGGAAACTATTTGGAAAAAATAGATGCTTGGAGTAGGAGACTATCAAGATTTTGGGATCTGAGCAACGATAAAATGATGCCTCACAGTACTCAAGAGAGTCTATATAACCAACAAAATACAGAAATTCCCTCAAACATAGTTTGCACATATAAAACTGAAATAACTCCTGACAGCAGTGTGACAAAGGGCAAAGAAGTGGCAATCTTAAGAAAAGTTAAGAGATCATAGAATCATAGAATCACAAGGTTGGAAGTGACCTATAAGATCATCTAGTCCAACCGTCTCCTCATCACCACTGCCACCACAAGCACTAACCCATATCATGCAGCAATGAGAAAAACCCCTAACAGTGGAGCATGAGTCCTCACTGCCAAAGAACTCAGCAGAAAATAGAGTAGCACAGGAACTAGTTAAACCATCCAGGGGTCTTTATGAACACTGGTGGTTTGTTAGTTTGATATACATGAAGTGACGGATGTCTATGGAATTAAATACTACTTATTAAATATCTATTTCTTTTTTTAATTAAAAGTTATTTAGAAAAAGTATACCCTTATTTTACATTGCTATGAATCTGTGATTTAAAGTAACTGTTTAACAATGCATTATTCTATTTCTACAGATTAGGTATTTTCAAAAATAGGATACATCTGTATCACTAGTAGAATTGCAGAATTACTCAGGTTGGAAAAGACCTTGAAGATCATGAAGTCCAACCATTACCTAGCCATACTAGCGTAACAACCCACTGCTAAATCATGTTCCTGAGCACCACATCCAAATGGTTTTTAAACACATTAGGAGATGGTGACTCAACCACCTCCTTGGGAAGCCTATTCCAATGCTTAACAACCGTTTCTGTAAAGAACTTTTTCCTAATAACCAACCTAAACCTCCCCTGGTGCAACTTGAGGCCACTTTCCCTGGTGCTGTCACCTGTCACCAATGCAACGAGACCAACCCCACTCTCTCTGCAATACCTTTCAGATACTGGAAGAGAGCAGTAAGGTCTCCCTTCAGCTTCCTTTTCCCCAGACTAAACAGCCCCAGTTCCTTCAGTCACTCCTCATAAGGCATATTCTCCAAGCCCTTCACAAGCCTTGTTACCCTTCTTTGAACATGCTCCAGCACCTCAATGTCCTTTCTCTACTGAGGTGCCCAAAACTGAACACAGTACTCAAGGTGAGGCCTCACCAGTGCTGTGTACAGGGGCAGGATCACTTCTCTAGTCCTGCTCACCACACCATTCCTGATACAAACCAGAATGCCATTGGCCTTCTTGGCCACATGAATACACTGCTGGCTCATATTCAGCCATCTATCTATCCATCAGTACACCAAGGTCCCTTTCTATCAGACAGCTTTCCAGTCACTCTTCTCCAGGTCTGTAGGGTTTCCTGGGGTTGTTGTGACCAAAATGCAGGACCCAACACTTGGCCCTGTTGAAACGCATACAGTTAACCTTGCCCCACTGATCCAGTCTATCCAGGTCCCTCTGTAGCGTTCTTCTCCCCTCATGCAGATCAACACTCCCTCCTAACTTGGTGCCATCTGCAAACTTACTGAGGATGCACTCAATCCCCTCAACAAGATCATTAGAAATATGTTAAACATAAGCGGCCCCTGTACCAGGTCCTGAGGGACGCCCGGGCTCATGACTGGCAGCCAACTGGATTTAACTCCATTGACCACAACTCTTTGGGCCCGGCCATCCAGCCAGTGTTTCACCCAGCACAGCGTACACCCATCCAAACCATGGGCAGCCAGCTTCTCCACAAGAATGTTGTGGGGGAGAGTGTCAAAAGCCTTAATGAAGTCCAGGTAGAGCACACTGACAGCCTTATCTTCAGCCACTAAGCGGGCCACCTTGTCATAGAATGAAATCAGGTTTGTCAGACAGGATCTACCATTCGTAAAGACATTCTGACTGGGCCTGATCCCCTGGTTGACCTTTAATTGGTCCATGATGGCTCCTGAGATCTGAGAACAGATCTGAGGATCTGTTCCATAACCTTTCAGGGCAAAAAACCACAATACACAAAGCACAAAACATTGCTTCAGACCACCTCACAGAAAATACCTCCATATAACTGCACCAGACACCTGGAGATCAGAGTGGGAAAACAATCCCTAACATACAAAAGAGGTGGAGAGATGCACCTGCATCTCCAGGATAACAGAAACAGAAAACTGAACACATCATTTGCAACATTTAGGTAGATCAATGACATTGACCTTTAACAGATGGCATAACTTGAGATAAGATATGCAAGGTCAGAGAGAATACTACCTCTAGTTTTGAAATGGTTAACATACTCACATGCCCAACTCCACGTACAGATTTTAAAGCTGTTGAATATCTGAAAAAGTTAAGCAGCAGGGAACAAGCAATACTCATTTTATGGTAAGAGTATTTGCATAATTAAAATGAAAAGGCTATGAACTTAGATTGAAATCCTACCCAGATCCTACTGAAATATTGGGCATTCTGCCACTGACCTCAACGCATAAATAATCATACCCTTTGTTAGGACAGATTTGTGTAAACTAGTAGAAACTGAAGATCGCTAAATACTGAAAGTAATGGCTATGATGTTGTCACTAAATGAATTAATTTACAACCTGTGCCGTAATTAAAAACATATGTTTTTAATGTGTTCCTATACAGAAGCAATCTAATAAAATGTAGTAATAAACTTGAGCTAATAGTCAAGACTAATGTTTAAAATCTGAAGAAAACATGAAAATGTAGAATATATTCATGTGCAGCAAGAGAGAGAGACCTTTTGCAACAAATTGCAGACGAACTCCAACATTGGTAAAAATCCAGTGTAAAAACTGGCCTAAGATGTTCTTCTGGATTGTTAAGAATGAGAAGCACAGCTAGTCACTTGCATATCTACTATTCTGCCAGTCACTGTAAATTGTGAAAATACCAGCTCTGATATTGTACTTAAGGAGGGGGAAGGGAAAGGGAATGCTAGGATTCTAATCAGACTAGTAAGAAAAAATTTAAAATGAGAGGTTTTTAAAAGCCTCTATGTTCTCTAAATAAAAGAAGGCAAAATATGACATTTCAAACTGCTAGAAAGCCCTTCCTCAGATATCTGGCCAAGCAGTAACTGAGTGTTCTAACAGATATCCTAAACTATTACCACCAAACATTTCCTGGAAAAACTATCATTTGAGTAGTTTTATGACCCTTTGTGCAACTAAGAAGGTAAATGTCTGAAGAGGGAAAAAAAAAAAAAAAAAAACAACAGCATACAAAAGAATTTTTCATTGATTTTTTTCTTCTGTTGTAAGGTGGGTATGTAAAAGGAAAACATTTATTTCTAAACTACAGCAAACATTAATATACCGTTACTAACAACAGAAAATGCAGTTTGGTATTTCACGGATTTACTTCAATGCATTTTTAATTATGCCTCATTTACAGAAAGCCTTTCACCAGGGACAGGAAGTAGTTGCACTGCTCACGTTTCATGCTGCTGTATACGCTACTATATATTCAACTTTTCCAGCTCAGGAAAACATTAGGTTTGTGACCAGTTTCACTCATTGAGCACATCTTAAGTGTGCAAGGTTAAACTCAAAATTTCTGTCTTAACTTGAGATAGGTGAACATTACTTGTCTCTTTACTCAACAGCAAGTATTTTAATGCATTTACCAAAAAAAACCAAAAAACAAAAAACAAAAAAAAAAAAACCAAAAAACCTCCAACCAACCAACCAACCAACAAAAAAGCCAGCTTTCAGACTTCAGGTCTCCAGTCAAAGCATGAAAATCTGAGCTTTACTCCATGATACTGGTCACTCTTCTGGATTTGGAATTAAATAAAACACATTTTGCCCATCTGGAAAGGATTAGGCAAACTCTGGGCATACATTACATCTTTTCCAAACTTCCACTCTCAGAGACACAAACTTTATAAACTAAATCAGAATACGTATCTTCAACAAAGCATAATCTATAAGCCAACCAATGATACCGCAAATTAACAACCTTTTTAGTGATTAGAAAACAATCCACTCACAAACATGCTTGTTAATTAGCTGCTAATGACCTGCTGTTTGACATCCACAATGCAATAAGCATTTTTCATATTTCAGATTTTTCAGATAGTTTTTTAGCATTCCAAGTGAGTTCTCTCAAATCCCACAGTCTGACTCCTGTCAGCTAAAAAAAAAAAAAAAACTATTAATAAGTGTTAAAAGATACCACTTGCGCTACCATTCTTCCCTCAGAATCGAAAGCAATTTATAGCCAAGATAGGAAGTTTGAATTGAGATTTAGGCCTTATTCTATAAATAGAGAAGGGAGTGGAACAATAAACAAAAGAAGTCACATCCAACAAGCAAGTGTATAACTATCACATAAATGCGAATATAGATAATATGCCAACTGATTTCATTAATTCATCTTGTGTTTTTTGTTTTTTTTTTTATATTGGCAGTGTTATCTAATTTCATTTTCTATCATTATTCCACCATGTCCTACGGCTACTCAACTCACAAGATGAGCTACAAATTACAGAAACTGATGACAGAAAATTCTTCGTTGAAATCTTTGTGTATGTTTCCTCTCTCCTAAATGTATAGGGCTTGCCATCTTGGTTAAACTTGGTAGCTCTAGGCCCAAGTGTATCTAAAAGAGAGAGAACGTGTGTCACCATAATTTTCACAGCTGTTATGTCAGATCTCAATCACAACTCCTCTTTTGTCAGTCTTCAGGTAGTCATTCTAGAGATTATTTCTTCAGATAATTAAGAGCAACGACATGTTCGTAACACAAAAGCAAGAATGTAAGAACAGTAGTATTAGTTCATTATTTAGGTTTAAAAAGTGATTCTATCAGTGGAAAGTAGCGTATATGTAAAAAGGAGTACAAGGAGCATACCATCTACAGAAATACTGTACAAATACTCCTACTGTGTGAACCATATCAAGTACCACACATTCCCCAAACTACTGTACCTAAACAGAAGTACATTTCAGAGTTTGTTTCTACCCTACCAAATCTATCATTTTGAATGCACTAGGATTTTTTACTTACTCGTCTTCAATTCCCTGAGAATAAAGAGGCATGGGAAATTTATTGTTACTTGTTGTAAAGCGGGGTCCTCAAATTTTAAATACATGCACAGAAAGAAATTAAGGGCAACAGATATATGATAGTTTTTCAACTGTCCCTCAGAAGAACACACACACCTGTGGTCTCCAATAAATTAAGTCAATGGATAATCTTACAATTCTTGCACAAAAATAACACAAAGGAAAACAGCCTCCTGCCAAGGGCTTAAATTCACTGTAAGGAATTCCAGTAAAACAGCTAGGAAGTCTGGACAACAAATGAGGATGAAAATTACTTAATGGACTGTAGCCAAAGAAGAAAGAAGCAAACAAATACAATTGACATCAAAATTACTTCTTGAAATCAAAGCCTTTCTTGTTAATGGGGGGAGAAACTGCAGGATGAGAATCAGAGACAAGATTTCATGGGAACCAGAATGCTCTGAATGCTCATTTTTATTGGACAAGGATAGGAAATTCTCCTGACAGAGCAATGTTAGAGTGCCTTGCATAGAAACAAAATCTTTGCAAACAAGTTAAGAAGCCCAGACAAAGTGGAAAAATGCCTCAGAAAAGAAGCATAACAATCTTGGACCTGCAGGAGGAAAGGAATGTGCAGAGTCCTGACTGGCCCGACCCTGCTACCAAATGCCTTAACTAGTACAGAATCTAATGGGAAAATGTTACTTGTTACTACAGAATAAAAATATATTACTAATCTATAAGCTACCAGCATGTAAAAGAAGAACCATTCGTATGAAATAGCTTTCCTTTTAGTACTGCTAATCAGACAACACAGCTTCTAAATCAGCCCTGGCTGCCTAAACCCCCTTAATATTATAAAAAATGAAAGGCATGATTGTGGTCAGCTCTACACAGGTATGCAAAATGAAACAAGAAGCCTTTTGCTCCTCTCAAATGTCTAAACCACTGCCAGAAACACTACAGTTCTTTAGATTACCGACCACAAGATTTACAGGAGTTTAAGACTACTGCTGTATGCGAATACCGTCTGCCCCTTCAGAAATGTGACAGCACTGGTTTGCACTGGGGATTCATGCTTCACAGATAAGTACAAGAGAATACACCTTGCCAATGAGAGCACATGGATGAGCAAATGATTACCTAAAGCATCATGAAGTTAATCTTGTACAAATACAATAAACAAACAAGCTCTGTAAATTTTCTCCCCTTTAAGTATTGGAAAAATCTACAATTGTGTAACGATGCTAAAGCAGTGTTATAAGAGACACTGAGTATTAGTACCGTCTGCACACATATTGGAGTTAAAGCTAACAGCCACCACACCATACTGCCAAGCGCTACACTTACTGAATTACAAGTACAGTGGTAGCAGGCAAAAACATGAAAATCTGTACTAATTTCTGAGAGACAGAGAGAACAAACACTCTTGCAGCTTGCAAGTTCATATGAAGTCCAGGGAAGAGGAAAAATTATAGCACCTGTAGCACTTTCCACTTTTACTGACTGCTCACTGATACTGTCCTCTTTCACCTGCACCTACAAATCCAGGTGGTGTTGAACTTAGTCAATAAAAATGTGCTATACTCTCGATTCTGTATTCACACAAATGAAGATTCCTCCAAAAACAAAGTAAGCTAGTTCATTGATGCTGCTGAATTAGCTGTTGCTAACACAGTAGACCACTTACAAAAGTAACTCCAATTCAATTACAAGACCTTCGAATGTAGAATTATTATTTATCACTAATTTCAAATGTCGTATCTGCATCTCTAACAGCATATCTGAGGAAAACAAATAACACTTATAGTCTCAATACCAAAGTTTTAAGAAAAAAGCTTCCAATAATTATTTTGCATGGTTTGGAATCAGAATCATATCAAAAGGATTGTTGCTGCATCAAAAAGATCTTGATGGTTTTGTCATGCGTACTGAATTTGATTTTCATTTTCCTTAAAAAATACAGAATAACTACTGGGAGACATTTCATTTCAATAGATTTGCTGTTTAAAATGCTCGTATTTCAAGCACTAAGGTATGTCCTTAGTGTTAAGGCACGCACACACAACCTCAGCTTCCCCCTGGAATTTTCTTCTCCATGGGCTGTTTGGTGTACCTTTTGTTCATCTTCTGTCATAAGAAAAGGCAAATTAATAGCTCTGGATCTTTCCTCCCAGCAGGAAAAGACTGTTTCTGCAAACTTTATTACAAAATAAATAAATTTAACTTATTTTATAGTAAATCAGTAACGTGCTTCTGGAAAAAAACAGCTGTTTAGTATATGGAGAAAACAAACTAGCCATTTCAGATTCACAAAATATTTGAGAACTATTGGGTTGTAAAAGAAAAACACCCATTTTTGTATTCTGTCATCTTTTATCTCTGCTACTAAATCAGGCACACAAGACAAAGAACAATTTCATTTATAAGGTATACACCTGCATGTTAACTAAGTCATTGCTGATGAACACCATCACTGAACAGTGCCAGAAACCCAAAACAAAGTGCTATTTTAAGAATTTCCCTACTTAACGATTTTTAATTTCCAGGCAAGGAAGTAACTGAATGGGATTGAAGAAAACTACCCATTTTCTCTTCAAAAATTGACATTATAGCATAAATAGCTTATCTTAAAAACACAAAACTCTGGAGGTCACCATTTTGGCCATATTTCTTACAGCATTTCTGAAGAAAAACAAAAAGTCATCAGGTTATCAATGAAGGTTTTTCACACACATAAACACACAAATAGCCCATAAACAAAAACTATAAAAAAGGCAAATAAATACTTCAGTATTGGAGGTAGAATAAAGGGATGTGTATGGGAGAATATACAGACTCAAAACTACAGTTCTAAATCTGATCTGAAAACCTGACATTGTGCTAAAAAGTGAGATTTCCACATCTCTGATGCTGGAATACAGGAATCAAATACAAAGACTAACTATTTCTACCAAAACACCTGAGACAAAATAAGCATATGAATTTATTCTTCTTCTCTTCTGTAGAAGGTCATCAAAATAGCATTACACTATAATGCAACTTCACAAAGCAAAGCTATTAGGTTAGTATGAAGGCTGCTCCAAAAGTAATAGCTGTTTTATTATGTTGGCCCACAACATCAGAGGTAGATGGTGGTATCACAGCAGAGGCTGAACCTTCTACCAATATTTCATTACATTTTGTTGCCATGAGACAGGTAGTAGCAGAGGGAACAGCCTGACAACATGGCATCTGACATGGAAGTACATACGAAACAAAGGCTTGTCACTGATTTCCTCCAAGCAGAAAAAACGGCATTCACTGAAGTTCACTGGCAATTGTAAACATTGATAAAGATCAAACAGTGGATGTGAGCACAGTGAAGGGTAGTTGCTGCATTTCAGCAGTAGAGACAGTGGGTCACCTCCAGTGGTGGAGATTTTTACAAGCGTGTAGAATCTTGTTCATGGCTGGTGAAAATGCATAACTCGTGGCAGTGACTGTTGAAAAAGTGTTTTGTAACTTAGAATTTGCTCAAATAGCTCTTATTATCGTTGTGTTTGTTTTAGAACTCTGTTAACGGAATTACCCAGAACTTACTTTTGGAGTAGCCTATGTATTTTCACTTTATGTACTCTTAAGAAACTGATTTAGACAACTGCAGAATAAAATGAAAAAAATATCCTGGCAAAAATCTCACGGAGTTCAACAAGAACTGCAGAGTCTGGAAAGTAGCTCTCTAGAAAAGGCGTAAATTCACAGCAAGTTGAATACAAGACAGTAAACTGCCCTTAAAGCAGCTAATGCTACTCTTAGCCATTTTATTAATGGAGAAATATTGCCAGCAGGTCAGAAGACGCCACAGCTAGAGTGCTAGGCCCAGTTCTGGGCCCATCAAAACATGAGATACACAATCATAGAATGGCCTGGATTCAAAAGGACCTCAAAGATCATCTAGTTTCATCCCCCTGCTGTGGGCAGGGTCACAAAACCACTAGGACAGGCTGCCCAGAGCCACATCCAGCCTGGCCTTAAATGCCTCCAGGGATGGGGCATCCACAACCTCCTTGGGCAACCTGTTCCAGTGTGTCACCACCCTCTGTGTGAAAAACTTCCTTCTGATACCTAACCTAAAACTCTTCTGTCTTAGTTTAAAACCACTCCCCCTTGTCCTATCGCTGTCCACCCATGTAAACAATCATTCCCCCTCCTGTTTTTATGCTCCCTACAAATACTGGAAGGCCACAATGAGGTCTCCCCGGAGCCTTCTCTTCTCCAAGCTAAAAAAGCCCAGTTCCCTCAACCTTTCCTCATAAGAGAGGTTCTCCAGCCCTCTGTTTATCTTAGTGGCCCTCCTCTAGACCTGTTCCAAGAGCTCTGCATCTTTTTTGTGCTGGGTACCCCAGGCCTGGACGCAGTACTGCAGATGGGGCCTCACAAGAGCTGAGTAGAGGGGGACAATCACCTCCCTCTCCCTGCTGACCACCCCTTTTTTAATGCAGCCCAGAACACAGTCGGCCTTCGAGGCTGCAAGCACACACTGCTGGCTCATGTCCAGCTTCTCATCCACTAGGATCCCCAAGTCCTTCTGTGCAGGGCTGCTCCCAAGGAGATCTTCCCCCAGTTTGTATAAGTATCTGGGATTGCCCCAACCCAAGGGCAGCACCCTGCACTTGGTCTTACTGAACCTCTTTAGGTCTTTATGGGCCCACTTCTCCAGGCTGCCCAGGTCCCTCTGGATGGCTTCCCTTCCCTCCAGTGTATCAACTGCATCGTTCAGCTTAGTGTTGTCTGCAAACTTGCTGTGGGGGCTCTCAATGTCATCATCTGTTATCGATAAAGATGTTGAAGAGCACCAGTCCCAAGACTGACTGCTGAGGGACACCGCTTGTGACCGGTCTCCACCCTGACACAGAACCATTGATCACAACCCTTTGGCTGCAACCAGCCAACCAATTCCCAATCCTCTGAACAGTCCATCCTTCAAATTCACACCTCTCCAATTTAGAGAGGACATCTGGATATACAGAATAGAGTCCAAAGGGGCTACTAAACTGATCGAGGAACTAGAATACCTCTCTTAAGAAGAGAGGCTGAGTGCGCTGGAACTGTTTAACCTGGAGGAGTTTCACACAGATCTCATCAATACCTACAAATACTTGAGGGGAAAATGTAAGGAGGATGGAACAAGGCTCTTTTCAGTGGTTTCCAGTGACAAGACAAGAGGCAACAGACACAAACTGGAACAATGGAAGGTCTGACCACCAAGAAGCTCTTCTGTGCTGTGTGCATGAGGGAGCACTGGCACAAGGCTGCCCAGGGGATCATAGAATGACTTGGGTTGGAAGGCACCTTGCACATCATCAAGCTCCAACTCCCCTGCCACAGACAGGGGGCCACCAACCTCCAGATATAATATAAGACCAGGCTGCCCAGGGCCCCATCCAACCTGGCCTTGAACACCTCCAGGAATGGTGCATCCACATCCATCTCTGGGCAGCCTGTTCGAGTACCTCACCACATTCTTGGTAAAGAACTTCTCCCTGATATCCAAACTAAATCTTCACTCCTTCAACTTAAAACTATTTCCCCTTGTTCTGCCATTATCTACCCTTGTAAAGAGTTGACTCCCCTCTTGTCTGTAGGCTTCCTTTAGGAAGGTTCAATGAGGTAGGTAGGAGAGCTGTACGCTCTCCTCCTTGGGGGATCTTCAAAATCTGCCTGGACAACAGTCTGAGCAGGCCGATGTCTGCACTTGAGCAGGAGTTGGACAAAATGGACCAAAGGTCCCTTTCACCCATCCAACTCTAACCATTCTGTGATTCTGGAAAAATAATTAAGTCACATACTATTTTAGTTAAAAAATAAAAAATAAAAAATAAAAAATTTCAACAGGCACGCTCTATAACAAAAAACAGCTATTACTGTTTCAGAACCTTAATTCAATGTCTTATCTTGAATTATGACTGAACACTTATGACTCAACAAATATGACCAAAAGTTCTGAAGTAAGTGTATAAAGGAAGACAAAAAGCAGTAAGACATACAAAAGTATTATCAGTGCTCTGGATAGTTGCTATTTGCTTTATATAAAGTCATCCAGGGTCTCAAGACTCTTGAAGTTGTCCTAAGTAAAGCCAATTACCTCCTCTGAGATCATGTTACAGTAAAGTGCCTTTGGTCTCACAAGTTTGAGGGATGTTCAGAAGTTTTCCTGTGAAACTGAAGTAAGATGCTTCTGCTAGCAGTACTATCAGTAAATTCTCCCACTAGCCATCCTATGGCATAAAGGTTAGCAGTAGAGACAGAGCAGCAAAATTACTCCTAATATTCATCAGAACAAGTTGAGAATGGACATCATTTTTGTACCATGTATGCAAATTATACCGTATTTCTTTACACCATCATAATTTTGCTCTCCTCAATGAGATTTGGACCAGTCTCTTATCTACTTTAATTTTTTGTATTCATCTAGTAACATTTTTCTGCAGTTCCCTATGAGGTTAATAAAATAAGCACTTTGCAGACTACAGTATGCCTTCAGCTTGTGGCAAATAAGCCAGTACATCAAGAAGGCTCTTGGTCAAAGACAAGTGCCATAGTTGGCACGGTAATGTTGTCTCCAACAAGATTAGCAGATTAGTTGGTAAAAATACATAGTTTTAGCATATAGCCGATTCAGGAAACAAAAGTTGATCAGGCAGGCCTCACTAAATCAGTACTGATAATATTTTTTGTACACTGTAGAACATGACACCTTTTAAAGCATCATCGAGTAAAGCAATTTATTGTAGAGCATACAATTACTGTTATTCATTCCAACTCCACCTCTGCAAAAAAACCCCAATTCTTATACGCTGATAGAATTTGTTAGTAACATTCAGAAGAGCTAGCAGTTCAGGTGAAAGCCAGACTAATTAAATTAAATACTAAAAAAATTAAAGACTAAAAAAATTAAATACTGATTACTACAGTAATTTCCAAAATTAATACCAAAGGCCACACTAAATAATAAATGCAAGCATTCTAACATGAAAACATGGAACTGAATTTGAAAGTTCAGCAATGCTTTATAAAGGTCAGTATCACAAACCTGATGGTAACACACTGAGATATGATCATTTAAGTATGTGCATGGAAGCGTAAACTTATTTTACAGATCTTATCTACTTTCATAAGATAGCAAACACACATCCATCCTTCAGAAACGCAGCAGAATACATGGATGACTATTAAACCAAACAAGTCCTCAGTGCTCACTGATCGCTGTAAAACTTTTTCAATTAGAATTTTTCACTTTCTCTGTGAACTTGCACAGTTCTTCCACAGTTACAGGTCTGCACGTTAGCATTTACTTAGACCTTCGTCTGGAACACAGAACATCCAACCAGGACAAGGAAGCTTATACAGAATACAGAGTAATAAAACATGCTAAAGTACAACAGTGAATGAAAATAAACAATTCTGCTTTGCAGTGCCAGAGTAACATTAACAAAACGTCAAATTATTCAGCCATAAGATTAAGAACAGAGTTACCAACACCACTCATCCATACATACTGGGAAGCTTCCAGTGACACAACAGTACCATGTAACAATTAGATTTGTTCACTGACTGCCTAAGCCAGTAAAACTTTCACATGTAGGACAGCTGTAAAGGTTTAATTTTACATGTGAGCAGCTCTAGTGAAGGCAAAAATCTGAGTAAAACTAATCCGTTTTTTGTGAGGGGAAAAAAAAGAAAACTAACAAAAAAACACCCACACACCTCACAGGAAAAAAAAAGAAAGAGGTCTCAATCATTTTCACCGCCTCAATTATTACTATGCAGCATTAACATCCACATGTAACAATTAGATTTGGAATATGAATGCAAAAATCCATGCAAGAGATTCAGATTTTCTTACTGAATTCAATTTTTTTTTTTACTTATTTTTATAAGTAATAAAAAAAAAGTATAAGTATATAAGTATAAAAAAAAAAGTATAAGTAAAAGTATATTTTTATACTAACAATAATTTTTTTACTTATTCAAAAAGAAAAAAGGGTTTCTTTAACAAAATTAAAACAGCCCCCCTTCCCTTCCCAATAATCCAGCCACTACTCCATCTTTCACAGAAAACTCCACGACAAATCACTTATTTTAATCACTTAATGTTTTTAACATTTCTGCAGGGAGCGCAATGATTCCAAAAATAGGCGACATACAGAGTAGTACAGAATTTGACCAGGAAAGCAGAAATAATGAAAGAATTCTAATCCAAATTAGTGCTGCTGCACCTGCTGCTATTTAAACAAAAGAGAAAAGAATAAATACCGTCCTTAAACAAAAGGCAAACGAATCATCCAGATAAGTACAATTGCCTACTCATAACTGCAGAGAACAAGTGGTAATATTTTCACCAGGAGTACAAGATAGCTTTGTTGACTTTATCATAGTAGTGGTGGTAGAGAAGCTAACAAATGTGCACGTCAGCTTTGAAACTTACTACTAAAGCCATCAGTTCTCATCTTAATTAAGCACAATAAATCAAAACAACTACAAAGCAGAATCATACATTGCCTGAATCTGCAAGAAAAATGTTGTTTCAGCAGAAAAACAGTATTACAGTAGTTGAGCTTCTGCCTTGAAATTCTTATAAAACATTATATATAGTTAACAAAACATTTTACACACTGCTTTTCTGTCCATAATTTTAAGAATTGTTTTCAATTATAAAAATATAAAATGCTCAATAAGATCCATCTGTTCTACTGGAATATTTGCATTGGCAATTATGTAATGAAAATAACAAGAGAAGCAAGTAATTTTCGTATCTTACTTTCCAAGCTTCTTAATCTATACTTTGATATACTTAGGTCAAACCATCTGTTACTTCTTTTCCTCATCATATTACCTACTAATTATATTACTTTATAACTAGCCTCTACATAAAAGTAAGAGCAAGAAAACTACAGAGTTAAAATAAAAACAAACATAATACTTATAATGACCATACCTAGTAATAAGAACCGCATTATCATGGTGGGCAATCCCATTTTCTGGAATGGTGTTTCCATCACTTTGGTGGGAGAGAATGGATTTCTGCCACTTACAGAAGCTATCGAGGGACTTGTCTGCATGGTGGTTTATCTCCAAGTTTGGCTGCAATACAACATGCATACCAGAAATGTTCCAAACAAATTACTAAGGTCAGTTGTTAAGCCTTTTGAAGACTAAATTGGGACTATAATTAGAAGCAGTGGTTTCTAGGAATAAACTCTTCTTGCCAAATTTTATCTCTGTAAAATCTGACCCCAAGTTCAGTTGTGTATTACTGAACAGACATTCCTTCTGCTCCAACTTAAATAATGATTATGTCAATACAAAAAAACAAACAAACAAAAAAAAACACCTAAGTATTGAAATATAGGTCTAAAAATAAAACTGACATACTCAAAGGTATATTAATATTCTCCTGAAGTAAAGAACAGATATTTTTGAAATAATATGTGGGAAATATTCCTTTGAAAAGTTTTCATCTTGATTATAGTAGTGAAAGATTACAAGGCAGGTTTTGTACTCAGATGCAGCCATTTCAAGCAATAATTGAATAATTCTATACTACACAATAGCATAATTTGTATTTCAGGGATATAAAGCTGAAGTGCAGCAACTCTTACCTGATCTTCAGTGAGGACAATTAAACGTGTCACTATTATATTCACTACGTTTCCTAGACTGGAATCACGATAAAGTTTGGCAACCTGACCTCCAGAAAATAAGAAAAGGCACAAAGTCAGACAAGAAACAACGTGCAGTTCCTAAATTGTTAACCATTCAACTATCTTCCTGCTCAATGCATTTACAGAATGTTGATAATTAACATTACCTAAGTTACTTTTTGGATAAACAAATGACCATTCAGTAAAAATAAATACATTTCTGTCATAATTTTCAGTCAAAATAGTTTATAACTTGTTTAATAAACCATCCAACATAAGAAGCATTTAGGCTGTTGATTTAAACATAACAAAGCTACACCATTTTAAATTCTTAAATAATTAAACGATTTATATTATTAAATGATTACATTCAGATTGAAAACAAAACAAAAAAAAAAAGTGAATGATCACAGCACACTTAACAGAAACAGTACTGCATTTTTCCCCACAATGCTAGTATTTACCATATTGTAATTATTAATTCTTGCAAGATGATGCATATTTTAAGACGTTACTATGCCAGTAAATAAATATTTTACAAATACTTTGAGATTTCAGAGTGCACATGTTAATATCAATATTGAGAGGGATGAAACTTACAATATTCATTACACTCAAAATGTAGTGTTCAATGTCTTTGCGACCATGATATCCCACCATCATTTTGTCGGCTACTACCAGCGTCTCCACAAACCGCTCAAGGCTTACTGATCTCTTCTGTCGACTATGACTACTTAATGTGTCATTGACAGGAAGTGAAGTTGGAAAAGCAGATCCATCACTCATCCACCAAGGTTTACTGCTTCTTGTGAGGTCTTCTAGGAACCAAAATAATTAAACACTTCAGAAGGATCACTAGTAAAACTCATTCAAATGCAGCTGTTTTAAGTTGAGATTGTCTTTAAGACTCTAAAAACAAGTCTTTCTTGAGGCAAGGAAAATGCAAGTTTATCATCTTTAAATTTAAAATACCTCATAAAAAGGAAAAACAAGTTTACTTCAAGTTCTGATATTCTGAATGCTACTTAACTTGGCTTAGCATGACAAATCATCATCTTCTCTCAACGTATCTAATCCTGCACATCTATTTTAGTACTAAAGATTACTTATAGTTAACCATGAGCAGGATATGAGATGGCTGTAATACTAGAAAATAAAAAAAAATATTGGAAAATATAGAAAAAAATCAAAATTAAGGTTAAAGGTATCAAGACATACTAAGGAATTAAACAGTTTGAAAATGCAATACCGCTTTTATGCAATATATGGTTATTACAAACATGAAATTATCAGAGAAACAAACAGTACATACTTTCTTAATACTTGAACTCATGTCCTCAGGGCAAAATTGAACATCCCTTCCCTGCAAAATGGGCACTTTTAATATTAAGTATCCCTTTTTCACAAAGATCCATGCAAATCTCAAGTTCAAGTTCAATAAAGCATAAAATAAGCTGAAATCACGTAGTAAGGACTTCAAAATATTCAAGGTTATGGATGGTAGTTATGGATGAACTTAAGAACACTAAAAGGTAAGCACATTTTTAAGTGACTGAATGAGACTGCTCAAGTGATCAACACAAGAGATGCAACCTTACCTCTCCTACAATTAGTTCAGCTAAGGATAAGCTGAGATATGTCCAATATATTCTGTGAAAAAGCACTACTTTATGCAGTCCAGCTAAACCATCTGTTTCACAGAGCAATAATTACACCACAAAGCATGTACATTCAGGACAAAACCAGGAATACTTCAGTAGTCCCACTGTTGCATAATATTTTGAGTGCACAGAGTTGGCTTTAAAAGGCACGTTATTTTCGGAAAGTTGAAAAGAGGAAATAATCTGGGCAGCTGACAAAAATGCTGGAAGTAAAATTATTCTCATTCTACAGTACTACAGTTCAATAATCCCATACCCATCCTAAAAAATAATATCAAGTAATATTGATAATAAGTAATAAGTCTGGAGAGGATTTCAAAATCAACATCAAGATTTCTACTAGCTCTTATCCCTATTCTAGCAAGTTCAAAGTTGATCTAATTGTTTAAAGATTTTCATCTCACTTAAGTAGTGATTTAGAATCATAGAATTACTCAGGTTGGAAAAGACCTTAAAGATCACTGAGTCCAACCATGAGAAGAATTTTAAAAAGACCATTTAAGAATATGTAGAATTTTAGCTGGCAACTTCTGTGGTACATTTTTAAAAAAAAAATCAACACCTCAGAGTAAATGGTGCTATCTGGGGATTTCTAATGCTCATAAAAATGCCAAGTACTTTATACATACAATATTGCTTCATATTCATTCATAATTTTTCATTCAAAGATGCAAATCTGTTCTAAACATTTGAAAGACCAATGAGCTCAGAAAACTTCCACATAAAAAACAAGTAACAATTCTTCTGGACTCATCTTGACACCACCTTTCAAAACAAAGGTCTCAGAAGACTTCAAGAAAACAAACGTTTCTCCTTTTCTTATCAGATGATAAAAAGGCTTCAGCGGATTTCAAAGTAATGGGAAAGTTGGAAATAATCCTGGGTACTCACACTCCAGGATCTATCAGTTTTCATGATGTTTTAGTTTAAAAACACTGAACAATTTTGAGTAAAAACTTTCTTTAAAAAAGACTGCAAACTTTCACGGAAAACATTCTGACAAAAATATTTTTGTTTTAAATAACATAATTAGTCCTAGATTAAAAACCTTACATCAACACTGAGCATATCTACTGGGAAATAAAACAAGGGTGGGGGAAGAGGAGGGATCAGAAAAGCAATGTAATTAACCCCAAAGTAACGAGTACAAAAGCAGGAAATTAGATTGTAAACTGCAACTGAAAAGAAATCCAGATGCACATAGAAAGAAATGGTGCAGGCGGAGTACACAGTAACGGTACCCAAGTTTTAAGTCTTCATCTTCAAAGGTACTAGATAGGAGAAAGAAGCAGAGATGAAAGAACATAACACGCAAAAACAAACCAAAGGTGGTCTAAAATCCACAATTGCAAACTATTTTAATATTCTCACAATTGCATCTTACATAGGTGAAAAATTACATACAGCCTTTTCTTAATATTAAGCAACCCCATTTAATGCATATATAAGCATTTTTTCATTTTAGAATGTGCTGACTGTAGGATTTGGCATGAATAAAATCATGACAAGAGGCAGCATGTAGTAGTACTATCCCTAAATAATCTGCCACTTCACAGATTTCACATGTCAATTTTTATTGTTTCTCAATCATACCCAGTCTGTAAATACACATTTTCCTTTGGTTGTTTTGTGATTTTTATTTTTATTTTTTTTTATTATTGTAGCCAAAACAGGTAAAGAAATTTTATTCATGCTTCCAAGAAAACAGAATTTCAATTCCAGACAAAAATAGAAGCAACATGGCTGGTCTGCAGAAAAGCTATTTCTTAGAATTGTGCAAATAAAAAAAAAAAAAAATTTTTTTTTAAAAGAACTACTAAAAGTATTTCACTCTTCAACATAATACGCACTATTAGACATAAGGAAAAATAAATATTTCAGTAAGTTATGCAGACAAACAAGAACAGAACAGAATAGTTCATAATATATTTTTAATTGCAAAACTAATAATGAGTACCATTAGCATGCCATCTAAATATTTACATCATAAATCAAAGCTATAAAACAAATACCACTTGGCATTATACCTGCCTACTCCACAGCTTTAAGATGCCTTTTCTTTGAAAAACCAACTAGATGGCAATACTAGTTTGGATGGAAGAATTTTAAAAAATAATGATAATAGTAACTCTTCTACAGGCTGACCCTGCAAAGCATAATCCAGTGACCTCAAATCCCTCTGAGGCAAGTTGAATTTAATCAATTTATTAGCAAGGCCTTAATGATTTCAACTGTATTTACTAAAACAATTAACTTGTTGACAATATATACATGAAATATTATTTAACTTTTTTTAAAACACTCTCAAGTCTAACTGATTAAAAATCAAATTTAGGTTATGTGAATCAGCCACAATTCAAACCCATATTTTTACCTGAAAATGAGCTACTGTGAAATAGAGAAGTATTTTTATTCTAATCTTCCCAGCTTTTCTTTTGTACTGATCACTGAAATTCTATTACATAATAAGAAGCAGTCCAACAAATTCTGCTCATCTGTTCACCAAAATAAAGATAAAATCTTCACTGCTTTCTCAGTACAGAACAGATACACGGTAAACTTAGTTTACAGTGGTAGAAACTTCACAGAACAGAATGTGAATAGTGGCACTTCTGCACAACCATATTCCTCCCAGTGTACTATATTGGCAATAGCATTCTGAAGGTAAAACCAAAACCAGTTTTTCAGACAAAATGAAAGGTATTCTTCCAAAGATGCAGTTATCATTTTCCTAAATCTGCATTTAAGTTTTGTTGTTGTTGTTTAACATAGAATTGGAGAGTTCTCAACTTCCAAGAGTTATTACCTGTCTTTATTTCTAATATCTGAAAGCTGGGAAACCAAAAAACAATTTTTGTTTCATTGATACTCCGGGGATGCTCAAAATGCCAAGCCCTTACGGGAAAAATGGGCTTAAACAGTGCTTGGAAAATAAGTTTAAAAGGTTTGGTAGTCAGACAAACAACATTTGAAACAGCATGTAATCTGAAAAGGTACGATCTTGCAGTACTGGGGAGAACAAAGCTTGTCAGAAGTTTTCACTGAGTTAAAACAGTCTGCACACCAGCAAGAAGAGAATGAAGTGAAGTAAATGAGCATGAGAAGTGTCAGAATTGCAAAAAGATTTTGTATTTTACTGTTAAGGTTCTCAGGTTGTGATAAATCTGAAAACTCAGGAATAGCAGAACAGCTTCTCCAAGGATAATGGCAGCAGCAAATATGGAGGGAAAAAAAGAAAAAAGAGGTACAGATGCTAAGGATTACTGGATGTTTTAAAACAAAAACCTCATGCAAAGCTCTGATCAACTTATGATCCATAGCATAGGTACTGTCAGAGCAGTTAGACAAAGCAAAACTAAACTACCTGCCACTGCTTCACCTTCACTTTGAGGATAAATGATCTCCCAAGCATTAACAGAAGGTAAGATCTGACTGCTGTCAATATCCTTTATTTTTCTATATAAATCCTAATGGTAAAAGATGGAACTGTAGTACACTTAGCAATCCCTTCCACTTGTTTCTATGGATTTGTGTGACAGCACTCCATACAAAATGAAATAAAAAGTTAGATGCTTCACAGATGTTTACTGCAAAATGCATAAACTGGAGCATCTGCATACATTAGTGTTCTTATTTTACAATCAGCACATAGTAGTCATCAGAATTGTTCCATAATAAAGCACGCACGTGAAATAATGCTTCCTAAACTAAAACAGAAGCAGCATACAAAGTTTGACATGCACTTGACAGTTAGCTGGACTACTCAGGAAACTTCCACAAAGATGAGCCTTTTCAGAAAACACTTGCTGTCAGCTTAATAAATCAGCAAGGTTAAAATTTCCAAAAGAAGATGAAAGAAGTTGCATTAAAAAAAGACAAAGTTATATTCTTTTCATTTTTAAGGAATTTGCCAGCTTTCCCTGTGCACTGAATCTCATGGAACACTAATGTCTGGGACAGTACTTTCAAGAACAAAAAAAAAGGTAATCACTAAAGCTAAAACATTTCTTCTCTTATGTAGAAATACACTATTCTAGTGCTGTAAACCTAAAACAACCGATCATTTACTCCAAGCTGTTCTCAAGAAATTAAGTTTCCGTTACAGTTTAAGCAAACCATTTCAAAATTAATAGTACTTAAAGAGTGTTTCTGTAGATGTTAAAACTGCTTTGTAAGAAAAATACCCTTCAATCAAAATCATACAATCATTCCTGTTAGCCACATACTCAACTACTACAGAATAACATCAACCCACTGACCCAAACACTACGAGTTTAAAAACTCTAAATCATAAACCCCTAAGAATGAAGAAGATACAGACTCCAGCTTCAGGTATACTAATAATCATAGTTGTAACATATTCACTATACATAGAGTTTCCTCAAATGACATGAAACACATGGTACACACTGAGCTATAACACGTAGTCACTGAAGTCATGCTGTCCTTCTGGGAAGTACATTTTGAGAAAGTCAGTGATCATTAACACCACTGTACACAAAGAAATAAAACAAGACTTACTCCCAGTGCTTTATTTGTAAAATGACACTATATTCTGGATGGGAATCTTGATGTGAAGCAACTTTATAACAGGGCATACTGTATCACCCAAAAGGAGTCTTACTCTACACTGTATATAGTACCTTACCTGTGAACCAAGGAAGGCTAAATAAATTTTTGAAGCTATGATAACACCACTGATACTCATATTCATTTACCTGAGACTCCACAGCGACTATGATCATACAGAAGTTGCTGGCGCATGGTAGACTTTTTGTATATGACATGGGGATGACCATTCTCGTAACTGAAGTTACTTGAATTAGCTGTTATATTCTTTAAAGGCTCAATGAAATACTCTTCATCTTCTGTAGCAATAACTCCATGCTTAAAAAGAAAAAAAAAAGGAAAATTTGCAAGACAAGATAAATCTATGTTTAAAACCTTAAAATTAAGTAACATTTGACAATCCTTTATTTCTTTTAAGAAATAAGTCAACATAAAATGCATGATTCAGTTAATTTTCGGAGTCTTTAGTTGGAAGGAGAGGTAAATGCCTACAAGCAGTACAATACAGAAAGAACAAAATAGCATTGCTTTACTTCTGGAATTCATCCCTACCTTTTTTTAGTGAGTGTGGTAACAAAGCAAGACAGATTCTCAGTACGCGACAGATAAACTGTTCAAAGACTTTTTTTCCAAAACCACATAATTGAGAGCCATTGAAGTAACACCAAGCCAAAACCATCTTGCCCAAAGGGCAAGTGAGCTCAATGTTCCTCTATGATGCCACACTAGTAAATGCTTAATAAAGTAAAAACTGCATGGAAAATTAATTTTAGGAAGTACTATTTTGAGAAAAATTTTGGCATTTTACATTCATGTGCCAAGTTATTTTAATATCAATTACCTTAGACTACATGATCTACAAAGCACTTACTCCTTAACACATCGCACCACAAACCTCTGGTAGATCCAAGCTGATGCAGACCATGCACTGAACCTTATTCTCTTGCTGCAAATGCACTTCTTTCCCTTCACACTACAGGGCAGAATGACAGATATTCTATTCTCATAACTCTCATATTTGTGAATTCAGTTTCTTCTAACCAGGAAAGTGGTTGATGGAAGAAAAGGGAAATTTCAAGCCAACTATGTAACTGCCTGAATCTTCAGAGACTAAAACTAAACTTTAGCAAAAAATCCAGTTTTGGGATCATTTAGGGTACACAAATATTGAAGAATAAGCCCAACAGAGACTCCTACGCTTATAGTCTCTAACTAAAAAAATTCAGTATTTCTACCTAGGAAATTCTGAATGTATAACTTTTCTATTATAGTAGAAATAACTACTGATCAGTAGTTTCAGTGGAAATTCTAAATTCTGCATTCATATTCTGATTTGATCAAATCAATGGAGATACCATTAAAGCCACTGTGAAGACTGTTCCCAGAATCACAGAATTGCAGGGTTGAAAGGGACCTCAAGAGATCAGTGAGTCCACCCCTCTGCTAAAGCAGGTATCCTACAATAGGTTGCGCAGGTCAGTGTCCAGATGGACCGTGAATATCTCCATAGAAGGAGACTCCACAACCTCTATGGGCAACCTGCTCCAGCTCTCTGTCACCCCTACTATAAAGAAGTTCTTCTGCATGTATGTATGGAACTTGCAGTGTTCAAGTTTCAGGCCACTACTCCTTTGTTCTATTGCTACACACCCCTGAGAAGAGCCTGGCCTCATCCATTTGTCTCCTACCTCCCACTAGATATTTATAAACATTTATCAGATCGCCAGGCTGAACAAACCCAGGTTACTTAGCCTTTCGTCATACAGGAGATGCTCCAGGCCCTCAGTCATCTTTGTGGCCCTCCACTGGATTCCTTCTAGGAGACCCCTGTCTTTTATAAATTGGGAAGCCCAGAACTGGACACAGTACTCCAGATGTGGGCCTCATCAGGGCAGAACAGAGGAGGAGGATCACCTCCCCCAGCATGCTGGATACAATCTTTTTAATGCACAGTATACCATTGGCCTTATCACAGAATCATAGAACTGCCGCTGGTTCGAGGCCAATCTGGTTCACCAGGACCTCCAGGTCCTTCTCTGTAGAGCTCCAGCAGGTCAGCCCCTACCCCTACTGATGTGTGCAGTTATTCCTCCCCAGATGCATGATTCCATGTTTGCTTTTGCTAAATCTCATCAGATTCCTCCCTGCCCAACACTCCACTTGGTGCAGGTCCCGCCAAATGGCCTTCTGATGTGTGAGCCACCCCTCCCAGTTTCGTATCACCAGCAAACCATGCTAACATGCATTTACATTAACGTTATTTGAACACTCCTAACAGTGCAATGTGCAGTAAGGTTATTTCAAAGTACTTCTAAAAGCATGTAAAAATCACCCTGTCACTTCCAGAAGTTTTTTGTTGTTGCTTTAAAGGGTTTGGTTTTTTTTTTCTCCATTGACACCTCCAGGGTAACCTGTAAGACCACTTGCTCTATAGATGATCCAAATATCCCAAATCTGTTTCTAAGATCACTGTACTTTTGGTCAGACCTTTTCTGTTGCTGTTTTGTACATCAGCTCTCTGCTGTTCTTCACTTCTGGAATAACCAGAATTCAGTAACAGCACAGACCTTATAGAATAAAAATGCCAGCATAACACTTCAGAAAGAACTGTGTTTTAACAACATAATCCCATCATATATTTTAAAAATATATGCATGAACACAATTCAGTTTTCAATTACATGCTTTTTAGTGCCAATAGTGACTACAGCATTAAGTGTTCCTCTTCAGTGGTATTTTTCATTATGAGCTCAAATATTTACTCAAGAACTAACATCAGGGCCTGTATACACCTGGACACCAAATTTTCTCATAATGTCTCGATATTTGGAATCTACAATATTACTAAGAAAATAGGTCACTTAATGGCTGCTTAAGCAACCTTGAAAATATAAACCAAAATGTAACTAGGTTTGCCAGATGTGTAGAAAGAGCCTTGATAATCTGGACTGCATCCAGCCAGGCTGTCAGACATCTGGGTTCAAGTGAATCCTGAGCCACTATAAGCTCTGGTATTATATTCCCATCAGAAAATAGAGTCCTGCAGTCTTTCTAGCCAACACCATCAGGCTGTGTGCTTTGTGCCAGGTCTGAGGAGACAGGGGTACCATTCAAGCCATGGCGCTGTCTTTGCAACAGAGAGAGGTCTTTAACTGTACTTGAGTCTGGCTAGGTAAATGAGCTTTAAAGTGGTGAGATGACAAAAGAGGGAGCAAGTAATTTCAGATGACATAAACAACACTAATAGCAGTACTAATTTTCTAAGCAGATTGTGTTTTAAGAGAAGCAAAATCTATTACAAAAGAATGCAAAATTACAACTGCAGTTCCTTTAGGTACAAGCAGTGAAAAAGGCAAGGCGAGTATCACCAAATTTCCTATGTCAAATCATTATCTCATCTCCGTTGCTCAAACATTATTCTGGGTTTAAAGATACAAATATAAGTGTTAGTTTGCCCAAGGAATTGCAAATAAATTTTAACTTACACCTGCTAGCAGATAATCAGAATACATATGCAGTCGGTTGCTGCAGCTAGCTAAGTGACACGATCACACTGGAAAATCACTTGCCCTGCATATAGCTGCAAATGCACTTCACATAAGCCCTGCATACATAGCATATCTTAACTTCCCTTGCTAGCCCAACTGTTATTCCATTATTAATTCAACAACACCATTTGCATCAGTTTAATGTGAGTGAATTTTAAGAAATGTTTGTAAATCTGCACGTAAGAAATACCCATTCCAGTGAATGCCAGTATTTATTTTGAGTTTAGAAAATGCATATGGCTAGAGATGTTTCCACTCTATATGCATTCCATAACGCACTATTAATAAATAGAGGGAGTTACACTATTCTATCCTAAACAACATCCTAAATCTTCTTTCTGGCTTATCATCTTTTGTTTGAGCAAAACAACATTTCAGTTGAAAAGAAGGACTGAAATAAAGACTTATGAAGCATCAAAAGGAATTACATGTATTGAAGCATTAAAAGAAATTAAATGTGTTGGCAGGGTTGGACTTTTTTGCTTGTTTTTGTTTGTTCTTTTCAGCTTTGCCATAGCACTTAAAAACAGTTTGTGAATTAAACTTCTGTTCCAAAATGCAAGAAATATCATTAAGGAATGACCAGAAAAAGGTTGTGAGAAAATACCATGGATTTAAGAAATAATGTATGCCCTAAGTAAGTTACTGTAAGAAGCATTCTCAAGGCTATTATCTAAAACAGATTGTTTGAGGTCCTATGTTACCCAACTCCACCACAGATTGCCAACTCCTGCTAACATATATAAGGTCCGGATCCAGCAGTTTGACATGCTCAGACAAATCTGTGAATCCACGTGGAGTTCCCCTGAAGCTGTAAAAAGGAATCTGTTTGTGTCAGACTGCCTAGATGGGGTCTCACCTAAGTTCAGACAGGGGATGTCCATCAGCTACAGAAGTAACAGTTAACATCAGTTAAAAACAAAAGAAAAGAAAAAGCTTCTTCCACATTCGAAGTGCTACTTTTTTTCAAATTTCTGCCTGTTTTCAACCTTTCCAGATATTATATTAAATATACATATATTAAATATTAATGTAATTTAATAATAATTCAATATTGATATAATTTAATATTAAAAACACAAAGTAGAAGAAAATAAAATTCCTAAAAAACTTTCAGGGTTGTTCAGCAAGTCTACAGCTGGCTGTACACTTCAATGTAGCTTTATATCGTCGGAAAAAGGCTGCACTCCCTTTGCATGCTCTTTAGGATGAAACAACAGTGATCTGGCCTGAGACAATACATCATGGGACCTAGCAAGACATTTTAAAACTAGGCAATTACAGAGCTGCACCGAGAAGAACTCAATAGACAGCAGCCTAGAATATTAGTCTTTTTTGATACCTCTGACCTTTTAAATTACCTTGTAAATTATGCATTTATATATGATTCAAAAATATCGCTATATGCAATTTATGATCTACAAATTTAGATGTTTTGTTTATGATAGAATCAGCTTCCAAGCAAGCTTATTTAAAAATATGAAGATTTACCAGGGTATTTATCCATACACTGATTTTGAAATAAATCAAATAAACATGAAGTCTGCTGACTATGTAAGATCATGCTTTTAGACAGCTCTTGGCCCTTCGTTCTCTTATCTACTTGGAGACATCTGTGCTACCTAGGACAAATATTATTTCGTGAATGGAACTTTGTGTGCCATTGAAAAATTTGGCACCTTACATTAAATATTTCCTTAGGAATATTGTAGATACAAAAATATATTTAATCTCTAATTCACTTTCCTAACAATCACTTCTTTCTAAACATTTTGAAGTACTTCCCTCTATTGAGCTTGTCAGATCAAAAGGAGAAAACCCACTGCTGTGGAAGACTTGTCTGGGCACTCAGTTACTGGCTTAAATCTGGAAGGCGAAGAAAAGTCCGAGTTTCGTTTCTGCTAAATTTCACTGTTTCTCAATCCAAAAATTTTCTTCAAGACTTGCTGCTCTTGGAATTGGACAAACCTCTTTTCTGTAAGGTGAAATTCTCTATTTAGTCCATCTACCACACTTTCTTATTTCACTTCCTCTAGGATTACATACTCAGCTTAAGCAGTTCCTCAGCTACTACTGTCTCAGCCCCATTGACTTACATCCAACACCCAACACAGAAAGCCCTACTTGCACTGGTACTCTACAAAGTCATACAAGTTACATTAATTAAACCATGGTCTCACTTGCTCACCCTGAAATTTGACTCCTCTGGCAATACTGAAACCTAGCAGGGAAGCAAAATAAACACAATACTTAAATTCTGCTGATGAGCAGCACTCGTCATTTAAGACTATTACTTGTTTTAGAGTTACAAGTCACTTAAAATTACTGCCTTTTGGACAGATTCTAATCAAAAACTATGCAGAACATGACTGTCAGTCTCTTACACATCAAAAATAAGACTTAAAAAAATGCAACAAATGCCTTGAACACAACATTTGCTCAAATATCATTAACTCTAAAACAAACAATAGTGTCCTGAATATTTAAAGTGCCACTTGCTTTATTAAACATGTTATAAAGCAGCTGGTTAGAACAAGATATTTGCCAGTAGAAATCATTTTAAAATAACTGATGGATTTACCTGAATCTAGTGGTAATTCCTATAACCCATGCCCCTAGTACACACTGTCAACACAATGACAGGGAAGCTTTTTACAGCAGAAGATCACATTGAGTCCAGCCAACCACTGCACCTGCTTGAGCGATCCCTCCTCCTTTGAAAGAAAGCCTTATGGGACCACTGTTGCTTCTGGAGCATGACAAAAACCTCAATTGCATATGGCCCAATCTAACACTCACAGTCCCAAGAAGCATGACCACAGAGGACTCAAAAGTCCCAATCATGGTGTGCCCAAAGATCTGAGTCTGCCTTAATACAAAGTAGGTATACCAGGAGGAAACGCTAAAAAGTTGATGACAGCTACAGGCACTGAAGGTGAAAACTGAACAGCACTCCTCATTGAAATTAACTTGCAAGCACAGTTAACGTATGACACATAAAACCATGGAACAACATATAGCTTCACACCAGCCAAGTAGCATTGTTGAGGACAAGGAAAACGTGAAACTGATAGATGGCTCCACTGAGGCCAACCAGTATGTCTCTCAATGGGGAGAAATGCTGGAGATCAAGGCATGCAGACCTTCTTTTTTTTTTTTTTTTTAATAAAAAGTAAATTCTGAAAGCAGCAATTTTCTCTTCAAAGTATTTTTAGCTGAAAAGAACTAAAATACAAATTAATCCACTACATTAGCAATAGAAGTTCAAACAACTGTGTCATAAGCATTATTACATGGGAACTACGAAACTGAATTAAATTATGGTACTGAATTCAGACCTATAAGCTGCATTAAAAAAACTCTGATAACACATTAAGGAGAGCTACATTTTAACTATGCTTCTTCAGAAGCGCTCGCTCATCTCTATAAATCTCTATTCAACTAGAGTAATCTATTCAACTCAAGACTAATCCAGGTTAACCAAGACAAAATACTTAACAGCCAACTATGCGTGCTGTCCCTAGTACTGTCTAGATCCCAAACAGCACGGTTTTGTCTACCAAAAAACATTCTCATAGCTCTCAGGCACTTGTAAAGGTTAAAAAGGAAACAGTTTAGCAAGGTTGTAGCCTTTTCTCTTTTTCCCCTCGTTTACCAATTGCTTAGATCTGCTTACTCTTAACAAGATGTACCAATGTTCCGCTATATAAAAACTGAGTAACTGCAGTGTGTATTTTTACTAAAGGAATTACTGAGCTCTTGATTTAGTACTTCCTAGTTATGCTCTTTTACTTAAGTATTTTACTACTTGATAGCAGTAAGTTTTTAGGGTTTTTTTGTTTTCTAATTTCTGTTGTGAAGAAAAGCTTCTGCCCCATGCAAATACTATTGTCATGATCAAGAGAAGAGTAAAATCTGAGAACAAAATTTCTAACCCGGCATTGAATGCAAATATTTATGACACAATACTTTTAGAAAGGCTGATACTTGCAAATAATCTACTTTTCTGAATTTATAGCAATGATGACTTCCATACAAAGAAACTCCTCCTCCTTGTCAAAATAGGTAAACCCTAATTCTAAAAAAATAAATAAATAAATAAAATAAAATAAAAAAATCAATGAAGCACACAGTTCAATCAGCATCTCACTGAACAGATCCAGCATCCTAAAGGAACAACTGCTACCCTCTCCCTCCTCAAGTCTGCAACATTTTGATAACCTGTAATGATCCCACAACAGACCTAATATTGCAGCCCCAGTGCAGACACTGTAAACACTTAAGGTACTGTCTGCTAAAGGACTACAAAATTGGGTCCTAGTACTTACAGTTAAGCTTATTACAATTACAATTAAACCGATGACTACTTTTCCCTAGGACCGGAACGGATTTTACAGGCTTGTTGCAACTTCTGTCTGTTTGCTCCTCACAGGAACTCAAAAAAAACTGAAAAGATATGCCAATTAAGTCCTTCTGTATTTTAAAAGGGGTAGACACACTATTATTCTAGAACATGCAACGTGCACTTACCAGACCATTGCAGTTGCTTACAGCCACTTTAGTTGTAGTGTGCTGGTCTTGCAAATATCCCGTGTAATGACAGTGGTCTAAAAAATCATGCTTCCACTGAGGACCATCTTTTCCCCAGTATTCCACTGTAAAATGTCTGGACACCAAATCTGTGTTGAGAGTCAGGTTTAAATGAAAGTGCTTGCCATAGGCAGAAAGTTTAAAAAATAATTTAGATGCTGCCAGTTCTTGATCATAAGGGTCTGTGCTCCTTCTCCTTCTTGAGGGTTTAACATTTTTCACAGTAAAGCTGAGGAAGGCTCCATTTTGATCAACCCTTATTGGGATTGTTAGCTGGTAGTGTTCAAGGTAAGACAGGAATTCCTCTTTGTAATCACAAGGCGAGACAGTCCAGGGAGCGTGCATAGAAGAGAATATAACAGGAAACAACAAGTAGTAAACATAAACCACAACTGGCTAAATCCCATCATCCGCATGAGTAAAAGTTATTACCAGGTAAACACAAGGTGCTGAGCTTTACTAAAGAAAAGAAAATGCTCTTTTCTTTCTCTCTATGTAAAAAAAATGTGTTCTCTTTCCTAATAATCAGATATCACAGGAAAAACAACAACAACAACAACAAAAAAAAAAACCATTTTGAATAACGTACCTTGTCCTATTCACATAAAGCAGGAAAACATGGGGCTAAACTCTACCTAGAAGCACATATTCTTTCTAATGATATCATTCAAAGACAAAAGCTATTGCATTCACCTGTACAGTAGTAAAGTATTATATTGCAACGTATCTAAAAGACTCTTCTTGCCATCAAAAGTCTATAAATGCTAATGGATTAATGATTAGATCCTTACTTCCTAGCTTAAAAACATGTGAATGACCATATGGTAAGCCTTTAAACTATTATGAAGTATTAAAAAATACAACATTTTACCAATTTAATTCGTAAGGTTTTTGTACAGTTAAAACTAGGAAAAGAAAAAAAAAAACAATTAAATCAATGTAATCAAACATTCAAGGCAATGAATCATGATCAAACTAGGACCGCAGCCTACATGATCTCATTAATAATATAACCACGGCTTTGAAAATATTTCCCAAATGTAAAAATTGATTATTCTTGTTATCTGTAGAGGTCAGGCTCCTACCTTGAGAACTGTATGAAAGCCTGCTGTCACTGTGAAATTCCGATGAAACCATGACTAGGCTCAGAATCCATGTCCACGTCTTCCAAAAAATTTCCATAATTTAGAAAAACAGAAAGCTTTTTTTCTTTCCTCTCTCTCCTTGGAGGGCTACCTGTGTGCTATAGGGTTAACTCCACTCCAGAATTGCACCATAACAAGTATATTTATTTTATACTATTGGAAGTTCCACTTTTTGACAGGTATTCTTTTCCAACAACTTTCTTCTATATCTGCAGTCATTTTCTCAATTCAAAATAAGCACTGTAAGATTCCTTAAGATATCATTAAGATGTTAGAGTGGATAGCTACTGAACTTGCTCCATTTCTTTCCCTGAAAAACAAAGCAAAATTAGTCAAGTTAAAATTTTTCTACTAAAATAGATCCACCCTGCAAAATATTGAGCTACCGTGACGTATTATGCAAAATATACCAACCATTACTACCTTTAAGATCCAAGGTCACAATTTTAAATGACAACAAAGAAACCCCACCATGAACTACCATTAACCTTGAACAAGTAGTTCAATACAGCTTAAGACGCACAATTCTGCTTCATGTTGAACAGATAAAAGGAATTATAAAACTAATGTTTCTTTTTGCTACAATACTGTGTTCAGATTTGTTCCACCTATATAGTCAGTGCACCATACCAATTGATTTCAGCAGAAAATAAGTAGACTCAAAGCATTGGGAGACAAAGGAAGAACCTGGGAAAGAATCAGTATTATATTCCCGAGGAAACAAATTGACTTAGTGATGCCATTCACAAAGGGCAAGGCCTTAGATGATATTAATAAAATCTCTAATCTGACCTTCCATGTAAAACCTTCATTTCCAAGCTAATACTTATGAGTGCAGTTATCCGATCTTTCTGCAGCATGTATTTTGTTATTACTTGGGCCCTGGTTCTGCTTATGCAGGCAGAATTTTCATTCACTAAAATGGGAAAACTGCACATTTCTAGCATCAGAGAAACAACCTCACCACTTACATCCTAAGATTTCCAACATCTGTTATCAAAGATGCTTAGTATATAAAAACTACAATTGGATGTAGTAGAATACGTTTTATTTTCATTTTGCAGGTCATGAGACTGACAGAATACTGAACTTCCCGCACACCGCTGCCATCATTTCAAACACTTTTGCAACAGTACTGAAAAGCAACTCTGTTGATATGGATTAAATGGAAGGTCTATGCAGACATCTAACAGTCCAGTATCATGGACTGTTGTCCACATAACAATGTGTCGTGTCAGCTGCTACTAACCAACTCACCTGAGCACTCCACAAACTTGCACATAGAACAAACTCTACAGAAGCAGGCAGTATTGAAAGAGAACACCTGAGAAGATGTTCAAAAACAGATTTCCAAGTACACACAGTCACTTACACGTATACCAGACATATTTGCCTTTCTGAAATTATGGGAGCGATTTACAACTCATTCAGACAGATAACACCCCCTGCAGTCAGTGGATTATTCGTAAAATTTAAAGAGTTGTATGTCAACTTGAGAAAAATCAACACCATATAAATCCTCTTTACTAACATTACAGTGAATATCAGAAAACTTCTTAGCCAAATGGAGACAGACCTAATTACTAACAATAAACGTGGACAACTTCACCATTCCTGTGCCCAAGTTTAAATTTTTTTCAAGGGAGCACTCAGCATTTAATCAGGTTTGTAGGGAGAATAAAAGATACTTCACAAGCACAGTCTGGACTAGAATTTTTTTTTTTTCCCCCGAGGAAACAAATTGACTTAGTGATGCCATCACAAAGGGCAAGGCCTTAGATGATACTAATAAAATCTCTAATCCGACCTTCCACGTAAAACCTTCATTTCCGAGCTAATACTTAATTACAGATTTTAGCCTTTTTCAAGATCTGAATAGAAATAATCATATACTCCTCAGTTACACTAGTATAATAAAGAGTATGCCTTACTTCCAATATAACAACACCCACCTTCAAATTCCACTGAATCTCGCTTTACATGATTGCTAGTGGGCTTTCTTCTCCTTGCATAGATAGTTATAGTCCAATACAATAACGTCTTGACATTCCCTGATAAGCAGTTCAACCTATTCAGTTTACCTCACTCTGCCAATGCAGTTTCCAGATGCCTAATTAATTCTGCAGCTTTTTTCTGAATCTTTTCCAATTTGTCAGCAGTTCTTTTCATGCACAGACATCAGAACTGGACACTAGTCCAGTAATGGCTCATTACTGCCATATATAGAGATAACATTGCCTCACAGCTTTTACTTAGCCAACAAACAGTAATGGGGAACTCACGTTCAGTCTGTTAGGCTGATTAGAAATTACACTAGCACTAAGATCTCCTGAAACTGCAACGCCCACAGGGCTCAGTAGCTCTGAATAGAGGAAACAAAATGGTGCCCATTATCTAGTCACCACAAGCCCACATTAAACCTTGACAACATCCAAGCGTCACCTCAGTCTGGAATCTTTTCAGGGCTCTGAATCACATTCTAAGCCTTGATCCTCACACAGGAAAATCTCATTTCACATCAGGCTCACTGAAAGTTCTGCTGAAACTTCCTGCCTCCTTTCCAAACGCATTATAGCCAGTTCATGCATTGGTACAAATACAACAGGTGCAGCAGTATCAATGGTCTGGCTTAAGAAATTGTGATACAAATGATAAAGTACTCAAATAACCCCAGACAGAGCACTTACATCCAGTATCTGTACCCTTTTCCTTTCACCTGTAATATATTCCTTCCTCCGTATGCAATGTACGTTCACATTCCACTTGCATTGTGTCCAGGCTGGTTCATTTTGTCAGCGTTAAGCATACAGTAGGAAGCATTTCCTCTGCCTCATGGCTGCACTACACATCCATCCATGACAAGCGCACGTATGGCTCTGTAAAGTTTATTTCCAATTATTGTTCCTGCTTAACAGTAGGAGTTCTGTCAGGAAGAAGTGCAAGATGCGTTTCACAGTGCTGGTGACACAAGTGGTGCTGTGCACCAGGATGTCTGTGCAGGCACTTGTGACAGAGAGGCAGTCTTGCCACCAAGCCTTGAGGCTCCTACTCACTGAAACTCAGCACACATCCAAAAGGGAAAAGAAAGGCCATGAGGCGCAAGAGGACTTTGTGGCTGAGCGTGCATTCCAAGATGCTGTCCAGCCAAAGTGGCCATGTCTGACCAGACACACTGGCGACACCACCCAGGTGAAGGGTGTGAGCCGCCTCGGGCACCTCAACATTCCGTTGGACCGATGGAGGGCCGAGGGAGAGTCATCCGGGGGCGTGCAGAGCACCGCCACACAGCTGCTGCCGGACCTCCACAGCGGAGCGACCGAGGGCTGTCGCACCACACAGCCACAGCCCTGCCGGCAGCCGCGCCACGAGCTCTCCCGGCAGTGCTGGAGCTCCGAAACAACGGCGCCGGATTAGAGAAGCAAAGCGGCGGGGACGTAGGGGGGGGCGGGGGGAACGACTTTGCTTCGTGCTGCGGCCAGCAGGCCGAGGGGCGCGGCGGGCGGAGCGGGGATGACCGCGGCCCCCTCCCCGCGCCGGGGCCGCGCTGTGCCAGCCGCCCCTCCGCGGCCGGGAGCCCGAGCCGAGGCGCGGTCGAAGGCGGCCGTCCCGCCGGGCTACGAGCGGTTGCCAGGGCGATGGAGAGGGCGGGCAGCAGTCAGTCACACCAATTCAATTACAGGTACCGGGACTGGCCGCGAGAAGCGTTCCGCAGCTTCAAAAGCCGGGATTAGCAGCGTCCCCGGGAGCTCCGGGGCGCGAATAGCGGCACGCAGACCTCGGGGGGAAGGGGCTGGGGAAGGGACGTACAAAGGGAAGGACGGCTCCTCCTGCCCCATCCTCATAGCAGAGCGGGGCCCGATGCCTGCCGAGGTGAGGCGCGGGGTGCCTCGCTGTCACCGCGGTGCAGGAGGGAAAGGGGAGAAAGAAAAAAAAGCCGAGGAAAAAGAAAAAAAGCTACATCGGGCTCGAGAGCTGTCTGTACCACAGCCCCACACATATGCACGCGTGTTACACGGACGGGGACAACGGCCGCACACGCCGACCCCTCAGAAAAAAAAAATAATAATAATAATAATAATAATAATAAAACGTAGCGGGAAACAGCAGCGCCGTCTGAGCTCACAGACATCGCTCAAAGAGGATTCAGGAGGGGAAAGAGGAGGAAAAAAAAAAAAAAAAAAAAAAAAGTCGTCCTCCCCAGAGAGCGGAGGGAAGAGCCTGGCTGCTGCGGCGGAGCCGGTCCTAAAGTTAACTTTCGGCAGCCCGTTTCCAGACAGCAGCGCTGGATCTATTTGGATAAAACGCGTGTGACCCAGACACTTGGCGCCCGGCCCGATGCGTTGCACCGGCAGCCCAAATAAAAACAAGAGTCTGACTGCCTCTCACTCGCTCTCTCCCCTCTCGCACAACGAGAGAAACCCGCGAGCACGGAACCCGCCGACCCACGGCCGGAGCCCACTCACCTCCCCCCGCCGCACCACGTCCCGCAGACAGACGTACACCGACAGCAACGCGGCTCCGCGGGGTTAAGAGTCTGGCGAGTCCCCGGCGGCCCGGAGTAAATCAAAACCACACGCTTCCATCTTCCTGACGAGCCCGGCCAGCGCTCGGCGGGCTTCGGGACGGCTGCCGCCAGCCGCGGGGAGCGCGGCCCGGGGGCTGCTGCGCCTGCGGGCGGGGGCTGTCTTTTTTTTTTTCCTTTCTTTTTTTCCCCCTTTTTCTCCTCTAACGATCTCGTACTAACGCCAGAACAATCTCAAGCAAAGCTGCCCTGCTCCAGACCGTGCTGTGCAAATCGCGGCTATTCTCGGTCGAAAAGCCCTCGCACCCCCTTCCCCCATTCTCAGAGGTTTCTCTCTGAAATCGCTCCAATCCACCTCGCCTGGTGCGAGACGACTCCCCCCGCGCCCGAGCCCTGCACGCAGCGCCGCTCGGGACACGAGAAAAGAAAAAGTTCATCGAATAGCGTGAAATCTTCCTTACCGTGCTCATCTTCACTTTCTGATACAAAGTAAGTTTCAAACAATAGAGATTGCACAGGACGGGTCCCGCTTCCCTCTCTGCTTTTCCCCTCTGAGCAAGCCACCATCGGGGTGTCTGCGCCCACAGAATCACGTTCTGTCGCCTCCCCAAAAGGGGCTCTTAAGAAACGGACCGGCGGGGCAGCAGGGAGGATGCCATCAGTTCACCCCACCTATCACCCTGCACATTTTGTCTTTCCAACGAGAAGGGGGGGAGGAAGGAAGGAAAAACAGGCTTATATTGAGGTGGGGGTGGGTGCCCTCCTCTCGAGCAGCCGCCTCTGTGCGAAATACCATGTGAATATCATCTGAGTAGGGGGGGGAGCAAAGGGGGGGGGGGGAAGAGAGAGAGAGAGAGAGAGAGGAGAGGGAGACGAAAGAGAGAGAGAGAGAGAGGAGAGCGGAGCGGGGGAGAGAAGGCAGGCAGAGCAGGAAGGACTCAGGAAAATTTGGTTGAAGTAGCCCCAGACCTCCTCTCGCTACCGGCTCCCAGCCAAGCCGAGCGCGGCGGCAGCAGGAGCCTTGGCAGCCTCGCCCGGGGGACGGCGCGGAGCACGCTGACGTCAGCCTGCAGATGTGCCCCGGCCCGGCGGCGGCGCCGCGCATGCGCGCCTCGTCACGTGGCGGCGGGGGGGGCAGGGGTACAGTCGGGGTAACGCAAAGCGGTGGGGAGGGATGGGGAAGAGGTGCCGTGCGCTGCCGGCGCGCCCACCGCGCAGAAGGGGGAACAGAACGGGGCTTTAACGATCGTTTCCCCCTGCCGTGCTGTAGGACGGCGCGGTGTGCGGGAGCCCGGCTGGGCCCCGGGTGGGCGTTGCTGGCGGCGGGCCGAGCAGCCTCCTCCGCTTCTCTGTCCGGTGAGGCGCGGGCGAAGCCGGCAGAGGCCTCCCGTCGGCCTTCGGCCCGGGCGTTACCGGGGATTTCATCACAAAGCAGCTCTCGTGTGCCGTGAGGGCACGGTGCCGGAGAGGCGGCTCGTGAAACGGGGACTTTGGGGGCTGGGACGGGAGGAGGCCGTGCCGAGGACACCCGCGTAGCGCTGCGGCTTTTTTTGCAGCGCGGAGCCCAGGTCATAGCAGCTTCGTGCTGCCGTTAGCGGACTGCCCGAGCGCTGCGCTCCTCCGTGCTGTGTCGGAGGCAGCGGGGGGGTGCCGGTGAGCTGCCAACGCGCGGGAAAAGTCCCACAGTGCAGCTGCTGCGGGGCGCGTCCGAGGGCTGGAGGGCAGCCCGAAGGCCGGTCCTGGAGCGGCACGGTGTCAGAATCACGGCGCACTTAGTTCTGTTTGAACGTAACGCGCCGCTGCGGTCCCGTTCTAACTTCCGCACGTAAACCGGTGACGTTCCTGCCAGCAGCAGCTTCAGCGGAGTAAGCACCATCCCTTAGGAAAGTACTCGCGTTTGTCCCAGTCCTGCCGAAGCGTCCCGCTACCTTCATCCCATTCACGAGGCCCTGCTGCAGCCTTTAGGCAGCCGCGGTTCGGGCAAGAGCAGCTCGGCGTCGCGCAGCGCGCACCGGTCGCCTCCGGCAAGCAGCGCCGTGCGGCGGCGAGGCGCGTCCGCGGGAGGTGCTCGTGCGGAGGGCGCCACCCTGCGGAGGCTGCGGCGTGCCTCTGCGGCAGCCGCTCAGTGAAAGCGTGTTGGTCAGCTTGGGAGCGGAGGAGTGGTTTTTCTTGGAGTAAGTTCCTCCTTCTGCAGCTAATTCATTTGTAAGACGATCGCGTTCATACTGCGCGCTCTGCGGCAGGTGCGGGCAAGCATACCTTAGCTACGTTGGCCGTTTCTCCGAACGGACTTTGTGACGGTCTCTGCTCGGCATAGGGTCTGCCAAACGTGCAGTCTGTCCTTTTGAAAGGACGGCTTTTACCCCATTCTATACCCGGACCAAAAATAACCTTTTGAACAGGGAGACGCGCATGATCCGATTGCCTCATGGTCGTGGTATCCTGGTGGGATGTGGAGACCTGCTCAGGTCCTGCCGAGCCAGAGACAGAATGCGGTCTTGACAGCTAGGCTGGGGTTATTCTGGTGTGGAAGATCGGCTGTCTGTGGTTGGAGCTGCTCCATGGCATACAACCGATTAAATACTCATCAAGCTAAAAAGAAAGACAGCTTAGCACTGTCTGGCCAGGGCACTTCAATGGGTTCAGCTCCTCGCTCTAAATCAAGCAAGGCAAAGACTTGGGCTCTGCAAAGCTCAGCTGCCTGCTCAGACCAACAAGTTATTTATTTTCTGTCCCAGACAACTCCATTTTCTTGCCTACACCCACTGCTGGAGCTCAAGAAATGTTTCCAATAGCAATTTTGTCAAAACTGGTATACTACCAGGAAAAACTTTGGCTCCAGTTAAAAAAATTCCTGACGATCTATAATTAGAATTTCTGACAGAATTCCCAATATAGTTTGACTTAGCCTTTTTGCATAAAATCACTTTTCCCTGAGTGAACCTGGTTCAGATAAAAATAGTGAGTCTATTTGATGACTTTTATTTTTGTGTTGTCAGCCTGAATAATACCCATATGTTTCTAATGATTTGCAACATTTTAAACAAGAAACTTGCACAAAAAGTCATATGCAGATTCTTTGTATATTTTTTTCTTTGCTGTAAGTAGAAACAACAAAATAGCAGAGATAGGAACTGCCATTCTGTGTCTCAGAAGCTCTGGACAGGATTACAGATTTATTGAGAACAGAGTGTACTACTCCATGTCTTACCCTGCTTGTTAGTCTTTGCAGACTAGGGAAGTAGTTAGCTAAAGCATTAAGCACTCTTGACTTTACTTTAGGCCTTCGAATCCTTTAGCATGTCAGTCAACAACTGATAAGATTGGCAAGCACTTTTTTGTTTAAATAAATATTTACATTAAACTTCAATTTAACATCGCTCGACATACTTAGAGGTATTTGAGGCTGATTCCAGGAATCTTGCTGTTAACTAATAAACACAGAAAAGAAAGCTTTTAAGTATTTGTACAAGTGTACTTCTACAAGAGGAGTTTCTCATTCCCTATACATTTGAATGGGCATGCTTGAAAGTATGTCTTTTCTCCAATTTGTCTGGTCACTGAAGACTCAACTGTAATATCCTATTGTATTTAGAAATTTTTCAGCAATGCTTGGGAAGAGAAAAATCATTTCTAAATATTCAACATAAAAGGAAAAGTGACACCTGTACAACAAGCGTGATTCATCAGTCATTTTTGTTCTCTTTGAGAACTTTATTTGAAATGCTTAGGTGAGTGGAAGGCAGTCAATCATATTCTTAACTGCAAAGTAAGAAACAGTGTGCAAAATTCCACCCAACATATTGGTAAGATACAGTTTCTTATTAGCAATAAGTGCTTATGCAGTGCAAATTTTGAAGTGTTCTGATATACTAAATTATAAAATTAATCATGCTAAATACATAAAATCTCTTGTCCAGAACAGTCAAAGAATCTCACCATTGCTCAGTAATCAGACAATTGAGTCCACGATGAGCTTAGTCAATATTATAATTATTTGTGATTGCCTTTTCAATTTTTACAACTTCCTCCTGTTCTTATTTTTTAAATATATGAGACTATGGTTTTAACAGCCTAATTGTTCCTGCTGCTTCCATAAGACTGGTGGTGGGACTGCTGGTGTCCGGCTTGCACCATTCTTGTTTGGGCATTGTACTTTAGTAGCTTACAGAAGCGTAAGCTACTCTGTATCAGAATCTGAAGCACAGTCCAGCTACCATCACACTCGGTGACTTGATGGCTGATGAGGACAGCTGCTACTAGAGTATCTGTTACCTGCTGGGATAGCTTTACAGATGATCTGTGGGCCCTTTGCAATGATTGTAGCAATGATTACAGCAGTCATTACAGCAGTGACAATAGCTTAGCATGTACCATGACTTAAGACATGAGATTTTATATGTAATATTCATTCCACTGATGGAGAGAAAGCCATCCAACATTAAACTTTTGTCATTCATAACTATGAATTGCTCATTCTGCAAAACTGAAAACTGTTATTCTGCTTGTGAGAAGACTAGTCATAACAGTGCATTCCTCAAGCTGGTTGTTAGATGTTATTCTAGCATTAGAAATCTTACTGTTTATTACTGTCATGTAGCTTGTACTGAATTGGAAGAATTTACATCCTGAACCATTCTTGATCTGGTAAATTCCACGGAAGGAATTAGAAAATACTCCTTACCACTCCTTTGTCAGGACTGGGAAAAATTAGAACAGATCTGTCAGACATCTCATTTGTTTGCTTGTCTCTTCACTATGGCTACCTCTTACCTCAAATTGGATTAAAAGGCTCCTCCAGAGTTGGACAGTATGCTGCTCCTGTCTCTGGAGAAGTGAGTAGGATAACATTATCAAACAGTATGATTCCCCATTACTTTATGTGTAACACCTATCACCATGTAAATATGCTCACACAAGTAAGAGTTTGTACATTATTTAGGCTTTCTAATTTAGAAATACATGTAAGATATGATACTTTTTGATTGAATAATTTAATTAAAACTTGATTGAGTAACTTGATCTGTGAGGTAGATGAAACACTTGCTAAGATACTTTGGTTGACCACATAGTTGAGAAAAAAAATCATTATTATAACCTTACATTCATCTGTGCTAAATGTCCTGTGCTTTATCTGTGCTGATAGGGGAGGGAAGCTGGTAATGAGCATAAGGACTTTATTTTCAGTCCTCTAAACTAAAAATTTTCTAGGAGTGCTGGAAGATAATTGTATTACTGAGGTCCAGGCTCTCTCACTGACATTTCTTTGTAAAAAGCCTGAATTCAGATTGTTAACAGGAAGAGAGGTGTTCAGGGCAATACCAATCACTCCCATGCAAGAGAGGTAGAAGCTATTGTGCACCACACACCATTTTTCAGTTTGCCACCAAAAAAAAAAAAAAAAAAGACTGCATATCAAAGTGTCTTTTCAATTGGAAAATGGAGCCCTTCTGAGCTGAGCTGTTCTTGATGGCCCTCTAAAACAAAATTCATAGCAATGAATTTGGTTTCAAGTAAGGCCTTGAGGCTCTGTCTTCCCAGCAATGCACATTTTACCAAGAATGTCTTCATTTGAATGTGAAGAGCCTTACCAAATGCAAGATGGTAGACCATCCTTTTCTAGAATGCTTCTCCCTGCGAGCAGTTGTATGTTATGCTGATAAAGGGCTTATCATCACCTAAGTCACTTTATATAAGGACCCGTGGACCTGACCAACTTGAATATCTTATTGTAAGATTTGGAAATAGAACTGGAGATCTCAGTGTGTGTAAGTTTGCAGTCCTCCAGGAGGTTCTGGGCAGCTTTCTCCGTGATAGAAAAAACACAAGTGAGGCAGGGTAGAGACCAGAGGACGTGAATGTGGTAACAGAATGCTCAGGGCTCACTCAAAACCTGGAAGGGGTGGACAATGGGAAGGGTGATGAATTCTCTCAAGTAAACCTGAGACTGAGAATCTTACCCTGTGGAAGGTGATTAAAATGGGTATTTACTTCCGTTTTTTCAGGCAAATAGATGGAGCTGATCCTATCCTCGTTAAGACTGAAGTAGAAAGTGCAGCAAACATAATAGGGCTCCATAAAAGAACAGCAATTGCAATAAACATAAAAGAAGAGAGAAATCAGATGAGAGCTTTTTTTTTTTTCAAAGATAGAGTATCCTTTTCTTCTTTGTCTCTTTCCAAGTCAACAGATACCATAAAGATTAGTCCAGTAGGCGCAAAAATTTGTTTAGAGGTAGAATTTTCCAGCTGTATGTACAATAATTTTCTATGTACATATATTCTTGTTCTCTTATTTTCTTATTTCCAGATAAAGTTGCATAAATTATTAGCAGAAACACAAGAATTTGGTTATTTGGATTTTTTTTAGGATGAAGAATTTGTTATTGACCTGTCAGACCTGGCAATTAGAATGCAGAGCACTGCAGCGTATTGCAGCCTGGCACACAGCTCTAAGAATTACAGCCTCCTGCAGAACTGGGCACCTTGATCTCAGAACCTAGGTGGCTTGTTTAGTTTCAGAGTTAGAGAAGAGTTAATGTACTTGTATGAATAACCCAGTCTGCTCATTTAGCACCTGCTGAAATATGTGGGGATTCTCATTTATTGGTACACTTTGTATAAAAGCATGAACACATACACCAATGTCAGAGATTGTGAAATTGGACTGTGAAAGGAGTATGGATTTATTTTGAATGGAAAGAATTGGGCTTTCCATATTCCTGGACTGTATAATTGGAAAAGATTTATTAAAGACTCTAGAGCATGCAGTGCATACTGCTTTGGACAGAGATTACGGCTTTGTCTAATTTAGATGGCTTTTTGGCATTCTTTCTACCATAGCATCTTGCAACAGTTTATAAATTGAACTATCTTTAATAGTTACTCTCTCCTGCTAACTTTTCAGTATCTCCCCAAAAGTGCAAATGAATGCAGTAGAGCATGTGACTATAATAAGTACATACATTTTTTTCCCTATCTCACAAGGAACTTCAAAATTCATTTTCATATATGATTATCACAACATTAGTGGCTCTTTGGTTAGCATGAAGGAGGAGCCTTAAAATTCCAGCATTTCATTTTTACATCTTATTTAGGTTTGCTTGGCACTGTGTGAAGCTGATTTTGTACAGCAGTGACAGCCCTGACCTCCACATAAATCCCTAGCCAAACGAATCTTTAGGTATGACCCAGTAGCTGCTTTTATGTGAAGGGTAGCCTTCAGCTTCTTCAGTATAAACTCTAGGTTGCTGAATTTACAAGTATTTCCCAGTAGTTTCCACTGGAGTCCACTGGTGATCAAAGCCACTGGTGAACTTCACACTGGGGCAGTTGTGAATCATCCGCATGTTGGGTTTTGATGTATTAAAATAAAAAAAATAAATAAAATAAAAAACAACAACAAAAAAAAAAACAAAAAACAAAACAAAAACAAAACAAAAAAAACCTTTTTATTGCTAAGAAATCAAAAGATTACATTTCTAGTTAATTACAAGTTTCAGTACAATCTGTACTACAAGTACAATCTGTGAACTGAAGAATGAACTCTGCTTAATGTGCTTCTGATTGTTTTGTAGCCATTCAGGGATTATTTGCATCAATAGACAAGTTATAGTGAAAGATGAGATTCAAGTATTCTCAAAAACTTTCAAGGAGCTTATTTGATCCAAGTATTACGGTTCAACAGGTTTGTACATTGTATGCTATAGTTTTGCATTCTAACATGAATTAGGCGTAAGACTATCCAGAGGTAAGAAGATGTTGGTTTGTGGCTGTTCACGAATCACAAATGTTTGAGCTGATTCTAGCAGTGACCTTCTGCAATCCTGTAAGACTAACTTCTCCAAACCTCTTTTTTCCTTTTTTTTTTTTTTTAATTAAAAAAGTAAACCAAAACCACTTTGTTTTCTCACAATGCCTGAAACTTAATCAGTAGTAATGAGTTCCCTTATAATCTTTTTATTAAGACTACATTAAGAAATTAGGGGGAAAAAAAAAAAAAAAAAAAAAAAAAGTATTCAAAGCAAATGGAGCAACAGCTGAAGAAATCCACAAGCTTGAAGAAAATGCTTGACATTTACTTTTAGCTCATTGCATCCACTATTGCAGCCGTCTATAAATCTAGATAGTTTTATCCATAGACTACATTATCTGGCAATAAATAAGTTCTTACACAAATTATTGCATGAGCAGTTTTCTGCATAGATTTAAATGTAACACAACTCTTCCAGTGCAGCCAGTGTGTATAAAGTTCAGCTAACAGTAAGTCCCTACACTCAAAGCTACCCTTACCTATCAAAGCTTTAACAGTGTATTTACAGGGCAGTGAGCACAGGTGCAGATATCCCACCTGAAAATAGGTGTCTGCACATACAACCAGATCTAGTTGGCATTTGCTAAGAGATCAGTGAGGCTACAAGACACTTTGGTATAATGAAGCATTACTTCATAATGCAAGGGTCTGCATAAATCGTTTAACTGTTTGTGCAATGCCTCACCTTCAGCTGTTACAAGTTTTATATTGTGCCCAAGTACCTTTTAGTAATTGAATGTAAGTGAGGTAATTTTCAGATATTTTCATCCATGAATGACTGCGTATTGCCCTTATTTCCCTAGCCTAAACTTGTGCCTCCTTATGAAAATACCGAGTGACTCTCGTGGGTCCTGTCCGACTCAACATTTTCTGTGATGCCATTAACTACCTGTTGTTTTAGCCTGATGTTTCTACTGAATGTCTACGCACAGCATTTTTATTTCTCATTTTCGAACGCCTGTCCACAGATACAGCGTTTGACTTGCAGAGGTGAGAAAGACAACTGGGATTCGCTGTGAAGAGGGCTGGGGGAGGGACCGGGACTAACCTTTGCTCTTGTTTTGCCCCAGATTTTCGGCTTTGCACATGAATGGATACTCTTCTATTGAGATCTTTCTTTAGGGGGATGAAACAAATTAACGGGAAAAGAATACCAGTGTATTCACTTTGTGTGCTATCTCCGCCAAGTTTTTTTTTTTGTTCTGAGACTCCATGGAAAAAATAAGAACCGCGGAAGCTTGAAATGTCTCACGCAAAACTTTCGGAGCAGGCAGGGCATCCCAGCATTCCTCACGCTCAGTTCCACAGTGGAACTACAGACCAATCCGTTATCAGCTACCAAAGTTTCTTACCAAGGATGCAGTGTAAAATAAGTTACTACAATTCTTCTGAAGTCCATCTGTCTTTCAGAAAATAAAACATTGTCTTCTTCATTGTTTAATAGCTGCTCTCTAACAAAAGATAGAGGTTAGGTTCTTATTGTTTTTGTTTTTGTTTCATTATTCATTCAGTAATTTGGGAAAATAAATCTTATCTGCAGAAAAGAATTTTTTTCCATCTTGAAAACAGAAATCTGAGTGACAAAATGCCCCTACTGCCCACAGGATACAATTACATGATATGACTGCTTTTCTTTAAGAACTTTATTATGTCTGCAGGGCTAAACATTGCATGTCCAATGGGTGTAATCGATGGGTGGACTTGCTGCTAACGAAGTGTCTTCTGCCCCCTTGCGGACATGTAGGCCTTCAGACATTTAGGCTACTGAATCTTAAAGTACTTTCAGGGGATACAATGACAACGTGATCAGCAGTAAGGAAAGTGTCCTTCATTCACTGACAACAAACCACCATCAGTAGTGGGATTAATAACATTTCAGGGCTATCCTACGTTGGAAACCACCCCGATCTTTTTCAAAAAAAAAAAAAAAAAAAGTAAATTCTCTCTCCAACCTCTGAGATGTATTAAGAATATAAAGGGTATAGAATTCAATGGGCATCTCCTCTTAGTTTATCAACTGTGTTTTTACAAAGGAGAAACATGAATGACTGTATATAAACTGGCATGGTCACACAAATTAGTAGCTTAAATTCATGTTAAAAAGAGACAAAACAAACTATTTTATTCAAGTCTATATGTTTAAATGTATATTTGTATCATATACATCAAACCAGTATGTACGTGTTAAACATAGAAAGGACATACACAAGTAGCAGGAAGGTGAACAAATCTACCATGTAAATTAATTCTTTGCAATTCCCAGAAAGTAACATTTTCCTGTTACAAAAACAACTTGTCTTGTGGCTAGAGTTCTGCATTTAGACTCAGATCCCCAGCTTTCCACATTTTTGTTTTTCAATAAGCATTATCTGAAGCATTCAGATGGCTTGATAATAATACAGTACAAGCACTTCAGTTTTACAATTAAGAAGTTCTTAACACTCGTGACTGTACTTCACTTGACAGGCTAAGCATAAAGCACAGTGGCAGGTGAAGATCCAGGTCTTTGGGCTGTGAGAATGAGCTGAGACTGGAAAAGGGCTCCCCTTTTGCTGGTTGTCTGGTTTACATTCAGCCTTTTGGATGGATGTACCGGCCCTCACAGCAAGTAGTTCTGCTTTTGATGTTGAATAAAAGTAGTCTAGATGACACAACTGTTTTTTTGAAAAACACAGTCAAACTTAACTTATACTAATTAACTGCATAATTAGAAGCTAATTTGCATGGTTAACAAACAATGCCTTTTGTCCTTTGGGGCAAAAAATAATTCCCCCTTTTAAATAGTTTATTTTGGGTTTACTTCTTATCCATCTTTCTTCCTGCTATTTTACCAAAATAAACATATTTAATTGTTTCTTATTAATACTGGTAACAAGATCAGAATCTCCCTACACATATGATGGCTTTGTCAGAGTAGTAGTTTGTATTTCCTAACCTTGTACTTGGTCATCAGGCAATCGTCCTATGTCAGGCAGCATAATGCTTCAGACCTCTGAGCTATGGAGTCCTAGCTCAGCCAGCTGGAAGCAGAATAGGTTTCCCCTTACCCATTGCCAATGTGCTGGACTCAACTAATTCCCTGAAGAAAAATGACTATATACTTGGCACACAGCGGCTACTAAATTTAAACTCCTCCCACCCCTATATACTAAGCTTTCTTTCACTTACAGTGCTAAAAGGAAGTTTCAGGGAGATGGAAAAAGTGGCAGATGCAGCCAACCTGACATGCCATCTTCAATCATTTTGGCTTCATTACCTGCACCACTCCACATCCGATTGCACTGCTTCAATTCTCTCACAAATTGCTGTCATCTGTAATAACACGTGTGTCTAACCAGCAAATCTGACCTGAAAGCAGATTTTCTAAAAAGGAATGGAAGAAGAAAATAGTTGGAATACTCACTTTTACTACATGAAAAACAGTTTTAATTAGAGTTCTCAGCTGTTCCTGGGACCTCTACAGGTTTATCCAACATCATATGGAAGAATCATTTTATCTCCCTCTTGTGATAGTTTAAAATAAGGGTCACTGAGCTGAACAAATCCTCACTCTGTGACTTGGCAAACAGTAACTTAACCCACACATCCGTGAGTTTTCCAGTGTTCCTTTGTTCTACAGAAATCTTCTCTGAAGAACTAGTATCTTTACCTCAGATGAGAACGTGATGAATTAGCCATGTATGGTGTAAACCTGGTGGATACTAGATGGATGAACATATACAAACAACTCTGGTTTAAAAGATGGTAATAAAATTCAACTAAAAGCATGATTCTCTGATTCTGTAAAAAATGAAATCAGGTTAGTTTTGTTTGGTTTCAATAAAAATAGGATTCTCTTCTTTGTTTCTATTAATCTAATTTTGAAACATTGTAACTGTCTCCAGTTTCCATGATTCCTACAAAGCTTTTCTATGAGGAGGCAAGACAGAATGACCCCTTAAAACCTTCTACAGCCATTCTTTGTATTTATACTAACATTGCGATGAATGTACACTAACTTGACAGAAGAAGAAAATGGTATGTTGCATGTTAAGAATCCTTATGCACATCCCTTAAATTAAATAGAAATTAAAGAGAGATCAGCAAGTTTGCAGGTGATGCCAAGGTGTGTGGTGCAGTCAACGTGCTTGAGGAATGTGATGCCATCCATAAAGACCTGGATAGGCGTGATATGTGGGCCCGGGAGAACCTCATGAGGTTCAACAAATCCAAGTTCATGGTCTTGTGCTTGGGTCATGGCAACTCCTGCTATCAGTACAAGCTAGGGAATGAAAGGGTGGAACACAGGTTTCACAAAAAGGACTTGGGGGTACTGGTGGATGGCAAGCTGGACATGAGCCAGCAGTGTGCTCTCGTAGCCCAGAAAGTCAACCAGATCCCAGGCTGCACCATAAAAAATGTAGCCAGCAGGTCAAGGGAGGTAATCTTGCCCCTCTATGCTGTGCTGTGAGACCTCAATTGGAATACTGCATCCAGATGTAGAGTCCTCACAGTACAGAACAGACACAGGCTTGTTGGAGTGGGTCCAGAGGAGGGCTACAGAAATGATCCAAGGGATGGAACACTTGTCCTACGAGAACAGGCTGAGAGCTGGGGCTGCTCAGTCTGGAGAATGCTCCAGGTAGACCTGAGAGCTGCCTTTCAGTATCTGAATGGGGGGCTGTAAGAAGGAATGGAACAGACTCTTTAGCATGGTCTGTGATGATATAACAGAGGGAAACGGTTTCAAACTAAAAGAGGGGAGAATTAGAGTGGACATAAGGAGTAAGTTATTACAGTAAGGGTGGTGGGACACTGGAACAGCTTACCCAGAGAGGTGGTGGATGCCCCATGCCTGGAGACAGTCATGATCAGACTGGATGGGGCTCTGAGCAGGATGCCTAGCAGTTCCTGCTTATTGCAAGGAAGTTGGACTAGATGGCCTTTAAAGGTTCCTTCCAACCCAAAAGATTCTATAATTCTATGACTTTTCTGCTTAGACCAAAAACTTAGGGATTTGTGTGTTTATGTGATACATTCTTATGCTGTATTGTCTAAATATTATGAAGCAATAGAGCCAGTATTACAGTTCTTCTTATATAAAAGTAACGGTGTTGTAGAAAATAGTCTTTATCTGTGGCAAGTGCTTTTCAGGTTGCACAATCTCTGCTGCTGTTCTGTTCCTTTCCAATACACTATTTGGTTTTGTGGCCTTAAAGAAGCTTCAAAATTGTAGAAATTGTTTGTAGAAAACAAAACAAACAAAACTAAAAACCAAACATAAAACAACAAGCAAACCAACCAACACAACAAAAACTAGAGGCCTTATATCCACAACTGATCATTCTGCTACAAAGGTGCACAATTTTCACCTCATTTCTTTGAGACTTCAGGAGTAACAATAGCAGAACTGTTTGTTTTCTTTGAAAAGTCTTTCTGTTTTATACTGAGATGAACATAGAATCTTCTATTTAACTGCACAGCCAGACCACTTGGCTGAGGTGCGAGAGATGCAGTTTCATGACTGTACTTCAAATAAGTGAATATTATTTAAAGTAACTAGATTTAATCTAACAGAAAACCGAGGATAGATCTATGCTAAAGCGCTAAGTGGTTTTGTTGTTCTGGCATTCAGTAACATATTCTGCACCAATGTTTTACTCATCCTTTCTTTGAGTCTTCATTAGTAGGTTATTTTGGGATGGGTTTCTTTTTGTTGGGACTTTTTTTTTTTTTTGGCCTTTGTACGATGGAGAAAGCTTTCCATAAAAAGTAATGACAAGCATAGTCTATAGACTGGATTTTAACTTCCATAAAACTGAAAAAAAATCCCTTATTGCTTCCATCTATAATAGAGGATAACTATTTCAGGGAAAAAAAGTCAATGAAATGGTGCACCTTTCACCAAAAGATTTCCAACTATTCCATCACTACATATACAGAAACTTGTTTTAAATTCAACTTTTTGAAAAGTTGCTATTTTCCATAGTTTTCTTATTCTTCATAAAGCTCAAGAGAGGCAGTACAATTTGGACAGTGTTCCTGTAAATTGATCTGCCAGGACTGAGGAATGTCAGCAATCAGCAGAGTATAAAAACCTTTGTAAAGAAAAGATGCTCCCTTCGAACTCTTAACCAGTAATCATTTTTATTAATTTATTTTTAAAATAAGGACAGATAACAGTAATAAATAAAGAGCAAATAGAAGTGTAGTACCTAGCACATGCTTGATCCTCGGACCAGTCTTCTCAGTACAAAAAATGTACTAGGAGCTCTATAGTATGGGTGTCCAACTTTTGGCTTACCTGGGCCACACGGTTTGAAGAGGAACAAACTAGAGCCACATAGGTTGCTCCAAAACTAATGCCTCCTATTTATTTCCGTGGAAACTGAAACAAATAGAAAGAGCTTAACAGCACAGTTTGATAAATTCTCAGCTACAAAACACTCTTTCAACACAGTCACCACCACATGCTGCACATTTTTGCCAGCAATGAACAAAAGCCTGCATGCTGCACTTGTAAAAATCTGCACCAGTGGAGACGGCCACTGTTGGCACTGTTGAAAAGCACCGCCCACCCCTCACTGCGTCCACATCGACTGTTTGGCCTCTATCAACATTCGTAAGTGTCGGTGAATGTCAGTGGGTGCCATTTTTTCTGCATGGAAGAACTCAATTACACACATCTATTCCATGTGCACTTCCGTGTCAGACACCATCCCGTCAGAGCGCCCGTCTGCTGCCATCTGTCACACGGCAACAACATGGGATGGGATACCGGTGGGAAGGTTCAACCTCTGCTGCCATACCACCAGCATCTGACTGACAGCATGGGCCAACATAATAAAATAGGTGTTATTTTCCAAGCAGCCCTCATAAAAATATATATTTAATATACACAAAGTAACACCTACTTACTTCATTATTTATATTTTTACTTTTTAATGACAACATATTTCAAGAAGCAACAAAGCCATAAAACTAGCGGGACGTGACCGTTTTTGTGCAACGAATGGCTCACCCTGGTGCCACGGCAATGGCCGCAGTTCTTAGTGAGGTCTCAGGGCGTTCCTCGGAGATTTGTGATGAAGTTTCACTCTTCCCGCGCTTCATCCCGAAAACAGCTGTTCCCAAACGCAGGTGCCGCCAAAACGCGGTGAAATGAACGCGGCGTGACCGCGAAGCGGGGCCGTTTCTCTGCTACCAGAGGGCTTACAGAAGTCACGTTTTTACTGCACCGCCGTGCCTTCCGTCTGAAAGCTCACGTGCTTATGTAAACTGAGAATCGATTCGCAAACAAACCAAGGAACCGATGACTTTTTCGGCAACCTTGAAAGGCATCCTCAAATTCCCGCATCAAAACGGAACCAGCGGCCGCGTCGTCTTCGTTGCGCGGTCAGCCAACGCACCGCAGCGCACGCGCCCCCCCCCCCCCCCGCGCCGGGAGCGGCGCTGCGTGAAGGGACGGCCGAGGGGCGGCTGCGCGCGCGGGGCCGGGCGGGGCGGCTGGGCGGGCGGAGGCGCCGCCATGATGGCGCGGGGCGGGTGCGGCTGTGGGTGGGCGTGCGTGGCCTGAGTCTCTGTACTAGATGTGCTAAAATACCTGGTTGCGTAGGCCAAAAGGTAATAACTAAGGTAAGCGCCCGTCGTCAGTGTATAGCTTGCTTCTAAAATGCCGTCCGCCAGCCTCTTTAAGCAACAAGCTGCTTGTTTTTGAGATTGTGATGCCTTTTTGTACTTTCCCAGTTCTGTGCGTGGCAGAATTGTTTTACAGTGTAATGGGTTATTCATATCAGTACTGATGTGAATACTGATAATCCCATGTTTCTAGGAAAGAGTTTGGAAAACTCTAAAAGAGAGGAACATGTCTTGAACTGAATTATTTTTTCATTAATTTGAGTGTCCTGCTAATAAAGCAGCTGAAACTGCATCTTATAATCTTAATGAGAAAGGGGCCATTTTTTCCCCCTTGTCTTCCTCTGGACACTTCCATAAGAAAAAGGCATTGTGTGGCTCAGATTTGCCTCAGAAAACAAATGAAAATATTTTTTGAATGTATGAGCTTTGAAGAGAAAATCTTCAAAGAAGGTTGTGTCACAATGAAAGTGTCTGGATGGAGGCTCAGAGCCAAAGATAGGTCTGTTTTCAGTTACAGCAGGGCTAGGGAGCACTGTAAAGAATACTGGTTGACCTAGAAGGTAACAAAGTAAAGTACAGATTTTGGAAGGAGAAATGGGAAAATGAAAGAAATAGAGATCATAAAAGAGAAAATCCAGAACAAAATATAGAGAAAGAAATGTGTAGAGGACAGTAGAAGGAAGAAATAGGCACAAAATCTCATAAGAAAACCAATTGTAGGATCTTTTTAATGGTATGAATTAATCATATGAGTGTAGTAGAAGCAAGAAAAACACACAGAATGTCACATTTTTCCAAAAGAAAACGGTAACTTTTAGTATTTACTCTTTCTACAGTGTACCGATTGAGATTTTAATATCACAGAATCACAGAATCAGAGAACTGTAGGGGTTGCAAGGGACAGCTGGAGATGATCAGGTCCAACCCTCTGCGAAGGCAGTTCCCCGCAGTGGATTGCACAGGAAGGCATTCAGGTGTATACTGGATATCTACGGGGAAGGAGACTCCACAAGCTCTCTAACCAGCATCTTCCAGTGCTCTGTCACCTTCAAAATAAAGGCGTTTTTTTTTCATGTCTATACACAACTTTGTGTGTTCCAGTTTGTGCTCATTCCCCTTTTCCTGTCACTGGGCATTGTTGAAAAGAGCCTGGGCTTATCTGCTGACACCCACCCTTTATTAGCATTGAGGAAGATCCTTCCCCCCCCGCCCCTCCAGTCTTCTCTAGGATGAACAGTCCCAGTCTTTCCCAGGAGGAAGATGCTTTATCATCTTTTTGGCTCTCCGCTGGACTCTTAGATGATCCCTGCATTTTTTGAAGTTGGGAGCCCAGAACTGGACACATCATTCTGAATGCAGCCTCACCAGGGCAGAGTCGAGGGGGACAATCACTTCCCTCAACCTGTTGGCCACACTCTTTCTAATGCACCCCAGGATGCCATTGGCTTAGGACACACTGCTGGCTCATGGCCGCTCTGTTGTCCAGCAGGACCCCCAGTCCTTCTCTGCAGAGCTCCTCTTCAGCAGGTCAGTCCTTAAGCTTTACTGATGCATGTAGTTATTCCTCCCCAGGTGTAGGACTCTATGCTTGCCCTTGTTGAACCTCATAAATTTCCTCTCCACTCAGTTCTGCAGTCGATCCAGGTCTTGTTGAATGACAGCACAGCCTTCTTGTGTGTCAGTCATCCTCCCAGCTTTGTATCATCAGCAAACTTGCTGAACGTGTATCTTCATCCGTATCAATAATGAAGATGTTGAACAAGACTGTTCAGTATGAACTCCATATGAAATAAGGAGTAATAACTTATATAATTTAGGCTACTAAGAGATAATTGAAATATTTTGAGTGGTAGATAAAAACAGCAGCACACTGGTTTTTTCATAATTATGTGTCACTAACCCTAAATAGGAAAACACCTTTCTGGAATAGATCACACAGTCACTTCTCTTTTAATTATTTATTAGGTATTTTGGAAAGGAACAGTGAATTCAAACAAAAACACCTGCAGTGTAGAATACTAACAAAGCATTGTAGTGATTACATACTGTGAAAGGTTAGTTGAAATATTAATTAATGAACAGTTAAATTTTTGTTATTACACGACTGTCAGCAAACTTATGCAATGGATTTCCTTCACCATCCATAAAGCAGATATAAATCTTTGAAATAAAATATTTTCACGGCAAAGCATATCATTCTAATAAATTTGCTAAAAGTACTCCATGTGGTCAAGCTCAGACTGTTTTGTAGCTTACGAACAATTCTGTAGTTTGCTAATAATTTGCTAAACTCCTGTATCTGATTATGTTTTTTTTCACGTAACCTGACCTTTCCCATAAGTATGCATACTAGTATCATTTCAGTATCATTGGCTTACTTGACTTCCAAACTGCAACTACAAATTTATTGTTTAAAAGAGAAGCACACAAAGGCACTTGACTTGATCATTTTGGCTTTTTACAGTCAGCAATGGGTTTGTCTCCCCTGCAGAATTAAACATAATCTGACTATCTCACAGATTAGATATTTTCACAATTATCTTGAAAACCATCTTATTAAAATGCTGCAAGGCTAATCTTGTTAAACAATTGTGACGATGCTGCTTTTGCACAAGGTTTGAAGCATCATTGCTGCAGTGTCCAGTGGGATGATTTCACCCTGGTGTAGTCCTGTGGGCAGTCTTTATCTATAGTGGAACAGAACTGCATCACTAATTAATTGGTTGAGTAAAATAACTCTAGGTTTAAGGTGAAGGCTTACACCTAAGCTGTGCAAGATGTGTTTTTGTAGGGCTATCTGAATTTTTAGGATATTTCTGGCATGGTATGAATTTCTTATGCTAAGTCCTAATCATTTACCCTAGCGGGGCTCTGCCTGTCCTCTCCCAGTTTTGTTGATTCTCTAGAAAGTGCTGCTTCTCTTGTGATAATTCAGTCAATAAAGTGATGTTTCACAAAATTAGTATCTGTGTTACATCACAAGATTTGTACGCTGCTGCAGCTACTCTTTCCTTAAAGTAGAACAGTTGCTCCTTGACAAATTCAGTCAAGGCGCAGTTGCTGTTCTCAAGGTCAGCTTCAGTGTTCCTGACTGGTAACCCATATGTTAGAGCTGGCTTTCTGAGTTAATCATCTGCAAGTTAGCAGTTGGGAGACTTGCAAATGCTTTTTAAATTCATGTTGTTACTGCTCACGACAGCCCTAGCTGTAGGAGGAAAGCTGCACACGAACTCGTGTGTTCTTAGAATTCTGCTGAAACCCTCACATATGCAGTTAAGGTACTATTTGTGTAGCCTTGCCAGCTCTTCAATATTTTATCTTCACAAATCACAGACTCTGTGCAAGGTTGCCAGAATCCTGTCACATACAAGGGACTTTGATCAGGTTACACTGTTTTTGTCAAGCTTGTGTTTGGTCAATTGAAGGATGTATCTGCTGTAAAGCTTTAGCCTCTAGGTGCAAACAGCAGCACAACTCCACTTTGTTTGCAGTCAGCCGTTGTTCTGCAAAGCATGAGTGGCTTGGAACTACCCGATAATATCATTTTCATAAGCACTAATTGGGCAATACTATTATTTGTACCTGTTTCCTGATTTTTACAGTAATTGCAGTCAGCAAGACAAGTCAGCACGTCTGGGTGCATCTGAGTTATACCTTTGGTGCACACATTTCAAGCATAGCAACTCTTCTTTGTGCTCAGTGAAAGAAGAGAAGCATCAGGGAGTAATAAAAATATAACTGATTTAAGTTAGTTTAAACTCTGCGTGTCTCCTGTACAGTGTAATTATAGCTCCATTTTCTTAATGCGATTGTATACAAAAGGAAATTACCAAGCATGTCTAACTATAAAAGAAAAATAAAATAGAATTACACAATTGCAAAAAGCATGCTGTAACATACAGCTCTGCCCTTTAAAGTTTTCAACGATAGCACAGTTAAAGCCTTGGTGAATTCTGAATTTGCAGAACAGATAGCAGCACTCCTGTGAGCAGACCGTCTAATTTGAAATTCACCTTGCCGTGATGAAACACAGACCTGTTCTCTTTCTATTAAGCAACTTCAATCGTCTTTGTATTCTTCTCTCAAATACTACAAAGTAATTACTTGGTTTTCCAGTGTTGCAGGACTGTAACCAACATGTTCCTGGACCTAATCAAAGTACAACTTTTGATGCAACTACTTTCACAAAACAAAGTCTTCTCATAGTGAAACAGACTTGACTCTGAAAATACATGATACTAAAATAACAGCATGTTGCACATTCAAATGAAGACTGGATGCAACTGCCTCAGGTTACAAATGAAGGTAGTGTTGTAAGTAACCCTTCCTCTTTGACGATGCTGATTAATACAAGCTAATAATTTAAACGATGACCTTTACAGCCTGTACAAATACATAGAAAACCAAACAGTTCTCTTAAATAAAAGCCAAAGAAACACCAAAGATGTTGTAAGAGATACCAATTTTAAGCTCTATAATTGTGGAGCATTTAGTATTCTGGCACAGATGTCTCTAGAAGACCATGACAGAAAGAATAATGTCTTGCCTTGTCACCAACCAGAATTCCCCAGTGTTCTATTAACCAAAATAAAAGTACTTTGTTATCTGAAGAGAACTTCAACAACTGATCGCAGGGACAATGATTTATTATAAATAGTAAAGGACTGGTTCTTTATTAACTGCAACATCAATCTAGTTTAATTTGTATTTGAAATCATTCTGCCTGAAACAGTCTCCAGCAACTCATCTGAATGCAACCTAAATTACAATTACAAGAGGAATACCACCAAAAACATTTGTCTTGGCTAACTACAATCCAAAAGCTCATTTGGAAGCACCTGCAAGCAGTGTTTGTTGCCAAATAGAGAAGGCATGATTATGTTTCATTTGACAGTACGGAATTTAAAACTTCTGCAGAACAAAGAACTTTTTGTAACCATGGCTGATTATAATTACGAGTAGTTCGGCACTGCTGAGGTACCTTGGAATGCTCATTGTTTAACCTGGAAGCAATCTGAATTAAAGCATAGAGTTAGCGCTGCCTGAGAATATGCACAAAAAAGAATCTCGCTGGCTTAGTCACTAAAATTTTGCCTTTGGGAATAAGTAAAGTTATTGCAGTCAGAAAGTAGTTGTGCTGTAAGTTTGAAGCAAAGTAAATAAGTAAATAGAAAGTCTAACAACAGGAAATACCTATACCAGACCTGGTAAAATAATCCAAAACGCTGAAAAAAACTTACTTTTTCTCAGAATATACATGAGCTGACTATCTTTTGTGAATACATACCAGTGTATTTGACTTTTCCTTATGTTGTTAAAAAAAAAAAAAAAAGCTTCAAATATGATGTGGTACAGAAAACATAATGCTGTTATACCAAAATACTGAAAATGTTTGACACTGCAGGACACACTTTTTGTTCCAAGGTGATATACCGTACCAGGGTTAACTTTACCCCAGCCAAAGCTAGGACAACCATAACAGTCTTCATCAGTATCACCTGTTCTCTCCCAAAACACTCAAGCAAAAAATCTCAGCTATATTTCTGGCAAAACTTTGTTCCCCTAGACTTTTAAGCTAGTCTTTCAATCATTATTCTTTTTTATCTTCAGCTAAGTGTTGACAAATACAAGTTAACTTTAATGTCAGGTGAAAGTTGAAAAAGCTACCCAGCAGAATTTAATTAATTGGGTAGGACATAATGATGGAAAATTTGTACCAGTATTCACGGCTGAGTCTGTGAAAGCATGCAACTGTTGTAGTCTGTGCTTCCTTGTAATCTTATAGCCCACAAGAAGGCATTGACATTATTAGACCAATTTCTTGGTATAGGATAGATGAAGAAGCTCACTGCTTATTTGATAATTAGCAGAATCAAAGGTGGGAGGGTTTTTAAGCAATATCAATATTCCAGAGATACAGACCTAATCAAACAGACACAGCCCAATACACAGTAGAAGCATTCAAAAGTCAAAGACAAAGTACACAACTGCTTGTTGCTACCTAGGCATCTATCTTAATCACTACTGGATGCTGTAGAAAACAGATTGATTCCTGTTATGAAGCCTCATCAATACTTCTCAAATTGTCTTGTGATCAGTCGGTTGTCTGGATGTGAACTGATAGGGTTTTAATGAAGGTCTCACAGTCCAAGGGTGGTTCTCTGTGCTAGTGAAATGGGCTGTACTGGGGAACACAGGTACACTTCTTAGAGATTATATGGACAGTGATATGACATAAGCAATCAAAAACATGACTGAAATGATTGAAAAATGTATTGTGATTCAGAAGCTGTAGGAGCATATATAGAGTTCCATTTCCTCTGATGTAAGACTTTAAGAAGTTTCCTTTTCTTCAGAATAAGGATATTAGAATTTCTGCCTTTAATGATCACTTCTCCATGATCTGTCCTACAACTCCGAAGTAAAGCATTTCTTCAACCACTTCTTATTTCCTTGGGAAGAGCTTTGGAGAATGAGGTGTAAAAATTGCCATCGAAGCAGTAACTGTTTATCATTGCTGAAAATGCCTACTGTTTGTTATCTCTGACCATGTCCTGTGGAAACCAGCTTTTCAACACTCAGATCCAGGATGGTCTTAATGTGTTTCATACTCATGTCATGAAACTGTAGACAAGACAAAGTGATCAATCAAGGACACCTCTTAGTGGGTGTCTGAACTGTGATTTCTGTGGCCATGAATCAAGAATACTAAGAATTGTTTCATTACACAGCAATTTATATCGACACTGAGGAGCTGACAATATGGACATGGTTTGGCTTTTCTTTTTAAGTCAGATTTATTTAAACCAACATATAAACATGACACCAGATATGTGAAACTGAACATGTGATCATGCTGATGAAATTAATGTCAATTTTGGACTTCAAAGTGCAGCTAATCATAAGTTATTAGATGTTGCTATTAGTGGTCACAGTGCTTTTCTTATTTCTTCCTACTGGAATTAACACATTTTACTTTGAAGTAAGGGTAATTGTTGAAGTTTCCTAAATGTTGGCTGAAAGAAAGTAACAGGTCAGAACAGTGCTATACCTGAGTAATCGGGTGTGGGATGAAAGAGAGTAAGATCAATGGCTATAGCAGTTGTCAGCAGCGTGTCCTCTTTAGGAGGTTAACCTGCTATATTGGTTGACTGATAATGTGAAACAGTTGTAACAGAACAATTCTAAAAGGTGGAAGCAATATCTGTGTCTATACCTGAGTGAAATCATAGGTCCCAGGGGAGGAAGGGAGAGGAAGAGTCTAAAACCTGTACTCTTCTTCAAAGGATGGATTTAAACTTGCTTTGACCCAGACCACATTTCCTCGTCAGTCCTAAGAGTTTCAACACTATCCTCACCTTTCACTTGTACTAGCACATCAGGTATGCACTGATGAGCAGCAGGTCCAGTAATGCTTCACCTTTGGTAGGTCTGTACAACACCTGATCAGGAAGTTATCTTCAACACACTCCAGGAGCCTCCTAGATTGCTTGCAGCTCAGTGTTGCTTTCCCAGCAGACAGCCAAGTACCTTAAATCACCCGCAAGGACAAGAGCCTGAGAGTACGATACATCTTGTATCTTGGCTCTATTTGATCAGGCAACCTTTACTAGACCCCGACTCCTGATGTCCTTTATTGGTCTGGTCCCTGTCATAACGAATGATATCCATCCTAGGGTTATGAGAGAGATGGCTGATGTGGTTGCTGAGCTGCTCGCCATTGTATTTGAAAAACTGTGGCTGCCTGGTGAAGTCCCCAGTGATTGGAAAAAGAGAAACGTTACTCCCGTTTTTAAGAGAGAAATGATGACTCAGGGAACTGCAAGCCAGTGAGCCTCACCTGTGTGCAAGGAAAGATCATGGAGCAGATCCTTTTAGAAGCCATGTTAAGGCACATATGAGATAAAGAGGTGATTTGAGACAGCCATCATGGCTTCATAAGGGCCTGACCATCTGGTGGCCTTCTGTGATGGAGTGATGACATACATGGATAGACAGTGGATGTTACCTACATGGACTTCTGCAAGGCCTTTGACATGATACCTCACCACATCCTTCTCTCTATATAGGTGAGGTATAGATTTGAAAGATGGACTGTTTGGAGGATTAAGAACTGGTTGGCTGGTTGCAGCCAAAGGGTTGTGATCAATGATTCTGCATCAGGGTGGAGGCCGGTCACAAGTGGTGTCCCTCAGCAGTCAGTCATGGGACTGGTGCTCTTCAACATCTTCATCAATGACACAGAGTATGGAATTGAGTGCACCCTCAGCACGTTTGCAGACAACACCAAGCTGAGCAGCGCAGTCGATATGCTGGGGAGAAAGGAAACCATCCAGAGGGACCTGGATAGGCTGGAGGAGTGGGCCCATGAGAACATAATGAGGTTCAACAAGGCCAAGAGCAAGGTGTTGCAGTTGGGTTGGGGCAATCCCAGGTATTTATACAAACTGGGGGAAGATCTCCTTGGGAGCAGCCCTGCACAGAAGGACTTGGGGGCCTCGGTGAACAAGAAGCTGGACATGAGCCAGCAGTGTGTGCTTGCAGCCCGGAAGGCCAACTATATCCTATTAAAAGAGGAGTGGCCAGCAGGGAGAGGAAGGTAATGGAGACATGCTCCTTCAAGCAAATTCTGATTATTTAATCAGATACAGTATTTGTGTTATGAAAAATAATACTTTATCTCTTTGAGAGCTTGCCTGCTTTTATAGACTGCTCCATCCTTCTCATTTCTGTGTTTTTGCTATTGTTTTTGAGAAAAACAACAACAAAAAAAACCCACACAGGCTACACAGTGGTTAATATTATTTATTCCTGAATTTACACTACCATAGATCTACGAAGAACTTGAGATTGATGACTTTTAAAGGTACTTCCCACCTCAAACAATTTTATGAATATTATATATGTAAAGGATAGCAAAATATAAAATATTTTAAAACAAACAAATAAAAAGGCCATTCTAGAAAACCTTGAATAATTAAGGAGGATTAAAAAAGCAACTAAATATGCACGAAAGTCAGACATTACAGCTAGTCTTTGAATGGAGGGCATTTGAGCAAGCAGTTATAAAACAAAAGTAATGTTTCTGGACAGCACCTACCAGTATCTGTAATTATGCATAGTAACCAATTAAGTAGGCAAAATTAAATGCACTTAAAGCAGTGTAGCTAAAAAAGGCAATGATGCTAGAACTTAACATTAAACTGTTCTCACTCCCCCTCCACCCTCAAAGCGTTGTGAAGTTCTCATATAGAACACCATTGAGCCTTTTCCCAGCAATTTTCAGCAGATACGTAAGTATGGCTTCCCATAAGTACTAGTGATTTGTTTAGAAGTAAGCATGTAGATTACACTACTCATGAAAGGCTTCTAGACGTATCCTGTCTGGATCTTCTGGATGCCTCAGGACAATTCCACTTCGCAGTAGCAGCTCCACATAAGGTGGCCAAAATGAGTCATCAACTGTTACATAGGGTTTGTGTGGTGTGGACATCAATTGATTCAAGAGAATCTGGAGGACCAAAAGTACAAAATTTAGAACATGTTGTGGAAATTAGTATTGATAAAAGGAGAATTCTAGTTCTAAGTTTTTCACTGTATATCAAAAATTCTTAGACAGTATAATTCTTTAGACAGTATAACTGTAAATGCCTAAGAAATACGAATGTGAAGGCAGTAAGAAATCCTTACATAATCCAGAGAGAGAGAGAGAGAGAGAGAGAGAGAGAGAGAGTGTGTTTTGGAAATAATTTGTCTGAAAGCCATAACTGACTTATCACCAATGCTTGTAAAAATCTCTACTAGTGGAAATGCACCGTTCACTGTTACACTGATGAAACGCACTTCCTTCCACCTCTGTGCTCACATCCACTGTTTTGTCTCCATAAGTATTCAGCAAATACTGATGAATGTCAGTAGGTACCATTTTTTTTTCAGATGGAGGAACTCAATGCCACACCTTTGCTCCATACACACTTCCATGTCAGATGCGTTTTGTCCCCTCTGCTGCCATCTGTCACACAGCAACATGTAATGGAGGACTGGTTGGGAGGCTCAACCTCTACTGCCATAGCGCAAAACATCCACCTCTGACAGTGTGAGCCAACATCAAAAATAGGCAGCGCTGTTTCCAGAGCAGCCGCTGCATCATCAGCAACCTTGTTGAGGATGCACTCTATTGCTTCAACCACATAACTGTTGAAGATGTTAAACAAGACCAGATGCAGTACTGATCACTGTTAGCCACAGACCTCCAACTAGACTGTGCCACTGTCACAACTACCTGAGCTCTACCAGTCAAGCAGTTCTCAATCCACCTCACTGTTGTCTCATATAATCCACAATTCCTAGGCTTATCTATGAGGGTATTATCACAGACAACGTGAAGAGCCTTGCTAAGCCAAGACAGACATCATCCACTGCTCTCCCCTCATCTGCCCAGCTGCTCATGACATTGTAGATGACTACCAGATTGGTCAGTAATGATTTCCCCTTGGTGAATCCACAGTGATTATTCCTGATAGCCTCTGCTTCAACCTGCTTGGTGATGACATTCAGATTAAGTTGCTCCATTGCTTTCTCAGGGACAGAGGTAAGGCTGACAGGCCTGCAGTTTCCCAGGTATTCCTTCTTTATGAAGACTGGTGTCACACTGCATTTCCTCCAGCCTTCAAGCACCTCTTCCATTCTCCAAAACCTTTCAAAGATGATAGAGAGTGGTTCAGCAATCACTTCTGCCAGCTCCCTCCCTGTGGGTGTATCCCACAGAGGCCCATGGATCTGTGTGTGTCAAGTTTGCCTGGATGATCTCTGATCAGATCCTCCTTGGCCAAGGCAGAGTTTTCTGCTCTACTCTCTCTCATCTTCAAGGTCTGGGATTCCTGAATGGCAATCTCAGCAGTAAAGACTGCTAAGCAAAGAAGGCATTCAGTAACTCTGCCTTCTCAATGTTCTCCATTACCAGAGCACCCACCTCATTCAGCAGCAGGCCAGAGGCTCCTTTTGCTATTGATATTCTTAAGCTAGCCAATGGACCAATCCTGAGCTTGGAGGAAGTGGTACTTGAATGTTAACCAACTCTTTCATGCCAGTTCATATAACTACTTCCTGATTGTGCATGACAAGCGCCTTACAACAATTCACCACCTCTTAATACTTCCTTACCATTTGTTTCTTCCTTACCTAAATATATACTACTAGTTAAGAGACTGAAAATCAAACATCAGTTTCAGCATTCTTTGTGTGCTCCTGAAGTCTGTGTTTATGCCCTCATAATAGGAATAACACCTACAGATTATTTAATTTTGCCTATTCTATCATGCTTTCTTTATTCATCCGAGCTACTCTGTTATTCTACTCAGAGCTTGTAGAGTCCCAGCCTTCCTAGTCTTAGTAAGTACAAAATACTCTGCCTGCCTCTTTCTTGCTGATGAAAAATGCATAAAAAGTTTTCCCCACCTAGTACTGTTAAAAAAAAAACCTCTTTTTTTATGGATGCTCCAAAGAATTGCTCAAGTTTATGTATTTTGTATTCATCTGCTCTAATGCTGAATATTTACTCCAATTATATTGCTGTAGATGAATTGTTGCTTAGTCTCCTATGACATCTTAGATTCCAAAATCATCTTTATGGTCATTTACATACATTTTTATTGTAAATATCTTTCAAATTTTAAACTAGTCTACAGAATTCTCAACCTGATAGTAATAATTCTTAAACTATTCAAATGGGAAAAAAAAAAACACCTTGATTTATAAAAAATGAAAAATAAATATACCTTACTAGTGGAATAAAGATTAGTATAATAAAATTTTTGAAGTTTGCAAGATGGATAAGTTCACATCTTCCTGATGTACTTTATGCTAATTTAATGAAGTGTTAATATAGTTCAATTATGTAAATGCATACATCTAGCCTAACAAAATGCATTTATTAAAAATGTACACTTTCGTTGTTCAAAAAGCAAACATTAAGGAGACATCATTAGGAACACATACTTCCATTGTAATCCTGGGAACCTATTACAGTTCTACAACATTAAATCTGTAATTACAATAGAAATGTGACTTAGTATTTGTCTTTTTAAGAAACTATTACTTGTATCTAAGCAAATGGTTTGAAACTAGAACCAAGTTACTCAGCAGAAGAAAAAAAAACAACCCACAACCATCATCACCATAAAATAAAGGGACACTCACAGTTTAGACCAAAATAGTTAAAAATAAGTCTGAATTTCTGGTACTAATACATTCTTCCAAATGGAAATCAGACACAATTTGCATGTGTTCACATTTCAAGAAGACAATGTTATCAGAAAAAAACACGAAGGGCAATTTGTTTTCCATAGGGAATACATCTATTTCAAATTCTTGAGTCTGTTTTCAGACTCTGCCTAATTTGACATTAATAGGCATGCTGAGATACTTCAGGCATGTAAAACAATTTTGATGATGTAAGTAAAGATTCGCTGTCTGGGCTTTAAACTAAAGAACAACAATGTCATAGTGACCGGATCATAGCATCTTAACATCAGAATGTTATTCATCAAGTTTTCTCTCAAGAAAAAGGATTTTTTTCTCCTGGGAGGTTTTACACGTAGATGCTTACAACTGTCTGAAGTATAAGCATGGAAGACAAAAACGAAATTACCTTTAAGACTAGAAGGAAAAATTCTAGCAAAAAGATTTAATGCTCCTTCAGAGTTATGCTTGACAATTCAAAATCTTAAGTTGTACTTTAAAGAAAAACACACTAACTAATATTAGCATAAAATCCATTAGAAATATATTAATCAAGACACACTGATTTTTCAATATGAAAGAAGATAATCCAGTTAATACATACTACTTCGTTCTCCTGTAACTGATACTGCACTACTTTTCAGAAATATCTGTATTTAAACAGTACAAAACACAGCACAAAATAATTTTCTTAACCAAAGCATGTTTTCCCTCAAATGAACTTCTGAGACTCATAAAATTTCTATAAAATAAACAATGTAAAATTATAGAAATAAAGGGCAAATCATTTTTCCAGATGAAACTTAAGATTTGGTTATCTAGTCTCATAAAAAGGTGGAGGTTTAATTTGATAGACATTAGAATAGAAATTAAACAGTCCTAAACATTTTACTTTTAAATGATCTAAACAGTATATCATATTGTCATTTCTCTATGAATAGATTGTAATCAGATCTGAGTATTAGGAAATCCCCCCAATCTCTACATAATATCATCTTACCTCTAAAATTTCATGCATTGTTATCACTTGTTCACACGGCTCTTCAGAGTACCTCTGCAAACACAAACCCACCATTCAAATTAACAACAAAGAAAAAACGCAAAACAAAACATTCAGGAAATATCATAAATGACAAAGAAAACAATCACATAATTATTTGATGGCATACTACGTAACAGGCAAAGACACATGGCTTTTGTTCAGTCATAACACAAATACAAGGTAGGATATTTAAATAATAAATTTGTCAATGCAATATCATGAGCTTCAGTATTACAGATAATTACTTTAAAAATCATTACATGTAATCTCACATGACTGTAGTATAGCTACCTACACTGAAGCAAAAAAATAAAACCATATTTTAGATGTAGTACAATGCAAAACATTTTGTAAATTTGAGCTGTTACAAAAACAGTACTTTTTTTAGCATCGGGTAAATGTTTACAATAAGATGCAAGTCTGCCACAGATTATAGTTCACAGTGTCTTAATATTTCTTCATGATTTTTGAATTAGAATTTATTTATTTTACACCTTCTAAAGAAAAAGTCCAAGTTCAAGAGAGAGAATCGTAAAACCCTCTGTAGAGCCATACATTAGAAAATTAGAATAAAAACAATGCAAATAAAACTGCTCGTGCTGTTTTCCAAGAGGAAAAAGGCAATAAATAATAACTCACAAAGGGCAAATTCTGGCTTTCTCCTTTCCATCACAATTCTTAACAGAAAGCCAAAAAAGGGACATACTTCTTGCTCCAAGGAAATCATGCACAAATCATGACTGAGTTAGGGCTCAATAAAGCATATCTTTTTGCCCTCACATTGATACTGGGCTAAGGAAACAGAACCTATAGTGAGAAGCTGCAAAAACTTCCAAGGAAGAATCATGAAGAAGCTTTGTAGCCTTGGCTGTTGTTAAAAATCTGCAGATTAATTAGCAGGTTTGATATTTGTCTGTTGAACCTAAAATTAATTTTTGACTTCAGAAATTAATAGAACTGACAAATAATAAAATCTTAAAGATGTTAGTGTAAGGATGTTTGCACTCTCCCAGAACTAGCAAACATATTTTCCTGTTGTTATAATATAAGTAATAAGCTTTATTTTATAACATTACTTACATACTTTAAGTATTGAAGTAGGTAATACTTCAATAAGTATTTATAATTAATGTGTATAAAGTCACTTTTAAGCAGGATGATCAGCATCTATTTACTTAAACTTCCTTTCATGAGGCAGATCAGCATAGAGTATTCCTATACATAATTATACTTATCCAGAGGGAAAAAAGAGACTAATACTTTCTAAGATCTAAAATGCAAGACAATTCTTGACTCAGTCAGTACTTACACTAAAGCTGTCTGTCAGACTGTGGTCACAGAAGCTAACTATGTTTACTCTTTAATCCCAGCCCCAGGTGCTGGTGTCTGGTGGAAGACAGGTGGAACCTTAAGTCAGTTTTACAGCAGTTCTCACTGCTTTTAATCACCCGGAGCACATTCACAGTCACACAGAAGTACTGAAAGCACAAGCAGCTTTCGTGAAGTGAAATAAAACTGCTAACACAGCTAAGAGTTAAAATAACAGAATCATTAAGGTTGGAAATGTCAATAACATCACATAGTCCAAACAGCATCCCATGCCCGGGACCACTGCAGAGCATGTCATTCTGTGCAACATGGACCCTCTTTCAGAAAACCTCCAGGGATGGTCATTCCACCACCTCCCGGGGCAGCCTGCTCCGATGCAGTGCCACTCTTTTCAAGAAAGAATTTTTCCCCTGGTGTATTTGAAGGCCATTACCTCTCATTCTATCACTAGTTACCTGGGAAAACAGGATGACCCCCACATAGCTACAATCTCCTTTCAGGTCATCATGAAGAGTGATTAAAGTCTTCCGAGTCTCCTCCAGACTAAACAATCCTAACTCCCTCATAAGATGTGTTCCAGACCCTTCACAGCTTCACTGCCCTTTTCTGGGCACACTCCAGGGCCTCAGTGACTCTTCTATGAGAGAATCAAGCTGATAAGAGATGTGGATAATGCCTTTTTTTGAACCCAGGTAGCATCAAATTCTATTACTTATGCAGACAATTTGCATTTCTGACACATTAACGAAAACGTCTTTCTCTAGCCTCCACAGATAATTTTAAGCTGATTATGAGGGACCAGTAACTGCGCCGCTATGAACCAATTACACTGAAAGATAGAAAAGAAGATACAAATTCACAAGATTCATTGGAACATAACCTGTGCTTAAAGTTCAATAAATGTATAAACAAAATTAAAAGATAAGATCTTGATTGGGAATTTATCAAAACGAGTTTTAAGTAAAAGCAAATAAATATATAAAGCGAGCTTCTGTGAGAAGGGTAAGTGTAGACTATTCTCAGAGACCCTGGATGATGTGATTTTCAATAAAATAAGAAAAACTGCATGGAAAAGAGACAGAGCGAAGAAACTAGTTAGAATTTCTAACAGTACAAGAAAGGCTGAGAAAATGCAAGGAATTGAATTTTGTGCTGGGGTAAGAGATTCAACAGAATTCTGAATCAGATACATGAATGTACTGTTTCTTCAATCTGAAACTTAGCTGGAGATGACTGTGAGGAACTTAATCCAACCTCAAAATTGGCCTTGCTGATAGAGCTGGACTGGGAGATCCAGTCCAGAGATCACTTCCAGATCAGATTTTGATATGAACCATATATGTGGTAGCAAATGAACTTGTTTATCTCATTATGTGAAATACATTTTTAAAGACATGACATCCATGGGGAGAAAAATAGACAACAGCTTAAAATTCATCTGGGAAAGTAACTGGTATTTGAACAAACATCCTAAAAAAACAAAAAAAAACCTACAAGATGACTAAGAACCAGCAAAATTGGAGATGGGAGATCAGGGTGAAATGAGGAAATATCTGATTTAAAGAAAACTGTTAATTAAGTCATAGGTTCATAGTCACTAAAGTTTAATTCTGTAACAGTGACAAAAAAAATGTAGGCTGTCCTGTTTTCAGCTAGGACAGAGTTCATTTTCTTCACAGTGTCTGGTATGATGCTATGTCTTGGCTTTAGGAGAAAAATAACATTGATAACACACCAATGTTTTAGTTGCTGCCAAGCAGTATTGTACAGAGCCAAAGACATTTCAGTTTTTCAGCTTCTGTACTATCATGCCAGCACAGGGCCAGGGGGAGCACAACTGATGAGAGGACAGAACCAGGACAGCCGACCTGAACAGGCCAAAGAGATTTTCCATAACATGTGGCATCTCAAGTGAACCATAAAAGTAGTGCAAGTCAGCCAGGTTGGGACAGATAGTGCTCTGGGACTGGCTAGGCATTGGTTGGCAGGTGGTGAGCAACTGCATGGTGTATATTTGCTTTGTTCATATGTATATATGCATAATAAAATTATAACAACTTATTTCTCTTTTCATTTTCTTTCTGAGTGAGTAACTTTTATCTCATCCTATGCATTATATTTTTTTCCCCCCATTCTTTCCCTGATTCCACTGGGAGGTGGAAGCAAGCAAATGGCTGTGGTATGGAGCTGCCAGGTTAAACCACAATATCAGGGTGATCAATATTTACTAATAAGAGGATTCTGGAAAGCACTGATATAGAGAAGAACTAAAATACAGTACAGGAAGATGTGGATGACTTCAGAGATGATCACTGTGCCTCAAAAACTGCACCTGGCATTTCTATGTGCTAAATATGTACTGTGTAAATCCAAGATTTTTTTTTTTTTTAGGAGAAACTCAAGTCTCATCATTACAAATAACAGGAAGAAAAAAGGCAAGAGTATTTTTTTTGTTTTGCTTTTGTGAAGAATATGAGCTATTTTCTTTATAATGTTGGTGTCTACCAGATTCCAAAAAAAAAAAGATTAATTAGAAAGGAATCAAATACAGTGAGTATTAGTATAAAATGAAAATTTCTCTCATAAGAAACAAACAGAAAGCTTTGCTCTTTCAGTTTGCAAAACAAAGAAAAAGAAGAGACAAGACTACTGTCCAATATATCAGGAGAGGTAAATACAAGAAAGAAGAAGCTATTCTAAGGACAGTACTGGCATAAGAATACATAGATCTCTATTAGACATGAGATTCTAACATAAGTTGTTCCTCAGAATTCTGAAACAGATACATGAATGCACCGTTTCTTCAATTTGAAACTTGTAATTTAGGAGATTTACTAACAAGGGTATTGAAACATTAGAAAGAACACCGATAGGAAGAGCAGAAACTGAAAAGAATTAAAAATGAAGCTCAATCAGAATAGTCTAGAAACTGCATGATGTGGTTGTCTGCAATAACAAGGAACTAGATTCAAGAAATCTATTTCTGTGTTCCTAAATGTGTATGAAATCCAGATCAACTCCCACCTTATTTATAGCTGTTTTCTAATCGTTTTTTTTAAACAGTAATGGTAAAAGGTTTATTTTTACTACAGACTTTGAATTTATTATGCAAAATACTCCCTGACTGCCTATTTTCCCTAAACTTTAAGATAATTTTTGGCTGGGTTTGCCTGAACAGAAACCGATAGTTAACATTCTAAACTATATTGTAATTATAAACACTTGTCCTGACTACTGTTCCAAAAGCATTGCTGGGCAATTAAAATTTGCTTTGCCAAGGAAAACATGAATCCACTTGCCTCGTCCAGTAAAAAAAAAAAAAAAAAGAAAGAAAAAAAGAAAGAAAAAAAGAAGCATTTTGGAGTGAACCCCACATCATTTTCAAATTTGGCACATTTATGCATCTTATTGGGTAAAGACTATATGCATTAAAAAAAAAAATCAGCTGGAACTGCCTTACATAATATAAACCAACTTGAAATATGTTGATTAAATATAAAAGATCAGCCTTAAGAATATACTTATATCTTGAAATGACCAAAGATTCTATACCAGTGACTTTTACAAAATGTTAAAACTAATTAAATAAAAATGAAGCATTACAAATGTAATAGTCAGGAAAACAAACAGAAAACAAACCATCACCATCACCACCACCACCACCAACACAACAAGAACAACAGAAAAACCACACCAACTCGACACTTTACCTTCTTTTTAGCATTTCCATTTTTCTCTGGAAGGGGAAAATGTTCTTCTAGGAACTCACCCAAAGCATTCAAGAGTTTTTTCTTATATTCCCTTAACTCCGACATTTGGTTTTTCAGTTCTTGAAACAGTCTAGTAGGCAATATAATAGTAAAAACATACCAACAGAATATCAAATTCAACAATTTTTTTTTTTTCTCAATTAAAAGAAGGCACTTATTTTCTACTGTTAAAAAATTGTCATCTTATTATTTGTTCTATTTTACAAAGCAAACAGCATGTTTTTTAGTATTTGTTTGGTCACATACTTTTTTTGAAATATAAGGTCTTCAATATGAAAAATTTGACATTACAGCAATACCTTTTTTCAGAATCTGTTACAACTTCTTTTTTCATTTCTTCTTCAGTTTCCTTAAAAGCATTTACTATTTGCACCAGTTCGTCATGCCACTGCTGTTCTCTTTGAAACATAAAAAACAGAACACAGTACAATTGATAAATGCAATGCAGTTTTCCCTGAACAATTCTTAAGTCCCAATTACTTTCCAGATCCTCTTTCCACCTTTACCTTTCCAGATCTTCTTTCAGCTTTTCATTCTTTGACTGAACTGCTGACAGCACCATTTCAAGTTCTTTCTTTACTTCCTGCAACTATAAAAAAGTAAAAAGAAACCTACAATTTACAAATAGCCAAGCCTCTACTATTTTTCTATGTAAGGTTTTATCTGTGGATCTGGTTTCATGTATCAGGTAAAGACAGCCGAAGTTATCCCTAATTTCTTATGCAGGCTCAGGTAAAAAGTGTTTTAAAATCCAGCTGAAATCTTACTGTCCCAGACACTCAATAATGTATCAAAACACTGTAAAACATCATTAATTTTACTTGAAGCAAATTGTGGAGCACTCACAAGTACTGTTCATCTGATGAAACACTAAACGCATAGCACTGAAAAAAAAAAAAATGCTGCAAAGAAAGGCTAATCATATACACTGATGATATGGATTATATACATGGGAGAGGAAAGAGGAAGAAACAACTTAACTACTGCAGCCAGGAGCTACAGGTGCTGGTAAAGATATGGAACGTACATCTCAAAGGACCCGGTCTTTCATTAATACGCTACATACTAAAAAGCAAAGCTCCTAATAAGTTTATGCCTTTTTAATATAAACCTACAATTTGGATGTATGTTGTCTCCTTTCATACACACTATGAAAATTATTTTATATTTTGCTCAAGGAAACAAAACTTCTAAAAAATATTATACAGATGCAAGTGCGCTGTATACACACAATACATGAAAAAAGACTGGAACTCTCTGCAAAATAACCTTGCAGCTAAAGCATAAAACAGCAGTGCAGTGAAATTAATTAAATTAATTAATTAAACTTAATTCAACAGCTTATTTATAATGGCTCTTAACAGCCGATGGATACTCTGCTACCAGTGACTCCAGAGGGAAGAAAGCTGCTAGGAAGAAAAATCTAAACAATATTTTTTAAACCAGAGCAGCATATTTTTAGCTACTACTGCATATCAATGTCCAACCAATACTGTGTGAAGTTACCACTAATGCGATTCTTGATTTGCCCTGTCAAGTCTAGAAGAACTCAACAAAATATCTGCAGATTATTTTCACAGATATCTAAAGCTAAGAATACAGAATCTTCTTTGTAACATGTTATACTCTATATTATATAGCATGAAATGCAATAAATACAAAAACTTTTGCTTAAAAAAATCATTCTTTACAAGTAGAAAATTTTAGTAATTATAATTCAGGAGAAGACAAACATTAGAACAACCACAGTAGTAAAGAAATATACTGACTAGCTTGACAACAGTCCACAACAGGAGCAGCTAGAGGGGAACATGGGACCTGAATAGAATTTTTAAAAGTTTAAATAAAAAATTATCTATTAACAGAAAAAGAGACTTACCTCTTCTTCTCCTAATAACAGCAGTACCTCTGGATTAGTTGAAACTACTGAAAAATATAATGAATGGATTTGAATGTGTTTCAGTCACTTCAAAGTGAAAAAAAGCACTGAGTTTTTTTGCTTTGTTTTGTTTTTTAAGTGTACATGAACAAGTACAGGTACACGATTTTGAAATGTGACATCTGTACGACAGCATAAGCAAGCTTGTGTTGTGAAAAGTTTCCATCAACACAGGAAACCGAATTTCTCCAGTCTTCAAATTCATTCTAAAACAGGCTCATCAAATGACTGAAGAACTGTGAGAAGGTTCGTTATCACTCTATTTTTATATGTAAGCTGAGCTTGTACACTTTCCATTGTACACACAAGCTATTTTATTAGAACTTCATTACAACTTACTCAAACAGAATGTTTAGCCAAGCTTTCTACAGACCACGTGCCCATATTTTACAAATATCTAATCTAAGTTATGTAGAGATTGAAAATTTCTCAGAATTCCTCAGTCACAGATTAGTTGTGTTTGGAAGGGACCTCAGGAGACTGTGCAGTACAATACTAACTCAAAGCAGGATAAACTGCAACAGAATGCCCATTAGGGTTTTTACTATCATCAAATATGAAGAGTCCAAAGCCACCCTAGGCAACTTGCTCAAGTAACAATCACAGTAAAAAAGGTTTTTAATCTGTTTAAATGGGTTTTCTTCTATTTAAGTTAGTCATCATTACCCCTTGCCCTCTCATTGAATAGCACTGAGTCTGTTTTTTCCTTCTCTACTTTATCCTTTCAGGTATTTATAACACCGGTAAGATTTAATCAGTGTAAACTGTAAAGCTCTCAACCCTTCCTCGCATGTCAGATGCTCCAAGCCCTTAATTATTTCCATATCACTGTCAGTGGACTTGCTCCATTGTGTCCAAGTCTCTCCTGTACTGGTGAGCCCAGAGAAGGGCCACAACACTCCAGATGTTTGACTGTAGAAGAACAATCACATCCTTTGATTTGCTGGTGATTATCTTTCCAAGACAGACCAAGATGCTGCTGTCCCATAAAGGAAGTTGGTTTGGTAGATGCACATGGAAACTCTTCAAATAATAACTAGCAAATGCATTACACTTTGATACCTAAATGCTTCCGAACTGCTTGACCATGACTGTGAAATCTACATAGAATCATATAATGGCTTCGTTTGGAAGGAATCTGAAAGCCCATCCAGCTCCAATCCCCCTGACGTGGGCAGGTTGACACCCACCAGATCAGGCTGCCCAGGGCTCTATCCAACCTGGCCTTGAATACCTCCAGGAATGGTGCAGCCACAGCTTCTCAAAGTAGCCTGTGCCAGTGCTTCACTGCCCTGTGACTAAAAAAAATTTCCTCCTCATACCTCAAGACCTTGACCGCAGGGCTGCTCTCAATGAGTTCTTCCAAGGCGAATGGCATCCTGGCTTGTATCAGTAATGGTGTGGTGAGCAGGACTAGGGAAGTGATCCTGCCCCTGTACTCAGCATTGGTGAGGCCTCACCTCAAGTACTGCGTTGAGTTTTGGGCACCTCAGTACAGAAAGGACACTGAGGTGCTGGAGCAGGTCCAAAGAAGGACAACAAGGCTTGTGAAGGGCTTGGAGAATATGTCCTACGAGGAGCAAATGAAGGAACTGGGGATGTTTAGTCTGGGGAAGAGGAGGCTGAGGGGAGACCTTATTGCTCTCTTCCAATACCTGATCTCTTCTCACTGGTGACAGGATGAGGGGAAATGGCCTCAAGTTGCACCAGGGGAAGCTTAGGTTGGATGTCAGGAAAGGGTTGTTAAGCACTGGAATGGGCTCCCAGGGGAGGTGGTTGAGTCACCATCCCCGAATGTGTTTAAAAACCATTTGGATGTGGTGCTCAGGAACATGATTTAGCGGAGGGCTGTCAGTTAGGGTAGTATGGTTAGGTTGTGGTTGGACTCGATGATCTTTACGGTCTTTTCCAACCTGAGTTATTCTATGACTCTATGATTCTTATCCCAGTCTCCATTTGGAATTGTCCCAACCTAAGAGTGGCACCTTGCACATAGTTAATAGCTAAATTTGCAAGCTTGTTCAGCTCTCTTCGGATGGCATCCCTTCCCTCTATTGTATCATATTTAAAAAAAATAATAAAGTAAAGCACTATCCTAAGTGTTTACAAGAATAGCTACATGTAAGGAGATGAAATGACCAATACAGTCAACTTTCTAACAAAAGCCCTCAGCAACAGCAGCACTTAAGGAAAAATGTTATTCTGTTCAACCATGGGGTAATGTCTCTCTAGAATCCTTCTGCAAAACCCAGTTATTTATGGCTCGTGCACTTTCTGAGTAAGAAACAAATTGTTGTATTTAATAGCCTTCAATAGACTTGAGTCAGTTTGCAGTGCCATATTAATTTCAAGAGTCTGCATTAGTGTATGACTTCAGAAAAAAAAAAAAAGCAGCATATGAATCTATCAACAGGGAAAGCAAAGCTACTCTAGCACATTTAAGCATTAATATGATCAGAATGTTTTGCCCAAGCTTGTACACTGAATTTCTAATCTTAAATAAAATTCAATAAAACCTTTTCCTTTAAAAAAAGCATGAACTACGTCTTAAATGCAGTACAATTGATTTCATCAAATTTGCAAAGCACACTTTGAGAAATTAATTTTATTGTTGTTTCAAGCCTGCACAATTTATGTGCAGTCTTATTGCTTTAATAATAATTGTCCAGTGATGTAAACAAACCAACAAAATTAATGAGCTCAAAAAATGCATTAAATGTCAGGATGAAATCTCTTCTGCTTAGGAAATTGCTATCATGCAATTCAGCAAGCCAATAAAAAACAAGTTATGCCTCAAGAATATGTTTTTAAAACAAATAACCCGAAGTTGAAAATAATGGCACACTTTAGTAAGGAAGCCTACCATCATCAGGTATTTTACCTAAATAAAAATTTCAAATGTTTTCAATGTAATTCCTTCAGTCAGCAGCTTATTTATGAACAGCAGACAAGAACCAGAATCTCCTACATTTTATTCAATGTCATACTTTCGGTCTGCATGCTTCTAAGAAGCATCTGAGGCTGATCTCTCCCCTGCAGACAGGCTTACAAAGCACACGAACTATGAATTTGTTCCAGTGCGCCAGCATCCATTTAGAAGAAATAAGAAACATTTCTTATCTTTCCAGCTCCTCTCACTTGACCATATGATATGCTGCAAGTACATGAGCTTTGAAAGAAGCTAGAAAAGTGACTATAATATTAATCTAATCTAAAAATGCATTCCAGTTCGGCCAAACAAAGTATCGGAAACCACATTTTGCTGTTTGCACAGTGTTTCCAAAATGACAGGGACTTTGAAGAACAAGACTACTCTGGCATTAAAATATTCAAAAAAGCTGAGTCAATGCATGTAAAGATTATGTATGCATTTAAAGATTAGCTAACAAAATTTACTAAGTTGAAAGGTACAAACAGGGACTGGACATGAGACATAGAAATGGATGCTATCAGAATACTACTGATAGTCTGGTGCAAATTGTTAAGATTTTCTAAAACAGCACCTCTGAAGCATGTGTTTACATTTAGATTCCAAGTGGTTTTATTTTCACAGTGTCTGAAGACAATATGGTAGACCTACAGCTTGCCTCAGTGGTATATGCTTTCAGTAAGCAATCTAGATTATTGTTACAATAAATTGAAGTTTTTAGTAGTTTTCTTAGCCTGAAGTCCATGACGTCTACTAAATTCAAGATAGATATTTTATCACGCTGCAGGGAGTTACTACTAAAGGCACATTTCAAAGTTTCATCCAGTATAGCATAACACAAAAGTAGCAATTAAAAAAAAAAAAAAAAGGAACTACAGTTAAAAACATGTCTGGGTAAGTGACTATTAGTTTATTAGCAATATTTGCGAAGAAGAAAAAAATACATCAGCCTATTTCAATTAGCATGAAGAAAGAACTATTTGCTAAAGTAGTTCTGTTCAAAAAAAAGAAGTACAGACAAGAAATGCAGGAGAAACAATCACAGAAAGGAGCAACATGAAAGAGGATGACAGAATAATTAATGTTTCTGCTTCGGGGTAAAATATTCTAGGAAACTTGCTAGCAATTATTTTCCATTTAAACAATTGATGATGATAGGAATTATGCATTCTTTTCCAGAATTGTAGGTTTAAGTCATAGTAAGAATCACTTCAATAGAAACTGAAGTACTAAAAGAAAATAGAGTAACTGCTGGAAATTAAACATAGGTATTACAGCGGGAAGCTTTTTATTTGACTTTTAACTAGTTATATTACCATAATACAGTATGACTGTCAACACATTCGCAGCCTAAGATGCTCAGATGAAGCACGTTGCAGAGCTTTACATGAGTACACCTTACAGGTAAGCAGCTACTTACGCTCAGGATTTCTTTTTTGCCATTGATAATACTCTGCTCTTAAAGCCTGCATTCGTGTCAGTAACAACAAAACCTGTATTAAAAGAAATTAAGTATTTTGTAAAGTGTGTTGAATTGTACTGGAAGAAACAGGATAGAGTGGGATAAAACTTCACTTACTAGATTTATGCAGCTGCAACAAAAGAATGACTACTGGAAAAGACCATTTTATTATTTGGAGGATTACAAAAAGCAATTGCAGAGGTCAAGAAACATTTTCACTCTTATTCCAGGAGGCAGAAAACAAAAATACTCAGATTTTGAATGCTCCCCTTAATTGCCTCTGTAGCATCAGACAATTGCAGCTGAAGATAAGCCACTTGAAGCATCAGTATTTCACATCTTTGAATGTCTTTTGATATATAGTTGATCCACATTTACCACTAAATGACAGTGATCACTGATAGATGTGATGACTAAACAGAAGATTTTCTTCCAAAAAGCAGTAGTCAAATATACTGTCTACCAAAACCACATTTATGTACTCAACATCGAAAAACTTTAGATTATTCTTCTAGCTCACTGACAGCACTGAAAATATGGGAGCAGTAAAACAAGACGTTAGTTCAGGAAAATTCATTTAAAAAAAAAACAACAACAGCAACAACCTAAATGACCAAGATTCTTAGAAGTTTACTTCATTTATTTTACTATGATCTGGAGAAAGAATATATATATATAAATATTTTTTAAAAAAAATTATATATATATACATATATGGTGTGTGTGTACACACACACATACATGCATCATTACTATTCCATTTCCTGACATTGGAGATTGCACATATTATTTGAAGAAAAATACACACATACATAATACATATTGTCAAATTACTGCATAAGAAAGTAAACATGCATTTAATTGCAGTAACCACTGCTGTCTTCAACAAAAAGGACCACAGACCATATTCTGCTTTTCATCAAAAAAAAAGGAAAAAGAATCATCAGCTAAGATCTCATAATAAAACCAAGAACTGACACCTAACACTTGGATTTTCACAACTTATAACATCTTAGAAAACAACTTTGGAAATCTTTTAAAGTACTTTAAAGAACAGGAAAAGAAAAACCAAAAACCTTAAACTAAAAAAAAAAAAAGAATCCATCATACAAGTGCTTTTTATTCTGTAGATTAGCAGGTATCATCTCTCTTGTAATACTGGAACACTACTTTTGACAGTATCATCAGCCCACTCTGTTATCTTTTAAACTTGATAAAAAGGATCTACAAAATGTTTTCATATATGAAGTATACAAATAAATTAACACCACCATTCAGTAACTGTAGATTGTGGTCTCCTCAAGAGACAAATACGTACTGCAAATATATGCATAAATAGATATCTTTGTAATGTTGTATTTATATATTCCCAGCAAAATATACTTCTCAATAAGCAAATCATTGCATTGTAGACCAGAATCATCCTCAAACTTAAAGAATAAAACCTCACACAGTAGAATGCAAGATTTTAATCTTGATGTGGTTAAAGAGTGAACTTCACCGATCAGTTCAACAGCAAGGAAAAAAAATCAAACCACACAGCTTCTTTGCCAGCTACATTGATAATCGAAGTGCCTGTCTTAGGGCTTAAAGGAGGATCACTTAAAAATTGCTGAGTGAGGGTTTAACATGACCTTTTCCTCTCCTTATTTTCAATCATGAAGTGGCATAAACCTTTCCAACTCCATTTAATAACTGTCTCACTACAAGAGATTTTTTAAAAAGCTTATCTCTGAAATTAATTACAAGGCCATGATGGACTTCAATAACGCTACAGAAAAATATAAAAACCTCAGCCTACACCCAATTGAGCCTAGAGAAGTGATTTCTAGTGCTAGGATTTTATCCACTACTGAAAGAAGAGAAAAACTGCTTTGTGCATATAATAGAGTTCTTTGCATTTTATTTACTCCAGTTTAGAACACAGTTTACTAGTAGCAAGAAATTAAAATTAGTAATTAACTAGAAATTCAATATTTGAATGTGTTTGACAAAGAAATATAAAAAAAAAAAAGTGCTCTATCATTCCCACATACTGAATTAGCCACCTGAATATACCTCTTGAAGTCATGTAGGATGGAGATTTATAATATCTATGTATTTCATTCACTCAACCAACATACTTTCCAAATGAAGGGTCCCCATATAAATCCAATTTTAAAAATTCCTATTTAGAATCTACAAGCAACTAAACAGTGAGCCAACACTGCCTTTTTGCATGCTCCCCAAAATTCCAAGGGCATATATTCACACACTTAGCATTGCTTAGGTCATTTCCAACTCAAGCATATCAGTTTCCTATTGATATCTGCAAACAGGGAACAACTCCACTTTCCAAATGCAAACTTACAGAGTAAAACTAAAGGGATCAATAAAATATGAAAATATTTTGTTTTTAAAAAGATATAAATACACTGTAGCCCAAACAGCTACTGAAGTTACACATCCCACTATTCTGCCTGTGTCAGCTCTTAATCAGGTTACACGGCAGGACTGCACTTAACCTCTCCTCTTTTTGCGTTTATGCAAGAAGCTGCATAAATGCAACTGTTCAGCATTTGCTGGGCATTGACATACTTCAAATTAAGTCTCAAAGTTTGTAAGAGTAAAGACAACAACTTCAGAGACTAAGCAACGATAATTTAGTTTTCTTCTTTCTGAAAGAAATATTCTGCTTACAGGGAACATCTTGTGGAGAAAGAAAAAAATATTGCCTTACCTTGGCATCTGATTCTGGCACCGGTTCTGCTGTTAGAAGGGTTAGCTTACTCTGACACTGGGTAGAAAACAAAAGACAGATAATGTTTACTCGTTCCTACCTTTTGCAGGAAAGAAATATGATTTTTTAAAATTGCAGCAGTAACTGTTTACTGTAAGGAAAAAAAAAAGTCTTGACTTGGCTCTTACCATGTCCCTCAAAATCTGACCCAAAACAGCAAATAAAAGAAATATTTCTGAAATCATACTGCAGAAAAATTCAATTAATCGAAAAGTAAAAGAGCAGCAGCTAACAAAAGATGTGTAATTTGAGAAAAATAGCAAGTTACAAGGGAAACATCAGCACAGAGAAAAATACTGAACAGATTAAGAACATTAAAATACTGTGAAAACGAGACAGTCATGGACAGCAAGGCTGAATAGGGAATCCGCTGTGAAGTTAACACACCCAGTGCTACTACTCTAACTTTCCTAGTAAAGCAATCACATTATAGCACATTTTTTGTTTCAACTAATTTAGTAGCTCAATATACTACACAGTTGAGGAACAGGCTTATTTTTTAAGTGTGCAGCACATCAGTTCCCATTGACTGTAATGACTTTAATACCAAGACAGAAATTCAGGCCACCACAGAGATCCAAGACCATAGCAAAAGCCACCTGCTAAACTTCTTCTTATTTTCTACAAGTCAGCAATGTATTCTACCTCACAACTCGGCAGAACAGAGACTACTAAGCAGCGGAATTAAAAAGTAGTTCTTCGGAATCCTTATAATTCTGTTTTGGAACTAAACACAATATAGGATTCTGGCAGTAAATATTACTAATGACAGCACAATAGACATAACAAGATACCATAGATGATATCAACAGAGAAGCTAATTCAATGATTACAAAGTTCTTCAGATGTCTTTGCAAAATCTTGCCTGTATCCAGAACGTAATGCCCTGGCATATAAGATTTCAAAGGTTTTCCAATTATGTTAGAAACAATAAACACTTTATCTTCGTTTCTTATCTGAAAGTCTCACAGAAAATCCACATCCTCCAAAATCGTGCTGGGCAGTAGTTCACTTGGTAACTTACTGTGATATTTCAGAAGCCTACAAACAGGATTTTCTGCAGCTTGTTCATTAGTAAGATACACACTGTCCAAAATTCTAAGTAATATGTAACAGTGTTAGGTTTACACACAGAGCTAATAACATCCTATTATCTTTTAAAAACCTATTCCATACACATTATAAACCACAGTTTATAAGCACTTCATTCTGCTTTAAGATGTGAAGTATTTTCATGTAAAGTTCTGATCCTTTTAATGCATTTAGCCTACAATACAGAGCAAGCTAAATAAGTGGTGCGTTTAGCAGGTAAAATAGAAGGTAAGCAATTAGCACTCAAAATATTATGCAAAGCATGAGCTTTCACAAGTCTCAACAAACTTCTATAAAATGCATAACATTCCCTCACAATGGTTAAGAGTTTATTTTGACTAGGTTTGGCCTAATTAAGAAGATAAATAAATATAACTTGCTCTAAAGCTTTACTATTAGCATACTGGACCACCTGACAGAAGAGATACATTTTGTGATTGAGGTTGCAACTGTCAGCTTGCGTGAATGTATGCTACAAGCATCATTCTTCTGAATCTCTCTTCTTCAATTCTGTCTTTCCCTTAAGACCTTAAGTACTTGTGAACAGCAACTGATACCTGTCTTGAATAAGGCAAAAAAGAGGATCTCCATTTTAGTGTACTGGTATTACCAGAATACAAATAACTATCATTGCATTTTTCGCAAGTTTTAATGTATTCTCTCATTGTACTTTATTTGGGATGTAACTAAATCAGCACACTGCAAACAAAGACTGGCTCTGCAGGACACTTTTCATCCTTGCCAACATACCTGCCTTTCTAAAGGTCTTCATTTTGTTGTTCTTATCATTTCTTTGGAGGAGGTGTGGTAAGTACACAGTGAAGGGAGATAAGCAAGAAATTCTGACTGAAGTTAACAACAAATTAACAAATCTAGACTAATATTCATGATTTGCATACCTTTTCCATCTCCTTCCAAATATTCTCACATTCATGCAAGAGTTCTTCTGTGGCATCCACGGGGCAAACTGAGCTATTCATGATTTCTGGTAGTTTTTCAGCCTATTAACAAGAAAATTTGCGAAGATACCATGTAGATCAACTAGAAAAACTAACAGGTTACTGAATCATACCTGCTGCATTAGGTCAAGTCCATATCGGAGCAATCCCTTTGAATCCAAAAAGTTTTCAGTTAAGAACTCTATACTTACAGACAGGATCAAATCATTTGGTAACATCAGCTAACCATAACACTGTAGAAATATTCTGAAGTAAGATACTAACAATATTTGCAATTGAATCAGAAAGTGCAAAGTTTTCAAAAATGCTTTGGTTCATCTGGGCAACTTCTTTCCTGACAAAGAAACAATGTGAGAATAAGTGCCAGTCCATTAAACCATGGTTTTCTTCCATATATCCACAAAGTTCTTCAGCAGCTCTCTCTGTAGCCTTCCAATAAACGTACTAGGCTACTTCTCCTTACAATTTTCACTTGTTTATCAAAAAGACTTTGAATTCAAAAACTGTGGACACAAACAACAAAAGAAGCCAAAAGATATGCAGACAAGCAAATAAAGAGGGCACTAGGATGGTCAGCAGAAAAAAAGTCACAAGTCAGACTGGTCAAATTAAAAATGTTGAGAAACTGTTAGGCTAAATAGGCACACACATGTTTTTAAAATGTCATCTTAAAGTTAAGTCTATTGAGAGAGATATAAATGTCAACAGCACATATGAGGAAAACCGGGAGAGCCAAAATGTAACTCAAAGGGAGAATCTGCTAAGGTAAAACAATGAACTGCAACTTCCTAACTGTACTAGAAGTGGTAAGTCTTTAAAGAAGAAATAAGTGTCCTTGTCATCTTGATGATGCATAAACTCCAAAGTAAACCTTAGGAATTCATTTTCAAAACAAAAAAAGATGCATCACAGAATAATATGTTGAACATATGAGTGAAATATTTAACTACTACTTCTAACAGGCAAGTAAGCCACAGCAGAGCAGCTAAGAAAAAAATAAAACAACCAGCACTTCTCCTGGAATACTGTTCTAACAAACTGAGAAGTACCAATACCTCTGCTAAGCCTTCCTGACAAATTTGTTGCATAAATAATTAAAAACAGAACACTAAGAACACTAAGATTGCCATAACCTGATAAAATCTAACAGCATGGTTTTTGCAAAGGAAAATCATTATCTTCCTAAGAGTCTTGGAACGTCTCCATAACATAAAAGAGAACTAGATCACATCACTTACCAAGAATTGTGAAATGCCTCCAGCGAAGTCCCCCACAGAAGGCTAATAAAAAAGCTAAGCAGTCCTGAGATGTGTTGGTTTTTTTCTTCTTAGACCAAAAACTGGCAAAGATACAAACAAAAATAAGAAAGCCTCAATAGATTATTTTCATCACTGTAAAATGGCTCAGCAACAGAGTTGAGAGGCCCTGAAAAAAAAAAAAAAAAAAAAAAAGGAAAGAAAAAAGGAAATAAAGCAGCCTTCAGAAAGGAAACCTGAAAGGGGTGTCTGGGTGGAAAAAAAAAGTCCCATCTTCCCACATCTCCGCTCAGTAACACAATCTGCCATTGTGAAGATGGGACGTGAAACAGAGATCTCTAAATACCTAGCAAATAAAGTTATTATTATAACGTTTTTAATATTGTTGTCTCCAGCATTTTCATGGCCGATTTTACACAACCACAAGACGAACATATTTAAAGAAGAAACTACAGGCCACAATACCAGCAACCAGGTTGCCTTGTGGTCCCTTATCATTATCGTGTAAAGCACATATGTTAAAAATACTATTTCTTTTAAGATGTCTGTTGCTGTAGCAGGCAGTTTTCTCTTTTCTCACACGATAAGATGAGGTTTCCATTTGTCCCTACAGTTCGCAGCCGGTTGCTGCTTTTGTTAGCGCGCCACTAACGTTCCTCCCTCCATCGCTGTAGATGCACGCAATTAGCTAAAAGCACACGCGCGAACGAGAGTGCCACGCTTATCTTCGTCATTCAAAAGCAAAGATTTCTTTCATCTCACAGACATATTACATTCTCCGAAGGTCAGGAAGAAAGCGCCCCCCCCCGAGGGCACCTCGCGCCGCGGGCCCGCGCTCAGCCCTGCCAGGCGGTCGCAGGGTCCGGCCCGTCCGTCCTAAGTGCCCCCCCGGGATGAACGGCCGCACCTCCGGCGGCTGAATCTAGTCAGTGCTGAGACCGGGGCCGACGCAGCCCCAAGGAGCCGCAGTCCCCAAGAGCGCCAAGAACACCGCCGCCCGCCCCCCCGTTACCGCGGCGCCGCCGCCCGTCGCCGCCGCCTCAGCGAAGCCCGCCCGCTCCTGCGCGCGCTCCGCGCTCATTGGCTGCGCCTGGCGGTGGGGGTGGGGAGGAGAACAGCGACGGGAGGGAGCGTCGCGGGAAAGTGACGTAGCAGCATGGCGTCGTCCGAGCCGGAGCGCAAGAGGAGGGCGAGCGGCGCCACGGAGAACGAGGAAGAAGACGAGGAAGATGGGGAGCGCTGGGTCGGGCCGCTCCCGGGGGAGGCGGCCCAGGCGAAGAAGCGGAGAGGTAACGACCGCTGCCTGGGTTGGGGCCGTGGGATGGTGACGTGCGGGTCGGGGGCCGTGCGTCTGCTGCGCAGTCGGGCCCAGGCGCTGCTTATTCGAGCCGGGGTTGTTGAAGCCTTCAAAAGAGGAATTAACTCTTCTGCGTCGTTGCTCTGGGTTGGAGGGTCGTCACAGAGAGGCTTCGACTGGAAGGGACCTCATAGCCCACCCAGTTTCCCCCGCCTCTGCCGTGGGCAGGGCTGCCCCCCACCGGCGCAGGCTGCCCAGCGCCCCGTCCAGCCTGGGCCTGACTGCCTGCAGGGACGGAGCACCACAGCTTTTGTGCCCAGCTCTGCCAGCGCCCTCTGAATAAAGTATTTCCCCCTAAAGTCTACCTTAGATCTATCCTCATTCAGTTTAAAACCTTTCTGTCTTATCCTGTCATCACATTCCTCAATTAAGAGTCCCTTTCCATTTTTTCTGTAGGCCCCATGACAGTACTGGAAGACCATAATAAGGTCTCTCCAGAGCCTTCTCTTCTCCAGTCTGAACAAGCCCAGTTCCCTCAGCCTTTCTTCACAGAATTGGTGCTCCAGCCCTCTGATCTGTTCATGGCCCTCCTCTGGACTCATCTTAACAGCTCCATTTGTATTGGGGGCCCCCCTGACCCACAGTACTGCAGGTGATGTGGCACATGAGGGCAAAGCGAAGGAGGACAGTCACCTCCTTGTTCCTGTCACCGTACCTCTCTATTGATGCAGCTCAGGGCATTCTTGGCCTTCTGGGTTGCAAGCCTATGCTGGCTCATGTCCAGCTTTTCATCAGCCAGCATCTGCAAGTCTTTCTCCTCAGGGCTACTCCCATTCATCCAGCCCATGGTTGTGATTGCAATTGACCAGACCCAAGAGATACAGTTTGCTCTTGGACTTGTTGAACCTCCTTAGGTTCACGTAGGTCCACTTTTCAATCTTTTCAAGGGTTGGTTGGCATCCCTTCCCTGCAGGGGTCAACTGTGCTGCTCACCTTGGTGTCACTGACAAACTTGCTGAGGGTACACTCAGTCCTACTGCCCATGTCACCAGCAAAGGTGTTAGAGAGCACTAGTCCCAACAGCAACTCCTGTAGGAATGCCACTCATCACTAGTCTCCACTTGGACATTGAGCCATTGACACTCTTCGAGTGTGACCATCCAGTGAATTCCTTATCAACCAAGCAATCCATCCATTAGATCCATGTCAGTCCATTTTAGATATAAGGATGCTGTGTGAGGCAGTGTCAGATGCTTTGTACAAGACACGGTTGAGCTCTAGTTGCTCTCCCCTTTATTCAAAAATGCTGTAACCCATATGCCAGAAATCACTAAATTTGTCAGGCAGTTTTGTACTTAATGAAGCTGTGCTGGCTGTTCTCAGTCACCTCTCTCTTTTCTCCGTGTGCCCTTGCACAGTCTCCAGGAAGATTTGCCAACTTAGTAACAAGTGTGATTGCACAGATATTAAGAGTATGGAATGGTTTCAGTATAGTGTGAATCAATAAGTCTGAGTCAAAATGGAAAGCCACAGTGGAAAACCCTTTTATTCTGTTTGCAGAAATCCCTGCTATACTCTACAAAAACAGCAGTAAGCTATTCAAAGTTAATAATGGCAAAAAATAGCTTTATGGAGTTTTTAATGAACGTTTTATGAAAACAGTGTTTCTAATTTTCCTTTTATTTTCTTCAGTCCTTGAATTTGAACATGTCTATCTTGAAAATCTACCATGTGCTTCGATGTATGAACGTAGTTACATGCACAGAGATGTCATTACACATGTGGCATGTACTAAGTAAGTCTGGGTTTTATTATTTTTCCCTACTGTTTATTGTCATCAGATATGTATTCTTGTACATACTAGGAGATTTTCACTGCAAAAGCCTAATTGAGATCTGTTACGTCTAGAGGTGTCTGGTCTGGTATTGTCATGTCCCTGAGCTGACAGAGTTTAAGGACTGTTTGGACACTTAGACATAGGGTTTGATTTGTGGGTGGTGCTGTGTGGAGCCAGAAGTTGGTATTGATGATCCTTATGGGTCCCTGGGATATTCTGTGATTCTGTCTTTGTGTGTAAAGGAGAGTGCTTTCTGAAAAGCACAATAGAAGTTATTATTTAAGCAGACAAAAAGGGATTCTCAAAATTCTTACTGCAGTGTTCAGTATATACAGTAATAAAAAATACTGGTTGCAATCAAATGAAAGCTGCAACCAAATGAATTTAGCAGAACTGCACAGATTGAGAAGAGAGCTTTCTTCTCTTCTATGTGACTGTTTCTATCTATTTGTCTATCTAAGTACGTGTATATATATACGTAGAGGGATTTAGTTAGTTAGTTAGTAGTAAACAATATCTGCTGTGAAACCAGAGCTAAAGTAGTAAAACTTACATGGTCAAGAGGGATAGTATTATTTATTTCTTAACTTTAGACTGTTGACCTTTCATAGGTTAATCCAGAGTGCATTAAAATGTTTGTTTGCTATCTCAAAATTAATAGTATTCATTTAGACAGACTGTTAACGGTAGTTTATCTAAGTACTATTCTCAAAACAACACAAATTATAGCATCTTAATGTCACTTGTTATCCAGAAGTGTTGTGAAAGTACTTAGTATGTGTATTTATGTATTTCTTCTTTTGTAATTCTAGGACAGATTTTATCATCACAGCAAGTCATGATGGGCATGTAAAATTCTGGAAAAAAATAGAAGAAGGGATTGAGTTTGTTAAACACTTCCGTAGCCACTTAGGTGAGAAGAAGTTGTGGGTGTTTTTGTTTTGGTTTGTTTTCATTCGTTTGAAGAGAGGGTACAATCTCAGAGGAGAGAGGTTCTAGCATCCATTTATTACAGTGAGGGATTAAATTATATCATGCGTAATTCTACTTGTCCTTTTACAATCTGCTTAAAGACTGCAGGAGGAATAGTGTGGGAACAGAATATGCAGTATGAATCCTGTGCACATCACTTACTGCCTTGTACCCTGCCTTTAAGGAGAATGTCTAGGAGAGGTACAACATATCTACTAAAAAAAAAAAGAAAGAGGGAGAAAAAAGAAGAGCAGTATGCACAGAATCCAGGGATGTTCAAAAAGATACTACTTGAGGCCATGTTATCTTCCTCCCTCATCATCTATACTATGCAAGGCATTCAGGTACTCATTGCTGTTAGAAATCATTATCTGCTTAATGGAAAAGAAACAGCTTGATATGCAGCCTCACAATAAGAAAATCAAATAATAGTAAATTTTGTAAAACTATAATGTTATAGTGAGTTTTTGATTTTAAGCATCAACTTCTCATTATATACGGAAACAAAATGTGAGAACAATGGCTACCAAGCAAAAACAAGGAAAACAAGTATTCTGAAGTCTCAAATGCAGTCATTTTGATCCCTAACAAACGTTAAAAGCAGGGTTGCAATAGTTAGCATTCTGTTGCTGTTTCTCTCTTGAGAATGCAAGTCTAAAAGTGCTTTTATTTTTTTCGACTGTGCCATAGTCTTGTTCTCCCTCTTTTTTTCAGTTAGAGCTTTAAATTAAAGTAATTATAAAGTCATAACTTTCACTTACGTAGATAGTAAGTACTCCATCCTCTCTGACCAGATGGTGAACAGTTACAGGATACAAAGTGTTTAAAAAAAGATATCACAAAAGAACAGAACAAACAAACAAACAAACAAAAAAAAAAACAAAGGAAAAGGACCCTCACATCTCCACGTAGTTTTTAAATTGAAAACAGGATGGAGAAATAGCTGAGACAGCTTTGGATGTCCATATGTGTTTAGGCTTTGGTGCTTTTTTTTTCTGTGCGTTTTTCTTGTGGAGTAGTGAAATGACAGATACACGTTTCCTTGTCTTGATACTATGTTTACTTATTTGATAGGTGTTATTGAGAGTATTGCTGTTAGTTCAGAAGGGGCATTATTCTGTTCAGTTGGAGATGACAAAGCGATGAAAGTGTTTGATGTAGTCAACTTTGATATGATCAACATGCTGAAACTTGGGTAAGTTGCTCAGTTCTTGAAAATGCTTATTTGGGATTTTGATTAGGGGTTATTTTGTGTAACAGGTAAGTAAATAATTTGTTTGACTTGATTATTTTTCCGATCAGGTTAAGATGATTACGTTGCATTAAGGAAAATACTTGGCTGACTATAGAAAGTTTATGACTGTATGCATCCTTCATAAGAGTGCAGTATGACTGCATACCTTTTTATTATCAAATGTTAGGCAGAAGGATATGTTGTTTCTTAAGTAATTCAACTAGGCATCTTTTTTTTTTCTTATTCTGTTTTCCCCAGTTGCTTGGCACTGAATATTAGAAATTACAACCAATTAATAGTTTCCGTAATAAAGAAACTTGGTCCGTATATATTATTTGCCATCATTTATTGTTTCAAGGCAAGCAATTTTCTTCTAATACTAAACAGAGCATGTTTTCCTTAATCCTGCTTTTGTTACACAGTAGATAGGTAAAGAACTTGGAAGAGATAGGGCTGGAGATTATTGGAATTATATCAGCAACAGAGGAAAACAAAGCCTGTGTTTTAATTTCAGATTGTGGTCAGAAAGTAGAAGGATCAATGAATGCTCTACCAAGAATGGTACTGATGTTTCTACAAGCCTTGGGATATTAGAGACTATTTATTCCATGTGGCCTAGTATTTACTAGATAATTTTGAAACTGAGTTAAAGTATAAACTCAAACATGTTCATTACTGACGTTGTTCTTCAAACATGTTCGTTACTGACGTTGTTCTTCTAATTGAAATTAACACCAAGACTTCCACTGTTTTGAAAGCTGTTCAAACTGATATCTAGATACTTTTTAGAACAGCCCGTATAAATTCTTATGTTAGCTGCTTTATGGATATAGTGTTAGTAATATCCTCCCAGTAGTGACTAAGTCCATAGGAATTGATTACCTGTTGGCTGTCTGCTGTGGAAGAAATCCAGTTAGTTTTAGCCTTGTATTTTTCTGGTGTTTTATGCTTAGCAGCCCTGTATTGTCACTGCAACATCAGTAAAACTACATAGTGAAATAAAATGAACTTAATATTAAAAATAAACCTTCAACTCAGTAGTAGTAGCGGTAGAAGGTGTTTTTTTTCTCTGTGAGAATTCAGGGGAAACTAAGGTAGAATTTAAATCCATTTTGCATCAGGGATATTGTGAATAATACTGTTAGTGTCTGCCTATGGTGTGTCTCATGACATACCTTTAAATAGTTTTTCTCAGCATCAGTAGTCAAACTCCCCTTCCCTTTATATTTTTCCAGGCATAATTGTGTTAGACCTGAAGTGGTCTCTTTAATGAAGAAGAGGAACATATACAGCTGTAGTAGAAACAGTGTTGTGAACACCCTTTTTAATTTAATGTCCACTTCATTATCTTCAGTGCCAGTGCTTATTGGGTAGCTTACTGACCTGAGAAATTATTAATGGCTGTTCACTCAAGTTTGCAATGGTTAATTTAGAATTGATGAGTGTGATTGTTTCAGCTTGCATTAGCTTGTTTGTCTGCTTTGGTGGAGACATGCCAGTATGCTGTATGGTTGATTAGCTTTTTCTGAAGCTCTTAAGATCCTTTCACTTTTAACTAATGTGTACAGTGTAGCTGCCTACAGGTTCTAATGCTGTGTGCTTCCTTTAATCAAGGTGAGAAAGACTTTTATTTCTGCAGAAAGTGTGGATAACGTGACACAGCTATAGGCCATCATATTCATAATTCCTCAAAGACTTTTAGTTTTTATTATTCTTTTTAATCTAAAAGATTAGTGTCTGGCATCTGTCAGGCCTTTAGTATCTCTTAGTTTGATAAGATACTATGAGTTTCCTATGGAGACTGTCATTTCTTCATTACCCAACATTTAGTTCTAGCGTTCCAGTTCTCAGTATCTTAGCTTACAGATTTCTTTAAATAACAGGTGTGATTTAAAATATTGACCGCACCTCTGGTTTGTTTTATTTGTAGAGTATCATAGAATAATAGAATCACAAGGTTGGAAATGACCTATAAGATCATCTAGTCCAACCGTCTCCTTATCACCATTGCCACCACTAGCACTAAATCATGTCTCACAGCTCCTCACCCAGATACCTCTTGAACACTGCCAGGGATGGCGACTCCACCACCTCCCTGGGCAGCCATTCCAGTGCCTGACCACTCTCAGAGAGAAAAAGTCCTTCCTCATGTCTAATCTAAACCTCCTCTGGTACAACTTGCGGCCATTTCCCCTTGTTCTGCTCATTGGGAAAAGAGGCCAAATCCCTCTTCACCACAGCCTCCCTTCAGGAAGTTGTAGAGTACAGTGAGGTCTCCCCTGAGCCTCCTCTTCTCCAGACTGAACAATCCCAGCTCCATCAGCCACTCCTCATAAGACCTGTGCTCCAGACCCCTCACCAGTTTTGTTTCCAGTTTCTCTGGACACACTCCAGGACCTCAATGTCTTCCCTGTAGTGAGGGGCCCAACTGTATATTAGCAGATGTATTCCTTCTTTAATACGTGGGGTGCTCTGAAAGTAATGTATCCTATTTATTGCCATGGAAACTACTCTTGTAGTACAATAACACTATTTGATAGAGCAAATTCTCAGCTACTAAACACTTTTTCAACACAGTCACCCATATTAGATATGCATTTTCTCCAGCAATGAGCAAGAGCCAGCACGCTGTGCTCATAAAAATCTTCATGGTTATTGGGAACATGGCTTGTCTTTCACGTCACTGTCATCACTCCTGAAACGTACCCTGCCTCACTGTGCTCATATCCACTGTTTGGTCTCCATCATCATTCAGCAAGCACTGGCATTCAACGAATGCCAATAGTTGTCATTTTTTTCTGCTAGTGACACACCTTTGTTTCATACGCACTTCCACATCAGATGTCATTTTGTCAGACTGCCCCTCTGCTGCCATCTGATGCACAAAATGTAACAGAATATTGGTGGGAAGATTCAACCTCTGATGCCAACATAATAAAACAGGAGGCATTACTTTCACGGCAGCCCTCATATAGTCAGAACAGTTACATATAAATGTACTGTGATTGTCATAATTTTACTTATATTTGGATAATTAACTTTTGTTTTCTGAAAACCTTGTTATATTTTCAGTAAGTATATGCCAAAGGTGCGGTTATCTTCATTTGCACTGAAGCATTAATCACTTAGAGCTGAAAGAAAAGTGCTACTGAATCACAGAAATTAATAGTCTTTAATGCTGTTCAGTGCTATTTAGTTGTTTTTCCATCATTTTTCTTCTTTCATATCCACCTTCTGCTTTCTTGAACAGCCTCTTTAAGAAGCAATACGGAAGTAACAGAAATTGGCTGAACCATCTTGACTTGCTTGGAAAAAGCTTGGTTTTTAACAAGACGGATATTAGCAAGACTAGTAAATGAAGCTGAATATTTGCTTGATGTTTGATTTCAAATTAGCTTGATTCTTAGCAGTAAAACCAGTCCTTTTTTTTTTTTCCTTTCTTTCTTCTTGCAGCTATTCCCCTGGTCAGTGTGAATGGGTATATTGTCCTGGAGATGCCATATCTTCTGTTGCAACATCTGAGAAGACCACAGGAAAAATATTTATTTATGATGGACGAGGAAATAATCAACCACTCCATGTTTTTGATAAACTCCATACATCTTCTCTTACTCAGATACGGTTGAATCCTGTCTACAAAGTAGTTGTGTCCTCTGACAAATCTGGAATGATTGAGTATTGGACTGGTACTCCTCATGAATATAAATTTCCCAAGAATGTGAACTGGGAATATAAAACAGATACTGATCTGTACGAATTTGCTAAATGCAAGGCTTACCCATCCAGTATAAGTTTTTCACCTGATGGCAAAAAAATGGCCACTCTTGGGTCCGACAGAAAAGTCAGAATTTTCCGATTTTTGACGGGGAAGCTCATGAGGGTCTTTGATGAATCTCTGAGTGTGAGTTTGGTCTTGGTTCTCTTTGAGTCTTTATTTATTTCTTTGACTTTGATCAACACATGCATCTACGTGATTACCTAAGTCTGAGCTTTATTGCTATGGTTTTCTTTCATAAAAGGTATTCTCTCTTCTCTTCCTTGGCTGCTGTGTTGCTTTGTCCCAAAATTAATTCTTACTAATGTATGTTAGCTATTGAGTGAAACTGAGATGTTAGTTTTCATCTGTTTTCATACTGTTAGATTTCTTTTTATTAGGAAGCAATGAGAAAAAATATTTAAGTATTAAACATAGTAATGAAAAAAATTGTGATATTTTAAAAACTTTGTTAAGACAGCTGCGTACTTGTTTTTCTTTGCTTCAGCAGAGTACAACATGCCCATTAGGTCAAGTAGGATTACTTGTGTTTAATTCTTCAGATGAGTTTGACTTGGTTTGAATTCTTGCCTGGATTCTGTATTCTGTAAGATTTTGTGGATTGGTGCTTATCGGGATCAGGGCGTAAGTGTAACAGTGATTATTTATTTGTTTATTTTCCTGTAGATGTTTACTGAGCTTCAGCAGATGAGACAGCAACTACCAGACATGGAGTTTGGCCGGCGCATGGCAGTTGAGCGTGAGTTGGAGAAAGTGGATGCAGTAAGATTAATTAATATCATCTTTGATGAAACTGGACACTTCGTTCTCTATGGAACAATGTTGGGCATTAAAGTCATAAATGTAGAAACTAACAGGTAAGTGTTAGTGAGATGTGTGCAGATAAATTTCTCTAGAATTCCATGCTTAATCACTCACATTTAAAATTTGACATGACTGGTTACCACCAATCTTTGTTATTTGAGAGCCTTCAGTCAGACTGTTGATTTAAAATATTCCCTTGCTTATTAATGGAGTGCTGCAATTCAAAGCTTACAAAATAAGATAATCTGTCAAGCTTTTTACTACATATTCATAGTAAAAATGAGTAATGAATTAACTTCTAATTAACAGTGTGATAAAGTAAACATGTATCATGCAGTTTGTTTTCTATAGCGTCGGGAGGCTGATTACCAATTGATTAGCCATGATTAGCAAGTTTGAGTAGAGAAGCATTATAAATACAATTATTAAAAATCGTTTTGGAAAGGCTTTGGAATTTTGCTTTGAGTCTCTTGCAGTCAGAAAGGAGACATGTAACAACAGTCTTTACATTTCTTTATGTCTTGTACTTCAGGTGCATTCGTATCTTGGGAAAACAAGAGAACATTAGGGTGATGCAGCTGGCTTTATTCCAAGGAGTTGCAAAGAAGCATCGTGCTGCAATAACCATAGAAATGAAGGCATCTGAAAATCCTGTTCTCCAGAACATCCAGGCAGATCCAACAGTAATCTGCACAGCTTTTAAGAAAAACAGGTTTTACATGGTATGTGTGATGTCCTTTTAAGTAACACTATTCCTCTGTTAAACTTTTTTGTTATTTTTAAATTTTATACTTGTGCCTTTCCAGTGCCTTTTGTCTTGAACGTTTGAAAATGCAGCATTTCTAGCAGCGTCTTTTTAAGTTGCAAATGCATTCTAGAATTTTGTTTGAACTGTCTAAAACTTGATTAGAAACAGTGTGGTAGTCTAATTTCGTTTTCACAATTGCTCAAGCAGTTAAAGAAACTTTGATGTTTTTAGCTGTGTGAATTAGAGTTAGTCTAGTTTAAGAAATTTAAATAAGAACACTTAAAATATAATAAGATATTTTGCCTACAAAGAAACAATTAACTGAATGTATAAAACACGAAAATTCTGAGTAGCGTCAGGCGGATTACAGGTAACAAAGACAGGAGTCATCTTCTTCACAGATGTAGATTTTAGAGGAGATGTGATTTATCAGCCTAGCAGTTCCGGAGGATTTAGTAGTTGATCTGGGATGTGATCACAGCAGGGGTAACAGGTCAGTGTGTTGCTGCTTGTGCTTGAATTTGATCATGTTTTCAGTTGCAGCAAAGTAGTGTGGTTCCTGAACCTTCATGTGGTTAGTATACAGTGTGTAATAGAATATACTATGAACAGTTTGACAAGAAAGGAAGAAAAGTCATGTTCAGTGTGGAAATACTGCTCATTCTGGTTAGTGCATGGCCATATGCCAAGTGAATGCATGCAGAAAACTAGTCATTGTCATTTGATACACAGCTGTACTTCTTCTGTGGCTTCTTGTGAATGCTAACGTTTACTGTATTTCTTGCCTCTTCAAGAAGTGCTTTAAAAATTTCATTTCTGAAATGTTTTTCCTGCTTTGAGTTGAATTTGCTGTTTCTGCTGTTTTTTATTAATACAGTAATCAGAATTTAGATTCACTTTTTGGTGAAACCACAGGTTTTGTAATGAAGTCTGCCAATTTCAATACACCAATGCTTTCATTCCTTCCTAAAAGAAAGGTGCTGAACTACCATTATGGGCTTTATGTTAAAATGAGGAAGTAATTTAGAAGTTAACAAATCATTGAAAGTTTATTGGACTTGCATATATTTGTACGGAAATTTGTGACTAGAGAGAAACACTGATAGTGCACAGCACTGAAATGCCATCTGTGAATCCTTTGCATTTCGAATCTAGTTGAGTGTCTAAGAGGTTAAACCATCACATTGATGTCTTGGGAACAGACTTATGTGTAAGATAAGGAAAAACAAAATACAAACTGTTACCTTCTTTACTTTTATTCTTCAGTTTACTAAACGTGAACCAGAAGATACTAAGAGTGCAGATTCAGACAGAGATGTCTTCAATGAGAAACCTTCTAAAGAAGAGGTCATGGCAGCCACACAGGCAGAAGGTCCCAAAAGAGTTTCAGACAGTGCCATTATCCACACAAGCATGGGAGATATACATGTTAAGCTTTTTCCTGTTGAGTATGTATTTAGTGGTTTTTCTGTTACTTTGTTTCTCCTTCCTTGCCCTTTTTTTCTGGCAGTACCCAAACCTTACCTTTCATGCTAGGAATGGTTCTTATCCTCATTGTTTTCTATTGTTCTTGTTTTTGGACGGTTTCTTAGTACATCAAGCTACCAGAATGTGACTCTTGATGAACAGAGGAGGGGAAAAATAGGTCAGAGCAACAGCAGTGGGTGTCAAGTTTGTCAGGGTCTGATTTTGTTTTTTCTTTCCTTTTTTTAACTGCTGGCTGAGGAAGCTTATTCCTTTCTTAAGTATTTTTCTCTCTCTAAACCTCAGATGTGGCTAGGTCATAATGGTGTCCTGTGCAAGCTACATATTGTTGTAATTCCATCTTGAAAGAGTAGAATGATGGTGGCAGCAGCAGATGTCGTCATGGGTCTGTGTAAGCCAGAGAAATAGTACTGTTTGCAACTTCCAATATGTGGCAAATGTATTACATGTTACGGTACTGCAGATCTTTCAAGAGCAACATAAAATTTATACTAACATCAGTGCAACATAAATCCAAAACTAGGCATACAATTAACAGAGTTTCATGCATGATTACTTGGTATTTGTGTCAGTGTGTCTGCTTCATGATACTAATACATGCAAAGGTTTTGTTATGAAACAAGAGGTTTATCTGTCATGTCAAGTTTGCTATAAACTCACAGAAATCCATTTCTCCAAACCAAATTCACGTTTTGTCACAAGCACAGATAAGGTAACAAAACTCAGTTTTACCCTGTAGAGAAGCTAGTCTTAAATTTCTATATTAAATGATGTCTTCTTGCATGAAGCTGTACTTCCTGTGATTGTTACCTGTAGCACACAGGCTGCAGAAATAGTACAGCATGTACCAGTAAAAGTGGTAGGTCAAGTTATGTTATTTCCATTTTTTTAAAAATTCTCATGCAAGTAGATTTGCATGCATAATACATGCATAATATCATTAAGTTCATTGCAATACTTTACTTGCATTTTTTTAAAGTAAAATTCTTTCAGCCTTGGTTATTGTTACGTTTGTCCTTTTCTAATATTTTCTTCTGACTGAACTTTGAAATTAAAATCTTTTTAAGATAAAATTGATTAAAAAAAATAAAGTATAACACTGAGGATGTGGCTTTGATTGCCCTTTGGCCAAGTTCTTGTGGTCTGTATTTGTGAATGACTACTTTTGTACTGTGTAGCAGGAACTGGGACTGTGTTTTGTCTGCTTTTTTGTTATTTTATTAGTGCTGTTGCACAAGATGCTTTAGAATATCATTTATATCCAAGTGAATGTTTGTATGAACATATGTGGTATGCTGGGAAAAATGTGTATGACCGTTCAGATCTGCATATGTAGGTCTACTCTGGTGACTAATCCATTTCATAAAACTAGAGGAAGATTTACACAAACAACTGTAACTCTGGTAGCATCTACTGGGAGAATGGGAGAAAAACACTTTAAAGAGATGAGTAAGAACAGTATAAGTCTTTTTTGTGTTGTTTTTGTTAAATGAAAAGTAATATTCCACCTGTGCAGCCTCGCTCTGAACAATGCGTGCCAGCAGTTTTACAAAAGGAGAACAAGCTCTGTACTGACTGCAGAATCGCTCCACAATATTAAAACAGTGCCATTTCAGATTCTACTTCTAATGCACAGCACTGTCTCCATATGGAGCTTACATTCCCGAATCATCTTTATATATCTATAGTATATAGATAGAAATCTGGAGAAGGAACACATGGTCTTGACTTTGAGAAAACACATTTGGTTCCTAACCCCACTACTGACTTCACATCTAATTGTGCAACTTTGTACTCCTAGCAAATTTTGTTTCCAGCTCTTGGTTTGAGGAAGTGAGAGGTTGGTTTAATCTTATTTCATGAAAGCCCTGTTGCAGTATGCTAAAACATTGCTCAGCACAACAGGATCTGAGTCTCACCTGAAATCTTTATGGCCTTGCCAGAAAACACAGGCTACCCTGAATATTTGTTTTGTATTACGTGATTTCAGGTGTCCCAAAACTGTGGAAAACTTCTGTGTACACAGCAGAAATGGCTACTACAATGGACACATATTTCACCGTATTATCAAGGTAACCTGTAAAATTTATTTATTTTGTTGGTCTATCTGATGTAATTTCATGGCCAGCCTTTATATTTTCATTTGCTTTTGCATGAAGGATTTCTGGAAAAGTTTCACAGTGCCCTGAAAGGTCTGAAAAATACTGAGATACTAAAGACCTTTACATAAAATTTCTTAATAGCTGTCCTGCAACTGAAAAGGTGGAAAAAACATCTGAAAATTAAGATAAATATCAGTTCAGCAATCTTGCATGAATTATAATTTTATTGCATGTCAGAATGGTATCTGCTCTTAAGATTCTTACTTTAACTGCATGAGAAACAAGTGAATACAGCCTAAATCTCTGCAGAAGGTACAGACAGTTAGGTTCTATCCTTCACTAGCAGGAACAGTGAAGTAGTCTTGTTTGTGTAGGTTTTTTTCCCAATGCAAGGAATTAATTATTACCTTCATTCCTTACCCACCACATTTAACGTTCAGTTTTGTTGGAAGATATGATGCAAGCTTGAAAAAAAGAAAACAGGAACCTAGCGTAAAACATTTTTGCTTATTTATTCCACATGATGATGTAATAACATCTAACTTCTGTGCAGGGTTTCATGATTCAGACTGGTGACCCCACAGGTACAGGAATGGGAGGTGAAAGTATCTGGGGAGGAGAATTTGAAGATGAATTTCATTCAACTTTACGACATGACAGACCATACACACTGAGCATGGCTAATGCAGGACCAAATACTAATGGATCCCAGTTTTTTATAACAGTAGTGCCAACCGTAAGTAGTATTGAAAGTTCAACTCAAGGCATGAGATGCTAACTGCATAGTAAAAATGCAGTAACTACTCTGGTGGGAAAAGGAACACAACACTGTTCAAGCAACCTTTAATTGTTACTTTGCAGCTAACTGCTGCACGCAAAGATGTACTGTGCGTAGACTTCATCAAAACAATTATCTAAGAAATAGGAAAGTGCTGTGATCATGATCATTTGAATTTAAACTGGAGCAAGAACCTAATCTAATTCTTAGTAAAACAAGATCGTTTTCCAATTTTGCATTACTAGAATATTTTGGAATTATGTGCTGCTTAAACTCAACATAAATCTAGCTATTGTTAGCACCATTCTAAGTTTTTTGGATTAGTATCAGCATAACTGCTTAAAGTTGCTGATTCCTATACAGAAAAGCCACTATACAAATGAGAAAACTTCCCTGCTAATATTTTGATCTGTATACAAATTCACAGCAATACATAAATGAATTGGGCAGTGAATCTAATGTGCAAAAAATACATTAAGACAGTACTTAGAGAAATTTTGTTCCTCAAAGTCATGTGTCTTCTTAAGAAGTATCCATCTACCAGAATTTTGAAGCTCATTAAATCACATCATTGCCTGTGTTCCAATTGGGCATTGTATGACTCTGAATTAGGTAGTATTCTAGACTAGCATTTAAATTCAATTGTGAAACTACCATGAAATAAATGTGCATTTCAATGAAATGAATTTAAACTTTAAACTATGAAATGTTGCTGCATTACTTAGAACTTGATGTCTGTAGCACTTCGGGAATGTTTTTAAAAGATAAGTCAGTATGCATAGCTGCACCGATAACAGTCACTTAGTTTCAACAGCTGTTTTACAGTTACTTACACAACAAGTGTAAGATCAGTAGTCTTTAATATATATTCATGTTCACTTATGCTAAGCCACTCTCATTTGGTATCTAATCTACATGCCGCTTTCTATTTTAATCTGCTTTTTCTTTCTTCTGCTGTATCCTCAAACAGCCTTGGCTAGACAACAAACACAGCGTGTTTGGACGGGTGACCAAAGGAATGGAAGTTGTTCAGAGAATCTCTAATGTTAAAGTCAATCCCAAAACTGACAAGCCCTATGAGGATATCAGCATCATTAATATCACAGTGAAGTAAGTCAGGTGTCGAAGGTTCCAGCTTAAACAGAAGAATGTCGTCGTCGTGGGACCCAGGAAAGAACCCAGAAGGAATAAAAGCTTTTTTGATAATTCTTGGATATAGGAAGTGCCATGACAAAGCAAACATCAGTTCTGCTGTTTTTCATGTACCTAAAGTGCCCTAAGCCTGTATTTCTCAGTAAATTTGTCTTTTTAAAGTAAAAACATTGCCATCTTTCTTACAAAGCCTACTGTTTGTCTTTTCTGTGCAAGATTGAAGGTGCAAATACACTACAGATTATATTCTATAGCTTTTGTCATGAACTGAGTAGAGTTTGTACCTTTATCTGTGACCAGAGGAAGGGATCAGATGTAGGCTAGTAATAAGCTCTTCAACAATACGTACATTCATTAAAAATTATACTGTAATATGCTTTGCTAGGATGACATATATAATTTACCTCATCTTCCAAGATGGTTGTGTGTGTGTCCATCAGACTAAATGAACAAGTGATCAAATTATGCAGTAACAGTGCATTAAATCCTACACAAGTACTGGCATTGCCAGGTTTTCTTGTGTCTTTTAATGTTTCATGTTATCTTAGCCTCTGCACACTGTTGATGGCTTGACTTTTACCTCAGAAATCAGACATATTAAAACTTTTACTAGAATACTTAATTGACATGGTTACTCACATCAACCTGTTGCGAACTTGTGGCAAAATATGATCCTGTGCCAGGCTGGATAGTTAAGTCTACTCTAAGATACGGTACCGTTAATTTTGACTGTTCATGTCCACATAAGACCACAAGACTCAGGAGCTTATGACTGTAATAGCTTTTTTTTAAAAAAAAAAAAACAAAAAACAACAGTGATGTAATGCATGCTAATCAAATTCAAAGCCTTTGGAAACTGCTGTCACAGGGAAACTGACACAGAAAGGCATACTGAAGAATCAGATGAGAGTTTTACAGTATACTGAATGTACTGCACCTCTAGTTTTAGATGACAAGACAAATTTATTAAAGAAAACTACATCTTCAAAAGTTTTAGATAATTTTATTGAAAAAAATTAACATTTTTTTTTCTGGGCAACTCAGACTGCAGCAGCAGCTCATGAATTATTTCCATTAAAAGAGCCCTTTCACTGCAAAAATTATTTAACATCCAACAGTTCAGAAATTAAACCATCTCAGAAGACAATCCTCAAATACCACACAATCCACAATAAGTTTGAAGACAGCATACAGCATCACCACATCACGTGATATGATAAACCGTGATTTTTTCTGTTAGCTTAAGCACACTGTTATTGAGCCAGGATGCTTTAAAGAAAGCCACAACATTGTCACTGGATGTTGCATTCACGGAAGTTCACAAATAAGTCAAAATCTTGCAAAGAGTTAATCAGTCTCATAGAAATCCTCAAAGTAATGCTTGAGTAAGTTCTAGCTGAGGAAATCCTCCATTGTGCAAGTCAGTACACTAAAACTCAAGTTCTAGAGAACTGCTGAAACAAGCTTAAATTTGTAACGGAAGCAGTTTACATATAGTATTAACTTATAATACAGATAAACCTCTTAGTGCACCACTTAGTGCACTGAAGAGTTCACAGACAAGTGCAGTACCTTCACAGTTACTTGAAGTCATCTTAAATAAATTCCACTAAAAAACACTTTATGGTAGTATTCCACACATCACAAGCAAGCAATCTTTTGTGCTCAAAAAGATGTATAAGTATTTTTCCTGTGCCCTCAAATACACTCTTACAATAAAAAAAAAAACAACAACCAACCAACAAACAGGAACACAACTCACAAACTCACTTTGAACATCTTAAAGAAGTAATTTAGAATCATAGTTCAAGAGTTCAAAGGGAATGTAAAAACGGCATATGCCCACTATAATTACAGGTTCAAGTTTTTCTAAATAACAGATGTCTTCCCTGTATTCCAGGAAAAGGTACCTACCACACTTAGCAGAACTTGTTCATACTTTAAAAAAAGAGCTATAAAGGGACAGTCAGCACTAACTAGATCTGGCTGAGCAGATGCTGAAGTCAAGAGCAGCCAGCAGCATACTGTGCAATAACTTACGGGCTGCAAAGGAGGAGCAATTTTCAGTTTGGTGCCGGAAAAACATCCTTCAGCCCCTTGTAAACTATTTTTATCAGGCTTATCGGATTAACTGCTAGATTATCTAGTTAGATTATCTGCTAGATTTATCAGGTTAACTGTAGAAAGAGTTATTACCCTTTCTTAGCACCTATACAAGCACTGAAGCCCTTTTCACAAATTTCTACTATTTTAAAGCTTAGCGTTCTTTCAGCTACTATTCCAAGTCATTTGACCTGCTTAAACTGAAGCTACAATTAATGTTTTTACAGGAGATACAAGAAATGAGAAAACTAAGAACAAATGTTGTTATGTGGAAGTAGCTGCTTTAGCTGCTTCCTCTCTAATAAAAGTGCAAATATAATATACACATTCTTGGCTTTACCTAAGGTATGTAGTGGGAAAAGATCATTAAGCAGCTAATAATATAAAGAAAGCCATAATAATAGATTGTGAAATAAATTTTCTGTACTGGGTGAGGTTCACAGGTCAGCATGTTTTTTCACTGTAACAGAAAATTCCATCTACCTATCTGTAAAACAATGCTGATCACCTCCACCATCTGGTTCCTCACCCCTACTGCAGCAAGAAAAATGACACTATCCACTTTTGATCTATTGGCTATGCTCTTTCTACCTCTTTTACTGATATGAAGAGTCACTGGCATGGTTTCTTCAATTGGCAACTACTGCGTACTGGAAGAGGAGGCCAGGAGATTTTCCATGGATATCAGTAAAAAAAAAAAAATTATCTGATTTGCATGTGTAGCAGAAAAGGAAGACGCCACTGAGTGATCATAATCTCTTCTACATTTACCGTGTTACACTGGCATTTAATGAGCTTATGAATGACTGACCTTTGAAAATGAAGACACTAGTAACAGCTGAATGTGAAACATGGAGTAAGTATTAATCTAAACGCAGAATGTTCACATCATATTTTGTCATTTGATCTTGTAAAGGTTGTAATTAGTGAACACTTTTTTCATCACGGAAAACGTGGTGAAACCAACAAGAAAAGGCCACTACCTTAATCCAGAGGCTTGACTTCTACATCAGAGTACACAGATGGACTGTATTACACCACACTACTTCTTTAAAAAGGTGTGAGTTTTGTGGTTTGTTTTTTTTTCCTAAACTTTGTCTTCTTGAGAAGTAAAATTAATCTATGAAGGCAGATTATATCCTCAAGCATTCACAATACATTTTCAACTTAACATCACTATATTCTATCCATAAATAATTTAGCATGTGTACACTTATAAAAAAGCACTAAAAAAAATCCCCTTGGAAACAGCCAGCTAAACAATGCCATCTAGCTGCATAATACTACAACACTGTTCCTCATTCTCAATTTTCTTTGCCCTGTTATGCTTCCTTACAGTCAGCAACAGGGAAGCTAATAAATAGTGCAGGACACAATTACCATTAGCAATGTACCTGCACGTAATTTTCAACACAAGCCTTAGATGAATGCCTTTCTTAGATGTAAGAGAAGCATCACCTGTTTCAGGCTTACAGTCAGAGCAGGCTATTCTAATAGTTTGCTATGAATTTTGGAATAGTTTCTTGGGAAAGCATTTCTGAACCACTCAGAATGTTTCTGACATCAACTACCGTAATGTTGTTATGAATATTAGATAAATTCTAACATATTTCATCAGAATTTAAAATTTTCACAAGCTAATTCCACCCAAAATAATTTCAAGGCACTCATGTAACTAGCCAATTTCACTACTTGTACACATATGAAGTTTCAAAAGGACTAACTGCAGAAGCTTACTGAAACAATTATCCAAACTTGCATGAAGTCTTAAATTTTTCTGTAACCACTCACTTAAAGGAAGTTTCCTCTTCAGACAACAGACTTTGTTACAAAATCCTAAATCATGCAAACACAACAAAATAGTGAACTATAAACTTATCTGTTCTGAAATTAAGCCACATCCAGGACACCAGCAGCCACTAACTGCCTTGAAAGCCAGTCTAGTCCTTCGAAAAGTCCTGTACCACTTCGAGCATCACAGCCCTGGATATACCAGTTACGGCCACAGCAGAGTTTGTGGAGACTCAACAGTTCTGTAATTTCTTCCACTGAAAGCGCACCTGCTACATCCTACAACAGAATCAGACAGACTCAATTACTCTTCTGAACTGTGTTTGAATGATTTTTAACTGATGGCTTAGACTGAGGTTATGGATCACACGAAAGCTTTCCAAACACAAAAGTCAGACAGCTACAAGTTTACTATAGATTATAATAAAACAAAAACTGACTACTGAATCTAGTAAGTACGTTAGTATCATTTATTTCCTAAAATTAAACATAAGGAGAATATGTACATTTTATTCCTTTCACATAACTATTCCCTTCTTACAGAAGAGGATTCAGAAAGTTTGAATTTCATAAATTGAAGTAAAGAGTGAAAAAAAAAAAAAATCACAAGTACCTGTTTATTAGCAAAGATCAAGAGCAAGGCATCCCGTAATTCCTTCTCTGTTAATAATTTTGCAAGTTCACTGTGTGCTTCACTGACCCTGTCTCTGTGACTGCTATCAACAACAAACACCACTGCTATAAAAGAGAAATAAAACAAGCATTTTACACACATTTGTATACAAAGTGTAAAGTCAGCTGAAACCTACAACTGTTTTTTTTCTTAGAAGTCTTCTATGTCAAATTTCTCAGCAGCACACAACTTCACTTTCAAGTCCAGGAAGACTGAGAAATACCATATATGCATATATACTTCATACAAAAATCTGCAATTCATCTTAAAACAAAGAAAAACTTCTCAGTTTTAGTCTAGTCTAACAAATTCTGATGTTTTAACTGTTTTGGTTTAAAACCAGATTTAATCAGATTTAATCCTCAAAGATCTCTTTGAGAATCTCCATTCAAACTATTTTTGATTCATTTCTGTTCAACAGACTCCCACACAACTGTTTCAATTTTCCTTAGTTGGCTGTAAAAATATTTAAAGTCAGACCAGTGCTGCTCTCCTGAGCTATGGACTACACATAATAGAGAAGATTTCCATAGTCCCAACACAGCAGCAGTAAATATGCACCACAAAGGGTAATCACACTGCCAGAAAGCTGGAGAGTTCAGAGGCAGAGCTAAAAGACAGCATTCAAACCTGTTCAATTTTAATAGAAAACACAACACCAAAATCAAACACACCTATTGCAGATACACACCAAGGTAACTGCTTACTCCTTCATCCCAACTTATAGTTCTTCAAAACTGACATAACTATTGGTGTTTATAAAGTGAATGCTAAGAGGACAGTAGAAACCCAAAGTTAAACATCTTCAAGTTTGTAAAGACGAGGTGATTGAAAGTGTTGAAATTGGCAGTGAAGGATAAATAATACATAAAATGAAACACTGAAAAATCAACACTTGTCTTTCCTAAGTATTTAAGGCAATTCACAGCAATTTCATGAAGAGGAATTCCTTTCTAAATTGTTAAATGGCAGTTGAACACAAACAGAAGGGTAGCATTAAATTGCAAGTCAGCAATATTTATAACGAAGTTTACTAATAAACTGCTTGATTCTGAAATCTGGAATCTGAAGTCCACGATACCAAGTAAGAAGTTATAAACCTCTGTAGAATTTTTTTAAAAGTTGCCAACTAGAGGCTCCTAAAGAACAAGCATTTTCATTTCTAGTGCTATTTAAAGTTTATATCTGGCAAGTACTACTTCTCACCATGCAAACTTTGGAACGTTATACCTTGTCTGCTGTCAGACAAAGCCTCAGATTCTAATTTTGTTTGGCTCCATGAACTGTCTGATGGATTTATGCAGAATGTACCTTATCACAACAAACAACTGGATTAAAATATTTAGCCCATGAATCTAGCAGCTGAATTTTGCACTACACAAACTTTTTTTTTTTTTTTTACAGTTATAAGTATTCTATTAATAATCTTTTTGGCTCTGAGATATAAGCTAGAAGACAAAATACGATTTAGGAGATTTCTATTAGTCTCACCTTGGGTATTGAGATAATAATGCTTCCACAAGGGCCTCAACTTGTGTTTTCCTCCTACGTCCCAAATAGTAAACTTCAGATTCTTGTATTCTACTGTTTCAACATTAAAACCTAAATTAAAAAATATTCAAGTTTTATAATCTTGTGCTATATGAATGTAAAATAATCAAATTCCACAGACAAATACAGCATTCAGAAAATTCTTACATTTAAATTGTTGTGACTAACCTATTGTTGGAATTGGCTGCATGAATTCATCTTGCTTTAACTTAAACAAAATAGTTGTTTTGCCAGCTCCATCTAATCCTAGAGTGACAACTCGAATTTCCATTTTTGGTCCAATATGTACCCTGTTGTCCTGAAAGAAGAAGCACATAGAAAGTTAAGGATTTCATAATTTGATTTTCCTAACAGGTCAGATGCTTATGTTCTCACTATTTGTGATTAAGTAAATGAACTCCAGAAACACAAGGCACTGTCATCATCCAATCACCTCCAGCAATAACACAGACCACAGTGTCCAGCAAATTCTGTAGTGAACTTGCAACTTCTACCTGACTTATCACGTCTTTTAGAAAGACATCCAATCTCATGCTTGTTCATATTTCAGGTTCTTCTGTCATGGGGCTTTGACCCAAAAATAAGCTGCTCACAGCAATTAGAATTCTCAGACCTGAGGAATCTGCTGGTTTAGTAACTTTTTCCATTATGTTTTCTCATAGTATTACTATTCCCACCTACAGAATTATTCCAGTGATGAAGGCTCCACAGCTATACTTCTTCACCTCAAGCCATTTCCAATCTTTTACAACTTGATAGCAGCAACATTATTTCAGATTACTGCTTGAAATAATGACTTAAAACATATACACACCACTTCTGAAGTAGGTACTTACTACAGAAATAACAAGAATGCAATGATTTAACTCTAAACAATTATTTTCCAAAAGGATGTGGCATGAAATCTCATAAAAGAATGCTAGAAACATAGATGATGGCAGCAGTACTGATGGTTAACAACATAAAATGCTTAGGACAAAACTCATGTGGAAGCATTCATTTCCTTATAATAAAGGCTTCAACAGCAACATTTAGATCCTGTTTCACTTCAGCACTAACAGATCCCATTCCTCTCAGTTGAGCAGAACGAGAAAAAAAATTAAAGGTCATTTAAAGTACTTCTTTAGATTCTCAAGCTCATTTTCTCTGACTAGATGAAAAATATCACAATTATCAAAATCCAAATAATTTCACTATTTTCAAAATTAAAATGGTACTGAAATACCAAAGCAATAAATAAAACCAAAGAACACATATGTAGCCCAAACTATCAGTGAACACAAAGCTACTGCAAGACATCAATTAATAAATTAAAAGAAATATGTAGGTCACTCCAAATGTAATGCCTTCTATTTATTTCCACAGAATATTTGACAGCTAGGAAGAACATAGTAACACCATGAGAAAAATCCTCAGATACAAAACATTTTTTCAACACAGTCGCCACCAGTAGCTATGCATTTCTGCTAGCAATGAACAACAGTCTGCATGCTGTGCTTGTAAAAATCTGCACCAGAGGTGGCCCACTGTCACTGTTGCCACTGCTGAAATGCACCACCCAGCACCTCACTGTGCTCACATCCACTGTTTGGTCTCCATAAATGATCAGCAAGTGTTGATGAACATCAGTAGGTGACATTTTTTCCACATGAAAGAATTCAGTGACACGCCTTTGCTCCATCTGCACTTCCATATCAGACACATTCCCTCAGACAGTACCTCTGCTGTCATCTGTCACACAGTAACAAAGTGTAATGGAAATTCTGGTGGGAAGGTTCAACCTCTACTGCCATAGCACCATTATCCTCCTTCAACTCCATGGGCAAACATAAAATAGGAGACATTACTCCCAGAGCAACCCACATACATTACTTTGAATGGTATAAACTGAAATACATGTTAACATTTATGTTTTCAAAACAGCTGTGCAATATTAAAAAAAAATGTAGTATTCTGCAGGTGTTATACATGGAAAACAAAATGTCAGTCAGAGCTGAATGTACAGCAAATCTGGGATGCTACCAAATAAAAGTATTTCTGGAATTCATGAATGCTAACCTAAATCTCTGAAGAACAGCAGCTTATATTCAAATAAAACTACTAATGTAGCCAATGTTAAATATTGTTTCTTGTAGTAATCGTAACAGGGTGGTTTTGTTGTCCCAGAGAGCACTCATCTTGTGATAAGATGCTGTACATGCCAAACTGTCCTCGTTTGCTGCAACAAATACAGCACTGTAATGAAGACACATTATTCTTACTTTCACTTAAAGCACCTCTGGCACTTGATAAATTGGGTAGCTATATGTATGGGAACTGCTAAATCATGGCCTGAGCCTCTGATTGATCACCTGAGGCGAGCCATGAGTCAGCCAGAGGAGCACAGCTGAAGGCAATTCCCCTGTGCTGCCGGAAGGGGTGGAGCCAGGCTCCCCCCCTCCTAGACCTATTTAAGAGCTGGCTACCAGCGGGGAAGGATCTCTTCTGGAGATCACCTCTCTTGGTGTCTTCTGGTGAGCTCAGCCGAAGGGTAAGCTCTTCCACTTATTATCTTTTGTGATCATTGTTTACTTTGCCTAATTCTCTTGATTATATTGTGATTATAACATCTTGATATCTATTGATTATACAATTATATTGTGATTATAACATCTTAATTATACACTATATTTGTCATGAGATTAAAAATACCTTTGTAAAAGTGACAGGTATGCTAGCATCCAGCTGTATGTGATCTGCAAGTTCTGTAAACTGCTGTTGCTGCTTCTGTAATGTCTCTAGCAGTCTTGTAATTTCCTGTTTGGCCAACACTACTCTGCAGTCATCCTAAATAGATGAAAACCAGAAAAGCATACCTTTCTTTTAGTAATTTACTTAGTGGAACCAAACAAATGTAAATACAACACTTTCATTTTAAAGAGAAATGCTTTAGGTAAACAAATATTCACAGAAAAACTTTAAAAATTAAAAAAAATGCATAGGTCTTGTCATTCTTCTCTACTACTAGCAGATACTAAACAGTTCTGTGTTTTAAAAACGTTATTCCTGATCTCTTAGTCCTTTATGTATAAGAATATAAATTACAAAAGAGTGAAATTAAACATTTAGAATATTTACATCACTCGCATGTAATGTACTCAGCTGAAATACAGTTGCAGCTTCATAGCACACTAACATAACTGATAAAAAGGACTATCAATACCCAGATGTTATTGATAAAGACTTGCTGAGTTAAATGTACATGACTATGCAATCAAACACTTAGATAAAAAAAAGTACAACTGACACACTAATGAAGTAATTTCTCACAAAGTTCATTACAGATGCCATTTACTTTTTGTTATCAATAAGAGAATATTGCACTGGACAGTCTTACACATTCACTTTCTTCACACTTTTAATCTGATACTGACTTACACATACTGTAAGTGCAAAGATCAAGAGCAAGACATTTAGTATAAAACTGTTTTTTTTTTTCCCTACCAGTTTCACATAACCATTTTCAAAGAAAGTATTACCATCTGCAACTATAAAATCCTTCCCATAAATCCCACATGCTTTTTCTTCCTTCTTGTTCACCTCTGTTCCAAAAACCTGTCTCATAATCAACCAGAAGTTACTCCAGAGTCACACGAATTTATAGAATCACAGAATCACCCGGGTTGGAAGGGACCCCAAGGATCATGTAGTTCCAACCCCCCTGCCTAGCAGGGCCACCAAACATACACATTCAGATCAGGTTGCCCAGGACCCCGTCCAGCCTGGCCTTAAACACGTCCAAGGACGGGGCATCCACAACCTCCCTGGGCAGCCCGTTCCAGGGCCTAACCACTCTCCTTGTAAAGAACTTCCCCCTAACATCCAACCTAAATCTTCCCTCCTTCAACTTAAAACCATTTCCACTAGTCCTGCTATTGTCAGCCCTTTTGAAGAGTTTACTCCCCTCCTGGGTGTAGGTTCCCTTCAGGTATTGATAGGCTGCAATGAGGTCACCCCGCAGCCTTCTCTTCTCCATGATGAACAAGCCCAACTCCCTCAGCCTGTCCTCATAGGGGAGGTGCTCCAGCCCCCTGATCATCTTAGTCGCCCTCCTCTGGACCCTTTCCAAAATCTCAATGTCTTTCTTGTACTGAGGGCTCCACACCTGGACACAGTACTCCAGATGGGGCCTCACAAGAGCCGAGTAGAGAGGGACAATCACCTCCCTGTCCCTGCTGACCACCCCTCTCCTGATGGAGCCCAGGATCCCATTTGCCTTTCGAGCAACTGAAGGACTTGGCCGATCTCATGTTATATAGTTACAGCTTTAAAAATATAAAATAAAATGCAGAGTACCACCTAACCTTCTTGTTTGTAGCCCAAACTTACACTGCATTCTCTTTCACTTGTCAGATGTTACAGTTCGCTTGCCAACCCACCTGTTGTAAAGTTTTTTCACAATGAAGGCAAGCGGTTGAAACCTGTGACAATAGGATAGTCATGTCTTCTTGTTGTTGTCTAAGCCAAATCAACTTCTCTCTCACATGAGCATCAACAACACTAAGAGCCATTTCCTCTTGACGACAGAGGGTTTCATGAAGATCCGAAAAATAGGCCCGGACACATGAGCGAGCATTGTCTGCAGTCCCAGGTACCTGTCATGTCACAAGAGACCAAGAAGATTAAAATACCACAACAGTGCACAAGTGCATTTTTTCTCATATTTCTTAATTACATTCAAGTCTGCTTAGCTACCTTATAGTTCTAGTCCCATTTACACAGATAGCCTCATCATTGTCAAAGTCAAGATCCTCCAAGTAATTATTTCAATAATCAAGTAGCTTTCATACAGCTTTCCCTACTGATTCTCTATATTCATACAGGCTAAAAGCCTTGCCATGTACTACAAGACTGTACTACAAGATTGCCTCTGTTGTCTCAATAATAAGATCTTGGTACTGAGACAGCGGTGTTAATCTCTTCGTAGACATAAAAACTTAAAAGCTTTGTCTTATGAAGTCTACATATAGTTTTCCAAGAAATTCCTTGAAATGGCACACACTGCAATAACGTATGTTATAATTCACTACCCCCAAAAAAGATCTTAATCTGTTAAAGGCTTAAAAACATCCTTACAAGCTCTTATCTGTTATTACAATCAGTAAATATGCAGGAAAAAAAAAGAAACCAAAGAAGAAGGTAGCATACGTGTTCTGTATGGGCCATTCCAACTCCATCTTCAACAATTTGTTCTCCTCCTTCTATATGCTGAACTATTCCAACTAATTTTCTGGAATAATCTGAGATCTCTTCTGTGAAAGTTCTTATACAGTGGGCCATGTCTAAAATGGATGCACGAATCTGATTTGCTTCTGGTTCCAAGACAGAATGCTATTAATTAAAAGCAACATATCAATGATCAAGCATAAATATCTTTCTTAACCACCTCTTCCACCTTACTAGATATAAAAATATATGAATTAAGTAAATTACATAAATGCATTATTCAGAAGCTATGTACTATTCTGTTACTAAGACAGGCATCTAGCAGTTACATAAATACAAACAAGAATTACTAATTGAACACAAAATGGTGGATGGAATGCAAATGATTGGATGAACCAGCTGCAAGATGAAAAATAACTTTCAGGACAGGCAATTTAATACTGTGAGAAGTTCTGAAAAGCATCAAATTAAGGGACAGAACACCTTTACTTATAAATAACTTAATGCAGTCATAACCATAACCGTTTTTCTTCTAACTTTTATCCTGGTAGTTCTTCAAATGAAAAGGAAAACGGAAAGAAAATCATGACAGTACTTCTATAAAGTCACATCAAGATTCTACTCTCCTCTCTTGATAACCTTCTGTGCTTTAATTGAATAAATATGCGAGATGTTCCACAGTACGACTAGAAACAGATTCTTAGCAGTACCTTATGACCTTGATGCTTCCCATACTCTTTGCAGACACAACACATGAGAGGACTGGCCTGACAATCCTCTTCTAAACAAACAAACTCAATAGCATGCACTTGGTGTTGGGAGCACATGGTCTTCTCATGAGGCTTATCAGCAAGAGGTACACGTTTATGTTTCGCAAGTGTCTTTGTAGAATGAGTAAGCTGAGAGCAGTCTGCACACAGGTGAGTGGCACAAACAGTGCAATAAACAGATGCAACATGGGCTTCATCTTCATCGCAGCGAATGATACTCTAGAAAAATAATACCAACATAAACCAAAGTTGTTAATATTTAATGCCAACAATGGGAAAAAAAATCAGAAGACCTGACACCAATATGGACTACTTTGAAAACTTGACTTCTTGTTATTTAACAAAGATAAAAAAGTCACTTTCCTTCACTACAAGTTCCAATATTATTCTAGAGGGGTATTGATTGAGAAGTTAATTAACTCCATAAATGTAAGCTTCAGCACAAGTTGCAAAGCTTTTGAGGCTAAAGTAATTCAAGCTCTAGACAACTCTTCAACACAGGCATTACAGAAAGAAGAATGAGAAAGTTAGAGACAAAACCAAGGTGCTTAAAGCAGACTTTTCTGGTAAAGAACCTTTTACATAATGCAGTCATATTGATTGACTATAAAAGGCAACTATCTGGAAAAAAAGAGCTGCTTCAAAGTCTCCAGAAAGAGATGCTAGGAAGTTCTAGAAAACTCCCCTAAAATTATTATAAAATATTCAAACAAGTAACCCTCTGGAAAAATCTAAAGCCTAGAAAAGAGGAAGATATACCTGATAATAACTTCTCTGATTTAGTCAGTGCACATTAGAATTATGAAGTAATTACTGAAAATATTCATATTAGATACAGAAAGAAAACAACTTCATTGATGAAATTACACTTGCCAAGAGAATTTTCCTCTCTAATGATATTTTTTAAGCAAATGTAACAAAGTCCTCTTCTCTTTTCAAAATCTGTACCTCTCCAGATAGACCAATGGCTTCTTCTGCTGTCCCACACTGTCCAGGAGGCCCATTCTGCAACCGTTCCAAGAGTTCCAACAAAGCAAAATTCTTTTTCAATCCCCAGACACCAGAATCTCCTATTTTTGAGAAAGGATTAAATGAAGGGGGGATAAGAAGAAAATGCCCAAGCAAATAACACAATGAGAATTTTACAAAGCACAGACAAGATTTTAACAAACATTAAGAAGAACATATAACTCCAGTGAGACACCATGACCACTGTTATTTCACAATACCATTCCATAATGTTCCTTCTTACCATTATAGATTTACTATTTATGCAGATTTTCCCTACTTAATAAATGCCATCTGTAAAATAATCTGCAATAACTAATAACAAAAGACCATAAAAAGCACAGTCATCATGAAATTTCATACATTTTGCATAACTACGTACAGTTCACATTTCTACTGCACTAACAGAAGCTATGAAGAACCCACACTAACCCCATACTCCCTGAATCAGAAGATGGAATACCTACTGCAGACAGCAGAAAACAATGAAAATGAAAGCAACATTCAGAAAGAAAGACCTATGTGCAGAACTATCGCACACAACAAAAAAGATTCCTGCATCCCTATGACTGCTGCTAAATGCTATCTCATTAGCATACAAAAATCTTAAGTGATTACTCTTCCAAGAAAATATCACTGACTTTTTTTTTTTTAACATTGGTATCTTAAAAACATTTTCTTAGTTGAAAGGCAATTATGCCTCTAAGATAAAGCATTTTGAGCACTTAATCGTTACTTCTTAGTCAGTGCAGAATCACTGAATGGTTAAAGTTGGAAGGGACCTCTAGAAGTCAACTTTCATGTTGCCCAGCTCTCTCCTCAAGCAGGGACATCCAACAGAGTGCCCAGGTCAATATTCAGTCAGCTTTTGAAGAGATCTCCAAGAAGGAGATTACACAAATACACCAGGCAACCTGTGCCAGTGCTCTGTCACCCACATAGCACAGAAGTACTTTTTGATGTTCAGAGGGAACCTTCTGTGATCCAGTTTGTGCACACAGCCTCCTGTCCTGGCAATGGGCACCACAGAGAAGAGCCTGGCTCTGTCCTCTCTGTATCCTCCCTTCAGGTATCCTTTCAAACTGATTAGGGACTTCCTCCTGACTCCCCTCTTCCCTGGCAGAAACAGTCCCTGCAGTCTTCAGCCTTTTCTTACAGCAGAGGTTCTCAAGTCCCTTCATCATCTTGGTGGCCTTTTGTTTGACTCTGTAAGGCATGTCCATCTCTCTTGTATTGGAAGACCAAGAACTTAACGCAGTGCTCTAGGTGTGTCTTCACCAGTGCTGAGAAGTAGCAAAGGATCACCTCCCCTGACCTGCTGTCAATACTCCTCCTAATGCAGCCTAAGAAATTTCTAGCCTTCATTGCTTCAAGGGAAAACCATGCCCACAAGGAACCTTTTCTAAAACCTGCCCCTCAGCTGGCCATTCCAATCTCTCCTCTATCACTCTACTGAGAGAATTACTTATTTCTAATGCAGGAAAGGACATACCTAGCACCTTCCTCTGAGAGTGATTATGCATAATAATAAACTAATAATACATACTTCAGTGGGATGCTATGGAACATTCCTCAAATGGGATGTTTGCTGGTTTCAAAGACCAAGGACACAGAATCTGAATATACATTACTTAGAGAGTTATGTTTGTGTATAACCAAGATGTTATAATTGCAATATGTATAACCAAGATGTTATAATTGCAATATAATCAAAAGAGTAAGGCACAGCAAACAGGGATCACAAAAGAGAATAAGTAGAAGAGCTTACCCTTGGGTTGAGCTCACTAGAAGATATCAAAGAGGAGGATCTCCAGAAGAGATCCTTCCCCTCTGGTAGCCAGCTCTTAAATAGGTCCAGGAGGGGTGGAGCCTGGCTCCACCCCTTCCGGCAGCACAGGTGAATTGCCTTCACCTGTGCTCCTCTGGCTGACTCATGGCTCACCTCAGGTGATCAATCAGAGGTTCAGGCCGTGACTCAGCAGTTCCCATACACTCCACCCCTTCACGGCGTGAACCAATGATCAGGTTAACAAAAGGGTAAGCTTTCCCTAATACAGAGATCCGGTATATCGCGACGCTTATACAATTTTATCGCGACGTATGTTGGTACAGTTCAAGACAAGTGATGATTAGTGGATGTCCATACTCTTCTATGGGCCAGTGCTCGATGATGTGCCTGGAGGCATGAGGTCCTGAGGTGCAAGTCCATTCTATGTTCCATCAGTCCCATGCAGACCATCACCGGGTGTTGTACGTGATCTGACAGCAACACTGGAACGCTTGATGGCATTTTGTTCCTTCCGGTGGTCCTGAAGGCTCACAGACTCACGGGGAGTAATACAGATGTTTTACAGGTACCAGGAGGGGAAGGTCTGCTCTCCAGGGCAAGATACAGGCCGTATTTCTGTCTTGGGTCAACACTTCCGCTTGTACTGGGGCACGTCCTGGCCGCCTGTACCACACCTTTTTGCCGGATATCTGCGGCTGCATAACGATATCAGGCACCAAAGGAGGTGTCCTGATCTGCCATAGGGACATGATGGGGGTCCCTTTAGCAATAAAGATCGGAGTGTTGACCATAATATCAGTAGGCCATGTACCTATTACTGGAGGGACTACTGAGCCTCCCACCTCCAATAGTCTCCCCCAAGGTGCAAGCAGGCCACACCACTTGGGTCCTACCTGCACCTTCCAGGGCCATTTTATTTTATGGGTACCTGGCTCTAAGTTTTCAGGGGCAGGGAGCAGAAGATTATTTTCATTACCAATTTGGGGTCTTACCTGATGATCAGTGCCCGTAATTTGGATCCTAAGCGGGGTGGCCCATGTCGTCTGCAACATTCTCAGGGCACTGGGTCTGCCATCTCGAGGTCTTTCATTCAGGTCCCGCAGGGTTTCATACAGTCTTTTTGTCCACCCCTGCAAGGACTGGGAGTCTGTCTTCAGGGCAGCCTTAAGAATACCATTATAACGTTCGATGAGGCCTGCCCCTGTTGGATTATATGGCAGGTGGAATCGCCATTCGATGTTATTTTCTTCTGCCCAGCGCTGTATCGTTGCACCAGTAAAATGAGTCCCTTGGTCGCTCTCGATGACTTGAGGTGTCCCGTAGGCAGACATCAGTTTAGTGAGTGCCTTGATGGTATATGCCTGGTTTGCTTTCGGTACTGGATAGGCCTGCAGTAGCCCACTTGCAGTGTCGACACAGGTCAGGGCATATCTTGCCCCTTCGGAACGAGGAAGGGGCCCGATGTAATCGACCTGCCATCGCTGGAGAGGATTGTGTCCCCTAGCAAGATGGGCTGTTGTTTCGGGCAACGATCTCGGTCTCATCTTGGAGCAAGCGTCGCAATCCTGGCATGCCTGGACGATATCAGATAGTTGTATGGGCAGTCCCCATGCTTTAGCAGCTGCCCACATTGTCTTTTGTCCAGCATGCCGTAGCTTCTGATGTAGCCAGCGGGCGATGTTCTCAGATGGTGAATTCTCAATCCATCGAACTCGGGCCAATGTGTCGGCTTCATCGTTTCCCGGTGACTGTAGGGGCTGATGACCAGAAACATGGTAGACACGTACAGTCCTGTGTTTGACCGTATTCCATATATCTAACCACATGTCTTTGCCCCAGATCGGTTGGGCGTGGATAGTCCATTCCTGGGTGGCCCACTGTGCAATCCAGAGAGTGAGCCCCCGGTACACAGCCCAACTATCTGTGCAGATGTTCAGGATACCATCACCAGGTTCCTTGGTTATAACCATCCACACGGCTCGCAGTTCTGCCCATTGGCTGCTCTGACCATCCCCCTCATCGAACCAGATTGTCTCGGTGGAAGGATGGTATGCTATTGCTCTCCACTTGCTCGGGTTGCCCTTGCTGGACCCATCTGTGTACCAGGCATCTTCAGGGATAGGATATTTTCCCTCGTGAACGGGACTCTTCTCTGGTGGAGCGACCAGTATTTCTTTTGGTGCATCACTGTGATATGTAACTGGGCCTAGGATCTTCTGAAGTTCTTCTTTCAAGGGGGATGAAGACAGACTGCTCCTTTGGCTGAGATAGGCGACCCATCGTGCCACTGTTTGTGCTTGGGCCACCCCTGTCTTAGGAAGGTGGGTCAGATCCTTCACCCACCCCTGAATTGGCAGAGTGGTCTTGACTATAACTGCAGCTGTCTGAGTTATTGGCTCTACTGCCTGTAATGCCGAATAGGCAGCCAATAACTGTTTTTCAATCATACTGTATCTTTCTTCTGCTCCGTGCCAAACCTGAGACCAGAAACCAATGGGGGTCCGAACAGAACTCTGGCGCTGCCACAGGCCCCAACCGAAGCCGTCTTGAGTAACATGAACGTCCAACTCGGCTGGGAGGGTAGGATCGAATATACCCAATGCCTGAGCTTGTTTAACTGCCAGTTTTGCTTGTTGGAAAGCATCCTGTTCGGCTTTCCCCCAGTCCCATAGCTGCCCCTTTTTTGTGAGTCTGTATAATGGCCTTAGCAGCTGCACTAGGTGAGGTATAAAGGAACGCCAATAACCCAATATACCTAGAAACTCTTGCAGCTGCTTTGATGTTGTAGGGACTGGAAATGCCTGAACCTTATCTATAACAGCACTGGGTAGCACTTTGGTCTTTCCTGACCAAACCACCCCCAGGAATTTTACGGACAGGCCTGGACCTTGCACCTTTTGGGGATTTATAGCCCATCCCCTTTGTTGCAAATAGGCAGTTAATGAATCAGCTGCCTGTCCTACTACCTCCAGTGAGTCGGATGTCAACAGGAGATCATCAATATAATGATATAGGTTAACATCATCAGGTTTTCTCCAGTCAGCCAGGTCACGCGCCACTAGATTATGACAATACGTTGGTGAATGCACGTACCCCTGTGGCAGGACCTGAAAGGTCCACTGCCTGCCTCCCCACGTAAACGCAAACTGATCTTGCGATTCCTCAGCAATTGGGATACTGAAGAATGCATTTGCTAGATCTAGGACACAATGATAGGTTTTTATCTCCCTACTCAATGTGTCCATTAGGGAAGCAATATTGGGTACGGCCGCATGAATAGGCGGCGTGACCTTATTTAATTCTCTGTAATCTACTGTCATCCTCCATGTGCCATCCGACTTTCGCACTGGCCATATGGGGGAGTTATACGGGCTGTGTGCAGGTCTTATAATGCCCACTTTTTCTAATTCCTGCACCGTTCTCGATATTTCATCTTGCCCACCCGGGAGTCTATACTGTCTAACATTAGTAATCCGGCGCGGTTTTGGCAGGCAAACAGGCTTATGTTTCGCATGGCCTCTTAATATTGCCTGCACCGCCCGGATACTGATACATCTTTGTCGAAGTCTGAACTCTCCCACAGTTGTTTGGAGAGCCAGACCCCATAGAATGTCTATGCCCAGGATGTATTCTTGGACTGGGGCAATAGACACCTTGTACTCCCGGGGTGGGAGACGCCCAACCCCCAATTTTAACCATGTTTGGGTGACAGGAATAGTCTGTCCCCCAAAACCACCAATCATCACTCTGTCGCCATGAAATTTTCCTGGATCTCCATAGATAATTGATGTTTCTGCTCCAGTATCCACTAATGCCATAACTCTCTGAATATTTTTTCGGGACCAATAAATTGTTAATTCTACATAGGGCCTCCGGTCCCGTCTGGAGGCCCTACGGGGACTAACACCCCTTGTCACTGCATGAATTGTGCTAGGGCCAGTTCTTTTGCTTCTGATGGCTCAGGCATTGTGGCCCGAGACACCTGAGGTGGCTTCTTTTTCCTGTTTGGAACAATAAAATCTTCTAGGTTCCATGTTGTTGTTGGAACCCTTTCTATAGCTCTTACCCTGGATTTCTTAGGGTAGCTCTGGAATTTTTGATTGTCCTTTAGTTGTCTCCAGAGCTGGAGAAGGACGTGATTGGGCTGGCGGTCGATCTTAGCAAATTGGACCCCAGCCCGAATTAAATCATTAAACATTTGTTTTCGGGATACCCTTATGGGTCCCGATCGAGGAGCTCGAGTAGCCGGCATTCTGGTTTTATTTACCGGCAGGACCTCTGCTTCCTCCAAAAACCGAATATTGCGCCTAGTCCGCAGGCGTTCTGTTTCTCCCAAATCGGCAACTAACTGGGCAACCTGCTGGACTACGGCTTCTGATGCTACAAGGGGATTTAATATTGAAACTAAGGTACCGTACAGATGGGAGGGAGCTTGTTGTAGAATTAAATCTCTCATCCCTGCTGAAAATTTAACCATATCAGGGCCATCAAATGTATCTTCATAGATGGCCTCTCTTACACCCAGTTCACGGATATAGTTCTGAAGGTCCTCCATGGAGGACCACATACCTGTATGTAACGGTATGTCTGATTTATTTGGCCATACCATACGGCAGGCCGCCATTAACCATTCCAGTATGGAATGGTTTTCATCACGATATTGATTGCCCACGTATAACCTTTGCCTAAGAGCAGGATGGACAGTCATGGTGGCCAACTTAGATATTTCTGGGCCATTCACCACGACACTTTCTGCCCCAGAATCCCACAGTCTCAATAACCAAGCCGGCACACTTTCTCTGGGCTTCTGCCGAAATCGTTGTACTAAATCCATTAATTCTGTTGCTGTGTATGGCCGAGCTGTCACATGTAAATGAGTGTGGGCAGGGGGCCATTGATCAGGTGGCACCCCTGCCGGTCTGTCCTGTACTTTTTTTGTTTTTTGGGTTATCACAGGACGGACCTCCAATGGATCAGTTTGAATTGGACATTCAAGGTCTGATTTGGATTTCTTGTTGTCCTGATCAACGAAGTCTGTTGATTCAGGAGCCTGGTCATCATTTATTGAAATATTACGAATTTGGCTTACAGGAAGATGTAGAATTGGCTTCTTCCCCGTTAAAACGCCAAGTTCGTGCTCTAACTTTTCAATGCGATCTTTCAAAAGTTGATTTTCGGTTTCTAAAGTATTATTTCTTGAGTCCGCATGATTTAAAGCGGTTAATAGTGGCCATGCCACCATGGAGGCAGCCAATTGTCTTTCTTTGGTGATGAGAATGTCCTTGCCAAGTCCTTGAAAATAGTCTGCCATGCGATATGGGGAGAGATTGCCCATAACACGTAAGGGACCCCATTTTTCAATGATGGCAGCTAACTCGTAATAGGGCGATCCCTCAAACCCTGGGATCTGCCCTGGAATCATTTTCTCTAGGGGAGTATTGTTCTCCCCCTTGACCCATTTATAGAAATTCCACAGGAAAGACATGTTAATTTTAGAATATTCAGCCTGCCTGGCTCGCCAAGTGTATAACCAAGATGTTATAATTGCAATATGTATAACCAAGATGTTATAATTGCAATATGTATAACCAAGATGTTATAATTGCAATATAATCAAAAGAGTAAGGCACAGCAAACAGGGATCACAAAAGAGAATAAGTAGAAGAGCTTACCCTTGGGTTGAGCTCACTAGAAGATATCAAAGAGGAGGATCTCCAGAAGAGATCCTTCCCCTCTGGTAGCCAGCTCTTAAATAGGTCCAGGAGGGGTGGAGCCTGGCTCCACCCCTTCCGGCAGCACAGGTGAATTGCCTTCACCTGTGCTCCTCTGGCTGACTCATGGCTCACCTCAGGTGATCAATCAGAGGTTCAGGCCGTGACTCAGCAGTTCCCATACAGTTTGATTAACTGCAGTAGGCTGACTACCACTACTGACTCATGACTGCAGACTTTCGGAAATTTGGTGAGCTGGATGATCCGTTTTTTAAAGCAGTTTTACGTGGAATTCACTACAAATTTCTAGAATGATAGAGCTATTTCTGTCTTGTCTCCTAACAAATACTACAGAATCTATGAATGCTTACAATTTCACAACAAATCTCTGACCATAAGTCAGAGATTAAAGAAAAGCTCAAGTAATTAAATAATTAGCATTCAGTAGTAATGCTGGATATATTCTGCATGCTGGCACTTCTTTTGAGCACTGAAATGAACAAAAAGTTTTATCACACAATGCTGCCCTTTAACAGACACTGACTGAAGCACATACAAGTTATCAACTGCAGGAAAACAGGGGTTTTCACTAGCTTTGAATAGAATGATAGAAAGCAGCACATAAGCAACTTCACAGGTACTAACAGGGCACAGATGTGTATACGTTTATGTAGTTAAGCAAAAGCCTGGAAGTACTTTCTTGTATTTAAAAAGAATCTGTATACTTGATACAGACTCCTCTGTCAAACTTTTATACTGTGTTCTTGAGATAAGAACAGGCAGCAGCATTTCTTAAACAAAACTGCATGTACCTAGTGCTTTTTTATTTTAAATGCTTGTAGTCCAAGCAAATGTACCAATGCAAGAACATAAACTGATCTATCAGTTCACTTCTACTTATTAAGCCATTGCAAAAAAATAAAATGGCTTATCATTTCATTCAAGTGACAGCTTAAATGTTGCTTTAACCATGAATGTAGAAAACAAAATTTTAGAAAACTGCACCAGATCCAGAAAAAAAAATCTGGGCTTCCTCTCGTAATTCAGTTGCAAAGACAGTGGAACAGCAACTGGAGACAAAGGCTGGCTCCAAACGACCTCTAAAAATCCCTGGCATTTTCAGTCCATGTATTTGGTGTCTGACAGGAGTGTCCTTCTGACATGACCTCACAGAACCTACACCTCACTTATCTTCCCAAACAGAAAGTCCAGGCTACTTTATCCGTCTGATTCTCCCAAGTGTTATTTCAAGCACCCTCTATTACAATGCCCTGTGGTGGCCTGGTAGCTGTATGCCCTCTGCATCCTTCATCTCCATTAACCTAGACTTTTTTTTCCCCCTCGGTACTGAGAACTGTCAAACATGCCATAAATTCCAACATACTGTTTCATAGCACTTAAAGGAAAAGAAAATACATAATAATACAAAGAGAACAATAACAATACATGTTTCATAGCTATGAAACAAGACTGGTTTTAAGACTTAAAACCAGTTTAAAATACATACAAGTGCTTATACAGCCTGCCAATATTTTTCTTGCTGTAGTGTTTCACAGAGTAGAGCTGCACTGCATGGTTAGGTACTGTTGCCTGGAAGAGACTGTAGAACAAATACCTCCTGTTTTCTTAAGATGACTTTCCTAGTAAAACTAAGAGCAACAATGCTAAGGCATCTCTGAAGAGGGATGTGAACAGGAGCCAACATATCCACTTTCCTGACCTAACCACTTCATATTATTTACAGTTTTAACACATAAAACTTTATTTTCTAGGTACAATTCCCCACAGGCATTTCTATTATTCTGAGAGGCTGAACCCAAAATATGAATTACCTAAAATAAAAGGTGGACTTCAGAATACAGATAAATGGATGGAAACAACTTTCCTGTGGCTATAAACGGGAGCATGTATATGCAATTCTCCAACCCCCTCAACTTGTACAAAACAACACTTACTGCATGTTAAAAAAAAAAGCCACACCAAAAAACAACTCCTTGTCAGGAATGGATTGTATGTGACTTGCAGCAATCTGCAAGTCTGCTGTCTTTGGAAGTAGGCCTACCAGATAATGAAGTTTGCTGCAAAGCAAGTACATGACACTGCTCTCTCCAGTTACTAGTACCAAAGAAATTTTCTACCATGCAAGCAAAATTACCAGTATTCAATTTAAGACCTCAGCAATCTTTAAAACAGAATGTGAACAAAACCCATTACTCTTATGTTCAATTTTTTGCTCACCACAGTTTCTGAAGGAGTTTATGTTTCGGTCTTTTACAACCTTTACAACTACACTTAGCACAAACACAGTCATCTTCATTACCTTTTAGCACAAGCACTCCTATCATTGTAACAGTGTTTTTCCAAAAGAGAGCAAAAAAAAAAAAAAATGTAATCTCTTGCTACAAATTGAAAAAAATACCCATTTTAGGAACCTAAACTCCGTCAAATCAGTTTGTAAACAGAGCTTGGATTTTCTGGCACTCCATCCATAGAGACTTTTGGACACTAACTCTCCAAAATCAATTACAGAAAAGCATCCGATGGTTCTCTTCTACAGCATTTAGAGTAACACTATCCCATATTAAAATGACTATGCACAAACTTCAGTTACTACAGTATAATACCTGCACATTAATAGCACACCCGTATAATTAATGCTGATACTTGTGTAGCTTTCAAAAATCCAGTGAGTCATTAATGCAGAGAATCATTAATAACAATATACATGGATGCATACTCACCAAAAGAATCAACCTGCTTACCAAACATTTTCTTAGCTTTTAATCAAATACTGGATAAGGCTGAAAGATGATGAATCTGTTCAATCTTCATAGAGTACACTATAAAAGTATTTTCTTTTAATTTACAAAAATTAAAAAGCCAAGAAAATTTCCTTAATAAATGTACTGCCCTTTGTTTACAATCCATTATCTGATCTTAATCATGTTCTTCTTATTCTCTTCCACAGTTAGCATGAAGAGAAAGTCAAGTCAGTAAAAAAGCACAATTAACTTAAAGGCCTGTAGCTGTTCTGTCTTACAAGCTATTTTCTAGTTCAGATTTTAAACGTGTTAGAAGAAACAAACTCACTCTGATTTGTTGAAATCAATGCTGAAATTTGCTAATATATGCTATGAGTCTTTAGTGCACTGACAACTTTGGAGACACACAAAGAACAGGCAAAACTTAGACGTAAACATCTGAATTAATCTACTGAAGCAGAATTTGCAACAAATAAGCACCTATAAAACAGGCACTGTTTTACAGAAACTCACATTTCATTTCAATGGTACTTATGAAAGCTTACATTATTTGAGAAAAAGCCTATTTGCTCCTTTTTGTGCTAAACACATTAAACAATTGCTGTGTAGTAAGCACATACTTTATAACAAGAAAACAACACCAAAAGATAAGTTGCATAAGTACATTTGTTTATCTCTTAACTTCAGTTCAAGTTCTGCTTTGGTCACAAGTGTAAAAGAGTCTAGTGATCTCATCTCCGTGCCTACAAGGGATGTTTGTGCCCATTACAAAACTAGCACACAATCCGACAGTCTCTTCCGTAAAGAAGAGTAATACATGATTAGCAGGAAGCATGTCTGCCAGGAATGAGACAGTGACTGAGCTGCTGAAGATATTAAGATGGACTCCTGCCAACAATACAAATAACATTTTCAAGAGCATGAAGCTTGTCCGGGAAAGAATTACAAATAACAGGAGTAATAAAAAGAGCCACCTGCATCTGGATACCTGAACAAAGCAGAAGGGATATTGTATTACAGCCGCATTTTCTTGCACAATGTTTTGAAGTTTTATCTTAGGGCTCTAGCAAAAGAATGTATAAACAGTGTCCATGGAATGGATTTGATGATGTACACCAAAGTCTGAATACATTAGTTGAACAAGTTTTAATGACAGAAAATAGTTCAAGCTCTGTAACATGGTGGTGGCAGGAAGAGTTCACCTGAGTCATAAACTCCGAAAGGTTTCCTTAGCAGAGCTGCTGAGGTAAAGTGAAAAAGTTGGCCTCCAAAGCTATCACATAAGCATGTCCTTCACAAAATTCCCTCATCTATGTATTTTGAAAAACAACTGAAACATTACACACAAAAACACACACTCACACCAAAAAACTAATCACAGAAAAACTTTAATCCCGTACACAACGGAGAAGAGAGAAAGAAGACTGTTAGAAATGATTTGCCTACTCTCCCAAACCTGAATATTTGGTAGAAAAAAGGCTTTGTAAGTATTATTGTCAATTTTTACTTGCAGACCTTGCATATCCTGAAATCCTGATTGTTTGAGAAGCCAGTTAGAAGCATTTTGTCTGTTTTCTGTATCTAGAAGAAACAGGCAAGCATATTTAACCAAACGCCCAAATCAAAACAGGGAAAAGATATCCTTCCTAAAAATCTCTGGGAATCTCTTGAGAAGTGCTTAAGAATCCTTCTGAACATTTAGACAAATGTCGAGTTGAGTGATAGTAGAAAGAGCAAGGATAAACAAGTAATTCTATCTGCTTAAATGTATAGTTTAAAATTCCATTAGCTTAAAAGCATTCATAAAATCTGTATTTAGTATCTTAACAATTTGTTCAACACAGGCAATTTTTTGCTCCAATCACCCAGCTCTTCCTTCAAAAGAACTTTCTCAGGACAGCAGTCTCATAATCTAGATTTAGTTACTGACCAGATGCCTGCGTTTAAATTCACTAAAAGCAGAACGGAGCTTATTTCCTAAAAGGTTCCTAAATGGAGGGGAGGGAAGAACCAGAAGTTGCTTTTATCGGGTGCATGGCTGCCATGCCTCCTTCCCAATTCCACTCCTGAGATCACTGAATGAAACAGAACTGCAGCAGAATTTAACAACAGCAGGTTGATTAGGACAAGACAACAAATGCACAAGCTACTCAGACGGATCATGAAAGGATGCTGTCCATAGTACATCACATTTTTACATTTCCTGAGACAGCCCTTACAGAGCAGATGAGATGTGGCTGTGACCCTCTTCTGCTTGAAATCATCAGGCAGAACATTTTATTCACAAAAGCATTCTGACTCTCAAGCTGTTTTGCTGCAATTTTTTTTTCTTTTTTTTTTTGAGCAATGACTGGTCACAGCATATCATCCTTCTTTCCAGAACTATCCATAAGATGCAAGCCTACTTTCCTAGAAATGAAAGCTGCAGCTTTCCTTCCACCTTCCTTTCTGTAGAAGTCTTGCAAATTTAACACATCACTGTGCTTCATGAGAAACTACGAATTTTATATAAGATGAAGAAACTTAGTGTTTTTATAAAACTGCATTTTTTTTAAATCTGAAACTCAAGAAAATTACTATAGGATGCTTTCAATTGTCAGGTGGAAATCACACAGTAAGAGCCACAAAGTGACCATGTCCCAATTACAATAAAACGCTCTGCTCTCAGATCACAAGACACAAGCAGCTGTCTCACACTGAAGTTTCACAACAGCAGGACTAACACATGCTCCCTGTTAAAACATACATACAGAAACCCTGTACAGTCATGGATAAAAAAATAAATTGTGAGACACTTCTAATCACATACCGTCCACACCTCTCCTACCACAAACAAAATTCAGATCACACTGATGTTTCTCTCCTCAGTTTTTGTTTCCATTAAATGCTTTAATACTCCTCTCACTCTAGCAGACCCTCTCACTTCAGAGTAAATACTTATTCACGCTAATGTGATGATTATACATTTTTTTCATGGATTACTACATTTGAGATCTCCTGCTCCATGGATTCTCCTCTATCCTAACATTTTTATTTACTGTGCTATTCAAAGCTACTACAGATAGTTCTGTTCACAAGTTAACCTTGACACAAATTCTTCTTGTAACTTGTTTTCTCTGTAACCTTATGTTGAATAGACAATCACAAGCATGTGCCATATTTTGTCTGAAAGACTCCCACTGTGGAATAAAAGCCGCATCTAACCCTTTCAAAGGCTCTTCAGAGACATTTCTAAAGTAATAAGATCCCTAGATGCCAATTTAAGTTACATTTCACTTCAAATTATCATATAGTTTAAGAACAGGTTTATTATCATTTCGTGATTTCAGACAAATTTGTTTGACAGAGAAACAACTTACATAATTGTATGGTTTATTTAATGTTTAGGACAACAGGAAACTGATGTCCTCTGAAGTATCCTTACACAGGAATTTGAAACAGATTAGTTATTTTATAAATACAGGTTTAAAAATAAGATGCTTGCAAACCTATGTTCAAGGAGAAGATAAAGATTTATTACTTAATCTTTGAAAGACCTCTCTCACTCTTCTCAATAAAAAAAAGCATCCCACAGAAGGAATGCTGCAAACCAAACACCACAACTAGCATACTCATATTATTTGGCACTATGTATTATCCATACACTTATCTAGTCATCCATTTTACCATACCAACCCCCTTTCCATCCATTTTCATCCCAATCAAAGCTACTGACTGTAAAAATTCTGACACCACATACTACCAGCCCACTAACACAAACTGGCTTTTATACATTTTCTACTAAGACTTCCTAGTCTTTTGAACATTCTGGGTTGACTGGTCTTAATAAATTCAGACTAAAGCTTTCTTACCCAATTCAGTAACTTGCCGATCAAAAGGACAGCGGACGGCCCTGCCATGAAGGGGAAGCCGGGTGAGGCAGTCATGGCAGACGGTATGGCCACACAGAAGCAGTCGAGGAACTTTATCGCCTTGCAAAGAGAACACATCTTCACAGACTCCACACTCAAGAACCTACGATTTCAGAAAACATACCATCTGTTTCTAGGCTGAGGGGAAAAAAAAAAAACGGAAGCAGCACGCAGCAGCCCTCCCCAGAGAAGCTGGGACACAGCTGTCATTTGACCGCCTCCCGCCTTGCAGCCGCTCACCGGAGCCCCGCGGTGAGGTGGAAACGCAGCGAGGCCCTCCCGCAGCGGTGTTCCGGCGCGACCCAGCCCACCGCCTCAGGGAAACCCTGCTGCCCCGGAGAGCCCTCACTACGCCTCTCGCCGAGCTCAGCAGGGGCAGACTACAAGCCAGAGAGCGCCGAACAGCCCGTCTCACCTTCACGGCGGCGCCGGTTGGGCCCCGGTTATTACTGGCTCCACGGCTGCCGTCCGGCCCGGTCCCAGCCTTGTTTACAGCCAGGGCCGCCATCTTTGAAGGGCGGAGCACAGCGGGCCACAGAAAAAAACCCCGCCTTAACGTGCGCACGGTAGGGGTGGGACTGCGTGCTTCCTCCGACCAAGCGGCAAAGAACTGCGGTTCCCGTCGTGCTCCGCGGGACTGCCGCTTCGGGAAGCTCTTGAGGGCTATCCGTCACAGCACACATCGCCTGCTGGGCGCCCGCGGGGCCCGCCTTCCTGCGAGGAGGAGCTGAGCAGTTGGTGGCGCCGTGGCGGTGCTGGGTGGGGTGTGTCCTGGACAGCTGCTTCCGGGTTCGGAGGTGCCCGCTCTGCTGCGCCGTGCGTGCGCACTTCTACCCTGGTTGGGGCGCTCGGGGCTCGCGGCTGCACCATGGACATTAACCAGCCCAAGCAGGAGCACCTGCTGGCCCTGAAAGGTACGGGCGCCTTGCCTGGCCGGGCCCTCAGCGGCCGCTCTCACCCGGCCGGTCCCTGAGCGTGGGAAGTGCTGAGGGCCGAGCTGCTTTCCCCCGGGTCAGGGGAGGACTGCGGAAGGACGGGGCGCGCCGCGTGACCGCGTCTCGCTGCGGGGAGCGGGCGGGCGGGCGGAGGACGGGGCTGCGCGCCGGCCCTGGCGGGGCGCTCCGGGCTCTGCGCTGTATTTGCGGTTTGCAGACAGGCTTCAGCAGTTCTAACTTTTTTTTTTTTTTTTTTTAATTTGATTTAAGATTTTCTTTGTAATCCCCTGATTTTTTTTTTCCTTTAATGGCTTTTTCCCTTGGTGAACAGCCGTTGGCTTGCATTTTTGATTCAGGAAACACGGGTATTGAGAGAAAAAAAACTAGTAGTTCTTACAGAGCTAGAGCTGATAGAAACAAAAATAATCGATAGGTTTCTATAAAAAAAGCTGGTTGTGCCAACAGGCACTTGGGTACCATGAGGTTAGGAGCTGAAGCAGTGAAAAACCTGAATCTAGCTGCCTCTTATTGCAGTCAGCAGAAGTATCCGCCTTCTTTTTCTTGAACAGTGCTTGTTGGAAATAAGCATTGCTATTGAGGTGGAATAGGGAACAGTTAAAACCTTAATTACATGTGTATTTTAAGTGAGTGAGATGGCTCAGTTGTGTAAAGCAGTGCAGGTGCATAGATGATGTTAGACTCCATTTTCTGTTTGTTTAATTGCTTCACAGTGTTTTTTGAGAGAGTTTTCAGCATCTCATAGTAAAATGTATTAACCATAATTCAGAGATCAGCAACCACTTTTTCATACATGTGCACAGACAACAGCTAAGCCAAAACGTAAGAACATGGAATACTGCCAGCTGCCATTATCAGAACATTTTGTTAGTAATTTATACAAAGGAGCAAGTTGTATGGCATGTCAGTCTGTTTTTGCGATAAATCAGTAGGATCCTTGTGCTTGTATTGAATTTGATATAGTGCCTATGCACAAAATATTGACAGTGACATGATTAAGCAATTTGAAATTTTAGTGACTCCAACATTACTGTATATTGCTGATGTCTGATGGAGAACCTGAAATGATTGCAAACTTGATAAGCAGAGAGGGGAAGCTTGAGTGAGAGTGCATGTTATATGTGTTTTGTGTTATGTCTCATAGTCCTGTTTGTAGGTTGTTGTTTGTTGTTTGTTTTTTTTTTTCCCTACTTTAATTTGGTCTTTAAATGAAAGAAAGAAGTTACCGATATTTTTAGAGTATAAAATCTGTAAGGACTTACTACTTCTGAAAGAATGGCTGCATGTATTCCTTGGAAGTTGAATGCCTATGAACATTATATAAACTGGGAAAAAAAGCAGACCTTAGACTGTTTAGACTTACCTTTTAGTGTCAACTTTAAAAACTGCAACATCTGTCAGTGCTATTTCAGGAAGGTTTCTGAAATACACAGTATATTCTGTAATTAATTTATATGCCTTGGCTTAGTCTGTTAAAATTTTGGGGGAAAATACTTCAAAAATAAATATTTGATTGGTGGCTTTGCTGAAATAGACAGTGGTGGTGATGTGTCTTATTAAAGATGATATTTTTAAGAATTATTTTACTTCATGCTTTGATAGTACACTTAGAGTTCATGAAGTCATGTGAGTACAGAATCTTTGGAAAAAGAGAATTATGCTTGCCTTAATACGTAAGAATTAACATTTGAGGTCTTCTCAGTTATCCTTACCCTACTGATCACAAAAATGTAACAAGTGGTAGGTAGATGGCAAGCATGAAAAGGTTCCAGTGAAAAGAACATCCTTGAGGAAGGACAGCATCTATTAAACTGCGTTCTTGTGGGTAATGTTCAGTGTACTGAAATTTGCTGGTGGTGATGGAACACAGTTGCTGTAGTCAGCTTGAGTAAATAGAAAAGTTAATGTACATGTCTGGCTTGTTTTTACCACTTGTTGCTTTTTTTTACAGAATATCCTAGCAATGTTTTTCTTAATTTGGAAGTGTCTTATTTTTTCATAATGCTTCTGCTTCAGGTCCCGTTTCCCACTGATCTTTGCAGCATGGGGCAAGGAAATTCTTGTAAATAAGATGTTTCAATCTAGACTTATGAATCCTCATCAAGAGACTATTCTTGTAACTAAGAATAACTGGATTGCTACTGCACAAGCATGGAAGTGGTCTTACATTATCGACCACATCAGAGAGATCTGACAGAACTGCACAAATTTGCAGAAGCGGCAGTGAAGGAGCTTCCCATTCGTCAGTTACCAAGATTCACACCCTGGTTTCCAAATGATTTGTACAGACTTCCGCTCAAACCCAAAAAGCAACCACCTGTTATTTCTTCTGAAGAAGCAGAAGAATTGAAACAACTTACTACACCTTCAGAATGTATTGTAGAATCTCCTAGCTATGACTGCACAAAAAATCTCCTTGAATTTCGGTCTGATATGAATCACGGGCAGACTTTAACCCACACACAAAATGGCCACAGGCAAATTAACTTGGAAAATCAAGGAGAACCACCATCTAATGAGAAACAGAAATTGAAAAGGTCTTGGAGTGTCTCTCTCTGTAGCCCTAAGCTTAAAGAAAAGATTCTTCCTCTATCTCAAGAACTTCAAAACAATTTGGAAAGACTTAAATTGCATGCATTTTATAGAGCAAAGTGGACAATTGAGCAGTCTAATTGTAATAACCAGAACTTGGAGGACATCTGGATAAAATTAAATAGACTGATCAAGCAGAATGAATTGCCGTCTTGCAATGCTACTATCCAAAGATCTTTGGGACAGATATGGATTTTCTGTGATATACTGTACTGTGAATATATTAGAAATATTCTTAGGGAAAAGCTGAGCCTTACTGATAAAATGAATTTGCTTGTACATAAATTTGGAATTATATTTAGTTTGTGATTGTAACATAGTTTTGTAACAATATTGTTGTCTGAAGTAGTTTCTAGTTAGCTTAGTTTTTAAGCAGCTTAAAATACACAAACTTCAGAACAGCTGATGAATTAATTAAGAGAAAATAACTGTTACTTTACTACAGTTTTCAAGTTGTAGTAGTGTATTTAAGTTTATTTTGTTGGGAAAATCGTGAATGGGTCAATGAAGATTAATACATTTGCCTCTCGCATTCACCTGCAACATGCATTTGTTTGATTTAGTACAGTATTCTGTGTTTTTTCTCTCGTCCTTTGTCTAAAGGAAAAAATAATACTTCTGCACTTAATTTCTCCAGGATATTCCCTTTGGAGTTTTGCTTGTTTTTCTTCATATGATAATGTTTGAATAATAATAGTTTATTGTGGACATTGCATACCTCTTTGTAGTTTAAAACAAAGGATATTGAACATTGACATGCATTTTTAAACTTTGGCTGAAAGCTGAATGTTCTGTATTATTATTTGGTGTATTTGTGGGATTTAATATTACTGCTTAGCAAAACTGATATGACAGATAACTAGTTGTTACTATTAGTAGTAGAGCTTATGTAGCCAATTTACATCAGTGAAAGTACTTTTCTGATCTTAAAGATAATAGTAATGAAGTTACTTTGTACTGCCAGAATTTTTAGAGATACAATGTAGTAAGATGCAGAATGTTTTATTAAGTGTTAGAATCTGAGGAAAAAAGCAAGAGGTAATCTGTAATACTACAAGAACAGAATACTTCAGTAGTCTCATTAAATACAATAATCTACATATCTTGATTTGTGCATTTTGACTTCACTCCATGGTGTACATTTTTTAATTTTATTACTGTTATCTTTATTTTAAACTTGAGCTGTAACTCTTCCATGATAAGTAGTCGGTTCTAGTTATATAAGCTTATTGTAGATTTGAAGACAATTAGGTAATTGTCTATAATACAACCCCACTATATTCTTTAAATAAACTTAAGACTTAACTAAGAAAACATTCCTTGGTGGTAGAAAGGCTTTGCAAAGAGATCATGACAAATGAGAGTGCTGGGCACTCACCAAGTGCCTGAGTTGTAATGAGCAAGTGCCAGTTTCTGTGCCTGGAGCATACAGAATTGTGGATGAGCAGCCCCCATAGAAAGGGGTTGTGCGTTGTGGCTGATGGCGAGTTAAACCATGAGGCAGCAGTTTGCACTGACAGCCAAGAGTGGCATCCATGTCCTGGTGTGCAGTAGGCTCAGCACTGCCTGTGGGTGAGGGAGGGGTTGTCCTTTCTGTTCCGCACTGTGCAGCCTCACCTCCAGATCTGGGTGTGGTTTTCGCGCCACAATATATGGAGGACTTAAACCTATTGGAGAGTGTCCATGGAGGACTATGAATATGGTAAAGGGACTGGAGGGCAAGGGGTATGAGGAGTGTCTGACGCCCCTGAGTGTGCTCAGTGCAGAGCAGAAGAGCGGAGGGGAGGCCTGATGGCGGCTGCAGCTCCTCACAGGTAGCGGAGGGCAGCGCTGAGCTCTGCTCTGTGTGACAGCAACAAGGCCTGAGGGAACGGCATGGAGCTGTGCCAGGGGAGGGCAGCTGGCGGCTGGGGACAGAGTGTGCACCAGAGGGCAGTGGGCAGTTAAGCAGGCTGCTCAGGATAGTGGTCATAGCAGCAGTCCCGCTCAAGGACCATCTGGCCAGCGCTCAGAGGCAGGGTTTGAATTTTGGATGTCCCTGTGTGGAGCTGGGGGCTGGACCCTGTGACTTTTGTAGATCCTTTCCAACTTGATACTCTACAATCTGCCAAAATTTGGAACAGAGATCAGTGCCACTATTCGGTTGTAGTTGTCAGGTTTCTGCTGCTTTCTCTTAGCTGGCTTATGACCAATGATACTGTGCTTGATTACACCACAGCTGGAGAACTAAACAGTAGTAAATGAATGCAGCATTTAGTTTTTCTATAAAGCTATTTGTTTCGGGTAGGACCAATGTAGAAGTGAAGTAAAAAAAATTCTACTTTGAGCTATCTAGAACTGCTTTGTTCATACGCACATGTGATTCAGTACCTTTTTCAGTTCCTATGTAGAATCCGCTTCTCTACTTACTCTGTTTTGTGTATTTTGAGGCTTTTTGTTTACCGCATGGTACAAAGCCTTCAGAGGTCATATTTTTAGTCTTTAAACACACAAAAGAGAATGATTTGAAGTTGTTGTTGTTTTACATTTGAAAACTAAGATTTGTTCGTGTAAATACTAGCTTGTATAGGTTTACTGTATGATAGTATAAGTTAATGTGAACCATCCCACTACTATATGAAAGGAGTTGAATATTTTTATACAGTTGGAAATAGTGAATGCTGAGATGGTCTGTAAGTAGTACAATAAATGTGAAATTGCAGTACATGTTTCAGTGCAAGGTTGTTGTTTAACATCTTGTATTCAAAAGAAATATCATGATTTTTTATAAAATTTTAAGTTTTATGTTTGGTAGAAGAAAAAGGAATCAGTGCACTTTACATATTCAGATCAAAATTTGAGATTGCAAATGCTAAACTTAAGTTTTATGTTGATGCATTCATATGAAGCAATAGGCAAGGTGGGGGCACTGATTTGTATTAGTAGGGAGGAAATTTCAAGAATCTTGAATATATAGTGCAAATGAAAATCATGTGACCTTGAGTATTCTGAGTTACGTGAAGTTAGAGAATCGCAGAATGGTTTGGATTGGAAGGAATCTTAAATATCACCTAGTTCCATTCCCCCGCCTTGAATAGGAAAACCTCCCACCAGACCAAGCTGCCCAGGAGCCCATTCAGCCTACACTGAACACCTCCAGAGATAAGCAGTCTGTGCCAACGCCTCACCATCCTCTGATTAAAGAACTTGCTCAGAATACCTAATCTGAATCTGCCTTTTTTTAGTTTGAAACCATTGCACAGTTTATCACTGCGTTCCCTCATGGAGTTCCTCTTCAGTTTTCTTGTAGCTCCCCTTTGGGTACGAGAGGACTTCAGTCAGTTCTTCTTGGAGTCTTCTCCTCTCCAGGAGAGAAGAGCTCGACTCTCATCAACCTCAGCTCTCTGTTTCTATCTTCATAGAAGAAATGCCATTGAAAGCACAACCTTCTTGAAGTAGAGTTTTGTTTTTTTAATCAGAAGATCTTGATGATTTTGATTTTATTGGTATCGATGAAAGATCTTATAAGAAGATCCTTGAGTTTTTTGGCCCTTTTGCTGTTGTATTGACAATCTTGGCTCCTTACTTCAATCTTGGCTCCTTAATTCTATGTATATCATATGTATATTGTGGAGATTAGGATATAAATTGTGTTGTGTCCTGATATTTATGGCTGCTAAAATCCAAATAAGTCATTGTGTTCAATTCTGTGATATCTAGAGTCACAGAACAGACATTTAAGCAGACTTAGAATGGTCACACAGAATGAAGCTGGTACACTCCTTGTATCCACAAAAAACATAGTACAACATTTTAACAGAAAAGATATATTCAAATTTAAGATAAAAAATGGTAGACATTATTGTGTCAGAGAAAGCAAGAGGAACCATTTTCACCACCCGTATGCTTGGATTAGAGTAGCAGGGAATTCATTTTGTTGAAAATGACCAGGTGGGCTAAAAAGATCTTGACATCGTTTGAGCTGAGATTTGATAGTGTTTTGTTTTCATTAGTTCTTTTTTTAATGGAGTGCATGACAGAACTGTGCTTAAAACAAACAAATAAAGTTGTCAATTGACCTGTGGTTTATTTTCTGCTTTTGCAGTGATGAGGTTAACAAAGCCTACCTTGTTCACTAATATTCCAGTGACTTGTGAAGAAAGAGATTTGCCAGGTATGTTTTATCTACTAACTGATCATTGTGCACTGTACAGTTAACAAATGTACGGTTAACAAATGTACAGTTAGAAGAGTGGTGTGGTTGGGATGGTATTTTACAAGTTTATAGTTAAAAAGATTATTGTGGTAGAAAGAGCCAATCAAAAATAAATGGAATGCTCACCCTAGGCTCAAAGTATAAAACTCCAAAAGGAGGGATCTCCAGGAAAAGATCCTTCCTCAGTAGCAGTCAGCCCTTAAACAGGGTCTAGGAGAGGTGCAACCAGGCTCCATGCCTTCCAGTCACACAGCTGATTGCCTTCACTTGTGCTCCTTGGGCTGACTCACTGCTTGTCTCAGGTAATCAGACAGTGGTTCAGGCCATGATTTAGCAGTTCCCTTACAGTAAACACCTATTGCTAGGTTTAAGCAGTGCATCTAAGATTTATATGTGAAAAGAATTCTTCTGAGCTTCTGTAGAAAGTAATCTGAAATGCTGCTATGTTTTGTTTGGTATTAGGTATAGGAAAATACCAAGATGCACTATACAACTCTTCACCTAGAGCTTTGAAAACTTAGTGATTATATTGTGAACATACAAACTTGAAATCTGAGCACTTAAGATGCTGTCTGTATAGTTGTTACTGTGAGGTAAGGATCATGCAGTTATTTTAATTGGGAAAGAATCTCTAACAGAGAAAAATATCTAATTGTAGAAAACAAAAGGTTGTTGTTAATATTTTCTTTATCTGGAGAAAATGCTGCACTAATGATAATAAATATGTATGGGAACTGAACCTCTGATTGATCACCTGAAGCGAGCCATGAGTCAGCCACAGGAGCATAGGTGAAAACAATTCACCTGTGCTGCCGGAAGGGGTGGAGCCTGGCTGCACCTCTCCTAGACCTATTTAAAAGCTGGCTACCAGGGGGAAAGGATCTCTTCTGGAGATTCACTGTGCTGGAGTTTTGTAAGTGAGCCCAGGATACGGGTTAGCTTTCTATCTATTCTCTTTTTGTTATCGTAATCTGCTTTGCTGAACTCTCTTGTTTATTTCGTAATAACATCTTAATATTCACTGATATATATTATACAACATATTGCAATGGAAACTGAATCACAGCAGAATCATGTGATCGTATGCTTGGTGTATGGAGATGAAGTATTACAAATTCCTGGATTACCCCTCAGTAGTAGTTGCAACTTAGATGTATAAGAAAAAGGGAAAGATCCAAGAAAAGAGACCTGTGTAGAAAGCAAGGCAGTCTGGAGAGAAGGTAAATGGGGCTAATCAATTGTTACGTTGTCGCAGTTCAGCAACCAGAGGCCTCTGTCATAGGAAAGTCCTTTATTCTTCTTCTTCTACTACATCTACTATATTCACCCAACACAGCAGCACGCACACACACACACACACACATATATATATATGATTACATATATCTTGGATACAAGTCTCAACAGTTTCAAGGCCTCCCTAAGCAACCATATCTAATCTTACATCTTGTTTCTACGTCCAGTGTTTCTTCTTGATCAAAGCGTTCAGTTCCCTATTGTAAAAGATCCCCACCCGTGACCACCACCTTAGCACAGCAGAAGCAACAAACACGGTAACTAAGCAGACCTTGCTTTTGCCGTTTAGGCCTGGGAAGCCCATGGCCTCATGGAAGTTAGGCTAACTGTGGATCCCCACGGGGATGGACCCCCAGCAAGCTCCACATATTCCCCTTCATTACGTGGCGTGCTCTATTTAGACAGAATATCCCTTAAGATTTAATTATAATTTGAGAATGCCTTTGAGATTGTGCTGTTCAGTGTAATTGTAAAAGCCTTAACTTATAAACAAGCATATATACATGTGTTTTGTCCCTAAGTAAGTTGGTTGTAAAACAAGTATATTTAGTATAAATTGAGAAGGAAAAAAGAAGTGTCATATCCTAAATGCAGACGGAACCTTTGACTTGGCTAGTACTAAGATGTATGCAATTTGATGTTCTACAGGTAATCTATTTCACCAGCTCATGAAAGATGATCCTTCTACTGTAAAAGGAGCAGAAGCTTTGATGCTAGGAGAAATGCTGACTCTGCCTCAAAATTTTGGGTAATGTACATTAAGTATATTAAGTATATTAAGTTCTAGGATTCGTTTAACATTTCTTACTTGCCTTTCTATGCAATAAAATATTCAATTATTTTAAAACCATTCTGTGACTCAATTTTGAATGTGATGTAATATATAAATGTATATTACTTAATGTTGTATATAGCCTGATTGAATGTATCAGGAACAGTAAGTTGAAAGAAATTTTGGTAAAGTCCTGATGTAAAATGCTGCTATAAACCACAGCTTATGCTGATAGATTTTATTGCAGTGACTTCTGTGTGTTGTAGTGTTGTCTATTATTTTGTATGTAGTATTGTCTTTGTATTTTTATCTTGTAAAACTTTTGATTTTCTTATTTCTTTTTTTGAAATTTGCTCTTAGTAGGATGACGTTGAGAAATATGGGTGTGAAATTGCCAACATATTCTAAGGTTTGATTTGGCAGCCTCCCTAGCTATACTTAAATTTGAATCCTATAAATAGTTCTGTTTCCTTCTGGATACTAGTAAATATAAAAATTAACCACAGCAAATGGACTTCCCCCAGTGAGCCTGATGACTGTTGCAGTGTAGTTTCAGCACTGTATTTCTTCATACTGGACTTAGTATGAGTTTGTGAGCCACTCATAGAACTTTCACAAGCTACATCTTTCTAGCATTTTAAGAACTGGAGATAGTAATCAAAGTTGGCGAGGCTAATGATCAGCTTAAAAAATATATATATTAAAAATGGAATTTTGTGAATTGTTGGTTTTTTTTGTGTGTTGTTGTTGTTGCTAAACATATATGTATATTTTTTAAATGCAGAAATATATTTCTGGGAGAAACATTTTCCAGTTACATTAGTGTACATAATGATAGTAATCAAGTTGTCAAGGACATACTGGTGAAGGTATGTGAAATCTATATACTCGGTTTGTTAAAAACAAACAAAAGATCTTGATCGTTTTCTTGCAATATTAGTGCATTTAGCATGTTTTATACACAGACTGTTTGTCATTTCTTTTTTGATCCAGAAAATATTCCTTGCAAATGGAAACAAAAACAAATGAAAATGGAAGTGAGGATAAGAAATATTTTAATATTAGAATTAAAAAACAAAATGAAATTGTATTAAAAAGTGGATAATCTGTAAAGCTTCTCTGGAGAATTAGTGGCAAAACTTCCAAAGCCAAAAAAACCATGTGTTCTTTATTTGCAGTTGTTATTTTCAGTTATGTAGTCAAAGCTAGTCTCTTTATAGCATATATTTACTTGTGTTTTCCTTATGTTTTGAATGAGTTATTTCCTGGTGCATCATATTTTGCATTTCTTGTTGAACAGAGAATTGCATGAGAACAAAAATTTTAGAAGTTTATGGAACTCAAGAGTAAATGGGAATTTTATAAGCTACATATTGAAGGATTGGATTTGTCAAAGATAATTTCTAAAATACATGGAAGCAACTTATCTCGCAATGAACACAGTTGTGCTTTATGTATAAAAATGTGCAGGATAAAACCCTCAGATACTTCTCAGCCTAAGTTATTTTTCCATATTTTACCTTAAGCAGCTGTGGAGTTACCTGATGCTTTGTTTTTCTGTTCTTAGGCTGATCTTCAGACAAGTTCTCAGCGCTTGAACCTGTCAGCTTCTACTGCTGCAGTGGCAGAACTTAAACCTGACTGCTGTATTGATGATGTGATTCATCATGAAGTGAAGGAAATAGGAACGCACATGTAAGGTTTTAAATCTTCGAACTTGGTGTTTTTATCTGTTTTCGATTTATTTTTAACATTGTAGAGGTATAATAAACTGTGAAACTGCAGCATGTGCCTGATATTCTATTCCTTCATTAATACAGTACAAAATTTAATTATTGTTTTCTAAATATGTCCTTTAGCTTAGTTTGTGCAGTAAGTTATACTACGCAAACAGGAGAGAAGATGTACTTCAGAAAGTTCTTCAAATTTCAGGTACGGTACACCGTATTCTACTCTATTTGTACAAAGTGAATCAATCTGAAAAAGTAATGTTAAAACAGTTTATGCTTCAGAAGTATTTTTACATGCTGTTATATATTTGACACTTGAAATCAAATGGATAGAAGCTGTCACTTCAAACTGGGTGAACTGATGGTTTATAAAATTACAGCGCAGCTAAGGTTTTCAGAAGTTACAGATACTATTTTTTTCATTGATTGGTAAAGAAAAATCAATTTCCAATCTCTTTATAGCAGCCATTTTTATGATTTTTTAAAAACATATTAAGTGTTGTTCAGTCTGACTTTGACATATCTAACTTGTGAGTTTAAGTTATAAAAATCTGATTTTTCTCTTAGTGTTCTTAACCTTTTAAAACTGGAATAGAGGGGTTTTTTTTTTTAAAGGAAGCTAAGAAAAGAGTTCTAAATGTGCTATATTTTACTAATGTCATAATTAATTGATAAAGTTGAAAGTCTTCATTCCACCACACAGGTACCAAACTTGATTAGAATAACTGATGAAAGCAGGAAATCACTATCATCTGGATTGATTTTGGTTGGAAAGTGTATTTTAACTGTGTATTTAATGGGTATTGATTTACTGTGAAATATATTAAGACTTGGATGATTGTGGGATAACCAAGAAGTATTGGGTGGCGTGTTTTACTTAATATGTTTTTGGCTATTCTTATATAGGTTCTGACAGTACATGAGTCAGACCTGTGGCTTATCATCTATGTCTTCTCCAGATTGCACATGATCTTATTGTACACTTACAGCCCTGTACTCAATCTGATTACTGCAGACAATATTATTTTGGTCTTTAGAAGGCTAAATTGCCATCTGGTACAGACAAAGAATATCAGTGTGTGCTATTAGTATCTGTGGGCCTTCCATATGTGCAGGAGAACAAATGTTCCCAGCAAGGCATTTTAAACTTGTTTCCTTGTAAGTATAATACGTTATTTCTTTCAGATTTATCAGTGTATTTCCATTTTGTAAGTATTAACTGCTTGGAGTTGAAGACACTGATTTTATGTGCAACATTTAAAAACCATCGCTTTGTTCCCTCCTTTTGTCATCAAATTTTTCACTGTTAATTTATGAGATTTAAAATATCTGGTGTCTATTCTTTTTTTTCCATCTTAGTAGTGTTAACAGTTGTATTTTCAAGAAGGAAGTCATGGCTAGTAATGGTTCATTGCTTAAGAAAATCACATGTGTAGTTCTTTCATTTATTTTTAGAGAGGTCCTCAGCAACATTTGTTTGGTGCTAAATGCTCAAGGGCCTTTTAGATTATTCTTGTTCCCCTCTTGAGAGCAAGTGGAGATCACTACAGGATGCAAGGTGGATGTAATGTTATTTTAGAGACAAAATCTGCTCACTACATCATATTTGTCCCATTTCATAAGAGGATGTTGCAGAGTATTTGTTACCAATATGAGAAGACTACTCGGGCAGTAAGAAAGCAGCTGGGCTGGTAAATAACTAGCAACTAGCATATAGCAAATTTTGAGTTTTTAGATTATTCTATTGCATGTTTCTTTATGCACCTGTTCTGCTTATGGTAAAAAAAAAAAAAAGGAAAAAAATCCAAGAATACCATCAGCATCAAATCTTTGGTGAAGATTTACCGCTATAAACAGTTTGTACTAATGATGTCTGAGAAACCAATAGTCAACCTGTCTTTTTTCCATTTCACTCAGGTACTCAAACCATTAGATGTGAAAACCAAATTCTACAATGCAGAGGTAAATGTGAGTTATTTGTATTTAGGTTTGTTTTGGTTTAGTGTTTATTACTTCATTTTAGGTAGTTAGATTAAATTCAAAGATCTTAATGATCATATTTATTTGCTGATGAGTTTATGTAATGTAAATTAAACATAGATGGATTCATGATGGAATGAAAAGAAATGGCATATGTAAAGCAAGCATGTAAAGAATTTGATGTAATTGCTGAAAATTTTTCATGTTTTCTGCTGTCCTGTGAACTCAATTGCATTTACAGATTGTATTTTTAGGTTGATAGACTACTTACAGTAAGGGGAGATTAATTGTATGAAAAATAGATAATAGTTTACCGCAATGGGAAAAACAAATTTTTCTCCAATGTAAATATAACCCCTCTGTTAACTAACTTCATTTTCAGGTTTTGTGTCAGTTATACATGGCACTTTAAAACCTTGTAATTGCAAATATTTACTTGGATGTATACCTAAGTATCTCTTTGTGGCTCTTTACTGGTAGAATTCTAGTTGAAGGTAGCATTGATAGTGGAAACTCCTACAAATTACATAGATTATTCTTTTCAATTGTAGACTTTCCTTGTAGATATATGTATTGTATAAAAAATGAGTGAAATTGCGGAAAACTCTTTGCAGTGAAGAATAAATGGAAGAAAAAAAGACAAATGTGACAATCTGATAATAACTTGTGTTAAGTAGAAAACATTTTACTATCCTGTTTGTTCTTAATGGAGCAGATACATGCTAGGAATTTGCAGTAGAAAAGCAGAGTGTCTCAAAATCTATTGTCTTAATTGTTTATCTCAATTATATTTATATATGGTTTTATCACGTGAGATTATGGCTATACGGTTGCAAAAGATGTATTTCTGATAAAAATCAACAGAGAAAGCAGGAAAAATGACATCATGATTTTTAGTCTAAAGATAAGGATCTTGGGTGCAAACATCAACCGTGTTCAGAGTTGCACAGGAGATTCCCCAAGATTTTCTCTGTTGTATATGACCAGCACGTAGATTATAATCCATTTAATATAGCATGTGATTTATTTAGGGGAAGTACAGTTCAAAGAATTTAAATATCCTAGTACAAAGAAATGAAAGGTATATGAATAAGTGTATGTACTACTAGCTGAGTGCTTGAGTGCTTCATAGATCTAGCATAGATTCCAGTAATGGGGAATATCTTCAGAATTACATAAATAAGATAAATGTTGATTTTCTACATGAATCACATTGTTTCAGGTAGAAAATACATTGTGGGGTGAAGAGGGACAAATGTCTTAAACCTTATTGTCTCTCTACTTTATATGTAAATTTTGTTCTGTGCTGAAAGAATTCTTAATTTTAGGCAGACTTATGACATGTCATGAATACTCTTCTCTTTTTTCTTTTTTTTTTTTTGTCTGAATGGCATTGATAAAGTATAGAATGAAATATGGCCATCCCTCACCTAGCCACCAATTCCTCATTGAAAATAAAAATTTCTGAGAAGTTGAGGTGTCTGAGCTGATGGTGGTTTTTGGTTTTTGTTTGTTTTGATTTGGTAAGCTGCTGGGTTTTCGCGGTTTTTTTTTGCTTTTTTTAATCCATGAAGGTTTGAAAAGGTTGCTTTGTTGCCTTTTGTTATTTCTTTCTGGGTATTCATATGACTTCATTACTTCAGTATTCATATGATTGATTAAAACTTCTTTTTAAAAAAAAAAAAAAACTGTGGATAATATTAACTGAAGGATTTTCATTTATCCAGCAAACTGATTTTAATTTCACTTCTGAAAGGACGTTAAGTTCTGCTATGTGATGTAACAGTGAAAGATAGATAAATAAAAAAAGAAGGAAAGAAGAAATTGGATAAATGCTGTTTGTGGCACTACATTGCTATCAGAAGCATCAGTGCCTACATTCTGAATTTTAAGGCAGACTTCTCCTTGGGAGTAGAGGAAGATATGTGTAATTGCTGATTAACTAGAGGTATTTAAAAGTTAAGTAACCAGTTGAACTGTTAATGTTACTGATGAGATACAATTTGAAAGATTTATCACTATAATTATGAATTACAATTTCTAGTTTTATTTCATCTCTCTAGGACAAGGGATAACACTGAACTTAATCTTCTTGCATGTTGCTCATGTTGCAGTAACACCCAAATCATGATGGTCACTGAAATTCGTGTATAAAATGCATGTCCTATCACCTTAGTCTGCTGCAATCCTGTGATTGAATTACCTGACTCAGTGTTTAGAAAGTCTCTCGCTGACTTTTTGTGCCTCAGAAAGGATCTGAAAAAGATTCTGTTCCTGCAAACATTCTCAGGGAGGCAAACATACAGATGCTTATGAAAATAAAGTTTTCACTTGAAGTATTTTTTTTGTTTTGTTTTAATGAAGATTACCCCTCCCAAAAGATATTTTTTCCCATTTAAATTACACCAGATTTTGTTGCAAGCTGTAGTATTGTGTCTTGGCTAGAACATTTTAAAACCTGCTTTTTACTTTTGAGACTTTAAATATATGGATACTTCAAATTATCTGTGAAATGACAAGGACTGTTTTTCCATTTCATACTCAACTCATTGCATGGATTTAAATTAAAAGCATATTTTAAAATTGCTCCAAAACTGCTTTTTTTGAATATAATTAATTTATTCTATCATGCCTTACATGTGGCTTGTATGCCTTAGGCTCCGTTTTGTATTGGTTCTGCAGCAGTTAGTAAAATCTGAAGCAAAGCTAGTAAATCATGTAACAATACTAGCTACCACTTAATAGAAATGTACTTGTCATCTTTGTTTGCATCCATTTTAATTTACATTTCTGTCTTACTAATGCTCTTGTGTTTAGATGGTACAAAAAAATGCAGAAATGCATTTTGTTTGAAAGTTAGCCTCCTTTTTCTTTAACATTTAACCCTAATTTCTCTAATGTGTTCTTTTTTATTTTCCCATTAGAGTGACCTCAGTTCTGTGGTAATTTTTATTTTTTTTAATAAATCTGTATGCTTTTTTAATTGTCTGTCTGTCTCTGTGCTTGTTGTTGACACTTCAAAACATAATGGAAAAGCAATGTTTGTTCTGCATATCATGAACTGATGTTTTGCCATCTGTCCTGCATACGTACAGCTAATCTTTTAAATGGTTAGCTCTTTCTTTAATACCCATTGTTGAAACTGAAAGTTGGTAATTTCAAATTCTCATGCGTGCTATTCTGTAGGACATATCACAAAAATTTGGTGAGATGGAAGCCTTCTTGTTAACTGGAAAAGGGGATTTGTTATTTAAAAGTGAAAGTTAATCTCCTTTAAAACATTATTAGTTTTGAACCATGGGAGTGTAGATTTAACAACAGCACTACTTGTGTAAGCTGTGACAGAACTTTTCCCATCCAGTTAGTGGAGACAGTGGGTTTGAGGAGAGAGCAGCAGCTGGATGTTCTTTCTTTCCTGAGCTGGAGCCTTGCTTTCCAACTTCAACTGCATGTAAGAGTTGATGAGTTAGTATGGTACTCCTGCAGTCTGATTTCACTTCAAGGTGTGTGTTGTACTAAGGCAAGCTGCGTTCTGGTGAACTACTTTAAGGTGTTTTTTATTTTATTTTTTAAAAAACAACTGATATTTATACAATTACATCTAGGGATAACATAAAGCTAACTTGCTTTTTCATTATGCTGCTTGCTTTTTCTTTTCCCTTTCAAACTAGCTTTTCCAAAATTTCTGCCTATGGTTGCTGCGTTAAAACAACTAAAACTTGGGTTAATGGAGATTTTAAGCAATGGATTTATGGGATATAAACAGTGTCAATTTAAGCAACAGTCAGGTGGTGGTTGTAATGAGTGCCTAGAGCCATGTTTAATTTGGGGGTATTTCCAACTCTTGGAAGTGCAAGGTAGCCTGTTAAGCTTGCACAATTTCCATTCCTCTATTTATCTGATACAGGCATAACTTGTTTGTAAGGCACAATGAGTTGTTCCATTACTAGTCTGCATTTCTCCTTCTAACAGAGTTCCTTTTGAGAATAACAATTCAAACATATTCTGTAACTTACAAATTGAGCTTCTCCAGCTTGTTTACACTGATTTAAAAAAAAAAGTAAGCTTTTATCCATTTCTACATGAAATACATCTTTTAGATTTATCATACATTTAATCTAGTTGTTACACAGTTTACTGGTAACTGTCTTGTAAATGCAGATTTGATATTCCCCCCCCAGCACATATTCTTTTTTTTTCTTTTTTTGTAATTGGCACTTCTTCAGGGACTTATGTGTCTGATAGCCTGAGCCCTCAGTGGATATTCTGCCATCAGGTTTAGAGCTTCAACATGATTTTAATGGTCTGCATTTCCAGAGAAGCAGAGGCAAAAATCCCTCTGGTTTCATGAGTTTGTTTTTTTTTCCAGTATATTCAGTAAAACAGTCTGTACCTTTCATTCTGCACTAGAACATCTTGAGGCATTAGCTTCATTAGTACAGATAGATCTTATAGGAGGCTTTGAAAGTTGAGCACCCACTAAATTGTTAGATGTAGGTAATGCTAGTGACCATTGGCATGATGAAGCTGAGTGAAAGGGGAAGCTGTTTTACTTTTTAGTTGACACACAAATGTTTCAGAATAAAAATCTCAGAGCATGTACGTGAGCTGTTATACTTTAGTTCAAGCAAAACATGCACACTTCCTTTAATTGTTTTTATACAGCACTAGTAATCTGGCATGGCATGGCATTAACGTGCATTGGAATTCCCTATATTTTTTTAATAATTTGGATTATAACTTCAGTTGTTACCGAGTTGAAAATCTTGGGAAGTGGCAATCTGAAGTGTTACAAATAAGCAGTAGCTAGAACATGCAAAAATTATCCCACATCCATTGTTTGGCAAGATACCTGTTCACTAACACTGTTGCTCCTATTAATGGTAACTGGGATTAAGGTTTTTCTTGCATTAATTACTTTGATTTGCAGGCATGAACTAAACACACACGACTTTTTTGTTTGTTTGTTTTTTTAACAATAGGACTATATATTATTTTAATATTAGCAATTACATTTTTGTGATTTTGTTCTTTATTTTTCCCTAGACAGACGAAGTGTTTCTGGAAGCTCAGATTCAGAATATCACTACCTCTCCAATGTTTATGGAGAAGGTTTCTTTAGAGCCATCCATCATGTACAACGTTGCAGAACTGAACACAGTTGACTCAGCACCGGAGAGGTATGCTCAGACTGAGGAAACATTGTATTATGATTTCATGAGTTGTAAGCATTATAATCACTGAGTTCCCTCTAACTGTAGGAGTGCACTTATTTGCAAAATTAAAAAAAAACAAATTCCTATTATGTATTCAGCTCGTTAGTTTTCTTTTTATAGAAGTTATTTTTAAAAACTTATAAACAAATCCCTATTTTCACCCTCAAATAATAACATGAATGCATTGAAAACTTTTCAGTATATATTTCATAAGATCTAGCACACGTATGGTTCTGACCTGTCTGTTCATAGATACAGGACCTTTCCATCCTCGTTTCTTTCTAGTAGATGCATATCCATTTTCAGTTATCTAGTTATAATTTATCCAACCAGCAGTTAAGGTGAATCAGTGGAATTCCGTCACAGAGTCTTAGGCCACAGGTGTTTGTCATGCTGAAATAAACACCAAATAGCAGAAGAGCTGTGTACTGTGTTCTCTGAAGTTATTGTGGGCAGAAAAGCTTGTAGGGTGGATGTCAGATTTGGCTGCTTGCAGTTTGCAGTTGCTTAGGTTTTTTGGAAGAGGTGTACTTTGAGTGCTCTGTAGTAGGAGTTAAAGTGAAAATTCTGTTTTCTCTTCTCCTTGTCTGTCAAAGCATTTGGCCACTAAAGTGGAGTGCTGTTCATACAAAGTGTTTTTATCCAGTGTAATGTTTTGTGTCTTGAAACTGCAATCATGAGCTTGTAAAACTGAGAGAGCCTGGAATTTCCTGGAAAGGAGTCAAATAACAGTTTATATATTTGGAATGACTTAGTGTGAATTGATTTTTTGCATATTGAGACTTAGTGAATACCATGGCTGAAAGGCAGTTCTGCACTCATGGATCCAATTCCACTTTGTGACCATTGCCGTCTGGAATCGTAGCAATTAAGAAAATCTTAAGAGAGCTAGCAAGAGTGGTAAAGAGAAGATTAATGAATGAAGATGTTGGAGAGGCGAAACAAAGGGTTCCTTAAGTTGCTGAGGGGGCTGTGAGTCTGTGAGGTAAAAACTTAAAAGATCTGTGTTTGATAAAATAGAAAGTATTGTGAATACAGGAAATGGAAGCATGGCAATTTCTTCTGGGAATTAGTTTGAAATAAACTGGACTTTGATAGACAGAATAAGTTCTATATTTCTTACTAGTTATATTGATATAGTTCTTTACTTCTCAGCATGAAATCTTTACTCTAAAATATGAACAAGTTGATGATGTTAGATTTGTGATCTGTAGAAGGGATTGTTTTTCTTAAGGGTATCATACTTACATGTAAGCTTTACCCATGTCCTGAACCCTGGTTCTCAGTATGTACCTGCTTCCCTTTTTCTGATGCTTGAGAAGATGATTAAACTGTTATTGGAAAATGTAGTTGTAAGAACTCTTGAAAACTGAATTTAATCCTTCTTTATTGTTGCCCTTGCCTTCGTGTTATGTGATGATTCCCTATTGTGTTCATTAAGTAATGTTTCAGCATGTTTCAAGTACAAAGCTTAATTTTTTGTTAATAGCTTCATTAAGTAACTGTTGGCTTTTTTTGCAAAATTTTCATTTGCTATTTTAATAGCCCATGAATTAATGTATTCAGTTCTGCAGATTGTTACAAGCAACCTGTTTTCTGTTGTTGTAAAATCTCTCCCTCCAAAAAACAAACAGTGGTTTGGTAGGTACTTTGGAGGTCTTTATCTATATATGGTCCTTAAGAGTTTATTTTCTGGTTTATTTCTTTCCACAAGTAAGTTCTAAGCTCCTTGGATTTATTGGTGTGAAGGATTGTTTATTTCAAAGTACTAGTTATGCACAGGGAATCTGAATTACAGCGATTGCTTTTTCTGCTCTCACCTAGCTCTCATTCAAATTAATGTGAAAAACAAAGCAATCAGAGATTTAAATTTGTTTCAGTACCAGTGTTTGCCTCTTCCTATATCAGTTACCCGGTTTCTGTATTCATGTGTTTGTATCTGTTTCCTGGTGTTAAAAAAACAAACAAACAAACAAACAAAAAACACCGAAACAACAACTACAGTAACAACAAAAACAGCCAAAAACCCAAAACTCATGAAAGAATACAGCTGGTTTTGCATAGTTTTACCTCTGTATCTTTTAATCTGTGAATATCTGTGCAGAATTGAAAGGGTAAGTTAGTGTATGTGTTTAAGGCAGATAGAGCATTGCTATAGTTGATTTTTTTTTTTTTTTAAACAAAGCTAAATCTGTATACAGTTCTTGACTAATGAGATTAAATTAGCTTTTGAATTAAATTAGCTTTATGGCCGCAAGTTGTACCAGAGGATGTTTAGATTAGACACAAGGAAGAACTTTTTCTCACAGAGAGTGGTCAGGCACTGGAATGGCTGCCCAGGGAGGTGGTGGAGTCGCCGTCCCTGGCAGTGTTCAAGAGGTATCTGGACGTCGTGCTGTGTGATATGGGTTAGTGCTAGTGGTGGCAATGGTGATGAGGAGACGGTTGGACTGGATGATCTCATAGATCGTTTCCAACTTGTGATTCTATGATTCTATGAAAATTACCAGCACAATTATCCGAATGTTGAGATGCCAGATAATAAACAAAGTGGATTTCTATCTCAGTTCTTTCTGTCTCAGCTGAATCTACTTTCTTACGTCTAAACGTGGTCCTTCAGTTCTGCATACATTTGAGAAGTGTTTTCTATTGTGAATATATAAAAATGTGTGCTAGTATCGACTACATTGCCACATGCACAGTAAAAATGGGGAAGGAGGGGAAGAAAGGTTGAGTTCTTATTAAGACCTCCTAAAAATAACTGTTTAAAATGAAGGAATAATGTTTTTTGTTCTAGTGAGTCAACTTTTGGATCAAGAACTTATTTACAACCTATGGACACACGTCAGTATTTATACTGCCTGAAACCAAAGCAGGAATTTGCAGAGAAAGCTGGAGTAATAAAAGGTGTCACTGTGATTGGTAAACTAGATATCGTATGGAAAACAAATCTAGGTGAGCGAGGAAGATTGCAAACCAGCCAGCTTCAAAGAATGGTGAGTCTTTAAGCATCATTTTAATTTAGTATCAATTTTAAGGCAACTCAATGAACAGCTGAATAATAACTTAACTTGAAAGAAAATTCAAGCTTCTTACTTTCTGGACCTCGATCTGAATTCATATAAATATATATGGGAAAGTTATTTAATATACTCAGCATATGTTTGGTCTATGAAGTGTGGGGAAAAAACACTAAACTGGAGTTTTCATTTTGATCATGTGAATGACTGTGTTTTTTTTATCTCATTTTCCTGATTGTTTGTTCTCTGGCACATAAAATGTTTTTTCTTCTTTGTCACTGTGCTGAACAATTTAACTTAATGGCTTGTGCACACATTGCTGGAAGCAAGTAGAGGATAGCAAAATGTATCAGAACAAAATGAACTTCTTGGTTGCCATTTGGCAGGAAGCTGAAAAGCACTGAAAAAACAACTCCTGCTTGAACAGTTAACATACAAAATTCTTCTCCCTAATTCATACAGACGTATTAGTTTCTATGAGTTACAATCTTTATGTGTAGCATATGTAATACTATGTATGTTTCAGATTTGCAGTCTTGATTCAGGCTATTTTTCTGGTCGATTTATAAGTTGTTCATGAACTTTGAGGTTGTGATTACTTTCATTGTCTCATCTTCTAAGTGCTGTCAGGTTAGTTGGTGTCTAAATTCCACTCACCTTTCATCATTTTTCTCCTAATCCATTTAGTAATCCAATGAGCATTTGTTTCCCTTGCAAGCCCCAGATTTTACCCTTACTGTTCCTTTATGTCGTTACTTTGGTCCAGATCAGGAATGCATTTTTGAAACAATTTATTGGATGTTTCCTGCTTAAAATAATTTCACTTGGTTTTGGAGTGGTCTTGTAATTCACAGATTATGTTTTTTTCTTGCAGGTTTCCAAAGTTCCATTGCTCTACTGATCTGAAATTCTCTGTTTTGACACTGCTCACTCTAATGCCCAATTTAATAAGTGTTTTAAAATGTCATCTGTCTTCAGTCTGTAATGAGCCATATATAACTAAAAGCTGTTCACAAGCTGTCAGGTCACTGACTTACTGTCTGGGCCTCATTGGGAATACCTTTTAAGCTGTAGATGTAGCTTTTAGCACATCAGCAGAATTTGAACGTATGTCTCAGCTGCAACTTGTTAGGCAGAATAAAATTTCCTTCATTTTTCTTTTGTAGTTTTATCATTTGTGGAGATTGAACTTAAAGATAAAAGGCATTAGATTTTCAGCCAACCCGAGTTTGTAGTAAGTTGAGTATTCATTGTGGGTTTGTTAGTAAATCATGAGAAGTGTTTGGCTCTTTACAAAATACAGAAAAGTATTAATGCACCATTCTATCTGGTGGCAACTAATTATTTTGGCAGATGTTTGGAAGACTGAAATAGCAAGAGAATGCACTGTCTTATTCCTTAGGAACAGTATTTCTTCTAAAGATGAAGAATACTGAAGGACTAATGCAGGAAAACTATATTACCCATAGCATCTCTGATAACCATCTGATAGAGAGGTCATAGAAATGAATGTTAATCAGGAACAGTGTATGAGTATTGGAACTCAGAGTGAACTGGCCGAAAAAATAATAAAGTGCATATTGTTCCCTGTAAATTAATTCATTATACTTGATGCAGATCATCCTGTCTAATGAATTGTTAAATCTATCAGAAAGGTGATAATAGTGGGACACTGGGCAAGAAGAGACAATCCTCTTCACATCCTGTTGTTCTAAACCTGTTGTAGTAAATGAAAACGTGAATAGTAAAAACTCCAACTTTACCAACCAGTATTTGAGGAATGTGCATTCTTATACTTCCCCAGGCTCCTGGTTATGGTGATGTAAGGCTTTCTCTGGAGACAATACCAGACACCGTGAATTTGGAAGAGCCTTTTGATATTACATGTAAAATAACAAATTGCAGGTAATGATGTCATGTGACTCTTGTTCTTCTTCCTGAGTTGCTGAGTTGTGGCTAGTACATTTTTCAGGGCATTTCTCCTGAAACATTTCAAGCATGCATTTTACTTTGAATACCACCTAATTGATGGTTCATTACTTTAAACATCTTTTGGATTCCAGTGATTCTAAATAATTAAATATATCTTCCATTACTATGTGTTGATACTATTCTAATCAGGAGACTGTCAAAAATCAGCAGTGGAATTCTGCAGAATTGGCTGCAGTATCATATAAGATTTCACAGTTCAATTGCATATTCTTAATTCTTTTTCTTAACACAGAACTAGTGCTTACTTGTTTTGCTTTTTTTTTTAATTACACATAATTCATCAGAATAAATACCATTTATATCAAGTTTGATTTTACTGCTAATTCAGTACCACCCCTGGAGTGTCTCCTAAACATTCTCTTAAGTGGTCTTCTGTGGGTCTTTATCCATGTTTTGACTTGATTTGTATTTACGCTGTGTTCTCCAGTAGACCTTTATTGTCTCCCACAAAACTTTTGTAAAGCAATTCTAAATAAAATTTGAAGCCAGGAACTAAAGCAAATGCCTGGTCTGCAGGTACTGCGCACTGAAAAGGTGAACATTATTGTCTTCTCCAGTTAACTAAATCCATGATAGAACAGTCACATTAGCCAAGGCTGCGTCTAAATAAATTATTGCACATCACAGTAAATCTTATTTGCTGTCTTATATAAATTAATTTTGTGTTTCATTAATAACAACCTAAATAATAATCTAGCTGTTAAATATTTGCAGTCATTGAATGCTTAAAAAAAAAAAAGTCCACAGGTTTATTTCCTTTTTCAATTTCCTCTAGCAGTGAAAGGACTATGGATCTGGTTTTAGAAATGTGCAATACTAATTCCATCCACTGGTGTGGAGTTTCAGGAAGACAACTTGGAAAATTACACCCAAGTTCCTCTCTCCGTCTTGCACTTACGTTATTGTCTTCAGTGCAGGGATTGCAAGTAAGTCAGTGGCATGGATTTGTTATAAAATACCTGTTTTATGAGTTTAGTAATTCTTATAACGGGTCTTATAATTTTTTTTCCTTTCTAGAGTGTCTCTGGCTTAAGGCTTACTGACACATTTTTGAAGAGAACATATGAATATGATGATATTGCACAAGTCTGTGTTGTTTCTTCGAAAGTCAAACAAGAAAGCTGAAGAAAAGTTTTATTTCTGCTGTTTGTTTTTTGGACCAACTTCTTGTGTTTTTGCAGTTCAATCATATTGTGTGAAGAGAAGAAAAACCCCGATATACCTGTAAGCACAAGTTGCTTATTTAATTTCTCTCAGCATCTTTTTGAATGTTTTAAAATCTCCTGAAAAGATGCATATGCATCTTAATGAAAATAAAGCCTTTGAAAAAAGCGTAGCTCTAGCAAATTGTATTTCATTAAATGTGTTGGGTGAGGGTAAGGATTGACATGGAGTTTCTTTGAATCTACTTATTAAAAATAGCAGTGCACTGCATTTTTTTTGTTTTAATTATCCTAAACATTCTGAAGTTACTAAATTGTGGTTCTGGTTTTAGTGTGAAGGGCTTAGCCTTCCATGGACAAGTTCCAGGATTCAAATCCCAAAAGAAATACTTCTGGGTGTCTGGAGTAGCAGTATACTTGCATGGCACGTGTCTAGCCGTGAGGTGAAGGGGAGCACCTAGCACTGTTGAGATGATACTAGACTAGATTATCCATCAGGTGGAGAAATTTCACTGTTTTGTGCTTCCCTGCGATTGCAGGGCATGTTGTGAATAGGAATGTTATCCTTCTGTTACAAGGGAACTAAAGACTGAGGTATTTTTGATTGTTAAACTGAGGTAGTGTAAATTATTTTTCCCATGCTAGAAAGCAGTGTCAAAATGTCTACATTAACTAAAACTTTAAGAAAATGAGAAGAAAATTGTATCCTAGATCAAGGTCTGCAAAGCACAGGCACAAAGGTCTTCAGGACTCTAAGCACTAAAATATACTTTTCCCTAGCTGTGTTTGAACATACCATTGAAATCGTTTTTTAAGGTTGCCAAGTTAGCCGTTTAAACTAGGAGTATCAGCAAGCATCTTCTGTATTAGTGGTGTTTATGCATCCAATAGTGAAGATTCTCTTTCATAGTTCGTCAAACCATATTGTCATTTAGTAACTACAGTTTTGAAAACATATGCTTTAGACTTCACTATACATGGAATCTTTCAATTTTAACTTTCAATTTTAAGATATTGGATAAATTTATGACCAGTTAATTAAATTAGAGCAATTTTAAAATATATATACTCTGCACATTAATAAGATGCCTACCAACCAATTATCTACTTAATATTTTCAGAGGTACCAATAAGCTAAAACAGTAAAGCCACAACTATCCAAACAAAAAAAAAATGTACATAACTTTATTTATAATCTGTTTTCAAGTTAAATTGACACAAATTGAAAATGTGACCTTGTGGTAATAAGAAGTAGGAGAGGTTCAGAAATAGCAGACAAGCTGCATTTCGTCAGAGTGACTATCAATAGCCCTCAAACAGCGTATGAAGATTTGTTCATGAGTTGCAGACTTAATTCTGTCTTCATATGAGTGAGTTTACTTCATACTCATTAGAAAACCAAAAGTGCAACAGGAATAATTTCTGTGGTGAATATTTCATTAGATGTTTTTCTGATCAGGCAGTTAGCATATATTTCCATGCAAGCAGGCTACAGGCCTTTACAGTTTGAGTGCGTAACATTTTCTTCTCTAACCATTATCACACTTACATGTTGATGGAATAATAATGATGCAAAATCAATTTGGTGTTAAATGTGTATTTGTTCAGTTAAATGAAAAACTGCCACTGACTTTAATTTAAAACACTATTTTCCGTGGTTGGGGTTTGCCACTTGATCTAGCAGGATGAAAAATTTTAGTGCAAAACAGAAGTGCAGTTATTACACAGGTAAAGGATTCCTTCCTCACGCTTTGTTAAAGGCATATTGCGTGGCATTGTAAAACAATGCAGCCTATTCAAGGCCAAGTAGATTTCAGCATAAATAATCCCTCTGTTCCTGGCTTCAATAGAAAAACATGTAATAACGGCTCCTGTTATTGGTTGCACTGTCTTTTATTGAGGCTATAAAGCCCTTTTTGTTAATACACAAGAAACAAAGAATGTTTACAAGTATTACACAAGTTGTAGCACATTCCAAAAAAGTTAGCTAATGCCACCATTGTAATACATATTCTGGTTACATATGATTTGTACAGGCTTAAAACCTAAACACTGATGATACTGTAGTATGTAAAATATCCATAAAGATGATTTTAGTGTTTTCAAATAACAAACCAATAACTCATTTCTCTTTTACCTTGGGGATTATACTCTGATAAATACAATATAAGGCCATACCAGTGAACAATTTAAAAAATAAAGTATATTTATGGAAGACAGTACAACCTCTACATCAGTTTATTAGTATTACCACATTTTGTTGTTCTACAGGAATTCTCAACAGGTTCTTCACACTTGCTGTTTTAAAGTAGAAAGATCAACAGTGCTTCCAACAGAAGTATAAATTAATTGAGAGAGATCCCCATGTGCTATCCAGACATTCCTGGATTTACTACTCTCCCCTTAGCAAAGCTAATAAAACTCACTATGGAAGAAAATTAAGGAAATGTGGAGATTAATAGGAGTTATGTGCTAGGAGCAATGCTTCTTTCATGACACAACACACAGAATACTGTTTGTACAGTAGTTTTAGCCCACATAGCACATACATACATTGACCTTTCCTGTAGACAGTATCCTTTCCTATTATGTTACTGTAACTGAACTTACAGATTAGATTCAGAGTCTTAACTACCTCTGAAAAAAGATCACATTGAAAAGCTTCCTTGTCATCAGATGTTGTTGACAGTTTTTATTTGGAAATCTATTTAATGTGAAGTTTAAATATCTTCACAACCCTAACAAGGCAGCCAGAGCAACTTACAGATATATTTTTTTTAAGTAAGTGCTGCGTGTAGGGTTGCTTTGTTGAAGAAACTACAAATATCTTGATGCCGCTGCATTAAATGCATGTATTCAATAGATGATAATGTGGATTTTGTGATTGTGGGATTTTTTTTTTGTTTTCTCCATTTCATTTCTCCTTGGATCCAGCTGCATTTTTCCCTATGTTTTGGCTGCTGAAGGCTCATACAATGGATGCACAGATTTCTTAGTGGAATCCCTGACTTAGTCCCACTTTTGCATTTTCTGAGTTTGCTGGTTTCTTTTGCCCACAAAATAGATATAATGTGTAATGTCCAAGGAGTTACTGTGTCTTTCCATTTAGGAGCCTTTTATTGTCTGGGCTGCCTCTAGTCTGAGAGGCCAGTAGAGGGCACTTTGTCTTAGGAATCAAAGCAGGCTCCTCAAATTAGTTTTAGTTTTGATTTAGAAAGAGAAATAGTGTGTTGAAAAGCTCCCTGAAGCTGAAACAAATGCACCTCATCACAGAAATCAATGTGAACAGTAAGCAGAATTTAAAAGAAAATACAGAAAAACAGTGGTCTGTTTCAGAATGTTAGCTGATAAAGAATGCCAATGTAAAAACAGAAATAACAAAAACTAGAAAAATCTTTAGCCATACAATCATTGCTAAAAGAAGATAACATACAATGAATCTGAGGCCAGTGATTTATCATGCAGGAACAGGAAGAGAATCCTTCTAAGGCAATCACTTCTTATTTTCAGTACAAGATATTTATGCAGTTGTATGATCAGTTTTTTTATTACAGTTATGAATGTTAAGCCTATGTTAAATACTGCGTGCCTATGGAATGTAATACAGTTTGCAATGCCTATGAAAACATAACCGCTCTGCTGGCCTCCAGGGTTGATCTGAGGGTATACATGGCAGCTGAGGAGTCTGAAACTCCTTAATACTATTTCCTTACCAAGCCAAATTGTATCTTGGTGTATGTATAATTCCACTTCAGAATTATCTTTTTTTCTCTACAGTTGCTACTCCTTCATATGCAGTCATTTCCTTTTCTCCAGCCAAGGAGAAAAAGTACTTCATGTTACCGTTGACAGCCTCTCCACAGATATAAACAGGCTTCAAGCAGAAGTTTTATGTACATTCTGCACTCCAACACTGATTTACACTCATAGAAGGGCACATCAGATGTCCATTAAAAGGACTGATGAAGCTATTGTTTCAGCAGTTGTAACAGAATTAGAATTACAGTATTAGAATAACAGTATTAGAATAACATGCCTTTTACATTTTAGAATTAAGGATTTTAGAATTAAGTTGTTACACTAAATCAGACAACTGCAGAACTCCTTGCCATTCAACACCCATGGAAATTACTCAAATGCACCTACTGAAAATGACTTGTACATAAGGATTTTAATAAACCACTGAATGCATTTAGTATATTAATTTTCCAAGATTAACTATACATTAAACGATGTTATGTGCAATAGATCTGTTTAACAGATTTATTCTCGTTTGCAAACACGCACAAAGAATTTTCAGTCTTCTATTCAAGCAGAAGAGTTAACGATGGTTGATTTGCTGCTAACTATGATATGCATTTTGGGGTTATATATCATTTCAATTCACAGGACTCATTTAAGTCAGGAATGTTCCTCAGTGCTGCCACTGAAAGATCTGCTCCGGACATGATTTCTCAGTTGCTCTATGAGCTCTGGATTCTGCTGCTGTATCTGCTGTGCAAACTGCTGCCCCCTGTGTTGAAAAGTTTTTAAATAATTGAAAAAATAACAGATTTGTAACACAATAAGATAACCTAATATAATTGAATACTACATCGTAGGAAAGTTAAGACTAAAGATACCTTGATTAAGGCTATACAGCAAGGCAGCTATAGTATCATGACGTTATCTACTTGAAATCTCACCAGTCTCTTCTTCATCATGTTTTTTGGACCATTTTTGTATTTGGTAACATGGAAAAAAAGTATTGTGTTACTTACTAAGATACAGGAGCAAATATATTTCTGTGATTTGCTCCCTTCTCTTTGAGATGATTTGTTCTAGTAATTAAAGGTAACTACTCTTAGATAACTAAGGTTGAAATGTAGTACATGGTTGGCAACTTGTAGCAAGAGCTCAACAGAATAAAGCTTCTTGCATGACTAAAGTAATAGCAGATGCATCTCCACAACAGTTGCAGCCTAAGATTGGAATTCTTGTTGAGATTCATTCCATATAGGAGATAAGCATGATACTGGTTTACTACAAAAATCAACTATGTAAAATCTGTTACCTCATGGGTGGCCTGCCATGGTACTCAATCTTCTTCATTTGCCCAAGTATCAAAGATTAATCAGACTCCTTTCAACCAAAGTGAAGGTTGAAGAAAAGCCACCGTTTTCATAAGTCTGGGCACTTTTTTGTACATAGCATGATTTTTGTAAAAATGGCCCTTGATTTTGCAGGGTCACAGTCCTGTCTGGAATGCCAATTATAATTTATTCTTCTCTTGATGAGGCAAAACTTAAAATGGTTTGAAGAAGGCTAGAAGACTGAAAATAAAACTGTAGGACTGTTACTAGGATTTGCCACATAAGCCATTGCATATTTTTGTGCTAACTCTTCCAGATGCATCATTCTCATAATGTTATAAAATCTGGGGTTCTGTTTTTTGTAAAAGCCACTCTCTTACTATTATCTGAGTTCCCTGGAGTCCTTCTAGTCTAAATGTAGGTTTGCCAGAGCGCTGTCAGTCAGGAAACAACTTTAGAACTTGTTGCAACTTGTGCTAGGTAAATCTAACTTTTTTAAGTCTGGGATATCAGGTAGTAACAATTTCAACACAGTTCACACAAATACAGGATCAACCAATTTGAAATGCACTTGGTACCAGTAACTGAAGGGTTTGAGTAGCACTGAAGTTGCGTTTAGAAAATTAACGCTGTATGAAAACCAGAAAATAAAACTGAGCACATGGTCACTGCAATTGACATAAGACTTTAAGACCTTTGATTTAATAATAATCGGGCACACAATGAGGAAAGGCTGCAGTTTAACTGGTTCAGTACTATCCCTTTTTAAAACATGGTGAGCTATGAAGTCTCTACAAATGTATCAGTAAAACTAAACTATGATTCATAGTACTTACGCGTGGATCAGGCTGGACAAATCTGACAGGCCTCCGACACCTGCAGCAGGGCCACCAATGGCATTTGACATCATCCCTGACATCCTGGAATAGTTAGCACACTGTTTGCATTGGGGTCTGCAGGAACCTTTACAGTAAGCAATAAACTCTAGTTCTTTGCTGAATTGTAGGGAGGAACTAAGTTTCTTCCTCTCACAGCTATTTACAGTAAACAAATACAAAATCACATTTTCAGGAATTCGGTACTGACTGCCTTTTCTTTTAGTTCAACCCTTAAAGACATTTGTTTCAGTAGAACTCCATTTTTATACTTACAGTTGTTGAACTTGGGGATTCTGCATTAAGCTTGCTGCCTAGAATAGAAAATATATAGCTACAATTACAACATTTTACAACACTTTTATTACATATGTCACTGAAAAAAATGTGAAAAAAAATCAAGGTGTATTCTGTGTTTTATTACAAAATTAGGCGTATGTACAAAGATGTGTGATCACCAGCAAAAATAATCATTACAGTTAAATATTTGAAAGATAATGATGGTGAGATAATTCATAACATGTTAGACAACAGATTCATGTTGAAGATTCGTACGTGAAAAATATGACAAGAAGTCAAACATAAAAACCCTGTACCTTAAAAATGAAAAAAAAAAAAAAATCTAAGTGCAAAGGTTTTCTATAAAGCATTTAAAATCCCCAGGCTTCAGAAATCATTTTTGCAACTATTTAAGTAGTAGGAATAAGCTCTTGAAGCAAAAGCCAGATAAACAAAATATTGCAGAGCAAATCAGATTGTGAACTTACTTTATACCATAGTCTTGTAACATATTTTCTTTGGTTATTTGTATATCTTGTGCATCTTCTTACTTTGTTTTAAGAATGAGGTTATTTGTATTTTCATTCACAAGGTACCTCAAAAATTCTGTTGTGTTTACTATAGTGTAAACCAGGTAAAAGGTAGTAATATAATTCTTAAACTTAAAGCTAGTAATATAATTCCTACAAAAATCTGTGGCCAAAGATTAATGCATAATGCAGTGTGTGCCTCTTCACTATTTTATAGAGTGTACTAAAAAAGCCCAGACATAAAAACATTAGTTGGCCAATATATCTTCATACAACCTCTCAAACGTAAATCAGGAAATAAGTATTTTTTGCATTTCTTTCCTGCAAATTCCATTCTTCAAAGTTAATCTATACCATTTGGCTAAGACAGATCTTCACAAAGAGAAAACTATTGAGGAACAAAACTGCAGCTTGAAAGAGTGCTGGAAGTAAAGGAAAGCACAACATATTACTTAGATTCACTATTTGCAATCTCTTGAAGAACTACACATAAAGAGGTCAGGGATAATTTGAAAGGGTAAAGAACAGAAAGTTGTTCTGTGCAATTATAAGCTTTAGACTTTTGTTGGGTAGACTGCATCTGAATCAACAGCTATTCATTTAAGAGGAAATGTCTTTGATTGCTATCAACTGTGGTGGATAAAAAAGATATCCCCACTATGATGATGACATGTGTTTTGCTATTCTTGCCATCTTTGAAAGCAACACAGCTATCTATGTGTATCACTGTATGTTCATAAGTAGGATAGAATCAACTGGAAATCTGATGAGCATTAGAGTAAATTTATCCTCCCTTCTTGGTTCAAAAACAAAATGACTTAGGAAAGTTTAAATTCAGTATAATGCATCTTATCTATTATAAGCATTAAAAACACTTGTTATTAAACAAGAGTTGTTCTTAAAACTTCAGCCTTACAAAATGACTTAGAAAAGTTTAAATTCAGTATAATGCATCTTATCTATTATAAGCATTAAAAACACTTGTTATTAAACAAGAGTTGTTCTTAAAACTTCAGCCTTAAAAACAATGTAATGTAAAGCCTGAAATACACTCACCATACTAATGAAGGCAGGATTGTTGATCAAGCTTGCCATGTCAAAACTCAGCCCAGTTCCAGTCTAGAAAGAAGTAAGATTTGAAGGTAAGCTTACCTCCAAAATACCATTCAAAACCATTGTTAATAAATAGATGCAGAGCTAACTTACAGGACTGGACATGTCTCTTAGTTTCTGTTCTGCTATTTTCAAATTTGACTTATAAGAGTCATTTTCTGGATCAAGATCCAGTGCTTTTTGGTAACTGGTAATTGCTTCTTCATATTTGTTCACTGAGGTCAGAGCCAACCTAATGTGAAATAAAGAAATCCTGGGTAGAACATTATCAACCATCAAAAGATAATGATACATTTTCTGCTTCGATTAAAAAAATATCTCACCACTATCTTCACAGTAAATTAAAGGATGTTTTGCTGTTGTGTTGCTACTGCTTAGTGTAAACCTTTATTACTGCAGAACAGATGATCCTCAAGAACTCATCTGGCATCATCTGCTCCATACATATGAAAGTTTCATTAAAAAACTCTGGCGTTATCAAATGATTTAGTTTATGAAAACACAAATTGAGCTCAGAAATTTCTCTTATTGTTTCTTCCAGTCCTTTTGATCCAAGAGATTATTTGGAAAGGTATATTAGAAGATAAGTAGAGTTAAGATACTTGTAATTTGAATTCTGCTTCTGCAAGAAAACGAAGAGTAAAACCAGTTTCAATCTAAAAGGCTTTTGCACTGGATCAGTGTAAGGTTTTCCTCTTGGATCTTCTACATCACTGCTTGACAAAAAGGATATAGATGATAGTAGCAATATCTTTAAAAAAGATACATTTCAGAGAAACCTGCTCAAGTTCTGAAAAACATTGTTTTCCAGCTGCTCAGGAGTGCACAGAATGGATTATGTACTATTTCTGAAACAATATTTGTTTTCAGATTTGTTTAGCTCCAACATTAAAAACATTTCCTTTATTGGAGCTATTCCAGAAGTCCAGCTGGTTGCAGTTCTGCCTTCTGCTATATAGTCAATTTACACTGATCACAAAACTAACCTGATTTTTTCTTCATTTTGTGGAAGATCTGTGTAACCTACATTCCACTAAAAATTAGTACTCCAGTTTCCCTTTAGTATGGGCTGAGCTATGCAGACAGGTTTGATAAGCTTGTGTTAATAACCAGCATGAGATCTTGGTCTTTTATCACAGGCAAGAGGGTTCAGTGTGTTAGATACATCAATCATGGTCATCACTCTCAGCTGTAACAAACTCAGTAACAGCATAAAACTCCAGTATGAAACTTTTAGAGTAACTCATGCAATGCTAATGTTTTCTCAACACAGTTGCTCTCATGAACTCTGTTCTTGGCCCATAAATTAGCAGTTTCTAACCAGAGGATAAATGCAGTCAGATATTTCTGTGATGCAACTGCATTTATTTATGGAAAAAGTATGTAAAATTCTACTTCTTGGTATACACTACAGTCTGAACAGGAGGCGAGTCTCCTTGCTCACAATTCCAGATTCAGCATTTCTTTTAACTGTCTACACAGCTGCATATTTCTGTAAGACTTCTGTTTATTTCTGTGACATCAAGATGCAGAATTTTACACCAAATCTTCAGAAAAAAACTGATACACTTTTGTAACTCAGTCAGAAAAACTAGCAATCTCACATGAAGTTTTTCTTTTGAGACAATAGTTTCTGCTCTTTTCTTCCCTGGTTATTACTAAACAAGCACTGTATCCTTACTCAGCCTATGCCATATACATTAATCTTTCAAGCTTCTGAGTTGAACAGCATCCTGTAGTTGAGAATATATCCTCTTTTAAAGCAATCAGACAAGGAAAGGAAAAGCTTGAGTGCTTGAGAATGTGAGATCCCACTTAACTATTCATGAAATAGTACACTGATCTCACATTCAAAACTCTAAAATAACCTCCAATTTTCTATTAAATCACCCTGTACTTTTCTTCCACCTCACTGAAATCTGAAGATCTTGGGTTCTACCATATGCAGAAAAAAAATCTAAGGAGAGTTATGTAACCCTTACAATATCAAAGTGAAATAATTATGCACTATCTCAAGGCTACATTTGTACTAATAAAATAAACTGTGTCTGGGAAGGTTTTCAAATTACAGAATTCTATCATTTTTTATTTGAAGTAAATGTTCCCTGGCATGCAGTCCCAAGCCAGCTAGCCCAAACAATTCTGGGGCATGGTTCAGAAGTTAACACAGCCCAATGCAATTTAGCAATAAGCAGCTTGAATGTGGTCACTCTGTAACTAGATTTTAGTCAATAATATGGACATGGGCTATTTTGTGCCAACTGACCCCAAAGAACCACCCCAAACGTTTTTTGAATTTACATCAAAAGCCAAAAGGCTGAAGAAGTATTCAGCCCACATCCTCACAATGTGCTTTGTTAATGAAAATGCAAAGCTAGATATCTTACAATTATGGCCCTTCACTCCAATAGACATTCTCTGTCAAACTGCATTTAGCAGATCCTCTGCCTAAAGGCGCAGATCAATTAAAACTTAAGATCAATGAAACTTAAAAGCTGACGTCATGACAGAGTCATCCTCAGAAAATTGCTACACTTTCAGAATAAGAACTTCAGCTAAGTAAAACAACACAGCTCCACTTATCTCTGAGAACACATGCTGATTAGCACATGGGTTTTCAGTATTCACTCAGATTTACATTAGCTTACCCCATTCTTCCATATGCTTTGCTGTACTTTGGGTCTATTGCTATGGCTCTCTCACAGTCCTTTATTGCTTCACTGTACTTATTGAGTTTACTTTGAGCAGCTGCCCTAGGAGAAGGCAGAGAAATGAAGGAGAGAGCTTAGTCAAGAAAAAGTAACAGCAAGATCAACACAAGCTTACGTTTTTACATGTTATGTTTTTACATCATACATGTTTAATCTTTCTGACTTTTCATTCACTACTTAGACAATGTGTCAGCTTTCTTCAGTGGAGTAGGACAAATGAACATTCTTAATATGCTAAGGTGTATTGCTGGAGTAGGGCTTTGGAGAACACACTTGTCTTTGAAGGCACAAAGGAGAAATAATCCTGAGAAACTGTTCTACATCCAGCTTATGACTATGCACAAGATACATCACAAAACCTATTGCATGAAGTGAAACTCTCAAGTAAAATCATTTTTGCAGTAAGGAGTATATTTTTAATGCTGCCCAAAGGAATGTTGTAGTTTTTTTCTGCTCTCTTAGCAGTTATGAATCTGTGCTTCAGGAAGTACAGAATTGCCTTTCCGTAAGAACCATCCCACTTGATCTCTGAAACTGGCTTCAGGAGAACAATCTAAGCAGCTTTTGCCAGTTCTGAACTGAAGCCATCTTTATTTTACACACACACAGTTGTATCTCAGTAAAACTCATGCTTGCAAATAAATTGGGGTGACACTTCTCAACGATCTCTGAATTACTAAATAAAAATTGCACCTCTATATCAGCAATAACACTGAAATACTAAATGCTGTGGTTATTTACACTTGCACTTGCCCTAAAAAGATGATAGTAACAAATTAACTCTCAAAATTTCCCACTTTGAAAGGTCTAATAATAATCCAGTTTATTCTTCCTTTATTAAAAAACTATGGGAGAAATACAGTATTTCCATTACATGTAGCATTTTTTTTTAATTTTAAATTAGAAAAGCTAGATGCTACAATCACCACTCAATTCCTTCTCCTGTGATAGCTTGAAATGGCATTATTTTTTCCTGATTTCGTACAAGTAGTCTGTTCAGAAGACATTCTTGTCCTTTTAAATATTTAGCATACTTCACAGTTTTGTAGTTCTGCAAATGCCAGTAAGTTTTATACATAAAACTTGGGGATTGTGCTTCATCTGTCATGCATTTCAGCAGAAAACGTTCTTTCCATATTTACAAAGAAAAAAAAAAAAAAAAAGTACAGACAGCTAAAGCTGCAGTGGTATCTAATCTCTCTCATTTTCACAGAGCTGAAAGTAAAAAGCAATACTTTAGAAAGCAGTAATTCCTGAGAAGAAAAAGGCCTATGCTAATTCAGATACTGCATACCTTTGGGAACTCCAGAGAAGTGCCTGTCTTCTTTTACCTAACTTTGTACAGTATTGTGCTCATGGACATCAAGATTCGTTTTGGTTCTCATAAATGTAGCACACAGAATGAAAAATTTCTGCCTTTTTCTGCTAACTACAGATTTGCTGCTGAAGCTCATTCTATTGAAAAAATTTTCTGTGACTTTGAAAGGCTTTTGAATCAGGTCTTTTATTAACATTTTATATCTATAATCATTTATGTGATCAGTTTTCTATGTTAACATAGATTATTTACATTTTTAGCTACTACTTTAATGATGTAAAATGAAATTACTAAGTTGTGCTTTCCCTTTCTCTTTATGCTTGCCACGAAACACTGAGTCTCACTTGTCACAAATTAAACTCTGAGTAATGGAAGCACAACGTCCAGAAAGGAAAAATCCACTGCATGCAGTACCACAAGGACAGGTTGACAGCACTCAAATTGTTATCTCCTTCTGGTAACAGATGCATTCAAGACTAAGGTACAGAGGTGCTGTAGAGGCAGGGCATAACTGCCTCTAGAGCCTCTAATTACAGAGGGGTCTCAAAATACAGCACTTTTGTTCTAATACTGATCCTCAGGGCAATATACTGAAAGTGCAACCTGCTGCTGCTGCTGCAATGACATGCTCTTCCAGACTTCATCTAGTCCCTTGTCAGTACTATGGTGAAGAACTTATCGTACAACAAAATTGTAAGAATGCTGCCTTGTTATTTCTCAACATAACATGCACAAAATTACAATCTTTGAAACCTCCAAAATCTTATACCCACATCAGTGCTTTATTCTAAGGCTAGTCAAAACTATAGAAGACTGAAATGACAACTAGACCACCAGAAAAAAAGGCTCTTATTATTCTCAAAACACTGGGAACCGCAGCCTATGTCATGATTTACTATAAACATCCTAACTTACAAAAAGCTGACATCTAGTGTCAAAGTAATTTTAAAGCCCATATGACACCTTCTGATACAGATTTGCTGAGGTATCTCAATTCTGCTTTATATCTGATAGAAATTCATCGTGTTAATTTAAAAATATCAGTTTTTCTAGCCTCACATAGTTTTGATCTACATAATATTTTGTATTTTAAAAAATGTTTATGAGGTTTGGGAATAAAAAGTGTGTATTATTTTGTTTTTACCTGTTGCAGTAATAGACTGCATTGTTTGGATCCAGTTCTATTGCCCTAGTGTAACAATCCACTGCAGCACCATAATTTTCTTCTTTCATATGATTGTTACCTGCAGTAAATTACAAAAATCTCATAAGTAATTAAAAGACACATCAGTATGTTTTAAGAAAGTATAGAAGCCACATTACAGCACCTAAATAAGACAGTTTTGATGCATGCTTTTGAGATATATTCTTTAAAATGTAACTGGCATGGAATAAAGCAAATAGAATCGTATACTATCTCTGTAAAGGTCATTAAGTGCATTGCAGTCCACCAGATAAGCCTTTCTCTTCTTTCTTTTTGCTACTTCATACTTTTCGGACAGTTTTTGCTGCTAAGTAAAGATCAATTCATTGAGAAATATAAATGTAGTTGCAGTACCACTCTAATACAGATTAATCAGTAATTCAATAAGCAATTTGTTAATTCCTTATTGGTCTTACATCAATAAAAAAATTTTCCTCGTAACTATTCATTTAATAAGGGAAATAAGCCCCACTTCTCAGATGTTGCTACATTGTTCGTTAGTTAGAATAATGAGAAGCATATACATAGAAGAGGTAGCCTAAAAACAATTCAAAGATTTATATATAAAATACAATATAATATACATATTATATATATAATATATAAAATTATATAATATATATATATTTTTAACCTTTGAAACACTGACAATCTGCTCAATAACATCTCATACTTTATCTTTTCAAGCCTACTTCAGTGAAAAAGCTAGTAGCTTTTCTATGGAAAGAGATTGTTGAAGCAAGTTCTTTCAAAACAAAAGCTATTTTGCACGTTCTTTCCTCACTGACAGATAGAGCACTGATAGAGTAATTGTGGTGGTTTCTTTAATTCTTCATAACAGACTAATAGAGAAACAAAGTCCTACCACAGGATACTTAAGATTAATGTCATCCCTGGCGCATCCCTGGTGCCACCACTATGGATTCTTGGACTGCTAGAGCCTGCAGAAGTCTTGGTTCCACAACAACACCAAGAAGTTATCAGGAAAATTACATACTTTAACTGATTTCCCTGTACCTTGGCAAAATATTTCAGCCCTCTCCCAAAGTAAGGAGGAAAAGGCACAGGTCAATAGTTTATTACAACTGTAGGTAACTGCATAAAAGCAAATAAAGCAAGACTGTGGAACACGTAGTTCTAGGTGACAGTAATAACTGAAAACAATTATACTGGCATTTATCTGTGACCATGAAGCACTTAATAAACAAAGCCAGATTTAGGTAATGAAGTATCATCAATGTTGTAAAAACGTACAGTGTGGTACACCTCCTCCCCATAGTGATATACCAGACTGTAATTGGTCAGCAGTCCCTGCCAGTGAGAAGGCAAACTGAAAGTGTAATTGCTCAGGAGCAATCAGGGACATGTGGCCTAGAATGCCACCCAGATATGCAGAAGTGAGATCAGGAAAGCCAAGAAAGAGATGGAACTGAAGTTGGCAAAGGATGTGAAAAATAACACAAAAAGAGATTCTACAGGTACATTGGGCAGCAGAGACGGTCCAAGGAGAGTGTACTCCCTCTGATAAATGAAGTACTCAATGAGTTCTTTGCCTCAGTCTTCACTGGCAGTCCACACCTCTCACATCCCTGAATCTCTGGGTGGAGGTTGAGAGAGCAAAATTTTCCAGGACCACAGCTGACACACCATTTCTTTAAGTTAAAGTTCTGCACAAATAAATCCTGCTGAGAGTTAAGACTCACAAGGTACATGCACTCAACAGGGCTGTACTACCCGACATTTCTCTAAAACAAAACTACTACTGATGGCCATCAAAGCTTGAATTTTTGATACTGGTCTGAACCAAAGGTGATCAGAAACACTGTTAAGTTGGAGCTAGTATGAGTGGGTAACGATTGCTCTCTCTCTCCAGCTAAAAACTGGTTAAAGGAAAACAGAAGAATACAGAGACCTACTATTTATGCTGAGATTAAGAAATCTAGGAGAAAAGGAAAAACAACTCTAATATTCCACGTTGCACGAGACAAAAAAAAATCCGAGTACATTTCACAAACCCTTGAGGCCTGACAGATAAGGAGGTGCAATACACCGACTAAAATCACAGAATGCGGTAATACCCACACAACAAAGCGCTGGATATCTTACAGTCCTGTAATCATACCAAGTGCTGCCAGTGCCTTCTTAGAATCCAGACAGAGCACATCACTTAGCTCTCTTAGAGCATAATGATCATCGTGAAAAATAAGCTGAATTTTTTTGTACAGGTTATGTTGCTCAATACAGATGCAATATTATCACTACCCATGATAACAACAACAGAAAAAAACCCTTAACAAGATGTTAATTTCTTCGTCAATTTACAAACCTTCATCCTTCAGATGGTCAGCCTTCTCGATATCCTCTGGTAAAGAATCTGAGAGAGGCAGCTTATCAATCTGTATGTAAACAAAATAAGCTTTTTTTTTTTCTTCTTTAAAACATAAGACCTGGTTACACTAAAAAGAACTGTCCATTCTGGATGCAATTCTATCAGCAAGAAAACAGATTTTCTGTATTGCAGAGGAAGTATGAAAGAACTAAAACATCACTAACATCCAGAGAAAAATAGCATGCTTTCTACAACCAAAGAAACCTTTATGGCTCAACACACATTTCATCAGGAAGATGAAATATGAAATATGCAATTCATCATGGTTTTCGTGCTTCCTGTACTGGAAACTCCCAGGTAACACTTATCTGTACACTTCTGAAAAGTTCCCACTTTAAGGTTAGTGCCCTTCTAAATTATTTCCGCAATGGAGTGAGAAGCATCAGAAAACTGTAGATGACCTCAAGCACTGTGCAGATAATTACCTCTGGGAATCGCATAATGCTTAACTGGGGATAAAAGGAATAAAACCCTTTAGGTGACAGCTTGACCTCCACTGTTTAGTAATCATGGAATTGTCCTTGTCTTTCTTGAGGAAAGTAATTCCTCATACTGTCCCAAAAGAGTTCACTCTGTTATGTTTTACAGAAATTTCTTTTTTTTTTTTCACATATTTTCCTTAAGCTTTCACATTGTTTTGGCCTATACAGCACTTTTAAGGTTGTGTATGCAGTACAAAATCTTATCAGAAACTGGGAAAACAATGCTAAAATTTAAATTTAAATCTTACCTTGCGGAAAGAATTTGCAAATATTTCTATCAAATGCTGTGGAGGTGCAAGATGAGTATCTTCTGGGTTAATCTTAAAAACGGTCTCCAGACACTGAATTGCAACTTACAAGGAAAATAATAATAATTAACTCAACAGTTTCTCAACAGAAAGAAGTGTAATTGCATTAATTGATTTGTGAAGTTGTGGCTCACACTTCCTTATTCAGCTACTAACAGCTGCAGTATGGGGCACACCACAAGACTGACTAAAAGCTATATAAAATATTTACCTGTTCTGCCATTATTCTTAAACAAATATATCATATTTCTTTGAATCCTCTGAATCATCTGATTCATTAAATGATTAAATGGCACTCCCAATCCCACAATAATTACCTATGCTCACAATATGCAATTCTAGAGTAGACCAAATATCAAAATGAAGTTTCAAATATGAGCACATAATTTCAGGCAAAAGAAGATAAATAGGAATTACTATATGTAATTCTGTATAAACACATTTTCTGTTATTTATAATATCTGAAATTGAATCAATGCTTTCCCTAACATTTTGAGAATCTGGTAGAATGTTTCCATCAAAGTACATCATCAAATGTTTTAGACTGAAAACTGAGAAGGAACAAAGAAGAATCTTCGTGAAGCCTAATTTGAACAGAAAAATGAATGATTTAATATTATACTTTATTTTATATACATTTTAACCTGAACTAGAAATTACTTGGAATAGATGAACTCAAACTATCACTAAAAATTAATCTTAGAATTTGAAATCAATTTTAGTTCAGTGCATTACAAGAGACCTGAATACTGATCCAAATGTTAAATTACTGAAAGTTAATAATAAGACCAGTTCCAGGAGACTTAAAAAGTAAATCTGTAAAATAAATACTAAAACTTAGAAGATTTTTTTAAAGCCTCTCATAACATACGAAGTGTAATGAAATTAAAGCTTGAGTATATAGTTAAACATGCATAGCACTTATTCCTATGGCCTATAAATGTTGGACATACATTGGTTTTTCAGATTCTAAATTACTCAGTAAGTGTGCTGAATGATTTGTGTTAAACTCTTTTGTCTCCTGGTAAGTAGAAAAACTTCTAGGAAAGTGAGCACTGATAATGCTGAATTCTGAATTATATATTAGTAATACTCCTTATCAGTACAGATCAGTCTCAACCTACTTCATCTTTTGTATAACTACCCTCATCCAAAGTGTCCAAACTACTATGCAACCTTCACCTTAAGCAGTGCATTCCACAGTTTCAAAAGCACTCCTTTGAGGACTCACTGCAGGAAGAAGCAAATAAATAAATAAAACCATAGCTTTTCTCCATCTGTATAGAGTTTCTGCTTCAATTCCACGGTAATAGGTGCTACAAACAGGAACAACACGTAGAAACTGTATACACAAAAGGGAAATGACTGCCTCTCAAATACATTATCTAAAATACAACTTGGCAGAAGTGAAGTTGCTAATTTATACAGTACTGTTGAGTATTAGCCAACAGAGTTTTGTACCATTCATCTAAATCCTGGACTGTAGAAGAATGTATTTCTCCAATCTATCTTTTCTGATTATTCCTGTTTCCTCAAACTAAGGCATTTTATTCGTCATGTAAGCATGGGAAACTTTCACTATCATTGACATCATGTTATAATTTGAACACACAAGAGCTTGAATATATGCCAGACTAATATTTTGATAAATTCTCAATTATATTTATAATGTTCTACTTCTTTTTATTGTTTTTGTGGGGAATAGAAAATACTTAAATTACTTTCTGGCACAGCCACTCATACCCTATTTTCTTTTTTCACAAATACCAAGATACATAAGTTACCAAGGAAAAATATCAGTCAAATTATTTTGTCCTTTAAGCTTCCACCTGACATTAACCAATTCCACTGGTAAGACCTGGACTATTGCTATTCCACATGCAGTGAAGATATTTTACACAATAAAATGAGCCAATTACTTAGAATGCTTGCCTCTGATCATCTAACACATAGCATATGGTAAGAAACTGCTGGCAGGGTACAACTCTAAAATTAGGATTTCATATCTGTATTAAAATGGTAAACTTTACATAAGCATTTAAGTGAGGGTTTCTAATATTTTTATTCAGAAAATAAAATCTATAAAATGTTGATTCTTTCAGGCAAACAGAGGGTAAGACTGCTTTTAAAGATTTACTTGTATCCAGGTAAATCTTCATAGGCATAACCCGATGTTTATCAGTGTTGTAAAAAAAACAAAAGGAATATTGATCTGCTATCATGCAATTGCCAAAAACATGACTTTCTTTCATGACCCGATTATAACTTCACTGTAATACTATTATAACCTAATACAAGTTAAATTTAAATTCATACATGTGGAAAGTGATAGTCATCTATATGTGTTGCTCCAAATGTAACGCCTCCTATTTATTTCCACAGAAACTTTGACATCCACAAAGAACACAGTAACACTATTTGACAGAGAAAATACTCAGCTACAAAACACTGTTTGTCGACACATTAACCACCATTAGTTATGTATTCCTGCCAGCAATGAACAACAGCCTGCATGAAGTGTTTGTGAAAATCTGGACCAGCAGAGTACCCTGCCACCACTGCTGAAATGCACCACCCACCGCTCACTGCGCTCACATCCATTGCTTGGTCTCCATAAACATTCAGCAACTGTTGCAAATGTTAATGGGTGCCAATTTTTCCACGTGGAAGAACTCAGTGTCACACCTTTGCTCCATCCACTGCCTCTCTGCTGCTATCTGTCACATGGCAACAACATGGAATGGAGTATTGGTGGGAATACTGGCTCAGCTTCAACTGCCATACCACAAATACCTGCCTCTGACATTGTGAGCCAACAGAATACAGTGACGCAACAGCAGGTCTGTGGGATAACCTTTGAATAACATGGAACAAATGTTCCTTTCTGGCTTGTATTAGTGAAAAACTACAATGTAAAAGCAACAGACACTGAAAGGAAGAAAATTCCACGTTTCCCTTTCTAAGTTCATGTTTTTGAGAAGCATGACTTGCTCCTCAATCCCAACTCCTTACAGTTCACACAACTGCCAGGATGACATTTATTGCCCTGCTATTCCCTGACTCCAACTTATCCTCCTCTTGAGATATGAAGCCTAAGACTGCTTAGAACAGTGTGCAGGTCTCTTATACAGATGCCATGAAAAGCACATCACAGAATTAATTATTAGTTATACACTGTGATACTACTTCCTAGGAATTAGAGAAAAGAATGACAGCAATGAAATTGGATGTTGTGTTGAGGGACATGGGTTAGTGGGAGCTATTGGGAATAGGTGAATGGTTGGACTGGATGATCCTTTAGGTCTTTTCCAACCTTGGTGATTCTATGATTCTATGAAATCAATGTGTATTGCTCTGTTGGTGGAGGAATACAAACATAGAAATCCATCTTTCTGAGGCTACATTTTTTGTTAATAGAAACTGTACTACAGTGAAGATATTCCTCATTGTGCACTCTTTGTTATTGCTATTTATGTGAAAAAGCTATAGTAAATATTTATTTTCTGTACCTATGGGTTCTTTTAGCTCTCCCTGATGGACTACCTGGAACTCTTGTATGTCTTATAAGAATAAGGAAACAGTTCTCCCTGTCTTCCATGTGCCTTAGCGTAGCTTCCAAGAGGATCTGTTCCATCACCTTTGCCAGCACAGAGGTGAGACTGACAGGTTGGTTGTTCCCTGCATCATCCTTTTTGCCCTTCTTAAAAAGTGTACCCAGGATGGCATGCATCTCGCTGGCACTGCCATCACACATTAGTACTATTGCAGCTCATTCATTACCAATGGCAGTCCCAAACCCATTATCTTCGTTGCTTCAGTAACACATCTCTAAGTTTTAGATGTGCATGAAATTGTGTCAGCCCTGGTGAACGCTGGCAGATGGGTATTTAGGAACTTGTGAGGGCCTCTGGCAAGCAGTGTTAGAACCATACTCTTAATGAAATGGATGCAAACATAAATCATTCCCATAGCCTGCTCTCTCTGGCACTGCCTAACTTGATGCAATTCAAAGTATCTAGTACTTAAAATCAATTTTGTGACTTTAGAACATTTTTAAAATGAGAGATGGCTTAAAACAAATAATTTCTGAAATACTGTGATCTTATTCACATGCCATTTTGTGGTAATTTCACTTAGATAACTCCAATTACGCTCAGTGGTAACATACACCAAATTATGTAATGTATGCATGCGCACAACCTGCCCAAGTATTGTCAGCTTCACCACTTACCTTCCAAGCTTTCTTGTTCATCTGGAGTGAAAGTTTCCATCTGACTCTGTTCTCTCAAGAAATGGATGAAAGCATAAACCAAGCGCTTGACCGATGACATTTTCAAACTGCTGAATTTCTTCTGTCTTAAAAAGAAATAGGATCTCTTATTTCAGAGGAAGAAAAAGGGGGGAGAGGGGAAAGAAAAGCCTTGTAATATGTCAGAACATACGCTTGAGCCCAGCTGTGAATTTCCTGGAGCACCTCGGTTAGAAGTGAACACATCATACGAAAAATTATCCTTCACAAAAAGCCCAATATGACACTACCCTGAAACGAGCCCTTGGGTCATGCAGGTTACAAGCATCACCTGCAACCTGCCATCGGAAGGGCAGAGATTTCCTCAGATTCATTCCCGCAGGAAGGTTCACAGGGGATATAACTCATGAACTTCTGTTTCCAAAGGATACTGTTTGGATATATATTTTTTTTCCCCTAAGACACTTGCATTTTGAAGAGGGAAAACATGCCTGAGTCATAATCGGCTAAGACCTACACTGAGTAGCGATGCGATGAAACACTTCAGCAGCAGCTGCCCTGCCCCAGACGCCGTGGTGCTGGTTGCTGCACGTCCGACCCCGGGCACAGCGGGAGCGCCGCGACCTCGGCTCTAGCGGGGATCGGGGACACGGGCGGCTCTAATTCACATTCCGCATCAGCTGCCAGTTACATAACTTTCCGGAAAACCCTATTTCCAACTTTCTGAGCTATTTTTCCCAGATCGTTTTGAATCAAAAGGGCAAGAGCTGACACCCAGCCCTCGAGGGAAAGCAGTGCTGCGATCGATGAACGGCAACGCCAGGATCGGCGTTGGCGAAATCCTGCCCACGCCCCCGGAGCCCTCACCGGAGGGCCGAGCTCGGCCGCCGCGGGCTGCGCACAGCGAAGGGCCTAGATAACGGCCAGCGAGAAGCTCCCGGGCCGGGCGGCGCCGCCGGCTCACCGGGTTCCAGCCGAGGGTCGCCGTGCCCTCGAGAGCTCCGGCGGCACGGCCCGGGGAACAGGTCCGCCCCACGCCCGCCCACCACCGGTCCGGTCAGCGCCGCCCCGGAACATCGCCTTACCGCGCGGCCAGCCGAGCGCGTCCCGTCAGCGCCGCGCGGAGCGGGGGATTGGGGCGCGAGAAGCGGCGGAAGCGGATGAGCGAGGTGGCAGCGCGGTCCCGGCGGCTGTGCCCGCGCCCGGCTGGAGGGCGGCGGCGGTGACAGCGGAGCGACACTAGCCCTTCTTCCTTCTCCTCCTCCTTCTCCTCCTCCTCCTTCTCCTCCTCCTCCTCCTGGCCGTGTGGCCCCGCCTTCCCGCACGCCGCCCTCCCCTCGCTCCCCATGCTGGCCCTGCGCGCGGCTCGCAGGTAGGCGCGGCACGGCGCGGACTGGGGCGCTTGGCGGCCCCGCGCCCGGTCGTTCCACTCCACCCGCAGCTGCGCGCTCCTCGGCCTCAGTCGGCCGTCCCGGCGGGGCCCTGCCCAGCCCCACTCTGCCGATGCCTCTCGGCTGCGGCCGTGCTGCACGGGGCCGGGCAGACAAAAGGGCCGGGGCTGGACGGCGTGCCCGGGTGACGCCCTTGGCTCCTGCGGCTCGCCCGCCTTCCGGAGATAACCGGCGCGCAGGTGGGCGGCTCGGCCGGGCCGGCCCGCCCGGAGCTGCGGTGGGGAGCGCGGGAAGACGATGGCGAGGGGTGCGGTAGCTCAGCTCGCCTCCTGCCCGCGGTGAGGCGTGAGACGGGCGCGGTGCCGGAGGGTTTGACAATGAGGGAAGGAGCGCCGTCTCTGTATTGAGCGCTGTCTCCTGGCGCGTCCGGGGAAGCATCGTGGAAGACGGCGAGCGGTGAAAAAGGGAAGGGAGGAGCTGCGCCGTGCTCGGGGCACGGAGAGCGCGAGTTGAGGCCGAGGGCCGGGCTGGGTGGGCACGGGTTGTCGCTGAGCTGCGGTGCTGAGCGTGGATCTGAGCTGCAGGGTGAAAGGAGGAGATGGCTGCTTACCGCTGGTGAGCTTCTGAGAAATGACAACTGTGTGCGGGCTGCGTACTGCGAGGCTGGTTCTCGGGGGCTGTCATTTCCGCCACATTCAGGGCGAGTCTTCGGGCTGAGTTAGGGTTGGGGGTCCCAGCGGTTAGAAAAGCAGATTAAAAATCCTTCTTTTCACAAAGTTCCCGCTGCTGTAAATTAATTGATCGACTCGGTTATGTTCTTTCTGTATAGTCACTTTCATTGTTTCCCATTTTGTGTCAATCCAAAATGCTGCCTGACTGACCTTCTTTGTCCTGAACAAAACAAAAACAAAAAAAGGGGGAAAAAAAAAAAAGTATTTGAAGGATGAAAGTTATTCCATTATGCAGAAAATAAATAAATAAATAAATAAATAAAAGATCTGTCCTTGCAATTTGTATTTGGAAACTGAAGATATGTCTGTAGGTAATAAGGAAGGATTGATATTCATTTCAGAATTGATTTTTTTTTTTCATCATTTGTCATATGTACATCTAAGAATAGTCAGTGCAGTTTGTTAAATGTGTTATTTTATTTTTTGTCAGTCGTCATTTAAGTGCCCAAGTAATTGTTTCACAAAAATGAGTGATCTCAAAAGCCAAATAGAGACCTCCAGGTCTCAGAAGTTAAGCACGTGGTTGTAGGAACATTGAATAGCAAACATCCTCAGAAGATGTTTTTAGTCAGTACATTTTAAATGTGAAATTTAAAATTGAGTCTGTAGGAAGTTTCAAGCTGCATGTCTTATGTTAGATAAAATGGCATTGAACATTTAAATAGTTCATTTAAAAACAGACAGATTTGGAGAAGGAGATTATCTCCAGCTGAGTACCTTCCCTATTAGAATTCAAAGATTAATATATTTCAACGAAATGTGTAGAAAAAGGCAGGCTAAGGCATACATTAGTAAAGTCAGCACGGTAGACTCTTTACTTTCTGAGGCTATTACGTGTAATGGAAAAAAAAGCAGAAGTGGAAAATGTGACTAAAATAATTCTGTTACGCTAAAATAATTCTGCAGGGCTCGTGATTCTAGAGTCTTTCTGTCAAAACCTTCAAAATCAAATTTTGAGCTGTAAGGAAGATTTATATAGTGTCCAGGGAAAAAAAAAAATAATTTTACAAAAAAAAAAAAAAAAAAAAAGGAAAAAAATAACCTAAAAATTGCATGTAATGGCTAATTTTTAGGTTTTCTTTCCTGGAAAGGTACTCTGAACACTGACTTCCTTATTTATTATACTGAATACTCTGAACACTGAATTCCTTATTTATTATATTGAATACTCTGAACACTGAATTCCTTATTTATTATATTGAAGACTGTCCTGTTCAATATCTTTATTGATGACCTCGATGAGGGCATCGAGTGCACCCTCAGCAAATTTGCAGATGACACCAAATTGGCTGGAAGTGTGAATCTGCCTGGGGGTAGCGAGGCCCTACAGAGGGATCTGGACAGGCTGGAGAGCTGGGCTGAAGCCAATGGGATGAGTTTCAACAAGGCCAAATGCCGGGTCCTGCACTTTGGCCACAACAGCCCCAGGCAACGCTACAGGCTTGGGGCGGTGTGGCTGGAGGACTGCGTAGAGGAAATGGACCTGGGGGTATTGATTGATGGTTGGCTGAACGTGAGCCAGCAGTGTGCCCAGGTGGCCAAGAAGGCCAATGGCTTCCTGGCCTGCATCAGGAACGGTGCTGCCAGCAGGAGCAGGGCAGTGATTGTCCCCCTGTACTCAGCTCTGGTGAGGCCGCACCTCGAGTGCTGTGTCCAGTTTTCAGCCCTGCACTGCAAGAAAGACACTGAGGCCCTGGAATGGGTTCAAAGGAGGGTGACAAAGCTGTGAGGGGTCTGGAACACAGGGCTTATGAGGAGAGGCTGAAGGAACTGGGAATGTTCAGCCTGGAGAAGAGGAGGCTCAGGGGAGACCTCATTGCTCTCTGTAACTTCTTGAAGGGAGACTGTAGTGAGCTGGGGGTCGGCCTCTTCTCTCGTGTCATCAGTGATAGGACCAGAGGGAATGGTTTCAAGCTGCACCAGGGGAGATTCAGGCTGGACATTAGGAAGTGTTACTTTTCAGAAAGGGTGGTCAGGCACTGGAATGGACTGCCCAGGGAGGTGGTGGAGTCACCGAGCCTGGGGGTGTTCAAGGAAAGACTGGATGTTGTGTTGAGGGACATGGTTTAGTGGGAGCTATTGGGAATAGGTGAACGGTTGGACTGGATGATCTTTTAGGTCTTTTCCAACTTTGGTGATTCTATGATTCTATGATTCTATGACTTTTCTCTTGAAAGGGAATCAAACCAGCAGTAAGGGAGCTTGGGGGAAGAGTCAGGAGGATGGCAGGGAAATCTGAAAACCTCTTAGAGTCACTTTCTTGTATCTTATTATTTGTGAGCTCACTGCATGTGTACGCTTTCCTTAAAGTATCGAGTCCAACAGGGTCCAACACCAGCAACAGTGAGGTCCAGACAGAACACTCAGGACATCTTTCATTTTCACTGTGCTGTGGGGGCTACACAACCTTCTGTGTGTGCCCATCAGCAGTTGTCTTCTATGGACAAAAGCAAGAGCTGCCGCCACCTTTTTAACTGCAACAGGATCTACAAAAGTAATTTATCTTCTCAGCAGTGTTTGCTGATCAAAACTGTTCCCTGGACCTGCTGAGTTAAATGTGTTGGGACTGAAAGCATTTTGTGGGTCTGAATTACACCTAGAGGCTATCTGTTGGATTACACTAAAAAAATCAGATAACATTTTTTTTGAGGACATAGTTGTCATTCTCTCTATAAAGAAAGAAGTTGGGAAATTGGCACAAGATGATCCTTCCAACTCAAAGCCGTTCTATAATTCTGGGATAAGTAACCATGGAAGCTCTGTCAGGGGAGGTTGAGTGTTAGAAAAAAGTTCTTCACCAGTGGATGGCTGGGCTCTGGAACACTGGAACAGGCTCCGCAGGGCAGCGGGCACAATCGCGTGCCTGCTGGAGTTCAGAAACATTAGGACAGCACTCTGAAACACTGGCTTTGAAATTTGAGTGGTCCTGTCGTTGACTTGGACTTGATGATTCTTGTAGGTTGCTTGGGATGTTCTATAATTCTAAGAAATGCCAGGCTTGGAAAAATTTGTCTTGGGTTATTTCAAAAGTCTGTCAAGATCAAATGTAGGAAAGTGTATATGATGGGACAAACTTTTAACTTTTCAGAACAGTCCCATGCCATATCATGTAGGTCTTGGGGACTTGCCAACACAAAAGACAGTTGTCATATGATTTTGTGGAAAAAAAAAAATTCTGCTAATGCATTTTTATGTTGAACTTCCCTCTTATAACTCTTTGATCTCTTCTTGAATTATGTCAGAAGTAGCAGGGGGAGAACTGATCACTGTTCATTCTCTCTGTGCTGCTTGTGTTTGTATAACTTTCTTAAAAAACTTCCTCTGTTTGTTTGTTTCTGTCAGGGAAGAATCCCCATCTAGTTGTTCTTTGAGTGGAATTAATCCCTTACTGATCATAATTAACCTGGGAGAAGAGGAAAGGGATTTGCACAAGTGGAAGAATGAAAACCAAGAGAGTTGTAATGGCTGGGAGCAGCAGAACTGCACATAGTATGTGTGTGCATCACCTGTTACAGAGTCTACTGGTCTTCCTTACACCTTTGCTCAGCCCCATATTTTGTATGTACTGTCATCAGTAACTGCTGCAATTTCATGAATCCCACCTTTTTCTAGGTTAGGTATGGATATGCTGAGGAATACAGAACCCAACCTGGAACTATGCAGGTCACCGAGTTCCATTTTTCTGTTTCTTTCAAGTCTTTTAACAGTTTCTTCTTAAGATGATTTTCTGTACATCTCACAGCAGTGTCATTTTTTTAAGGACTTTCTGGTCAAATCAAACAGATGACATGAGCTGGCCCCTGTCTACTTAAAAGACCTTCAAAGAATTCCAGTAGGTTACTGAGTTATGAATCCCCTTTTTGTCAAAGAGGCTCTTTTTCAGTATGTGTTAAATATGTTAAATATGCCTGCATACTTAGAAACCCTCCTCGACATTTTTCTGTCTTGCTGTACTGCCTTCTTTTTAATTGGAGTCAAAAAGCTATTTTTAATTTGTTATCTGATTACACTGACTTACTGAATTGTCCTGATGGTAGCAGTGTGTGGTGTTTGCACAACAGGGCATGGACTTTGCATGTGTTGGATTGCAGGCATGATAGCGCTTATGAAGCGTTCTGCAGAAACCTGATCTTCTGTGTGGTCCACTCCAGAATACTGTGTGCAGATAGATTTCTCTTATGAAAATCAGTCAGAGCTGCTTCCAACTTGCTTTTAAAGATTACTGGGGGGACATGAGTAGAGTATGCAAGTATAGCATAAGGCCTAGGGGTTTGTGCTATGTGAAACTTGCTATGCATACCTGTGAATTTTTACTTCAGATCTGCATTTTTCTTTAATTACACAGAATCACAGAATCACAGAATCACCCGGGTTGGAAGGGACCTCAAGGATCATGTAGTTCCAACCCCCCTGCCTGGCAGGGCCACCAAACATACACATTCAGATCAGGTTGCCCAGGACCCCGTCCAACCTGGCCTTAAACACGTCCAAGGACGGGGCATCCACAACCTCCCTGGGCAGCCCGTTCCAGGGCCTAACCACTCTCCTAGTAAAGAACTTCCCCCTAACACCCAACCTAAATCTTCCCTCCTTTTTTGATTGATACAAAGAACCTTTTCCAGTTACGTTACTGTTGTTGGTGATAATTCCACCAAAGAAACCAGTAAGCATTTGTTGAAAGATGCTAAGGCTGTGAAACTAGAATAGAGAAAAATATATTTCTCAATAAGGATTCTAAAAGAATTTGTGTAACTTCCTTCTTTTTTTATTTCAGTTGATCTGAAGAGCTAACAATGTACAGAAAGATGAGCAATGTAAAATTTACTGTGATCTGAGTTGCAAATAATCTTTTTTCTGAAAGATGCAGTGACAAAACTAATTATTTAGTGTTGAAAGATTGTCGATCATCTTCTATTCCATCGAACACTGTTTAATAAGAGCAAGTTTCTTGTTAACATCTGTGGAACTTTAGATTAGGAAATACAAAATATGCTGTCCTCTTGCCATCATGGGATCTGTCTGTCCCAAACTCTGTCATGACACAGAGCCAAGTTCTTTGCCAAGGAAAATCACTTAAGAATTCAAGGCATGTATTCACCATTCCAGACACTGTCAAGAGCCAAACTAATGAAAGGGCTGAGAAGTGAAGTGTAATCATGACTTCAAAAGTGTTTGTCCAGCAGGAAAAAGTCATTACTTAAATTCTGTGGCTGTGGTCCCATTCCTTATTCTCAATTGAAATAATGCTGTGATTTAACTCTGAGTGATATAGCTGTACTTTGTTCTTTCTTGGACTTCTCTTTTTTTTTTTTCCCTGTTCTTTTTTCTGTCTGGGGTTACTCAGTCCTCTACTGACTTTGCTTGATTTTGTTCTTCCTTTACTCTAAAATAAAAAAGAAAAAAGTACTTCTTGTTTAAATCTGAGTTAAAACTCAGTGTAGATATACTTTGAATACAAGCAAAGAACTTAGACAAACTTTGTCTATTTAATTTGCATCTTAAAATCCATCCAATTACACAGACCAACTGCAGTGCATCCAAATTGTATTACTTGTTGCTGAAATCACACTGTAGTGTTTCTGAAATGCTTTTTAACTTAAGTAGGTCTTTGTTTACAGGAAGAAAAAAAAAAAAAAGGAAAAAGATGTACCACTGAACCCCTGGATATGTGTTTAAAAACCATTTGGATGTGGTGTTTAGGGACATGATTTAGTGGAGGGTTGTTAGGGTAGTATGGTTAGCTTGTGGTTGAACTTGATCTTCAAGTTTTTTCCAACCTGTGCAATTCTATGATTCTATGATTGAATATGAGGCTTGGTTGCTATAAAGGTTTACTTAAATCATGCCTGTCTATTACCATTTATATATGTTTGGTAGCACTCACAGGGAAATGCCAACATATGGCATATTGTTCATGTATTAAATAATTGTTCCTGAGGCAGCTTTTATATTGCAGTAATGGAACGTGCCTTTTTTTATTATTTAAACAAGACCACTAGGTGGCGTTGAAATACCGAGGCCCTGTGAGTGCTGGTTGAGGTCACCTGATGAATATGGTCTCCAGGTTCCCAACGCTTGCGGGGCGCAGTGCTTCTTGCAGCCTCCAAGACAAGGAAGTATTGTTTTACTAAAATCTGCTATTTCAAGAGTTTGAAAGAACAGAATGGTCCTGTTGCTGCTCTCATTTTTAAATTAGGTGTTGTGACAGTGCTACATAAAGTAAATTACAAGTTGAAAGATATATTCATTGTGTTTTACATGTGTGGTGGTTTTTGTGCAAGAAACCCACGTGTTTTGATGCAATTTTTAAGCTGGGAGCCATTTGTTGTTGTTTATTTTTTAACTTACAGAAGCGCACGAAGAGTGTAACATCCCATTCTGTTTTAAATTCATGAGTGCAAAAAAATAAAAAAATGTGGAAAAAATATATTCAGTGCTAACCCATCTGAATTAATGTATGCCTCTCTTTTTGCCTCTTGTATTCTTATTTTAATTTCCTTTCTTGACTTCCACTTTACCCCCAAAACTGTTATCCCAGATTTTTCATAAGGAGTGAATGGCTGCTCCAAAAGCAATGGCTCCTGTTTTATTCTATGATGATCTCTGATGCCACAACATCAGAGGCAGATGTTGATGCTATGGCAGTAGAGGTTGAACCTTCCCACTGATATCACGCCACATGTTGCTGCTGTGACAGATGGCAGCAGAGGGTCAGTCTGAGAGAATGGCATCTGACATGGAAGGGCACATGAAGCAAAGGTGTGTCATTGAATTCCTCCATGTGAAGAAAATGGCACCCATTGACATTCGCTGACGCTTGCTGAATGTTTGTGGAGACCAAACAGTGGACATACGCACAGTGAGGTGGTGGGGGGTGTGTTTCATGATCAAAGAATGAGTCTTGGACAGAATCACAGAGGGCTTGGAACTTGATCTTTGAGGTCCCTTCCAACCCAAGCAATTCTATGATTCCATCCATTTGCAGTGCGAATGCATCGCAGTTAAATGAGACTGCAAACTTGAATCTGCTATAAGGTAATCATCAGTAGTAGGATCATGGTTGCAGGTTTTTATGTTTTCATTTTCTAAAGCTGGTGCTACTCTTTGCTACTTCTGCTTCACAGTCTGAGGTTTTTTTGTTAAATAGTGCATTGTTACAAAGGGTTGTTTGGCATCTTCCAGATGTGGAAAATTGTTTTTAAACAAAACCAGACTTACATAAATGATTAGTATGCTTAAAGTATTTACTGCACAAGTTAAAAATCAGCCCATAAACTTAATTACTTTCTCATCTTTGCAGCAGTTATGTTGGCTGCTATACTGCTGTAAGAGAGTATAATAAAAGTCCTCCTCCTTTTTAAAATCAAATTGTGTTCATATTTTCCAGAAGCAGCAAGTAATCAAATCTTAGATCTGTTGGCAAAATACATTACCTGATGTTGTAGCAAAAACAGCATTGATTGCAGTCTGCAACTTAGAAGATTTCTTTCCTTTTTAAAAATCCTGTTTCAGAAATTGCTACTAAGCTTTTACAGCTCGCACTGCTTTTGTTAGAAATTGTCATTAATACTAGCAGTCATCTAGAGGCTTTTTTTCTCAACCAAACTCATGCATCATATGTATTTTCAGGCAGTGATGCAGGCTTAGATGTCTTTTGGTAATCTTCTCATCCATTTTTTATGCTAGCATAACTGTTTTGAAGCTACACATTATGGATAAACAGAAAAAAAAAGGTAGGCCTGGTCCATTTTTTTGTCTTTTTGTGGATGGCATTAACAGGTATGGTGCAGTCATCATACTGGAGGGAAGGGATTCCATTTGGAGTGACCTGGATGTGCTTGAAAGGGACCATGCAAAACTCATGGCGTTCAGCAAGGCCAGGTGCAGTCCTGCACTTGGGTAAGTGCAATCCAAAGCACAGACATAGACATAGGCTGAGGGAAGAATGGCTTGAGTGGAAGTCTATCAAGAAGGACTTCAGGGTGTTGGTTGATGAAGAACTGAGCATGGGACATTAGTGTGTACTTGCAGCCTGGAAAGCCAGATGTACTCTGGTCAGCATCAAGGGGAGTGGCCAGCAGTGTGAGGGAGGGGATTGTCCCCCTCTGTTCTGCCCTCGTGAGACCCACCCACAGTAATGTGTCCAGACCTGGGGCCCCTGGCATAGAAAAGATGAGGAGCTGTTGGAGTGGGTCCAGAGAAGGGCCACAAAAGTGATCAGAAGGCTGGGGCAGCTCTCTTCAAAGGCAGCTCTGTGAACTGGGCTTATACAGCATGGAGAACAGAAGGCTCTGGGGAGACCTCACTGTGGTCTTCCTGCACTTAAGGGGCCTTACGTGAAAAGTGAGAGGGACTCTGTCAGGGGCTGTTTTTTGTAGAGCAAGGCGTACAAGTTCTAAATTTAGACTCTGTTTGCATTAGATATAAGGAAAAAGTTATTTACTATGGTGGTGAATTATTGGAAAATGTTGCCCTGCCCCTGGAAGTGTTCAGAGCCACACTGAGTGGGGCTTTGGGCAACTTGTCGCTGCCTACAGCAAGGGGAGTTGGAACTAGGTGATATTAAAGATGTCTTCCAACCAAAGCCATTCTATAATTCATTTTTTTCACCTGTATGTTTTCTTGTCTCTTTCTGAAGTATGATCCTGCTGGTAGTTACACTGTCATCACAGATGGAGTCATGTACAGGGCAGAAATAAGTGGCAGAGGATGGAGTGGGAAGGAAGAGGCATATCTTAATGCTGAATGTGGGCCTTATCCATAACCCATGCTTGTTCAGATATGTCAACAGTTCCACATTGCACTGCAGACAATTAAATGTAATGTCTGAAAGACTGAACTGGTCAGTTCACGCACTGGTAATAGCGTATCCATGGCCACATAGGATAATTGCAGTATACGCGTAATCTTCTTTACAGACCTACATTTGTTTATTCTTCTGCCTAATTTAAACTGAATCATTTTCTTATTGCATAGTTTGGATAATGGCTGGCTCCTCTATAATGCTGCTGCCATTTACCAAAAACAACCCTTTTATGTAATAACTGCAGCATGTTGCTTCACTTACTTTTTGAAGAACACTGCTTGCTGCTTCATCTGGTTCCTACTATTATTAATATGATTTATTTAATTTCTTTTCCAGTTTGTGTCTCAGAAGTTAAGGTTTCTCTCAGTGGCACAATTTACAGTCACATCTTCTAATAACATGACAAATAAAGCTACAGAGCATCTTTGAAACATAATTATTTTAGCAGTGTTCTCCTTTCTTGTTCTCCTCTTTATATTCTGTTTAATCTTTAATTTTACATTGCTATGATTTCTATGCTTCTCTCTTGAACAAATAAGACATTCTCAACTTTATCGTTTGATATTTGAAGGTTGGGCATGTGGTTATAATTTCAAGTGAACAACAAATATGAAGTACTAATCCACTTAAAGAAATAGCTGGAATAAAATTTCACCTGTGCACATACTGAAGTTGCATGTGGCTTTTCTTTATTCTGATGTGAGTCACGTTAGCCCAAAGTACGACTGGCAGCAAAGTATGTGTTTTAAAATGTCAGTTTGAGTTGTGTTCAATGGTTGCATATAGAGATTGTTTTTACTTGAAATGTTATTATATCGTTTCTGAAAGCCCACATTGGTTTAGTGAAAGACTTGTGAGTCCTTCTGAGTTTTCTCTGGCTTTGTTCTACATGAATGCCTGCTTCATTGCATCAGAGGGGGCAAAGTATCAGCATTGCAAAACAAAGCCAGTTTTTTGTGTTTACTTGTGTCTCGTGGGTGTAGGCAATCACTTGATGGAATTTATGCCAATCATTTATAAAGCTATTGATTTTTATGTGTTCCACCATGCAATTAGCCAATCTACAAAGAAAATCAGGTGGTCTGATCTTTTTTTGTGTGCTTAAAAGAAGTGCTTAGCAGCAATTAGGGGCTCTTTATTAATTAAACTCGTCCAGCTTTATTAATTGATCTTGTTTGACAGGCTGAAATTAAATGTTGCTATGACTATTTAATCACTGTTTCTGGGACTGTGTTGTTGGACAGTAGCAGAGCTGTGTTTTCTCCATGTGAAAACAATGAATTACAGAAGACTGTATGTTCCCCTTAAAAATAGTATCAGCCTTATATCCTTCACCTTAGCTTAGCCATCAACTTTTTTTTTTTTTCAGGTTGTTGTTTTCTTTTGATTCTGCTTCATTTCTATTTTGACTTTAATTTGGCACATTTCATATTCCTTCTGACAACCTTTGGAGGGTGAAAAGGGCAAGTTCAGAAACTGCTTTGAGGAGGTTGCATCCACGAGGTGTCAGAGCTGCAGTGTGATAAAGACTGACATAGCGCTGTCCAGTGGGAAGCAGACTTAATGAAGTGCTGTTCTGTAATAGATTTTTAGATTCAGGGTACACTTCAGTAGTTCTGGATTCTCGGAAACTATTTCATTCGGAGAATGCTAACACATGTTCTTTTGTTTTCATGAGAGTAGCTTCATTTATTAGAAACTTCTAGATGAGATTCCAAGTTGCAGTAGTCCAGCGGAGAAGCTGGTGACACGTTAATGTCAGATCTGAATTTGTACTGGAGAGAGAGCAGAGATGGAAGGAATGCTTTTTATTCAGGCTTTGTTTTCAGAGTTTGGTAGTTGATATTATAGAGGGTTATATTTCTGTATGCCAGTAGAAGTTAAAAGAAAGCATCTTGTCTACACTGGTATGGGAGGATTTGAAGAAATGATAATAACAAGGGGAAAAAATATCTCAGCATAAAATGTAGATTAGGGATGTTGCCTTTCATTTAGGTCCTGTATAAATAACTTTGACTAGGCCATACCTAGAAAATTCCTCTTTAAGGCCAGTGAGACCTTTTATTTGAAATCTTTCCTTCGAACAGAAGCTCTGCATGTGGTTCTTCTTGGGTTGCTAGCACTTTGCTGATCTGCTTCGCTTTTCCTTCAGGCCACAATTGCTTGTTCTTTTATGTAAGCTCTCTGCAGTATTATGCCAAAACCTTTCTAAGTACACAACCAGACTTGTTTTGCTATAACATTAGTGTAGGCGATTGACTGATACTAACAGAAAAAGGTTTTTCGTAATAAACGGTGTAAAAACAAAACAAAACAAAACATCCTTTCCAGTAATGAGCAATCTGTGTGTTCCTATATTTCTTTAGTTTTGTTTGAAAGTCAAAAGTTGTCATTATTACCATAGCAATATATTATTTTGGCTTTCAAATTATGTGAATGAAATTGGAAGGCAGATAATAAGCTTCTGCCATTCAGAGCTGTTCTTACTAACTCAGAGATCTGGTCCTTGTTACTTTTCTGAAGGTGTGGATTGGTCTCTTAAGATACTAAAATCTGTGGCATTCTACTTCGTGAGTGCAAGCTGTTTTTTAATTACTATCAATTCGTTATGTTTTTCAGCAAATAATTTATATGTAACTGAGATATTACTGTGATATGTTTTGGGACTGCGGGTTTTTGCTAGCCAAGTTTCAGTCAGTTGCCCAAGCCTGGCTACTTCTTTATACAGCAAAGCCGATGTTAATTTTTTGAGTCCAAGGAGATGGGAATGTGGAAACCAGTATATCCAAAGCCATAACTTTTATTTGGATTCATTGATTTAAGATATATCTTTTTAGTATTATCACAAGAATTATTGAAAAGTCAGCCAGTAATTGCACTGCACAGCTATGATCAGTTACATATGTGAATTGTTCTACTAACTAATGCTGAATTATATTTGATGTATACAAATCAGGATTGATAGTATGTAAATTGCAGTCAGCTTGCATCCTCTTCTGGCATTAGACTGAAGCAACTTGTATCAGAACTACAAAAATTAGGAGCAAATTTTCAACAAAGTAACAACTAGAAGTTTTCTTCCTATGGCTGTTTACGTGGCAGACATGTAAACAAATATGAAATAGTTACAGTGAACACAAGCAGACATGGGTGGTTTTTTTATCTTATTGTATGCATATTTGTAGTTCTCATCCGTCATAATTTGCAAATCACTGCAGAAAAATGTAAATACTGTCTGTAAAGTTTCAGTAACTGAAATTCTGTTTTCCTAAGAAGACTAAATAGTAACAGTCTATTTTTTTCAACATCAAAGTTTTTGCCTCTGTCTCATATTTGGCACTGTATGGAAAAGGGTGTAGACAAACCTCTGACTTACCTAAAATTAATTTTAAATAATAAAATAATAGCTGTGGATGCTCCTGATGTAACACATGATTTTAAGTAGGACCCTGTTCTTACTGGTATAAAAATACTTTGTGGTTGTTAAAGGTCTGCTGCCTGTTTAATATTTACTATAAACTTTCTCACAAACTGGAGTCTTTACGCAAAGATCTTTTTTCCTTCTTTCAGGTCCATTGGGCCTCGGCTTTTTTTGGGAATGACATTAGGAGCAGAAATCATTAACCAGCTCAAGGCTTCTTCGTACATAGCATCAGGCCGAAACCTTTTGAGATGGGACCTGTCACCAGAGCAAATTAGAACAAGAACAGAAGAACTAATCAGGAAGACAAAACATGTATATGATGTTGTTGGGAAGCTTAATATTGAAGAAGTGACACATGAAAATACCGTACGGGCTTTGGCAGATATAGAAGTGGAATATGCAGGTTAGTGTACGCTTTCTGTGATTTTTTTTTTCAATAGTGCATTTTCAAGCCTGATAAGCAGTGCCTATCTCAGTTGCTGTAGAATTTGACTGAGACGAGCAACTCAAAAGTAACAATGGAAAGACTAATAAACTCCTAGTGGAGAAAAGGTAGTGGAAGAGAATGGAGGAATTTTGTGAATGCTTTTTCAATAAAAAAAACCTACACACTTTTACATTATGTCCTATGAGGACTTGAAGCAGTGCAGTAGAGGTATTGGTCTTGTGATCATGTCTAGACTGTCCTGAACAAATTACCAAGACCTTCCAATATACGGATGCAGTGTATGGTCAAACACAAGTCACTCAGATAACTTCTTAATAATCCTCAGAGGAGGTGGAACAATAAAAATATGGCTTTGTTTTGGAAAACCTATAATACAGTGGTTGCATGTTTGTAATAGCCTGTGTAATAAGATATCAAATTCTCTGAAAAAAAACTGCAGTTGAAAGAGAAGTGCTGAAAACAGGCACTCCAGCATGGAGATCAATCTTCATCTTCCAGAAAGGAACAGCCTGTAGCACAAATGATTGTGTTATAACATTAGCCTATTGCTTTCACATTACTTTAACTTCACAGTTCGGTTACATCCAGTGAATTGACTGGAATTGATGCTGGCAGATAGACTGACTAATCTTCATCCAAACAGAGTCCGGACAGATTCAGTTTTAATTGTATAAATGTGTTTGGTATATTCTAAGTCATTCTGTCTATGTATAAACCTCTGTGCTTTAAATTGAATTAGAAGGCAAGTCTGTTTTACTGAGAAAATAGTGGCCATAAGCCTCTAAGCAGAGCCACTGAAAGTCACGTGTTGTCTGAGATGTACTTTCTTCTTTACATTGCCATTGCTGAATTGAGTCATATCTAACCTTTCCAGGCCATTTATTAAAGCTGTATGTGAAATTACCAGGACTTACTTCTGAAATAGCTCGTGGCATATGATATATTAACACAGCATGATTTTGGCTAGGATCTTGGATTTTTAGTCCCGTTTATCCCTTTCTCGGGTGCATGAAAAATATTCCCCCAGTAACTGGAGTTCATGAACTGAGGAGATGCACATTACAACTGGCCTTACATTATCCTTGGAAGATGCCAGAATTAAATTTGTTGTTTTGAACCACAGTGGTCTGAGAACAGGAGAGGAGAAAACAGAGTTTTCAATGGTTTTTAAGAGGAACCATATGACCGTTTGTGCATTCTGAAGGTTTCTGAAGTACTGAGAGTAGTCTCCGTGCTTTATAAACAACTTCAGAGTAAATAAAATTTACTCTATTTTACGGAGTTTTTACAACACCATGTTAAGATATCATTAATCTAAACCATCATTTTTGAGAGAGGAGAATGAAAGCATAATTGACTTTTGAGAGAGGAGAATGAAATTATAATTGACTTAACTTAATTCAGCTAGTCAAAACAATTCATTTCTATTTAGCACTTCCATTCCTTAGAAAGATAAAGTATTATTTAGTAAGTAAGATTTTACTTAATCTCAAAAGAATATTCTAAAAATATCAGTAGCTTACAATCTCTAGAAGTTCAGAATACACATCTTTTTGTTACTGGATTGTTTTTCTAAAACATGTAGATGAAGATAGTGATTTGACACTCTTCTCTTGTACCAATTTAAAAATAACTTCAGGACAGATGGGCATGTTTGAAAGGTTTGGAGTACTTCACTTTAAAAACTAGTATGGAAGCCTCTGCCTGCTGTGAAACATTGTCAGTCTTTACTTGCAAATGTTATATCCTCCAAAAATCATGTATCCTATTTATACAACCGTCAGTTGACTTCACAGAAGTACAAAGGTGGTAATTAGTCTTAGGTAATGGATTATTTTTGTAAACTGTTTATTTGTTATAATGTTATGCAATTCTATCCCATGACTCATTCAATTTTGTGTTAACTCATGTCCTTCAAGCCTAATTTAAGCATCTGGTTGCTTTGGATACTTGTTTCTTTTATCTTCTATAAATATCAGAAGAGGGAGGGAAGGTTTCTTTGTCCATGATATTTCTAGCCTTCTAAGTGTCGCTGCCTTTTATTTAAACAGTGGAAAGAAGCATGTTGGATTTTCCCCAGCATGTCTCACCTGACAAGGAGGTACGCTTAGCAAGTACAGAAGCTGACAAAAAGCTTTCCAATTTTGATGTGGAGATGAGCATGAGAGAAGATGTGTTTCAGAAGATTGTTTATTTGCAGGTAAATTACAATAAAGAAGTGTATATGCACAGTGCTTTTAAGATCCCTGTCACTCCTTAAATGAACCTTGTATTCTTCATCTGCACTGTTTACTTTGTGGGTCATATTTTATTGAAACAGGAAGAACATTTCTGTTTATTCAAATCTATCTAGTAACATTTAATATTAATATCCAGACGTAATTTAGAGGTAATGCAGGGAAGCCATCAAATGTGAACCAAAAGAGACATATACATTTGTCCATGGTGCAAGTGAATCTTTCCTTTCAGCCCTGCCAATTTAAAAATTGTCAGTGATGCTAATAATATGTAGGTTGCTCCAAAAGTAGTACCTGCTATTTATTTCTTATTACAACCTGTTACAACAGGTATGAAGCACACAGTAGCAGTATTTGACAGAGCAGATTTTCAGCTACAAAACACTCTTCTTTAACATACTCACCACCATGAGCTATGCATTTTCGCTGGTGATGAGCAAGAGCCTTCATACTGTGCTCGTAAAAGTACCAGTGGAGGTAACTCACTGTCACCACTGCTGAAGTGCACCACCCACTGCCACACTGTGCTCACATCCACTGTTTGGTCTCCATAAGTGTTCACTAGGTGTCAGTGAATGTCAGTGGGTGCCAGTTTTTCTGCATGGAGAAGTTCAGTGACACAGCTTTGCTTCATCTGCACTTCCTTGATGAAATGCGTCTCTGCTGCCATCTGTCATATGACAACAAAATGTAACATGATATTGGTGGGAAGATTCAACTTCTACTACCACAGCACCAACACCTACCTCTGACATGATGGCTAACAGAATAAAACAGGAGGCATTACTTTTGGTGCAGGTCTCATACATTGGAGCCCTGTTTCTTGATGCAATTGTCTGTACTTTTTGCAGTGTTGAAATGGATGTATGAGTATCAGAGCACCATAGTAAAGTACATTTCAGTAGCACTGTTTTCTGTATTTTCAAGGCATATGTTCTAATGTTTACTTCTAACTGGATGTTGTTATATACATGTTTGTGTAGGTGTTTAAGAGGATCATTTTGAGTATTTTCTGCTATGTTTTGACAGATAGTGCCTTATGTTGAGGTGTCAGTTACTGGAATCAGTTGCTATTAATTAAATGCTTGATATATTTTATTTTGCTGCAATTTTCTCACTACTGTGTATGGTATACACAGATAGATCTAGGGCTAACCTACCATACTTGTGTATTCATCTGTTTTTAGTTCACAGGTATTTCTGTTAGTAGCTAGTGAAACTGATTGCTATTATTAACTCTTCATTATTTTCAGTTCAACTTCTTCATAACATCGTTTTCATGTAATGCTTGCTTTGTTTTCCTTTCAGCAATATTTGACTTATATAATAGTTACAATTTCTGTTTAGATCTCCCATTAGTGTTTTTTAGATTGCTCTTGGCATAACTGCAGCATGCAAGAATCTTTAGCGTTCAGTTAGCGCTGTAGGGTAGTGACCTGCACTAAGATCTCAGCGTGTGTCAACTTCATAGCAACCATGAAAGTAGTAGTAATACCTTTTTTCTTCAGAGCAGTTGTGAAATTGTCAACAGTGGCAGACTGATAGTTTGATTATTTCCAAATAACAGTACAAAGTTCTTCTTAATTTCTACTAAACTTCTAATGCTTTATGCTGTTGGAATCTCTTAGTTAAGAAGTCAAGTTCCAGGTCAAAAAGAGATTTTGACACACAGGAATGTTTTCCTGCAATCTTTTCATCAGTTTAAAGAAGCTAGCAAAATACCTCGGCTAAATCAGGCTTTTCATCACCCTTGTGTTCTGTTATAGTTCCGATATAATAATTCATATTGGAATTTTTATGATCCTATTCAGGGGACAGTTTAAATGCGGTGAAGAAAGTGAGGCCCCATGCTCTTGCATGTTATTTATAATATAGTTGCTCCACTAAAAGATGAATAAATATGCCACACTCAATTGACTTTTGACTAATGACTAAACTTTCATTGGTTCAGCTTTATTTAGGGACTGTTGATGGTGGAAGATCTGTAAAGTTTTTGTATTTAACTTAAAAAATGAAAATAATGTAGCCTTTTTCTTTTCTGCATACATAAGGGGAAACATTCTTCATAGGTTTATGTTATCAAATATGCCCTGGAACTTACTCTTTAGAAAACTTTTATTTTGGCATTTGAAACCTGCAATAAAAGTGAATTTGGTGGGGAAGCTATCATGTAAAATTTTCTTATTCCCAACATCTGCACATGTTGGCTAGCACAGGCATGCTTAAGAATGTTGCCAGTCTTCTCCACCCACACATATTCAGGAATCTCAGCTTGTTGTAAACAGCTGCTGCAGTTTTTGTTCACAATATTCTAAGTTATTCTATTTCTTATTCTGCTTATTTCTCACAGAATAAAGTAGCATGGTTGTTCAAAACTTTGAGATGGTGTATAAAATTAACAACAATCACCACTTAAAAACTTCTGGGAAATTCAAAAATTTCATGTGTGTAGTATACTCAAAATTAGCACTTCTGTTACGAAGGCTGTTCGGTGAACTGCACAGAGCATCCTGACCAGACAGAACTACAGAGATGACTGCAGAGAACACTTGGCTCCTTGTTGCTCACGATGGCTTGTCCTTAAAGACCTGATAGGTCTTTCTGAATGTGTACTGTCTTTGACTTAAGCACATCTATGATACAGATAAACTACTCAAAGGCTACAGTAAATACTGGAAGCTATTTAACATTGGTATCTTGAAAGTGTATGGAGAGGTATGTAGTCACCAAGAGAAGAATGTAGAACACTCCTTTAGTTTTCACTCCCTTTTTCCCCCAGTTATCTTCCTCGCGTTTAGCTTTATGTAGTAGGCACCAATATCCTCTGGCTTTAGGGACATAAAACTAGTATTTGCGAGTTCTCTCTTTCTTCCTGTGTTCGGGCCCAAGAGATTTTCAGTAGTGTGGCAGTTCCATTTTTGATATATGCGTGATATTGAGGCTGGGAAATCCTTCACAAGGCCTTATTAACCAAAACTTTTCAGAATCCTCTGTCCTTAACTGCTATAGGAGTTCATTTTTACAGAGAGTAGCCTGCTCCACTTTTTTTTCATCATTGTTTCTGAGCCTTCAGCACAGTAAGCACAATATAAACATTAATGAACTGACAGCCATATCCTGGGCTGCATCAAAAGGAGCATGGTCAGCAGGGCAAGGAAGGTGATCCTGCCTCTCTGTCTGCGCTGGTGAGACCTCACATAGAGTATTGTGTCTAGATGTGGAGTCCTCAGTACATGAGAGACAAGGACGTGCTAGAGCACATCCACAGGAGGGCCACAGAAATGATCCAAGAGGTGGAACCTCTCCTACAAGGATAGTCTGAGAAAGCTGAGGCTGTTCAGCCTGGAAAAAAGAAGGCTTCAGGGAGATGTGATGGCAGTCTTTCAGTATCTAAATGGAAACTACAGAAAGGGAGGATATAGGCTTCTTGTAATAGGACAAGGTGAAATGGTTTCAATCTAAATAAGTATAGATTTCTGTTGGATTTGCAGTGAGATTGGTAACACACTGGAACAGGTTGCCACAGCTGTAGGGGAAACCATGTCCCTGGAGACATTATATAATGTACAATTGCATTAATATTTAGTGGTTCTGTTATAATGCTTCTGTGACTTGTGATTCTTTGCAGTGTAAAGGGAAAGCTTAACCATTCTAATCTCTTACATGATTCTACAACCAATCTACACTACTTTTTAGGTCTGTACCGTGTGTAGCAGAAGGAGATATTGCTTTTGTGCTGTCATGTAAATTATTTTAAAATAGCAGTTGGCAAAATATCTGTTTCAGGGTTGCCAGTATTATTCATTTTCTCCTGGAATGCAATTGGGTTCTTACCTCTTATTTTTTATCATTAAAGAGTTAATTTGCACTGATGATTGTTAGTTGACACTTGTACACAGTTGTATAACTCTTTCATAAAATTTGCATGTTTCAATGTTCTTATTTTTTTAGATATGCTAGCTATGAATTAATTGTATGTAGGTAAGCTGGTTAGGTTGTTAAGACAAGTCATAACTAATCCCAACACCTTCCTATTTTAGAGGTGAACTTAAAATAAAATATGAATAGAATATGTCCTTTTTAGCTAGTGCTGTAGCTTGCATCTTGTTATAATGTTCTTTTTTAGCTACTGGAAGATAAAATTATAATGTAAAATGCTATTTTATAGCAGTATTTACAACTTAGGATAAAATCACAATTTTCTGAATTAATTAGTTTAGCTTTGATCAGTTGGAAGGAAGACCCTCATGATGTTGGTACATGTTCTGTTACAGCTAGTGTCTTGTCTCTTAATATTGGGTGCTTTAGAAAATGATCATTCAGGAATCTCTGTAGCTGTATAACCAGACACAGAAGTACCTTTTTATTTGTTGCTGTGGATTGCTTTGACCAAAAGCAGAAAGATCTATAAGCTTCACTTTTATACTATTTGAAGACCTTCAGTGAATGCTAGAAGCATTTGCTTTTTAAGATTTTTTTTTAATTAGTAATATTATTTTTAATCCCTTCAATTTTTAAACTATGATATTACCTTATGGCACTGATTTCTGCTAGTTAACGATATACAGAAAAGCTGTATCTACGTAAGGAGCTTTAGTATACTGCAATCATAACTAAAAGGGTTAGCTTTTATGACAGCATATAAATGTGCTACTTAGGAAAAGTGTATGCAGAATATGCCTCTGTTCCTGCTTCTGATTGAGGTATTCAGTAAAAGAAGATTTCATGCTACATCAATATGAGAATAATGTTATAAAAAATAACTTTTTGGAAAATCCTTCATACTATAATTCATGATATTGCATTGTTTCTATGATGCCTATAAGAAAGATGGGAGGGAATCTTTTTCAGGGAGTGTAGCAGTGCAACAAGGACTGATGGCTTTAAGCTGAAAGAGGGTAGAATTGGATTAGATATTAGGAAGAAACTTTTTTACTCAGAGGAATGTGTGGCACTGGCACAGCTGCCCAGAGAAGCTGTGGTGCCCCATTCCTGGAGGTGCTCAAGGCCAGGTTGGATGGGGCCTTGGGCAGCCTGAGCTGGTGGGAGGGCAACCCTGCCAGGAAAGGGTTGAGACTGGATGATCTTTAAGGTCACTCCCAACCTGAGTGATTCTGTGATTCTGTTCAGACCCTTGTAAATTCTTAGTGTGTGTGTCTCACTGTATTGTAGATTAAATTATGCTGTACTGTCATTTCAGCAAACCTGCAATCTTGAAAATGTAAAGCCTGAAACAAAGCGGTACCTAGACAAATCAGTTCAAGTGGGAAAAAGAAATGGACTCCATCTTCCTAAAGAAGTACAACATGTAAGTATGGTTCTTAGTTCATAAATCAAAGAGAAACTTGTCGAAGAGATTGTATTATTCTTGTGTATTAAGTGTTTGTGCCTATGGTCTTGCTTAATTACTGCTCTAATCTTAACTGTTCTTAGTTCTATATCCATCTTCTAAACTCTAATTATCATTAGTTTTTAAAATTAATTTGTTGGATTCCTCACTCAGTAGATAGAGGTAGTATACTTGACTTTTTTTGTTTTGGTCCAAATTAGATTCATAACCAATGGCTTTTCAAAAATATTAATTGTGAGCCCAAGCTTCAGAAGCACGTATGCAGTAACTATTATGAAGTCATAGATATTTTAATTTCAAATATTAACCATCATTGTAAAATGACTCCAAGATTTCAGCTCTAGGTGACTTCAAAGGAGCTTTGAGAATCTTGAGCCCATTCGAGAAGAAATTAAGCCTGTAAAAGCACTTTTCAGTTCTGAAAGTCACAGAAGTAAACTTGTTAGTGTTTGAGAGACTGACATAACTTTCTTTAAATTCTGAACTGAAGTTGTGTAACCATCAAGATTTACGCTTCTCAAATAGATTTCTGTCTTTTCTGAAAAAATCATTCTTTGTGCACATACTTAAGTTAGTGACAATGTTGTTTCATGTGTATTTGCATTACCAAACAGCCACCAATCCTAACGGGGTTTTTAAATACTTTATAAGTAGATAATAGTTGAGCTATATTTAAGTAAAATTTCCACTAGTTTTATTCTATGCCAAATTTCGTGTTTGTTTGGTATTTTCATTACCTGTGATTACAATGTTCGTGTGAACTTGCCAGTAAGGGGCAGTCATGCTATAAAATACATTAGAACATATTTCAGATAGGTGTACATGAGGATTTTAAAGTGAATTTGGAATGCTTTTATCTTGTGTGGGTATTCTCTTTTCTGCCTGTGCTCTGGTTCAAAAAATGTTTTTTAATTTTCTGAAATTGTTAGAGCACTAGGCTGAGCCTTGGGCTCATTGGCAACTAGATTACTCGAGACAAAAGAAGGGTGAAAATGAGCTCAGGGACAGGGGAGACGTGATACTTCCTGCAATATGTTACTCATCCAATAGCGGTATTCAGTGTAGGCTAGCAGAGAACCTAACTGGAAAAAAATTAAATACTGTTAATGTGGAAGATAGTAATTGTCAGTTGATTTCTTTTTTCTCCACTAATTTTAGTTTATACCCAATATAGGAAATAATGAAAATGAAGAAACAATTAAGTGAGCTGTGTATAGACTTCAACAAAAACCTGAATGAAGAAAATACGTTTCTTGTATTTTCCAAAGAAGAACTTGGTAAGTACTATACTTGCCTTTTTCCTTTTCTTCACCTTCCAGTATTGCAGGTAGTCTTTTATTGGCCCACTGAACGATGGTTAGATAAAATGAAATTCCAGCTGTATTCCATTCTTAATTCTTCCCCAGTTAGAGTGTAGAATTACAACTTGCAGATGTTTAAAATGTCTTTGTAGACCTGTGCTTACTGAAGTGTACACCTTGCATAAAGTTAGCATATCTGCCCTACCTTTTTATTTCTGTAACATTACTCATCTTTGCTTCTTTTCTCAGTTCTCCAATATCAGGCAATCCAGCATGTGTTACGTTCTTTACAACTATCTGAATTTTCTGTCATGCGAGATATTTAAGCCACTGAAATCATTTAAATTGATCTAGAAGTCATACAATCATACAAGGCTTGGGTTGGAAAGGACTTTAAGGCTCATCCCATTCCAACTGCTGTGAGTAGGGTTGCCACTCACCACATCAGGCTGCCCAGAGTCCTATCCGTCTTGGCACTGAATGCCTTCAGGGATGGGGCATCCACACTTTCTATGAACAACCTGTTCCAGTGTGTCATCACCCTCTGAGTAAAGAATTTCCTACTTGTACCTAACCTAAATGTATTTCACGTAACAGAAGACTTAGAGATGCATTTCTGGAGAGCATAGCATAAAAAATAAATTAAGATGCTTTCTTACATCATGATTTGTTTTCATCTGGTATCTTTACATTTTTTCTCTTTTGCTCACTACTATAGCGTTTCAAAATTTATTTTATTTGGCTTATTAGGAAATAATAGCATTAATGGTATTAAGCAGACAGAAGAACTGTATTTCTGTTTAAACTCCTGATGTCAAATTAGGTAGCAGCAAAACAAATGCAATAATGTAACAAAAAAAAAAAAAAAAGAAAAGAAAAAAGAGGTGAGTAGATAATTCTGGGAAATATTCTTTATTCAATTGTGTTCTGTAGAAGGCCTGCCTGATGACTTTATAAAGAGTTTAGAGAAGACTGAGGAGGACAAATATAAAATCACATTAAAATATCCTCACTATTTTCCTGTTATGAAGAAGTGCTGCATTTCAGAAACAAGGAGAAAAATGGAATCTGCCTTTAACACAAGATGCAAAGAGGTACATTGTATATTGCCTTTTTTTACAAGGTAACAACAGGGTTGAAATATGGACATTCAGATGTTAGATTTGAACTCTGTATATTGTTTAGTACTGTGAAATTAAAGCCTGTTAATATGATCTTCAGCAATTCCTTGCTTCACATGTATGTACATGTATACATCTTAAGATGTCAGTGGGTGCTGTTGATATATGTGGCATTTTGAGAAAACAGTGACTTTCTCTACAGCGTTCTGTAGTCTCTTGCACTTACTTCACAGATGGCACAGTCAGAATATGACTTCTCTAGACCTTCATGTTCTTCAGGATGGCAGTGATTATTTCAGTGTTCTAGTTATGAAATGTAATTACATGTGAAATTAATACACTGCATCTTGAGGAGGTATTTAATGATGTGTTAAAAAATCACTAATTTATTTTTAAAGATTCATTTAATTAAATATATATCTGGAAATTTAATTTGTTGGAAGAAGAGATAATTTCACAAACAATTTATTTTATACTGATGAGAGCAGCACACCTAAGTAGGTACAAAAATAATTAAAAGGCTAGAAAAGAGAGAAGTGTCTTTCAGCCGGCGATTGTACCAACCACTCGTTAGAGAACAATGTTGGACTTGTGCTTTTGTACTTGAAGTGCTGTGAGATGTGAAGATCAGAAATTGAAATGACACCAACAGCTGTAAGTCAGAGCACTCAAAGGAGTATGCTGTTGTAGCTAGGGGGGGCAACTTCAAACTTGGTACATTATACATACCTTGATTTATTTATTTTTCTTTTTTCCTGAGAAATCTTGTTTTTCTAGAAATCAAGATAACACAGTTATGTTTTCAGCTTCTCAGGGATCCTCTACACTATCTAGGTCAGGGCCTGGGGCTTTTTGTCTTTCAGATCCCTTTCTCTGGCTGCTATTGTCAGAACACTGACAAACAAGTAAATAAGCTTTGAATGTTAGCACAATAGCTTTGCAGTATGTCTTAACCACTAACAAGCAATTAAGAATTTTGTCAGCTGTGTCCCTGTCATCTTTTACATTTAAATGGTTGATAAATGAAATAATATTTTTGCAAGAGTCAAGGATTTGTTATCCTTAAAACAACTGATATATCTTTTGATTAATTGAAATAGATTAATTATAGTAGGGAATGTAATGGCTCGGATTGACTGAAGAGCTAGATTATCTAGCTACTTGTGTTCAAGTGCTTTGAAAAATTTCAAAAATCTCTCTAAGCTTATGGTTTTTTTAAAATTTATGTTTTAAAGTGTCTTATTTTACATGTTTTCTATTTGTAATGATTATAGATATTTATGTAATTGTTTGATAATTAGATTTCCTGGTTTCACTTCACAGACTTGCCTGCTTTCTTTTTTAGGAGAACACCAAAATTCTTCAGCAATTGCTTCCACTAAGGGCAAAAGTAGCAGAGCTGCTTGGTTATAATACACACGCCAACTTTGTTTTGGAGGTAAACACTGCAAAGAGCACAGATAACGTAACAACCTTCTTAGGTTTGTTCTAATTTATGAATGATCTTTTTATATTTGCACTAGCAGTATGGCTCCTCAGCAAAGAAACATTGAAAGACACGATTGGCAGTAGTATCTATCTATCTATTGCCTCTGGGCCCCTGGTTTTTATATCATAGCTGTACAAATTGCTCCATGGTATGGAAGTATAAGATAAAAATCTGAAAATAACTGCTTAATGATAGCCAAAGAGAAAAGCTGTTATCATTCTCTGCTGCACCATGCAGTTATCTTAATTTGGACCAGAATAATGTGTGCCACTGAAGTAGATTCAGTTTCAGAAGGCTGCAGCACAGTTGCAGCTTTTCGTTCCCTTTACATTAGCTGCAAGGTTTTGTGCCCATGTAGCCTTAAGTGTTTCTTTCTGTACATTGATACAATAGCAATGAGTATAATAAAAAATCTGAGTGTGTGATGATGTTAGTTCAATGAACTATATAAAATAAATTAAACTGGGAATGACATGACTCCTCTGAAGACAAAAGCTCTCTAGTGGAATTCGATCTGACAACTGAGATACTTTGACAGTGATGCAGATTTGTATAGCCTGTTGATTTTGGGGAACTTTTACTCACTTTAGTGAAGAAGATTGTATATTTAGATATCGCATAAAATCAAAACCCCCAAAACTAATTTGTACAGCAGTAAGTTGTTTGGTGATAGTGTTTTGTTTTATTTATTTATTTGTTTGTTTGTTTATATGGGGGTAAGGAGGTTAAAATGCATCTCTACCTTTAATTCTTTCTCATTTCTCATGTTATGCTGTGGCAGTATCAATTATCTGTGTATTTATAAATTAACTTACCCTTTGTTTTGATTTGTAATTCTTAAAATTGCCTGAGTTTTAAAGTACATTTGCAATATTTTGAACTCTTTTCTATCCAGTATATTTTCATAATTCTGCATAGGATTACATTATACTGTGTGGATTTTTAAATTTGTTATGAAGCTGACACACCTCAAAATGTCCTGGTTATTGTGGTGGTGACTTTAGCTTTTTACAAGTATTTTACTATTCAAAAATATTTTGTGGTAATTTTGGTAGAGGGAGAACTTTCATCAGGTTGTCAGCTTTAACTTAGTAATTTTGTTCGATATTCAGCCAAAGCATGACAGTATAATTTGCTATGTTTTGTTCATATATATACCTGTTTTAAACCAATGTTCATAAGTTGATCTTATGGCTAGGAGGAAAATCTACCATTTTGCCCTGTGACATACTCGGAATTTAGTGTATTCTGGGCTGAAAACTATTAGTATTTATCAGTCATGTAAAAGTATATAGTGCCTTATAGTCATACAAGAAACAGGAGTGCCAGTACTCAAATTTTACACTCCGTATGCCATGACAGACCATTAACCTCAAATCCTAAAGAAAAGTGTAGTTCGGAAATATTCAGAATACAATAAACACAGCATGTACTTCAAGGAAGTTTCAATAAACTTAAGTATTTTGTATTCAGTGTATTGGTTTCATAGTGCTATGGCCCTTCCTTTTCCAAGAAAAGCTGTATTGGAAAAAACTGGGATTAATAGGTTTGATATACAGTGGCTGTGGTAGAAGAGTAGATAGCTATCATGTAGCCAAGAGCTTTTGGTTTACTGCTGTTCAATAGGACTATAGCTAGAAATAGATCAGAATCTGATTTTAAATGATCTCAAAAAAAGTGTTGGAATCCTTCGTTGCACTTCCAATAACTAACAGTAGTAGTGTTTGGCTGCTTCTGTGGAAACACATTGAAAAAACTGAGGTTAGCCGAAGTAAAATAGAAAGCTTCAAGCATGTGTCAGGTGCTACTTTGTGTGTTAAGTATTACATTCCATTTTTTTTATCTTTGAATAAGTCCAAATTTATCAGAACCTTTCACAGTACTGCTAAGCCCCTCTGTATTTCTACATTGCTTACAACATGTATGTGTTAAAACTCATTAAGACAAGAAACCAATTTGCTTCCTGTTCATCAACAAATAGAAAACTCAAGTATGCCTTTTGGGACAAGTACTGTTAAGTTATGTTACGTAAATGTGATTGTGCTTTATAAGAATATACATTATAGTAAGGAACAAGCTGATTTAAAGGCAATCTTTGTTTCAGATGATTTGAGTGAGAAGCTAAAGCCATTGGTTGAGAAGGAAAGAGAATTCATTCTAGATTTGAAGAAAAAGGAGTGTCAAGAGAGAAACTGTGATTATGATGGAAGAATCAATGCATGGGATCTTCATTATTATATGAACAAAACAGAAGAGCTGAAGTACTCCATAGATCAAGAAAAGCTGAAGGAATACTTCCCAATCGAGGCTGTTACGGAAGGCTTATTGAATATTTACCAAAAGCTGCTTGGACTTGTATTTGAGGAAGTGGAAAGTGCTCATGTTTGGCATGACAGTGTTACTCTTTATACAGTAAAGGACAATTCAACAGGAGAAACATTAGGGCAGTTCTACTTGGACCTTTATCCTCGGTATGACTTAGTGCTTTATATATATGTTTAAAATGAACTTGGTTTACTGGGTTGCTGTTGCAGGTGAAATTAAATACATTGGGAAGTAAATGTTTGTCCCACTGGTGAGACTGTTGCTGTTGGGCTGCTTTCAGATAGATTATTTTGTCTTTTTTTGTTTTTTTTTCTTCAGTACTAACATATTTCCTGCCCATGTTCACTTTTTGAACCATTAAAACTTTCTTCATTTTGTGTAGTATTGCTGACTAGTCAGTTATCCACCATTCCTCTTTTTCCTTTTCTAACTGAAATACCATGTTTTACTTCTCGTTAATGTTTTAACTATTCAGATCAGTCCTGTTCCTCTCTGCTCACAGTTTATCATTTCTCCCATTTCCTCTTTAAACTTTGTGTGCCTGTTGTGTAGCTAGTTCTGTAAACTGCTAAAGAAGATGTCAGATAGATCAAGACCCAAAAAAGATTGCCATTGAGCACTCTTTGAAATGTACATATAGGTTAATCTCTATTGCTCTCTAGCTATTAGCAGCAGGATCTGTGTTCTGTCAGAGGTTAAGAGAGTTGACTAATTTGGCAAAACTTGTTTTCAGCTATTCCTTTTCGGTCTGTTTCTTGCTGTTTTTTAGTTTCTTTTGTAGTGATTGATATGTTCATGCATTTTTTAAAGCACAAATTTATTTACTTCTCTGAGTAAGGAAAATTAGTGGATACAGTAGTATATATATTTTGCTTTAGAAGTAGGCACAGATTTTCTACTTTATCTATTTGTCTGTTCTCTACTTTCTGCGTATAATGTGAATTTCCGAAGACATTTATTAGTAAGACATTTCTGCCTTTACTACCCCATTGTCTTGTGTCTAGGGCAGAAGTTTCAAAATCATTCTTCCTTAAACTTGGATCACACTGCAAATGCTTTAAACTGTGTTCTTTTGTCTCCTATGAAGAAAGGAAAGTTACTGCTTCAGAGAATAGAACATAGTCCTCTTTGTTATAGTGTTTATGAGTAGTTCAAAATAGAATTGGCATCTGAGGTATATATAATTTGAGTAAAAATCAAATTCTTGTCAATGCTGCTATGAATCCTCAAATAGTGTTCTTTAGGTACTGTTCTCCCCTCTTCTGCTCTTAAGCAGAATCTTAAGCCTAGCAACTCATAGAAGTCATAATAAAATTTCTGTATGGTCATCCTAATGAACACACATAATTTCTTCATTTAAAGCTTTAAAGAGACACCAGCTCATTGAACTTGTTCTTGAATATTCTGGTGAGCAGGATTCTGATTTCAAGATAATTTCTGAAATATTTTCTTGTACAGAGAGGGAAAGTATGGGCATGCAGCATGCTTTGGTCTCCAGCCTGGCTGTCTTCTCTCTGATGGCAGTAGAATGATGTCTGTAGCTGCTCTGGTAACCAATTTCACGAAACCAGGATCAGATCGCCCATCACTGCTGCGACATGATGAAGTAAAGACATACTTCCATGAGTTTGGTCACGTAATGCATCAGATATGTGCACAGGTTAGTGATGTTTCAGTTTCAATTTTCTTACATTTTTCGTAGCCTCCAAGCAATAGATAAGTTTATTTTGGAAATTTTACAATTTTAGCAAAGTATATGTACATTTTTTTGGTTGTATTTCAAGATGACCAGTTGTTTTGTCTGTTTTTGATCTCCAGTTAAAACAACACATCAGTGAATACACTTTTCAAAAAATATTTTCAAAAGAGCATCTACTTTTGCATTTGCACCATTGGGTTTTAGTGATGATTAAATAGATCCACGTGTAAGGTAGAGAAGGTGCCCAGTTGTGACTTCTGTTACAGCTGTCTGATGTCTTTTTACTACTCCTTGCAACATACTAGATTTCAGAAACAAACAAAAAGTCTACTATCCTCATTAGTGCAAATGATTTATGAATTCATATAATTATGTCCTTAACCTCCATTGTTTTTGTAGTACACTTCAGAGCTATCATTCTTCCTATTAAAAACATAAAGCAGGTCTTGCCCGAGCTATTGTATTTTCTGTTCTCACATCTCACTGGCAGGGTTCTCACTGAGACCAGAAAAAAGTGATTTACAGATTTTGCACCAAGGTATCATTAAATACTGAATTTGTTGTTAACCTAATAGAAACTTTGTATTTCAGAAAAAAGGGAAGTTGCTGTGTTTATTCACTAAAAAAAAATCACATAATTATCCACAAAACGTTGTGTAGTGTTGCTGTGGCCTATAAAACAGTACCAATTCATAAAATCAGAGCAATATAATGCACATTGAATATTAATTATGTCCTTGTATGGGAACTGCTGAGTCATGGCCTGAACCTCTGATTGATCACCTGAGGCGAGCAATGAGTCACCCATGGGAGCACAGGTGAAGGCAATTCACCCTGCTGCCTGAAGGGGTGGAGCCTGGCTGCACCTCTCCTACACCTATTTAAGAGCTGGCTACCCGTGGAGAAGGATCTCTTATGGAGATCCACTCTGCTGGAGTTTCATAAGTGAGCCCACAATATAGGTAAGTGTCCTATTTATTCTCTTTGTGTTATTATAATCTGCTTTGCCTAACTCTCTTGTTTATTTCATAATTATAACATCTTAATATTCATTGATTATAGAGTCCTCAATCCCAGAGCCTAGGACTGCAGAAAAAGCAAATAGACACATACAAATCCACATATTAAATCTAGAATTAAACAAACGATGCTCCATCACATTTAAGAGCAAGTAGCTATGCATTCACTTATATTTTTTGCATCTTGAAAGTGATGATAATGTGATCATCTTCACCTGAAGACAGTTCAGAAATCAAGAAATAAATCAAGAAATTGAGAAATAAAACCTGCTCTTTTTTTCTCAATTACCTGAGAGGTGTTTATGAATTAGGTACATTCAGCTTTACAACAAAATTCTGGAAGCTGATGAAGATGTTCTGGCTGTTGCAGAGCCCTGTCTGGGTAACCTCAATGTGGACATCCACTTGCTGAGAACTGCACATAAGTCAGAGAGCTTTCTTTCCAGTTGTCTCTCGCTGCTGTGCTGTCCTCTGCTTGCATTGCTACTGTGCTCACTGCTGTTGTATTTTATGTGAATAATTTAATGGATTAGTACATACACCAGCAAATAACATCTGTATCGTACATAGGAACATCCTGTGCTCTGAGATTTTCCACATGCAAAGCAATGTCTTGTTTCATTTGTTAATTTCTTTTTTAAGCATGTTAAAACTTGATGTTTAAAGAACATAGGAGGATCTAGCTGAGCGGGAATCTGTGAGCAGCAGGTCAGTGTTTGGAGGGCAGTAATGTGTTGGAAGTCTGCTGGCATGTGAAATATCGGAGTAGAGACAGGATCTTTTTATGATATTAGGGAAGGACAGCTAATCGAGAACCTGAACCAATTTTTCTTTCTTCTTGGAAAACTGGGAGGTTTTGTTTGTTTGTTTTTCCTTTTAGGATCTGAAGTGTTTTTAGTATTAGAATTTTGCTTAGAAGGAAAAATAATAAAATTGTGTTAACAAAAGGAGTAGAGTCACAAGGCAAATCCAGAGTTAGATAAAGTAACTTCTGTTGATGTTCGAACTTCTATCTTTCTAAAGTTATCATCTTTTTAGAAAAGAGCTTAGAATAAATTTTATGGATTTTTGACTGCATTAAGCCTTTCTTCAAAGCCAGTATCTGCGATGGTCTTTTTAAACATGAAGCAATTGACAATGGTGAAGTGTAATAAAATAAGAGAAAAATCTCTGAAGTGCCTGGCTTTCAAAGTGAAGACTCTTCTGTCAGTGAATGAGTATCAGTTTGGGGAACCGTTTGTGGCTAAAGCTGCTCGGGTTTATTTATTTCAGGCCATGTATTACTGACTCAAAAATTGTGCAGCATTTTAACTATATGTTTTATGAAAGAAGACAGTTATTAGGGAAAACCTTGATAGTATAAATTGATCATGTAAAATCTGTGAATGAGTGTGTTAGACTGCAATACAGTGAACAATTTTACAAGAGTATTATTGGAGTTTATTTTTTTACTTTAGGGTAGTATAACATAATTTTATAACAATTAACAAATCTTCCAACTGTAATAAATAAGACAGCATAGAAATATCTGTGTTGCGGTCTTAACCTGAGAGATGAAAAGAATAGTACTAAAAAAATTGAAGTAGAGAATCACTAGCAGAGAATGGAGTAAGTAACTACTTCATGATCTGTTTTGTTGCTTTTTAGTTGTCTAATATATGTATTTATGTCCTTCTTTCTTTAAAGTTAAAAATCTTGTTTTAATTGAAATGCTGAAACTTCAATATCTGAAAATTTGTGTTCTTCCAGAAATCTTGGTTTCCATTTTGATTTAATACAATGGCTTTTCTTTTTAGACTGATTTTGCCAGGTTTAGTGGTACTAACGTGGAAACAGACTTCGTAGAGGTACCTTCACAAATGTTTGAGAACTGGGTGTGGGAAAAAGAACCGCTACAGCAAATGTCAAGACATTACAAAGATGAGAGCCATGTTGCAGATGCTCTCCTTGAGAAACTAGCTGCCTCTAGACTGGCGAATACAGGTATCTGTCTCACACAGCGTGTGTGTAAAAAATGGATTATGATTAAAAATTTGGTTGGAAACCTCAGAGAAACTACTATCAGTAAAACGTAACAAGCCCATTACTTTTCCTTTTTATGTACACTGTCTCTGTCAGTACTGTCAAGAATTAAGTGAGCACTTTAAACCAAAAAGTTAAGTTTGTTGTCTTAATAATTCCTGAGTTTATTTGCTTGGTTACAACCATTAATAAAGGCTGTTCCACTGCATGCAGGAACAGCAGCAGCTCTGGTTTTCCAGCCTTACCCAAAGGATTAATATACCTCTACAATTTTCCCTATGTTAATTTTATTTTATTTTATTTTTTTTTACCCCGGCAACTCTATTTATTTAATGCTGGGTGAGAGAGAGCCTTGGTTTTCCAATTTTTTTTTCTAGTGGCCCTGGGCAGACACTGTGCATTATTAGTATAGAAGTATCAGATTTTCTGCATGTATATTATACATTTCATTTGCACATGTTATTTGACAAAAATGAAAGTTGCTTGCAAGTTTACTCAATGTGCTTACATACGTGATACAAGAAGTGCTGCAGCCTTGCATTGCTTAAACAGCCTCTTAACTCCTGAATCCAGAATCATAACTCTGTGTTCTCCACTTCAGTAGGTACACTGCATTCCCAAACCAAGGTCCCAGTTCTGCTGTCTTTCCACAAGTTGTCTCTACCTTGTCTTTATCTCAAGATTAGCAAGACCAATTTAATGTTATTGCCCCTCATCTCGTTATTATTATATCCCTCTTTCCACTCCATCCCTGTAATCAGAGCTCCCTGCACAGCATCATTTATTGTGCAATTTATGTCATTAAAGCACTGCTGTTTATTTCATACTTCTTCCCTCTCTTAAACAAGAAGTGCCTGTCCTTTCAGCTGACAGGCACTGTAACTACATAAGCATTTTATGCCGAGTAGAGGGTCGTATCTTGTAGCTTCTTCAAAATATCAGAGCCTACAGCAGCAGCAGTTCTTGCTATCTTTGCAGTGTGTTAGGCAGTGTCACTACATACACTTACCATCATCTGTGCAAGCCCTGTATGAAATGGCAACTAGAACTGATGACAGCTGAGAACATGATTTTAAATATTGATATTTGCTTTTAAAATACCTGCTTTTATTACTCTTTGATCTGTGAGGAAAGTAACACTTGAAAATATGGACCTTATAATGGTGATTCAAAAATATTCCTCTGGTTTTTTTTTTTCTTTTTTTAGCTGAAGCATTTGGATGGACATGACATAACTCAAAGTCTTTTCTGTAGTTAAAATTCTGAAAATTTAGAATGTTTGTTGAGATCTTTGAATGAAAGGTGCTAAAGAAACTCCAGCTCTTTTGGTATTAGTAAGTTGAATATTCTTATTCCATCAGGTTTTCTAACCCTCCGCCAGATTGTTTTGAGCAAGGTTGACCAGGTGCTCCATACAAAACCATCTGTTGACCCAGGAGATGAATATGCCAAATACTGTATGGAGATTCTAGGAATTCCGGCAACCCCAGGTATATCAGTACAGTATGCCCAAATACTTCATTTAAGTATGCTTTCCTATCCTAATAATGTTTGGCTTACAAAAAAAAAAAAAATAATCAAAGTTGTTGTTTGTAAAATAACCTAATTTATGAAGCTGAAATAATTATTTTGAAAATTGGAATAATCTTAAAGATCTCTTCTGAAGGAAGATGGAAGTATCAAAAGCTGTACTTTTGCAAGTTGTATTTCGCAGCCAGATAATGTGAATATGGTGTTAAATGTTCTGTCACATCTGCTTCAGATGTGCAAGTAGACCAAAATGGAATGTTCCTTTTGTAGTCACCAAAATATGCCTAATGCTTTTAGACCTGGTGATGTTAGTAGTTCTTAATTATATCATACAAATCTGTATTAATTTCTTCAAATTTTGTATTTTTCATACATAAAATAAATGACTGCATTTGATTTTAATTAATGTGAACTTTTTAAGGAACGAACATGCCAGCTACCTTTGGGCATCTGGCAGGTGGTTATGATGGGCAGTACTATGGATACCTCTGGAGTGAAGTGTTTTCCATGGACATTTTTTATAGCTGCTTTAAGAAAGAAGGCATAATGAATCCGAAGGTAGGTAATAAATGCTTTCTTTTAAAGATTCCTGTTGTGCTTTATGTCTGAAGACATTTATTGCAATAGAAATTGCATAGAAATAACATCTCAAGTACACTTCTTGTCAAGTTCAACCAAACTGAAAAAAAAGTGTGTAAATTTCTTTTGAAAATTATCTTGAAATTTTGAGGACTGCATGGATTTTATTATAATTATATAATATATATAATTAAATATATATAATTATAAATACAATTATATATTTATTATATTATATATTATATAGAGTCATATATTTTGCATTGCTTTATAATTTTTAGGACATTTAACATATCTTAATACTTTCCTCTTTAGTTTTAAACAAAAAAACCCATACTCCTCCATTGAAAGAGTAGATAAGTATTCTTTCACTATGGAATATGAATACAGCCTTAAATGTGGTATTTTTTAAGTGTTACTCAGTAAATACACTTTATTTTGTTCTTTCACAGCATACTGCAACTTAATTTTTTTTCCTCCTTACTTTTTCTCCCATGTGAGTTTCGAAGTTCAAGTTACTGATGGATTTCAGATTTACTGGGCTTTTTTCTCTTTGTAATTCTTCAGCCTCTTCTGCCTCCAGCAGGAAAGAGGGAGGGACAGTCAGTGTTGTAATGAGTAGTCCTACCAATTTGGACAATTTTTTAATTTCTCAACAATTATAGCATTGGAATTCTATCTGGAGATGCTACAGCTTTGTCATGGGAACAATCTTTTGATTTTCCTGCCTGTTCCATCTTCACACAACGCATGCTCCTCCAGGGTGATAACAGATAACAGAAAGACTGTGATCGTTGGTCCTGGCCTTCAGAACTGTTTTGAGTGATAGTGCAGGCAAAACCCTGAGCCATAGTTTATCAGAACTGCTCTGTGACCTTTACTACACCCTAGGGATGGAAATGCAGTTTATTCCAATTTTTTTTTGTGTAGGTTTTTGTTTTCTTTCTCAGTCACTGAATGGGCACTTTGAGAAGTGTTCAGTTACATGAGGACTAAGTGGATATTTGCAGCTAAGAGGCAACTAGTGCTGCTTTTAAGGGAAGCTTCCTGTTGCAGCTAAGAAGATAGAAATAAAAATGGTTATTTGTGTATGTGCGTTCACGTGCATGGGCATGTGTGTGCCTGGCTCGCTCTCTCATGTGTGCAAACATACTTTCTTTGGACGTTCACATAACCTCAGGGGGAACTTCCAATGGAGATTTGCTCACAGTTTCATGGCAGTACTATCCTTTTAAGTTGGTTCTCTTTTAATTTGTTTTTTGTACTTGCACTCTATTTAAGTGTAACAGTGTTCTGCAGGGTGGGAAAACTATCTTTTATAAAAAGTTGCTAGATACTAGTGAGATTTTTTTGTAGGTACAGTTCTTATGTCTAGATTTAGACTACTTTTCACAACAGCAGGAAAGGAAGTCAGTTATAGTATTACGGCAGGGGCTTTTAGAAATTTGGCTTACCTCTTCCTGTTAGAATAAGATTTCTCTTCCTGTTTTGAGCAAGTTATTGAAACTCATTTAAGCATCTCTATCTGGAACAATTATTCAGCAAACACTAACATTGTTAATTGCCAAACTCCTAAGTCCATGCACATTATCTGGAATTATTTCTGGTCCCTCTAGAGCTGAGTAATCTGCTGACCGGAAGCACAGCAGCAAAAAGGCACATTTACACAAATAACATTTTTAAATCGAGGAACAATACATTCTTTTTTTCTATTAACATTCAGGAAACTAAGACAAATAGCAAAATACAAGCAGTCCTTCTTCAGTGATAGATTCTTATTCACTTAGCTTTTTCCATCTGCTCTTTCAATGCAGTTAAGTCATGGGAAGTCCATCAGGTAAAAATACCTCAGATTTTGCACTAGTGATCAGTGAGCAGAGTAGTTCTGTCTCATAGGTTTCGTGTGTGAGGGAAAGATATGTGTATGTACAGTGTACAGTTAGAGTTCTTTTAATTTAATACTAAAAGCATGTAGGACTTCTACATGAAAAAATATTTTCTCATTCATACATATGTCTCTGAGGCCCCAAATTCTCCAGATACATTCTTATAAATGTTTTCTTTTAAAGAATGTCTTCATTTAATGTTGTCTAAGAAGCTCATTTTGTTTTTCCTAACATTAATTTCCTGCATTAATATTATTCTTGCTGAAAATATAAACTGGGTTAAGTTTCCATTATTCTAGCACACTTTAATTGGGAAATCGTGTGTGTATATATTAAATAGTTATGTATATAAAATGTGTGTATGGGCCATGTTATTCCTCACTGGTATTTGTGTTTATCTCTGTACTGTCATTCCTCAAATACATGTGGAAGAAAGAGAAATCATCAGTTAAGGGAGAATGGATGTTTAAGTTCTGTTTGCCTGCATATTGATCGTGTTATGGCTTATAGAATGACCTCCATAACTTGAGCAAGTTAATGTGACTGTAAATCCCAAAATAATGCAAAACCACAGGAAAAATTATTTGAGGGGATAGGTTGAATTTCTCCGGTCTTGAACTGTTCCAGCCAATTTAAGTTATATTGTGGCATATTTTGTTTTATTGTCAAGAAAATCTGGAAAGAGAGGAGATGTATTTAAAAACCTACACAGTTAGACATGACAAATATGTAAAAGTTGCAGCTTCCAAGGTAAGAAATACTAATGTTCTACTTTACCTTTTATCAGGCAGGGATGAAATACAGAAATCTTATTTTGAAACCCGGAGGATCTTTGGATGGGATGGATATGCTTCAAAATTTCTTGGAGCGTAAACCAAGCCAGAGAGCTTTCCTACTGAGTAAGGGACTATGTGTGCAGTAAAACTATGATTCCTTTGTAGTGACATTCATGTATGGAATGAGCTGGAAATGTCAGTGTGATTCATATTTTAACTGTGTATCATTTTAGACAAACTGGGTTACTTTTTTCATGTTTTTTTTAGAAATGTGATTTTTAAATTGCACAGGACTACAGAACGCAAACATCAGGGAAAAAAAAATCTGAAATGTGCAGAAGTTGAGAAATTTGTGTGATAACTTCTTTTTTGAACTGTTACAGTACTAATCACTATGGGGATATGTTGCCTTGTTTCTCTTTTAATAGATGCACTTAAACTGTCTTGTGAATGAATTTTAAAACTGGGGATAAAAGGGGACATTACCAGCAATAAAAGAAACATTCATTTATATTCGGTATTTTTCTATTGCATCAATGGCTCACAATTTATTTTTGGTGGAGTGGAAGTGTTTATTTTATCATGTCTTCATCATCTGACTTTCTGGCAAATTCCGAGAAAGAGAACCTGTACAAGACAGCTTTACAGCATAGATACCTACGTGATGCCTGTGTCTTTCATTTTGATGCATGCTAAATTCTTGTATTATTTGTAACTTCTACAGCATAAGTTTAAAAAAAAAGTCCATCATTTGAGCTACTCCTCTTCATAGAGGGACAACAAATCAAAATATGACACCTGTCATTTTCCCATCTTTTTCCCATCTCCTTTTTTGTTGTTGTTGTTGTTAATCAAAACTCAGGCCTCTCTTTTCCAAACTATATTAACAGTGGCATAAAAGCAATTAAAATGATTTTGGTTGAAACCAAAAAGAATGGGAGGAAACACAAATGTTTGTAGCAAATACATACTGACTACAGGCTTACTCCAGTATGTAGAGTCATAGAATGGCTAAGGGAGGAAGAGATCATAAAGATCATCAGGTTCTAACTCCCCTGCCCCCCTCCAGCTCAGGCTGCACAGGGCCCCATCCAGCCTAGCCTTGGACACCTCCAGGGATAAGGCATTGTCAACTTCCCTGGGCAGCCTGGTCAGCACCTCGCCTCCCTCTGAGTAAAGAATTTCCCTCTAACATCTAACCTAAATTTCTCCTCTTTTAGTTTAAAGCCATTCACTGTTTTCCTATCACCATCAGACTATATGTCCAATATGTCCAGTTCCAATGCTAGTAATCATTTACAGTTTTAGGTCTGAATTCTACACGGTCATCTGCAAGTGATACATGAAAATCACAAATATTAGAATCTCTTCAATGGTATTCAATAGAACATTTATAAAAGAAAGCTGGTGGATTCAATATTATCTTTTAAACATACAATTTTTGATTAATTTCCATTACATTCTGATGGTATTTGTGAGTATTTTACTTTCATTTTGAGTAAGCTTTTTAAAATTCTTGTGATCCTATCTTATGGAAGGTTTTTTTTTTTTCATTCACCTTCCAATGAACTGAAATGTTTTAAAGAGTTGTTTAGTGGTACTTTCCAAAACCAAGCAATGGGAGTTCTATTAAGTCATGGAATGTAGTGTTTCTTTTGCAGCTTCCAGGCAGATTTCCACGTGAGGGAGACCTTTCTCTGCAAAAGCCAGCAGCCTCCTATCAGGATAGATGCAAATGCAGTAGTTATAAGCAAAAATGTGATAACATTTAAAAGTTAAACTTGGGATGGTACTGATGTTGATGATGATAATTTGACTTGTTTATTTTTCTGTTCTTCAGAGTATGTATGTAACAAAGTATATAGTAACTATACTATAGCAAAGTTATTTATTAACTAAGATTCTGCAGTGCAGTAAAATGTCTGCTTTTACATGTATATGAAAATGCCTACAGGATGGTATGGATACCAGTTGGATATCCAGGTGTGTAGGAAGAAGAAAATCTAAAACCAATTTGTGGCCCACGAAGGTAAATATTATGATCTGTATCTGTCCCAGGGAATAGTTTTCTGCAGTTTTCTTTTGTAGAAGCCATCCCCAAAGGTCTCCATCACACTGCTACTAAGACCATCTTATGGCTAAAGTTGCTCTCAAGAAAGGAATGTGTAATGTTCTAAAATGGCTTGGAATCATCTTAAAGTGTTAATGTATCAAAGTAAGCTGCCATTTTTTATGTTGCCCCTTGAAAACATATTGAATCAAATTGAAGCTGTAAAGAATTGATCTTGAAATGGAAAAGATAACCTGGATAAAGACCACTTTTCTGGTTTTGCATTTCTTCATTGTAGGTATGAAACCTTTTCTGGATGTGAGTTTATTCTGACATTATTCCAAGCATGTGACGTAAAATCCCCAAAGACAACGCGTAATATAATCACAGTCTTCTGTTTTAGAAACACAAGTTAATTGCCTTAGTACTGCACAGAAACAATTACTAAACATGCCAGAACATCGGTATCTGGCAAAAAACAACCTGTGTCATAGTTGCTAGACCCATGTTTCCACTGAATTAAATTTCAAAACATTAAAAGCCTATTTAATTCCAACCCAATTTCAGGTATTCACTGTAAAATAATAATGAAGTAACTTGAAATCTTAGTCTAAAAAGCAGCTACATTTTCAAGTTAATAATGGATCTTCTTAGAACTCTCTATATAGAATTTCTTTTTCTTCCTAATCAATTCAAATAGGACTTTGGCCTGGCTACAGTAGCTTTAAAAGAACAGAAGGGATAAGATGGGAGACGTGAGAGAGAATTTATTTAAGTGCTCAGTAAGTGGTTACCAGTAATAGCTTTCCCATTCTGCAGCTTTACTACAAAAGACAGAATGAGTTGGCCATGCAAATTGGTCACAAACTGATGGCTTCAGCCATCCCTGCTGCTGGTCATCTGATACAAGTCCAGCATGCAGACTGCCTGAATTGCTTGCTGGCCATATTAAAAGGATCTGGAGAAAAGGTTTAAATGGTTTAAATTTTGCTCTGTGAGCCTATGGTGGCTGTTGCATATTTTCCCAACTTACTGAGAAGAGTATGAAGATGTAGAGACCATGTTTGTAGAGACCAACTGGAGTCTGTACTTCTCTAGTTCTCCCATTCAGAGAGCTCTGTGCTGTACGTTGTTAATATAATCCTCTTCGTAATCAGTAACTGGGGTTAGTCAAGTGCTGATATTTTTTGACAAATTATTTTGTTAAGCCCTTTTTTAAGAGATGATAAGGGAGCAGGGACTGTAGACACTTGGTATGGAAGAAATAAAACTACTGCAGCAAGAAGTAAATCACGAAGTCAAGGTCTTTGTTTTCCCTCTGAAAAATGAAATGATTTCCAACTATCTTTGGTGGTAGTTAGATGGAAACTCTCGAAGAGGTTTTCTAGAAGTGTAAAGCTGTTTGTATAAGGAGATAAGGACAGAGCTAGAGATTTACTGAATTGGGGTTGCTTGTCTGGGGGAGTTAAGGACTGAATAAGTACTACTAGACATCAAGAAATTATGTGGTAGCACATCAAAGGGAAAGAAAGGAAAATATTAGGTTGAAAAATTAAATTTAAACAGGGCGTTTGGGCAGTAGTTGTAGAATTGTTGGTGTGAATGTTGGGAAGACCATGAAAAAGGCAGTAGCTTAATGCATAATGGTTTATAAAAAGCTAACAATTTTAGAAAATGATTTAGAAAGAAAATGTTAATATTTGTCTCTGAATAAATTCATTATATTTTTATTTGCGTGCCAAAGAACATTAAATTTTGCTTTGCATTTTTTTAATGGTTTAATAACAAAACATAGTAATATTAGTCTCTCAGTAAATTTCTTGTATTTTTCTTTGCATGCTAAAGAACATGTGGTTTTGCATCAGCTTGTTGCTTAAATGCTCATGTTTCTTCCTAATATCTGGAGCTGTTTTTTTTGTTTCACTAGTATTTTGTTCATGAATATAATGTAAGTGATAGTTTCCCCTGAAGAAAGGAAAAAATGTGATGTTGTACAGAGGAAGTTGCAGTTGTGGGGCCTGTGCTGGAAGTCTTGTATCACAATATAAATCACAATATAAAATCACAATATAAAAATGTTATATATCTGAGACCTAGCTAGGATAGATAAAGATGAATTAATTAAATAAATTGCGAGTTAGTGGTTGCCTAGAAACTAATAACGTGACCTAATTTTGTTCAGTATTGATTAACAAAGGATGGACTCAACCAATACTTGCTTGAGTTATACTCCTGATGGATTAAAAGGGCTAAATATATCACTGTTAAATGGGCTAGTGAAAAAAATCAAATGGAATTAAAATTGTGAATGAGAGTAGTACATCTTTAAAATGTAATTGGCAAAAAATATTCACAACTTAAAAAAAGAACACTGCTGACTAAGAACCAATCTGCTCACCAGCAAAACCAGTAATAAAAAATTGAAAAAAAAAAAAAAAAAAAAACCTAGAAATTGGGTCAGGAGAAGGAAACGGCTGTGAAGTAAGAAATTTTTAAGTGTTAAAATGTTAAAGAAAACAGACTATCAAGAAAAAATAACTCTAGAGGTGTACAGCCTCTACATATGCTACATACAGTTGTAGCATATGTTAAGAACTAATCCTGTCTGTATTATTGACCTTTAGTAGATGGAAATGCTAATTTTGCTAATGATGCAAAAATATGATTTTTAATCACTGTTTGTCTTCTACATTTAGAAAGAAGCAACATCATGTAATCATATCAAATCGGAACAGTTGGGTATTTTCCAGTCTGTTATTAAGTGAGGAGTATATTAAGCAACATCTACCAAGAACAAACATCTTTGAGTGAGTAGGATTGAAAAACTTGCACTCTGCAGACTACAAGAATTGATGGGGACAGATTTTTCACAGTGCTGCTTATCTTGGAATACCACATATATGGTATCATAGTAGAACAGTGCTAATTAGTTACAGTGTTCAAAAAGAGCAAATAGGTGACTGCTGGTCACATAGCTTGAAATCTGTCTTCAGCAAAACAATCAATCAATGTAGTTTTGAATCTGAATAATTAAACCATGACTGTATTAGTAGACTGTGAGTGCTGTTACAAAAACAAGTCATGCTTTTTACAATGCTGATTAAAGTGATTGTAGGGAAGATTTAGGTAAGGGTTATTTGTCTTAGTGCTGTATATTTTCATTTGGAATAAGGCAGTATGGTGTCAAAATGCACAGTGGTTTAAGAGCTACCTACCTGTTTTCAGAATGTAGGTGTTGGAACGGAATTACCATTGACCAGTGTTAAAAACGTTCTGCAGTGGTCTCAGTTCATCGTGGCTTAGCCGTGATCAACATTCAATGCTTGAAGATCTGAAAGCAATATAAAAACACTGATGATAAAATTTGCAAGAAATCCAAAAAGACAGTACCACAGATTTCTACTAATTGAAAACTTTGTACATTCATCCTAAAAGTGTATGTAGCATGGGCAAAATAGTAAACAGAAAAGTGGCTTAAAGCTTTGTTGAATTGTATTCTAGGAAGTACTGACTTCCGTAAGTATGTAGAAACTATTTATAGTTGTCAGGCAGTTCAATCTTTATTGATAAGAGATTATATAAATAACAGACAGTCTCATGATGGATGACTTCAAGTATGTTGCTTAATAGCAGGTTAATTTATTACATTAATATTAATGTGTATAGCAGTAGTAAAATGAACATATTTTGGAATTCAGTTTTGCTGATGACATTTTAAAGCAAAGCTAATAGGACTTTTTACTCCAAATAGACACAGATTATTTTATGTATAGTATAGATTTAAGCTCTGAAACTTGCTACCCAGGATTTTTTAGAGACTACAGGTTTTGTGTATTTTCATAATAAGATACAAGAAGTTCCAGTCTTGCAAGAGAAACCCATGGAGTGTATAGAGCCATTCTCCTTTTTAGGAAGACCCTGCAAAGTACAAGGTGAAGATCAGAGTAATATAGAAGAAAGTGTCTATTAATAGTCCTCTGAGGCATATACTTTTAGCTATCTGCTATAGTACTGGATGAACCTGCTTTTGGAAAAAGAGCTGCAGAATGTGCCTGAGAGGTGGAGAAAACTTTCAAAGAGATACTTTCAAAAGCTTTACTTTTCAGCTTAGCAAAAAGAAGATTATGAGAAGACTTAATCATAGTCTAGGTATTGACATCACATATTTATATGTTCTTCAGTTCACTAGGAGAATGTTAGCTAGAAGCTGAGGTTGTTCTTTGAAAGAGAAAATAACAGCATTTTTAGTGGTGAGGGAGACTAAATAATGGGGGGAAAAAAACTGCTCTGAAGATGGGTAGAGTTGTCTATTCCTAATGGCTTCACATCTAGAAAAATAATGCTTGTCTAGGAGATATACTTTCCCCAAACACAAGATATTAGGCTTCATTCCAAGTGACAGTGAAAGGGAATGGCAGGTGAAATAAAAATCAGATCAATTTTGTCGTCCTTTTCCCCTTCAAAATTCTCTGATTCCATAAATCTTACTTTACCAAGAAAGGTTTGTTGCGTGTTTTTGATCAGACATGGTAAACCCTGGGTAAGCCCAGCTGTAGGTCCCTCCACTGTTTCTTAAGGCTGAACTTAATGAGCAGTTGTGAATCTGAATATAGGCAAATAACATACTTGAAGTTCTTCTCATTCACCTGTAAATCACTGTCTTCCTTATCATAGAATCATTTAGGTTGGAAAAGACTAAATGTCATCAAGTCCAATTATCACCTAGTCTTACCAAGTCCACCACTAAACCACATCTCTTAGTGCCATGTCCTCATGTCTCTTAAATACTTGCAGAGGTGGTGACTCACCACTTTTCTAGGCAGACTGTTCAGATGCCTAACCACCCTTTTTTTCTTCCTGCTATCAAACTGAAACCTTCCATGGTGAGGTCAACTTGAGCCCACTGTTTTGTGTACTATCACTTATCACCTGAGAAAAGAGGCCAGCATTGTCCTTGATCTAACCTCCTTTCAGGTAGCTGTAGAGGGGTGAAGTCTCTTCTGTGCCTCCTCTTCTCCAAGCTAAATAACCCCAATCCTCTCAGCTTCTTCTCACGTATTTTGTTCTCTACCTCCTTCTTTAGCTTCATTGCACTTCTCTGCATGTACTAAGCAACTCCATATGCTAGCAGTGAGGGACCCATACCTGACCACATTACTCAAGGTATGGTCTTACCAAGCTGAGTACAGAGGAGTGATTACTTCCCTAGGTCTGCTGCATGCACAGTTTCTGGTGCAGATCAGAATGGTGCTGGCCTTGGCCCACTGGGCACACTGCTGGCTTGTGTCTTTGTTTTCCTCCAGGTTTTTTCCTGTGTGAACGTTTATTCTACTGGAAACATCAGGCTATTCCTAAGCCTGAAGCTGAAATTCTGATCTATGATGGCACTGAAAAGCCAAATCACTTTTTTTTTTTTTTTTTTTTTTTTCCCCAGTTACAGAGTACTCTTTAATACACTGATGAAATCTGAGGTGTCTGGCTTTCATCTCTCTCATCCCCTAGGGATGACACAAGTCTGCAAATTCTGATTGAAATTGCTTAATTCACAAATTGATTTAATTTTATCACTCTTGTTGTGCCATTTGCTATGCAGTGTGGTAAGCTGTGAGTAGATCTCTACCTAGGAACATGTCTGCCATGAAGATAAAGAGGGAAAAAGGCTTCCTAAGTGGGGTTAGCAGGGAAAATGTGCTCTGGGTTGGACTGCAGTGAGTAAATTATTTTACTAGAATACTTGAGGGTCAATACTTTCACTTAGGTAAAACATAAATATGGTATGCAAAGTATGCTTTCTGTGATGAAGGAATGACATATTAATGAGGTGGTTGTTCCCATAGAAATGTGTGAAAACTAACTACAGAATCTAAAAACTGTTCATCACCAGCTGAGAAAATACTAAGAATTGGGTGATGAATTCCAGGTGATGATCCAGGATCACAGGAAATGACACGTTCATTACAGGGAAAGATTTGTCTACACACCATAGAAGGTTTTGGTCAGTTCAGTCACATAACTGTGTCTCATGGGCTTTTTCCTTGATAAGTGCACATATGTTGTAATTTATCCATAGGTTTCAAGGCAAAAAACAAACAAACAAAAACAAAACCAGTATTATGTGGAGAGTCCTGCCTAAGTCCTGTGAAAGCATGTCTAAAGCCAAGGCCAGGGCCTGAGCATTGTACATTCTTGAATAAGAACAATTGCCCTCTCTGCAGTGATGAGAATTGCCTTCTCTGTATCACATTATCATCTTTGCCAGCATCTTTTCATTAGAAGATAAGTAGCAGGGATCCAAGAGACAGAAGAATTCTGCAGTAGAGAGGCTGCCATTTTTAGCTGGTGTCCAAAGACAAGAGGGTCTCCTAATCCTGAAAATTTAAGAGCGGCTTTGCGGTTTCAATTTTTTTGGTTTGGTGGTCACTTCACACCCAAAGCAGAGACTGAAATTGACTGTCTCAAAACAAAAAGAGGGGAAAAAAAACAATTCAAGACTCTCCTAAGTGCTTACCTGGACTTGGAGAATGGAAATTCTATTTGTGTGATACAGGCATTTGATCACCATGAGCTATGCTCTGTACTTGGTGTGTTATTTTACAAGCTGCATGGATATGAATTCTTATGCCACTGTAGGAGGATTTGCCAGAGAAATCCCTGATATGTCTGTGGAAATAAAAAGTGTTCAGTTATCAATAAATATAAAAAAATATTTATTTAAATTATTATTTAAATATTTATAAATTAAAATATTAAAAACTGATATTGAAACTTCTTTATTATCATTGCTGGAAGCATCAACAACAACAAAAAAAAAGATGCCTGCCTAGATTATTTCCTCACGATAACAAAGTTGTATAAATCACTGATACAATATTCCTGTTATTTAATTATGTATTACATTAATTTCATTAAAATGGAAATTTGCATCGAAGGCTTAAATATATTACTAACTTCATTAAATAGAAGGCAGCTTTGGGTTTGTGCAAAATCATTATAATAAAGTAGAAAATGTAGAAAATAGCAGAATGAGAGTTTTCAGAATCAAAATGTTGAATGTAAGAGAATATATCCCTCATTTAATTTCTCTAGTGGTGAGGTCTCACTCAGTATTTTATCTCTTGAGCTTATTGTTTAGCTAGTATAAAAATACTTGACTTAGAGGTGTTACATGTTTCGTATGAGCTATTTTTCCTCTGACTTAGGCTAGTTACCCTTTAAGGAGAAATAATAGCTCAGGAAGTTTGTTTAGTTTGTTAATATAAACCAGATAATAATTTTATTTCTAAAATATTCCTACAAGTCAGAGATATGAATACAAATCAATTAGCTGTCAAAGAAAACAGCATTTAATTTTCTTATACAGATTTAATGGAACTGCATCATTTTAATTTAAGAGAAAGTATAGCAGTAAGAACTCTGGAATGGTTCCTCCCCTGTCTGAAAACTTTCAATATGTGACTTGCAAACTGATACCTCAGAGTAGGCAACAGGACATCTTTAAATAATGTATGATTCTTTTGATACATTGTTAATACATCCAAAATAGCCTTCAGAATAGAGAATAGCTTTAAGTAACATTTCTTCATTCATTTTCAATCAGATTGTCATCTGAATCTTCTTAAAATGCAAATACAAGCTGAGCCTGACAAAGTTTTCCTAGTGCCTTTTTCTCAGGACTGGGAATGCCTTGTATTTTGTTAGCAGGTACGCTTCCATCTTGAAATGTTCTAGTTTGTAAGTACTTTGTTCATTCTGCTGACAGAAAAATAGGGAATGAATAAAAAGCTCCATATCTTCTCCTTGAGCACAATGTGTAACTCATCTATGTGTAACTTGTATTTGTTAATAGCATTTTATGGCTACAATTTTACACACTGAATGACAGAGCCTACAGTTCATTATTTAAGTAAAGCTGATTTGGGGGGAGTGTGGTTTTTTTTGTTGTTTTTGTTTTTGTTTTTTTCCTGATGTATCTAAAGATTTGTATCCTTCTCTTATTATTATTATTTTTTTAAAGCTAAAATTGACAACAATATCCCTTTTAATGTATAAAAAATTAGACCTGGAGAAGGTGAGCTTCAAAAAAGTATATCAGATTTTTTGTTGACTAATACAGTTTTTTTTTTTTGGTGACTGAAAAGGCCCAAAACAAATTTCTGTGAAGAGAATTATTTACTCTGTATACCCTCTGCGCCGTTCAACACACCCTGCTCTCCAATCCACCCCTAATTGGAGCATGATTTGTGCCAATACATTGCTGGTTAGAGAGCCTTGATTTTTGAGCCTTGCAATTCATTGCTTTTGGCATTTAATTTTGTTACAACAAAGAATCTGATAGGTGAGGAGTGCTGGGGCCCTTTCTCTGAGCAGAGCAGAAGTTAATGCAATTACCTTCATGGAGTCTAGGTGCTGATGCAGTTGCTTGTAATAGAATGTCACTTCTGAAGAAAAAAAGTCCCTGGCATGGAAAGAAATAATATCTGGTTCAAGTGCATCTCACAGGGACACAATGATTGAATTGCACTAGAAAATACAGGGCTAAAAGTACATTTTTTCATGTACTTGTACATGTTTTTAATTGTGTGTGCACAGTCCATTAAAAACATAAAGGAAATAATGAAATACTATTTATGCAATCTTTTCTACTGCACCGATTTATGTGCAACAGCCTACTGTATCATTCAGTCTAAGATCTAGAAAAGTTGCTCAGTCAGTGCCTTCAGAGTTGTTGCATCAGAGTCAGACTCGTGGAGCTCCCTCCCAGTGCCTTCTGTTGCTGGGGGCTGGGTCACTGAGGGCAGGAGGGACATGCTGCTCTGCTGCAGTCCTGCTGCTCCATCTTGCTGCAGCCTGAGTCAGTTTCCAGCTGCTATTACAGAATACCCAGCTCATGCCCTGTGGCTGTGGCCTGGGGGGGCCCTGTTTGGGACTGAATGTTTCATTTGCAGTTGAGGCTGCTGTAGGGGTTGTGGGAGATCTAGCATTTCAAGGGATTTAAAGAACGTTAAAGTATGCTGTTACTGAATTGTTCTGATTTGTCAGAAATGTTACTGAATTGCATGTTCTTATAGGTATATAATATGGGTAAGTAAGTCTGTTTTCTTGAGAATAACCAAAAGGATATTTCAAAACAAAATTATCTGCCAAATATCAAATGTGTGCCCTAAGGCATGGACACCATATGTTTTCAATTACTGAAATACAAAACCAGGTTAAGGTATTACATACATTTTAAGCAGCCAAAATAATTCAGGTGAAGTTTTCTTCCCCAAAAACAGACTGTGGAATACGTTCAGCATGGAGGTCAAACAGTTACAATGTGGCAAATTCAAAAGCAATTAAAAACTGATTATTATAAAAGGCAGTGTTGGGCCGCCTAAATTGCAGGCAGGTCTATAAGCCCAACCTATAATTTACTGCATGTAGAGAGTAATTTCTAAATGTAGGATTATAATTTATAAAAACAGATGGAGAAAGAGTTTCCTGGTATGATAATTAAGAGCTGGTACTGATTGAAATGTTTTAGCATTAGTAATGTTGACATTTTTAATTGAAGTTCTGGATTTGAATAGAAAGGGGTTTGGGTTTTTTTTTCATTTGATGTTTTTTTATTGTTTATATTTTGGTCAGTGCTGGAACTTGTTGGAAAATACTCTAAGAATTTTTAGTAGAAAATGGAGAAAGTTACTTCTTTTCTTTTTTTTTTTTTTTTTTTTTTTAATCATTGAAGCACTTACATAAGTATTCCTTTCTTTAAGAAGCAAAGTTTTTATAAAACAGAAAGATTTAAATTTTCTTGTACTACACATAAGGTGTTTTCAGATAACTATCATATGGAGTGAATCATGGGCTGAGGTTTGCTGTTATGCTCATCTGGTGCAGCTGTGTTACGCGAGCTGCCCAGTCAGCTTTCATGCACAAGATGGACTGTGAAGGTCATGAAATATTTAAATGTCTTCTAAGGTACCTCAGTGGCCAACTTTGAAAGGAGAAAACACTGTGTTTTAGATAAGAACCAAACTGACGTTGTCCTTTTTATTATTTAATTGACACGTATTCACATTACCTCAGATTTCTGAATTACACCCGAAATCTCTCACTGTGGAAAAGTACTGTGAGCCTGAAAGGCACGTAGATACCTTTCTCAGCTGTGGAAACTATCGACGCAGTTACTCCATGCAATTGTATGCTCTCAGACTGGGTGAAGTTAAAGCTGTCTCCCAGAAGCAAACCCACAACACAGTACAACAAAGCCAGAGCTGACAGTTATTGGTGAGAGCATCTATTGACAAGGCTACTGCAAAAAAAGCAGTAGGTATCAGTGTGGCTTCTCCTCTGCCTGTAACACTTGCAGATATGGATACGAGGATGTCAGGCTGACAGATGCAGATATAGATGTCAGACTAAGAAAGGAGCATTGTATTTAGTGCCAAGGGCAGGAAAGCAGCTTACCAAATGAGGCAGGAAAACAGCTTACCAAATGACAACAATGTGTACTTCATTGCAAGACGTGTTGAAACTAAAAGTAGAATGACACTGAGTGCATGGTAATTAGAGGAGTAAACAGGAAGGTGACTGTGCTCTCCAACTGCAGAGTTAGTCCTTTGCTGGCAGTAAAATCTGATACGATGTTAAACTTTTAAAAGTGGAAACATGAAATGGTATCTCCAGGAGTACGAACTGAAGTAAATGAGGTATTTGTATGAGAAGTTAAGGTGATGGGTGTTTAAAAGCAGGATATAGAAGAGATAGAAGTTAAAAATAATGTACTGCTATGGGAAGGTGGAGGAAGGAACTTTATTGAAAGGCCTGTTTTGTTTCCATATATATAAGATCTTTAATCTTATTTATCCTGGTGTAACGCAATACATCAGATAAACTTCTCCACTTATTCCAGAGGCACTGAGCCATAAGAGGTCTGGGTCATCCAGTGTGATCCAGCATTAAGGCAGAAGCTTCCAGTATTCCTGCTGAGGTTATATTGGTGGACTCGTGGTACTGGGCAGGAATGCCATGCGGTGGCGCGCTGCATGGAGGCCGTGCTCACTGAGATGTTTTATAGATTGGTTTGCTGAGTTGGTCACAGCAAGTTAATTCTGAAACCTGGGGTCTTTTCTTTGTTGGGCGCTCTCAGTAGCTCTCTAGCCTTGTTGCATACAGTGTATTTGTCTGATGGACATGCATGTTTTGAATTTCATTTCTTCAGATTTCAGACTGCTATGTAAACCAGGATCTCTGTATCTTTCATTCCAGAAATATGATCTTCTATATTATGGACCAAACTCCATAATTAGTAGTCTAGTTTTATGTGATACATTATGCATATTTTAGTGATATCCTTTAAAAATCAAACTTAGGTTAGCCTGTTTTTTGGCATTTCAGTTTGGTTACCTCCATTGTAACTGCTGTGTAAATTATTTATACTCATTTCAGATAGATAGCCTATGATTATTAATAGTTAAATTTCTATATTGCTATTGCAGTTGTTATTTCAAAAGTATCACTGAAACTATGATTCTACCATGCCTCAAAAGCAGAGAGATGTTAACAAGCAGCAATTATGAAAGATTAGTTGCTCTCAATGTAAATATTTCCTCATGGTGCTGACATGTGATGAGTGTCTGTAAAAGAAGAGTGCTCTTGACTGTATACACGTGAAAATTTACCAGGTGTATCTGAACTAAAAACAGCTCACTTTTACTGAAAAGTATTTATTATATACTTCTTTCAGTGTTAGCAGCAGTAGGAGCCTTTTGTTCTGTCGTGCTTCATGATGTATTTTGTGTTGACAACTTTTCAAGTGACTGGGATGGAAGCTAAGCGTCCTGGACAGCAAGGACTCTGCAGTGTCTCAGCAGAGTATTTAATGGCAGCTTGGGCAGCGCTGCAGCACTGTGCCATGGAGACAGGCCTGACACAGACAGAGATCCCATAGGGAAAAGAAGAAAGGAGGTGGTCATGTAATTGAAGACTATACCATAAAGCACATGTACCAGTGGGTGTAATTATGGTTGAACGTAATTATGCGCCTCCTAACCTTACGTACCTTAATTATAGCACCTCCTAATTCTTTGAGTGCTTGCCTTGGAACTCAGTCCGATGTGCTCTGCTGGCCTACAAAACACAGCACAGCTGTGTCTCTCTTGTTGCTTAAGATGGTTACTTGGTTAATGCAAACATTGGTGGGTTTTTTAATATGTATTTAATTTCTTAAAACTAGATAGTGAAGAAATTTGGCAGGTGACTTTGAAGTGGAGCTTTTGCTGGGAACCTTGGCCACCATATTTTCCTGGGCAATGAGAGCTATGCAGGATGCTCAGGAATCTAGGGGTTTTCTCAGAGCCATTTTGAAAGTTACCCAAACCTTGTGCAGGAGCAGAACAGCAGCCACAGGGTCCTGCTGGCATGCCATTCACTTCAACACTTGGTTGGAATGGTCTTCCTGTGCTTGTCCTTGCCCACCCCTGTGGGAAAACCCCTCAGGCCTTCCCTGCAGTGAGCCATGACAAAATGTGAATGTTTCCAGTGTGCACATATCCCAAGGGCTCTGTCAGAAGGAAGCTGTCCAGCCAGTTTGGTCTATGTCATCATCATGAGGGCAGAGAAGCATTCCACCCACTGCTGTGTTTTCCTTTTAGCAGAACTTGGCCTAAACCTCATGTTGATTTGAAAGCACATAACAGCAGTAGACATGGAGATGGACGCTGACGAATACATCTGGATGGTACAATCTTTCATCCCAACAATATTTCTACAACAGATAACAGCAGTAATGAGTACAGTAAGCCCTTCAGGTTCCGGAGTCTCAAAGAGAAGTTCCTGTGCAGAACAAGAAGAGCAGTGTTCTACTTCATCCCCAGAACTGCTTGTCAATGTAAGAGGTCCTGAAAGTTCCAGTGCATTAGAGAAAGCAGTACCACGATGAGGCATGGCTTGAAGTAAAGACTGTCTGGTATTTAGGTTCTAGTGAAAGGTACGAATCCTGCTGCCTATTGAGGTGAGATGAGAGGTGTGGAGGAGCCTTGTTTGCTTTGCTGTGCTGTGATGGGCCGTGTGAGCAAGGAGATGCTCTGGGGCAGGCAGACAGGAGCTGATGATATGGGGCAGGACCCCTCATGTATACCAAAGATATCCCCGGGCATACAGCTTTAGTTAGGCTTGGTGCTTTGATATGTATTCATATTGTTAAGATCTACTGGGGAGCCAAGAACTCTATTATAAAATTATGCATACCATTTTCCCTGAACTTTCCTCGGAAAGCCTATTGGTTTCTTTTGAAGGTGCATCTCTCTGCTTCCTAACCATGGCAGAACCTTCCAGGCTGTATCTCTCTGAACAGCAGTAAGTGCTGTTGAAAGCAGTAATAATTATGCAACCAGCACTTCATTGGACACGGAGGGTGAGCTCTGTACAGCCAAAAGACAAACAGACTGTTGTGCTTCTGATACATGTGAAATCATACACCAGGAAATAAGATCCTCTTCTCTGTAAGTGAGGAGACCTGTAGTGGCACTGGGGAGTCTGTAGGAACTGGTGCAGGTTGCTGTGTGCTCCCATGCACTTCCTGCAAGCAGGTGGTCCTGGTGGGCAAAGAGAAAGTTCCACTGTACTGCGTTTGTACAAAAAGGGAAAACAGTGGTACACCCAGTGTGGCTGCTGTGCAGTAGCAGTGAAACATGTCTGTTGAGGTTTCTTCCTCTCTGGTATCTTGAGACCTGTTGTTCTAATGAGTTCTCTCCCACTCCCCTCCTCGGTTCCCTCTGCAGCTTTGATGGAGCCACCCCCAGGCTCCACATCTGTGCCCTTTCTTCTGGCTCTTAGTAACTCAGGAATGAAACAGGAGCAGCAACTCATGGCAGAGAGGGAGAGCTTCTTGTTAATGATGAGGGAAGGCCGCAGGAGTCCTCTGCTCCATCTCTCCAACAGTGCTTTCCATCCCCACGCTGATGTCTGAACCAGTGCCTCTCTGGATGCTAGCTGCTCTATTGAAGAGTCCGAACTAGATGGTTTCACCACCTGGGGGCTCTGAGGAGAGCTAATCTCCTAAGAGGTGAACATACTAATTATATTGGTAATTACTGTAAAGCCTTTATGCCGCTTTTTTGCTTTTTTGCCAGTGCCCATTGCCATGGTGACGGCAGCAGGTACAGCGGCATGCCGCAGAGTCCTGGGCGGAGGGTGGGGAGCTGGTGTTCAAGTGCTTCTAGATTTTACAGCACTCAAGATGTTTCTTTGCTGCAAACAAAACTTAAAATATCAAAAAGCTATCAGAGAAATTGAGATCTCCTCTTCGTGAGCTGCTTGTTCTTTCCTAAAACATCACTTCTGTAGGTAGGTGTGCTGGCAGGTCCTGCAGGCTGGTCTGCAGCCAGAGACCTCGAGGGTGTCCTGTCTGACTCAGCTACTGCTTTTCTGCAGCCTCCTGGGCTGAGAACAACAGTCCTGCCACTTCCTGGCTCTCAGACCCTGTCTGCTGGGTGAATTTGGGAAAAGAAATTCCCACCAGTGCATCAAGTGTGTCTGAAATGGTAAACAGACTGTGCTTGGGCTGCTTTGTAGTGACTTGCAGGCTGTGTTCAACTTATTCTGGCTGCTGCAGAAAGTTCTGAGGTAGTTAACATTCTTATATTCAATAGTGTTTTTTTCCCATATACTGTAAATATCAATCATTTACGCTTTCCTTATGAAGATGAAATGGTTCATAGTGTGGAGACTTGTTACCCAGGTGCCAGGCAATGCCAGTGCTCCTCCTGCCATTGTTGTGCACTGCACTGCATGTTCTGGAGTCACGAACAAAAGAAAGCAGTCAGGCACCTCCTTTCTGCCCGAGTGAGTTTCAGAACTCACAACATGCTCCAACAGGAGCACACCAGCAGCGAGAGCAAAACGTTCTGTTTCTGTAGACAGGCGCCTTTATATGGAGCGTGTTAAAAATACAGTATCATAATGAAAAGGTACAGGGATTTATTTTTCATAAATAAAAGTTACAGGGATTCTGTAACTAATTCCTTTCTTATATTTTTGGAAATACTAACATCCAGAAATATTACTTATTTTCCTGTGATGACCTCTGGTGCACTCTTAACAGAAAATTCTTTGTTAATTAATGTATTTCTTTCTGTTTGGTCTAAATAATTACTCAATTCTGCAGTTGATATTGTTTCACTCTTAAACAAACCTGCTGTGTATAGCATTATACCTATCCTGTTTTTCAAAGAAAGTAAGTCAGAATAATAGATAAATCACAAATGCTAAAAAAAAAAAAAAGTGTCTTAGAATTTAAAGAGGAACTAGATTGTCATCAGTCTTCAGAATCAGGTGCTTATCTCAGAATGTAGGATCATAAATACTTGCATCACTTGTTTTATTTCCTTCTATACTTGACATTATTTTTATGACATAGCACCAGTTTTGTAACTGTACATATCTAAAATAAGAGATAGCTAATATTTGAGGTATTTTATCTTCAGTGATTTCAGGCAAAGGAAAATTGATTTAAACTCTGAGTCTTTTCCATGCTCCGAGATAGCTCAAGACTGTGAGTTACACTGTCCCTTGCCTGGCAAAACACTTAACATGACAACAAGGGAGACAAATCAAGCAAGGGGTCTAAAGAAAAATGAGAACTGAGAATAAAAACCTCTGTGCAGTGCCCTTCTTATTTTACAGGCAAGTGAAGTAGTCATTAACCCTGCAGTAGGGCAGGGAGGGCCATACCCCTGCTGTCAGGATGTTGGTGCTGTGCAGCCTGCTTTCCTTGGAACCTTCCTCTGAGACAAGGCACATTACTAAGTATTAAAGTTGTATAGTGTCTGTGTGTGAAGACAGCAGCAGTGGGCTAAGACATCTTGTGCTAGCCCCTTGTCTTCATTTCATTTCTCTGACATTGTTTTGCTAACATCCATATGCACACACACTAAGGAGATGTGATGGCACTCGTGTCACTGTGTGGCTGCACACTGACTGCTCTGCTGTGCAGGGGATGTCTGTCTGATACATGCTCCAGCTCAGGAGGAGCTTCATGAAAGCAGAAGAGGGTTCCAGACATGGGAATACTGATTCTTCATTAATATGCACAAGTGCAAAGACAACAGTCCACCTCTGAGCAGGGCAGCTTTACAGCTTGATATCCATCTCCCAAAAACTAGAAAGTTCTCCACAGGAAAACAAGGGTAAATGAGGGCACATGATGGTGTTTCACATCCTCACAGAGATGGCTGTCATCCAAATTTCCCTCACTGAGAAATTTAGCAGAGCTTCGGATCCAGTGCCCAGGGTAAACCAGGGATAGCACACATAAAAATGCCTACATGAAGATATAGTGGAGTCAAGGATGGTTACGCACGCGCACACACACACACACATACAAACCTGACCTGAAACTGGGAAACTGAAAGATCTTCTGTCTTTACAACAACGTACTTTGCTTATCTTCAGTTGCTTCCTGCAAAGCAGGAACACAACTGCTTTCTGAAGGTGCAATATTTGAAAAAACAAGCTTGCAGTTGGCTGTGTTGGAGAAGGGGATGGCTCATCTAGTCTGTCTGACACCTGAAATGTGTGTGTAGTGTTCAGTTATAGGGCTGACTCAGCTCTGGATCTCTGTGTCTGAAAGCAGAACTCTTGCTTAGCAGCAGCAGGGGAAGCTGAAGAAAAGCAGTTGCAGGGGGGAGTGGAGAGCAAATAGTGTAAAAAATGAACAAAGACTTACTTAGTGGCAGGGAGAAGCTTGTATGCTGGGGGATGGGAGAAGATAGAACCTCTTTGCAATGCATGATGCAAACTTCAGCACTTCACAGAGCCATTTCCTTATTCTGGCACTGGTGTGTAGGTTTCTTTTGCAGAAACAGGCCAGTGAGTGCTGTCAAGACTGACCACAAACCAAACTCTGCCCGTGCTGCAGTCCATGACCCAGTGGAACATTTGCCTTCATTTGTAGCTTTAGCAATGAGGCCCTGGAGCTGCATTGCGTGATGACAGAGCCATTCACCTGAGAGCTGCTCTTGCCCTTGAGTGTGTCCCTGCAGGATTTTGTTTATTCCCTTTTCACCTCCCTGAGTGCATGGCTTTTTGTACCTTTTAGAGGAAGCTGTGCAGCCACCTGTTCTTATTGGCAGGCTGAACTGGCTGAATATTTCTTTCTCATAGGCCTGAGGCTGGTGTACAGGGAAGAAAACAGCCAAACACAACCATGTTGTGCTCTCAGCCACCTCTGAGCGATGAAGTGCATCATTAAAGGCTTTGGCTGGCGGATGGTTGCCAGCCCCCACACATGGGCTGTGCCAAGTGGGTTCTGAGTGGCCGAGGAGAGAGTGGATGAGCCGTTCTGCAGCTTTGCCATTTAGATATTACCGTGATGTTTAGATGTCACGAGCCTGCAAGTGAGGAAACTTATCCGGTTTATCAAGCTGAGCTGCCTTTTTGTCTGGTTATCTCGTCTCATTTTCCGGCTAGGTGTAATGCAGTTTGTGGTTTGCCTCTGGTCTTCAGAAGGGAGGAAGAGAGCAGTGTGGCTGCTTTGATGTTAGCAGCTCTGGAAGACTCAGACTCCTCCTGTTTCTGTACCCTGAGGACAGTCCTACACCACTGCAGCATCATGGGACAGCCCAGCCACCCCAGTGACCCAAGTGTTGGCCTTGGCTTGCTGCCACCACCGAGCCCTGCGCTGGGTAACTCTGCTGCTTCTGTCCATCACGTTTCCTGCAGTGTCTCATCAGGCATTGGCATGAGACCAAGAAGAGTTCAACAACTCTGACGGCTTCCTCTGACACTCCAGTATCTAATATTTGTATTGCACTGGTGCAGGTACTGCTGCTGCACTACCGGTACAGAATGAGGGAGGCTCCCATCCCAAATTGCCTACAGCCCAGAGCAAGAAGGATTTACTGGTTGCCTGTCACAAATGGTCTGTGGCAGACTGGGATGCAGAGTTCAGAGCAGCTAAATCCTCGATCGTGAATTAACAAGATTATCCTTTCACTCTGAAAACAAGATTGAGAGAGATTTTGATAATAGCAGCCCTGCTCCCCATCTAAATTACACTGAGTTGCTTGAGACACATTTAGGATTTACAAAATCCTAAATTTTAAAACATAAAACATTTAGGATTTACACTGCCTGTACATTTATTTAAAAAAAAAAAAAAAGAAAGAAAAAAGAAAAAGCCCCAGTGGTAAAATGTAATGCCACTTTGGTTATACAGATAAAGTTGCAAGTCCAATGTCAGGCTGTTAGAAAATTATGTGCCTGACATGTCTTTTATTTTTAATAGCTTCCGTGACATCATGGATGCTTTCATATTTGGAGTAACTTGTTCCACAACAGAGCAGATGTCCTGGTGCTCACACATGCCTGCCACACTGAGCAATTCAGCAAAGTTGTATGCCCTGAGAGCAGCCCTGCTGGTGTTCTGGGTGCCATGGAGCACAGTGGGTGGGTCATCCACAGGGAATGGTTTCAGTGGGTGAATTTCTGGGCACATAGAGTGCCGCAGAGTGATTCCTGGCATGGACACAGGTGCTGGCCTCAGAATTACTATACAAACTCTCCCTGATGTTTATGGCCTGCCTGTGTGAAGGATTGCTTTATACAAAAGCAGTATTTGATGAAAATGTGCCAAAATAATGAATTGTTTTGTGCAAAGGGAAGGTCACAGACAAGTACTGTGTTTAAAATATATCTCTGGCAATGAAATCCAGAGCATAGACGGGAGCTGATCTCCCACAAAATCCCAGCACAGGCCTTCCCTGGCTCTTTCTGCTTCACCACCCTTCCCACTGCGCCCATTCCTTTCCTTACAGTGTTCCCATGCAGACTGACAGCCTTGGTATTTTTTAGGATCTGTTGAGAAGGGAGCAGAAGAGCAGCTGTTCAGATACCAGGCTCTTGTTGGTGAAATGGACAAGGACAGTGCATGCGTGTCTTTGAGCAGGCCTTGGGAAGACTGTAGGGTCTTACCTCTGCATGGCTCCTTCCCAACCATTTTGCTCAGACTGTGGCAGCAGCTCAGCAAAGTGACTTGCTGCCAGGGCTGCCAGGGGCCCACGCTGCACCTTCCTGTCCCCACAGCATGGCATGTGTGTCTGTCAGCCTCACGTGGCAGCATGCTCTCCTGGCGTGGGGACACACATCCTGCCACACCTGCCTCCGTGCCCTTGGTGGGATCTGTCCCCTTCTGTGGCTGGGGGCATGCTCAGCACGGCGTGCAGGCTGTGGAAGAGCTGCCTGTGTGGGGTTTAAATGCAGAGCAGGCCCACTGCTGCCTCACAGGCAGCCTCTGCAGCCTGGTCCCAGGGCACTCCATTTCTGCTCAGGGTTTCCTGGGTACACCAGAGGCTGTGTCCAGGAGCTGCCGCACTGCAGAGCACGGCCCTAAGGAGAGAGGGGACAAAAAATGACCTGATTGTAAGGAGTTTGTTTGAAACTTATGTGCTGTGAATATGAGCTGTGGAAAGACCACCTTGAATGCAGTTGTCCGACACTCTCATCAGTATTTGTCACATTGAAAAAGAACATCCTTGCTGTCTGGTGAAATTAAGTAGTGAGACTAATCCACCATCCCTCCGCTCTGTAGTGCTGCATTCTGGGTCACTGAGCTTATTAGAATGATTTTCATTTATTTAGAGCAGATAGTGAGGACGAGGGAAAGCAGTGCTGTACTGCTAATGGATGGCCATCTCCCAGTGTTACCGTCTTTCCAGAGTAAGGAACTCCCACTTTCCCTCTGAAGTACATTTTCAGGTGTTTGAACTCACGTTTGTCCTGTAATTTTCCGTTGTTCTTTTTGCAGCGTTCACCACTTGCCTTCACAATATTCACTGAGGGTTGAAATTAGGAGCAGATGTTGCCCTTGTGCTGTGCTGCAGCCCTGGCCTTGGTCAGGGATGGGTGAGCCCAGTACCCTGGCACAGGCCCAATGCCCTGCTCTGTCTCAGCAGAGCACTGCGCATAAACCCTGCCTGCACCGGGGATTGGAAAATCTCCCCTCATTTTCACAGGGAGCTTTTACCTCTGAAAGCTGGGAGGCTGCAGAGAAGAACCTATGCAGATTGTGCTACCATAGCCAAGTCTTTTTGCCAGGGTTTTGATATAGCATATATACCTTTAAAGTCTTGTCTCATTATGTTCATTCCAGAACTATTTGCGTGGAGAGCCTTTGATTCTGCATGACTGCATAAACTGCTGGCACAAGATTCCTTTTCTTCTTTTCCAAATCATTGTTGTACATAGTATTAATGCTGAATCTTAAATTACCCTGCATATTTGTCTGACAATTCTGTATTGTGTTTTGGTCTAAACATGCCTTAATGTCAGACTTTTTTTATTTGCAGTCCACTTGTTAAATTCTCTCTGTTTGAAAAATTACACATGAAGTCTGATGACGAGATCCATACTTATTTTAAAGATATAAGTGATTTAAAAAGGAAGACTTCTGAAGCTGAACACATATGCCAGAGCCAAAGCTCCATGGAATTTTCACAAGCTGTTATTATTAGCTATTAGATTAAAATAAGTTAAAATACTTTTCTGAAATTGTCTAGTACGTGGATATGCAGAAAAGATTTATTTCAGTAAACTCATACAGCAAGAGCATTTCGTAACTCAGGTTAGTGAACAGCAGGCAGGAGCATTACAGATAGGCTAAAAATACATATTCACCTGCTTGACTGTAGAAAACTTGCTTCCTTCTTGAGATTATTTTAGAGAAGCAAAACCTCAACATGCCCAGGAGTTCCGTGAGCACGAGAAAAACTCTCAGGCACTTCACTTAGCCCACTTTAACCTGTGCAGACTGCTCCAGTTGTCTGATGGCTGTTTCGTGACTTAGTGCTCATGCCTCCCACAAAGTCCTTTCCTCCTCAAAAGCAGCAGAATACACCAGTGACATTAAGAATATTCGAGAGATCAGAGAAAACCAGGACTGGGACAAAGGGTAACTGTAATCATGATAATACACTATGTGAGGCTTTCATGGGTTTGCATGGTGAGTAGTTGCACAGCTCAGCTGTGTTCATGTGCAGTATGAGATCGTGGGCGTTTGTCTTTAGTATGGTTTCTAAGACCTCTGCAAAATCTGCTGCTTCCTTCTGGAGGCCAAGTGCAGCATCACTGCTGTAGATAATGATGGAAAGCATATAGAGATACTTGGAAGTTAGTGAAGAGAAGAACAGCTTGGAAAAAAAAAACAATTCTTGGTGCACAAACACCAATAAAAACAATGGTGATCCATCTACCTGCCATGGTGATCCATCTACCTTAGTGCTCCAGTCCCTCCTGAACTGAATATACGTTGAAGCAGTAAAGAATTATTAGATCTTTTTAAGCAAACAAATCTTAAAATTTATTTGCATGTGAACTTTTAGTAATTCAATGGATCTGAATGATTGAGAAAAATATTCTATCATATTTTTTAAATCTGTGGTAATGCCAGAGCATTATTGTTCTATTCTCTACCTCATTGTAAGAAGCTATACATAGAAGGAGTATTGTATGGACTCTAGATTTGGAAGAGAACTGTGTCTGTTTATTGTAATTTTGAAATCTGCTTTCCTGTGTCCTAAATGTTTATTTCTGAATAACCTTTAAAATCTAATTACTTATAATTACACAAAAATTTAAGTATATGTTCTGCTTTCTTTCTTCTGATGATCAAAAGAGAAATTCCCGTTCTTACCATATTACCTAAGTTGTACTAACATACTTACCATAAAGCACACATTTAAGCCAATGTGAAAGACTTACCACTTTTGTTTTGATTTGTTTGCATAAAGTGCTGTACAAATTGAATATGTATCCAGAAAAATATTTTACTGGAGAAAATAGTACAGGGACTTGGGTGGCAGTACAAACAAACGGAATGGAATTAATGGGTTTCCTCTGTTTCTTTTCAGTATATTATTCACTACCTTCACTTCTGAATGAATACACAGTCAAAATGCACGATACGAAAGAACTCAAAGCAAATGTAATTATACATTCACTGTATTATCTTTAGCTTTATTGCACTAAAAAAGCACATTCCTTCCCCATTCTAGCCTAAACTGATTCTCTACAGTCCAAACACCCATTTTCAGTAACAGATCTAAATGAGTATCTTTTCCCAACTAGTCATTGGGTTTAGAAATTCACAGTATTTATTGCATACCGTTATTACTGTAATTCTTAATTTAATTGTAGGTCAGCAGGAAATTCCCAGCACTAATTGGTTCTCTCAGAATCTTGGGAGCATGGCTTAAATGAGAAAATCCAGCATACCCTTTCTTGAAAAACAATCTTACATGCTGGAAATGAAAGGTAAAACTTCTAAAATCATGTATTTGATATGAAAATCTGAGGCAATGATAGTTGAAGTCATATTGGTTTTGTGTTTTCTAGATGAAGACTAATGTGATATGCACAATAGTGAACTTCTTTATAGCCGATGAAACTTTTCAATGCAATTTTGGACATCAGTGAGTCTTCCGATGAGCTTGTGTTGTTCAGAAAGCAAGCTGCTCTGCCACCTTGTCTGTGCTAAGCTCTCTGGCTTGGAGGGATGCATGGTTGTTTCTTAATGAGATCCTGCTAGCATTTTTAGAACTTCTTTTGAGGACACTTTTTTAGAGATAGAAGTTCAGGCATACAGTGAAAGTTCATTTCTGACCTTCTGAAAGTGCTCGTGTGCACTTTCAAACTTCTGCATTTCTTTCTCTTTCCCAACAGCATTGCTGCAGTTACGGTAAGGCAGTAATTATTTTCTGTGCCTGCTTGTCACATGCAAAACTTTCTCTTACTCTTACTGTAAAATAACAATAATAACTGTATGTGGATAAACATCAGATTGATTTCACACACTCATATCCTCAGAAACAGTATTTTCATTCAGGATTGTTTTGTACACTGTATAAATACACAGATGTGATGATCTGCTTGTGTTTCTTTACCATGGGGCATCTCATATGAGAAACAACAGTGGCACATTGCCTGAAAAGTGAAGAGGACAGACCATGTTTATGTATGATTACATCAAGCTCATTTTTTCACTGCTGTTTTTACTTTGTGCTTTTGTAACTGAAAATTGACATTCATGCAAAAATGTCAGTGTGGGAGAGGAAAATAGGAGAGCATTTCTGTGTGTTATTATTCCCCTAGAAGCACAAGGAGCTCATTTTAGCTTATGTTTGTATTATGTAAATTGCCATCAATGGAAATGGGAAGCTTACAAGACAAATACAGACCATTTCAGGTTGTTTTATAACTGCTTCAGGACTTGCCCACTCTTAATACTTTTATCAGCAAAGTTTAGCAAGCATCATAGTGTATCAAAGCAGAGTATGCATGGTGGATGTGTTTTACAACTGTGTCAACTACACAGAAGAAGTAGCCTCCTGCAAGAAGATACTCTTTGAAAGAAGTGTAACACTGTCAGCACCAATATTTATGAAAATGTTCTGTAACAGACAAACAAGATTTGCCAAAATTTTGAACAATATTCCAAAATGGAGTATTTCCACTCTTAAAAAAAAGACCAACAACAGTGAATGATAATAAAAAATAATGAAGGCAGCAAATCTCACATTAATTGAAAGTAGTTTTCTTATTATTCAGTAGTCAAACAATGATAAACGCAAGAAGTATGCAAAACATAAAAAATTATAAATATGTTTACATTTTTACACAGTTTAGTACTTCAGTAAGCTAAAAAGTGGCAAGTTACACACAAATAACACTGTGTGCCATACGATTCATGTGATTGACTCAGCTTTACACTTTCAGGAAAAGTTATTCTTAACACCTGGCCAATTAATTTCAAGCATGAGGGAACAACTGAAATATATTCCATTTAAATTCTTCAAACTGGGCACTTGATTGGAGTGTGTATTCTGAATTTATCTTGCTAACTTCAAGTGAAATATATATTAACTTAAGCTGTGATTGCTGCACTATGGCACTGGCACAACTGGTTTTTCCTAAAGCTGCAATGAGAATTATTAACTGTTATAAATTAGCAGACTTCTAGAACCTCCACTGTAACTGGCTTTTCTGTGAGCAAGAAATCCAGCTCGAAACAGAAGCATTTAGGAATTTTACTTTCCATAAAACAAATGGAATGAAATGCAAAAATACTTTTATTGGACCTAGGTTCCAGCCTTTTATTCGGAAATCTCTAATACATATTCAGCCTTTAATCCTCAAGTGGCTGTAAACAACCACAAGGCTCCAACAAAGCTCCAACAGAGCAGTGTCAGGCCAAAAATGGGAAAGTACTGAAATCCCATTTAAACCTCTTGCCAGAACTCTCAAAGACTTGTTGTTTTTTTTTTTTTTAATGCATTTATTTCATTAGATGGGATATTTGCATAGATCAAGGGCTTTCTTTTTGGAGCGATGTGCCAGTTATTACTTCTCCATCTCTTCTGTTCTTTCCTACTCTTCCCTTCATTCTGTCCCTTCATTTGCTTACCTCCCTCTTCTTTACGGTCTTAATAATTTCTCCCTCTCTTTTATTTATCTTGACCTCCTTTTCCATCAGACCAACACTTTTGCTCTTCAATAAAGTTGTAAGAGGAAAACCTTAATCTATTTTAAAGACAGACTAATTGATGAAGGGATTGCATGACTACTGTTGTTAAAGAAAGAAAGTAGACACGGCAGTTTTCTGCCTCACATCATGTTCACCTTAATTGCATTTCCCAGCTTTTGCTTCTGAATGATCTTTTAGAATGCCTGTTTATTTGCAGTCTCTATGATACAACATGAGTTTGTTTCCTTTAATTTCCTTTTTCAGTTTCTCCCTTGTTCTCCCAAGGCTTTGAGAAGACCACTGGATATATTTTTGCTCCATATGATAATATTTACTGTTGTCTATCTTCTCCATCTCTTTCCAGCTGTACATTATTACATACTAGCTGTTCACATACATTTCTTCAGTAGCCACCAATAGATATGACTTCTTAAACATTACTTCTCAAGTTTCTCAGTTTCAACAGCTCCTCCCTACCTTGTAGACTCCTTAATTGATTTTCTACTTGCATTTCTTGCCTAAGAAATTACTCACACAATGCTCATAGTTCTGATCCTTTGGTTACAAGAGAACTAACATACGTTTTTTTCCTCATTTCCAAAAGCCTGTATTTACAGTCAGCATGACTGGAATTTGCTAGTCTATGCTATACACAGGAAAGCAAATACAAATGCTGGGGCAATTACTTGATGTTTGAATGTGTGGAACATCTATCCAACTTGCTCCATCATGGCCTGCCTGGATTTACTTTCCTTTTCCCAAGGCAGCATTCTTTACCTGGGACCAGTTTATACGTCCTTCATAGGCCAGTCCTTCTCTGAAGGTCTGGAGCTAAACAATTTCATTCCACTCCAGTGGGAGATTAAGTCTTCAGTATTCAGTGGTGGCTGAACACTCCCCTTTTTATTGCAGTCCCATGAATAAGAGATAACTCAGCACTGCACTCCAGTTGTTTTCATTCTTCATGGAAACAATTATGGGATGACGGGGAATTCATAGGAAAGGAATGGATGGTCTGCATATTTGTGTGTGAAGGGGAGTATTGTGGCAGAAAGAGTAGTAAGAAAAGCAAGATGATCATCTGCCTCCTAAAAATAATGTGTCCAATGTTCTTCCACATTTAAAATACCTTATTTATTTTTTATAACGTGTTGATGATTGTAATCCATCAAAAGTAGAATGCTTTCCATATTGAACAGGGAGCGATAAAGAGAATGTTTTCTGTGTGGGATGGAACAGAAGCCATCTAATCTTCTCTGAAGAACAGTTGCTTATGGCTGGGAAGGCATAGCTTTCCATGTTGGAGAGAATAAGTAGAGCTGTAAAGTAGTAGTTCTTACATTTTGAATTCAGTTTTTACTGCCTAAAGAAAAGCTTCAACTTTCCAGTGGATCTCTGTTATTCAAAAATCAATAATCAACACTGAATACTGAAAACACTAACAACGGTTTGTGCCTCTTATTTGTGCATCGCTATATTCCCATAATTTGACTTCTCAGAAAAACCATCCAATACCACCTCAGACCACCTAAAGACTGATTTCAACTACAACTGCAACAAATAATACACTCTGAAAAAGGTAATGTTAAGGATATTGATCAGACTAGGGGAGACTCTAATTCAGATTATAAACCCTGTTTATCACCCTATTCACCAAAAACATGCATATTATTTACTTTCAAAGCTGGTCAACCCCGAGGACCATGGGCAGAGAGCACAAAGCCGTTCTCTGAAGCCTATGACGTGGAGGAGAAGGCTTCCTGTGGAACTTAGTTGTAACAGCATAGGATGATCTTTAGATGAGCAATGACAAGACAGATTTGACTCATTTGCTGAAATACTGAGATTTCCAGGAGTTTTCCCTGAGGAACTCAACAAGATGATGGGAAGTGAGGAATGATAAAATCCATGTGTGGGAGGAGGAGAAGCAAGGGAAATAAAGGAGTGTTTCCCAGTGAACATCTGAGAGTGAGTGAACTATTGGACATCGTTTTTTAAACTAGCTCTTAAAGTTTCTGGCATGGTCACTGCCTGAAAATGGAGGCAACTGAGAAATAATCAGGAATTCAGAGAGATCTGAAGGGGTGCAGCTGGATTTTACAAGCAGAGAACTGTGAAAAGCCCACAGCAGCACTGCAAGCTGAACTCCTTCACCTGAGAACCAAAAGAATGCTGTCTCTTGTGTAGCTTTTCACATTAACATCATATTAGTCAGGCAGAGCAATATTTACTGGGTGATATTCTTTTCTCAGGATTTCTGGCACAAGTAGTCTGTAAGACTGGCCATCTGAATGCATAGATGCAGTCGGCACATAGGCCCTTGGTTTGGCACTCAAGTGAAGCAGTTCTGGCTTTCATTTGAGCCTTCTCCACAAAAGCATGTCAGCCTCAGAATCCTCACTGTCTATAGTGAAGTGACTTCAGTAAGTCCTTCCATGGCAAAATTTAGTCAGGCATCTGACATAGAAGTACATCTAAGCAAAGGTATAGGATTGAATTCCTCCATGCGGAAGAAATGGCACCACATTCATCCACTTGCTGAACATTGGTGGAGACCACGCAGTGGATGTGAACACAATGAAGGGTGAGTGCTGTATTGCAGCAGTTGCTGCAGTGGGTTGTCTCAGCGGGCAGATTGTTATCAGCACAGCATGCAGGCTCTTGTCCATCACTGATATAAGTGAACATCTAATTGTAGTGACTAAGTTGAAAATCAGTGTCTTATAGCTGAGAATTTATGAAATAGTGTCTTTGTGCTCTTTGTGTTTATTTGCTGCAGTTTCCATGGAAATAAATAGGAGGCACTGCTTATAGCATTACGTATCTCATCCAGCATATTTTATATTTAGCATATTGATGTATATATAATATATATATATGTAGCATATTGATGTATATATAAAAACTTAAGTATGCAGAAATCTATTTATTAATAACTATAATTGAAACATGAATGTGCAGCTGAATTGAAAATAATATAGTTCATACATAAATGTGGCATGGAAAAGAACACAATCATATCCTGGTAACTTCCTTTTTTCTTCAGAGTTAGGAGGAGAAGATGTCATAGAATAGAATCATAGAATCAATCAGGTTGGAAAAGACCTTAAAGATCATCAAGTCCAACCAACCACAACCTAACCATACTACCCTTACTAACCAGCCTTTGCTAAATCATGTCCCTGAGCACCACATCCAAAAGGTTTTTAAACATCCAGAGATGGTGACTCAACCAGCTATGTATGTCTATGCAGATCTAAAATGCTGAACAGCCAGACAAGGGCAGTGTAATTCAACATGTGAATATCTTAAGAAGTAGTTTATGAATATCCACATCTCGGAGGATTTATTTCCAAATTGTCTCCTGGTTTTACAGTGGAACTAATTCAAGGTTTCTGCTAATAGTAAAGAATGAACTGAAAAAGTATACTGTCGTTTCTCTTCTTTAATAAAATGATGACACACCTATATCAGTGGTTTTTTAGATGGAAGTGGTTGTTGCTGGTACTCCCCATGCAAATCATTAGGAAAGGGCAAACAAAATCTGAAAATATTTTAAAATGCCTCTTCCATAACAGTATGCCAATTTGTTCATCCACTACTAGGAGGAAGGTGTTTGAGACAACTGTGCCAACAAACCTACTCTGTATCTAAAATACATACATCTTTATCACCTGAGCTTCTCCACTGATTTCACAGCAAATTCAGTATTTACTGTATTTCCTGTACTAGATTGAACATCATCTTTCCAGATAAGATGGCTGAAAAAGAAAAAAAAATACAGTACAAATTACCCTGTATAGGGAAACACAAATCAAAACACTCTTCACAAAATCAGCCACTATGCATAACACTCTGGGAAAAACTCTTTAAAAGTGCCCTGGGAGAAACAGGCTGTACTTTTGAATTAGACAACACAATACCATCTATGAACCTAATGATGCAAAAAGAAAACCCTTGCAGACAGTATGTTTTTGTGTATTCCATATGTTTTGATGTTGATATATACGTATATAAGTGTTAAATAATTACAGCACCTACTAAAAAACATCCGTGAAGAATTCTACCGGGTACCCTTTTCCACCTCTCTTTTCAAACAGTGCTTCCAGTATTGAATTCATAACCCATAGCATAACAAATTGCCTTTGCACTAACAAATGCTCATCAAAACAAAATCTTGTCAGCACAACAAATGCAAAATTCATGGACACCAACACATTTAACATAATTGATGTCAGTGCACCAAAGAATTATTAATTTCCATGCATATTGCTCCTCTACTTTTAAAAATGTGATATGTTATATCAAACATAACAAATGCCCTCATGGGAGTTGTGTGAAACTAATTGACCGTCATTCACTACGATGAACTACAGAGATATCTGACTGAGGACAAAACACTTCGAATCGTAAGAGAATATTTTTAAAGCAAAGAATAAATTCCAGTTCTTGCACACGTCAGATCCTCATAGGAGATGTACAGATAATTTTCAGTAAATGATCCTGGGAACTAAATTTTCAACAACGGATAAACAAATTGTAGGCTCAGTTGTGACATGGTTTTTAAAGCTTGCTGTTTTCTTGCCGATTCATCCCTGTACATTCATGTTAGCAACTGTTCTCTCTCCCATAGTTAAACTGATTAAAATGTTTCATTATACTAAGAACAATCACATCTAACTTGTATTTAGCTTGGATTGCTACTTGTCAGATCTGATTAATGAATGCCAGTCAAGTCCTAAAGCTTGTCTGCTTTCTCCAGTTCCTCTAATTAAAGATTACCTCTTCCACAAAACTTGTCTCACTAATACAGTGGCATAATATCCAGAGCATCACAAGTACACCCTCAAAATGCACAGAAGTTAGGTAAACTTTTAATTGGTGTACTTATTCTCCTGCTTTTGCAGAAAATGAAAGGGGTCTGGGAGGAAGGGGGAAATAAATACGTTTACACTTTACACAGGCAACTATAAGGTTGAAAAGCAGTGCCCTAAGGGCCTCATTACAACAACTGTAGTTCATACTGAATGTTTTTCCTTGAATCTAAAGGCTTCTGTTCCACCTGTGTATAGATTTAAGTGGATTTGTCTCATCAATAGTAAAGAACAAGGCTATTTTTATTGCTAGGCTAATTTTTCTTCAGTGCAAATTCAAAGGGACAACTTCCCCCCAAAGCAGTGTGTCCGCTTAACCTCAGTGTGCACTAATTACAAAACTATGAAATACGTTCATGAAAATATGTTGAGTTGCTGCTGCCATGATGCTCAGCTGTGGTCTCTGCTCTTTTGTTAATAGCATGGTTAGTTAGTTAGAAAATGCAAAGATTCTATCTATGCATTTTCTCAATCTAAGCTTAACTAAGTAAAATATTTTAAGTATATTATTTATAGAAATCGTATTACAGAATAACTACTGCTATGGACTAAAGTGTTCTTCTCAAAGCACTTAGTAAATTGACATTCTCTGCTGACAGCATTTGCTTGTTTGTAGGCATGGAAATGTGTTGATCCATAACATTTTCACCTCTGTGGCATGGAAAGTCGTACTTCCTTATTGATGTGTAGCATATTAGTCACATCTGCCAGTTAAGATTTGTATTAAAATCCTGCCTTTGGATGGAAGAAATTAAGAGATGAAATTCGTGGCTTAAAACATTTAAATTATTACTCTAGTTTTATTGTTTGCCTGAAAACTAAGGACAGATAAAACTAAAGAAAAAAATTCTTCATTTTAGATTTTAAAAAGCATCTGCAAAACTGTTCTTCCTACAGAAACATTTTAAAAGTCCATAGTTCTTTTCAGTTATGCCGGCTACACAGAGGTGATGTTTTATATTTGCTTCATTGAGATTTAATGTGCAGTTTCAAACATGGCCATCTATAAGAAACTGAGCTTTAAATTTAATTGAGCCAGCATTACATCTGGGAATGTACGTATTTTTAGGACTCGGTATTTCATTGAGATTATTCATAGAAAGTGAGGTGAATGGACAAACAAGGAAAATTAAGGACTGTGCAGATTATATAATTGTGTTGCTAAAAACAAACAGATCTGTATTTCTTCATAAGAAAACTTGAAGGTCAAAACAGAAATGAAGAAGTGACCCACATCACAAAGTCTTAAAATGTAAAATAAATGCAATTCATTCCACAGTTACAGAAATTTGGAGTTATTCATTGGTTAGCATGATTGGTATCATAATCATAAATACGCCTAAATAGAAAAATTATGGAGTGATACTTTTTATACATTTATAATGTTCAGCTACACATTACATGTTCATCAACTTGGTATTCCAGAATTCATTCGTAGGGGTTTTTGTTAGTTTAAAAACACCAGCATTGCTAATTTTAAGCAAACTTGCCACAGAGATTCTTTTCTAACAGTGAAGAGAGAGGAATGATCATTTTCCTGCAGGATGCAGCACAACAGACTTTGGAACAGCAATTTAACTATCATAGAAATATTATGAAGTTACTATAGAGCTAGCATGGTTCACTTTTGATAGAACAGCTATTTCTGGTCTGATTAGAACCTCTGGACACAAATACCCTTAGCAGCATTAACTGCTATATTTTTTTGATTCAAAAATCTTTCTAAGGGCAGCTGGTAAGAGTTTATAACAAAAAAATATTGATAAAATAGCTCATTTTAAGCACGTTTTTGACAACTTCATGTTTAACTCAAGTCTTGAGCGTGGCCAGAAGTAGCTCTGCAGGAGCTTCTGAGTGAGGGATTGATGGCTACAGTCCACAGAGGTCCCTGTCCTCACACGACATGGTTGCAGTTTTCATTCCTTTCTGTTTGTTTTGACCAGTGCAGGATTTATGTGAGGGCATCAGCTGTCAAAACAGGCTCTTAGGCTAAGAGGCTACAGCATAGCTTAAAGTCAGTGCTAAGGAGACTGCCCAGGAGCAAAACAGTCCAAATCAGAGGAGAGTAAAGGTGCCTTAACTTCACCTTTTTGTCTTTTCTTCTCCTTACAAAACACCATGCCAACTGCTCCTCAGCCAGAATTCAGGAGCTCACCCATGGTAACCAAGGAAGAGAAATACAAACAAAAAGTCACAATTAAATGTTTAAAAATAACTCTAAAACATTCCTAACCATTTCTGGAATACAGCATATACAAAACAGGTTGTAGTGTTACAAAGGTTTCCTAGTGCTATTTGTGTAATACTGTAAAACTTAATTACATAATACATTTATTTTCACTGCTATATTTGATATTTTACTATTTGAAAACCATAGAGCCCAGCATAGATAAAAACTTCTTTCTAAGGCGTAACACAGTATTTAGTCAGTGTCAGTTTTTCATTGTTTCAACATTAAACTGAACAGAGATGGTTTAATTAGCTTCTCTTAAAATATAGGAGATGGGCATTATACATTGAGGAATTTGTAACAGCATACTTCTGGGCCTTAATTGCCAGGGAATTATAGCATTATTATTGTTGTTTAAATTGATTTCACCAGTATAATTGCAGTATAATCCTGTTGTGAATCAGATCAATCAAAATATTCTACTTTGGATCATGGACAAACACAAATTATAGAGTATCCCTAAAATAAATGGCAAAACTTCAATATGCACTAATTATAGAAAAGACTACCCATTGTCTCTTTATGTCTTTCAGGCAATTATGACTTCCAGTAATTGTTATTTAATGTTTGTATTGCAATGATGTCCAAAAGTCCCAATTCTGACCAAGTTAAGATCCACTGTTGCCATACCTCAGCATTTAATGAGAAATGTTTACTCTGAAAGGTACTTACCTTTCAGTCTAGCCAGAAAAGTTTGAAGACATAAATGTAACAAACAACATTTCTAAGAACAGGGAAAACCAGCAGTAAGCACTCTGAACAACTACACATGTTGCTTAGCCCATTTAAACACTCAGGGCTTCAGTTTAGTTTACTCAGTGTTTACTCACATTGCTATTCAAATACAAAAATAGAAATTTCAATGAGAGAATTTTGGACTTCATGTCTAATGTGAAGTTGTGTATAAAGAATTTGTTTAAACTTTCACTGGGATCACTTGCAGAGTATCACTTGGAAGACTCATTATATAACTATATTTTGTACTTTATGCACTTAATCTGTAATTACAGGGTAACTGGGATAACAACCCTGGGAATTAATGTTGCTGGGGACTCCGTTGAAGCTGTAATCTAAATACTGTCTTGATATTTATAGCACTTCTAAATCCCTGGGATAACTCTTGGTATTTTTTAGTTTGCATAGACAGTTGTATCTTTTCTGTGCAACACGTCTTCAGGAGCTGTAGTCCAGCTATCTATAGTATCAGTAATCTTTGGCTAGGCTTTTATTTTTGATGGCTAAAACTGTAAGCAAAATTGTGTCTTACAGTGAAACTAATGTTACAGCTATGCCTGATCCATCATGGGAACAATAGTTGCTATAAATTTCCCACACCCATCTGTTACCCAGCTGCACTGGTAAATGCATTGGGCAATTTGCAGCAAACTTTGCCAAAGAACAATTTCACACCAATAAAAGCTACAACAATGTCATGCACAACACAGGTGCCTTGGAGAGTTCATGGCAGGGAGAGGCATGGGTTACAGAAAGAGATTTGTATTAATTATGATAAGGATGCATTATTTGTTACTTGATCAGAATAATCAATTGCTCATGAGATAAAATATTGGTAATTTTATTAAAACACCAGTATAGTGCATTATGGTGGGAAATTCTAAATCTGTTATCACTGTTTTTAACAGTAGTAGCTGAAGCTCTCAACCTTGGTCTTAGTCCACAGTGGAGTTATTTTAAGTAAAATACCTTTTCTAAACAACAACAAAATGGTGGTTTTGCCCTTTCTTTCTTTCCTTCTTTCTTTCCTTCTTTTTCTTTCTCCCTCTCTTCCTTTCTTTCTTTCTCTCTCTCTCTCTCTTTCTTGCAAAACAAAGATGATTTAATGCTTTGTGAAATATGTATACAATTCTATTTTTTACAAACTCTGATGGTTATCTATAATTCAGTTTAATTATTTAAATCCAGGCACAGCTGTAGTCCCCAAAGAGGATTGTATGCTCTGTAAAGATGGAGTGAGAATTCATAGAAAAGGGAAGAAACAATCAGTGAATATTATTACCCTAGTAGAAACTCATGCTTGTTTTCTATATCTGGATACAAATTAAATTCTTGAATGTGCAACTCCCACACACAGCTGAGTACTTTTAAATAACAGTAACGTTAAACATAGTGGGCTTATATAAATGTGTCCAGCTGCATGTTTAACAAAGTTTCATCAGAATCCGAATAAAGCAACTAATGATCCTGAATGGAAGACCACTGAAATTACTTTCAGAGAGAGCAGCAAGGGTTTAAAAGCTTCTTCACTTCTTGTACAAGCTAACAATCAGACGAAGGTCTGTGCTAAGCTGACGGTGTTAATGGCTCACGTAAACTGGCTTTTTACAGCATTTTGTCCATTTCTAAGTGAGAAGATTACAAAAATACAGCTGCGTTGGTGGCAGTCCAGCAGAGAAGCCCAGGATTAAATGGGCACAGAAGCAGAGGCATCTCTGTCCTCAGGCGTGGTCCCTGCAGAAGACAATTAAGGGACATAAGGTGAGCAGCAGGAACATCCCTCCCTGCTGCCAGCAGAGTGCTCTGCCTGGCGGCTGAGCAAAACCGGGGCTCCAGGACTGCCGCAGAGGCATATTGTGCTCACCATGGGGTGTCAAACACCTCTTTCAAACAGCGGGGAAATTAAATAGAAAAACATTCTCATCAGTGCACTGCCGAGACCTAGCAAACAGGAGTGAACGCTGTAGAGCTGCGGCTGCTTTTCCAGCCTATTTGTACACCACTAGCTGCTGTGGTTGACAGCCTTTCAGCACGGCTATGTAGTTGTACAGCGGGCTGACGTACCTAGAAATACACCTGTACTGCAGGCCTCAGCATACCTGCCTGTGCACGGCGCAGTGGGGCAGGTCGTGGCTCTTTCACCACTGGTCTCTGGAGCCCTCAGCCAGCACCGCCATGCATGCCAGACAGCCTGCTTCGTGATCAATATTTTCACCATTTTAAGGTAATATCTGTCATTATTAGATTAAGAAGCCGAGCTGCTTATGCCCAAGAAATCATTTGCCGTTCGGGACTGAATTTGTCTCAACAACTGATGCGTTCCTACAGCAGGGGAACGAGGCGCGTCTCCATCCTCTCTAGTGCCTTCACCTCTCGCCCTTGTCTCTCGGTCGTACCGGCCGACGAAGCCGGCCCGGCCCGCGAACAGCTCCCGCTCACCCCGCGAGCCTCCGCGCGCCCGCTTACCCCGCCCCGCCTCGGCCCGAGCCCATACTGCGCCCTCCACCCCCTACGCCTCATTCCTCCACGGCGCGCTCCCGCTCCCCGCGGGGTGTCATTGGCCCCTCGGCCCGTCCCTCACGATGCCCCTGGCCCGGGATTGGCTGCGCCGCCGCCTCCCGCTCTCAGCCCCACGCCGGCGCGGGGGAGGGGCGGCCGGTAGGGCTCGGCGGCCGCGGCGGCCGATCCGCGCGCCCCTCCCCCGCCGCAGCCCAGCGTGGGCGCTCCCGCCGCACCCCCGCCCCTCTCCACCGCCTCCCACGGCCCCGGCCCCGCTCTCGCCCCGCCCCCGCCGTGCCTCCCCCCCCCGCTCTGCCCCGTCCTGGGCGGCGGTGCGCGGAGCCGGCAGCCGCAGGGGCGCGGCGGCCTCGGTCTCGTACGCTCCTCTGTCGCGTCCTTACCGCCACCCCCCGGGGCGTTCCCGCGGCTTCGTCGCCGCCGCCGCCGAGGCCGGGGAGGGGCGGGAGGCCGAACGGAGGAGAAGGGGGAAGCGTGCGAGAGGAGGCGGGGAGAGAGGGCGGCGGCGGGCGGGCAGGTGAGGCGGGCGGCGTCGCGCCCTGGGGGAGGCGGGAGGGCGGCGGGGCAGCCCGGGCTGAGGCGGCGGGCGGGCGGGCGGGCAGGCAGGGACCGCGAGACTGGGGCGGGGGCGCCGTCGCTGCTGGGTGGTCGCGGCGCAGGGCGGGGCTGCCTTGGGGCAGAGTGCGGCGCCGGGAGGAGCCCTTCCCCCGTACGCACACACATATAGGCGCACACGCATAGACACACGCATACAGACACACATACACACACACATACACACATACATACACGCTCGCGCATTCGGCGCGCTGCAGCCGCCGCCCCCGTCTCGTCGAAAGCTGTTGGTTTTTTTTCTCTCTGTCCCTCCCTTCTTCCCCGCTCCCCTCCCTCCTTCCCTCCCTTCTCTCCCCGTTCAGCGGTCGGAACGCCCGATTGGATTTAATACGTTCCCTCGCGGTCGGGAGAAACTCGCGGCCGCCAGACCCGGTTCGGACGCCCGAGGCAAGGTGAGCGGCACCGAGAGGGCCCGGGGTCGGCGGCGGCGGAGCCGTCCCTCCGCCCAGGCGGGGATTGGCAGGAAGGCGCTCTCTCCCCGTGCCGATATCCTGTTTTCGGCCTGCGCGGCCCCTCGCCCCGCGGCCCTTTGTGCGGCCCCGTCTCGCCGCGCTGCGTGAGCGACGGAGCGGCCGCGCCGGGGGGGGCGGGCGGGGGGAGCCCGAGGAGACGGAAAGTTCCGAGCTCCGCGGGCACAGAAGTTTCTTTGTTTGCGGGAGGTGTTGGGCTGGAGGCGGTCGGCTCGGTGCTGCGCGTCCTGCCCTTGCGAATGATCGCAGCGTGGTTAAGTTCTCGGCAAATTAGAAAGTTCCGGAGGAGGCAAACGTTTTTCTTTAATCGGAAGATTCCGAGACTCCGCGTGCCCCGTGCCCGCCGCCCGCTCTGTTCCGGGGTGCTGGCAGGAGCCGGGCGGCCCCAGGAAGGAGCCCCCGCCCAGCCCCGGGACGGCCGCGCTGCGCTGCCTTTCGCTCTGCGCGTCTCGAGGGCTTCCGTCCGAAAGAAGAAAGGCGTGCTGGTCCCTGACCGCTTAGCAGCGTGCCGCCGGGCCCCGGCTGAACGCAACCCCGCTGCTTTATTATTTTTAAGTCTAAGCGTCCCATCCGAAGTTCTTAGACGGGAAGCTGAACGTGAAGTTCTGGTGTAAGGTTTTTGTTATTGCTGCGCTGCTCCTGTCGCGGGAGCCTGCTGGTTGCATGTAGTGAAAGCAGCCAGCGTCGCTCACCACGGACTCACTCACATGTCTCAGAGGAGTTATTGGTCAGTCTCTTCGTGACTGGGAATGCTTGCATGAACTGGAAGCCGTAGCTCTGCTGGCTTATCTAGATAGTGCTCTCTTGCCTGAGCCAGTGTGTTTGGCAGCTGCAGTGCTTCTGGTTTGTTGTATCCCAGGCGTGCTGGTGTTTGTAAGAGTTGGACAGTCACTTCTGTGCACTACTTGAAACTGTTACGTGCACAGCTCTTTAACAGCACCTTGTATAGCAGGGAATGAGCAAAGTTATTAATCCAGCTCTGTCGGTCTGATTGAGCATGAGGACAAATGTCAGCATTTAACTGACTTAAAGTAGCGTCTGGTGCTGATAACAAGTAGATGATTTGGCTTGTTTATGGACTTACCTTTCTAAGCAGCGGAAAGGTTATTCTGAGGTGGCTGAAAGGGCTGGACAGAATAAATGACAGTGAACTTTGATTTCCTTATATGGGTGGTGCTTGGCAAAAAAGCAATGAAGTCTAAATAGAGTAATCTTTTTACAAAGAACGGTCACTTTCCAAGCCAGTGTTTTAGCCCCAGTAATGACTTGAGATTCCATGGGGGATAGATACTGTAGCAGTGCATGACAAATTTAGTTGTAAACCACTGTGTTCTAATGGAGGCAATTTTGTTTCTTTTCAGACCTTTTGTGTTCCTCATGATGCACTTGATATTTTTCAATGCGGTGGGGAAGAATAGATCCTTGTAGTGGAGCAGCAACTTTTTACGCTGGTGTTTTGTCACCATGGTAGCTGTGGATAAGGCTCTTTTTAATGATGAAAGTGGAATTCAGTACTGCGTACAGCTAATCGTTATATCACAGAATACCATTCATGTCATTAACATAGCTTAGAAGTTATGAAGGAGTGTATTCTTCCTTGAGATCAACCATCTCAACTGAATTAGGCTGACATTGGTATTTGTGTTATGAAAAAAATGATGCAAACATACACGTGGCAGCTCGCATTATTTGGAGCAGCACATTCATAGGTAAGTGTTGATGGCTTGGGGAAACATTCTTTTTACCTGGCCGTTCCTTGCTTATGAGTTAAATTAAGCTCATGTAAACATTAGTAATTTTATGTAGGTATGTTTAGTGAACAAGGTGGAAATTACAGGATATGGCACGCTATGGAATATGATTACCACAGTGACCACTGTATGTTGTTTGAATGGTCTTAGCAAAAGTATGAGTGCAGTTTTATTACTAATAAGTCAGACAGTACATAACATTTGATATAAATGTGATGTTCTGAAAGTTGGCTGGTGTAGTAGACTGGTGTAAGAAAACCAATTTATGCTTTGTCCTTGGTGGAGTTGGTTCAGAGATCACCGATCTGAGTGAGGAGGGCCATGCTTGGAGGATCCTCATTAGGTAAGGCACGCACACGTGTAACATGCATTTAACTTACCATGTTAGCAGTAGGTTCTAGAAATAGAAAGGGATGGGAGCAGGATTCTTCAACTCAACTTTCCTGTTGGGGTGTAATGAATCATTACCTGTCTGCTTTGGGCTTTTTGTTCTGTTTTTATTCTTCCTGCTTACAAACAAAGAGGAAAATCCTCTGGGGAAAATGTTATGTAAAGATCAAATGCTTGATATGTCATCTTTCAGAAAGTTCTCCCTATGGAATAAGCTAAAAGACCATCTGACGTTTACAGATCTAACCTCTTCCGTATGAGTAACTGGTCAGGCAGACAGGAAAACTGCTCTTAGGGATACAAAAACTGTTTCATTTTGTGAGCATGTAGGTGTTGATGTTAACAGTCAATACAGATTTAAGTCTGAATTATCTGGAAAATGAAGGTTCAGATACATTGCTATTTTGCATTTGTTAGCTTTTAAAGTAAAACTGTGTCAGACAATACTTTTCATATCAGAATGAAAACTTTAAATAATTTGTTAATCAGTTATTTATTAACTATTTACTGATTTCATTATTTTCTCAAGCTTAAAAAGTACACTATTGTGGTAACCTATTAGTTCGCTAGCCTAGAATCTTTGTAACACCTGTAAGTCCAAAACACCACTTATAAGTAAAAGCTACTTTTCTACATCTTAGAGAAGTTGAACTGATTTGGAGTTTTGTTTCATGTTTTGAGTACATAAAGATTTTTTTTTTCCTAGTGTCGTGGTAATGTGAACAATTCTGTGTTGGCAGACTCTGGTCCAGTTCTGGACAAGAACTACATTTTTGGTGGTGTTTGGGGTAGGAGGCTGGTCAGAGCTTCACATGAGTTTCCCACAGTCTTAACTGTTCTCTTCATCCTGAGTAGCAGCTGCTGTGTGCCTCTGCAGTTTCGAACTGTGAAGGTGGCATGCAGAACCCACAGTCAGCACAGCTGGCACACTGTCTCTTGCCGTGTAAAGATCAGTAAAAAACAGTGTCTGTAGTACTTCAGTAACTATTAATTATTCGGCAGCTTTATTTGGTTTGAGGAAACAGGTGAGAGCTTAACTGGACTTGGTGTACTTGGTTTCTTTCATTTTTATTTTTCTGTGAGATTTTTAATTAGTAAAAAGATGACTACTAAAATACAGCTTTAACTTCTGATTAAAAATTCATTGTTCATGTGTTGCGAGTATAACTTTGTAACGACTAATTTTTGAAAGTGAGGATGCTGATTTGGTAGAGATCTATAAATCATCTTCTGTGTAAGAAGAATAGGAGAGGTAAATATTGCTGTAATGAAGTTGCTAGTATTTTTACGTAGTAACCGTGGGATTATTCTACTTTTTTGGTAATGTTCTTCATCATCTGCTCTTAAGGTTTTTTTTTTCCCCTCTGATACTTATTTCAGTACAGCTATTGACTTATTACTCTTTGTTTAATTTTGTCTGTATTTTCTGTAAAGGTGATGTAGAAGCAGGGAATGTACAATTATTTGGTGTAACTTGAATTAGCACTGCCCTGTACTCTCCCTCTGCCCTGATTTCAGCCCAGACAGTGGTGTTTGGCTGCTGTGAGCAATGAGTGCGCAGCTGGGGCTGGACCAGGCCACTCAGTGGGGCAGAGCTGCCAGTGTGATGGTGTGTTTCAGGTGGCAGTTGCAGGTTGGAATGTCCTGTGCTGTACTTTGAACATGCCTGGTCTAGACCTAAAAGGTTACTTAAAATAATGAAGACAGCATCTGTCCTTGTAAGAACGAAGGTACCTCAAAGATGAATGATTCAAAAATGTACAACTTCTGCCTAGTTTCCCAAATTTTAAGTATGATATTATACATCTTTGTATCTTTTTAAAATGAAGCTATGGGTTCTCCAGCTCTCTGTAACTCTAAATTCTGCAAGTATAAAGCTATAATATATATGCAAATCGAAGCAGCTGCTATAAGCAAACTTTTTGATTCTAATTCTCATTTCTGTGTAAACGCCTTTGCAGGAGTAACAACTGGAAGAAATTGCAGGTTGGTAATCTCAGAGTGGTCAGTTAAGAATTCACTAGGTGTATGAGCAAAACTGAACATTGTTATAAGCTTATAATGATCTCATAATGTTCAGTTCTCTTTTTGTGTAGTTCAGTATGTACATTCCTGCACTTCTTGTCTTGTAGTCTTTGTCATGAAACTTGCAAAGGTGGAATAAACAGAGATAAATAATTTACTACTTGAACCATGTCTGTTTGACTGTTCTGCATTATCACACTTCCAGTGGGAGAGACTGCAGCTGTGTGAGCAGAATTTCTGGGAACAGATAGGAAGGGACTACTTGTTTGAAGTGTTGAGTGTTATGCTCTCTTGAAGGTAAAATTCTGTTTTTGAAGTAGATGCCTTCCTGTGGGCTGGTTGTGCTCAGTGTCTACCTCTTGTCTCAGTTGTGCTGGTTGCTAGCTTTAGGCTTAGAGGAAGCTCTGATGTAGTGTACAAAAGTAGTGTACGAAAGCGTACAAGAGTACTTGCATGAAAAGTTTCTAGTGCAATTCTGATTTCAAAAGGATTCTGTGAAGTGGCCAGCGACTTTCTCTCTTTGTTCAGATACATTTGGTTATCAATGCTGAATTTAAAATATCTGAAATTCTATCTATATCTCTGGAAAACTGGATGTAAAAATGATCTACATCTGAATAGTGTCTGAAATGCAGCACCAGATTCTTTTGAACATAAGTTGCAGGTTCAGCAAAAATCAGAATGTTTTTGCCATGGATGTAATTTTTAGTGTTTGGATGATGGAAAGCATTTCCAGACTCATTTGGAATGTTTCTGGTAGGCTGCTAGGAAATAGAACGTTTTGAGAGCTGCTGCTTTTTCTCTGCACTTTACTGTAGTGATCTTGGAATTAATCTTTTTGAGGGAAGAAGTGATAGCTCTGAAAATGATCCCAGTTGTCAGTAATTTGTCAGCAAAATTAACATCAGTGGTAACCAACATGACTTCATCAAAGGCAAGTCATGCTTGACAAACTTGGTGGCCTTTCATGATGGAGTTAGAGCGTCAATGGATAAGGAAGAGCAACTGATGTCATCTGTCTGGACTTGTGCAAAGCACAGATAGAGACTGGGCAGAGAATGGCTTGAGAGCAGCCTTGAGAAGAAGGATTTGGGTATGTTGGCTGATGGAAGATTCAGCACAAGACAGCAATGTGCGCTTGCAACCCAGAAGGCCAACTGTCCTGGTTTGCACCAAGAAAAGTGTGGCCAGCAGGTTGAGGAAGATGATTCTATCCCTCTTATTCTGCTCCCATGAGACCCCACCTGGAGTGCTGTATACAGTTCCCAACACAAGAAGGACATGGAGCTGTTGGAGGGGGTCCAGAGGAGGGCCACAAAGATGAGAGGGCTGTATCACCTCTACTATGAAGGCAGGCTGAGAGAGCTGTAACTATTCAGACTGGAGAAGAGAAAGCTTCAAGGAGACCTTATAGCAGCCTTCCAGTACCTGAAGGGGGCCTACAGGAAAGCTGGGGAGGGATTCTTTAGAAGGGCATGTAGTAGTGACAGGATGAAGGGAAATTTTTTAAACTGGAAGAGGACAGATTTAGACTAAGTATTAGGAAGAAATTCCTTACTGTGAGGGTGGTGAGACCCTGGAACATGTTGCCAGAGAACTTTTGGATGCCCCCACCCAGGAAGAGTTCAGGGCCAGGCTGGATGGGACTTTGAGCCACCTGGTCTAGAGGGAGGTGTCCCTGCCTATAGCAAGGGATTGGAACTAGGTGATCTTAAAGGTCCCTTCCAACCGAAACCATTCTGTGATTCTATGATTACTGCAGTTCTTCTGTCTTCATTTACAGGTAACCCTGAAAATGGAATAGGGGTAGATTATATGAAATAGGATATCAGAGAACTCTTAAATAATTATACTAATTTCTTATTATTATTTCTTTCTCTGTTATGTTTAATAATCTGCATGTGCTTGTCTGTACTTGCGGTCCAAGTAAAAGAAAAGCTTGGCTAGATAAGTATTTCCAAGATCAAGGTATATATTTTTAATAAAAGCAAAGTGAAAATTATGACAGGAAAAAAGCCTAGGGCCTTCCTGACCTTAGTGTTCTACAGCCACTTGTGCTACATAGTATAACTTGCAGGTGTTGAATTCACTTGTTTTCCCTTTCTTCTAATGGATGGGTGCGCTGAGGGAAGATGAATGTGCTTACAGCTGTTATCTTACACTCTCAAGATGCTGCTTGTATATCTTTTTGCAGTGGCAAATGACTTGATGGTGACCTGGAAGGTCATCTTGGTAGTGAGCTCTTCCTAGGAGAGCATACTTATTTTGGATTTCTGCTCTCATGATCATTTGTGATATTAGCTCTGAAACCATGGATCTTTAAATTCTGAGCTGTGCTTTTTTGTTTGTTTGTTTTCGTTTTGTTTCTGAGCTGACTAGTGAGAGAAAATTCCTTAAGTTCACATCTCTGTGACTCATAGTTAGTCACAGTTATCCAGTGTTTGTACGGTTTAATTCAGCTCTACTAAACTTATGTAGGATTATTTATTCTAAGTAAAGGAAAATACCAGTGAATTTTTCAGTAGATTACTTTCTGGGGGAAGAATTTACAGACACAGGGAATAGAGTGAAGAATGCTAAATAGTACTTGGAAAAAAATGTAAAATTTGACTTTAAGGTAATTTTTGTTGGTTCGTGTATGGGTGGTTTTTTTTTTTTTTTTTTTTTTTTTTTTTTTTTTTTTGTTTTTGTTTTTTTTTGTTTTCCTGAAGGAAAAAATTAACTTAAGGCTTCAGTTGTAAGTGGAAAGAGGAGAAAGGTGCTTAAACCTGTGTGTTCCCATCCTGTCTGGGAATGTGGCAGGAAGGGGAAATCAATTGGGCCTCTGAATTTGGCATGCCATCTGGCTCTAATTCTGATAGATAAGATCAGAAACACTGACATGGGAGAGAGAAACTACTGGAGCTTTACTGTTTTTACTATGCTATTGTTTAACTACAGTGCATCATTGGCATCTTATTTTAAGAGATTTTTTTTTTTTCCTGAAACAATATTCTATATAGGAGGGAGCTTTCTGTGGGTGTTACAAAATCCTGTTCTTCCAGTGCATTATTCTTAATGTAGACTTCCATACTTCAGGTCTCTTACCAGAAATTTCATCTAAGAAATTTAAAACATAGACAATACAAAAACTAAAAAAGCAAGATAAAATTAAAATGACCTTTAATAGTCTTAGATGAAACAAATTTACTTTTTCATTTGTATTTATCTTAGTGAGCTCCTCATCTTTTCAAGCAGCACTTTTGTCTTGCTTCACTGAAGCAAAGCAAAGGTGCTGAGGATTGTGGCATTCCTGTGTTCTTCTTGCAGTGCTGCTTTTACTAGAGAAAGGTGGAGCAGGCAAATGTTTTTGTGGAGTTTTCCTGTTCGGTACTGGTAAAAAGGAAGGAGAGGCATTGTCAGGATTTCCAGTGTTCTGTATTCCTTCATGACATTGCTGTTACTGAACTGGTTGTACAGTAGCAGTCTGTGACAACTCATGGGAAAGATCATGGCCCTGTAAAGAGAATGAATTAAAACAGGATTACAGGATGGAAGAGAAGTGAATCTCTACTCACAGTTACTTTTAGATCTCATTCTTACTTTTCTCTTACCTCTACTTCAAAAAACCTGGTCACGAAGCAGCAAACTGTAACCCAGACTTTCAGAAACAGTGCACTCACTTCCATCTGTCCCAGGTGTAGTAAGTCCCTGCCTGTTGCTACTGAATTCAATTAGGTGTTCAATCATTTCAGATTCATAGATAACAAGATATTCAATTTGTGTTAAATACCAATAGTGTTATATTTCAACTTCTGAATTTGAAATATCTTTTTTGGAATGACCTTAGCATGGGAATGCTATTAATTTTCCTGAAACTTGTATAAACTTGTTTTTAATCATTGAAGCGTCTGAGGGGAGAGGTACCCATTGGATAATTAAAGTTATTTGAAATCACAGTTAAGAATTCTTCTGGAATTTCCACTTTGTCTTCTTCAGGTCTTTTTCCTAGTGTGAGGAAAAAAGGCTTATTACGTCAGCAGCCAATTAGTAAAGCACTGCCCTACTTCTTAAAATATTTCTTTGGTGCCACTGAAGTAACTATTTTCCTCCTACTAAAAAAGCATGGGATTTAGGGAAGTTAAGTGGAAGTTTTGAGGCTGTAATTTGCACTGTGATGGGAAGGAAGAATGAATTGTTTAAACTTTCTTATTGGTGAAAACTTTTTCTCTATTTAAGCTGTATTAACAACTTTGATAATTTGGTTACAGAGAACTTGTCCTTCAGTGTAGTTGTCTAAATTCCAAATAATTCTTCAATTATTATTTTTTTTTAATTGTGAACTGTAAACTACTCCTCCTCACTATCTAAGGAGACAAAAAATACATTGGAAACCACTTAAGAAAACATATATATTTTAAATTTTGTTCTAACAATTTCTTATATAATCTTCAGAACACCTGATGCATTAAAATAAAACTTATTGTGGTTTTTGATTTTTTTTTTTTTTTTAAAGTCTGATCATAGTCTGTTAGCATGGAATAACACAACAGTACATGAAGAGAAAAATAACTTCACTTACATGCTTAGTTACTGTGTTAGGAGTGAAAAGAGATTACAAATTGGTAAAACTGAAGTTGCAAGTTCTGAAAGTAAAGCTAAATACGGGTCAAGAAAAATAGCGCTTCACCACATGGGAGGCTTCTTGATAAGTCTTGTATTTAGAACCATGACTCAGGCAAAGAAAAGTAATTCTTGTATACCAAAATTGTAATTGCTGATTGATATAGATGAGGATTTATATATGTATGTATGAATGTATAAGAAGAAAAAAAAAGTTCAGGCATTCTTTTGTTTGTCGAAGACACTAATGCTGCTGAGAGGGGTTTTGGCCTAGTATGTATCATTATTATTGTGTAAACTAGAAGGAGAAGGTACATTGAATCTGGAAAATACTGATTTTTATTTTTAATTCTCTTTATTGAAATAGACTGGCTATTCTTTACCGAAACAGTGAAAAAAGTGCTTTTTAAAGCTTAACTGCAAATATAAACTTGCTTTTCCAGTACAACATTTTGTAAAAACATATGGGAAGGCAAAAAATAAACTGACTTGCTGAGATGGGTAGCGGAATAATGACAGAAACATTCTTTAAGACAGAGCGTTCTAAAGAAAACTCAAACTCCTTTTGCATGTTCTGTTTCTTTAAGCACTGCGTTTCATTACAGCATTTTGTCTTTCAGAATGCATCTATACTTGCGTTTGTAGTAGTATCTGGTTTTTTGTTTTCGTTTTTTTTTTTGCAATAGAGCAGTCCCTAATGGGGATTGAATATGTGCCTCTGCAAGCACTCCTGTCTTTTAAACTGTGCTCTGTGAGTGGGTTTCCGCTTGTATTACTTTCACCACCAGCTGAGTTGTGTAACCTGTTTAGATGTGGTGCAGGAGTTTTCTGGGCAGCTTATGTGCTTTGTTATTAGTTTCAAGGTATTTGGTATAGTTCTTCCTCTCATGTTTCCAGTCTCTGATTTCTGGTTCTCAGTCTCTTATTTTTTTGAGCCTACTATGTTCGTCTGACCTTTGTTTGATCGTCCTAATTTTAGCTAGAAGTTTTGGTAATTATGTTTTTGGAGTGGGGTGCATATGAAGCAGGACATCAGGTTTTTGTTTTTAATATACAGACTGCACATTGTCCAAAAAAAAAAAAAAAAAAAAAAAAAAAATTAACTGTCGATCTTCTGATGGAAATTTTCTTTTTTCTTTCCCCTTTACCATGTTAATTTGTGTTGTACTGCTATGTGTTTCACGAATTTATCTGCGGGAAAAGTCTAGTTAACAGATGAGAACTTTTATACTGAAATACTGCATATTTACAATAGTGCAGCTTGCTTGTTTAAAAACCTTTACTATCTGCTGCAGATGGCTGAGTAGTGTAAGGAGTGGTTTCCTGGCTACATTGTACATGAAGTGCCAAATATGATGAGAGCAGTTTTGTGCTGGAATACCAAAATATATTAAATTCATTCAGGAAGCAACATATGTCAAATGAATGAAAATTTCACACTCATGCAAAACAGAATATGTTAGCTATGCTTTTCAAATCTGTTCCCCTACCCTCACAAACTGAGGGGTTAAAAGGACTTAGTGTTGTATGTATTGAGAGTAGTATTAAGTATTAATTGCTGGGTTAGGCTTTTGGTATTTTCTTTACTGTTCATTTCCCTATACCTTTGCTTTTTTTATTAACACGTGCTGTATACTGAAATGGAAACTTAAAGGCTATCAGTAGGGGTGTTGTATATGAAAAAGAGTATTTTAATTTTTGAATATTTAGGCATGTGCACGGCATATAAGACCATTTATTTAATTTGTTATGGCTGGTGACATGCTTTTCTTTACCTTCTGAAGAGAGATGTATGTATTTACTTGATACAGCAGGTAGAGAAACAGCATTGTTAATGTCTCCTGCTGTTAATTTTTCACTTCTGCCCTAACTCTGCAATTTCAGCAAGTTCTCAAGATGGGAAGTGAAAACATTCAATAATAGCTCCATGTATTGCAGGATTTTATGATAAAGAAGCAAACTCATGGTAGAGGGCATTTTGTTGTATCTTACTTCCTTGTTTGCAAAGAGGGTGGTGGTCACTTTGTTTCAGTTTCCAACTCTAAATTTGTAGATTTTGCTTCTGCTCTCAAGTAATTTGAAAACTTTAATTTTGTAGCTGTCTTAAACTAACCCAGAGAAACAGCGTGTATTTTTAAAGCAGTTTCGTTTGTACTTTCTGAATGTTTTTTTTTTCTTCTGACACTAGTCATACAGTTAGATAATTCACTGAAGTTAATTTTTTACATGAGGTCTTCAGTGTTGTTCTGTCTTGTGATAGCACCCTGAAGGAGGAGGGAGTTGAGGAAGTATTTTCATAGCTGTGGCAAGCATGGATTTATTTAAATCAAGCATTTAATAATGAGATAGTTTCATCTAAAACTTGGCTGTAGCTGAAGCCATAATAATTTCTGTATTCTTTTTGTATAAATGTGTGTGTAGGTATGCAAGATTAACAGATCTGTCTTGAAGTGGAGTGCAATCTTGCTAATCTTGTGTTCTGAACTGAAGGAAGAAATGTTGGTGTTTCTCTTTTGAATTCCCTGTTGCTTCTTGAAGTCTTTAGCTTTTCCATGGTAATGATGCTACCAAGAAAGTGTTCATGTGCTGAGACAATATGTACAGCCCATAAGAATTTCTGCAGTTACTTCTGTGTGTTTAGGTCCACCTCATTTCAGTTCTTGTGTGCTTTCAGATTTGTTTTGCCACTCTACCAGTTTTCCCTGACTGTGATGTATTATTTTGTCTGGTCTCACCAGCTCTCTTCAGTACAGTAGTAGTCTCTATCAGTATATATCGTATAGCTAGGAGAGATTCTGTAGAGAGCATAAATAGGAATGAAAATGTCTTCTTTCTCTGCCTTAATTGTCTGCAGCATGGCAGCTGTCTTCATTCTAACCAAGAAATTTTGTGTTTTATGAACAAATGTTGGTCCTGTTATGCATAGGAAAGCCTTTCCTGTTCAAGCACGATACATTCCATTGTTTCTACTCCTCTCCATATTTATCAGTGGCTGCAACTCTGTCCTGTAGCTACTGAATTTTAGAAAGTATCAGAAGTAATGACATGAAGAAATTTTCCATCAGGTCCATGGTTTACTTCTGTCCTTTTTTTGTTTGAACAACTTCAGTTCTCATCATTTATAGTTTTAATAGGTAAACAAAACTATGGAGTCCACTGATTTATTTATTCTTCCTCTGGAGTTCACTCCAGATTTTCTACTAACATGTATATGTTATTGGTAGCAATGTAGAGCCAACTTCTCATATTTAGTGAGTCTCTCTCTCTCTAAAAACATCTTAAGTAAACAATTATCTTATTGTGAATTTTACCCTTTGTGAGATAGTTTGCAACTCAAATCAGCTCTATGTTCTGGTTTATAATAGCATCTTGATTGTTATGCTTTGTTTCATCCTTCCTAGTGTTTTCCTTTTGAAAGTATCCCTTCTCCTTAGGCTGTCAAAGACTGACTGTAGATTTGCAAGCAGGATAGAAGAGAGTTCTGTGGAATTTTTATCCGTTTCTTATTATCAGAATTATGTTGGGTGTGCATTTCATTCTAACTTGAATTCAAATCTCATGTGGTCTGCAGAGACACTGGTTTCATCCATACAAACTATTAGACTTGCTTTACATCTGAATAGCTAAACATTCCCCAGTAGTTGTTTTATTACAAGGACTTAACATGGCATAAATTGTTTCACTTTTTAAAATTGGGAATGTGTTGCATCCTTCTCTAAGTAGTAGGTCTATCTGATATGGAGTGGCAATAGGACAGATGGGAGATGCAGTGGCCCAACTGTGTATTTCACAACTTTGTTTCTTTCTACAAATCTATTCGCTATTTAAAAAAAAAAAAAAAAAAAAAAAAAAAAAAAGTTTTGAATTAAAACTTGGTATTCGTTTTCTACGGGATTATTTTAGCTTTAATATTATATTTATATATTTGTATTATATTTATATTATATATATATATATATATTATATATATTATATATATATATATTATATATATATATATATATATATATATTATAGTATAGTATAGTATATATATATATATATAGTATATATATAGTATATTATATAGTATAGTATAGTGTATATATATAGTATATTATATATATATACATATATATATATAGTATTAGTCCACACCACCTGAAAAGCTAAAATTCTTAACCAGGAACGTTTACTGATAAAGTGCTTTCTGGTATTGGTTGCTTTTGAATTTGAGAATTAGTTCCTAGTTTATTTATATGAAAAACAAAACAAGACAAAAAAAACCACAACAGCCACAGTTTGACATGTTAGGGGGGATGGTCTCTTCTGTATGATATAGTTTTGTTTGTTTAATGAATGTAAAGCTAGATGTTACTAACATATAAAGCATTACTTTAGATTTATGAAAATTAATATTTTGTCACAAAAATATTTACAGTATTTGCCGAAAAGGTTGTCTTTCACTTAGATCCTATAGGTATTTCTTCCAGTTCTCACCTTCAAATGTACAACTGCTGACATAGCATTACATAGACTATAACTTTGCTTCTTCTTGTGGCCTGGAGTATCTGCAGAACTGAGATTTGGAATGGTTAACTATTTTTATTTTTATTTTTTATTTTTTTCCCTCCAAACTGTTGCCTCCGGTGCTTTTTGTCATGGTTGACTTCAACCATGTGAATCCAAGGCAGACTAAATTGTAAAATTTGACCGGTGAGTTTTACTACCTGAGTGTGCTGTTGTGCTGTTGTAAGCCATTAACAACTCTTTTTCAAAATGTTTGTTTTGATGCATCTTTTTAATGCTCAGAGTAAAAACAAAAATAATAATTATCACCTTTACTTTGAAGGAGTCTAAGTTTGGAAAATCTGTGTGGAATGCATAGTCCTGTGATATGCTGAATTTTCTCCAACAGGAGACAAGATGCTTCCTCTTTTCTTCCTGTTGCAGTTTCCTTGTTTTATGTGCAGAGATTTTGCACTGGAAGTGAGCAAGTCAATCTAATTAGAAAGAAGTTCCCTCCAGTATCTTGCAGAGTCCTTTACTGCTTCAGTCACTGATTGGACTCATGTTTTACAGAATCACAAAGTGGTCGACATAGGCAGGGACTTCTGCGTCCAGCCACTGCTCAAGCAGAGACATCCAGAACAGGGTGCCCATGCTTGTGTTCAGGCAACTTTTGAAGATCTCTTAAGAGGCAGCTTGTGCCAGTGCTCTGTCACCTGCACAGCACAGAAGTGCTTCCTGGTACTCAGAGGGAACCTTCTGTGTACCAGTTTGTGCACACAGCTTCTTGTCCCAGTCCAAGACACCACTGTGAAGAGCCTGGCTCCATCTTATTTGCACTTTCCCTTCAGGTAGATGAGACATTGGTGAGATCCCTTCTCTCAGCCTCTAACAGGAGAGATGCTCAATTCCTCCAATTCCTTCCTTCCTTCGTCTTGATGTGACTGTCTTTTGGATTATTTCCAGCATGCCCATGTCTCTCTTGTACTCAGTGGCCCAGAACTGGAAACAGCACTCTAGATACATCCTTCCCAGTGCTGAGAGGAGGAGAAGGATCATCTCTTGATCTGCTGGCAGTACTTTGCCTAATGCAGCCAAGAATACAGTTTGCTTCTTTAGCATCATGGCACATTACTGACTCTTGTTGACCTTGGTGTCTACCAGGACCTCCAGGCACTTTTCCACAGGTCTGTTTTCCAGTCCAATTTAAGGTTATTCCTCCCCAGATGCAAGAGTGCGCTTCTCCTTGGTGAACTGCACGAGGTTCCTGTCAGCCCGTCTCTCTAGCCTATTGAGTTCCCTCTGGTTGGCTGCATGGCCCTCTAGTAAGTAAGCCACAGCCCCTACTTTCATTTTGTCCATGAATTTGACAAGGATGTGTTTTGTCCCATCATCTAGATTGTTAATGAAGAAGTTAAACAGGTCTGTACTCACTATAGATCCCTGGGGTGTTCTTCTCATTACTGACCTCCAGCAAACTAGACTTTGCACCGCTGATTGCTACTCTCTGGGTCCTTCTCGTGACTAGAAGTGATTTCTCTGTCACCTTCTTAAGGATTCAGGTGAGGCTGACAGGTCTCTTCCTTGTGTCCTCCTTGTTGTACTGGTTGTCTGAGCTCAATATTAAATGGAAGGCAAGTGTGAGTAGGGAAAATTCAGTCTTAGTCTTTCTGTAGAAGTCTGTAGTTTGGATTAAACTCAGTGTGACTTGACTTGGTTTTTGAATTTCCGTTGCTGATTCAGGATATTCTTTCACTCAGTCATGGACTCCAATAATGTGCTTCTATCTGATGCTCTAAGGAGAGTAGAGTGGCAATGATGTAGAAAAGTGAGTTTTTCTTTCCTTTCTATTGTAAGGAGGAAAAGTATTTTCATATTGTTGCAAGTAAAACTCTTTCCATTAGATCTAATGTTAAGTTTACATGTTTTTTTTCCTTACACTGTGTTTCTTAAAGAGATGAGAAAAATTTGACCTAGTTTGTGTGAACTGATTTTCATTTATACTAGTATTAGCAAAAATTGCTTCTGCAGGAGAAGCTTTGCTGTTTGTTACTTACTCACTGGAGTAGTAATGTATCAAATGGATAGTTTTGAAAATATCCCTAAGCAGCTAAAAAACAATTTCTCATGCCAGTAGTTTATTTGTACATCCTAGTCTTTAATCTATGAAATTACAGGTGATAGAAAACTGTGCTAGGGGACATATATTGCCAGATCTGTTGCTTCCCGGTGGAAGAACCTACTGGGGATGTCAAGATTGGAGAAAGTCTGGGCTGTAGTGATCATGCATTAGTAGAATTCTCAGTCTTGAGATATATAAAATGGGTTTGAAGTAGAATCAGGATCCCAGTGCTCAGAAGGGCAAACTTTTGGCACTTTAGGGTACTGGTGCATGTAATCCATTGGGAAACTTGGAAACTGGCATCCCCAAATCCTTCTCCTCACAAGCCATTCTCTGCTCAAAGTGTATCTGTGCTTGTGACTGCCCTGACCTAAGTGTAGGACCTTGCACTTTGCCTTGTTGAACTTCATGAGGATGTTGCTAAGCTACCACATATCTAATTTGAAAGTTACGGCAGTTAAGTGAGTTTCCCAGGGTCTGAAAAAGGGGCACATAACACCTATTTTTGGCAAGGGGAAAAAGGAGGATCCAGACAACAACAACAGAGTAGTCACTCTCATCTCTACTGAGCAAGGTTGGGGAGCAGATTCTCCTGGTAAGTATGCTATGGCAAAACAAAGAGGTGACTGGGGATATCCAGCATGGCTTCACTAAAGGCAAATCGTATCTGACAGATTTGGTGACCTTCTGCAGTGGGGTTACAGCTCTGGTGGATAAGAGAAGAGCAGCTGAGCTACCTGATCTTGTGCAAGTAGTATTTGATGCTGTTCTGAAGGACATTCTTGTCTCTAAACTGGAGACATGTTGATTTGATAAATGGACCACTCAGTACATAAAGAATTGGCTGGATGGTCGCATTGAAAGAGTTGCAGTTAGTGGCTCAATGTCCAAGTAGAGACCAGTAACGAATGGTGTTCCTCCGAGGCTGGTATTGGAACTAATGCTGTTTAACTTGTTGGTGACATGGACAGTGAGGTTGAATAGCCTTCAGTATGTTTGCACCAAGCTGTGTGGTATTGTCAACACACTGGAGGGAAAGGATGCAATCCAGAGGATGGAAGCCCTGGGAGGCTTGAGAGGTGGACCCATGTGAATCTCATGAAGCTGAACAGGACAAAGGGCATAGTCCTGCACCTGGATTGTCTGGGCAATCCCAGACATCAATTCAGATTGGGTAATGAATGAATAAATTGTAGCTGTGATGATAAGGTTTCGGAAGTGTTGGATGATTTAAACATAAATAAAAATTGGACATGAATTGGCAGTGTGCTTGCTGCCCAGAAAGCCAATGGTACCCTGGACTGCATTAAAAGAAGCATGACCAGAAGAATGAGGAAGGTGATTTTTTTTTATTTTTTTTTATTTTTTTTTTTTCCTCCTCTGCTCTTATGAGACCCCATCTGGAGTAGTATGTTTAGCTCTGGTCCTCCAGCATTAGAAGAATGTGGAACTCTTGGAGTGCTTCTGGATTAGACTATGAAGATGATCAGTGTGCTGTAGTGCCTCTCTTATGCAGCACAGGCTGAGGGAGCTAGGGTTTATCAGCCTTGAGAAGAGAGAGGTCTGGAATGACCTTAGTATGGTCTTCCAATACCTAATATGACTACCAGAAAAATCGAATTTTTTTAGGGAGTGTAGTGATGGGATATGGATAATAATTTCAAATTAAAAGAGGAGAGGTTTAGATTAGATGATTATAGAAAGCTCATTACCTGAGGGTAGTGAGGAGTTGGTACAGACTGCCCAGAGAAGCTTCAGGGCCAGTTTGGAGGGGGCCCTGGGAAAACATTGTAGAAGTTCCCCTGCCCATGGCAAGGGAGTTCATACTGGGTGACCTTTAAGATCCCTTCCAACTTGAACTACTGTATGATTCTGTGAAATAACTCCTCCAAGTTTGTTATGTCATGTTGCGTATCAGAGGAAAATACATTTAGTATAAAATTATTTTCCCCAACGTGCAAGGATTGAAAAAAAACTCCTCAGAATATATCAAGTCCTGAATTAGTTTGAATGCTATATTCTAGCCTATGCTTTTTTTTTTTTCCCCTCTCAACTTGTGTAGTACAAGGATTAGCCTAAGCATTAACTGGAGATGGTAATTTTTTTCCTTAAGGCAGGTCCCTAATGCTGATCTTTTCCATACTTAACAGGAACTGTTGTGAAGCTATGAAGTTGTGTGGGGCCAAAACTTAATTTTATGAATTAAAGGTCACGTGGTACAGTCTTTTCCCCAATCTCAAACCAAAATTTACTACAGTTCATCTTAAAAGAAACACATTCACGGACTATTTATGAATTGAAAGGTCAACCGAATCTTGTTTTTTTGTTTTTTTTTTTTTTAAATAAGCGTTAAATAGTTGTGACTATTGTCATATTTTCCATTTGTAGAGTATATCTGTAGTAACAATTCAGAGCATGGTGAATTGGAAATGACTTTCAACCTGAGTGCAGGTGTATCTTATACTGTCACACCTTAATTTTCTCCACTCTTGCCTGTCAAATGAATACTTGGTGCAGATATTATTAACTATGTTCACTTTTTCTAATTTGTAAGTTGTCTGTCTTATGGTTTTTTTCCACTTTAAAACATGAAAATGAAATTCTTTTTGTCTCTGCTTGCTTCTGACTGCCCCCTAATCTCTCCTATTGGTATTTATCTCTTTTGGGAAGAATCAGAGACTCTGATTCATGAAATACTCATGAAATACTGAACTCTGGTTTCTGTGTATCTGTTCTGTCTTACTGTTGGGCAGAAAAGGTTTACAAAAGTGAACTAAATATGTATCTTCACATTTGTCTTGTGATATATATAAATATAGAGGGGTGTGTGTGTCTATCTAAAAAGATGGGGAAGAAAAGAGATATTTTAAGATCCCTAACTTTAATCTCCAAAATGGAAATCACTCTTTCTGCTAAGATCATAAATTTTCTTGTATCAGTCTTGACTCTTGGATAGGAATTAAGTTATGCTTGCTGAAATTACTGCCGGTGATGAGGCTGAGCTGAGTGCAATAACATACACTATTTAGGAGGGCTTCCTTCCTTTTCTGTCATGAAGTTATTCATTTAGAGAAGAAAGTAGGATCCAGTGTCAAATTTCTCTATTTTTAGGTTGTGTAAAAAACTAATTTGTTGAGCTACTTGTTGGCAAGTACCTACACTTGCACAGAATCTGCAAGTTGATTAATTCTCCTGTCAATCACTTACTTTCCAGGAAAGTGAATTGCTATATAACAAAATTATATATTAAGGTTTGAAGGATAGTAGTCAAGGATGTGTAAACTCTCACTGATTTTTGGAATGAGTGAAGAATGAATGTGTCAAAATAACTTCTTGTAATATGAAATAACTAATTTGGGTGTGTGTTTTCTGTAGTTATATCCCTCCTCCATTATCTCCAGAAAGTAGTTGCTTTCACAAACCACTCATGGATAAGATTCTTTGTTCTTTTCATACCCAAATGTATTAATATTACTGCTAAATTAATATTATTGCTTTCCAAGTAGTTGTGTTCATTAATTCATAAATTCATATTTTTGTCTTTATTTTCCCTTTAGTTTGAACTAGACATTCACTGGAAGCATGCTTAAGGAAATCTTTCCTTTTGTCATGGTGGATGGAGAAGGGGAGAATCATGTAGTGGAAAACGAATTTTTCTTCTGTTCCCTGTGAAAGCAAAATGCTAGCTTGTATACATCTCCTGATGCAGTAGGACTGACTAACAAGCATTTTTTAATAGTCTTTCTGAGCCTATAAGGCTTGTTTAATGGAGTATTTCTCAGGAGTTTTGCTACTTGAAATGATCATTGTGATTGCTTACTGCTATCAGTGTGTCTATTGCTATGAGCAGTATGATGATGTTTTTTGGCTTTGTGTGAATTATGTAGTGAAATGATGCTGGTTGTATAATCTTTGTCCAGTAAGTCTATTCAAAAGTAGTAGATGGATTTGGGTTATGAATTTACCAAAATATATTCTTTGAAAATCTGAATTGCTGGATAACAACACTTTCCCTACCTTTCTCTTTCCTGCAATACTTGTACAGAACTTCATGAGGCTAGTCAGATTCTGATCTTTCATGCAATAGAAGTATTGAAAAAAGGAACAGAAGTAACCAGATAACCAGAAATGAACAACAAAAGCATTTTCCGCTTCTTTTCTTAATTAATAATTTTTTTTTTTTAATGGTGCATGACTTTCTGAAGTGTGGTAGGAAAATCCAAGTTGAGTATTCTCATGTTTGGCTTTGCAGCCACAAAAGCACTTGTTGTCTATCAGATGTTGTCTAAAAGAGTTGACTTTGTGCACTCAGTGGCAAAATCTGTCTAGCTGTGAAGAGTTCTGGTTTATAACTCTTCTGAAATGAGTATATCTCAAATGTAACGCATGTGCTTTTTTACTAAATGACCCACTCATCAGGGCTTTGAGTTGGAATCAGTTCTTGTAGTTAATTAGGCAGCTTGTGTTTTACTTAAAGTAAAGTATGTGGTAATGACAAAGCTAGAAGTAGCTGCTGTAGATACTTAATTTCTAAATTGTCATGTTGTGGATAAAAAAGTTAGGGGAAGAAGTACCAAAACAAGATATTTTTTTCTGAAGATTTTAAAAATGCTCATTTCTCCTTCTTCTAAATGTTTAGTTTTGGAGACAAGCTCAGCACTGTGTGCTTGTAGTACTTATGCCACAGTAGTCGTTTTTTTTTTCTTAAAGAAAAAACTTGAATCTTAGAAACAAGGAAGTGGTTAATGGTCACAGGAAACACTGCATTTGACAGTCAGGTGAAACTGATGTCTGTCTTTTGAGCTAGTGTAACAAAGCTCTCTTTGTCAGTAGGGAGAGAGAAAAGAAGATGGAGGAGAGTTTCATAATACCTAGACAATAATCGTTCATGTAAAAATCAGTGCAGTTGGTCATTGTGTATATGGCCCTACAGTTATTGTGTCCTTGCTGCTTCGGATATAGCATGTTACAGATTAAAGTACTGTTCAGTAATTGATGGAGGCAGTCACTGTCCTGGACATGTCATCTGAAGGAGTCAGCATGTTGGACAGTCCACTTGAAGGATGACACTTAAATCTGTGGCTGAACTGAAATTTCAACCTTACGTGGAAGAGGGTGAGACAAAGGAGAGGGAAGTTATTCTGCTCTTGTTAGTTACAAACCAAGAAAGTTGTTTCAAATCATAATAAAACAACAGTTTCTAAGTGGGATGTGTGTGGAGGGAGTCACTGGCCAGATACGAACTTCATTTAATATGATACTTACATTAGTATTTTTGGTCATGTAAAATTTTGGCTGTACATAGAAAGGCAGTAGGCAGATTTCAAAGGAAAGTTCCACTACCATAAAGGAAGACAATCTCTTCTCTCCCTTCTACCCCCAAGCAAACCAGGGAAGTAGCTATATGATCTTAGAGCCATGCATCCTTCAGGGTTTCTTGATTTGCTGGCTTTAAGACCTTGAGAAATCATACCAGCAGTATCTTGGCAAAGCTGAAACACAATTCATCTGTTAAATGGTTACATTAGAATGGAGGTTTTAGAGATTGCTAAATCACAGTAGGTATTCTGAAAGGGACAGAAGTTGTCTTATGTGCAATAATAGTAGTCATTAACCTTAGAAATTTTTGGAATTATTAAACTCAGTTTTGTGACTGAGTGCTTTATAAAAATAATATAGTATGTTAGAATCTGATATCCCCCCCAGGATCTTTTTTCTTTAGAGAATGATTTCACTTACCTACCTGAATTTGTTAGATTTTTTTTTTTTTTTTTGTATGGAATATGTTTGCTGTTTTGAAAGCAGATGACAAAACCACTCTCCTCTAATTTATGGTCCTCCTTCTGTATTTTGTCACCTGATTTGAACTGGCCCCAAGAAATGTCATCAAGATGAGGCAATGGGTGTGTTCTATATACATCTTGGACTTGCTTCATTATTCCTGCTTACTAGCCAGGGCTACATAGTAAAACTATGTCCTCAACATACCAAGTATAGGGTAATATTCCACAGATGCTCTCCAGGCAGAAAAACTTCTCAGAAGAGGTCCAACTACTTGTAAGCAACCATCTTGCCAATAGCTGTGGCTGCAGACTTTCAATAAAATCTCATGTTAAGCTAAATGAAAGGCGTCTGGTAGGTTAATTAAAATAATTGCTGCGTTTTGAAGGACTCATCTGTTGCTAGGAGCTGTATTTCCCCATGAGGTCTGTGGGAGTTTTTGTGACAGTGTGGATGGTATAGATTCTCTCTCAGAGAATGTGCTTCAGCTGTGCCAGAAAAGCAAAGCAAAAAGCACCCTTTAAAGAGGAAAGTCATCTTGTGTAGGTCCTGCACAAACTGTTGTTTTCAGTTGCATTTTGTTAACTCTGTAATTTCTTAAAAATCCATTCTCACAAATAACAATTGTTTTGAACTCAAGCTTGCTATCAATGCATGTGTTTTGGTTTTGTCTGGTATGAAATGGAGATGTGATAATCAGTTATAGCTTTTTCTGTATTTTGGCACAGTATTTATGTTACTTTGAGATTTTACAGGGGGTATTCATGAGTAACTGTAGAATGGCTCTTGAATTGATAAGTTACACATTACCATTTCAGTGTCTTCTGTATTTAGTTCTGATGTTAAAGCCAAAGTAATGAGTGGATTTGAAATGATTATTTTCTTATAAGGCCATTTATACCTGTCATCTTGAAAACATTGTCCAATTATTTTTTCACAGTTTCGTGTGGTGGACGGTTTGATGAAATCCTTGCTGCATCCTGGTGATTCTTTGATCCAAGTTCAGAAGCTGATTCAGACTCCTGTGCTGTGAATTGGCAGTGGTGGAGTGATTCGGGTAGGTGACTGTCTAGAGATATTGAAGGAGATAAAAGGAATGAAGTGTTTTGAGTACATGTATTGTTTTAGTTGTTCTATGATGTGCTACTAGTATCTTCTCTTGCCTTTGCATGTAAGATGACTAACCTTTGTTTTAATTGCTGATTTTATTTTATTTATTTTTTTTGTAGCTGGTAGGGAAGGTGTGTGAAAACTGATAACTGGTGGCTTTCTGTCAAGAAGTGTTAGGGGTATCTCTGCAGTGTAACTGTTTTGTTCATGCTTAAATCACAAAACATGTTTTGTGTACTAGGTATTAATGTGTTTGATTTTCTGCATTACTTTTTTTATAGAATGTTATGTATGTGAAGTAGTTAGACGTTTTATGGCAGTGTGTTCAGATGGCTCTGAAATAAAACTCAGCAAAAAGCACTTCTGCCCTCAGTAAGCTAACTTAAGTGCTCCCATCCTAGCCGTGAATTAATTTTTTGTTTGTTTGTTTGTTTTTCTTTTTTTCCTTTGCAGTTGCAAGCATGTACTCCTTTGGTTTTCTGTACCCATGTGAATGAAGTTGTAAGTGATATTTTTCTGGGAAGTTGAAATTTTTTTTTTTTTTTAATTTAAACACCTCTAATTCTGTAGTTCATCAACAGATGCAGTTATCTACTTGTAAAGAATTAGAGACAACGTAAAGTGATAAGGAGTTGGTTTTTTTAGTAAGTTTTATTTAGTAAGTAAAATATGATTGATGTGTTTCAGAATTTTGATCTTAATACATTGCAAAAGGAATTACTGTCTTAGTCCTTACTAGTACTGTGGAGCAAAACACATTTTTTCATCCTGCTCTCTTAATCTTTTTCTCTGTCTCAAGTATACAGGTACAATAACTTAAAGATATTTTTAACTATCCACAGAAAATGCTTAACTTCTGGAGGAGAAATATTTTCATAGGAAAAATATTGTCTTAAATGCAAATGGCGGCTCTGAAAGTGATGCCTCCTATTTTATTATGTTGGCCCATGATGTCAGAGGAGGATGTTGGTGGTATGACAGTAGAGGCTGAACCTTCCTACCAGTATTCCATTCCATTCCAGTATGTTGTTGCTGTGTGACAGGTGGCAGTAGAGGGGATGGTCTGACAAAATGGTATCTGGTATGCAAGTATGTGTGGAGAAAAGGTGTGTCATTGACTTCTTCCACACGGAAAATATGGCACCCCCTGACATTCATCAACATTTGTTGAATGTTTACGGAGACCAGCCAGTGGATGTAAGAACAGTGCGGTGGTGGGTGGTTCATTTCTACAGTAATCATGGATCACCTCCACTGGAGCACATTTTTACAAGTGAGGCATGCAGGCTCTTGTTCATTGCTGGTGAAAATACATAACTAGCTATGGTGACTGTGTTGAAGGAGTATTTTGTAGCTGAGAAGTTTTTCATTGTATTGTGTTCTTTTATATCCATTGTAGTTTCCATGGTAATAAATAGGAGGCAGTACTTCCAGAGAGATGTATATGGAAAAGATGGTTCCATAAGGGAACCATTATGAAATGATAATTTAGTTGGATTGATAGTTGGAAATTTTCTTTTTAGATGTGTTTTTGGGACTTATTTTAATAAGGCTTATTATGACTTATTTCAATAAAGATTATTAAAAGAAAGCAAGAATACTTATTTTGAACAGATTCCATCTTCTTTAGAGGAAAAGCTTAATTATTTCTTTAAAGTACCTGATATTCTGTGTGAGCATTTCAGAACTATTGTTTCTATACATCTTTGGTTACACAGAATTGTTCAGTGCCATATTTCTCTTGCTACACACCTGAGATTTATTTTGCAGTTCTCTGGCTAGTGAGAGATACTGTGAAATAATCATTGGAGAGATATGCTTTTAAAATGTAGATAGGCTGAGATTTCTTCAGTAAGCTTTTAATCTGCTGTTTACTATTAAAGCATCAGTAACAAAGCAAGGACTTCAGGCAACATTGCTCAACTTCTGTTTAGAGACAGATATTTCCTTTGTCATGGTATTCATATTTTTCACATTAGCTTGTCCTAACATGCATGCACAAATAGAATGATTGCAGATGTTTCAGTGTTAAGAACAATTTTATGTTGAATTGTAATCTCATTTTCATAATCCTAATTTCATTGCAAATCTTTTTTTGCCATTGAAGCGCTTGTTAAGTCTTACATAATTCAAATTGAATGGTTAATCTGTAGTTTATTTTTTGTTGCCTTGCTTTTGTTTGCTCTTGTCTATCACTGTCTTTGCACTTAACTGTTGGTTCTTTTGCATACTTGACTAATGAGCCATCACCATTTCCAGGGTGAAGGAAATCTCTGTTAACAGGGTTGTAAGCTTTGTAATAGACTTGTAGCTGCAAGCAGGTTTAGAAAAGTTGAACTGTAAAACTTACAATGGTGAAGTGTGTACTTCACAAGAAATGTGGTGTCTATTTGGAAGAGGCTTCTTGCTGCCAACTGAGTGTATTCAGCTGCTTCTCAAATTTTATTTCTGGAAAAGGTGCTTTAATTGTTGTGCAGCTTAATCCAGTTAGTACACCACTGAAAGCTTAGATCTATCATGAAGGTAATGGTTAACCTTGTGTAATTATAGATAGTGAACTTTAAATGAGTTCTTACTTGTATAGAACTGAAATCAATGAAATAAAGTTTAAGAACAAATAGTAAATGCTGAAGTTCATCATGTTTTGTTGTTGGGTTTTTTTTTTTTTTGCAATGTATTCTGCACTTGACAAGTCACTGAAATCTTCCTTGCATAGAGTACTGCAGCTTTATTTACAGCAGCGTTGTATTTTCTATTTGGTCTTCTGACTATGCTCCAGTTAAATATGCAGTTCTTGAAACCGTGTATTGAGTCAGCTAAGGAAAATCGCAATTCATTGTCTTGATATAAGGACTTACTGAATAAAGGAAACAACACTGGCTAAAGAGAGGCCTTGGTATCCCATCCCTTAAGTATTCTTGTTTTTCCACATGTCCAGTAGTTCTTGGACATGTTCCAGCCTTCTTATATAAGCCATGGGTACTCTGAATCTTGTTGACTTGCTGATTCATTTCTTCTTGTAGCAATAAGCTTTGGCTCAGATTTCTCCCTTCTTGGTTTTATTGACATGTTTCAGCATGAAGCACATATTCCAACATATCTCAGGTGGCTCAGCTGCGAAGGCTAATTCAGTCAGCACCAGGCATGTTTTGTCTTGGCAGTGTGTGTTGGAAGCCTGTCTTTCTGTCAGCCTGCTGTTCCTTGTAACGCAGAAGAGGAATAGGCTAACCATCCTGATAGGTGACATGATTTTTTTGCTCATGGACATTCAGAACTACAATATTTTATGCTGTCTTGCTGAACGCTATTTTAGTTTGAGGATTTATAAAGGATAGCAGTTAGCTGGTCATAAATGTGCATGCTGCTAGCAGTCAGTCTAAAACCTGATTAGGTTATCAGAGGATTGGCTTATGTAATAAATTCTTTGGTTGTCACTTGGGCAGAATTAGATAGTTGAAGGAAAACCACATTCATCCTTAATCTGACAAATTTGGTTTTAGTTCTGTGAAAAAAACTATTGGGAAACACCTCCCTTACATTGCATAAGCACTTCTTGGATCTATTTGTCTGCAACTAGCAAATATAAAAACTTATTATACTGGTCTAAGTACGTATAGTGGTTTAAGAGGAAAAGTATGCAGAGAATGCTTCTGTCTAACTTGTTAAAATAGCCCAGCATATTCTGGCTTCCTTTTCCTCTTTCACCTCCTTTTCCAGCTACACTGTCTGGTATGGATAGATATAAGTGCTAACTAATTTATGCAAACAAACTTCCTTTTGACTGTTGTCCTTGAAGTTCTTGGCCTATTCAGCTTGTTGGTCGAGGAATGACTGTGTTCTTCAACTAAGATGCAGCTTCTCTGTCACTTACAAAACTCATTGATTGTTTCCTACCTTATTTGATTCCCACTGGTTTCCCCATGGATTTTTTTTTTCTTTTTAATGCAGTTGTACTTTCATCTCCTGATACATTTGCCTGTTAGTGTGAAGATATGATGATGAGGCAGATGTGTTTAGCAAAATACTTTACTCCCGATGGTACTATAAGCAACTGTATAGTGTTGTAGTGGACATGGCATTGTTTTTCTGCCTAAGTATTTTATTTTATATAAATACAAATAGTGAAAGTTTACAAATTTTGATTTTATAAGTACATAAAAGTATGAGTTTCTTTCAGTATTTTCATGTCTGGAGGGTCATGCAACACTGTGGACCGCTGCATAGGCTGATGTGTTTTAGAAAAAAAAGCTAAATCAATATGGGAAACTGAACAGGAGGTGGAAAATGGAGCAGGTTAGTTTTCTAGCTAGTCTACATCTAATTCAGGCTGAAGAAGTTTTAGAACCTGAAGACAGAAAGAAGAATTTGCCTTTGATTTCTAGACAACTAGTATGGGAAGAATACTATGTGTTTAGAAATACCCGCTCAGTTGTAGCAAGTTGTCAGCCTGCATACTTCGGTGTCATTAGGTGGGCAATGTCTTGAAGTCCATCAGATCATCAAGGGCTGATAAGTAAACCTAAGGGTCTTTATAGAAAGAAGTTTTAGGTACTCATTAAAAAAAAAAAAAAGGGAGAAAAGTTTGCGTGTGTTCTATCTAATATCGCTGGTCCTTGGCATGAAGGATGTTAGGTTATCCTCCTTAACTTAGTGGCAGCTATTTGAATGAGGTGAGAATTGGATTTTGATTAAAACAACTTTACCTGTTTTTGACTTTTGAGAGGTAGAGGAAAAAAGTTAATACTTCCTCTCCTTTTGGCATTCTCTGGGACCACAGGCTTTAATATGGTCTCCACAAGATAGTGGGCTTGCTCCAAAAAGACTGTGACAACCCAGACAGAGGGCCAGTCCAGAAATGTGGCTGTTCAGGTCTCCAGCTGCAGGGAGTGCCTGAGCCTGCAGCTGCGGGAGGAGGGTAGCAGGGCTTCCTGCCACCTGTGTGAGGTGTGAGCAGATGGAGGAGCTGCTTAGCCTGGTGGCAGAGCTCAAGGAGGAGGTGGAGAAGCTACGGGCCATCAGGGAGTGTGAGTGGGAGATCAACTGATGGGGTGTGTGGCTGGCATGCTCTAGGGAAGGGTCCCAGGAGATATCCCCAGAAAAGTGGTGGACCCTCTGCCCTGTCATAGTTGGACAGATCTTACAGATGAAGAGGGTTGGAAGAGAGTTCTGACTTGGCATCACAGGCACACCCCCTGCCTGCCTGCACTGCTCCACCAGATCCTACTAAGCAATAGGTTTGAGATGCTGGAAATTGAAGGGGAGGTGAACGGGGAGGTGAGGGAGGATCTGCCTAGGAGGGAGCCTAGGGTGAGGCAGTCATCCCCATGCCTTGAGGCTGGCTCTGTCAGGAAAGATAGGAGGGAAATTGTGGTGGGCAGTTCCCTTCTCAGGAGAACGGAGGGCCCATTTGCAGACCTGATTGGTAAGGAGGTGTGCTGTCTCCCTGGTGCCCGTGTTAGGGACATCACCAAAAAACTCCTGGGTCTGGTTTGCTCCTCTGATTACTATCTACTATTGATAGTTCAGGTAGGCAGTGATGAAATCGCTCAGAGAAGCCTGTGAGCTATCAAAAAGGATTTCAGGGGTTTAGAGCGAATGGTTGAAGGAGTGGGTGTGCAAGTGGTGTTATCCTCTCTCCCTTCTGGGATGGTGAAGGACATAGAGCAGTGTAGGAGAACACTTTAAGTGTCTGAAAGATTGATGCTGCCACAGGAGCTTTGGGTTCTTTGACCGTGAGGTGGTTTACTCAGTGCCTGGCCTGATGGCAGCAGACAGTTCTTGCATGTCTCTGGGAGGAAAGCTGATCCTATCCCAGGTGCTGGCAGGGTTTGAGAGAACTTCAAACTAGGTATGAAGGGGGATGGGGATAAAATGATGCTCTCTAGGGTGGAGCAAGTAGTTCAGAAATTTCAACTAGATTTGATGAGGTTGCTATCATGGATACATGGTGGGATGAATTCCATGATTGGAATGCTCTGAAAGCCACAAGCTCTTCAGAAGGAATAGACAAGGTAGGAAGGAAGTGGGTGTTGCCCTGTATGTTAGGAATTGGGTAGATTGTGAAGAGCTGTGCCTGAGAAAACAGCCATGACCAGGTTGAGAATTATGGGTGAAAATCAATCCAGTAAAGGACATCTAGTGGTTGGGATCTGCTACCGGCCACCTGATCAGGGAAAGCCTGTTGATGAGGTCTTCTCTCTTCAACTCTGGGAGGCGTTGCACTCGTGGGCTCTTGTCCTGATGGGGGATTTCAATCACCCGGATATCTGCTGGGATAGTGGCATGGTGGGTGGCAGACAATCCAGGAGGTTTTTGGAGTCTGTTGAGGAGAACTTCCTGATCCAGCTAGTAGATGGACCTACCCAAGGTGAAGCCTTACTGGACTGGGTGCTCATCAGTGCAGAGAAAAGCATTAGGGAGATTAAGACTGGAGGCAGCCTGGGCTGCAGTGGTCATGCCTTGGTGGGCTTGTGATGTGGAGGAATACAGGCATGGCAGAAAGTAGAATCAGGACCCTGAACTTCAGGAGAGCAAAATTCCGGCTGCTCAAGGAACTTCTGGGTCGGATCTTCTGGGAAACTCTCCTTAAGGACATAGGAACAGAACAGAGCTGGCAGCTCTTTAAGGACACAACAGAGAGCACAACAGCTCTCAATCTCACAGCAGAAGAAATTGAGCAGAGGTGGGCAACCAGTATGGCTGAGTAAGGGCCTGCAGCTTAAAAAGGTACAGGAAGTGGAAGCAGGGTTGTGTAGCCTGGGAAGAATATGGGGATGTTGTCTGCGTGTGCAGAGATAAGATTAGGAAAGCCAGAGCTGAACTTGGTGAGGGATGTGAAAAATAACAAGAAGGGATTCTTCAAGTACATAAGCAGGAAGAGACAGATCAAGGAGAGTGTTCCCCCACTGAAGAATGAGGATGAAGAGCTGGTTTCCTCAGACATGGAAAAAGCTAAGGTGCTCAGTAACTGCTTTGCCTCTTTTTTCAAACACCTCCCCATGTCTGCCAGGACCCTGAGGCTCTAGGTGTGGGTGAGAGGAGCAGATTTTGTCCCACTGTAACAGTGGAACAAGTCCTAGACCTCCTTGTGAAACTGAATGTATGTACGTACATGGGGCTGGATGATATCTATCCTAGGGTTCTGAGAGAATTGGCTGATATGGTTGCCGAGTCACTGTTCATCATATTTGAAAAATCATGACTGTCTGGTGAAGTCCCTGGGGACTGGAAAAAGGGAAACAGAACAGAGCTTTTTTTAAGGAATGGAGAAATGAGCCAAGGAACTTCAGACTGGTGAGCCTCACCTCTGTGCCTGGGAAGATCACAAAGCAGATCCTCCTAGAAGCTTTGCTCAAGCACAGTCAAGGTAAAGAGGTGATTTGAGACAGCCAGCAAGCTTCACCAAGAGCAGATCTTGCCTGACCAACCTGGTAGCCTTCTGTGATGGAGTGAGAGCAGCAGTGGACAGGGGAAGGCTGATGAGTGTCATCTGTCTGGACTTGTGCTAAGCCTTTAACATGGTCCCTCACCACATCCTCTCTGAACTGGAGAGCTATGGATTTAAAGGGTGGACTGCTGGGTTAAGAACTGATTGGCTGGTTGCAGCCAAAGGGTTATGATCAATGGTTCTGCATTAGGGTGGAGGCTGGTCACAAGTGTTGTCCCTCAGCAGTCAGTCTTGGGAGTGGTGCTCTTCATCAATGACACAGACGATGGCATTGAGTGCACCCTGAGCAAATTTGCAGACAGCACCAAGCTTAGCGGTGCTGTTAATACATTTGAAGGAAAGGAAGCCATCTAGAGGAACCTAAACAGGCTGGAGAAGTGAGCCCATTTGAACCTAATGAGGTTTAACAAGGCCAAGTGCAAGGTGTGGGAGATGGAGAGTACGGCCCGACCTCGTTGAATGTCAACTTGCTTATAACACAGGGCTGGGAAAGGGAGATGAACAGAATAAACAGGGATTTTTTGTAGAAGATATAAGCTAAGCTCTCTGCTGTTTATGAAGAGTTGTTATGGAACTTGCTTTTTAGCCAATGGATTGTTAGTGGAAATGTATTAAATGTGCATATTAGAATATAAAAGGTTTGTTTAGAAGAAGACAGATACACAGCAATAAAGAAGTCTTCCATGCATGAGAACCCTGTGCTGTGTTGCTAGCTTGGGACAGTCGATACCCAAACAGGGACCGAGCAGGGACTTGACCTGCCTTCAAGACTGACCAGTCTGGAGTGCGTTGGAACAAATGCGGGGTTTGTTGAGACTAGTGTGGAGCACGCTGAGTTGGGGCAAACATAGCATGCTGAGGCAAACACGGCAGGCATTGAGAAAAACATGGAGAGCCTGTACAGGCATTGAGATAAACAGCAGACCGAGGATTCATTGTCCCTAACAACTCTGATTACCTCTCACTGGATGAAGGTAAGCATGCATACTATGGGGAACAAAATGACCTCAGAACAGAAAAACATCCTAGTTGCTTTTCGGTCTTTTCTTAAACAATGGGGGGGTGTCAGTATCTCCCCACAATCTACGGCAAATGCTTGCATGGGCCACCAGGAGGGATCCCTCCAGACAGTTTACAACCCAGAGTCTTGGGAAGGGATTGGGTGAAATTGTGGGATGCATCCTCTAAAGGTGATAAAGTGGTGTCCAGGTTGCATGAAACTTGGAGAAAAATTTTTGAAGCTTAAAAAAGTCATATGGGCTCATGGTCAGTCACCCCCGGTCTGTCAAAGGGTGAAGGAGCTGCAGGGTCCTCCTCAGACTCACCTGCTGTGCCAGCTACTTCCTTGTTACCACTGTTGCAGGCGGGGGGCTCACTGCCTCCCTTCCTGAGGGCCCCATTGGTCCCTTTGATCTTAGCCTGAAAGGCTCTGATGAAGAGCTGGATCTGTCTCTCCTGATCCACGCAATGCGTAGGTGCTTGTTGAGAGGGAGGCTAGGAAATCTGCTAGAGACGCAGGTGTGTTAAGGGCATTCCCTGTAATGGTTGCCCCAGATCAAGAACCACAGTGGGAGGTTATATTGTATAGTAAGTATCCTGCGAGATTTACAGTGTACAATAAGACTACGGCATCAGTGCCCTGTATACTGTCAATTTGATTCAATCCATATGTGATAGCTCCGTTTTTACACTGCATGATTTTAAAATGATGTGTTGTCTTATCATGACCAATATGCAGTATACTATGTGTGAATCAAAATTGAGAGGATTGGCACAGGCGACTGAAAATTGAGCACTGCTGCAGAGAAATCCGCTCGAGGCTGTAGATGTGAATGCTTTGATGGGGGAGGGTGATTTCTCCACTCCAGCTCTGCAGGCCTGAATCCCTGCAGAAGGGTTACAGTAAGTTCAGCATCTGGCAATGTGTGCCCTCCAGTCTGTGCCAGAGGCAGGGAGCAAAGACAGCCGTTTGTGAGCATTAATCAGCAGCCCCAAGAACACTATATGACGTTTCTGGATAGGCTTAAAAATTTGCTGGAAAAGCAGGTCGATAACGCACAGGCGACAGCTCCCGTATTTCAACAGCTAGCAATTGAAAATGCAAACACTGACTGCCAGAAGGTGTTACGTGCTCTAAAAAATCCCACTACTGGGCAAATGATTAATGCGTGTATGGATGTTGGCACATATCAACACCAGGTTATGCTAGCAGCCCAGGCGTATTTGTTGCAGTATCCCTTCACCAGCAGTACGGATGTTTTGGTTATAACCAATTTGGGCACTTTTGCGCAAAGCGTCCATGGAAGGGCAGTAAATCACAACAATTATGTCTGAGATTCAAAAAAGGCAACCACTGAGTACGGGATTGTTGGTCGAAATATAATATCAATGACCAACCGCTCCTTCCAGTGGGAAACTACTGGAGAAGCACGATGGCAGGGTCGCACAATGACAGCAAATTCCCCTCAGGTGGCTGCCGCAGCTTGTATGCCAGAAGCCATAGCAGCATCGGGGTGGACTTGGCCACATCCTCAGACACAATCTTAAATGATACCACTGTCACTTTACCCCCCACAGGTATTTATGGAACTCTGGGGAATGGCATGGCAGCACTCTTAACTGGACAGTCTTCTGCTACTAGATATAGACTAAGTATGACATGCTACACTACAGAATTGTGCTAGTATAGACTTCTGTTAGTTCAGGGTCACAGGTGTCAGGATTCCAATGGCATGTGTTGTATGAACTTGTCAGATCATTCAAATTCAATACATAAAAGCATTCAAGATTTACAGAACTGAGTTAAGAAATTAGAGGTTGATGACGGGTTGGATATATTTGGAGGCCTCTTTGTAAGGCTGGCAGTGTGGATACAGAATATGTTAAAAATAGTGTTAGTTTGTCTCATCATTTTTCTCCGTGTTTTAATTTGCATTCCTTGCTTATTGCATTGTGTTCGGAAAGTGGTACAAGATGTTTTAAATCATGTTTTTTTCATTAGCAAAGAAGGGGGAATTTTAGGAGATGGAGAGGTCGGCTTGACCTCGTTGAATGTCAACTTGCTGATAACATGGGCCTGGGGAAGGGAGATGAATAGAATAAACAGGGATGTTTTGTATCTAGACATAAGCTAAGCTCTCTGCTGTTTATGAAGAGTTGTTATGGAACTTGCTTGCTTTTTAGCCAGTGGATTGTTAGTGCGAACGTACTGAATGTGCATGTTAGAATATAAAGGGTTTGTTTAGAAGACAGATATGCAGCAATAAAGAAATCTTCCCTGCACGAGAACCCTGTCTCATGTTGCTAACTTGTGACTGGCACGATCCCAGGTGTTAATACAGACTGGGCTTAGAACCCCTTGAGAGCAGCCCTGCACAGAAGGACTTGGGGGTCCTGGTGGATGAGAAGCTGGACATGAGCCAGCAGTGTGTGCTTGCAGCTCAGAAGGCCAACTGTGTTGTGGGTTGCATTAAAAAAGGGGTGGCCAGCAGACAGGGAGGTGATTGTCCCCCTCTACTCGGCTCTTGTGAGGCCCCATCTGCAGTACTGCGTCCAGGCCTGGGGCCCTCAGCATAAGAGGTACATGAACTCTTGGAGCGGGTCCAGAGGAGGGCCACTAAGATGATCAGAGGACTGGAGCACCCCTCCTACAAAGAAACATTTCATCTCTGGAATCTCATGCTCTTATCAAACTCTTAAATTTTTTTTTTTTTTTTTTTTTTTTTTTTTTTTTTTTTGTCTGTGTTTTTGTTTGCTACTATTTCAGATCATGGAGAAACAAACCATGTAAGTGCCTCTGCATTAAATTTTCAAGTTAGCCTAAATAATGGTACCAGTCTAGCCTTAATCGTTTTAGTATGAATGTTTGCACAAATGTAATGCGTGTAATGCATTTTTGTGTGTTTTACTGCAAGGTAGTTAAAAATTATTTTCTGAACAGTATAATTGTCCTTTACAATGATATAACCCAAAGGAGTTTCAGTAAACAAACTGAAATCACCTATCATGATTCAACATGAGTGTTAGGTGGAATACATCCTCTACCTTAAGGTGACTTCGATGGTTAAGTGCATGCGATAAAGTGGAGGGAAAATATTGGTTAGTTTGAGTAGTGTTGCTCATTAACAGCCTGAAAATTGTCAGAACTTTATTTTTAAGCCTGGTTATAAATGTAAGAGACAAGAAAATGAAGGAATTAATTGTACTGTAATTTGTGTGAATGAATTGTCTAGATGTTGTTTTTAAAAAACTGATGATGACAGAAGTCAGGTCTACTGACAAGCTAAGTTTCACTCTGGACTGTGAATGAAATAATAGTTTGGGGAGGGAATGTGGAAAAAAAGCTGTTTCTCTCTCTAGTAGAAAGGGAGAAAAAGGAAAGAGGGAAACTCAGAACATAGTCAAGGCAAGAGCGAATTTACCAGAATTCGAGAAGCAGTGGGCAGAATAGTGCTGATTTTTCCAGAATCAGTAGAAGGATGTGCTAAGAACAGACGTTGGTGTTGGTGATTGAGATCAAGTCCTGGTACACAGTGAATTTAAGTAAGCAGTCCCCGGAGGTTCTCATCATCTGGAGCATTGCTGTGAAATGGGAAGCATTGGGAATGAGTTAGAAACTTGGGATGGACAAAAACATACAGGAAAATAAAATAAAAAAAAAAGAATAACAGAAAAGTGAGGAGGAATGGATAAACAAATATGCATAAAATAGCAGTGGGATGGATGAGAAAGCAAAAGAGGTGATGCTTTTGTTGTTCTCACCTTTATTAAGGATTTTATCACTGATTAGGGGGATCACCTGTACAGCACCATAAGGTCTCTGAGAAACATAGGACTGCTGATAGGAGTCATATTAGCAAGCCAATCACTTTTTTTTTTTTTTAACTACATTTTCGTTCTTATTCCAATATCTCTCAAATAGAAACTATTCTGTAATAGCTTTATGTACTTGGCCATAAATGTGTCGAATTATTTCATCCATGACATTATCAGTCTGTCTCCGTTCTGATCCCTTAATGGTATTAAAACAAAAGCTAGTATCTAGAATGGAATTAGTCCACTAATCTTACTACTGAGCTTTAATACTGAGATTTTTTTCCCTACTAAAAAGAAATGTTTTGCTTTTTCAGCTGCTGATGTAAATGATTGTTATGTTAAAATGAACCTTTTGGAGCAGTTAAGTTGCATTGTCTACTGCTAGACAGAATTTTGCCTTGAATGTCATCTAATGCAGTTCAGTAAATGCCTGTTTTTCTGTTAAAAAACAAAAACAAAACAAACAAAAAAACACCAAAGAAACAAAAGAAAAGAATACAATAATTTGCTGGTAATCAGGTGATTTATTTTGTTTATATGAAGTCTTGAGGTACAGACTTTATTTCTTTTAGCCAGATCTTATATTGACTTGTTGGAGAAAATCCCAAAGAAATGCTGTGGAATTTAAGGAGAGGAGGGAAAAAAAGTTTAGCGGTCAGATCAAATGATGCATTTCCTGTATTGCTGGAATATACTGCAAAGTGGGACCGCATTTAAGAGGGATCGGGAAGATGCATGAGTATTGTCTTCAAAATGCATTTCAGAATTTGCAGTTTGATAGGACTTCTGACAACAAGTGAAGGTCTTTCTTTAAGAAGACTGTGGAAATGGCAAGAGATTAGGATTGAGGAGAAACCTAGTGGTGATTTGCAGCCCATGCAGGCGCAGCAATTTCTGCACGCTAGCCTTAAAACCCAGCTCTATGTTGGTCTAGGTCAAACTTAATAAGAAGCCACTAGGAACTGGGGAAAAAGCTCTCATTGTAACCTCATTATCAGAAGGGGATGCAACAAGCTTGCATCTGTTCTTATTCAGAAATTGTCGTCTTCTACCTGTAAGTATAGTAACAATTATTATAAGTAACAATTATTTATAAGTAACTTATAAGTATAGTAACAATTGTATAAGTAACAATTGTTCTTGCTTTGTTAGATTCAGAAGCTCCATAAATTAAATCACTTATTCTAGAACAATTTTTGCCTGAATGTGAATTGTCTTTGAAGGTGCCCAAATCCCCATTACAAAATTATATGGCAACAAGTGATGGTCTGCATCTTTGACTCTCAGGCAGGTAGTGGGGAGATCTGACAACAAGCCAAGACTTTGTGTCCATAAATTGGTTCAAACCATGAGATTAAGCAGCAGCATTAAGCTTTTCAAGAGTAATGTGATAATGTCACAGAAAAAAACAGTTTATAAGTCAGTGGCAGATGGCACATGCCTTGGTAAAGTGTAATAGTCTAAAAATATGTTTTGATATGTTTTGATATGTTTTGAAATATGTTGTGTATGATTAGTCATGAGCAGTAGCTGTTAAGGTTACTTGTGAATTTAATATAACTCCAAACAGGAAGCTTCCAGGAAGATACCTCTTCAATTGTTCAGAACTTATTAAAAGTTTTAATTACAGACTTTAGTAATTTTTTTTTTTTTAATTCATCTTTCTGTGATTCCTCTTTGCTCCTGCTTTATCACCTACTTCAGTTTTGAATATGGAAGTGTACTGTTCTGATTTCTCTCTTTGAGAACGTTGACATTCAGGAATTGATTTTCACAATGCGCCCATGAGATGAGTTAACAATATAGTGCTATGACATTGAATTGGTGTGCCCAGTAGTTGACAGTTGAAGCTTTAAAAAGCATCTGACAGTTCTTTTTTTCTTTACATCTACCCAAAAGAAGAAAAACACTTGAACTTTTTTGTATAATTTTCTATGTTGAGGTGAGTGAGGTTAATGTCACTTCTGGCTATGAATGTTCAACAGTTTTGCAAGCAAGTTCTCAGATTGCTAATTTTGTCAAACTGCTCAATGATGTCTTGTAAATGAGTTTAGTAAACTAGTGAAGAACAGACGAAGTGCAGGAGGAAGTAAAAGATTTGTAAAAACAATTGTTAGTTGGAAAGTTATGGTTTTACATGCGTGTAGGGGGAAGTGACATCAGAAAATAGATTTCAGTGTGGCAAATAGCACCCCTCACCTCTGCCCTGGAAAGAAACAGAACTCAGGAATACCCTAACAATGACTTGGCTGGTGGAGTGAGAGCTATTATTAAGTGTACAATTATAGCAACTGCTTGCTGGTACTTTCTATTATTTAAACAATTTTAGAATCTGTGTTACGAAACTATGTTTGTTAAGTATGAGAAGTGCCACATATGGAGTAAACAGTTCATCAGATTACTAACAGCTATTTGTTAATCTATTTTCAGAAAACTTCTAGATGATTTTGATTCCATCAGCTTAGTCCAGTGCATTTTCTGCACAATTCGATAAATGTAAGTACAAAGTGTTAGAGTGTTCAGGTAATACTAGCTCAAGCTAATTTAAATATGAAGTCTCGAAGTGTTCAGTGAACAGCAGCTGTAATAGCCTGGCTAGCAATGAAAGGCCACAGGCACAAGACAAATTCATGAATTCAATGTGCTAATGGCATTACTAGTGACTGTAAATGTGCAGTCTGAATTTTTTGTATAAGTTTCTGCTACTGCATTTCTCCACAATCTTCTGCATTTTACTAAGCTGAAACCCCACTTGGATCCAATTTTCTACATAAGTGGTGGTATAAATGGCAAGGTATATGCTTGATTTATGACGTATGTTCAGAGTGCATCTGTTATAGCAGAATTAAAATTGAGGGCTATGTACTTTATGGTTGTAATGGGGTATAAGTAATAGTTATTAATCTGAATTGCTGGAAACCTACATTTAAATGGTGTCCAAGAGGACCCAAACCTCCACTGATCTGTATTTTAGGACAGTAGTGTTCACTCTGTGGCAGTCTTTTGGTTGTTTGGGAGGACTTGTTCTTGTTTCTAGTCATCTTCACCGTATTGCCTAGATTACTTCTATCTTCCTCGTTTGAAGTAGTTAATAGGTTATCTATGTTAGTGAGTCAGCATTTGCTCCTTGCTCACAGAGGTGCGGGTGTTGGGTGCCACTTGCATTTTACACACACCCATGCTCCCTATAAGATATATTACCATGTTTGAGTACTGTGCAAATAAACTTAAATATGTCCCTCCCAAAAGAATGTATTAGAAGCTATAAACAATATGTGGGTGTGATGTAGTAGGGAAAAGGGTTTGTGTGATAAAGGGCAGCAGGGAAAAAGCACTGAGGGTCACATTCATAGCATCGTATGAGTCAATCACCTATTTATTTTAGATGAAATGGTTTAGATAGTGCTAATGCATTCTGGTGTGGTTTATTGTGGGTGATGACTGATTCACATTTTCAGTTACAAATCTTACTTCTGGTTAAATAATTATATTCTGTCTCTTTGAGTATTCCTATTCTTTTAGTCATTTGTTTACCAAATATTTTGCTTTCCCCTTCTTTCCCATCATCAGTCTCTTGGGCTGCTGTGAAAGGAGGCAAAGGTATGAACATGTTTACTGTGGCTAGCAAGTAGGCCTCAGAAACCCTGACCATCTATAGCTATCACTGTCTGTCTAGGATACATGTGCTGATGGAGAAATTTTTAAAAATGGAGAGAGGAGAGGAGAAAGTAAAAAGAAGGGGGCTCACAGACACAAAGGGTGAGGGCATCAGATCTAAGTAGTTCTCTCATAGATTTGCAACCAGTCTTTTTATGCTAATGCTCTTGCCAAATTGTTTGTGGTGCTAATTGGCTTCCTGATGTGAAGTAGGTATGTCCATTCCTCTAAAGTAGTTGGCAGATCTATAGCAGCAGTGGCAGTACTTCAGACAGCTGAAGCTTAGGTGTAAGAATTATCATAATCTACAAGGAATTCTATTTTTGTGTTTGATTTTTATTTATATATTTTTTTTAAGTTTTATTCTGCTTTTTAATTCCTATGTTGAGTCAAACTGGATGATTTGTATTGCCACTGGTAGTAAAGCTATCTCAGGCTTAAGACCTTGATGTAGCATGCAGGTACTCATTTGATGCCAGTGAGCTAGCATAAATGTCACTTCAGAGCCATGGCTTTGTACAGAATTCTGATGGTTGAAGGAAATCAGCTGTAGCTGTTGACAGACCTGCTGGTTTGTAATCATGATCTGTGAGGCCAAAGTAACCAGTCATTTGGTCGACCTGATTGATGGCTATAGCGGGTTTTCTTTCTGTTATGCATGATGTGTTTCTTGGTGGTTTTTTTTTTTTTTGGTGTTTTTATGTTCAGATACTACTATAGCATATACTGCAGAGACAGAAAACAAATGGATGTAAAAATAGATCAGTAAACATGTTAGTTTTGTATTTAGATGCTTTGGTTTAAAGCCTTGCTAAAGGTCCTAGAAATTAAGTTTTGAATCTAAAACTCACAGGATAATGTCTTTACTTTCTACTTTTTCTGTCATTGGCTCTTACTATTTGAGCTAATGCAACAGCACTACAGTAAACAATCAAACAAGAAAAGTAAATATTAGTAAAGCATCATATTAAAAAACAATCCTCCTCAGATTTGCTGCAAAGAAATTTGGGCTTATAGGAAGTAATAATTCACAAGTCTGTGAACACTAGCTCTTCTTCGGTGAACTTATTGGTCATTCACTATAAACTAGTAACCATCCCCAATTAAATAGAGATTTGTCTAATTTCATTTATGTTCATTGATAGAGCGTGGTTCTATTAAAAAAATATTCCTTTTATTTTTATTTAATTGAAGGAAAGGATGCTGGAATTGCTGAGAGATGAAATGGTGTCTATTGTGAATTCAGGAAGGATTGAATACGTGATTATTTACCTGCTTTAGTAAGAATTGGAAAAGATTGGAAAAGATATCCTGGATAGGAATTATATCAACTAAATAATTTTGCTATACATCTCCACTGTTTGTAAAAACAAAAAAAAGAAACAAAAAAAAAGGTCTTATTTTTTTCTACTGGAAATGTTAGCAGGTAAGTCAGCTGACCTTCCTACTGTACACATTAACGTGGACCTTAGCTCAGGAGTGACTTTTGACTTTGACACTATGTCTAATGTTGAAATTGGGCCTGATGTGTTTACTGTTCATGGGCTGAACTACATGACCTGGAGAGAGCTCTTCCAGCTTCCATTATTTTTCAATTTAAACTACTTGAGGGAGTATAGAATACCTGTCTGCAACAGCTTGGCCTTCTGTTAGTGTTGTATATACAATTTTTTATGCCTAATGAAAATATTGCATTTTTTTTTCTTTAGGAACTTTTCATAGAATCATAGAATCACCAAGGTTGGAAAAGACCTAAAAGATCACCCAGTCCAACCGTTCACCTATTCCCAATAGCTCCCACTAAACCATGTCCCTCAACACAGCATCCAGTCTTTCCTTGAACACCCCCAGGCTCGGTGACTCCACCACCTCCCTGGGCAGTCCATTCCAGTGCCTGACCACCCTTTCTGAAAAGTAATACTTCCTAATGTCCAGCCTGAATCTCCCCTGCTGTAGCTTGAAGCGATTCCCTCTGTTCCTATCACTAATGACATGAGAGAAGAGGCCGACCCCCAGCTCACTACAACCTCCCTTCAGGAAGTTATAGAGAGCAATAAGGTCTCCCCTGAGCCTCCCGTTCTCCAGGCTGAACATTCCCAGCTCCTTCAGCCTCTCCTCATAAGCCCTGTGTTCCAGACCCCTCACCAGCTTTGTTGCCCTCCTTTGAACACGTTCCAGGGCCTCAATATCTTTCTTGCAGTGAGGGGCCCAAAACTGCACACAGTACTCGAGGTGCGGCCTCACTAGTGCTGAATATAGGGGAACAATCACCTCTCTGCTCCTGCTTGCAACACTGTTTCTGATGCAAGCCAGGATGCCATTGGCCTTCTTGGCCACCTGGGCACACTGTCGGCTCATGTTCAGCTGAGCATCAATCAAAAACCCCCAGGTTCCTCTACGCAGTCCTCCAGCCACACCGCCCCAAGCCTGTAGCGTCGCCTGGGGCTGTTGCGGCCGAAGTGCAGGACCCGGCGTTTGGCCTTGTTGAAACTCATTCCATTGGCTTCAGCCCAGCTCTCCAGCCTGTCCAGATCCCTCTGTAGGGCCTCGCTACCCCCAGGCAGATCCACACTTCCAGCCAATTTGGTGTCATCTGCGAATTTACTGAGGGTGCACTCGATGCCCTCATCCAGGTCATCAATAAAGATATTGAAGAGGACAGGCCCCAGCACCGACCCCTGGGGAACACCACTCACGACCGGTCGCCAGCTGGATTTGACTCCATTCACCACCACCCTCTGTGCCCGGCCCTCCAGCCAGCTCCTTACCCAGCCAAGAGTGTACCCATCCAAGCCTCAGGCTGCCAGCTTCTGCAGGAGAATGCTGTGGGAGACAGTGTCAAAGGCTTTGCTGAAGTCTAGGTAGACCACATCAACAGCCTTTCCCTCATCCACCAGATGGGTCACTAGATCATAGAAGATCAGGTTGGTCAAACAGGACCTGCCTTTCATGAACCCATGCTGGCTAGGCCTGATCCCCTGGTCATCCCGCACATGCCGCATGATCTCCCTCAAGACAATCTGCTCCATAACCTTCCCTGGCACTGAGGTCGGGCTAACAGGCCTGTAGTTCCCTGGATCCTCCTTATGACCTTTCTTGTAAATGGAAGTCATGTTGGCAAGCCTCCAGTCTTCTGGGACCTCACCAGTCAACAAGGAGCGCTGACAGATGATGGAAAGCGGCTCAGCTATCACCTCTGCATGTTTGTGAGACTTAAGCTTTTGAGAAACGGGCATCTAGATGCATAAAGATTCCTTGCAGTTCTAATAGTTGAGAGCCTCTTCATATCTTCCCATCTTGAACTTAGATTGGCCACTGCAGTAAAGGAGAATAAGAAATCCTTTTACAAATATATCAATGGCAAGAGAAAAACTAAGGATAATATCTATCCTTTAATTGATGCTGCGGGGAATGTGACCACAGATGACAAGGAGAAGGTCCTCAATGCCTTCTTTACATCTGCCTTTAATAGTCAGAGCAGTTATCTTCAGGGCATTTTGTGCCCTGATATGGATATCTGGGCTGATATACAGAATGTCTCCCCAGAGATTGAGGTGGAGGCAGTTAGAGAGCTCCTCCTCCACCTGGACAGTCACAAGTCCATGGCACCGGATGGGCTTCATCCTAGGGTGCTGAGAGAGTTGGCGGGGGTGATTGCTAAGCCGCTCTCAGCTATCTACCAGCGCTCCTGGTTGACTGGAGGGATTCCAGAGGATTGGAGGCTTGCTGATGTGACTCCCATCTGCAAGAAGGGCCGTAAGGAGGACCCAGGAAAGTACAGGCCTGTCAGCCTGACATCAGTGCCAGGGAAGGTCATGGAACAAATCCTCCTGGGAGAGATCACACAGCTCATGCGTGACGTCCATGGGATCAGGCCCAGCCAGCATGGGTTCGTGAAAGGCAGGCTGTGTTTGACTAACCTCATCTCCTTCTACGACTGGGTGACCAGACTGGTAGATGAGGGAAAGGCTGTTGATGTAGTCTACCTAGACTTAAGCAAAGCCTTTGACATGGTCTCACACAGTATCCTGCGGAAACTGGCTGCCCATGGCTTGGACAGTTTTACCCTCCGTTGGATAAGGAGCTGGCTGGAGGGCCGTGTTCAATGGGTGGTGGTCAGTGGAGTGAAGTCTAGCTGGAGACCTGTTACAAGTGGTGTCCCCCAGGGGTCGGTGCTGGGGCCCATCCTGTTTAATATTTTCATTGACGACTTAGATGAAGGGATTGAGTGTACCCTGAGTAAGTTTGCAGATGACACCAAAGTGGGAGGTGGTGTTGATGTGCCTGAGGGCAGGGAGGCCCTGCAGAGGGATCTAGATAAGATGGATTGCTGGGCTGAGGTGAATGGGATGAAGTTTAACAAGGCCAAGTGTCGGGTCCTGTACTTTGGCCACAATAACCCCATGCAGCGCTATAAGCTTGGGGATGAGTGGTTGGATGACTGTGAAGAGGAAAGGGACCTGGGGGTGTTGGTTGATGCTCGGCTGAACATGAGCCGACAGTGTGCCCAGGTGGCCAAGAAGGCCAACAGCATTCTGGCCTGCATTAGAAATGGTGTGGCCAGCAGGAGCAGGGAGGTGATCATCCCCCTGTACTCAGCTCTGGTGAGGCCGCACCTCGAGTACTGTGTTCAGTTTTGGGCCCCTCACTACAAGAAAGACATTGAGGTCCTGGAGCGTGTCCAGAGAAGGGCAGCGGAACTGGTGAGGAGTCTGGAGCACAAGTCTTATGAGGAGCGGCTGAGGGAGCTGGGATTGTTCAGTCTGGAGAAGAGAAGGCTCAGTGGAGACCTCATTGCACTCTACAGCTTCCTGAAGGGAGGCTGTGGTGTAAAAGGGTCTGGCCTCTTCTCCCAGGCTAATAGTAGGACCTGAGGAAACGGCCAGGAGTTGTACCAGAGGAGGTTTAGGTTGGACATTAGGAGAAACTTCTTCTCTCCAAGAGTGGTCAGGCACTGGAATGGCTGCCCATGAGGAGCTACGAGATATGGGTTAGTAGCTTGTGGTACTAATAGGAATGGGAGGGTGGTTGGACTAGATGATCTTGCAGGTTGTTTCCAACCTTGCAATTCTGTGATTCTGTGATCTGTTGCATGTGCATTATAGCAGTTTCTCATGGCTGAGATTAAACTCCACTACACTGGTTATTTTGGCATTATTTGCACTATAAAGGGTGATTTTGAACCCTTGGAAAGTCGTAAGTATTTTTGTTTTGCTGTAAAATCCATGTACCAACAGATAACTTGCACAATGAGGGTTTTTGCATCTGTGTCCACAGATGTAAGATGGATAACATGAAAACAGTGAAGTTCTTTGGTTGTTTCTTTTAAGCTGAGGTCAAATTTCTAGTTTTCTTTTATGTCTTGGATCAGTTTGTGGAGCTCATATTTGTTGATGAGATTCCTAAGAGAAAACAACGAACAAGAAGACAGAACAGTTAATTTGTTTGCATACTTCCAAGTGTGAGTGTATTTCCATAGCTGTTTTTTCCAAAAGTGCTGTTTTGTTATTTTAGGTAATAAAGAACATTGCATTATGCTGATTGTTAGGCATTTCATTCAGTTTTAAGATAGTTAAAAATATGCCATATAAAAACTGTAAATGTTCTGGCAAAACAAACTCTAGTATTAAAATGCAACTCATGCAGAGATTTGGCCAGTCACGGACCTATGACAGTTTCTTCCCATTGCTGCTGATAAACATACCCATACCCCTTGGCAGCATACTTCCAGAAGTATGTCCCCAGCAGAACACCAAAATGGTATTGCCAAATACAGGTTATTTTGGGGCAGTCTGGAAGCAAATGTGAGTCTCTGTGTACTTGCTGAGAATGTACCATGAGCTGTCACTTCCCTGTGTTGAAGGATTCTGGCTGTCAGTAGCTGTCATGCTGTTAATACTAGGAGGTTACAAGTCTGCAAATAGTTCAGTCTCTTGCCTCTTAAGACAGTGTATTATAGTTAACATCATAGAATCCTCCACCCAAGAGAAGTTGAAAGATAGCACAGCTTTTGGAGTTGGTCAGGTTTTTGTCAATCAGACAACCCACACAGCAAGGTAGTTTCTTTGCTTTGCTATAAATTCGTAGCTTTGATTCAAACACTGACGTAATGAGAAGCGGTAAGGAAACTGACAACAGCAATATTTGCTTTCAGGAAAAACAAGTTAGGCTTTTCTTGAGAATGATCTCTGAACACTTTGCGTCTCCCTGGTCTGCCTTTCCCTGTTCTTTAAGTATAGACATCTGAAATGATCAAACAACTATCTACTCTAAATGTGAAATATCTGTTTGATTTCAAAGGGTACACTTTGTAGACACAAATATTTTTCTAGCCACATCTATCTTATCTAACCATATGACATTGTTTTGTCAAATCTAGCTCACTTTTAAGGCACATATTTTCAATCAGTCTAGAAGGCTATGATTGAGTTAGAATCTTGCCATTAACCACTGACAGTACAATCCCTTTATTACAGTCATATGTGAAATAATTGTCTTTGTTCCATATATACTCTCCCAGTACTTGCTGAAAATTATTTGCTGGTTTAAAACTGATCAAGCACAGTCTGTAAATCATCAGAGCTTATCCTTCTGTGGTACTTCTAATTGTAATACAGTTAAGTCTTAGAAATTATCTATAAATGTGGGGTTTTTTTTTCTGAACTTATTGTGACAGGTATATGGAAGCTTAGCATGGAATTTATGAGGCTTCCCTCCCCAACCCCCCAATTACACGATAATTGATACCTTTGTGCAGGCAAAACCTATTTCACTGGGAACAGTGGTATTAACTGTGCATGGAGTTGCACTTCTTTAGTCTCCTTTGGAATCTCTCATTTCCCTTGTTCAAAGGAAGACAGTATAACTAATCTCATTGCCCTAAAATTGTTCCTGTTTTAGAAGAAGAATTTTAATGTTGCAGTTCATTTCTGCTCAGCTTGTCTGTGTGATGGATAATCTTGCTAAATCTGAAGTCTTTTTAGCTGAACATACTGTCTTTGTCGTTGAACACGAATGGATGTTTAAAGGATGAGCATGGATAATCCTACCTCTACAATGCTCTTCCTGGAATTACTGAAATAAATTCTGGTTTTACTGTTTTTATTGTTTTAAATGGAAGATGATTATTATCATAGGCTGGAGGCTGCCTGAAATGTCTCTGAAAAAAGTAGTTTTCAAAATACTTCTTTCAGTCCTACCTTAGATGAAGGGCATGAATGTTGTGGCTCTCTCTTCTCCCATTTCCTTTCAACAAGCTAGTGAAAGGAAAAACAGCTTGGGAGTTATTTGTTACCATTCAGCTAATTCTAAAGTATAATCCTATTTCCTCATCTTTTATATGCAAATTTGCCACTAGTGTTCTGGGTCCATCAATAACTCTCCAAAATCTTCCAATAAGCTACTCAGAGAATTTGAGGTGAAATGTGTTAAAATTGCAGAAAGAAAGAAGTGTACTAACACAACTGCAGACCTCACTGCCTAAAACCAGCGACAAGCTGGAACTGAGGTATGTATGTGAACAGGATGCAGTGTGGTGGAGAGAGCCACTGCATTGCAGCACACCAGCAGTTGATTAGCAAGCATCTTCTAACAGAGGTAGGGTTATACACAAGGGAGGGTAGAAAAACAATGAGTACATAGCAGTTTGCCCAACTTCTCTCCTAGTGCTCGGAAAATGGAGTGCTAGGACTCTTACATAGCACCTTTTTTGGTGGAGTCTGGCAGAATACAGAGGCACAATATGTTGTGGATTATACCATGTGCTCTAGAATGTTTAAATAAAACTTTCCTAGGTGCTTTTATTAGATATTTTAATTTATCAGTATACATCTAAAGCACCTGTTACTTTAGGTAAGTAGGAAAGTGACTTTCTAAGCTAGTTGATATCATGGTGCATAGTTACCCTGAGTTCAGCAGAATGCCTTGGCCTCTTTTCATTGTGCTTTTCATTCTGCTTTTCAATGAACTGGACATATCAGTGTGATTGCATGGAAGCCTAGAGTATTCCTACTTTTGAGAATCACCAGCACTTAAAACTGTAGTCACTCTGTGCTCTTGGCTGAGTAGTATTCTCTTCTGCTATGGACTTGAATTTATCTGATTTAGTGTCAGTTTCAAGTGCTATTAAAGTAATGTCAGTTGTGATGGTCTCAGTGTTTCTTGTCTAATTCTGTAACTGTTGTGTGTTGTTCTGTACATAGTTCCTTAATCTTTATGGCATGCACACACATACCAATTCCTGTATTATTTTCTCTGGGAAATTGGAATCTGATCAGTTCCTTGTGTTTGGCTTTGAAGTCTGCAAGCATTTCATGGTTTGCTAATGGTTCCCTACCACTGGAATTTATTCTTCTAGGCATTTCAACAGTGGCAACCCAACAGGTGTCAGGAAATGATGCAAGAGTAATCCCTTTTGTTTATTGTTTTTGCGATTATTATGCAGCTAACTATTCCTTTAGTTTTTCTAATCTGAATGCTCTGCCTGCCATGCCTTGACCTTCTGCCTTTTTGTTTTCAGCAGCATAGTCACCTGACAGTCTTATTTTCAGATCCAGCCTTGTGCTACAGTTTTCTTTGGATTAATTCTGTTTATCTTAGCAGAGCTATTGCAAACCTACAGTTCTATCATTTGGAAGGTTTGTGTACAGTGCCTTGAAATAAGCTTTCTACAAATGAAATAGCTTTTCAGAAGGAGCATAGAGTCATGAGATGGGAGAGAATCACACAGATGTGGCAGCTTGACACAGACATCCCAGATTTCTGAATATGTTTTGATCCTTACTGTCTTCATTCATTCATCTTTTTAGTTGTTTTGAATGCTGCTGCTAAGTATTTCTGATGCTGGCTAAGCTGATTGATTTTTTTTTTTTATTTTTTATTTTTTTTCCATCAGGAAACTCAATTGAGGCTTTAATATTTTACCTCAATTGCTTTTATCCCTTGTTTGCATACCCTCATTGTTGTTCTGCTGAAAATAAATGAATATATTTATCCAGCACAGTGCATTGGAATGTGTTTGGTATGAATGTACTATATGGCACAAGTGACTGCTGAGGGAAGAGCAGGGCCAGTAACATGCAAAAGCTGATCACAGCACAATCCTGTTGTGTTGATCCTGGCTTCCTAACAAATTAATTGTTCTGTAGTAGTACTGCTGCTTGCTTCTTACTCCAAACAAACTAGCTTTCATTTCTCCTATAACAATTTTGATTTTAAATCCCTCTTCAGAATTTTTGTGGACACAGTTGTGATACCTTTCTTGATAGTCTGATTCTGCTTTTTACTGGAATTAAATAAACTGCAATTACATTTATGGGTAAATCCTTTGAATGAAAATATTTGCTCCCCACTATTTTAGTTTTTTCTAGGTACTTTGAGAGATTGTCTTCTACCATGACTCAGCTCCTTAGCTGCTGTACATGATTTTATATTCAATTAGAATCTGTTCATACGGATTCTTAATCCCTGTGAAGATATATTTTACTTCTATGCTTTTGTAGGCCAAGATTACAGTTTGCATAGGTCCAGCCAACAATTTTCGATGTACTGAGTGTTTTTCTTTCTATCTTTCCTTTTGTTCTACATTGGTGAATGTAGCATTAGTAATCTGCTATGACTCAACTGGCAACTTTGTTTAAAAAACAAAAAACCCATAAAGTTAATATTATGGGAAAAGCACGGATTTGTCATGTTCCATTGATTTCTGATGTATTTTTTTCTTAACTTTCTTGAGAAACATGCAAGAAATGTCTAGTGTTAGGGACTTATTAAGTATAGCAATTAAATGTGAAGTAGAAATGAAACAGGTTTATAGACACAATGCTATGAAGTCAGAATTGAAGTAGGAAGGCAGACAGTAATATTCTCTTTAAAGAAAGTAGTACCCCCCTAAAAGTTTGTATGTATTTTTGGTGAATCTTTCAAAAACTATTAATAGTACAGAAGATTCTGAACTACCGCAGTAATGCTATAATAGTCTCTAAATTAAAATTCACACAGGTACTTTTTTTTTTTGTTTTTTTAAGCAAACAATGCGGAAAGCAAAATAAACACCCAATGCAATGAAGTATCAGTTTGCTCTTATCTAGTATGGATAGGTGTGACTAAAATTTTCCTACCTTTGTTTTGAACAGAATGTTGGCTTTGAAAGCTCAGGGAAGAAGCAGCAGGGAGAAGGAAGTAACACAGTGGTAAGTACTGTATTTCTGTTTCCTTTGCGTAATAGAATGTTTACACATTGATTCTTTTCTTTTTCATATGCCATCAGTAATCACCTCCAGAGTGCTCAAATTTTATTGCATGAATGCTCATGTTGTTCTGAAGCTTTTTTGTTGCAACTATCAGTTGAAGAGTATATTACATGTAGTTATGCATGAATATAAAAGGGAAAACATGAAACTAAGTTGCAGGATAATAATTTTCTGTTTTGAAGACAAATGTTCATTATTAAATATTTTCATTTGTGGAGTTTTAGCATTTTAAAATAATTTTTAAACTGCTTTTTAAAATAAATGTATTTAGTTCTTAAGAAACCTGAGCATTAAAAAGAAAAAAAAGTTAAAGATGCTTGAAAACTTGTTGAATACTTGTTGGGCCTCTTACCATCCATTTTAATAGTTTGCACAGGAGGACATTAAGTCATATCATTTCTTGCTTCTTGGTATATTAACATTCTTTAGCTAAAGATCATACTTTAGAGTATCAAAGTTAAGCTAGAGTTCATTTTTGTTTTCAAAGCTTTGGAAAAGAAACACATATTTATATTCAGCTTTTTTCAATGATGCCAGTGTAGATGATACTAAGTTGATTGTTGTAAGGTAAGAGTTGCTAGATAGAAATATTCCTCATGAATTGAGAAGAATATCCAGGAGAATCATTCATCTCCAGAACTTCCGTTTGAATTTGAGTAGTGCTTTCCCACCCACTCCAGCAAACCAAACTAACCAAACACCTCACCTCTCCCCCTGCCCACCCCCTTTCTGCCCCCACACCACACACACAGCAATAGCGTCCATCTGCTCTGATTTTGTTAATAGTGCTATTAATATTGTGAACGTGTTAATAAATATTGACACATCAGTGACTGTAATTATGAGATTTATTATAAAATATCTGTTCTAAAACATACAGAATCATCTGAGCATTTTATCTGGCATTGCTACAGCTTAAGGAGATAGAAGCATATGTACAAGCTCTTTTTTTTTTTTCTTGTTTTCTGTGTTGTTTACAATGCAGAGGGCCTTGTGTACATTAGCATTTTCTATTGAGCTACGAAACTGTTGTTGTTGTGCTGCCTCAGCTGTGTTACCACTCTGTAAGGACTGGTTGCTTTCTATAGGCAAATGACTTGCAGTGCCTCTTCTTTTTCTTCCCATATGCTGGTTCATCTCTTTTGATTGTTATAACTGGAGGACTTAACACAGCATCTCTTCCTCTCTGATTGAATATTTGTTGACAGTATGTGATACGCAGCATTTACTAGTACCGTAGATCCAGACATAATCCCTCAAAGGACTAAACCAGAAGCATAAGCGGTTTAATAAGGTTTAATACCTCTTCCAGCAGGCTTACCAAGTCTTAGTCTAGCTGCACTGTGTATTTAATTTTCATTGTTTTCTTTGTATAGAAAGTTAGGAATTTGTCCTCTTTGTTTCTGTGGGCCTTTTCCACACTGACAATGGAAGAAAATTGAGTTATTTAATGTAGTACTTAATAATAGAGTAGTTTATTCCTCCTGATGTTCTCTTAATAAAACTACAAATTGTTACCCAAAGAATATACAATGTAGTTAAATGTCAGCAATGAAGCTTAGATCTATTGATAATCTCAGCAATATTGTTAGTGATATATGACTAGAGACCATTCTTCAGATGACAAATTTACTTGGATAGTTTGGCTGGTAAAATGGAAATTAGTTTCTAGGACTGGCTTAGGAAAAGAGCAAAACAAGTGAGAAGTTACTACTACATGGAATGCAATTGTATAGTGACAACTGGAGGGACTTGGATGAGTTTTTCAAATGTGAACAATCTGACAGCACAAATGCAGAATGCATTCAATTTACTTGCTTAATCTGTAGCGTTAATATAGAGTCAAAACTACAATTATTCGGACATCTAACTACATTTTATTCTTTTACTGTAAACTTACCTTATAATTTTACTTTTTTTTTTTTTTTAAATAGGGCATTTCTGTGATGCATCTTGCCTTAAATTTACACATCTGTACTCTTGTGTACCTGTGCTTTAGTGATGCCACAGCCTAGAGATATAACATAATACTAAACATTACACAGTTAAATTCTGTGCTTAAATTAAAACCTTGCCAAAGGTTTTTTTTCTTAATGTAAAACAATTTTGTTCTATTTTTACAAAGTTGATCTGTTCTTGTCATTGCTAAGCTTTTGGTATAAAAAGACCAAGTGCTTTGTTATATTACTAATTTCTTTTTTTTTATTAGCAGATAAATAAATTAACTGAAATAAATATTCCAAGCATTTCCTTTTATATGCTTTCATTGGTTTACTTGTCACAGTAATTCCTCAGGTTTGTTTTAGTAATCACAAAAATGGTTTTTGCCCCTTTTACCCCTCAAGAAAAAAGTATCTTTCACATGTTTGCACTTAATGAATGATTGTAATTGTACTGCATTTACTAATATCTTCCTCCCTCCCTCTGTTGTTACCATTCACCATTGTTGCTTCATGACTAATGCCTTTTATTTCATTTGGTCTGAATGCTGTATGTGAGCAAGTACAGTGTGATTTTTTTTTTTTTGTCTCCTGCCTTTGTGGGGACTTGCAGCCATGAATGCAGCTGAACATTGTTTGCATATCAGGAGCTTCACATAAAAATGGTGAAATGGTTTCAAAAGACACTTTTTGTAAGTCTCTTATTTCCTATTGTTTGTTCTGACTGTACAGCTTTGGTTCCTTGGTTTGTACTGACCTAAGTGTTTACCAGTTTCATTTAGTTAGATGTGTGACGTAACTGATCTATTTTGATTGTTTGTTTTCCTTTTTTTAGAAGTGAAAGAAATAGCTTGGATGGGAGGCATGAGGAAGTGAAAATACCTTGACTTGGCACTGTCACTGAACAAAGTTTTAAAACCACAGCCACAAAATGGCAGTGGCATTTAACAAAAGGCAGTTTACTCACAGCATACCTTTCCTTCTGCTGTTTCAGTTTCTCATCAAAGTCCATCAGGTCTGAGAGTCACGCGTTCCTCTTACACATTGGACATGCAGGTCAGGGTTTACGGGGTGTCAGGTGCTCTCAGTTGCTCGGGAACCTTGCTGCTCCTTCCCAAGAGGAGGGGGAGGAGTTAGGGGAAGCCAGAGTCAAACTTTTGCCTCCCCTGCCCCATCTGGGTTAATGTGTTCTGATATTGAAGAAGAGATATCAAATCATTTCTGAGCTTAAAGAATGAAGAATAGTTCTGCTTCTCCTTGTAAGAGTGGAGGACTTTCTGAGTTTAAGATTCTTAGATGTGTACAGTATCTCCAAATTTTTGAGGACCAGAGCTGCCTTTTGGTGGAAGATTCATTTAAACTGTGCTAGGAATTGTCACAACGGTCTCTTCTAGGTCAAACCAATCAGCCTACATCTGTGCATGTGTTGTTGAACATGTTGCTGCCTTAGGAGGAGAAAAGCCTACAGTATTTCTGAAGATAGACCACTGCGTGTTGCTGATACAGGAAGTCTCATTCTTAATAATTTATTAATGTAGGAGGGATAGCTTTTTGCTTGGTGGATTACATTGTGTTTCAGTATTAATTTGTTGGAGGTTCTATCCATTGGCCACTTAAAGGTTTCTATATGTTAAGCTGCAGTGCATACTGCCCCTCCCTGCCTGTTCCTGTACTTACACATTCCTAGCTCGGCAATTCTTTGCTCATCTATAGGCACTGGACTGGACTAGTGGGATTCTGATCAGAAGTTTTTCTGTGGAGCTGTACTTGCCTTTCTGTGTGAGCATCTGATTGCTGGTTTCATTTTCAGCTTTGCTGCTGATGTAACTGGTAAACATCCTTTTGAAACACTTGGGGAAAAGGGGAGTGCTTTCACACGCAGTGCTTACAGCATTCGCATTCGCATCCTGTTAGTATCAGGCAGGAATCTGAACAACCCATGATACAGTGCTATTGCTTTTAAAACAAAGTAGCAGAGATGAAGAGCATTAGCTTAGTTTCTGTGGGTAATGGCATGAGTTCAGAATTCTCAGAGCAGTGTGATACTTCTGTGCATGGTGTTTTGTTTTTTAATGCTCATCAAATCACAGCGAGACATGTGGTTAAACAAAAATGTCCTGTGTGTCTCTGGCAGATGCCTGGGTGCTGCTAGGCTGTGAATGCTCAGATGACGGCAGTGTGCAGGAATGAGTGATGTCTCTCTGGGCGGTGCGCACTCGTCTGAACTATCAGTCTGTAGTGGTGTCCAACCCTGCTGCCGGTCTTGCTTGCTTTTGCTAATAGTGGCCTTTCAAACTGACGCTTTGCTTTTCTACTTCGAGTGATTTTGTTCTGTTTAAGGATGTCTTAGGCTTACAGATTTGGTCTGCTGTTGTTACAGTGTAGATTTGCTATAACCATGGTGCTTACTTTTCCCTAGATTCTCCAGTAACTTTATCTGAATACTGTATTAATTATACTGTATTCTCCAGTTGTTACTTCACTGTATGTTATTAGCATCTGTTTGCACTGAAATTCCATCCCTAGTTAGCAAGATTAATGAGATTTAAAGAGTACTTCAAGCAGTCTTCAAAGCCTTCTGTACAGTAGAAGTTTTTCAGGGTAGATGCTATTAAAATGTGAATTGAAGTTATTTATTTTGATTGCTCTAGTGTTTTAATCACAAAGTTAAATGTTATCATGATAGCGCACATTTTCATTTTATTGATACAAATATAATGGGAAGGCAAAATAAGGTAAATGACTTTTTTTTCTTTTTCTTTTTTTTTTTTTTTTTTGAAACTGCAAACCAGCTGAAACCAGTTTCTGGATTTGTTAGATTTTGCTGCTTTGATTCTGTTTTCTGTAATAGCATGCTTCAGGGGTAACAAGCTGACCTATCTTCTGGAAGTACATTACTATAGGGGAATTACAGATTCCCCTTTGGAACTGGAAACATTGATAAGCTTAGCATGGTCTCTTCAAAAAGAAGATAATCTATGAAGTCTTTTCTTTTTTTTTTTAAATGTGATAAGTACACGCAAAAGTAGCTGGAACACAAATGACTAATATTCAAAACTGATAAAAGATGAACAACAGTCACAGATCTTTTTTATTATTATTTATCTGATGAAACAAAAGTCCTCTGTATTCATTTTCAGTGTGGTTTTCAAAGCAGAAATGGGAAATTTAATTCTGACTTTCTTTTGATTTTTCAAGCAAAATTTGTTCAAAGTTGATGGTAACAGTAAAATACTGTCCGTTTTCAGCTATATTAGTAACACCTAGAGATACCTGTTTTGGAAACAGTAAGTTATGCTTGTAGAATTCATCATAAATTGACTGTTCTGTGCCTTTGTGGTTAGCGTGCTGTTCCATTTTGTAAACCTTTGCTGAAGAAATCCTACATATCTTTTAAATTGCTGTTGTTATCAGTAACCTGTCTTAATGGTTTGTTCCAAATGTTGCTGAAGTGCTCTTAGTATAGCAAAATAATTGAGGAACTTGTTTAGCAAAATAATTTTTGCCTATAAAATCAGAGGTGTAAGGAGTTTACCAATTAAAACCAAGCATATTAAATTTACCAAGCATATTAAATGAAAGTGTAGTGTATTGCTACAACACAGGATGTAGATGCCTAGAAAAGTCTTAGTTGCAGAGGTACTTAGCTGGCCAAATCCTGCAAGTTAGAAGTGGAAAACAGTGAACAGGAAAAAATAGGTAAGAGTTGCTAATGACTGAGACTCAGACAAACATGAGTTTTAACTTATTCTTCTTTTTTTTCCAAAGTGCTGGCTATTCTGCAAATTTATTTGCAAACCTATAACCTTTGCAATGGTGTAGTAATAATAATAAATAGAGCATGTATTATATTTTGAAAGAACATCTATTTGAAAGACATGTATCTGAGACTATATTGATACGGGAAATATGGAAGATTATTTCCACTCTCATCCTGAGAAAAAAAGTAAAAGCTGAGATGAAAAATGAAAAAAACAGCAAATGTTGTTGTTTCTGTTTGTCGCATCAGAGGGTTAATGGCTACAAATGAATCCAAGGCTGACTGTGGGGCTGGTTCCTGTATTGTTTGAGCAGTTGGGGTGGGTGGGTGAGACTGTACACATCATGCTTTGTTATTTCCCTCTGGTTTTGATCAAACTGGTTGGAAAAAAATCCCACAGCAATAGTCTGCATAGTCATTGTACCATTGGGATATGAAAGGTCTTGGCAAATGGGAGAGGTGCCTGAAGACTGCAGGATAGACAGTGTCACTCTAGTCTTCAAAAAGGGCAAGAAGGGAGGATCTGAGAAACTACAGGTCAGTCAGTTGTTCCTATGAAGGTGATGGAAGTGCTTGTTCTGGATAACCTCTCCAAGCAATTAGAAGAGAAAAAAGCTGTAAGGAGTAGTCAACATAGATTCATCAAGGGGAAATGATGCTTGACCAACCTGGCAGCCTTCTTTGATGTCATCACTGGCTGGGTAGCTGTGGGGAGAGCAGTGGATATTATGAACCCTGACTTCAACAAGGCATTTGACACTGTCTCCCACAATATCCTTGTTATTAAACTTAGAAAGTGTGGAATAGTTGAGTGGACACTGAGGTGGATTGACATCTGGGTGACTGGTAGAGCTTGAAGGTTTGTGATCAGTGATGCGGAGTCTGATTGGATGCCTGTAACTAGTGATGTTCCCCAGGGTCAGTGCTGGGTCCGATCTCATTCAACATCTTTGTCAGTGACCTGGATGAAGGAACAGAGTTCACCCTCAGCAAGTTTGCTGTTGGTACAAAGCTGAGAGGGGTGGCTGATGCTCCAGAAGGCTGTGCTGCCACTTTCAGAAAGGCCTTGACAGATGGAAATGTTGGGAAGAAAGGGAAGGGAAGAAAGTGATGAAGACGATGAGCAAGTTTATGGTCTTGCACCTGGGGATGAATAACCATATACATCAGTATGAGTTAGGGGCTGACCTGTTGGAGGGGAGCTCTGTGGAGAAGGACCTGGGGGTCCTGGTGGATAACAGGTTGACCATAAGCCAACAGTGTGCCCTTGTGGCCAGGAAAGCCAATGGTATTCTGGGGTGCATTAAAAAGTGTGTAGCCAGCAGATCAAGGGAGGTGATCCTCCCCCTCTGCTCTGAGCTGGTGAGGCCATGTTTAGAATACGGTGACCAGTTCTGAGCTCCCCAGTTCAAAAAACACATGATGTCATAATGGGAGTCCAGTGGAGTACCACGAAGATGATGAAGGACCAGGAGCATCTCCCATATTAGGAAAGATTGATTAAGCCTGAGGAGAAGAAGACAGTTCTATGAAGGTAAAGACTTACCTGGATGCCTACCTTTGTGACTTACTGTAGGGAACCTGTTTATTGGGGTGTGAATTTCATGATCTCTTGAGGTCCGTTACAACCCCTGTGGGATATACAGATATTTTTCTTTGTCCCACTTGGTGTATTTGTTGTGGAGCTTGTTTCCTATCAGTTCTGTTTATACAGTGTTTTTTTTCCTCTTATTTCCTCATGAGGTGAAATTAACTGTACCAGTATCCTGATGTTTTTTCCTTTGTTGACTACTAGCTGAGGTAAACTTAGGTCAAGGCTTTAACTGTCTGGGGGACAAAGGCTTTTTGTTTCTGGAGTTTTGTTTTGTTCTTTCTTCCTTCTCTGAGTTCTGTAGTAGATCAAGTTCTTACAATTTTGAACTTGCACGGTGATGGAGAAAAAGAAACTGTAATAGTGTTGCAGATTTGCGAAGCTATTTCATTGTTTTATTTGGTACTTTCAGATTGCTTGTTGATGTTGCAAAATAGTACAAGACCAAGATTCTTGTTCTTGCTAGACTTCAGAGGAAAATATTTCAGATGCTTTGTATTCCTGTTCCCTTGCTGAACTGTATTTACCCAAACCATCCCTGGAGTAGTTCTTAATTTGAGAATATAAAAAAAAGAACGTCACCTGTGCTACACTACATTTTTCTGTCTTTGGTTGATGAGAGTGAACTCTCTTCTGTGATACGTCCTTCCTTTTCTCCTCTACAGTCTTTTTACTTGGGCAACTGATCATGAGGTCAGACAGAAAGGCAGGTAAATAGGAGAGTAGGTAGTGTGCGTTGAGAGAGGCAGAAAAGTGTGCAGAATGATGATATGAAGAGGCTGTCCTAGTATTGATAGCCTTCAGTGTTTTAATTAAGACAGGGAAGAAGATCCTATAGCAAAATGAAATTTAGTTAATTTCAGTGAGCACAGCAAGATGTGTTAAAGTTTTACTTACTGACTGAAATTGCAGAAGTTGAGGGAAATTATTTATCTGAGTTCTTGGAAATCTTTTATTTTAAATAAGTAGAAAAATTAGAGAAAACAACGCTAGCTTGTTACGCAAAAAAGCTGTATGTATGTGAGGGATTTGAAATTAATGTATATTAATTTAATATTACTCATCACTGAAGATAAGTTTTTTTTTTCTCTGTATCATTTTGATTTCATTGTATTAAGCAAAAACATTGTAAAAGTATGAACGATGCTTCAGAACTGCTGCTTTAAATTTTATCTGCTTACATACAGTGTGGATATTCTCTGCTTAAGGCTGTTGACAGGTGACAAGTTACAGGCTAAATTCTATGTTCATCCATCGGTATCTGTAGATATTTCAATGACATTTCATGCCAGTAAAGAACTGTTGTGTTTAAACAAAACTCAAATCTCTCTGCCCACCTCCCTCTCATATGTGTGTATATATATATACATAGCATGTATGTATACATTTCTTTCTTTTTCAAGCATTTAGCAGCCAGAAGTTTGAGATGTTGCCCATGTAGGTATTTCTGCAGTTGTCTGGTTGGTTTTATAAATCTACTAATTTCTGTGTCCTAGTGCCTGAAAATGACCACGAAGCGGAATCTGTTGGTGCGGCTGGTGCCATGCCGCTGCCTGCGTGGGGAGGAGGAAACAGTCACTACACTTGATTATTCTCACTGCAGCCTGGAACAGGTGCCTAAGGAGATTTTTGCTTTTGAAAAGACCCTGGAAGAACTCTACTTAGATGCTAATCAGATTGAAGAGCTTCCAAAGGTATGTTGCATGATTTCCCTTTGTGTAACTTTTAGTGTTTCTCTTCTTACATCATCAGTGGTAAAAGCTGATAGTGTCAAGCTTCCCTGTACAGCTTTAAGGCTGAGTTTTCCTAGATATTTTTGAGTAAATGTTGGTCCCAGAACAAGCTCTCTTGATAGGCTGTCCTGTGTATTTCAGCTGGACCAGTTCCCTGTGCTGCCTTGAGGTGAAACTGCTTAAACAACTGAGCCAGCCCAACAGGAGAAGCTGGTGCAAAGCAAAAGAGGCAGGCTAATTTATTTCTGTGGAAGTGTCTGCTTAAATTGACTAATACTATTCAGATATTAAATAAATTGCTGCATTGCTTTGAATCTCTGATAATATATGAGGATTAGAAGCAGCAAGATTACTGTATTATTCAGATTTCTGTGGTCATGAAGCTGAAGTCCAAAATAGTCACTTGAAGTCCTTGCTTTTGTTTTTGGCTGAAAAGTATCTAAAATTATTTAAGCTCAAAATGTAGAGAGATGAAATTCTACTTTGATTACATCTTAATTAAAGAAATCATTATTTGTTGCTAGTTCTGAAGACAAACCATGTGCTGAATGAACAGTATACTACAGGAAAGGATCAGATTTTGTTCCAGTGAGACTCCTCAAAAGTACAGTGTGGTCAGAATAATAAATTTTCCCTTATTAGATCCTATCTTGGTGAAGTTGGATTAAGTACTTGATATTAAAAATAGTTTTTTCCCAATTGCATGCAGACCTTCCCTATTGCACAGTGGTGAGTTTGGAACACACTGCTAAGCTTGTTGGTGGTTTGTCATAACCATATGAGATTTTTTTTACTTGAGTTTTCTTGAAAGACAGATGAAATTAATAAGGAAATAAAATAATTTAACATGTCAGTTCATCAGAAGTCTTGTAGTTTGGTGGAGCTGACTTTGTTTAATCTAATGAATATATTCCTTTTTTTCTGGAATTACAAAGCTTATGTAAATTCAGTATAGATACAAATTCAAATACAGTAAAAGAAACAAGCTGAGAGATTAGGGAGTATTAGAGACATCTTAAAAACCATTTACCTATTTAATAGAGGTTGTAATCTTGAAACTATCCATAGAAGATCTCTTAGGGAATGCCTTCAAGTTTGTAATAATCCTATCTGTTTTAGAGCCAGAGTTTCAAGCTGTATAAGCCTTTTCCCTAACCTAAACTTATTTAGTGTTTGAACTCTGAAGCTCGTAATTAATCCATCTTCTCAGAAAAAGAGTGTGGTATTTATTAGACTGTCTCCTGCTCTTCCCCTTTCCTGACTGCTACTGGTGCTGTTTTTGTCCCAGTGTTGCAGTTTTCTGCCCTTTGTGTTTCACGGCACAGTCGTTTGGAGAACGGGGCCATGTTGTCAACCTGCAGTGACCTGTTTTTTGTTTTGTTTTGTTTGTTTTTTTGTTTGTTTTTAGGTTTGGGGGCTTTTTTCATTTTTTAATCACCCCCAGTCTTTCTAGTAATGTTCACCTCAGTATACTTTCAAAATTGGATGTTACAGTGTTGTTTGTTAATTAAGCAGATGTAATTGAACTTGAAAAAATAAGACATACTGTAAAGTAAATGTAAAATGTATTAAAATTTGAAGTTACTTTAGAGAAGATAAATACCTACTCAAATGCTACATTCTGGAATAATGTTTTTAGTGGATTTGTTTATTTACCTTTATTTTTTCCCCTCCTTTTCTTGAAGAAACTAAAAGTACTTTGGCGGTACCAGATGGCATGCTTACTGTGGAAAATACTTTTGTTTTCAGAACTACAGGTCACAATTTGTGATGCACTTGTAGAATTTTATAGTTGTTAAATGTAAATATCAGTTTTCTGTGGCTGTTTGCACTTCTTTTTAGCTTTCCTAAACATCCTAAACCTAGTCAAGTTTAAAAAAAAAAAAAATTGTCTTTGGTCAAAGTGTTTAAATAGCCTGACCTTCCAGCTGTGAGGTCATAAGTTTAAAGGGATTAAAAAAAAAAAAAAGCTATACAGAGGAAACTAAGAGAAAGTTGCTCTTTTTTCTTTGTTTCATTAGCAACTTTTTAACTGTCAGTCGCTGCACAAGCTGAGTTTGCCAGACAATGATCTAACCACATTGCCAGCATCCATTGCAAATCTCATTAATCTCAGGGAACTGGATGTCAGCAAGAATGGTAAGTCATTTCACTTATTATATTGGAATAGCTTTAAGGCAAATCATCACTGATTGTACAAAGATACCAGTAGAAGTGTAATTTCCAGAATCTACGCATTTAATAAACTTTAAACTACAACCCTAGATCTTATGCTTAGCCAAGAGTAATCTATTTTATGGTTTTTTATGTTTGTTTTCATATCTGTCAAATGTATTGCTTTATATTTTGAGATCATTACTGAAAAATGATACCATCAAATGTTTGTGTTTTCTCAAAAATGCATATGCTTGAAGTTATTACTTTTATTGACTCTTGTCATTTTTCACTGTAGCGAAGAATTTTTGCTCAAGAGCTTTTAAAAATTTGCTGGATTCTCTTTTAATTTTATTATAAAAATTGTTTTCAGTTTACTTTAATGATCTGTCCCAGACTTGTAATAGAAGTCAGCTGCTTTGCTATCTGTCTCTAGAGATGGTAATCTCTGTCACATGGGGAGAAAAGTGTCCGTGGACAATGACTGATTCAGTTGACTGACTTGCATTCTGTGAGTCAGCTGCTTATAAATTATGAAATGCTGTCAGCCAAGTACTATGTGTATGCTTTCATTTATTTTTTTAATGGTAGTCTTTTGGCAAGTTGGAATATCTGTGCAAATGAGGAAATTGTAAGAGCTTATATTGTCATCAGGCTTGCTTGTGTGGTTTACTTAAAGAAAATAAAATTATTGTGTTAATTGATAAGGATATAAGAGCCTTTTCTTGCTGATTCACATTGAAGTTAAACGAGGACCTTTGCTTGAAACCATATTTGAAAGTATGGGTTAAATAAACATGCCAAAGATTCTATCATATGCAATTCATTGTTTTTATGTGAACATCTAAATGACTCCATAAAATTAAGTTGAGATCTGCTTTATTGTGGAAGTGTTCCCATCGTGGAGGTGTTGGCATTCTCCTTTCTTGTCCATTGTATCCCAGTCTGTACTTAAACTATTACTTTATTATTTCTGCTTAATGAATGCAACATTTAGTGCAATAAATTGACCTGGTTGTTACTGCTCTGTTCCTGGTACAAGTGGATTAATAGCCTTTCTTAAAGAACATGTTCCCTGAACTTTCATAATTACAAACAGCTGGGAAAGTATAGTATTTTTGTCCTAGACTGAACAATTAAAAGGATTAAATTATTCTAATGCAAGTTCTCAATAATTAAAATTTGAAAGCAATGGAAGGGATTTTGAGTTCTAGTGTTGGCCGATTCCTTAGCTTATGAATGTAAATAGGCAGTTGGTCACAGAGTTAGTTACCCACCCAAAACAATGCAACCTTTTGCTAAGCCTTCTAAGGGCTGCTGAAAAAACACTTGTTACTGATAAGCATATAAATGATTTAAGGAGGCAATAGCTGAAAGATGAGACATTGCAATAAACTGTAAAGTTCTGTTTTTTAGAAGCAATGGGTTCTTCCTCCTTAGGTGCAGCACTTTTCCTTGTTGAATTCCGTGTGGTTCTTGTCAGCCCACCTTTCCAGCATGTCTAGTGAATCAGCTAGGACTTTTCCAGGACTTCGCATTTTTGATGTGTTTTTATTTTGTTGGGGTTTTTCTGTGTTTTTGAGTGTGATGTGGAAACAGCAAACTTTGTGGGAAGCTCAGGAGATGTAATTTTTCTTCATAAATCAGGGAAAACTAGGAATCAGTTATGAGAGGCCTCAAAACTCTAGAATAATGCAGTGGCTTTTTTTGTGAGAATAGTGTGGTTATAGCAAGAAAGTTAGTCTCCTGCATTTTTCTTGTATGCTTTCTCGTGTGACAGTACCAAAAGTGTTGTTTTCCTCATGTGGATGGAATTAAAGCACAGAGTGCAAATGCGTTTGCATCAAATATATGTTCGTTTATAATTTTCATCTATAATTTTAGATTTCATTTTCAAATACCAATGAACATTCAGGTCTTTCAGTAGTCTCCTATGTAGATGGAGTAGCTTTTTCCCTGTATATTTCAGCAAATTTAAACATTGTCACCTTTTCTATCTGTTGCAAGGCATTTTTACAGAAAAATACACAAATGAAAACCACAAACACTGAAAAGCTCCACGAAAACACATCTGCCAATAATATTATTTTTAGTAATATTGAAGGTTTTTGTTAACAGATACAAATCTAGATAAAATATGTTTCCTTCAGTGTTTTAAAAACATCTGCTGATTTGGCAAATTTTAGAGTAGTGTGTGCCAGAAGTTGGGGAGTTGAAAAACAAAAATTCAGGAGAATGTGTAGTTATTATGTTGCCCATCTGTGAAGGATTTAGAAGTACAGTTTGTCAACAAATTGAGAATTATTCGTAGTTAATAAAGAGAATGATCCAAGTTTTATTTTACTCAGGGAGAAGCAAGAGAGAAAGATCCTGAATAGAAAAATAACTTGCTATAAATTTGCTATTTTTGTCCATATAGGAAGAAGGGGAGGGGATGTACTTAATTTTGTATCTTTCCTGATAGTTAAATAAAAAGATAACTAATTGGTTGAGGACTTCTAAGTCTGTAGCTTTATTATAATATTTGTCATTACATAGAGGTGGTAAATTTATGTTAAAAGCAGTTAGCTATTCAACTTAAAGCTCTTCAGTGTAGATAATGTTTTTTCATAAATACTTTGTTTTTCCTATGAAAAAGTACTGACTAGAAGCTGTCCCTGCAGAATAAAATTATGTTCCTGTCTAAGAGAGGATGTCAGCAAAATGGAATTGCAGTGCAGTTAAGGCACAGATTTGGTCTTGAATGTGGAACTTGAGTGTACACATTTGAAATTCTGAAACTAGTTTAATACAGATCTGTTCCTGGATTCAAAGAAATTTTCATAACATAGAAAAAGCATTGTAAAAGTAATTAGGATTTTTTTTAGTTGTGAATTTCATGTGGAGGCAGAATGTACCTTTTTTTTTTTTTTTTTTTTTTTGAGTAGTGTGCTTTGAGTGACAGTCAATCTATCACCCAAAAGTGCAAAAGTGACTGGACAGGCAACAGAAATTTTTCAGCTCTGGGTAATGGGGGGTGGGAGAAAAGCAAATCAGCTTTTAGTTTCAGGTTACTCTGAGGGGGTCCAGCTTTGAATCTGACATAGTTCAGAACCACCTGAATCTTAATAATCTTTCAAAACAGCAGTGTAAGCAAAACTGTTGTCTATAACGTTCTTAGTATCTCACGTTCAGAAAATTTTACTCTGACCTTGGCATGCCTAGGTAGGTTTATCTGTCGAGCACTTTTTAAGACCATGAGTATGTGTATCAAGTATAATAATAATTTCCTCTGATGAGTTACTGTTGGTGGAAGTGATGAGGCATTTTTCATTTAAATAGATCAAGGGGCAAAATAGGATTCTTTACTGTCTGAATTGCTGAGAACTTGGTTTTAAGCCTTCAGATGAAAAAAAAAAAAAACCTTCATATTTTTAATTTTGCAAGTACTCTCAGAAATGAATTTTGGAAATACTAAACCTGAATTAGCCTTCTAATAGAAAAAAAAAAATAGCATGCAGATGATGAGAGAAAGCCAGCTTAAAGTATGGCACACACATGAGCATAAAATGTTAATTTTTTTATGAGATCAAAGTGCTGTAAAAAAAAAAAAGCATTTTACATTTTCAGCAAACATTCTATTGCCACATAATTGTATGTAGCTGAGTCCTCATGTCATTAATAAAATGAGCATCGAATATATTTCTGATGCTGTATTTTATTGTAAATCTAATTATACTGTAATAATCATCACAACCAATAAGAGTATATTTTTCTAAACCATAAAAATCTTTCTACTGAAGTATTTTTTGTTTTCTCCCTTTTTTAAAATGAAAGCACTGTTTAAGTTGTACTTCTCAGGTTTATAAATCAACTAATACTCTTGCACTAACGGATAGCATAAATATCATGCTTCTCTTCTAGAAAATACCAAGCAGACCTCAAAATAAAAATTGAGTTTCTATTTTTCATTTTATAAACCTTTGAATAACCGTAATAGAAGGGAGGACAAGTGTGAAAGGAAACTTTTAGAGCATAGAATTGGAGAAAAGGACTTCATAAAGTGAAGATGGAGAGGTGAATAGGCTGAGTTGTATGTAGGTACTTGTCAAGTAGTTCATTGAGTCATAAAATCTGGAAAAGACCTCTAAAATAAACTAGTCCAACTGTCCACCTACCACTAGTATTGCCCATTTGATATTACATCTTCACATTTCTTGTACACCTCCTGGAATGGTGACTCAACCACCTCTCTGAACAGTCTGATCCATCACCTGTCTACTCTTTCAAATAAGATTTTCGCTATATCCAGCCTGAACCTTCCCTGGCACAACTTGAGACTGTCTCCTCTTGTCCTATTACAAGAACAAGCTGGCACCCGCCAGGCCACAGCTTCCTTTCAGGTCATTATAAATGGCAATCATCCCCTAAGCCTCCTCCAAACTGAATAATCCCGGCTCCCTCCATTGCTCCCCATAAGACCCATTACCAGCTTCGTTGCCCTTCTCTGAACGTGCTCCATGGCCTCAATATCTTTCTGGTGGGGAATGGGGAAGGGCTCAAAACCGAACATGGTACTGAAGATGCTGCCTCATCAGTGTTGAGTACAGAGGGATGATCACTTCCCCACTCCTGCTAACTACACTGTTTCTGATACAAGCCAGGATGCCATTGACCTTCTTGGCCATCTGGGCACACTACTGGCTCATAGTCAGTTGAGAACTGACCAACACCTCCTCCAACACCCCCTGATCCTTTTCCTCTGCACATCCGCTCTATCCCAAGTCTGTAGCGTTGCATGGGTTTTGTTGTGGCCAAAGTGCAAGACATGGTGCTTGGTCTTGTTGAACTTCATCCCTTGGCCTCAGCCCAGCTATCTTGCCTGCTTCAAGTGAAATTAAGGAAATCCAATGGAGGATGTTTTTAGATTCTTACAAACATTCTGTAAGATTTTTAGATAAGAGACCTACAAGCAAATATTTTTTTCTTCTAAAGGAACTTTCCTATTTAAACAAAACAGAGAGATTAAAGGCTATACAAATAAGAAAACTTACACTTGCAAGGAATGTTACTAGTTTAGTGTGGTTGTCATGGTATTCCTTGTAAAATACAAGTAAAGCAACCAAAAAGCAAGGTATAGCAAGTTTCTAAAGCTTTGAGATATCGAGTTTTAGAACTAGATGAAAATCTATTTGCAATAGTTGCTCTTTACTCTGAAAATGATTGGTTTAGAATAGGCTTGCACTGAATAAACCAGAGGTGCCTGTGCTGCTTTGAGATCACTAGTGAATTGTGTGCCACCTTGCATAGAGAAGTCAACCTTGTGCAGGTCTGGAGCTGCAGCTCTGAGCAGGAAGGTACTGCTGTTTTGCTAGCTGATCAAACATCTGGAAACCAGAGCTCCTGGCTGACTGGAAACCAGTGGCAGCAGGGGACTAGGTAAGAGTTTTAGGAATATGGATGAACTCTAAGAAGGAGCAATGGCTGAGTAAACATTGTGTAGCAAATTAATTGGTCTGTAAGATGCTACTTTAAGTGTTGCTTTTAATACCACAGGTATGCAGAAATCCTGAATTAAAGTGGATTCTACAGGTATATATGAATACAGACTGAATGTGACTGATACTTCCCTTTGAGTTTTCAGTTTAAATTCCATGCTTAGGAACGTTTTTCATAATTTTTGGAACAGTTGTGTGATCTTGAACTCTGGAAGTATTTTGATTGCCATGTTTAATCCATATTAGCTGTCAGTATAGCTGTAGCAAAAGGCTGAGTGGGAAAACAAACAGAAGCTGTGTTTTTTTTATGGTGGATCTGCTTTCAGTCTGGTCCTCATAGCTGCTTGTCCAGAATTTAAGACCAGGATGAATAGATTAGCTCAGGGAGGCATGTGTGTAATTACGTTGCTTTCACATTCATGCAAACTGGGCCTGAGTGTTTGCCCATATCCCCTACGCTTGGAAGGATGCAGAATAGAAAAGGTGCATGGAGGGCAGTAGTTCCACGTGTTTTGCAGCAGTAGGTCTGTTTGTTGTTGAGCTATCTGTTGTTCGGAGTGAAAACCTGTTTTAATTTTCACATGTTTCCTACAAATCAAAACATCCAGCTGTAAACTCTTTCCTTTGGGGTCATTACTCATGTGACTTGCACAGTCTTACATTTGTTAGTGGTTAGGAATTGAACTGATACTTTTATTTTTTTTCGCAAGGCTGTTTTAAAAATCTTTAGATGTGGGGGAAAAAAGAGGTGGAACTTCGTTTGGAGGTAATGCCACCTCTGTCTCTAGCAGTAATAGCTTGAGTAACTAAAGTCTGGAAATACCAGTCCAGGCATTTTTGAAGAAAAATGTGAGTACATGATCTGAGTGCAAACAGCAGTGCAAATTCTTCCCAACTGCAGTGGGGCTGAAACAGCAGTGTACTAGGATGTCGGCTTTAGGCGGGCTCTACCAGCGGTGGGTATGACTACGCTGTTTTCCGTTAACCTAGAAATGCCAATATTTCTGAGTTAAAAAAGTTTCCTAATGGATAGTAAAGGTGCTTCCAGTTTTCTCGGCGTTCTGCAGTTAACGCTGTCCTCGGTGATAAGAAAGGATTGGTGTAACTCCAGATGGTGAGTGGGACCCCAATTATGCTTACAACTGCCTTAATCCAGACTGAACAAAGAGAGGGACATTAGTGTGTATTTGCTTAATGGTGCTGTGCGAAAACAATCCTTTCCCTCTGGGGAGTTAAAGATCAGGCGAAATTCTTTATTTCAGCCCTGCTATATGATCCAGAACCGAGGTCGATTACATACAGGTTTCTGGCTGTTGACCTGAAATCCCTGTGTGACTTCTTTGGTCATATGCTTCCGGCATGTGCTGCAGCTGGTCTGGGGATCCTGATTAACCACCCTTCTGTGGGTTATGCTAGCTGGCTGGCGAGTGTAGCCAGATAGAGTTCTGAATGACGAATGCTTTCTGTTTTTGGTGCAGTACAGACAATAACTTAGATTCCATTTCTTACCTGGCTGCCAGCTTTTCTTTGACAATCTTCCAGGCCCTCATCCCTGTGTTTTTTGTTTTTAATTGGCATTTGTAGTAGAAACTGGCCAGTACACTTGAAAATGCCTGAAATTTGGAAAAGCAGGTTGGAAGGGACAGACAAGTAAATGTGAGAGCTATAATGTAAATGTTATTTCTGTGGAAAACAGCAATGCAAAAAGAACTTTGCTCTTAATTCAGTTCATAGAACCTGCAGTTAGCATTAAAAATGACCAGCAAATCTTATTTTCTCCTGTTGTGCTCTGGAATTGGTCAAAGTCCACAAATGTGATGGTTTGTGATTTTTGTAAAAATAGTAAACGTTATCTGTAAACCAACTGCAGCACAGAAATGGAATTGACGTGATTGTTACCATGTAATATAGGGAACAGCAGGCTAAGAAACCTAGCTACGTGTTTCGAGGATGGGATAAAGCTGTAGTAGTCTAGATAACCCACAGATCAGTAATCTGATTTATCTTCCTTTTCTCTAATGCTAAAGTATGTACTTAAGGAAGCCATAAAAGATCCTAAAGGAAAATGAGATTTGAAGCAGAACATGGGTCTCACTTTGTGGTGTCCACTGCATCAGATCCTTGTGTAGGATGGGGAGGGGTCATAAATTAATTAGTATGGTGTTACAAATGGAGTGTGAAAAGACATATTCATGTAGACCCTTGAGATTTGTTGAGCTGTCTTAACAGAAGACAATTCAGGACATTTAAGCATAGATAGCAAGCAGAGAAAGAGCAGATCCTCTTAAAAATGCTTCTTACAGCACTTGGATCTTCTGTCACCTGCTCACAGTGTCTTTCTGCCTACTCTTAGTGACTTTTGATTTTGTTTTATTGGTGGGAGAATATTAACTCAACATTAACTGCACACGAGTGTAAAGGAAGTATATATGAAGAGAAGAGACTGTCTGAAGGTTGTTGTGTAGGCAGTTAGCAAGTGCTAACTGCTGATTTCCTGTCACCTGATGGAGAGGAACAGCCTCTGAACCTGTACTGAAAGCATGTATATTTAATGCTACTTTCCTCATGTAACAATGGCTGCCACTATTTATCTGACTGAAGTGTTGAGTGAGTTTGTAAAAACAGTATATATGTACCAATCCTGGTACAGTGATTTGAACTAAGTTGCTGCTTCATTGTTAGTTTTCTCGTATCTGTTGAATTTCTGTTGTTAATTTGTTAGAACTGTTGCTGCTTCTTGCCCAAGGCATAATCAAACAAGAGACTATGGTAGAGTACTCTAATTTTGTACAAAAGCATTCTGATCTAACGTGTCTGTATTTGGATTGCTAATATTGTATTTGGCTATTCTTTTGAGTACACTCTCCTCTCTAGATGTGCTATGTGTTTTGTTTTCTAGGTAGTTATTGCAAACCTTAGTCTTCTGTGCTTCAAAGAGTTCTTGATACAGACAGTGGCTACATTAGTAATAAATGAATTTTGACATCTTGGAGGAGAGCAGTCTTTGATCTAAGGAGAAAGCCAGAGCCAGTATTGTGCCTGTCTTTCAGAATAACTAAGCTTAGAGAATCTCTGCAGTTCTAACAATAGATCTAATAGCATAGAGTGAGACAAAAACATTGCGCTGACTCCAAGGAAGAACTTAGCAGTGGTTTACTGTGATTATAGTAAACATGATTCATTTTAAATGGACAAAGTTGCATCATCAGAAAAAAATTGTGTGACTTCATCTAGACAGGTTTCACATGCTCTAGGTTTTTGTGCATCTGGTGTGGTAGAGGACTGTGTGTCAGATTAGGTGCCTTCCATTTGTGTGTTTGGAGAAAGAGGCTTCTTGCTACAACAGGAATTAAAATAATACATTCTTAAATTCCTTGGAAATGTTTCCCTTAGTGTAAAAGATGATGTGGCAACAACAGGTTAACATTTCTTATCTTTACATGCTATTTTTCTCATCTTTTTTTAAAGCTACCTTCAGTCCTGAAAGGATTACTGTTATTTGAGAAATGAAGCTTCTTTACATTAAAAGCATATAGTTTTGATTTCGGGCTAAAAGGAATAAAGTTAATCAGTAGTCCCTGTCTTCTCCTCTACTGACCCTTTTTACAGGTCTACACAAATTCATACTACATCTGGTATGAGTCAAAAGTAGTTTTTAATCATCTGGTCTGACTAATGGCTTCCTGTCAAGAAAGACCTAAAAATCTGCTTTGATGGCGTTAGAGTTTGTACTTAATTTGAATTGAATTAGACATAATGACTTTTCCCCCTGAACATCATCAGCGTATTTGCTGTGAAAGAATGTTGTTGGTTTTTTTTGACTACTTGTCTTGTGAGGTGGCAGCGTTATCTCTTAGGTCAGAATGTACTGTGTCAATCTTGTTAACTGCACAAACAGAGACCCAAACTCTGAACACGTGTCCTGACGTATCAGAACAATGCAGTGGTACATTGCAAAAGTAAATCTTGTTGTGGTACCATGGTTTTAGTTTTTTTATGGTACGCTGGTAAATGAGGTGAAGGTCTTAGGGAACAGAACGGAGCTCAGAGCTGCCTTCTTACTGACGTGGTGCATACCCATCTTCTGTTTTCAAGGCCTGGATAGTCAGCTTCAGACAAATACAGCTGTGGTTGCGAATTTATTCACTACCATTTCTATAGGCTATTTTAGAAAAAAGAGGAGATTCCTTATTGTCTTAGCCTTTATGCAAGTGTATATGCAGCATTTTTTTTTTCCTTCTGTGCAAATAATTTGAAGCTAGCAGCAGGGTATGTGGTAGATTTTAGGAGATCTTTTCAGAACCATGAATGCTGTAAATGTACTTTCAGATTTCAAGAAGTAAATTTGGAATTAATAGTCTGTTCTCAGGTACATTACAGAGTACAAGTTCTGTAGTGTTTGGAAATATCAGTAAGAATTGTTACACTGTCTCTGAAATGTTGCTTTGTGGACTCACTGTTATGTAATGAAGTACGTGAGAAATAGAATAGCAATGAAATTGATTTTGTGTAAAGGTGTTTCTTTCGTGAAAACTTACCTAAGGTGAAACATTAAAGAACGAGTCCATTGGCTTCCGGATGGGTTGCTTTTTATCGCCAGCAGTTTTATGTGCACCATTTTATGTCTGTGTTGGAGCATACTGGTTGAACACTGTTTCCCTTCTTGTCCACGTATTTTGCAGGCATACAGGAGTTTCCAGAAAACATAAAAAACTGCAAAGTCTTGACAGTTGTTGAGGCCAGCGTAAATCCAATTTCAAAGTAAGTTTGTAATTTTTATGGTACTTATTGATTTACACAAGCTCTGATGAATCTCACTTGTGCTCCGGTCAACTTTTTGTGAGCCAGCTCTTCTAACTGGAGGCAGGGAACTGAGGTACCCAAGAATTATTTTTATTATCCTCATTGTGCTAAGATGCACTTTAGCTATGTGACTGAAGTAATTTGCCTAGCTTAATAGGTTCTGTCAGGCATCCTGCATTGTATCACATGGCTTCATCAGCTTTTTTTCAGTTCTTTGCTTCTTTAGGAAGGTAGAGAAAAATGATAAAAGTTTTGTTTCTTAAGAGCAGATTAATTTCACTCCAAAATTTGCACCACAGTCTTTAAGATAACTCAATTAATACTGACTATCCATCATTTTCAATAGCAATACAAGTAATTTTGCCAAAGTAGTGCTACTGGAGTTATGAACTTCATGGAAGTTCATGGTTTTGGGGTGAGAAAGCTATTGCATAAATTTTAATTCATCATATTACCTGTAAAAATATTTTTTCTGCTCTAGGTGTCAGGAGAGCATAAGTACATAGGAAAGAGCACGTTTTTTTGTTTGTATTTTTGTTGCCTGTAGATACTGCCCTCAACACTTAAAAATAATTTTCAAACTAGTTTCACGTAACCACCATACCATATAATGTAATATGTGTGTTGGTCTTCGGTACTGTACTGTTCTCTCATAGAGCATTGAGTCAAATGCCTTGAATATAATTGAATTGAAGGCTCTGTACTACTTTTTTTTTTTAATTTACAGACTTCCGGATGGATTTTCCCAGCTGCTGAACCTAACGCAGCTGTACCTGAATGATGCATTTCTTGAGTTTTTGCCAGCTAACTTTGGCAGGTGAGCTGCATTTGAAACATACTATCTATGTTCAAATCTGTGCAGAACGTTCTCTGCTGCTTCTGGAGCAAAGTGCAGACTGGAGAAGAGGAAATGTGCATAACCAATTGTATAAAATAACCTATGTTATTTTAAAAAACATCATTCACTATCATTTTTCTTCATTGCTTCAGTCCTCTTCTGTAAAGCTTACAGTGTACTGTAACTTCTTCAATGGTTAGGCAAACTGTGAAGTCATTAATTACTGCTAACTGGTTTAGGATTAATTATTTACTGTGGGCAACTTGAAAGCCATTTTTCTGATACTGTGCTTACTGCTTCTTAATAGCCATTAAGAAAAAATCCCTGCTTTAAAACAGAGGTATTGACTTAAAACATCCTGGCTTGCAGCAAAGAGAATGAGACTGAAATGAATGCTTCTCTCATCTGTTATTTTTAATCAAATTCAACATATTTTAAGTTCATGTTTACTAATGGTATCACACAGAACATATACAATTCTCTCAGAAAGTAATTTACAGAAGAAATAAATTAGAAGATAATATAACAAAATGTGTAACTAAACTATTGCTGACAATCTTAACACTGGGACAAGTAAAGCATGCATTTGACTTCTGCTTAGAACTACATGAGCTAGAAAGAGGGGGATTTCTATACTGCTGATTTAATACATCAGAAATGTTCTTTCAATCGGGATTTCTGTTCTATATCATGATAGCTTTTCTTTTCTTTTAAAAGCTTTGTGTTTTTGGGTGGTTTGTTTTTTTTGTTTGTTTGTTTTTTTTCTTTTTTGTCACATCAGTTACATGCTTCTTTTCCTCAACCGTATCCTTTCTTAAGGTACTCTGAAGCTGAGCTATGTTCTACCAAAATTGGAGTCAAACTAAGACAAGTCATTCTGATTCCTCCTCCATCCTGTGCCATGTAAAGAAATCATAACTTTATCATTTGTAGACAAATGGTCTAAATTATTTTTCTCTCTGGTATCACAGGCTTTTCTCTATGCCTTGTATTAGTAGATCTTGGAACTAGTTTCAGTTTTAATTATTTTTGTTTGTGTAATGGTGGAGGACTACAACATATGTAACTATATTTAGAATTCAAATTGAGATATCTTAATGGCTTGTACAATGTCATGATTATCTCCTTGTTTCTCTTGGAAATGTCAGTGATTACACTCTAGTGTTCCTCCAGTGCCTTCTGCAGCTGCTGAGTATGGCTTCCCACACATGATCATCTTATGCATTGGACAGCTCAGTTAAAAAGGAGTGATTATCCTACAAGGAAATATCAGATATGCAGATCTATAAGCAGAGTAATTTAAACCTGAAGCTCACTGTGCGTGACACCTTCAAAAGAGAAACTTCATTGTTGAATGTTTAAAACAAAGAGGTGTATCCTCAGCATCATTTTACAAACACTGAGAGAGCTGTCTGTACTGTTGAGTTTTGCTTCCAGAGAACTTCCTTTATGATTTTACTTTTAATCTTGTTTCTCAACAATTTGCAGCACCAGATATTTTAAATAGTGTCTGATCTGGGATATCTTTTTAAATTAAATATACAGTGGAGATTGAACTGACATCTTGATTTAGTTACTCCTAAGTAAGTTTGCAAACTCATGCACATCCTATAGGTTTTTTTTATATTTGGCATGTATTTGAGTCCTGTTTCATTATTAGTTATGATTTTAGAAGAGTACTTCTGCATTAGTAAAGCTGCTAAAGAAGTGAAAAATCAGGATCCTCTCCCTATGAAATATTAGTTGCTATCCAAGGAATAACTGCTGTTGTATACTGAATTACTAAGTACGCTGCTGTATACTTGCACATTTTAAAAAATTTGAAGTTACACAAATCAAATTATGAAGAATGTATTAACATGAGTAAGGTATTAATACACAGATTTTCTTTTAAATAAAAGTTATCCCTCTTTTATAATGTAAATTAAATTGGTTTCATAAGAACTGTGCAATAATAATTTTGTTAATTCCATTACACTAGGCACACTTGAATAATACTCTCCTATTGCTTTGTGTTTAGGCGTTACATAAGTATTTGTGGCTACATATTTTCACAGCTGAGAGGTTATTTTCTTTTGAGTATGACAAATCATTGTGATTGGATGGAACAGAAAATATGTATTTTGCCATTATGACTTATTTTCCAAACTAAATATTAGTTTTTTCAGTCTCGTAGCGGGAATTCAGGTACTTAGCATGGGTCTATACACCAGCAAATCAAAGAGCAGCTAGGCTAAATATTTGTTGTGTGTTATTACATTAAACTTGAATTAAACCCTAGTAATAATGGAAGAAATGGCAACTGCTTGAGGCCATTATTTCTGGTTAATTACTGCAAGAAAATTGCTACCTTAGGTACAGCCTGTATTTCCCAACTGAAAAGACTGAAAATATTTAGTTAGCAGCCTTTGCTCTATGCGTAACAAACTAGATATTTGTATTTCCAGACTCTTAAGGTTAGCTGAAGAGAGAGTAGGACATGAAATAAGGTCCTGAAGTTGTGAACCTTTCTGTCACCAAAGACAGTCTTTTAAGCTCACACGATTCGCTTATTAAAAGTGTCGTGCAGTGAGTTCAGGCAAAAGTCAGTGACGTGTGAGTGTACCTATTTATAGCTTAGCGTAGGAATGCCTCTCCTGTTTTCAACTAAGAAATTTGACTATGTACATGTGTTGTAAGGAAATACTGAAAACTAGCTATTTTCCCTGTCATCAAAGCTAAGCACCGTTTGGGGCCTAAGGTAGTGTTTGATTATGGAAGCCTTCCCAAAATTTTCCCAAGTGACAGGTGGTAGGGCACAAGGAAATAAACTGAAGTTATGCTAGGGAAGTTTAGATTTGATGTTGGGAAAAATTTATTCGTGGAAAGAGCACTCAAATATTGAAACAGGCTGACCAGGGAAGCGGTAGAGTCCCCATCCCTGGAGTTATTTGCAAGATGTGGCAGCAAGGGACATAGTTTGGTGATGGGAATCAATAGGTCAGGTTGACAGTTAAACTTCATGATCTTGAATGCCTTTTGTGACTTTAAAGTAGGAAGTTGTCCTTTCCACTTCTGTTTTAGGCAAAGCAAACGCCTTAGTAGCTTCTATTGAGCTTTTGAGCAAGTGTAAGAAATATCTTCCATTTGATTTGCTTTTTAACTGTTCTGTTTTCACTTTTTTTTTTTTACCTCTTGTTAAAGGAAAGGTAGAACTCCTAGGAAACCGATGTGTTTTAAAACACAGAAAGTGTATTTCTTAATGTAGAGTAGTGCAAATTCAGGTCTCCAGCACTTTCTAAGTGTGGATGCTTGTGCAGTCCCCTGTGGGCCAGGTCTGAACAGGATTCAAATGCCATTTTGATGTGGGTTGCTTTTGCAGCCGCAGTAATATTAACACAGTTGGGGCAATATCCTGTTATTCAAGGAGGAAGGAGGTTTAATTCTCCAGTTTTAGATGCCCACTGTCGAGTATTCTTTTAGTCTTGTTACAGGTTTGATTTTTCTTTGGAAAGCTTTCAGGGAGGAGGTTCCTCTCCAGCAGTTGCTACCAGCTGGCAACTATCGCTTGCCATGCTGGACTTGATGAAGTTATGCTCTATTTCAAGGCAATGGTTGCATTCTTAGGTTATCTGTAGGACTGCTACTTTCAAAGGCATACAAAAATGAGAGAATGTCTTGAGAAAAAGCAAATATTGTTTTCAGGCTTTCTATTTTTACTTTAAATATAGTTATCACACCTTAATAAGTTTTCATCTGTGTCTTTAAAACATACTTCTGCACCTTCAGGAAGTACTGGTCTGTTCACCAAGCTCCTTTTTCAGTCCTGGAGCTTACTATCCTGTTTTGTCCAGGCAATCTGTGTATAGTTCTTGTCTTTATGAGCTTGTCTTTTTTAAACCAAATTCAGTTTTTTTTTTATGTTTCACTTAAGAGAGAGTCTTGTCACTTCTGTCCTAATGCAAACAAAAATCTGCTCGGGACAGTATGTTGCTTTAATGTTGAGTCTGCCTTGAACTTATCTGGACCAAGCAATTCAGTTTGTGATTTAGAGGTTATTTATATTGCACCAAGGATTTACTCAGAGAAAGGTCAAATTACCTCCTAGCAGAAATATCAAAATGGATTAAGAAGCTGACTAAAAACATAACATGAAAGGAAATCCAATATGAGTTTAAAAGTTGGCTTTACCTTTTGGAAAACCATGGGTATTCCACTGTTGAGGCCTTTCACATGAAGTGCTTTGATAAATTGCCTGTATTAGAAATTTATCATCATAACTTTTGCAGAGTGATGCTGCCTTTCTCCTTCTATTTCACAATTACTTTATATGAGGAGAGCATATGCTAATGAATCCAATGAAATGCTTAAAAAAATGTAGGCTGAGGGAAAGGAACTGTGTTTGAGGTGCAGGAAGATCTAGTTTGTTTGCCACTATGCAAGAGCCAAACCTTAATGAATAAATGAATTCAAAATAAAATGCAGATTTCTGTATAAAACGTATTTGTATTCTTTACAGGAAAAGATTTAAAACTTGTTAATCTCTTTTAAAGTGTAAGTTTAGCAATACGAACAAGTTCTGAGATTGTTTTTTATGGTAATACAGAATAGTGTGTGATAATTTGTTACTTTTTTTTTTTTTTTTAACAGATTAACTAAACTCCAGATACTGGAACTTAGAGAAAACCAGTTAAAAATATTGCCAAAGTAAGTATGTGAAATTCGTATGAAACGCTTTGGAGGGTTTCTACTGTAGGTATGCTAATAAATTAATACATATAAAAAAGCAGACAGCAACTTAAAATTTATAGCTAAGTAACTAGAGTAGCTTCTTACAAGAAACTTTCCCTTCATAATCGCTGAAGCTAATTATCCCAGCAGACTGATTGGTCTTCATATACCTAAGTTTGCCTGATTTTCTTCCCCTCTCACCCATGTGTTTGTATTTTAAAGTTTCTGCCATGTCTAGCTCTGTAGATTTCTGATCCTACTGTAACTCTGTTAAGTCAGAATGTGGTCTTTTCAGGATGAGTCTTGGGTATCTGGAGATGGTTTTTCTACACACAGCGTTTTAACATCATCCTCTCAGAAGCAGCTGGGGAAACTGGGATTGTAAGAGAAGGTGCTAAGTGTTGTATGTCTCTATTCAGCGCACATGTTAGCAGAAACTTATCTGAGTAGGCTGAGATGTGACTTTTCAGCCCTTCAAGTACAACAGCCAGTTTTCCTAAACTAAAATGGAACTAAACTATATTTCATTCAAATTCCCTTTTTGTCCGTTTAGATATCATACTGTGTCTGCTGATTTAAAAATGCCAAAACATAAATTTGGAATGCAGTATATAGTATCAGAACATGTGAAAGTGATTTTTTCAGGCATGATACCCGTTAATGTGACAGAAGTGCTCTCCTTCCTTCTTTCTGATGACACTAATTTTTGATAGAAAGAAATAATGACATGTAATTTGGGATAGGGACTCTATGGAGAAAGTATACTTTAAACATATAGCTAATATAAGTGTTGTTTACAAAACTACTGACTTTAATTGCCACAGTTAACATTAATAACGTGAATTATGTGCGATATTTTTTAAAAGAGTAGTTTACAGAAGTCACTCTGATTTATGCAACTTCTCTTAAACCTGCTGGGAGTTCTTTTTCTTCACTTCATTGTGTTTAGGTTTCCATCCTTGCTGGAAAACTGAACAGTAGCTGTCATGAGGATGTCCTCTGCAGCACCTCCCATGATACCTGCTGAGCTGCTGCCTTTATTATTTTCTTCTTCTACTCTTCTGGTTCAATTAAGAGAGATTAAAGCTTTGGAAGCTACTGTACACATATAATTATGTATTTTGCTACAGTGAGGCACTACAATAATTTATTATTTGCGTAATGTACACTGGGACTCAGTTGTTTTAACCAGTGAAGTCATCTGTATCCTGCTTCAGCTGTTATGTCAGAATAGAAACTGATAGACAATTACAACTTAGCTAGGTTTAAAAACTGTGTGTTGTGAAAAGAACATGCTTTAAGTAGTGTATAAAATCACTTTTTTAAAAAACTAATGAGATGCAGCATTATATGCCAATATTTTTGCTATGAAAAACAAATACTGTTTTCTTGTTTTCCTGTCCTCTCTCCTTTTTAATGTGTTTGTACTGACAGTTTCTTTTGGATTTATAAGGAGGGGGATGTATTCAGATAAATACTTTGCAAATCAACTAGTCTTCTTGCTGAGTTAAAAATGCACATAACTTAACATTAAATCATAAAGCACTTAGAAGTCTGGTAATCAAAATAGGTAATTAATGCCAACGTACTAAACAATATGGGAAAGCAAGTAGATGCTATTTTAAGAAAAGATTGCTGTAACATCATAGCTGGAAGTACTATAAATTAGGCAAGTAGTGAGGAAGGCATCTTACAAAATGTTTATGTTTTATAGTATGGATATGTTTGTTGGATGAGAGGCACTTTTGCTTTTGGCAAAAATACAAAGAAACAAAGGCCTAGAGTCAGTAAAGTTTTTTTATTATAGTGCCAACTTTATGCAAGGTATGTTCTATTCTGGCTCTGTTGTAAACAATCTAATGTATTAAAGTAGAATGGAATAAGCACAACTAATTTCCATTAAGGAAATAGAAATAATTTGTATAGTAATTTTGAGCAGATACTCTCTATTGAGTTCCTAAAGTAAACAGAAGTGGAGGGAAATTTTTGACAAAACATTGCCAAAAGAAGGAATCTTGCCCTGTCTTAGTGATTGATTTAGTCTTTGCTATCAACTGGTTTAAGAGGTACTGATGTGTCATGTAATCCAGTTTAGTAATCTAGTCTCTAGTTTTAGAACTAGAGGAATAATTAGGATTCCATTCTGTGTTCCAGGCTGCTGACAATGTTGAGTCAATGTAAAATGTGACAGTTTTCATTGTTATTTTGATTCAACAGTGGCCTTGTCTGTTTTTGATAATCATTAGGAAGTGATCTTTTTTGGGGGATAGCTGTCATGATTTTAACAACAGTTGAAAAGTTGAGGCAGTTGAAGACTGACTTGACTGAATTAATCTTTATCATAAAGATAACTCTAGTGGTCTTTAATTATTGTAAACTAATCCATAGATTAATTACTCTTTGTATGGCAATCACAGCATGATCATTAATGTATGGGTAGTTGAACAGTGTACAAATTTTATCTTATTTAGATACTAATCTATTTACAGAACAGCATCACTACTTAATACTGACTCAAGTAATATATCTGGATGAATACAGGAAGATTGTATTTTATTAATTCTGATTCTTGTTAATCCCTTTCCTGTGCAGAACCATGTCCAGACTAACCCAGCTGGAGAGACTGGACCTAGGAAGTAATGAATTCACAGAAGTGGTGAGTTTTATCTAAGTAGAGCTTTGATTGTTCTATTAACACCTTTATTAAATCAATTTGTAATCATTAGATAAATGTAAAAATTGTCTCAAGGATTCTGCTACTGAGCAAATATTATTGATATCTATGCTTCTGTATGGGGCCTGTTTTTAAAACTGTGCATTTTCTTTTGCATATGAGTGTGTTTTTGAAAACAAAACACTGTGGCATAGTGGGACTAATGTGCCACTTAAATGTTAATGGTAGTACATGTATGCTTTATAAAAGTAATGGCTTGACTTATAATAAATTCTGAACACTTATTTTTTTATCTTGTTTAGTGTTTAGTGTTACAGTTCTATGAAAGCTGTGGGTGACTTGCCTTTTTAGTGGGTATAAGCTGTTTAGATTCAGGTTTTTTAGGTTTGAGTATTATTGAAAGAAAAGAAACAAAGTGAAGAAACGCAGCCCATAATATATATAGTCAGGATTTGACATCTGTCTGCTTCTGTGAGTACTTCCCCATATAAGGGGACTGAAATAGAAGAATAGTGAAATATACTGACCTACCACATGAAGTCAAACCTCTGTGCGCTACCAGTGGGTACTTCATTAACCACAGATCATAAACAGAGGAGCGCCTGCCTAGCTGTGTGGCTCGTTAGCTGCAGAAGCGCATTTGAGGAAGTGTTCGCTGGTATCGCAGTAATGAGCGCCACTGCTGTAGGCTCACTGCAGTGTAGGTATGCCTGTGAGAGCCTGAAATTAACATACGCAGGCCTATGTTATGCTGTAACAGACAGGAAGTAAAGACTATGAAAGCACCTATTTGTATATACTTCCGTCTCACTATGTTATGTCTCCCAACCTTTTATTTGCAAGGTTCAACTACTGATGACTTATTTCATTAGGATCCTTTGGTAAAATTATAAAAAGGGCTAGAAATATGGGGGTTTTTTGGTTTTGTTTTGTTTTTTTTTCCATCAAGATCTATCTAAAGTGTAGTCTTCATTCACAGTTATTTAAAAAAAAAAAAAAAGAAAAAAAGAAAAAAAAAGTTTTCTCTTAGAAAATTATTTATTGAGTGCCAAGACTGCAGAAATGCATATAGCGATACTGTAGATTTACCATATAAATAAATGGAGCTCTACATTTAACTGAACTTCGTTGTAGTTGTTCGGACGCAGTACAACATGCTTTGTATTACTTTCTCAGGAGGGAGATTTAAATGGTAAACACCCATGCTGTATATGCTTTCCTATGCATTATCTTTCTCAGATACAGTAAGTTGGGGACCATACCTGGTACTTCATTTTATGAATCAAACGGTTTACTTGTAATGTGCAGATGCACCATTTGTTTCCCAGTTTTCTAGGTCATTATTTTGTCAATTTTGTCATTTCTGAAAAGCAACTCTTCTGGGCTGATAGAACTTAAGTATTTTTAGACCTCCTTCAGGAGAAAGAGAATTCTATGCAAGATGAACTTCTTGTATGCTCTAGCTGAAAAATAGCAGTGACTGTAAAAGATGATACTTTCTACGAAGATTTTAGTTCTATGAAGACTTTAGTAGAATGATCAAGTTTTCATCATGTTTTGTATATCTGGTATATATATTTCAAAAAGTAAATTACCTGGTTTTTTTATCAACAAATGAAACAAACGTATGTAATTAGACATTACTTATGTTAGTTACATATATATGAGTTGCTGAAGTTTTTTTGCCTTTTTAAATGACTATTTTTTAAAATGGTTTCTCCTTACAGCCTGAAGTGCTTGAGCAACTGAGTGGGTTAAAGGAGTTTTGGATGGATGGTAATAGACTAACACTTATTCCAGGAGTAAGTTCCTTTTTTTTGTTTTAAACATGTAGTGTTCTAATTTACAGTTGTATTTGCTTTAACAGCATATATATTGAAGTTGCTGTATAATTTTAATGTTACTTAAAGCCAATAGGATAAATACTGCTTAAGGCTTAACTAACCTACTTAGAAGTTGTCACTGATCGTGATCGTTTTTGTGCACAGCTTCTTTTTCATTGACAGTTCTGTCACCTAAAAATCATGTTCCAAATTGAGAAAGGATTAAAATCCTAGATCAAATCTTGATTCAAACTTAAGGCTGCCTAGTCCTTCCAAAGAGGAATTGTTTGCCTTAAAGAGCAAATGAGAATATACAGGGTAAATGTCATGTGGCTTTCTGACTTTTTACTAGCAGTGCCTGTAAAGCAAACAGCGGCAGCTGACGATTCTCTGCTGTGTGTACAAATTCCTGAGAAAGCATTCTGACGTCTTTAAGTTGCTTAGGGTCCTGGGTGACGTGTGACTGAAGTACTAGTGAACCTGTGTTTGTGTTCTAGTAAAGCACTGTTGGAAATTTGGGAAGCAGCTGGTATGTTTTCAGACTTAAAATCATTAACAGTCTTTGGACATGGAGCTTTCTTGTTTGATCAGTAGTCCTCTGATACTGTAATATCTTCACTGTCTTTCTTCACTTCAGCTAATTATTCCTTGAGAAGAGTTGAGTATACACTGAATTTTTCTATTTCATAATAAAATAAAACTTCTATGTGAAAGCGAGTGCACTCTTTCCCTTGTAAAGATTTTAAATACTTGTGTGTACAAATCTTCATATGTAAATGTAATACAAGATTTACTTCAGCATTTTTTTTATCAGTATAATGTACTGGTTCACTGTTATTGCTTTTGAGTTTATGTAGAATGCAACTTTATACAGAATTCAAACTCAAGCGTTAGGAGACTTAACATGGGTGGTATTATCTCCTTTTGTTACACTGTGTGCGTCTGTGTTGAGTCTGTTCTAAAGCTTCTATCTATCCATGGTGACTGATCATACAGTTGCATTTAAAACTGACTTCAAAGAAACCTGCAGAATAACTGGTGTGTTTTTGTATGTAGCAACATGTTAAGCATATGTATTAGCAGAAAATAACTCATCATAAAGATAGGATATTCTGCATAAAATTGTTTTATCACTGTAAATGCGTTTTCTCTTTTCCTGTGGTATTACATTTCAGAGATAGTTTGTAGTTAAAACTTCTGGCTCTTGTTTAGAATATGCACTTGCTAGTATATTATTTTCTATTGTTTTTAGTTCATAGGCACTTTGAAACAATTGACCTACCTGGATGTTTCTAAAAACAACATCGAAATTGTTGAAGAAGGTATTTCAGGTTGTGAAAGCCTACAAGACCTATTGTTATCCAGTAATTCACTTCAGCAACTGCCAGAGACTATTGGTTTGTATTTTCAATTAATTCATGAATTAAAAAGTTTATGGTTTAGTCACAGAACACTATATAAATAATAAATATATATAAATAATATAAAAATAATAAATATATAAATAATATTTTAGACCTACATGTTGAGTGTTTTGAAGTTCCAGTTTTGGATAAAGTTGAATAAAACAGAATTGATAAACAATTGTCAACAGTAACGGAGCTTGAAAAAACAAGTATTTCCTATGACTAGTTTGCAGTAAGCTGGCAGATTAATCCTGTAAGCTCACCTTACCTTTTTTAGTAAATATGTAGCTCTACAGGAGTTTCAGGGAATACAGAAGGTATATTTCCCCCCCTAACTTAGGATTAAAACTAAATTTAATGATCTCCATTTTGTTTTGAATTTTTTATTTATTTAGTTGTTTTTTGTTTTTTTTTTTTTTTCCCACAGGTTCCCTGAAGAAGGTAACAACTCTTAAAATTGATGAAAATCAGTTAATTTATTTGCCAGACTCTATTGGAGGGTATGTATTTAACCTAAGTGAGATGCCAGACTGCTTTTCTGCAATCTTTTCTGTAACAATGGTTCCTCTGTTGAATGGTTTACATTTCTCTAATTGATTTATTTCCTTCTATATATTAATGTGATAATGAAACTGGTAGCAAATGTTTCGTATCTATTTTTTGGTTCTCAGTATGTATTCTACATATTTAAATAATATGTATCAAAACCTATGTTTCCCACTCATTAATGAGGCCACTGATCTATAAAAGAAATACAATTTGAAGGGAAAGAACATGGTTACAAAGGTATGCAGCTGCCTTAAAGTGTTCTTGCCTTTATCATAGCAGTGGCCATACCAAATGTGGCAGATGATAGAACTGGTATAAGAAGGCCTGGAAATTGTAAATCTAAGCATGCACAATTATTTTTCACCTGTTTATTAGCGGGATTTTTTGAATGTCTACCTTCATGTTCAGCAATTCAATTGAAAAGTCCCAAATGATGACAAAAATAAGTGGTTCATAATTAAATGCTAAACTGAACATGGATATTTGTTCCAATGTATTTTCTCCTATTGTAATTGATGTAAGTTAAGTATTGCTAGAATTTACAAAATACTACTCTGCCAACATGTCTTAACATTCACTGTTTCTTAACTCCCATTTAGCCACTTGTCCTATTCTGATTTTCAGTTCCTTGACCGCCTCTGAAAGCTCTTGTCTGATGTCAATAGCAAGATTAAGAAAAAATAAGAATTTAGGCAATTAGTAAATGAGTTTCTTGGATTCTAATTTTAGTTGGGTTTCAGTGTTTCATTTTGAATTTCATTTGCAATTGATACTGGTATCAGTGTAATTTAAACTTAAAGCATTCCTCTATTTTTGGATGAATCAACCTGTAGAGCAGAGTATTACTTTTTTCAGGTTAATATCAGTAGAAGAACTGGACTGCAGTTTCAATGAGATTGAAACATTGCCTTCATCTGTTGGGCAACTATCTAACATAAGGACATTTGCTGCAGACCATAACTTCTTAACACAGCTACCACCAGAGGTATGTATTTAGTTATAAAACTGAAAAACAAAGTATTTTCATGGGTATTAAACTGCATTGTTGATACATATTTTATTTGGACAACAGATTAATCGTTCTTGAGTACTTTTTGTGTATATTTAATGACAATGTTTACAAATATACAAATAAATCTGAAAAGTTTTTGAAGCTAGTAGTAGAAATCAGTACCAATTCTGTTAGCACTAAAGGGATAATATATAAAAATAAACCTAATTATACTAAACAAGATAGCTGTAGACTGGTTGTTTTAAAGTAATAATAGATTGTATTTTTAGAGCTGTGAAGGTGAATTAATTGTCTGGATTCTTTTTTCAGATTGGAAATTGGAAGTATGTAACGGTATTGTTTCTGCATTCAAATAAACTTGAATTTCTCCCTGAAGAAATGGGTGACATGCAGAAATTGAAGGTCATCAACCTGAGTGACAATAGGTTTGTGAGCATATAATTCAAGTAAAAATCATATAAAATGCAATAGCATTGAGCGTATTTTAGTGTAACTGGTATCTATCACCTGGTATCTATCAGATGTAAGTAGAGCCATTTTCTGAATGTTCTGTGCTACCTGTCATTACATCCCTCAATTCATAATCTGACTGCAATGCATGTATTTCATTTATTGTTCTTCCACTTTAAGAAGCTATGTTTCTTTGATTAGGCATATGTTTGATTTAAGTACATGCACTGACATGTGGCTTAGATATGCCAATGGGTATTAGTATGTATTTTTTAATGGAATTCATTTGTCTATCCTCTTAAAATTTGCATTTGGTTTGTAGCTAAAAAATTAATAGCTTCCTGTATTGCATACAGGGGACACAAAACAGAAGTGTTGCGGTATATGATGCTCCCCCAGCATGTGTTGGGCAAGAAGGAGGAAGGAGATGTTTTTAATTAGAACTGGTCAATAAAAACTGGCAAAATGTCTTTTTGGATTCGTCAGTTTGCAGAATTGAAATGTATTGGGAGAGAGAAATTTGAACTCTCCCTTCTGTTCTCCAAATCTTCTTTGTACTCTACCCTGAGCCTGATTTTATTCACACTTTAAAAAAAAAAAACAAAAAACCACAATTTTAGGTGTGACCCTTTTTTCTTAATTTTAGTACCTGTGTATATTGTGTATATTGAAGGATTGCTGAGGATTCTTCTAATTAAAGTATAAAAATAAATAGTATTGATTTTAAGTTCAGTAATTGATTTATATGCAGTGCTGATGGCTGTCATAAAAATTGTGTTCAGGTCATTGACATGAGATAAATTCAGTTTGCCTTGTCTCATTTTTGCTAAAGTAGGCAGAAATGCATATTTAAAAAAAAAGGCCCTTTAACTGTCAAGTTGTAGTATTGATGTGTGTTTTCATAAACTTTTATTGCAATTTGCAGGCTGAAGAATTTGCCATTTACCTTTACAAAACTGCAACAGCTCACTGCCATGTGGCTATCGGACAATCAGGTAAAATATTCCAGGAGAAAAATTACAGACAGATGGTTGACTTTATTCCTAACTGAATTGATAAGTGATCTTTTGAATATTAAGTGAATTGTATGTGCATAAGTACTTCCTTGACATTTTGTCCATTCTCTCAAAATAAACAACACTGGGTCTCCCTTACTTTAGAGCTTATCTGGCAAAGCTTTTATATGAAACACGATTTCACAGATGTTGGAATTTCTTATTTGTCATCTCTTAAACAAGAAAGGTGGTATTTGAAAAGTTGTTAGCACTTAAATGTATACAGTGGTGTGCTGCAGTTGCACCACTGTAGAAGATTTGCACAACCTCTTTTGTGCTAGGTTGCTTGTCCTATCTTTGAACTTTGTGGCTGTCCGTATTTCAAGCTATTGAGAAGTAACTTGTGTACTCATGCCTTGTCTTATTCCTCTATATTCTACCAATTTCCTGTATGGCACTAAGGCTTTCAGGGCTTCCAGAAATTCTTTGATCTCAAATGTGGTATACTGAAAGACTACTGAAGAGTGAGAGTTATCAGTCTGATATCAATGTTATATTAAAAAAAAAAAAAAGAGCACAAAATTTTACTTTATATAGCTGTCCACAGGTGTAGATGATTAAGTGTGTCTGTGCATCCCAGATCAGCTTACTTTGGGACAACAATAAGTCCTAGCAAAAATAGGGTTATTTCTTTTTATATACAGTTTATTCTCTTGAATTTGTTTTTTTCCATTCCCAAGAAAGTCGTCTATTGACGTGTATTAGCAACTTCATTCTCTGAAAATTATTCAGAGGGAAAATGAAGACTGCTCTGCCTTGCATTCTATAAGTTATGTAGATAATCTTTACTTTGTACGTGCATATGTTTTCTTAATGTAATTTTCTTTGATTTGCTTCTTAGTCAAAACCACTTATCCCCCTTCAAAAAGAAGCAGACCCTGACACACAGAAAACTGTGCTTACAAATTACATGTTCCCCCAGCAACCAAGGACTGAGGATGGTAAGGATTTCTTTTTCAACTTACAGCATCATTAATTTGTTACCTTTTCAAGTATAAATTAAAAAAAATGCCTTCCAGGAAAAAGAAGAAAAAAGAGGACTTTAATTTTGTGTAATGCATCCTATTCTTACAAGTGCTTGTTTTTTTCTTTAGTTATGTTCATATCTGACAATGAAAGCTTCAATCCATCTTTGTGGGAAGAACAGAGGAAACAGCGTGCTCAGGTGGCATTTGAGTGTGATGAAGACAAAGATGAGAGAGAGGCACCACCTCGGGTTAGTACTTCATTTATTTTTTACTACTGGTGTTTCTCTCTCTCTTTTTCCCATTGACATTCCTGACTCCCCTCCTTTTTATTCCTTTGACTGCTGACTTAGTTCTGCTGAAGAAATCAAGACTTCATTTATTAGTTTAAGAGCATCAAACTGGGCTATTTTTTTTTTTCCTCATCATTAAAATGGAGCACATAATTATGAAATTGCTGGACTGGTGCTGCTACAGGAGAAGGATAGCTGGGAAATAATGGTTAATTCTGATTTTTATTTAAATATATAGCAGTTGCCATTACTCTTCCTGTTTGGTATCAACAGACAAATTTAAAGCAAAAATAATTGATTTGTAACTTTGCTGGGTTTTCTAAAATTTTTGTTAATCTAGGTAGATTCAAACTGCAAAGTGGAGATTCTAGGTTTTGCTCTGAGTGTTTTGTCTGAATCTATTGTCTATTTTAAAGCTTGATACTTTAATTACAGCTTTTAATTAAAATTAGAATATTACTTTTTATTACACAGGAAGGCAATTTGAAGAGGTATCCAACTCCATATCCTGATGAGCTGAAGAATATGGTCAAAACAGTGCAGACAATTGTACATAGGCTAAAGGATGAAGAGTCTACTGAAGATGTTGCTAAGGAATCAAAACGAGAAAGCCAGACAGCTTCTGTAAAAGATGTGGGGGTAAAGGTTAGATACAATATTATCTTCTGACTTCACTGAAACTTCCAAATATCTAGATTGCCGTTAATTCTTTTTAGTTCTTCTCTGTCCTCATTAATGCTCTGCATTAAAGAGCAGGGCTTACCTCTTCATCATATTAGGAATCACAGAATGTCAGGGTTTGGAAGAGACCTTGAAAAAATCATCTAGCTCAATGCCCCTGTTGGATCAGGAGCACTTAGATCAGGACACACAGGAACACATCCACACGAGTTTTGAATGTCTGCGTTGAAGGAGACCTTGCAGCTTCTCTGGGCAGCCTGTTCCAGTGTTCTGTACCCTCACCATGAAGAAGTCTGCAATATATGTCTGCTTGGTGTTAGCAATTTTCCTCTTAACGCTGAAAATGAAGATGTAGTGTAATAGGTGGTAGGACTGCTTGGCCTGTCTTCGCTCGCTTGTTTTGTTGTAGATACTCTTGGCTTTTTTTTTTTTTTTTTTTTAATTTAACTGAAAGTTTAATGATATGAATTGACGCCAGTAGGGATGAGAGTGAAACCAATTGGAAAAGGGTGAGGAGTACAACGGGATAGTCTAGAGAGGTTTCTTTCTATCTCGTGTATTTCATACTTGCTCATTTCAAACATCATCTATTTCATAGTTTTCCCTAATATGTAATGTTAATTCTTAATATCATATGTTATTGAAAAGGGTTTCAAAATGTTTTTTGTACAAATGTTCTTAATCCTGTAGACTTCCGAAATTGTGCCAATGAAGAATAAGGCTGATGAGAGAAAGCAGTATTCAGCAGGAAGCTCTGTGCAGAAGCCTACTGAACCAGAAGCTGAGCACTGCACTGCAAATTCGCAGATGGCTGCACTTGTTAAAACCTTGCAGAACACAAAAACAATTGTTAATCATGAAGACACGCTTGAGGTGAGGCATTGTGATGAACGTTATAGCAGTCAAAGAGTTGTGCTGGTGTTGCATCAGACTTGTTTCTAAGAGAAATGAAAATTTATGTTGACAAAAGCAGAAAATTTCTATCCACAAGCACTGGTTAGTACAGAAGGGTTTGTAATGAAATATTATTCTCACTTTACCTATATTATAAGTGCAAGTTGAAAAATGTAACAAAAAGTTCATAATGAAACTGTAGGCATTTAAAGAAAAATAAGCCAAGCTCAAAAATTGGTCTAAGTACTAAGCTCTGGAAAAGATTCTTTCTTAAATAGAATTTTCTGGTTTCCACTTGATTTTCAGCACCTTGGTAAATAATTGATTGTGACTGTTCCTGAAATGTCAAAATATCTTGTCAGTAGGAACAAGCAAAATCTTGAGTATGTAAGTGATCATGCCTGTTCATTTCAGTTAACAAGTAGGCTTTAAAATATGTTTTTGTATGTATTTAGTAGTAAGATATATTAAGTATGACTTTTTTTAAGGAATAAGACACAGTTTCTGAACTCTTTGTACATCTGTGACAAATGCATATATTTTTTACTTTAGAACATGTTTCAGCATTAATAACATTTTGGAGGTTGTCAGTTAATTACTTGTCAATCACATCATGTAAAATGTTTTTTGTTGTTTTTTTTTTTTTTTCAGTAGTTTCATGAACTGATTATTTTTTGTGTGTGTTGTGCAAGCACTGGAGCTTGCATTTATCATGTGATTAAGAGACTTTATGGCAAGCCATTGTGGCTGTTGCTGGGTCTTTTCCCCCATTGCATGTTCCTGCTATTATATGCATTCTGAAAATACTGATTCTGACAATTCTCTGCAGTTCAAAAACAATATTTAAAAACAAAAACAAAAAAAAGCAACAATCAGAACCCACAAAAAACAAACCTAGTTGTCTAGCAGTGGCAGTCATTCTTTAAACCTGGCTGTATGCCAGTAAGGAAATCAGGCAGTAGTATGTAGTCAACTGTGGATACTAAATTCCTTACTTCCTTATAGTAACTTGCTACTAACTTTGTCTCAATCCACATAACTTTATATGCATAAAAGCTTTTCCTTTCATTGTTAATTACACTTGTTAAATGTCACACTGAAGGGGAAGGGCAGAGGCAGCAAAGAAGGTTATCTGTTCTCGTTACAGAGGAACAGGATTGTTATAAACTTGGTCACAACATGTTTGCTACTTCTCACTCAGTTTTACTGACCTCTGCTGTAGTCCAAAAGCTGGCCAGATAGTTAGCCCCATGCAATTGATGGTACTGTATTTTGTAAAGATTTTTGTTTCATTACAGAGAATATTAATGGAAAAAAAAAAAAATTGTATTTTTGAAGATGACAGCAGCATATCGGCCAGGCAATAGAATTCTGAATCTACTGCATGGCTGTTCTTGCAGACAGCTTTGTCAGTTTATGTCTTTCAGAACTGCACTAAGATCCATTTGATGGTTAGGATCTAGTGATTTTTAGCCTAGATCTATTCAGCATCATTTATTCCTAAATATCTTCTCTTCCATTTGAAAGTTTATCCCGGTGTAAATTTCAAAATGAAAACCTAAGCTGAAGTTATCACCAATTTAACCATCATTCCCATTGAGTTCATCGCACACAAAGCAAATGTGTATGTGCTGCATCTTAAAGATAATTCAGTGGTAAAAGTTACTAAATTCATTGGATTTGCACCACACAGTTGCTATGTTAGGTCTGCGTTACTTCACTACTGTGTTTACCTTCACTGTTTATTAGATAGGGTAATGGTTTAGATCAGTTTTACTTACCTTTGACCATGTATTTAAAATGCTCTCTATATAAAACTGTTTTTCCTTTAGCAGGAGTCAGAAGAACTCTCTTCTGATGAAGAGATGAAAATGGCAGAAATGCGTCCACCACTGATAGAAACTTCCATCAACCAACCAAAAGTGGTAGCTCTTAGCAACAGTAAAAAAGGTTAGATACTATTAAAAAAGTATTGTGGGATTCTAATAATTCCTTGACTCAAAATGCCTAGTTTTTCCATTTAAATTATGTAAAAGGTGATTACATTTGTCTGTTAATGGAAAGATGACCAACTCTCTAGTTCAGCAGTTAACTTGCTGTAAACAGAGTCTCGTGGGAGAAGTCTTGATTGGAAGCCATCTTGGCCATAGTGATGATGAAGAAGTTGAGTGAAAGGTGGAAAACTGCCACCAAAATTCCACCCTGGATGTGGGAAGAGCAGATTTGAGAGTGCTTGGAGAACTAGTTGGTGAAGTCCTTTGGTGGATCGTTTTTCACAAAAGCGGAGTTTGTCAGTACAGGTCACTTTTTAAGCATTATGTCTTAAGAGCACAAGAGTAGGCCATTCCAAATGCTGGAAATTAAACAAGCAAGGCAGAAGGCTGGCTTAGCTTAGCAAGGATTGTCTTCTTGAACTTAGGCAGAAAAAGAAAGTCTGTGGCCACTGGAAGTAAGGTGAGGCAGCATGGGACAACTACAGAGATACTGTTTGCTACTGTAGGGAGAAAATTCCTGGTGGCTAAAGCTCACAGTTGAAGCTGGTAAGTATCATGGTGGATAAAAACAGTGGCTACTTAGAAATACATTAACATACAGACTGGGGGAGAGGCAGCTGGAGAGCAGCCCCACAGAAATATGTCTAGTGTTGTGGTTGATGGCAAGTTGTATCTGAGTCAGCAGTATGCCAGACAGCCTAAAGGGCCAATTGTACCCTGTGGTGCACCAGGCCCAGCATTTCCACTGTGGGAAGGGAAGGGATTGTCCTGCTTTGCTCTGCACAGCCTCACCTCGAGCTCTGTGTGCAGTTGTGTACCCCCAGTATTAGAAGGCCATAAAACTATAATGGCATCCTAAAGAGGGCAGCAAAGATGGAAAAGAGTCTAGAAGTTAAGATGTATGAGGTTCAGCCCAAAGGATAAGGCCTCATGGTGGCTTACCACTTCTTCATGAGAAGAGCAGAGGAGCAGGTGCCCATCTCTTCTTTCTGGTCACAGCAACTGAACCTGAGGAAAAGGCATGGAGCTGTGCCAGGGGAGGGTCAGGTTGGAGGTTAGGAAGAAGCTCATCCAGAGAATGGATGGGCACTGAAACAGGATCCCCATGCAGCATTCATGGCCCAGGCTGAGGGAGTTCAAGAGGCATTTGGACAATGCTCTCAGACATAGGATTTGAATTTTGGATGTTCCCATGTGGAGCCAGGAGTTGGACTTCGTGATGCTTCTGGTCCTCTTCCAACTTGGTATACTCTTTTGATTCTGTGAATAGAGGAAAGAATCCTGTTATATCTTGAGTATGATTGAGAAAGCTGTGCTGACATTCCTATTTTGTTAATCAGTTTAAAGTCAAAGGGGAAGAAAAATGTTTTGTGCTTTTGAGAACAGCTGAGTACTCTCTCAATAGAGAATTGCAGAAAATGGTATTTGCCTTGGAAATGTTCCATACTTGCTTCTTCTCCCACATTTTGTTGATTATTGCTGTTGTTGGCAGCAATGTCACTTCTTTAAATTTCTCAGAGAAGCTGTGCTTTCTTTGTAAGTCTTAAGAATAAACTTGTTCCAGTTTCTTTTTTTTCCAGAATTACCTTACTTTTCTATTATTATTCTTTCCTCTCAAAAGAAACATCTGATCATTGTTTTTGTTAACTAAGATATTACGGTTTATGTTACTTCTCTGGAAGATAATTTCAGTCTGGATAACCATTTCCATTGGAGGAAACTAAATTTTTAAGTCTGAGAGCAAATTGTTTTTTGTTCCATATAATGTCCCTAGTACTTTCCAGGAAAAAGAAAAAAGCTCTCCTGGCTGTTGTATGTAAGAGGATAAGATTTTTTTTGAGGATGGATGAAGGAAAAGCCACTGAGGCAGCCAGAAAAGTCTGCTGAGCATTTGCAATGGATAAGTAAATTCTTTTATCAGATGATGGAATAGTTTGCTCAGAGAAGTTGCCCTGTCACTGGAGGCATTCAAGGCCAGGTTGGATGAGTCTTGTGGCAACCTGAGCTGTTGGATGGCAACCCTGTCTATGGTGGGAGAGTTGGAAAGAGGTGACTTCCAGGGTTTTTTCCAACTCCATCCACTTTATGATTCTGTGAAAAAACTGGTGTTTATTAATATTGTCTTTGGGCTCTTATAACTGGCTGAAAAGTCAAACTTCTCTCATCTCTTAGCTAAAAAATAGTTTCTCAAAAAGTATGCTTTTAGCACCCATATCTATGTCTAGAAGCAAAGAAAAAAAAAAGTTTTTATTTGTATGCTTATGTTTGCTCATGTCAGAGTCACAGCTGGCTTGGAGTCTTGCATATCAGTTATTTTTATACAGTTACCAATTTTAAGTGTGCATATATTAACCAATAGACAAGTAATTCTGAAAATGTCCTATGTGATCTGTGAAGTATGGGAATGCATTGCATCCCAACCATGCAGAAGAACATTTTTCTTTCTTTTTTTTTTTTTTTACATTTGTAAAACTATATACATCCTCAGTGATCTAATTCTTTCCATACTGTTTGGTGCACTAAATAGCTATTTAACAATGATTTAATGTTAAAAAGCAAGAAATGTGTAAGCCTTAAAAATCCTGTATTTGAAGCGGCATACTTTGTTTTCATTGGGGCTAATAGAGTAATGTAACTGAAAACTTTGGGGTTATTGTAGAAGCAATGAAAATTGTAAAAAATACCATTTGATGGATATGTTTGGGAAATAATGCAACACTAGTTTATGCCAAGGAAACTTGGCAAATTTAGATTTAAAGATGAGTACTATTTAGGTTGAACCAAATATTTCAAAAGTAATAGGAACTACTGCCAGCAGTCTTCTGTGAATTTATAAAAAGGTTGTAAAAAAATTAATATATAAGATAGTAAGTATCATTCAGGAACAGTGTATGATTTTGTAACACTGTGATTTAAACACGTTAAATGGCTGTTAAACAGATTTGTGTCTATAACTAAATTTGCATTATTTTTTGTTACAGATGACTCAAAAGATGCTGATTCCTTATCAGATGAAGCTACCCATAACAGTAATCAAAATAACAGCAACTGTTCCTCTCCTTCCCGAATGTCAGATTCTGTTTCCTTAAATACTGATAGCAGCCAAGATATTTCTCTCTGTTCTCCAGACAAAGAAACAAATGCTGCTGTTTTATCCAAGTTCAGGTTTGTAGAACACTGTATCAAACTAAGCAAGTATAATAGCAAAACATTATTCAATCATTCAAATTACATTTCCATTTGTTTAATTAATCATTCATTAAATAGTCTTAAGTTTTAATATTTCAAAATAATGTTAAGTAGTAGTGTTTCAAGAAAAAAGCAATGAAAAAAAACCAGGACAAATTTGGAGACCAATTTTAGTATGAAAGATACGATTCCATCTCTTGGGTATAATAATTTCATCCTTAATTTCTGCTATCCCTGCAAAATACTTCCAGTATAACATTTTAAAAGCTCTATTTTTATTTGCATAATGTTGAAAATATTGAAGATCCATTTGATTGCTAACATAATTATTAAAAAGCTTTTAGGATCTTTTGAAGAATGCACTTAAAGATTTCTGACTTTTTTTGTGTGTGTGCGTCAATGAAAGCAAGAATTTTGCTTACAGTTGTCTGGGAGCTTGGTGCTGTTTTATAAGAAATTTAAGTTACAGTTGCTTTATACTTTTTAACATTTTTGAACTACCCTTAATTATTCCTGTGGAAGTTAAGTAGCTTTATGTAAGGATAGGTGATTAGCAGATATATCTGCCTCAAAACAGTTTTAGATCACTCAATAAAGGAAGAGGTTGTAATGCAGTAATAATGAATTGCTTACCCCTTTCCAAGGACCAGAGCTTGCTTAAACACTCAGAAGAAGGTAATATCCAAGTAGAGATCCTTGTGCTACCAACCCTTAAATGTGGTTTGCACAAGTGAATTGCTTCCACCTGCACTCCCAGGGCTGGCTGTGTCCCTTCAACAGTTGCTCAATCATTGGTTCAGGCCCTGACCTAACAGTTTCCACGCACTGTCTGAAATCAGAACATGATGCTAACCAGCAAAGCAAACTCTCTGAATAACATATTTTTGTAATGGTAAGATAGCAAATCATAAATTTATTTGTAAATTGGTTTTTGTCCTGCATTGTGTGTGCAGCATGGCCATGTTGCACATCAGTTTTTCTAAATTTTCTTGAAGGAATATCTTCAATCCCTTAGGAATATTGTTTGTGAGTCATCTTTTCTTGCAGGCGAGAAGATGAAAATTTGAATAATCTTTTGCAAAATGGAGGTGAAATGAACATTACTGCAGAAGAAGAAATAAATATGCAAGAGAAAGTTACAAATCTGTCTGAATATGAACTGAGCATTGAAGAAAGAATAGGTCTGATAGGAAAAGGTGTGGATCTAAGTAGTCCTACAGAGGAGACTCACAAATTAGACCAAATAAACATGAATATCAATAAACTGGCTAGTGAAGAGGCAGTGCCAGTTCCCATAGAAAGAATAAAGCCACAGGAAGTAGTGTCAGTAAAGGGCTTGATGAATAATGTTACAAAAGAAGAAGGTGAGCACTTGGAAAATGGAAATAGGTATCCTATAAATAAAGTAAATGGACATCCTGAGGAATCAGTACAGTCTGCCAGTAAAGATGAACTACTGAGAAGCACTACAGTTGATGGCAACTCTTCCACTGAGCTGTCTATTTCACGGAGCACTGAAGATCTGTCACCACAGAGAAGTGGTACTGTAATGAAGTCTCACAGCATCACCAATATGGACCCTGGTGGTCTGAAAGTCTATGATATTGTCAGTGACTGTGGATCTCCACAGCCAAACTCAGCGGTAAAATCTTCATCTGGTAATGCAGATGGGAAAAACATAGTCAGAAGTAAATCTGCTACTCTTCTATATGATCAGCCTTTGCAAGTTTTTCCTGGATCGTCGTCATCATCTGATTTAATATCGTCTACAAAAACTCCATTCAAGTTGGACTCAAATCACAATCCTGAAGGTGGTAATGTAGTGAGAGGATCAGTGCCAGGTGGTCCACAGATGTTTTCCACTCCCCAGTATAATATTCAGTACAGCAGCAGTACAGCAGCAAAAGACACCTTGTGGCCCCAGAAACAAAGCACCCAAGTAGAACAAAGCAATTTACCTCCTTCGCGTCTGCTGAGGTCTGACAGCACAGAAGCACCCAGCTATGTAAAACATTCTGCCAATATGAATTTCTCCAATCACAACAATGTCCGTGCCACTGCTGCATACAGCACTCATCAGAGAATGGCTGGTAGACATATAGACATGTGGGCTGTTCCACCAAATGATAGACTGCTCCCTGGAGCAACAAGGCACACTCTTCAAAGACAGAGCAGTGTATCCTCTACTGCTTCTGTAAATGTCGGTGATGCTGGACCTTCAAGGCGGGCCCAGGTTCCTGAAGGGGATTATTTAACATACAGAGATTTGCATTCAATGGGAAGAGCTCCACCAGTAATGTCAGGGCAGCAGAGACCTCTTTCTGCCAGGACATACAGCATTGATGGTCCAAACGTACCTCGGCCACAGAGTGCTCGTCCATCAGTGAATGAAATACCAGAAAGAACTATGTCAGTTAGTGACTTTAATTACTCTCGGACTAGCCCTTCAAAGAGATCAAATCCAAGAGTTAACTCTGAGCACTCTTTGTTAGACCCTACAGGAAAAAGTAAAGTCCCTCATGACTGGAGGGAACAAGTGCTGCGACATATTGAGGCTAAAAAGCTAGAAAAGGTAAAAATAATTTTATTTTTTCTACTTTTCTGTAATCTAGGCATTAAGTTAAATATCTATGTTTTGAGCAGCTTTTAATTACCAGTAAAATTATATTTCTGTTCTACTACTTCTTTTAAAAGGTAAACATGTTCATGAAGAATATGTGAAAAACAGTCTCTAAATGAAATGTTTCTCTGTAGAAAAAGGTCCCTGGTGCTTTTACATCATACTTGCCAGCTTAGTCCAATAACCTTTGAATACATTAAATGTCCTGTTGACCTTCTGGACTGCAAGTCCAACTTTTTTTAGGTCAAGTAATTTTTGTTGTTAATATATTAACATTAATATGTTGTCTTCATATTATACTATTCTGTTACCTTTCTTGAGCTTTCTCTTCTGCATTTTTTCCTTATTTCTTCATTTCAAGAACAAGGAAAAGAACATCAGTAAAATGCATTTCCTAGTATAGGTCTACAGCTTCAAATGCAGAGGAGCTGAAAAAATACAGTTGCCATTTTTTTGCTCCAAGCCAGTTGTCTTTTGAAGTTGGGTATTTGACAGACTGTTGAATGAATATTTATTACTGAGAGCACATAAAGATCTTGCTCATTTCATGAAATCACAGGAGATTTTGATATAACTAGAGTAATGATGAACAGGATTCTTTATGTACCTTAATGCTATCAAAAATTTGAGCTGATATGGAAACATTAACAGTTATGCATCTTCAAAGAAATTGGATAGAGACTGGGAGAACATACGGTATGCTATCCAGCAGAACCACTGTAAAATCACATAACTAAATACAGGCCAGGATATCATCAACCTGACTCTGTTTCCTTGGAAGGGAAGTGAATTTGGTTTTGTTTAATTTGCATAATTCCTAGTTATAAAAAGAGATGTTTGTTTTCAATGTCTGCACAACAGCCATAGCTGTTCTTGTGATCCATTTGGAGTCACATAGAACAAAAGAACAAATATTTTAAGGCAAAGTATTATGCTAAGGTATAGTGGACCGTTTGTCATACAAAGCTGTCACAGAATGTTCCAATCTTAATCAAAGGTGCATATTCTAATGTTAAATTCCCCTGTAGGCATATATATAATCTTAAGCCAAACAATGGAAAATGAAAAAAATTGCACAGTGCTGGAGTATAGGGGGAAACTTGAGTGCACTGCTAGAGCTATTTGGCTTTAGTTCATTCTTACGCTGTCTGTTTCACATGTTAGAAATGATGTTTAGTACATCAAATGAAAACTGCCCTGGTAGTAGAAATTTAGTCACCTTGACTTAATACCCTTTATATCTGTTCATATTTTTTCTTCTGTGCTTTTTATGTAAACCTTAATTATTGTTTCTTACTAGAAGGATATGGAATAGTTGCTCCTGGGTTCTTAGCTGTGCATCTATCTAACATATATTAATAGTGTGCCTTTTCTGTGCGTGCTTCTTTTATTCTGACCTTAAAGCATTTTAAAGAAGATTTAACTAAGCTAAGACTTATGAGTTTAAAGGTGAATATGCGTATAATTGTCTACTTTATATTTTCTGGGATATGATTGGCTTTAAAAAAAAAAAAAAAAAACTATAGAAATGCAGATGTAATCCTATACGGCAGCTGGCAAATATGATAATGTAGAAATTCACTGGATATTTCTTTTTTCTTTTAAAATAATGGTTTCAGGTATGATTGTACTTAAAATGTATTTCTAATATGAGAGCTTAATCTCCAGAACAGACTTCTGAAGTTGTTACGAAGTCTGGAAAAAAATCAGTATTTACTTGAATAAGTGAACACTTCTTTTAAAGAACAAACAGTTACTGGAAATTGCTTTGACAAAGCTCATGGATTTATAATGCTGTTTCCCTTTCTTTCAAAGTACAAGAAATAGCACTGATAAATCAAGTATACAAAATTAAGTATTATGATGAATATTTAATTCATATCTTTGTGCCTGTTGTGCACAACAATATGGGTTAATAATCTTAATTTCTTTTGAGTCTGGTATTGAATTAATCACTTTTTAAATTTTTTTTGCTTACTTAAATTTGCTTACTACGAAAAAGTATGTGAAGAATGTGTGGTGGCTTTGACTTGTTGAGGGTTTGTGATGCGGAGATGGTGTTTAGGCTTTTGTCTTTTGTTCTTTTGTTTTGGGTTGTTTCATTTGTTTGTTTGTTTTTTGTGGTTGGAGGGGAGTGGTGGTGAGTGAGGCTCCTGCACTACTTTTTTGCTTGGTTTCTATAGAATTTAGTAACAGGGTGAGATAGGGAAAGGCTTGTTGAGCAAAATTGGGGAAGTTTGAATTATGTTATATTTATCAGATTTTTCACCTCATTCAGGCAAAAAGAAACTTTCAAGAATTTAGTTTGTATGAGGAGAGGTATAAGAATATTTTAAATCCTGCAAAAACATTAATAGCAGATTTCCAGCAAGTAAACAGAATCTATAAATTCCTTTGACAAGATTTAAGACACCATATTCTGATGAACTAAAATTATCCACGTGCTGAAGGAAAGTGAATATAGTTCATAAGACCTCTTGTAAATCTTTCTTTTGCATATTTTCTGGAGAAATAATTTTCTTATCTAATGCAAAGCTGATTTTACTGTGGGATAGAGAAGATTTCTTTAAATGTCAAGCTGCTCCCTAGTGGTTACATGTAGTAAGCTGTAGGAAAGTGTACAATGAATTCTGTCCCCTCAGTCTCAGTACCAATGCTTTTAAATTCAGTGTACGGGTGAGCTTTTAAGAACAGTAACATATTTCATCATACTTCCTTTTTCAAGGGAGACTTGCCGGTTTTTCTGACAAGTAATTGTAACTTTCTAGTTATGTTGAAAGTTTTCATTTAGGAATTTAAGCTAAGATACTGTCTCTTTATAATTTTAGAATCACACACATTTTATTGTGTGTTAGAGGAATTTCTTAAACTGAAGAGTAAATATCTGTAAGAGTTGTCTGCAAATACTGGAGTTGGTAGAAACAGTGTATCTGTCACGTACATAGGTGTATTTTCCTTTTTCGTTTTTGTGGATTTCTTGAGAGTTTATCAGATGTGTTTTTGCTTTCAGTTATAATTTTGTCTGGAATTAAGTGCTCCATTATTTAAATCTCATTCATTAACTACCTTTTTAGAACAGGAAGAATTGCAAAAAACAAGTCATAAAAGTAGGTGCTTACTTTCCTATTCAGAAACTAAAATATAGGTGGTTTTACTATGACAGTTCTCAGTGTATGGTACCTTCTTCAAAGAAATAAAGAAGTCCAACTGATACAGGCTTGCAATTTTAATCAGTTTAGATTTTTTTCACTGTTGTTTGTTTCTCTGTGTTCCTGATGTGGAAAAATATTTTTATTAGTATTGCCTCACAGCTTTTTCCAAGTTAAGCTTGTACAATATAACAAGGAAAATAACTTCAGTAGGTCTGTGCAGGAATAAAACTAAGTTCCTTAGTATTTGTAAGGTCACAGACTAATTGAATTTTTTTAGTTCCTATTATATACCAAAGTTTCATGGATTATGATAAGCAAATGCTACATCATATCTATGTGAAGTAACTTTTGGAAAAAGTGGAAAGGTGAGGATATACTTTTTGTATTATGTGTACCTGTAGAGCATGGAACAGCAACAGTGTACATATTGTACAAGGAAGCCACAAGAAATTTACATAGAATATGTCAAGTACAAAACTATGGAGTGTGTAGATAAATGGTGGAACAAGAAGTGATTACTTTGCCTTAAATATCTCAAAACAGCAAGGCTGCGAATATATTAAGTCCCTTAATGTCTCTGGGCCAGGATAGACTCATTTTATCTTAGAAATAAGATTTTTTTTAAGAAGGCTATTGCAAAATGCATACTCCAAGCAGTCTTAAAATTACTACATTATCTGGAAGAAATTTTCCTCAGTAAATTCCACTGTTTATCATCTTGCATCTAAGTAAGTGTGTTAAGAAACTTTGGTTCCAGAAAGATGCTCGTTTCATTCTCTTACAAGCAGTGAATAGAGAATGTTTTCACCCTTAGCATTCACAAAGAAAGTTAAAACAGCAGCAAATCTGCGCTTCTAGCTGCCTGAATCTAAGCTGATTCCATTAGTCTGCTTACTGACTATAAACCTGATTTATATACAGGATATTTTATCTGTCTATATATTTTTATATATAATATTATATAACAAATATATATAATTTTTATATAATATATATATATTATATATACATATTTTATATTTTTTATATATATAAGATCATTTTTTCCTTGATATAATGTAGCTTTCAATTTGTGTACCTCAGCCACTCTCGAGTAACATATAAGGAAAAAAAAAAAAAAAAAGAACTTATAATGTATATTGGTTAGCATCTATCTAGGTTAGAGTACCTGAAATGGGATTTCTCAAAAATCAGACGAGTTTTTTGGTGACATCTGCTTACTCCCCTTTCTGGAAGAATCTTCTCTGGTGCAGCAATCTCCAGAGAATTTCTAAAGAAATGTGCAACCTTCATCATGCACGATGAAAAACAAAATTATAGGGATACTGCTCTCTTTCCAAATGCCCCAGATTCTCTCTTCCAAGATAAAAATAAGTAGAGTAAGAATGCTTCCTAAACTGATCGCTGGGAATCCCTGCTTGTGTTGAGTTCCAACTTTTTTACAACTTTGGGTTTTGATGTTTTACAGCATATCTCTTACTATTACCATTTTTTTTGACAAGGCTGTGATTTTTCATGAGTTTTATAATTATTTCACTTGTCAGGTAGAATATGAGGGAGTTTCCATCTGCACAGTTTTTTATATTGTTTTGTTCTTGCAACAAAAGTCTGTGGCAAAATACTTATGTCCACTGCTTTCTTTCTGTCACCCTGGCCAGTATTAGCAGAGGTTAGGTCTGCAAAGTAATATAGCTCAAAACCAAATCTCTCTTCTGTTCTTGAGCTTTTGTTACATTCTTCATTACCTGCAGTGGCATGGGAATAGGTTTTTTTTGTTTGTTTGTTTGCTTGTTTTTTAATGAGGCTCCATCATCTTCAAATCTCTGTATGAGTTATTGTTTGTACTGTACCAATAATAAGGGGGAAAATAAGACAAAATAGTGACAACTGGTAATCAACTGATTTTTTTACAGGTGTTTGTCTTGACTGCCAGCTGTTCTTCCCACAATGTACTTGATATATTGTAAACTTATTAAAAATGTGGGAATTTTGACAACCTGTGAACCTATGTTGTTTTCCAAATACATGAACATTTGAATGACTTTATTTACATGTAAATCTGCATGTACTGCGCTGATTGCATGCTGATTTACAGTAAATAAAGGTAAACACAGGAGACAGTTGTGTTCTATATATCACAGTAGCACTGTTCTTGCATGGTTTTTATCTTGCATGACAATGGAATATGTCTATATTAGTCTACGTATAACATGTCTTGTGGTTTATGCATGCTGCACTAATCTCTGTGTTAAATCTGTCCCCTCTTTATTCAGAGCATGCTGTCTAGGTCCTTTAATTCCAATTATGCTGCTGTTAGCAGCTTTCACTATGGCAGCTCTAGGGATCTGCATGGCAGCCAGGGTAGTGTTGCCTTGAGTGTTGCAGACGGAAGAGGTTCTGGTGTGCACATTGTTCGAGTGAGTACCTACAGGAGACTGCTGCAATATACAGAGGGGTAAAGGATAAACTATGAGGACTGTCCTTTAAATTGATAGCTGTCTTTCTACAGATGAACAGTGCTTTCAATAAATAGAGTAAAACTTGTGCTGGATTCATTTTTAATATGTATTTAATATTTTGCCGTTACTTCATATGGCTTAACCTTATTGTCAGGTTTTTCAGATTAATGCTGAGAAGTAGAATTTTCTAATTGGCCTTTATATATGGTCGAACACAAAAATGTCTGGTTTTATGTATTGTGAACAAGAGTTTGAAATTCTGAATTCAGCCAAAAATCAAAAATGATAGAACAAAATTTTATTATGCCACTTTTTCTTCCAAACAAATTCTGCTGCTGTAAGCTGCAATTGCTGGGCAATTTAGATTTTCAAGGAAATGAGTTAATGTTTTCTCAGGAAAATGAGAGGAAAGAACTCCTCAGTCTGAGTATCCTAAGTAGATATTTCAGAAAACTGTTTATCATGTGAACCCTTGCATGAGTAATGTTCAGCATTTGTTGACTTTTCTTAACAATGTATTGGTGATCAAAGACACCTATGCAGTTTCTAATTTTTGTAAATATCCACCAATATGTTCTAAGTGTGGTGTCTTCACCAGTAGGATTTACATATTCTATATAAACAAAAACAAAGTTAAAGAATTATAAAACCCTTTCAAAAGACACTTTAAAAATCTTTTGAGTACTTTTTAGTTTCTTGAATAATACAAGGATGTTCTTCTTTACTCCTGCATTTTACTTAAAGCATCCCCAGGCTTCAACTTCAGGAGACCAATGTCAAGATGAGGTATTCATTTCAGGAAAGCAGAATTACTCATCTGCTACGCTTAGCCTCAAAGATGTTCCTCCAGACAGCATGAAGAAAATACCTGTGCAGGTAATTATCTACATGATATCATGGATGGATATACCTATCGTTTGTAAAAGCATGTGCTGAGATAGTAGATGGAACTGGGCCTTTGAAATGTAAAAAAGGGAAGAAATTTCCAGGGAAAGTAGCTGCATGTCGAAACTGGAATACTGCATATGATACATATGAATACATGCATATGATCAGGAAGGCAGATTGAAGCTCATTGTGCAGTTAAAGAACTTAACTTAAAATGTGTTGTGATTAAATTGGAGTGGTTAGCTAGAATTCATAGTGCACATTCTGTATTTATATGTAAAGACCGTCTATGCAAGCAGGACTTACTACGGTGAAAATAAATATATATATGTAACTTACAAAGCAGTGATAGATTTCTAACTTCATTGATTTCCACTGAGTTTTTACAGAACTGAATATTGAGAATTTGCATAGTTCTTGACATATGTTGCCTATGTAAACTCTTTGCCTCTTACAATACACAAAAATAGTTTTCCTATCATTTTCAGAAAATGTTTTAAGAAAAAGCAGTGGAAAATCTTGTAAATTAAGTATGGTCTCATCTGTAGATTAGCTGAGATACGCACACGCATTTCTCAGAATGACTTTGATATAGAAACTCATCTTAAAATAATCTCTGTATGTCCTTTTACACTGCATGGTTAATGACTGAAATTTGTGTACCTTAGCTATTTATAACCTTGAGGAACGGAGTATTTTGATGTCCTTGTGTCTTCTGACTAGTGAGATAATAGTAGTAGGCAGAAAAATCTGCAGTTTAAGATTGTAGCATTTTCAGAATGTGGGAATCCTACAGAAGGGTGACTGCCTACTTGGGCTTTGTAACAGCATGGAAGAAGGAAAATGAGTCACATCTCAAGGCAGAGCTGCAGAAATCTCAGTAACTCTGCGGCTTCACTAAGAAACATTGTCTTCTCCAGCAACATCCTTAGTAAAATGGTTTGAATGTGCTGAAGGTCTTTATAGTTGAATACCTTATTGATATAGTTATCTCCTTAACAAAAGAAATACCATTAATATTGATTTGATATTTAAATCTTGAGCTTGTAAGTGAACTTCTTTGGGTTTTTTGTTCCAATGATCATATAAATTGTCTGCTAGTTGTGTAGGATTTTTAATTTGTAATACTAAGAATGCTATAAATGTTTTGTGTGAGAACTACAACAAAATCAACCACGTTTCAATATAGTCACTTATATACCAGAAAAAAAAAAAATAGTTGAGATATCTCAGTGAAAAAGTCTTTGTCTAGTCTGTTCTAGTAGATTAGTAAACATAATAAGTTTTTGTTTTACAAAGTTCTTATAGAGTCAGAACTCATAAGTCTCATGAAAATTGAGTGTGATTGCACATGACCCAGAAGAGTAATTTTAGTAATGTTCCTAAAATTAAAAACAATCAAACATGAGAAATATTGAAATAAGGAAGAATTGAGGATTAGTCTGTATAAAGTCTATGGCATTAATAATATTCATATTTTATTCAGATACCTTTGACAAACGGACAGATGTGCCAGCCTCAAAGAACTCAGGCAAACTATAGCCAAGTTCATCATCTCCCTCCTCAATCATCAGTGGGAAGACATCCATCTAGAGAACAGTTAATTGATTATTTGATGTTGAAAGTTGCCCACCAACCTACCTATACCCAGTCTCAGTGTTCTCCGAGACAAAGCCATGAATTGGTAAAGCAAGAGGTAAGGGTAAAATGTCATTTGGATGACTGGCATCTGTCTGTTATAAAGAGAAATGTGGTAGATTTTTTTAACAGATAGTTCCAAAAACTTATGTTTGCATTTTTTTAGTGAGGTAGAAATTCATTTTTTTACTATGTTTATTCGTCACTGACTCATCATTTATGGGTAACTGAAAAATTCAAAATCACAGTACAAGTTAGAGTACTTTGCTTCTATTCATTGCTCTCCAAAATGATTCAAAAAGTTGCAAATGTGGAATTGTGCAGCCCTAAATCATAACAAGGTAAAAAAAAAAAAAAAAAAAGTGAGAACATCTGATGCATGCCTGATAATTATTAGTCTTATTTATGGCATACAGATATGCGTAAGGACTTCTCACACCACTTAATGGCTCCTTCATTGTGAGCAACTTTCTTTCTGTTCTTGGACACAGAATTTTTCCTCGGTATTGTTTTGTTATTTGTTATTTGAAAATTTTGAGAGCTTTCATTCTGTGGTAGAATGAACATACACACTTCTGTAAAACTGTCTTGTAGTCAACTCTTCTGTCAAGAGAAAGGAGATACAGCGATGGCTATGTAGAATTTAGAATGAAAGTAGGAACCAGGTTTGATTTTAAATTCAGCTAGAAATAGCAAGAAATAGGAAGAACAAATTCTTGCAGGTAGGCATGTATTTGCTGAGAACGTTACATAAATTTACTTAGTATCTAAATATCTATGAATTTAGAAGCTGTGTGGATTACTATGATTATAATATCAGTGATGTTAGAGTAAAACTTATGTACAAAGATACCTTGGCTTGAATTAATATTATGAGCTACAGTATTTGCTTGAATGATGATAAATGCTTTTTCAATTTTTTTTCTTTCAAAAGCTTTTTTTTTTAATCTGAATTCCTTAGTAATAAATTCATTACAGTAGCTTTGAATGCATTTTTCAGCTAATTCTTCTAACTTTGTAACTACTTAGATTCGAGTGAGAATTGACAAGGATCCAGAACTTGGATTTAGTATATCAGGAGGAGTTGGTGGTAGAGGAAATCCATTCAGACCTGAAGATGATGTGAGTATTTTATAGTAACGTATCTTAAAATCGTTTTGATTAGCACATGCTTCCTAATGTATGAAAAATACAATAGCCCCAGATGTGAACCACTAAAATCCAGGACGTAATTGGAGAAAAGTGAGGAAAAATTATGGAAAATGGGGGTAGTAGCCACATGATAACACAGAGGAGTATTTTCACTGAAAGATTCTTAGACTGTAGCAGATATCAGTTCACAGATTTGTGATAGTGAATTACATAGGAAGCCTCTTAAAAGAAAACATGATTTAGCCTACAGCATTATTTCTGTGGTTGATAATTCATTTTGATATATACATCTGCCAAATTAAACAAAGCCTTGAGTTACACGTTAGGCGAATCAGGATTTGCCCTTCAGTAATCCTTTAAAGGCAATTGCCCTGGATTTAACAATGGAAAAAGAAGGCAGCCATAAAATAATACTGTGATGGAATAATAATGTGATGGAAAATTGAAATGTTTTAAATCACATTTGTATACCCTAATTTTATGAAATAAATTGTCAAAAATATTTTCCACCTCTGTTTTTCAAGGGTATATTTGTAACCAGAGTACAGCCTGAAGGACCAGCATCTAAGCTGTTGCAACCTGGGGATAAAATAATTCAGGTACTGTAGTCATATAATCAATTAGCCTGTGTAATATATTAGTTCATTTTTGCTTCTTTTCTAAAAGCAGTATGTTTCATTTTTGTGTAATCACTAGTATCTCTCCGGAGCCATTCTAGCGTTTTGGGATGGTGATTTCAATTTTTTTCTACCTAATGTTAGGATAAGTGAGATGGGCTGAAGCATTGATCATTTGAGTCATTTTTCAAATTTTGAATATTTTTTGTAATTTTTATTTTCATAATTTTAAAAGCAAAAAATAGTCCTAATGTTGTTATTCAATGTGAGTGAGTCAGTTAGACTTTGTCATTCATTTAATTAACTGGTAGTCATTTATATACAATATTCTGAATAATAAACTGTGTGATGGCCATCAGTTACTCCTCAAGCCCATTTTCTGTTGCTGTCCCCACACTGCAGCGCTACAGACTGTGTCGGCTTTTGCTGCCTCCCCCCAGCTGGCAGGTTGGATATGCACAGCCACTGACAGAGGCCACTTCTTTGCTGACTGACTGATACCTGAGTGCTTGCAGTGTGTGCCTCCTGGCTACCCCATCTGCCACTAGCAAGCCAAACAATTTCTTCCAGGTGCTCTGGCTTCTGGTTGCAGCTCTGCAGCCTGTTTTTCTGCAGCAAGTTCATTCTTTTCAGACCACTTTTCTATTAGATTTGCTTGAAATTATCTAATGAACTCGCAAGTTATTTTTGGAGGCGTCAAGGAAATGGCTGAATGGATTATATAACCTTATTGTTCTACAGAAAGAGGCTAACAGAATATTTAAAGTACCCTCCAAGTTGCAGAGCTAACCTCTTGGTAAAAAGTATTCTCCATGTTACCAGTGTAAAGCTATTTATAGAATTAGCTCTGCTGTATTTCAGTTTTTTCAAAGACAAACTTCACATCTCCATTAAAGTACCGTCGTGTGTGAACAGTTTTCTTAAGCAAAAACAAATTGCATGATCCCTCCAATGAAAGAGAAAGCCCGCTAACGCACACACGAAAAAATGAACTAAGATCAAATTAATCCGTCTTTAAGATAACTTGGTTTTGAGTGGGGTAAATAATTAAGTACACATTTCTCCTGACAAGAGAAAGCTAGCTTCCATTCATGGCACTCTTAGTGATGTAAATACTTTAAATGAAGGGGCAACACTCCACACAGGAAGAAGAATAACATTTTAAACCTTGGACTAGAGTGGAATGTGTGTGAAGGGTATTTTTTTGTTTTAAAGGACTATTCTTGACTTTATGGAATTTCATTTGTCTCTCTTGTAATGCATTGTAATGCAATTTCTTTCTGTCCTGTTGGCACTCTGCCAGGGTTTTGCTTTCTGTTTAATGAAGAATTTTATAGATTTTAAGAGCTCAGGGAGATGCTGCATTTGCATCTATAGACAATTACAAGCTCTTTCATTTCTCATAGCTAACAAATTTTTTTGGTCTAACAGCAAATATAACCCTGGTACCTCAGTGACAATGTAACAACAGTCCTGTCTTTATGACATTTAGTCATGAAAACGGCTGCATTTGTCTACAATTTCTCCTCAGATTTCTCTCCTATGCTTGTTATTACAACATTTTCCATAAAATATACATTAGAAGTATATTGTAATGTATATCTAGTACATATATCAAGCAAAATATTCTACACGACCAGTGCCCAGATAATTGCATGGAAGTCTTAAGATACTGTTGCATATTAGGTTAGGACATACCATATAGATGATGGCATGGAATTATTATTACTGCTTTTGTTCTCTCAACATTCTATATTTAAAACTGCTTTTGTAGCCCTAGACAGACTTACAAATTACTGCCTTCATAACAAAGGGTCTTTCTAGTAGCAAGAATAAGTGTTAGGTAATAGGAGGAGCATGCACAACTCCAAAACGGAGCAGCTAAGAGCACAACTGGCCTTAACTGTCACCTCTGGTGACATTTTGTCTGGACCTTTGTCCCCATAAGAAGTGCCAACCCCTCTGGGAGAAAGGTGGGAGATAGAGCTGGAAGCAGTGGACAGACCAAACTGTCACTCTGCATTTCACGACTCAGACTGAGTACGAATTTATAGCAGTGCATCCTGAAAAGCTGAATGCTCATTTCTGTAGGCTGCTTAGAGCTGCCCATGTTCGCCAAGCCCATTTTAGGAATAATAGAGGTACTTGATTATAGGAAAATTGAAGCTGGGACCCCAGGAGATTTCAATCCCAGCCTTGAAAGAGAATTGGCACAGAGATCTGATCAGAGATTTATCCAGTCAGGTCCTGGGGAAGTTGTACACAGGTAAAGACTGTATAACCTCGCAGAACAATCTGGCTCACTGCTAGACTGTGCTCAGGGAAGAAAGAAAGTTTGTTGATGGAAGAAAAGGAGTAAAGTCCTAAAAGGGCTCCAGTGCTATGAATGCTTTTTGTTAGAGGTTTAAATACTTTTTAATTTATCAATCACAAATCCATTTCTGGTATTTAAACTGAGATATATCATTTGTACTGCCTTTGCTTTTCTTTAGCATGGCTGTATTCAGGCTGAAGAATTTAATGTCTGATGCTTTCAAGCTCAGATTTCTCTTTTGGTTGTTTGCAAATATTTTCAGTGCACTTGAGACAAAATTCTCTCAAGGCTAACAGGATCTGTGAATTCCTTATAGCATATACCTGTGTGTTCTGCTGACATTAATCATGGAATGAGTGAATCAGCAGCATGTTACTGCCTGCATGCATGTAAGATTTTGTTATTTTGAACCTAGTTTAAGCATTAGTGACATAACATTAGATATCAGACTGCCATTTTCAATTCTAAAAATTTCTTTTTAGGCCAACGGATACAGCTTCATAAATATTGACCACGGACAAGCAGTATCTTTGCTAAAGACTTTTCAGAATACAGTGGAACTCATCGTTGTGAGAGAAATTTCTTCATAAATTCTGTGGATAATGGGGATAAAGCCAACAGGATTCATTGAAGGACTTATGGGAAACTGAATATTTTGCCTATTTTTATACAATAAAGGAACTTGAAAAGAATTATGATCAATATTTGTACAGGAAATGAAAAACTGAACTTGTGGTTAAAGGGGAAAAAACCACTGTATAGAACATACAGGAAATCACTTTGGAAATACATATGGTGAATAAACTTGTTTTTAAGCATTATAGCAATCTAAGGATCACTCCTCCAAGAACAAACCTGTGTTATTGTTTTGTACAGATGGTAGGTTTATTTTTGGATAATTCATACACATTACTAAACTTTGTGCGAGGCTTTAAGAAGCCACGTTGTAGCCAATGGACAGATGGCAGGGCTGTCTGTCCTGTTGCTGTTTATTGCCTTTATTTTTATTCACCAGATATTAATGTGTTATGCTGAAACCACTTCTATAGATGTGGAAAGGGGATATTAAATGTTGGCTTTGATATGTGCACATTGTATAGATGAATGGGTAGATGGAAGGTGGTGCTGGTCGGACAGTACAAAGGTCAGGTGAATCAACTATCTGCTATCTAAATCTGGAATCAATAAAGACAAAAAAGCATTTAGTTCTGGAGTGTGCGTCTACCAATAGGAAATGCAATAAAAGATTATGGTGTTTTTTAGGAAGACTGTAATTACAAATCTGTGATATTGTACAGGATTTATTCCTAATGTAGTCATTGATTATTCCTTTGCCATGTGATTCATGTTTAGTTGGGTTTTCTTCAATACATACTTTTTTTCAGCTGTACTGTGGAAACGTGCCCAGAGATTTTTCTTTGCTATGGAAATCTCCAATTTTGTGCAAGTGGTGGTACTTTTGTCTTTATAAAAAGTACTCCATTTTAACCTTTCAGATTTTTAAAATGAAACCAAAATGGCCAGTTTTTAAGATTGTTGCCTGTAATATATATTTAAACACACACAAAATAGATGATGGAAGAAAGGTTATGAAAGTCATCTCGATTTTGTTTGGCCTTTGCATTGCCTTGTTAATCAAAAAGGAGACCATACGCATGGAGCTAGGTAACCAAAGCAAGTTTGTGAAACTTCGAACAGTGGTGGAAAATTGCTGTGACAAGATGGAGAGCAAAGGGAGGGTATGCTTACAACCAACCAGTTTGTAATGATGTTTCTTAAAGGGCTGTTCCTACAGGTAACATTAAATGTGAACTACACACTTCAGAGTCATTAAAGGGTTTCTAACTGTATTAATGTAATAGTGATTTACCACAGGCTGCCTTTGTTCCTTATTACTGTGTAAAATATTCAATTACGCTTGTATTAATTTTGTTTACCAGAAACATTAACTTTATTTTTCTCTTTTCTCCTTTGTAATTCAATAAAGACTACGCAATCTGCAGTGTCAATTAATACACGGTTGTTATGGACCAGGGAAAAGTGCCATAGAAGACCAGTAACTGTTTTTAATCAGGGCTAATGATAAGCCTGTCATTGGAGCAATATTCAGTTATTGCAGTTCATTCTTACTTACATGCAAGTTGATTGTTTGAAACAAGTAGAAGTTGCTTTCTTTTCAACCCATGTGTACAGAAGTAAATGCATTTAATAAAGCTAGCAAAAATACCAGCCTCCTTTAGTTTTGGGGAAATTTACTACAAGAGAGGAATTATACATAGCTAACGGTAATAAACAGGCAGTACTTTTTAAATAAGCAAACTTCAATATTATTGCACTTCTTTTAAAGATGTTAACTGTAGCTTATTGTACTGTGTATAGTTCTAATAATTTTAATTGAAACCCTTTAACAACTCTTTGTATATTTTAATTCTTTTTAGTTGATTTTCAGTGATATTTACATAGGAAAATTGTTTTTTTTTTTTTTAAATATACCAGCAGAAATGTGCTGTATTTTGATAAAAATTCACTTATTTTCTGTGTGCTGTTAATCTTTAAAGAAAAGAATGAGAAACGTAGCTATATAATGGCAGGCTTCGGTGTTCCCCTTCTGAGATGTGTTTGGTTATTTAGTTTATATTTTTTTATTGAAAAAGCAAAATGTTCACATCATACGTTCATTAATTTCAATCATTTTATTTTTATCACACACTGCCTTTTAAAGGGAAAAAAAAACAGACAGACATGTCCTAAATTGGTCTTCTACATAACCTGAATCTTTGGGAAGGGAAAAGCCCAAAAAGCAGAACTGATTCTTTACTGATCTCGGGCTGACTTTATATACATTTTACAGTACATTTAATTATATCACTGAGGAATAATACTGTGTTGTATTTTGCTTTAATGTTAAGAGGAGTTCTAAACTGTGTTATGTTACTTAATTTTCAGATTGACTTGTCAAGAGACAATTCTATCAAAAACTGCTTGGCTATGATAGAACCGTAGAAACAGAGTTTTATAGAAGAACTTTAGTACCTCTCGTGGAAACATTTGGCCAAAGTTTGTCTTGAGTAAATTAGCAAACTAACCATCAAATAAAACATGGATTATACTGACTTTACTCAGTAAACCTTGAAGTTTTCAATGGGTTGAATTGTGTTTGTTCCTTCTGTGTCTGTGTGTAATCTTAAATACATGTCAAGCTAGATGATTTTGCAGAGAGTCTGAGAAGGATGTCCTTTGAAGTAGTCTAATTGGGATTCAGCAGGAGGAGAGACAATACTGGCATTTTTCTTAAACTACATTTTGAACAGAAAAAGCATCTGTCAACAGTGTAACTTAGAATGGCAGTGAGTTGATGCATACTCTGTTAATTATTTCTATTCTTACTCGTTCATTAAAGAATCAGTTCAACTGATACAATGAAAAGATTAAGTCCCCCACATATTTATTGTGTAAATATTTTTAATTTCTTTTTTGGACTGGAGTTTTTAAGTGTGTATATACTTGAGAGCATTCTATGAACACAAGCATAGCAATAATCAACACAAAATCAAACCTTTATGATTTGGGACATTTTTTGTTGAAAAATATTCCCACGTCAACAGCGATGAAATGTTTTTATTGATCGGCATTTATTCAACATTCCAAATTTTTGTATATAATTAGACTGTTCCTGAGGTAACACATGGAGAATAGATAATAAACTAATGCTCTTTAAAGCTCTGTGTAATTGACTTTTTTAACTTCTAGGAAATTCTCCATGGCACAATTTTATTTCTGTAGTTTTTATAGGCATTAACCTACTATCAATATCCATTAATAAAGACTTGTGTTTTTAGCTCCATCCATCTCAGTGCAACAAGGGTCTGCTTGAATTGGTTTTGTTGTAAGACTGAGTTATTAAGAATTATGAAAAAAAAAAAAAAACAACCACAAAACCAATGAGAAAACAAAACAATAAAAAACCACTTCTGAATTGCCAAGTTTTATAATGAAATCAATTAGTGACTCTTATCCTAAAGAGATGAGTAGTCTTTTAATGTCTAGTATAAATGAAGTAGTTGAAATAGCAAAGACTAAGTGCAGACTTAAATAGGGTAACTTGTATCTGACTTAATAAGATGTACAAAGGCTATTGGGAAAAAAAAGGCACAAACATTATAGGAGAGGCAAATGTGGATTTACATCCAGTCTTCTTGGAAACTGACAATGTAAAAGCACAGACTAACTCACCTTTGCTTTAAATGTGAAGCTGGCATACCAATCTGATGTGTTGAACTTTCCTAGTTCCTCTATGCAGAAAAGAGACCATAACTGTAAGGGGTTACAGCCTTGATGACCCTGGAGTGTTGGGCCCTCTACATTTAAATGTTTGCATTTGTTACCAACTGGGAGTTTGGAATTTTAACCCCTCCCTCTCCCTACCTCCTTCCCTTTAATTTTGTCTCTGTGGACATTACTCTGGGAGAATTCGTTATCTTTTCTGCTTTTTATGCATCAGACTGCAAATTTATTCTTTTCCATTTCACATGTATTATTTGTTAGTATATCTAAGTCCCTACAATTTGCTTATTTGCTGCAGTGTCTTATCCATTTTGGCCAAAGGAAGTGTTCAAGCAGGAAAGGAATTGTGCATGAAGTGAGTTGTTTCATTTGAGTTGTACTTCTATAGTTCTTCCCAAATGATAATAATAAAAATAATGTTTGTTTTATGTGTATTCATCCTATGCTGTGAGGAATCAATTACACAGCCTGTGTAGAGCCACCCTATTTTGCCACAAACAAGAACGTTATTTCTACTAATCTATGTTGCACACATTAGAAAACAGGTCAGATAAGGAGCCCCTTTCTCAAAAATGTTTTTACATTCATCCTCTGCCATTCATTTGGGGAAGAGCTGATTTTAGGAAGCATTTTTCAGGTTATGGCTTCAAATCCTTTCTGCTCTTCTACCTTCAAAAATCTTTCCTCAACACCCACCAGAACAAGTCAGTTTAAAAGGTTTTGTGCCTCAGAGCACACCAGTTATTCTGAAAAATTAAAGACTGACAGGAGAACCTAATACAGTTTTCTATTTGAAAGGAGAAATCTAAATCTGCCCTCCAAAAAATATTTTTACAATTAGAACAACGTACCTTCTGAAAACTAACTATGAAGAAAACCAGTTAAGGCCTTCATTCTTTGGGAAAATGAAGGTCTAAGAATCTAACCACTAAAATGAAAAAATATATTACAGTAATCATGATTACTCTAATTTCGCTAGCTTATAAACAGTGTTAAACTTTTCTTACTTTCTTAAATTTGGTTTGGCTCTGAGGAGCCTTTCATACTTTCTCTCTAAGAGCTGATCTATGTGTATGAAATAATGCTACCCACAGCTGCTTCTGCTTCATGGGAGAATCTGAGATTATACAAGTACTGAATTATTTCCTTTTTCTTTTTTCCCTTTCTCCTCTCACTCTTCCCGAGAGGACGTACCTGTAAATCTCTAAGCTACTTTCATCACCAGACAAAGAACACCTCTTACTGGAGTTAGCTGGATAAGGCCAAATCTAGATCAAGTTGTGCTTTACAGCATTAAACTTACAAAACGAAAACTTACTTGATGTCACAGGAGATAATTTTAGAAAAACTAGATTTGTCTTTACTTACTTTACACACTATTCCGCCATAACTAAGCAGTGATGATCTTACAAATGTCTATAAATACCTGAAAGGAGAAGGCGAAGAAGAGGGAGCCGGACTCTTTTTGAGCTATGGCCAGTTCTGCAGCAAGGCAATGGGCACCAACCGGTTTTGTCTGAACATCATGAAGCAGGTCATTCATTACTGTAAGAGTGATGGCGCTGGAGTTTCCTTCTGAGAGATCCTGTAAAGCTGCCAAGGTCCTCTGCCCTGCATGTCTGTGCTCGTACAGGGCTGGGAGCAGGCGGCCTCCAGATGCCTCTGCCAACCTCAACTGTTGAGGGTTCTGTGATATATCATATATCATCATTGCAGCTGAGAAATGTGGAAGTGTTCTCATTTGGAATGAATGGAAAGAATAAACCAAATGAGCTGATTCCAGTGCTCTATGTGCCCTCTGGTGCAGACCCTTTTCCCAACCTAGCTGCCCCTCCCCTGGCCCAGCTCCATGCCGTTCCCTCAGGCCCTGTCGCTGTCACACAGACCAGAGCTCAGTGCTGCCCTCCGCTCCTGTGAGGAGCTGCAGCTGCCATCAGGCCTCCCCTCAGCTCCTCTGCTCTGCACTGAGCACACCCAGGGACCACAGCCACTCCCTGGGCATCTTTCCCACTAGACCATCCACCATCTTTGCAGCCCTCCTTTGGACACTAATAATGGTTTTATGTCCTCCATTTAGTAGAAGACTTTGAGGTCAGCCAGTTTTTCACCCATCATGCTGTGGGTGTAGGCTGGACATTTTGTCCAGAAGGATGCTGTGAGAAACAGTACTGAAAGCTTTGCTGAAATCCAGAAAGATTACATCAGCAGGCTTCTCCTAGTCAACTGTGGGTAACCTGGTTGTAAAGGGAGATTAAATTTGTTAAATAAGACTTCTGCATCATAAACTATGTTGGCTGTGACCAAAGGCTGTAATGACATTCAGGTACTTTTCAGTAAGTCCCAGAATAATCTTCATCATTTTGCCATGTGCTGCAGTGAGGCTGACAGACCAGCAATTAGCAAGCTCTTCTTTCTTACCTTGCCAGCCTTTAGATTCCCTTGTTACAAGAAAGACATCGAGTCCCTGGAATGTGTCCAGAGAAGGGCAATGAAACTGATGGGGAGTCTGAAGCACAAGTCTTATGGGGAGCGGCTGAGGGAGCTGGGATTGTTCAGTCTGGAGGAGACTCAGAGGAGATCTCATTGCACTCTACAACTTCCTGAAGGGAGGTTGTCATGAGGAGGGGTTTGGCCTCTTCTCCCCGGCAACAAACAGGACTTGAGGAAATGGCCACAAGTTGTACCAGAGGAGGTTCAGGTTGGACATGAGGAACAACTTTTTCTCTCTGAGAGTGGTCAGGCACTGGAATGGCTGCCCAGGGAGGTGGTGGAGTCGCTGTCCCTGGCAGTGTTCAAGAGGAGTCTGGATGAGGAGCTACGAGATATGGGTTAGTGCTTGTGGTAGCAATGGAAATGGGAGAACGGTTGGACTAGGTCCTTTCCAAACTTGTGATTCTATGATTGGGATCTCTCCAGACTTCCAAAACCATGGTAAAATAATTGAGAGAGGTCTTGTGATAACGTCAGCCGTCTCTTTGGGTACCCTGGAATGAATCCCATCAGAATCCCATCAGCTGGATACTTACACATATCCAGCTAGAGTAGCAAATCTCTCACAAGTTAGTAGTTGGCAGAGAGTTTTTTGTTAGTGCATTCACTGTCCTCCAGCTCAGGGCTCCAGTTGTCTGAGGGTGGAGAAGGTATTAAAAATTATTTATTTGTCTGTATTCCTATTTGTGAGGTGACCAACCTCATCAAATAACAGACCACTGTTACCTCTGGTCCTCTTTTTGCTGTTAACACACTTTAAAATGCCTTCTATGTTTTCCCCTCAGTACTGGCCAGCTTTAACTCTAACTGAGCTTTGGCTGGACAAATTTTCTCCCTGCATTAATGAATAGCAGCTCTGTTATCCTTCCATGCTGCCTGACCTTATTTTTAGTGTCCACATAATTTTTTTACACCTAAGCTCTAGATGAAGATCCCTGCTTAGCCAAGCCCACTGTAAGCCCCATCTGCATAACTTCTGACTTTTGATATTCTGAAATATGAAAGTTCTTTATATTTTAAGACTGCTTCCTGAAACACTGAATGCTACTGCTTCACTGAGCAGAGTGGTCTCCAGTGTATTTCTATAAGGCAGTTGCTTCTAGTCTTGGGAGCCCACTGTTTTAGTTTACATTCTTATTCATCCTCAACAAGTAAGCAATGAAATATATGATATCATTTTCTGTGACATGATTCCATCTGATTCTTCTTGCAGTTATGAAGATTTTTGACTACAGAAAACTAATGACTGTTGGCAGGGAAAGGAAGCTTATATAATGACTATATAATGACTATATAATGAATATAATATATATTATATAATGATTATATAATATATAATATAAGAAAAAAAGCCACTGCAAACTGTTAAAAATTAATTTAATATCGCATTTCACATCACATCACTAGCTCATCTTTGCCACCCATATTCCCCATTCAGTAACTTCCAAGTTACAATGGAGAGGTGTGCAACCAGCTTCTGCTCAGACATATGTTCCAGTAGTGAAAAGATTTTTGATTTCTAGACTTGACATATTTTTTAAATGTGATAGGTGGAGATTATCTGAGTACCTGACTATATGAATCTTAAGAGTTGCAGCATTTTTCACCATCACCACTTACTCCATCTCTCCAAGAGAGACTTCCACAGACACGGAAACAAAAACCATGTTGCTGACAGCTCTGCAACAAGTTGCTGAAGCACAGTACCAGTCCCTCTGTCCTTCTCACCACCTTTCCTCTCAGTGGGAGTCTTGGAGAGGATAGCTCATTGATCCCATGCTGCTCTCTGAGGAGTGTGCCCTTTGGTGCATCACCACCACTGAGACGAGGAACCCTTATTCACACCTGCAAGAACTGCTAGATCCGCTGTCTGTGTTCTTGGCAGCACTCTCACAGAGCAGCAGCTTCAAGGTGGGTGTTTCACCTTCCAAAAGCAGGGTAGCTGCAATATACGCCTCAGGCAACCCAAGTCAATTGCAGCTGACAGTGCTCAATAAATCTTCCACAGGTCCAAAACTCTGTGGCAGCAGATCCTTAAGTTAGTCTGAGGGTTCACAGGAGTTTACATGCTCTTTAATATCTTCATCAGTAACATCAACAGTAAGATTGAAGTGCACTCTTAGCAAGTTTGTGGATGACACCAAGCTCTGTGGTACAGTTAAAAAAAAAAAAATCAAGGGATGGGATATCATCCAGAGAGATCTAGACTGGCTCCAGATGTGAGTCCAGGTGAATCTCATGGAGTTCAACAAAGCCAAGTACAAGGTCTTGCACCTGGGTCACGGCAACCTCCACAATCAGTACAAACTGGGAGGTGGAAGGGTAGAGCACAGCCCTGCCAAAAAGGACTTCAGGGTACCGGTGAGTGGTAAACTGGACATGAACCAGCAATGCATTCTCACAGCCCAGAAAACGAACCAAATCCTGGGCTGCATCAAAAGTTTGGGCAGCAAGTCAAGGAAGCTGATCCTGCCCCTCTGCTCTGCTCTGGTGAGACCTCACCTGGAGAACTGCATCCAGATATGGGATCCTCAGTACAGGGGAGACATGGACCTGTTGGATTGCCAGAAGAGGGCCACAAAAATAATCCAAGGGATGGAACACCTCTCCTATGCATGAGAAATCTGGGGCTGTTCAGCCTGGAGAAGGGAAGGCTATGAAGAAACCTGAAAGCAGCCTTTCAGTATATAAAGGAGGAGAATAAGAAAGAAGGAGTCAGACTCTTTAGCAGGGTTTGTGGTGACAGAACAAGAGGAAACGGTTTCAAACTAGAAGAAGAGAGAATTGAATTGGATATAAGGAAAAAGTTTTCTACAGTGAGTGTGGTGAGGCACTGGAACAGGTTGCCCAGAGATGTGGTGGATGCCCCTTCACTGAAGACATCCAAGGTCAGGCTGGATGGGGCTCTGAATAGCCTGATCTGTAGCTGTCCCTGTTCATTGCACAGGAGTTGGACTAGGTAACTTTAAAAGGTCGCCTTCCAACTCAAGCGATTCTTTGATTCTACAATTCTACTACTACCCCTCTTTTGTCACTTTCTAACAGCCTCATTTCAAGTATGGCATCATCTGATTTCTGTCTGTGTTCTTGTGTCTGATTTTTCTGATACTGTTACAAGATCATTGCATAAATTTCTGTACTGTAATTCGAGATAATGCTATGTGTTATGGGTAAGAATTAAGTGTAGAAAAAGCTATTTTGGCTAAAAAGGGGGGGGAAATGAGAGACAAATGTTACAACCTATATATTTGGGACTGCATCAGAAATTCTGTGAAGGACTTTGTGCATTTGTAAAGTAGGCTGCAGTTATTTAAGAGAAAATCTGTTACATAGTTATAGATAGACTTACTGAACTATAAAATATTCAATTAATGTGTAGCTGCTGTCTCGTAATGGCTGAGTAAGAATATTTTCAGCAAAACATTCCTTTGAATTCCTGATTAGAAATCTTAAAGTTGTAATAAGAAGATGCAATAAAACAAGTATGATGCGAGTTGGATGGCAATAGTCCAAAGATGGTCCAGAACACGTTGAAGTGATGAGTTATAAAAATGCACTGGCAAAATGCGTGATTTGAAAGTATTATGCCCAGGCTCCTTAAATCATAACAACTTAGCATATGTGATTGATCATTGTCTGCAACAGCTCTCTATCACAATAGAATAATCAGCAATTGGTTTTGAGCGCAGAGAAAGTATTTCTGCGGAGAATGTTTCTGCCAGAAGTACTTCAGTTGAAAACTATGGCTCCTAAACTGAAAAAGTGAGGTTTTCCAACAAATCTTGGAACAAATTTTAGCAGATGGTTAGCTGACATACTATTAGAAACTGGAAAAAAATTAATAATATAAGTTTTTTCCTTTACTAACTACATTAGGAAGTGACTGATTGGGTTGGTCTTGATAAACACAAAAACTAGAAAACGTTCTGCAAGGCTTCCAAACAGAGAAAACTTACTTTTTTTTCTATTGTATTTTAATTTTTAAAAATCCATAGATATTCACTTGCTCATTTGAATAATGGTGCTGATTCTGTAGTAACTTATTTGCAGTAGATCATTTTATTGTATAAATTATTATTCCCTTGATACTGGTATACTCATTTTAAAGCATCTTAAGACATTAAAACATGGAAAGAATTTTCAACATCAGTACTAAACTCAAATTGTTTTGTAACAGTGTATATTGTATATGACTTTCTAGGAAATGTTACACATTAAATATTTATTTGCTAAAGCAATTTATGAAGCCAGTGGTGACAGTACCCTGTTCCAGTGCCCAGCCTCACTGTGTTGCACACCCTGTCCCCAGCGCCCAGCTGCCCTCCCCTGGCACAGCTCCATGCCGTTCCCTCAGGCCCTGTCGCTGTCACACAGAGCAGAGCTCAGCGCTGCCCTCCGCTCCTGTGAGGAGCTGCAGCCGCCATCAGGCCTCCCCTCAGCTCCTCTGCTCTGTGCTCAGCACACATCCAGCAGCCTTCCACACGTTTGTAGCCCTCCTTTGGACACTAACAGCTTCATGTCCTTATACTGTGCCACTCAGACCACACCCAGTGCTGGAGGTGAGGCCGCACAGCACAGAGCAAAGGGGAAAACGCCTCCCTCACGCCGTGGCAGTGCTGGGCCTAGTGCCACCAGGGTACAGATGGCTTTTTTGTCTGCCTGGGCACACGGCTGGTTTATGTTAACTTGCCATTGACCAGAGCCCCAGATCCCTCTCTGTGGGGCTGCTCTTCAACCTCTCTCCCCCCAGTCTAAACACATAGAATCAATCATAGAATCATAGAATCATAGAATCATGTGTCACAGAGTTGGCTAGACCAATCTACATCTGTGACAGGGGGCAACAGGCCTCTGCCCTCCCCCCCACCCCAGACCCACAAAAATGGGAAGGAAGGAAGGAAGGAAAAGAACAGCAGCAACAATCTATGGAGGAAAACTTATTTTACTATAATACCAGAATACAAGATAACACAATATAATACTTTTTAATTGAAATTGAGATTAATAAATCAGACAAGATGGGAGAGAGAGTTCCCAGGACCAAATCAAACCTGAAAAGCTTGGAACGGCTAGGAAAGCACCCACTGCAAGGCAGCAAGAGTGCCCCCAACCTCCCCCCCCCCCGAACCCTCCCCACCCTCCCACCCCCACCCAGAAGGGCCAGATCCCATGATTTCTGTAATGTACAGGGATAAGTACCTGGAATTGGGGCATTAACACTTTAATGCCCTGTACACTACATGATGTTTTGATGTGGAATACTGAAACACAAAAAACAAAACAAAAAAAATAGAACCATGACACCATAGAATCACAGAATCATAGAATGGCCTGCATTGAAAAGGACCACAATGATCATTTAGTTTCAACTCCCTGCTATGTGCAGGGTCACCAACCACTAGGACAGGCTGCCCAGAGCCACATCCAGCCTGGCCTTGAATGCCTTCAGGGATGGGGCATCCACAACCTCCTTGGGCAACCTGTTCCAGTGCGTCACTGCCCTCTGGGTGAAAAATTTCCTCCTAATATCTAACCTAAACCTCGCCTGTCTCAGTCTAAAACCATTCCCCCTTGTCCTATCACTATCAACCGATGTAAAAAGCTGTATATATGTTTATATGCTCCTTTCAAGTTCTGGAAGACCACAATGAGGTCTCCCCAGAGCCTTCTCCAAGCTAAACAAGCTGTTCATCATAGCAGAGGTGCTCCAGCCCTCTGTTCATCTTAGTGGCCCTCTCTGGACCCGCTCCAAGAGCTCCACGTCCTTCCTGTGCTGGGGCCCCAGGCCTGGACGCAGTACTGCAGATGGGGCCTCACAAGAGCCGAGTAGAGGGGGACAATCACCTCCCTCTGTCTGCTGGTCACCCTTTTTTTAATGCAGCCCGAACACAGTTGGCCTTCTGGGCTGCACACACTGCTGGCTCATGTCCAGCTTCTTGTCCACCAGGACCCCCAAGTCCTTCTGTGCAGGGCTGCTCTCAAGATCTTCCCCCAGTTTGTATAAATACCGGGCATTGCCCTGACATGGCCAGAGTTGTCCCATCCCCAGTGCAGAATGCAGCACTTGCTCTTGCTAACCTTCACGCTTTTGGTGATTGTCCAAAGATAATACAAAAATGATCCAAATTACTAAGCCAATGTGTATAATGATGGCAGTTAATAAAAAAAAATACATTCATAGAAATTATAATTTAGTAGAAACTTAGAAAATTGGTATGTGGAATTTTATATGCTATAGAAGATTTTCTAAAAAACCCTCCTGAGGAAATCATGTTTCTGTAATCCAGCGTTGTGTGGAAAAGCTATTCTAATAAGTGACTGAAGAAATGTTAGTCTGAAACTGGATGCAGTTTGTTCTCAAATCTTTCACCTGTTTGTTCTCATTTTTGGTCTGTAAAGGGTAGAAATGTGTTTTCCATAATAGAGATACAAAGCAGGTGCAGAAATGTCACAGCTGTTTCAGTTTTCCAACGCTGTTTTGTATAGATTACTGTTGAGCAGAGGGAGGATGTTTGAAAGGTTTCAGCTGTTAACTTTGATTATGTCTGAGGTTGTCCATTAATCCCACTGTATGTGCAATTATAAGAGTTCTAGCTCAAGTTTCATCTGAAGATGGTGGTGAGAATTATGCCAGAAAGTCTTCCTGTGATGTTCCTGGGCAGGGATATGAAATTGTTGTCATCTGTTGAGATTGTCTTGTTAAATGCATTTTTATTTCATTTTTGAGATTGCAGATCAAGTAGATTATGGATTATTTCTTAGAATCAAGAGCTTGTTTTTGCATAATCTATCATGTAAATGATAGCTTTGTTTCCTGTGTTCTGTATCCCCCATCGGTACAAAACCTAGGGATATTGATTGTGTGGTGATACAAATGATGTGAAGTTAACCTTTATGGAAACAAATCTAAGCAGCAAAGGCAATGAAAATATGCTGGTTTTAGTGTCATTCTAGTATTGCTCACAAATGTATTTATTTATACACATTTATTTGGTTCTCTTGAAATATATAAGTTAAACACAACAATTCATGATCTTTGAAAAAGAAGAAGTTAATGAACACACGGCATGCATGCTTTAATGAGAAACAAAGGTGCTAGCCTTGGGTAGATGATGATGATATTTTAAATATCTGTACCATTCACTCAAGCATTTACTGAAGTCTCAGTAACAGGTCAGAAGTTCCTTAAATTCAAACTGTGTTATACAATGGTTATTTTAATCTTTGAGCATTATTTTCCCCTGAAGACTGTTGGCTTTTTTTTTTCTACTCATAATTGCAAAACTATGGAAGTCAGACTGAGAAACAGAAAAAGAATGTATTGTCAGCATCCTGCACAAATATTTATATGTGCAGATGTGTAAACAGCTTACACTAAAACACCCAAACTCAGCCACAAAATGCCCATTGAAAGGAGTATCAGTCAGACAGCCACACTATGGCTACCTGTGCAGTTCTTCCCTAAACAATGTGCCTCTGAATCATTTTTCTTTGTTTAACTGAGCATTGTAGAGTCAAATGAGCAACAAAAGTTATAATGTCACACAAAACTAGTAATTCAGAAAAATGTTATGATGAGTAGAAATAGCAATCTGACACATAGACAAATAGTTTGATGGATGGGAGCCTCTGAGATTATCTGTTTTTGCTGAGAGTGATGCAAATTTATTGAGGTTTTCTAGTACCCAGCTAATGTTTACCAAACAAAGCTCTATGTAGACCACCTTGCAGTTGTGCTTGGTTTGACAATAATAAGCTCGATATGCAGCTGTGTTTTCTGCTTGCCAATGCAAGCTATAATTTCATGTGGTTGACTGAGTAATTCCAAACATTGTTTGCTACAACATTAACTAAGCGACTGAGAACTTGGCTTTCTTTGCAGAAAAGCAGAGTGTAATAAATCACATCTTGGTGGAGGTCAAGCACTGAACAGAATGAAAAAAAAAAAAAGAAATTGTTCATGTTTGCCCTGCAATTTCAACTAGTAGCACTTATCTTGCTTTTGAATCACACTGCTTTATATCCTAGCCAGTTTGTATTTGAGTAAAGAACCACAGAATCATAGAATGTCCTGGGTTGAAAGGGACCACAATGATCATCTCGTTCCAGCCCCCTGCTATGTGCAGGGTCACCAACCACCAGACCAGGCTGCCCAGAACCACATCCAGCCTGGCCTTGAATGCCTCCAGGGATGGGGCATCCACAACCTCCTTGGGCAGCCTGTTCCAGTGCGTCACCACCCTCTGGGTGAAAAACTTCCTCCTAATATCTAACCTAAACCTCCCCTGTCTCAGTCTAAAACCATTCCCCCTTGTCCTATCACTATCAACCGATGTAAACAGCCGTTCCCCCTCATGATTATAGGCTCCCTTCAACTTCTGGAAGACCACAATGAGGTCTCCCCAGAGCATTCTCTTCTCCAAGCTAAACAAGACCAGTTCCCTCAACCTTTCTCCATTGTAGAGGTGCTGATCATCTTAGTGGCCCTCCTCTGGACCCGCTCCAAGAGCTCCACATCCTTCCTGACTGAACTGCACAATCATGTAACCAGGTGGCCAAGAAGGCCAATGCTATCCTGATCTGCATGAGAAATAACATGGCTAGCAGAACTTGGAAAGTGATTGTCTCTTTGTGCTCAGCGCTCATGAGATCTCACCTCGAGCATGGTAGTCAGTTTTGGGCCCCTGTACTGGAGTGGTATTGAGTGTATTCAAAGAGCAGTCAAACCAGTGAAAAGACCAGAGAACAAGACCTAGGAGGAGTGGTTGAGGGAACCCGGATGCTTTAGTCTGGAAATAGCTGAGGGGAGACCTAATCGCTACAAACACCTGAAAGGGTGTAGCATAAAGAGTATGTGTCTCTTTTCTCATGTGACAAGCACTGCTAAATGAAACAATGGCCTCAAATTGCATGACTAGAGGCTTAGACAAGCTATTAGGAAGAAATTCTTCACAGCAAGGGTTGCTATGCATTGGAGAAATGGTGGAGCTGCCTCCCTGAAGGTATTCAAGAGATCTGAGGACTGGACATCCTTGGTATCAGGCCAAGTGATGGCTGGACTTCATGATCTCAAGAGTCATTTTCACATTAAATGATTCTCAACAGTCTATCTTAGCCAACAAATTCTGATACTCATGCTGACTCTCTTTTCCATCCAAATGTGGGGAGTTAGCAAACAGACATGTGGTGTCTAGCTGCCTACCAGGGTTGAACCTCAGAAAACTGACCAAAATCAAAAAATTAATTGAATATTTACCTGGGAGAAGAAGAAAAAATATGACTATCGTATAATTTCTAGGCCTTATTTGAGGAATTAACATGAAACATCTGTACACTGATACCCTTCCTGCATTTATAAACACATTAGTTGGTACACTATAACTTTTTTTTTTTTTTTTTTTTTTTTTTAATTATAAGAGAGAGTGACTACTACATATTCTTAAGCCCCAGACAGTTTGGCTAAAGCAAATTCATGGCTTCCTTCTGACATTTTAATGACAGCCTCTGAAAACAAAGGCTTCTAGCTTTCTGGTTTTTTCCTTCATCTTCTTCTGAAACCCAAGTTCAATTTTTTTTTCATATATATATATTTTCCAAGCTAATACTGAATTTAAATGGAGTTTTGCATCTGTTTTGTTTTGGGGACAGAGAGCAGTAGCAGTAGCTCAGATTTTTGTATTTATTATTAAAGGCTTTACCTCAGGGAGGATATCTCAGTCACTTCTGACATCACAGAATTTTTCTCTTAGTAAATTTTAGAGCTTGGGGTTTTTGGACCTTCTACACATGCAAAGAGAAGCAACATGAGTGTTCAGAGTAGTAGTGGTTTCTGTCTTTCTGCTAGCCATCTGAAAAAAAATCATAATACAGTTTAACTTTGCCTAAAATATAATGGAAGGTCTTGAATTCTCCAGTTAAGCATCTCACTCAGATGTGAGTGATGTTCCCTGGGGGTCGGTGCTGGGGCCTGTCGTCTTCAATATCTTTACTGATGACCTGGATGAGGGCATTGCGTCCACCCTCAGTAAATTTTCAGATGACACCAAATTGGCTGGAAGTGTGGATCTGCCTGGGGGTAGCGAGGCCATACAGAGGGATCTGGACAGGCTGGAGAGCTGGGCTGAAGACAATGGGATGAGGTTCAACAAGGCCAAATGCCGGGTCCTGCACTTTGGCCACAACAGCCCCAGGCGACGCTACAGGCTTGGGGCGGTGTGGCTGGAGGACTGCGTAGAGGAAATGGACCTGGGGGTACTGATTGATGCTCGGCTGAAATGAGCCAGCAGTGTGCCCAGGTGGCCAAGAAGGCCAATGGCTTCCTGGCCTGCATCAGGAACGGTGCTGCCAGCAGGAGCAGGGCAGTGATTGTCCCCCTGTACTCAGCTCTGGTGAGGCCGCACCTCGAGTGCTGTGTCCAGTTTTCAGCCCCGCACTGCAAGAAAGACACTGAGGCCCTGGAGTGGGTTCAAAGGAGGGCAACAAAGCTGTGAGGGGTCTGGAGCACAGGGCTTATGAGGAGAGGCTGAAGGAGCTGGGGTTGTTCAGTCTGGAGAAGAGGAGGCTCAGGGGAGACCTTATTGCTCTCTGTAACTGCCTGAAGGGAGGTTGTAGTGAGCTGGGGGTTGGGCTCTTCTCTCGTGTAACTGGTGATAGGACGAGAGGGAATGGCTTCAAGCTGCGCCAGGGGAGACTCAGGCTGGATGTAAGGAAATACTGCTTCTCTGAAAGAGTGGTCAGGCACTGGAATGGGCTGCCGAGGGAGGTGGTGGAGTCACCGACCCTGGGGGTGCTCAACGAACGTTTGGATGTTGTGTTGAGGGATATGGTTTAGTGAGAACTATTGGTGATAGGTGGATGATTGGACCTGGGTCCTGGTGATGCTGGGTCTATTCCAACCTTGGTGATTCTATGATTATATGATTCATAGCTTCATAATTAGCGTAAGATTAAAGAATGCCTGAAAGAAAAGATTCAACTTGGATCTTGAAGCTTTTTAGAATCTGGATTTCATTTAGAAAAGAGAGTATGAATGCACTATTATTTTCAGTCCTATCTGAAACATACTCATTTCTAAGAAATTTCAAGCAAATGTCCAGGCTTTATTTAAAATTCTGTAACATATTGCTCCTACTTTATTGTCAGGTGAAGTACATGAGCAAATACAGAAGCAGTAACCAAGAGTCAGAGACATGCCAGTTCCAGCTGACCTACTTGATCATAGAAGTATCACAAATTTGAGATCTATTTTCAGCACATACAGCTTCAAGATTGCTCTAATCCTTTTTCAGTTTAGGTTTGGTGCATGGAAGATCTAAATGAGTTCAAACATTCATGCCTGCAACCTTACCCTTTTAGTGTTAGGATGCACTGTATCAGCTAATTCAGACTGCAGGTAGATTTTAAAGCACAAACTACCCAAAACACACAGCCACAGTTCCATTTTCTCCATCAATTTAATGTTTTAAGAGAACCAGGAAGAGGGGAAATGGCCTCAAGTTGCAACAGGGGAGGTTTAGGTTGGATATCAGGAAAACAACTTTACAGAAACAGTTGTTAAGAACTGTAATATTAGCCTCCCCAAGGAGGTGGTTGAGTCACCGTCCCTGGATGTGTTTAAAAACCCTTTGGATGTGGTGCTCAGGGACACGACTTAGCAGAGGGTTGTTAGTTAGGGCAGGATGGTTAGGCTGTGGTTGGACTAGATCTTCAAGGTCTTTTCCAACCTGAGCAATTCTATGGTTCTATGACCCTAACTCTGGGCAAACTCAGTGTAAGTGGGAGGGATTCCCAATCCAGCTTTAACAAAACCACTGACGACCCATTCCCTCACAACCCTTCCTGTTCAGTGTCATTAAGATGAAGGTTTTCAAGGCTTTATACTGCCTCTCATTGAAAGATCTTGTTTACAACCAAGAGAGCCCTTCGGCTATCAACGAGCGTTTTATCGGGAATCTCTCTCTCCTCCAAATCCGGCAGACACAGTCCTGCGCTGCCGTTAACGGCTCGGGAGCCGAAGCCCCGCCCGCAGCCGCTTGCCTTGCCGGCTCCACGGCAACCGAAGGGAAGCGGAACCTTTCCCAGCGCGGCCTCGCCACCAAACCAGGAGCTCCGCCGCGGGGAGAGCTAGCAGCGCCTGCAGCGCCTCTACCGGCAGGAGGCGAGCAGCTCGGCAGCACCTCCGGGAGCAGTCGAGTGTGCGGCTAGAGCGGCGGCGCGCGGGGACGCTCTGCTGATACGCCGCGCGCCGCTCTCCGTCTCGGACCCGCCTCCCCGGCTGCGTGCGGCCGTGCCGCGGTCGTGCAGGATCCGCCATGATGAACAGCGGAGGGATCGGGGTGCCGCTCGGCTTCCCCCTGGGCCCCACGTCCGTCATCCAGGTCACGAACCTCTCGTCGGCGGTCACTAGCGAGCAGATGCGGACTCTCTTCGGCTTCCTGGGCGATATTGAGGAGCTGCGCCTCTATCCCCCAGAGTAAGCGCGGCTGGCTCCGGGGCGTAGAGACTGAGGAAGAGGCGCGGAGGGGCCGTGTGGTGGCGGGAGGGGAGCGGCGGGAGGCCCTACGTGCCATCTTGAGTGCGGGCACCGCCGCCTCCCGCGGCGGGCCGATCACGTGCCCCGCCTTTGTATGGCCGCAGCGCCGGGGGAAAGGCGCTGCGCCCGCACTTAAGATGGCGGCTCCGGGCTGAGGGAGCGGCCGCGTCCTTGGAGCGGGGCTGCGCCCTCCTGGCGGTAGCCGGGGTTCGGTCTCCCCTGCGTGGCGCCCAGACCTAGGTCTGATAGAAGTGTGCCCTGAGGCCGCCCAGAAGCTCGCCTGTCCCTTCGGCTCCCGGCAGCCCCGTGCTGTGGCCCTCCTTGTCTTCCGCTTGTGCACCTCCCCGTGGAGCTGCCGCGTTTTGCTGAAGGGCGGCTTTCACCGCCGCCGAGGGGCCGCTAACGGGCGCCGGCAAGGCTGTGCGAGGAGGGATGGCGTGTGCCTCGTTCGCAGCAGTGCCCTCTGCAGCGTGTGTCCCATAGTCCCTTAATAACACAAATGCTTCTCAAAGTTGCATCTGATCTCATTTCATTAGCTGCGCATAAGGGATCTCTGGGTGGGAGACAATGTACTTTGCTTGCCCTGATGCTTCAGGGCGGATTGTGACCAGCAAAGCTGGGAAGGAAAAAAGGCGATTTATACTACTGCCTTTGTTGTCATACGGTGTGAATGACATACCTGCCCTTTAGAACAATTTATCTTTTTTATCCCTTGTGAAAATCATGTGAGGTAGCAGGAAGGGAGTACATCATTTACACCCAGGTATTTTGAGCTTGGTGTAAATCAGGAAAATAAAATTTAGGTTTTCTAAATAGCTAAAAGTGTTGGTATTTTTCCACTTCCGTATGTTGATAGGTTATGCTTATATTGATTTGAAAAAACAGCATTCAGAAATGCATGGTTTAGCATGTCTGTAGAGGGTATGTAACAGTTATTCATTCATGTGATGATGGGTTAAAACAGCACAGTCAAGTTTTAAGCAGTCTTCAGTAGATTTCTAGTGATTTTCCTCAAGTTTTCTTGGTTCTTAAATTTGAATGGTTCTGCAGTTTCTTGATTCACTTGAGTTTTCTCGTGACTAAGTGTATTTTTGTTACAGCTGTTGACCTTATTTTTCAATATTTGGCATAGTGAAATAAGGCAAATAGATATTTTCTTGAAGTTTTCAATTAGTCTTTGTGTCTTTGTGTAAAATTTTGCTTGTGTGTATATATTACAGGAAATATTAAAATCCAATGCTGCAGTAAGGTTTGACTTGGAAATGTCAAGGTTGTGCTGTGTTAAACATCAATTCTAAGTAATTAACTTTTTTTTTTTTTTTTCCCCTCAAGATAGGATACAGAATTGTGGTTATTTATTCTACTGTTGGTGTTATTTACATTTATTTTTTTGTGTGTAACTTTTGTAAGTATGTGTTTCCTTGCGAAACAGGTCTGGGCTCTTGACCTTATTTTCAAATTGCTACCATAGAAAAAAATAAGGGTACCAATACCCTTCTTGTTAAACAGAAAATATGTACTCTCTGAAGATGTTTTGTAACGGTATAATGAAAAATTCAGATAACAGAGCTTCGTTAACAAGTCTATGGGAAGCAGAAGAATCTCAAACAAGAAGATGTTACAATTTATGTCTGCAGTTTGTTGAAATTATGTATAGCCAGTGCTATTTCTATAAATACTTAATAATTTAATAAAAAAATAAAATTTTTTAAAAATTAATTCTTTCTATGAATTAAAAGGGAATTTTTGAATTACAGTTCACATAAGGCAAAAATTCATGTTGTCTCAGCTTTGAAGATATTTCCAAAGGAAACTTAAACTTTTAGTGTTTTTTACTGGAGCATCAATTTTGTTACCTTCACAGAACAGTGAGAACTTTGTTCTTTGTTCAGATCTGCATCTGAAAAGCGGAATGTGGTCACTTGGGTTTAGTGAACTACAAATCTTGCGGATATTGACCACTTAGTGACAAATGTTAATGGAAACTTTTTAAAATTTGTTTTTCACTGAGAATGAGAATATGGGGGTGTTTCAGCTTTCAGTAATTCCAGAATATTTATGTTACTTAAATAGTGTAAAAAGAAAAAAAACAATAATGAAAGAAAGCTTTGATTGTAAGTAGTTAAGCATGAGCTCTTGCTGAGATTGGATCTCATTTGCTAACCTTTGTAAGCACATAAAAAACAACAAAAAGTTCTTGTTTAAAGATAATCTGTCATATAATAAGAGTAGATATAATAATAAGAATATAATAATAAGAGAGTATTATTTTTTGTAGATAAAGCAGTGGTAAAAAAATTTTCATGTTGCGTTGCATAGTGTTGTAACCTGTTTTTTAATTCTGCACTGAAGATATTCAGCGTACAAAGACAGTTTTTTTACTTAACTCAGCTTGAGTGTGCAGAACAGAGTGAAGTTGTTGTGCTCTTCTCTACTCATCATCTTCTGTTTAAAAAAATCAAAACATAATTTGAATGCCTGTACTGCACATTTTTAATAGTAATAGATGTGAACTGCCAGCTCTGTTAACAAAGCATAACAGTTAGGAGAATATGAAAGGGAATTTGTTTGTTTTGTAAAGTCTGTGTACATATGTCATTTAAATCTTTTGTACAGAGCCTTATTACGCTCCTGTGGTTCTCCTGTGCCAGGCCATTGAATTGACAGTTGCCCCTTTCCTCCATCTGGCTGGAGGCAGGGCCCTTCCAGTTCTGGCTACTGTATTTGTTGCTCACTTCACATGAATGTGAACCAAAAGGGTCGGTACCAAGAGAAGTAGGATGGGACCATCTACTCTGTTTAGAGAACTGTTTAATGGAAATTGGAGTTGCTGTTTTCCTGGAATCTGTGATTCTTTTCCCTACCAACTCATGTACTCTTGCCTCTAGGGTAGAGGTGAGCTTTTCATCCCACCTGCTTACATTCTCCTTGTGGTTGTGCAGGTAAAACTGTAGGGTGACATGTGGTGCATACCTATCTCTTGAAAAAAAAAATGCTTATTTCTGGAAGCTGAGATTCTGGTTCATGCAGGTGATGAGGAGGATATATTCACTTTGAGTTGCTGGACCTCTTGGGAAAGTTTCTCCACAGCTGGCACGTGCATCAGCAGGGAGAAAATTAAACTTTATTTGAATTTTTGGAGTTGGTCAGACAATCCCCCAGTCCATCTTTGTTTCTCTCAGTCTTTTCAGGCCAATGCTGCTGGTGAGTTTGTGTATGATGATAGGAACCTTCATACAGACCTCTGCCACATGTGTCATTGTACTTGATGCTATCTGGATTTTGGGATAATTGGTATTTGTTCAAGTCGTCCTTGTACACCACCTGCAGTACAGCTACTTTCCTCATATACTGGATACTTTTTCCCACAATGGTCCACCTGCCTGTCTGGCACGTAACTTTGTCCCTGCTGGCATACCTTTCCTTCATGGCTGACAGGAGTCATGTTCAGAGGGAGAAAGAATTTTCACCTTTTGCAATTGCTTTGGCAATGCCCCTTCCCTAGGGAGGAATTCCAGCTGTCTGGCTTTCATGCTCACTGGATCTGTGCTGTCAGCTCTGTTATCAGCATCAGAGCAGCCAGGTGACAGTGTGCTCATCTGGGTGATGGCTGAAGTCTTTTCACATATCTCACGTTTTACCTAAGGATAGGTATCAGGTGATTATTGATTCATTTATAATCTGCCTCTTCCTTCCATTCTTGTGATGGCTGTGTATGGAGTAGCCTTTCTTGTCCATTTCTTCCTTCGTTAATAGAAGAGCTGACTTTTGCTTCCGTTGTTTCTGCTCGTTGACAGAGGTTAGGGGCACCAGCAAGAGTTGATTCTCTGCTTCACTTGCAGAGATTGGGTCAGATCCAGAGACATTTTCTTCCTTTCAGTGTTGACAGTGTTCAACAGTGTTTGATGTATACAAGCCAGACCTCAGCACACTGCAGCAAGTGGTGAGCCTTTGGCATTACTGGGAATCAGAGCATATCTTTTTGAAACATTCTGTCAGTATTTTAGGATTATGCAGTTTCCATGGCAATTTCCAGGCCTATTGGAGGTGATAATTGTGATAGATACCTGCCCATATCCTCCCACACACCTTGCCATGCACAGCCATCCTGCTGAACACAACTTCACTCTGTTTTGCACACTTAGGCTAAGTAAAAATATTTTGTTCATATGCTGAATATCTTCAATGCAGAATTAGAAAACAGGTAACAATATTATGCAATGCAACATGAAAACTTTTTTCACCACTGTGTAAGATCATGCTACTTAGAATATCCCAGGTCTATTCAGAAACTTCCACAACTATTTTAGCTTACCTTCAGTAGAGAGCGTACTTACTGGAGTTTCTGCAGTAAGGTTCCTGAAATCTGAGAATGAGCACCCTGCTGTGTGCATGTATCAAATTAAATCCATAATTGGTATAACAAGAGCACATGTTATATACAAACCAGCAAAACCATGAAGAAGTCTAGGCCAGCCTTCAAGAGACAATAAACATCCCAGAGTTAAGAAAAACAGCATTGGAAGCAAGTGAACACTGCATGAAAAGTCCAGCATTGTAACCAGCAGCTGTTATGGTACTAACACAGCTTATAACAATTTAATTTAACACTTTCAGGTCAGATTGGTCATTATCTCAATCCTGTGAGCCGCACACTGAGCTGTCCTTGCTGGCAGGGCAGTACAAGAAGGTGAAACTTCCTTGGCTCTGAACCACTGTGCTCAGCAGCATTGATGTGTTATCATGATTGTTTTTTCTCCTGAAGGTAAAACAGCATCATACTGGACTCTGTGAAGAAAATAAACTGTTTCATCTGAAATGAAAACAATATCTACATACACACATTTTATAAAGCATACATACTCCCTTTTATCAATCAGTTGTGATCTTTCTGAGTAAAAAAAGCAGGTTATGATCCACTTCTTCCAAGTCAGTCGTGTATGTGAGTCATATACTTTTCTTGTAAGCTGTTGAAATTTAATCTATAGAACATGGTTGGATAGAATATTTCAATAACAAATCTGCTTTTTTTTAGCTGAGAGGAAGCAAGCTGTATTCTGGTATTTGCAAATCAGGTTGATCAGGGTCATGTAGAATGTTAGACCCTCCTAAAGTATTTGTTATTTGTGTTGGTTTTTTTTTTTATTCTTCCCCTTTTTAAAGTTGGAGTGTTACATTTTGGCTTTATTTTTTCCTTATTCTCTGATATTTTGTTTTGTCAGAGCAATCCATGATGTGCTTGACCAAGTGATCATTTGTTCTAGCCCCGTTCCACTGTAATTTATTGTTGTGTACCACCACTGCTGACTAGGATGAAAAAGTAGAAGGTATATGACTTAGTAGGGAGCAAGGATGCCATCTGTACATTTTGCATTTCCATGACTGCAACAAAATAAAAGGCTATGGTTTCTTGAACTATTACTGTTGCAGAAAATTACTCCTTTCTATTCATTTGTCTACAGTTCTCCAGACTCCTATTGTTAATAATCTCTTTGTAAGATGCGGGACTTAGTTTTATTTGAAAAGCCAAAAGGAAATCTTAAATTGCTAAATACAGTTATTTACAGATTATATTAGATGGTATTGGAATATTTGACTTAAAGTTCTTGTTATCACACAGGTTTTGGAGGGGAAGAAGAAGAAGGAACCACGTTGACTTTTTAAAGTATTGACTAAAATTGAGTTTTTTTAAGATGACTCTTCAGTATTCCTAGTGAGCTTCCTGAAGCCAGTGACTCTTCCAGCAATTCATATCTAAAGACTGCTTTTTAAAATACCAGTTTCTGTTTAGGTCTTTTATTTTGTATCCCTATCTGATTTGGATGAATTTTTAAAAGAATGTTAAATCATGCTATGCTGTTCGGTACTTTGTCACTTTGTGTTTTATTTTCATTGGTAACAGCCTTTCAGTTTCTGCAGTCCCTGCGAATCACATACCTCTTTAAAAAAGGATGGGTTCTGTACTTGTCATATAACTGAGAGCCTGGTGCTCAGTGAGAATATTTCTCAGGTAGCTGTAATAGCTACTTTATTACTGTTATTTTTCTGAAAGGCACGTGAGAGCTGTGAGGAAATCACCTTTGGATTCAGCGTTGAGGGTGGTGGAGACTCGTGGCACTGTGGAAATTGTTTCCATATGGTCATGGTCCTAATTATAGCTATTTGTCATTGGCACTTAAAGCAATATTTCCGTTACTGGAAAAAAAAAAAAAACAACAACATTAATATGGATCTTCATTTTGTGGATTGTTAATGGCAGCCTTTGTTTGTAATTAGCTATTTTCTTACAGGTATGCTGTTCTGATCTGTGAAAGGCTTTCCACTGAAGGCTCAATCTATAAAAAATGATAATATGTCTTTAAGGGTCTTCAGTAACAGTAGTTAGCAAATAAAAGTTACATGGAAGTGGGAAAAGATTTTTTTTAATCCCCTCGTATTTGTGTTTAGGTGTTGCTAGACTACCGGAGTTTGTCTGCTGCACTGATTTACATTCTTGGTTGTTGGCTTCAAGAACCTGACCAAGAAGCTTTGATTTCATGACAATTTCTATGTAAGATTTCTCTTGAAGGCTTGTGCAGGTGGCTTTCAGTGCCTGAAGACCACTTTTATTGCACTTACAACCAAACCTTTTGGTCATCTACTGATCGTTGTTCCATAAACAAAACTATAACCTTGTGAGAAAGGAAATGCAGCAATTCTGAGAATTGCTTTTTCCTTATTTTAACCAGCTTTTAATGAAAAATGCTCAGAAGTAAAATCAAGGGATTATTGTAAAATCCTGTCGGGAAATATGATTTATTGGGATTTTTTTTTTTTTTTACTTTGCTGGTATATACAGTAGTTTTACTTAAGCCTTAAGAAAATAGGATGGGTGAATTGAATTAAGATCTGTTTTCCTCCTGAAGCTAAAGAGTTCAATAATTGTAAAGAGGAGTGTATGTGAAAACGGTGTGGAAAATTATGGTTAGGTAGGATGCAGAAGTCCACAAGAATGGGGATAATCACAGCCCATGTAGGACAATTTTTTTTAACTAGTAGATATTGTTAGTTCTACCTCAGGACCTCAGTGTAGATTTGTCAGCTCTGCTTGGAAGAATGTCTGTAGTAGAGCTTCTCATGTGTATGGTCCTGGTTTGGTTACAGATCTGAGCTCCAATACTGAGAAAGAAGAACTGCTATCATTGTTTCCATGCGTGCATGGCAGTTTACCATCTTAAAACCTTCCAGTGCTTACTGAGTTTCTCAAGTGGGTGTACAAGGAGGCTTATTATGTTTCCACTGACATAGGAGGGAGGCATCTGCAAGCCTGTGTTTGTGAGAAGCCTCTGAGAAACCATGCTTGTGTGGGAAGTGATGACCACTTCTCAGTATGCAGTGAGACTGTGAGAGGAAATGCTGTGCTCCCTGCTTTGTAGAACATTCTCTGAAACGTACTGCATGGCGTTTTGTCTTTACGGACATCCTAAAGTTAGTTACAATGAAATTTACAAAATGTGTTGTTCAGGGAAGTATTAATTTTTTATCTTGGTTTAAATAGACATTCATAGGAGCAGGAAGTGTGGCTCATATAGTTCTAAAGAAGGCGGAGACTTTCAGTTTGTGATACAGGTACAGCTGAAATCCGAAGCTGGTTTGCAGGGTGTGACAGCTTTCGGCTGTTTACTCTTGTCTGCAAACTACTCCTACAGCTTAGAGTTGTTTTTCAGCATAGGAGACCAGTTAGATCTGAAGTGTGTAATCCCAGTCATACTTCTGAGTAATGCTCTCACAGCCAATTGGATTTTTGCAGACTGAGTTGTTTTAAAGCAGGGAGACAGACTGTGTGCGGTGATGAAAGCTCCGCTATAATACTTCTTTCATTTGGATGAACTAGAGTGGCCATTTTTTAGACCTCACAGTGTTCTACAGTAACTGTATTGCAAAGGAGGTCTTAGAGATGTGTGCAGTTATTCCATAAGATCTTATTTTAATAGGTTATTTGTTTATGTTAGTGTTTTCTGCACTGGCACCTTGTGAAAACCTGTAACATTAGATAGATGTTCTGTAGCCTTTTATTTATTTATTTCTACTGTATTTTTCTGAACAGCTCATTCATATGAAATGGTTTTGATTGGTTACCACTCTCAGGAGAGATGGATGTTATCCTCTTAAAAGGATAGGAATGATCACTGTAAAACTAAAAACTTCTGGAATTGGAGGCTTTGGCTGTTCGGGTTGTGACAGTAGCACGTGTGTTTAAAAAACCTAAACAAATGAAATTAACCAACCGCCCAAAAAAGAAAAAGAATTCTGCCCCCTCGAATAGCCAGAAAAACAACCCCATCATAAAGAAACTCTGGCAAACATCTTTGAAGTCCAACTGTTTAAAATGTTAGATGTTTAAAATGTAAGATTAGAAGTTGTGTGCAAACATTTCAGATGAGGACTTAGAAAGTCATTTGCTATCAGCTGTGATGTTTGGAAGTATTATGAATCAAGACCTAGCAGGCCATTCTGAATGTGAGAACTTGTATAAACTTGACTTTCAGGCATGATTTATTTCTGTCCTGCTACCTATGCTAGTATGGACTAACATTTGAAGAGGGCTTGCTGAAAAACGACTGGTGTTGTTGTTTGAATTTCCTATAATAGGACTATACAGAGGAAAAGAAAGATGAACTGTGGATTTACTATGGGATACTTTGATTCGTGCTGCTATTTGCAGTAATAGTGAACTGCATAATGTTGTATAGTAAGATTTGTAAAGATAGCAAGTCTTGTAAATTGGGGATTTTGGCTTATGTAACTTACATTAAAAAGAAGGAGGTGATGTGCTTTTTTTAGTGCCATAAAAGTCAAATTAGTGCATTTCTGTATTTCGAGGTAATTTTTTCCAGGAAGTCTAAAAAGTCTTTTAAATGAGGGAAATGTGGTTAAAAAAAAAAAAAAAAAAAAAAAAAAAGAAGTACATTATTCAGTATAAGTGACTTTTTTTTTTCTTTTGTCTTGCAGCAACGCACCTCTTGCTTTTTCCTCCAAAGTATGTTATATTAAGTTTCGTGAAGCATCAAGTGTTGGTGTGGCCCAGCATCTAACCAACACGGTTTTTATTGACAGAGCTTTGATAGTTGTGCCCTGTGCAGAAGGTTAGTATTTCAGTCATTCTTCTGTAATGTTGGTCTTTGTCCTGTCTGCTCATTGTTTTAAGCTTTCAATGTGAGGAGGTGGTTCTCTGTTGTTACTTTTTTAAAAATTTATTTTAATGTTGTTTGGGAGGAAAAAAAAAAAAAAGATACAAAATTGATACAAAAATGAAAATAGAGTGAAGAAACATAGTTACAGAGATTTAATTTAAATTCAGCATTAGAAAAAAAAAGATCTGATTTAAATTAGAATAATTCAATTTTCCATTGTTGTTTCATATCTGGGAGGACACAAAGGTAATTTTGTCCCCTTAAAGGTGATTTTTATCTTGGCAAGCTTATTCCCACACAGAGTTCTCACTGAAGTCAATGGAGCACTGAATATGTTAAGTAATTTCCTTGCAAAGATAACATGGAAGTTTTGATCTTAATGTTTTATTTTTGGTCTGTGGGTTGTTCTTGTTGTTGTTGTTATTTTTTCAGTTTTTTGTTTTGATTATATGGATTATTATTATTTTTTACCAAATCCAAATTTGTCTTGTTGACATGCACTGTATGTGTTTGGCCATTTTAGATTTATATAACTTAAAATAGTTTGTGTTCATGGTGATAATTACTGTTTGATGTTTACCTCCTAGTGTAATGAAAAGTTTCCAGTTTTCCCTTCTTGTTACTGTTGAAATTTATACTTTGTTTGCAATAATAAGACTTTCCTGTACACTGTACTCCTTATGATTTTAGGCACCTTTTTGAAAAATGCAGTTACCTGCATAGAATGCTTCCAGAGTAAAGTATTTTTATAACTCTTAGTAAAGATATTTGGTAAATAGTAATTTTACAGCTGTTCCCTTAAGTAATGCTGAGGCCATACTTTTGCAGATGTGTAGAATGTGAGGGAATTCTTACTGTTAGTATGCCAAGTCTGAATACAGTCCTATGAAGCACGGCCCTACTGTTGCTGAATTCTGTGTAGACAAATAACTGGAGTTTGGCAGAGCCCCATTGACTTCACTGTGATCCTTGTGGAAGCGAGCATAGGCCCACTTGGGTCTAGAAGACTTTTTACCTCACTGGAGTAGAAACATTCCAGACGATGAAGTGAAGCTTCCTTCACTTTAAGTATAGTAGCTACTTTGCCATGAAAAAAAGAACCTTTAGTGATTGAACCATAAACTGCTGCAAATTTGGAAGTACTTGCCATTAGCATGAGTCAGGATTTTTTTTTTTAAAAAAGCTGTTGACTTCTTGGAGTTTGTTAATAGTGGTCTCAGAGTACCGTTTTCCCCCAGTCTTAATACATGGTGATCTGAATAGCATAAGGTTAGTGCTGCAGTGGTCACGGTCTGAGACGTTCCTAGCAAACTCTGGCAAGTCTACAAAATGCCTTGAACTCTAAAGCTACTCTGAGATTGTAGTGATCTGTAAGACACTGCATATTCTCATTTAGTACGAGCACGTATTTTTTGACTTTCTGAAGCCTAGATTTTTAGTTTTTTCTTATGCCTTGCTTTGTGGCATTTTTTGGTGTTATTCTTTGAACTTATTCTTAAACTGCAAAGAGGATATTGCCCTATCCACTTAAAATTTTGGGTAGGCAAAATGCATGAAACAAGAGCCCCGGTTGTTAAAAAATTGCCCCTGAATAGTTGCCTGTAGCTTATTCAGGACTGTAGTTTTATGTTTCATCCAAAAGACCTTAACACTGGTTCAGTACTGCCAGAGAGGGAAGATTGTCGCCAAATGAATGAACAGCACTTCCTGGTGTTTTTCTTGTGATGAGATCACTGCCTGACGTGGTATGGCAACAGGCAGGTAAAGCTACATTTTCCTGTGTCTCTTGATGGTAGACAGTGAGTGGAAGGAGAATGAAATGAAAGTTCTGAAAAATCTTGTTCTGGCCCCGTTTGCAGCTGACTTAGTGGGCGTTTCTGAGAAAGTGTATCACACATAAATTATCATTGTTCCAAATCATTCCAAATCTTGCAGGGGTTTGTGCATAATTTAGTGAACTAGTGATTGGGTTGCAAGGAAAATTTTTTTAATGGTAATAATGCTGTTTCCATGTAACTTTCTCTAGGGTCATTGATTTTAATTTATGAAAATGTGAATTCATACAGATTTAACTTCCTGAGGAGTTTATTGTGTGGGGTAGATATGGTTCTGGAGAATACAGGACAACATTTTTGATTCATGATGTGTGATAGGATGCATTGGTAATGGAGTCAGTGGAGTGTATCGCAAGTTTTAAAAGTAGTAATGGCTATATTTTACCATTATATTGTTAAATTATATTGTTAGCTAATGGTGACAAGAGTGAAATGTTTAATGCGCCGAATTGAATGTAGGCGAGATGTAGAATGAAACTCTGAAAATTTGGTTTTAAAAACCAGAATAAAATCTGATTTGGAGTGTATTTTAAGAATGTTAAATCAAGGGGGCATGAGGACAGGGATGCAATGAAATCAATGTTAATTTTGTGACATTTAATAAACAGTGTTACAAAAAAAAAATGAAGTAACTTTATCAAGCTGTCAAAATGTGACTTTCTTTCGTGTGTATGAGTAGCTTTTTCTTAAATGTTACACTTTGAGAATGCAAAGGTTGAAAGATAACAAAGATGCCACCCTAATCATTCTAAATTTTATGTCCACATTATCTGGTAGATGGATTTTGACTATTAATTTGGTTTTGTATGTTTTCTCTGTGTGATATTTGTGCATTATTAGATGACTAGACTGGCCAAGGCAGACCTGTTACACTTGCCTGAGTTAGGCATTGTTTGCCATGCCACTAAACCTGCCGTCAAGTGAAACCTTCATGGGGGAAATGAGATCGAAGTCTGGCCTGCTGAAGATGGACGCCCTGTCTCTGTTTTTATTTTATTTTGCTTTCTTTCCTTTGTTTTTTTGTTTTATTATTATTATTATTATTATTTTGTTTTATTTTATTTTCATTTTATTTTGTCCCTTTTTGTTTTGTTACATCTCTTTCCCTTGTACTTGTGAACTGGTACCTCAGTTCTGTAAAAATGGTGTTTTGTAAAGGGTTCACGGTGTTTCATTTTGAAGTTTGACCTGAAGCTGCTTATGAATGGTGGATGGTATCCGGCAAAGTGTGACTAGTTGAGTTTTATGCTGCAAATTTTGGATAAATTCCATTTGGAGTACATTTAAGCATCTGAATTCAGCAGATGAGCACTCTGGGACAGAAGACTGGAATAGTGAAAAACAAGAGTTTTAAGATGCATTCTTTCATATGTTATGCTTTATGATTTCCTCTTGGAACAGACAGTTAAAAATCTTGCTTTCTGGAGGCACTAACTTTACAGAATACATTGATAATCTTTCTCTGCTGTTTGTCCCTCTTCTTAGCAGAGTAGTTTTATTTAGATTGCATGGTCTGTTTAAAAGAAGGCTTTCCATTTATGTCTAACATAAAGACTTTATAATAATTATTTCTGAAATTGAAATTTCATGGATATCGAATGTCTTGAAATACTTGCTTCTGATGAAATCTTGCTCCAGTGAAGTCAGTGGCAGTAAAATGTCATCCTCAGAAAAACTGTTTACCACTCATAAGTACAAAAGCAGCCTGAGTTTTTGATTAGAATGTGTTATGTGAGGCACATTGTCTTTTAAAACTGTTGTTTGTGGGAGGACTGAATCAGTTCTGTATGCGTGTGTTTGTATGTGTGTATTGCACTTACATATGCTTCACTGGTTGTTACCTGAAGAAGACATTTTATTTTTTTAAAAGTTCTCAGTCATTGCACAAGCCCTGGCAGTTGGTGCTGGAGTGATTGAGAAGGTTGTCATCTCTAGGTGATGTTCTTTCTTCTTCCATTGAAATGGAACCACTGAAGCAGAAACGGTGGGCCAGGAGGTTTGTGTCTCATCCTCAGGCATTGCTCTTCTCAGCTAAGTGCGTTAATACCAATTGGTTTCACTTGGGTAATGCACCAAGCTGTGAACTGGGATGAGCTTTGCTTCATGATCTCTCTTGGATTTATTTGTGGCAGTTGAGGTAATTGCCAGTAATTTTAATCTCTTTAATTACTGCTGCTAAATCCAATAAGAGTCATGAACTGGATCACATGGAAGTTACTTTGAAGTGCATTGGCCACTGACTTAACATGGCAGGAAAATAACGACCTGTTTTAAATTATGTTTGAAGTAGATGTGAGCAGAAGATGTCTTTAAAACAAACCTACTGCTGAGGCTATTCTACAGTGAGGATTAAGCACATAGTTTAAGTATGGAGAACGGGAAATTATTTTCTGCTGCACACTTGGAAGGAAAAAAAAAAAGTTAGATTTACTACCTCCTTAACACAAACATTTCTCTGGAGCACTTAGCAAAATGGTTGCTGGTATGAACCAGGTTGGCTAAGTGATACAAGATAGTAACAATTACAACATGTATGTAGAACAAGACCCCTGTGCTGAAAGGAAGCCTGAGATACCTCTGAGCAGCGTGGAGCCAATCTACGTTTACTTCCAGATCACATTGCAGAGCAGAGAGGAATGAAGTAAATGATCACAGAATCTATTATTTACTGAACAGTCAAAAGCATCCAAGAAATATTTCTGCAGATATGATATATGTGTGACATATTTATCTGTTTCTGTTATTAGAAAGTAAATATTTTTAGCTCATTTCCATTTAGCTTGAGTTTCAAAGCATGAGTTTTAAAACCAAATCGGTTATCTCAAACAGTTTTGAAAGTTTCCTAACTTGAATTTTTGCAAGCCACATGTTATGTATCTTTGTGGGCTCATATTCTCTTACTAATAAATTTATAGAGATTAAGCTCCAAAACATAAAGGCTGTTTTTAAGTTACATAAGCCTCACATATTGATTTGTTCAGGAAGATAGATTTGCCCCCAGTTTATTTTCTATGAAGTTGATTTAAAGATTGAACTGCTCTTAAAAGCTGGAGGAAGAATCTGTGAAAAGGCAGTAGTTCTGGGGGAGAAAAAAAAAAAAAGGCATGGAAGATCTTTTTATAGTGTGGAACTGACCAAATGGAGTTTCTATTAAAACAAAACACTACGTTGTTAGGCACCCTAGTTATTCTGGAGATAACGCTGCTAGTTTGTTATTATTTAGACATGTGTGCTCTTCTTTCTTTGAACTTCTTTTATAGGTGGCTTAACTGAAAGTGCTCACCTGATTCTTTAAGCAGTGTTTGAGCAAATGAGTAATTCGTATTATTTCAGTAAGATGGCCCGTGTGCTTAAAATTTAGGCTCATATTTAGTTCTCTGAATTTAACTCACTGTCTGTTAATTGTGTGCCTAACTCCATTCCTGTTTCAAAGGGCTAAATGCCTTAAGCATCTGAAAAATTTATCTGGTTAACTGTGTATTGTATTGGCTGTATGTAAGTGCATACTTAAATTAGGCATATGCTTATGTATGTTGCTGGCCAAGGATCAAAAGAGCGCAGACACGCAGACCATTATAGAAGGCTTTTTTGTCACTGAATTTACTTGATCCACATATGTAGATTCTGTGGAAACCTGCATGAGGATTAATTGCAAGAAGCTGGCTATTCATGAAGACATCTGGTAGTTAATGGCCTAGTTCATCAATCATCTGAAAGCACTTCAGTACTTTGATTTTCAGAAGAACTGGTATATAACTGTATGCCTAATTTGCATGCACAGTTAGTAGAACTGTATACTTGAAAGCCTGTTTAGTTAGCTATGTAGTAGGCAGGACATGCAGCGAAGTACCCGATTCTTGTGAGCAGTCAGGCAGATCAGGTGCACCTCTCCTTGCATGCCTGACTTCATGATGAGTTTGTGCTGAACATTGTGATGACTCAGATTCATGCATGTTTTTTAAAAAGCCCTGGAAGACGTTATTGCACAGTTAATTCTTGAGTGCTAATTATTTTCCTATTTTTCTCCTTTAGATAGAAAAATCAAGTGGTTTGTTACATGTTAAGGAGCAAGGTGCCTCAAAACTAAACATAAATAAAATAATGTAAATAGGAGGCTTGAGAGAAAAATGGGTACTGTTGTTTTATCTTTTCTATTCATGTATGCTACATATAAATTAATTTTCATTCAGATATGTTTTGTTTTTTGGTCACATCCAGTTGTAACCCAGTCCCTGCTGCAGATCTGTAGTACTGGTTTGCAATACTTTTTTTTTGTCTTTATTTTTTTAAAAGTAGTATAATTCCTGTAGGTTTTATTGAAACTCATAAACAGTTAAAACTACAGTGTTTTGAAACTTACCTAGCATTTTGTATTTTTATTGAAGTTAGAGGTTAACAGATAAAACATAGATAGTTTTATTCAAAGAAAAGTGCTGTGGATACTTGGACTATTAAAAAAATGTTTAAATAAAAACTTTATTAAAATGCCTGTGGTAATAACAAAGGGCTCAGTAGTTAGCATATATAGAATTATGCCAGGAGTTTTGGAAACAGAATTGATACCAGGTATAAGTAGAAGTTGCTGCTGTAGGTTTTTTCTTTTGCGTGCTTAGTGTTTGTTCTAGTTTAGACCCCTTGGCATTTCAAATCTAATAGACACATTTAATTGTCTTATCTATTACATTACAATTAATCTAGCTAGCTAGCTATATATACAACTTCTAATTTTTGAAGATTTTATGGAGTTAATTTAGCAGTCTTACTGTAAGTAAATTTGAATGAAACCTGTGTTTTAAGACAGATTACTTACTATTTAAACTGTTAGCATAATAGGGAGAATGTAATGTGGTTGAAATGGTACAAAATACATAGTTTAGGAAAATATGGATTGCTCAGCTGATCAGTTAGGATTTTCTTCAACGTCATTAAACTTACAGCTAATTCATGAAATTTTCAGATAAACTGAGATGACTTAGAATGTAAGACAGTACAAATCTAGATTTTTCTTCCTTCCCATACCCCCAAGTTCACTTGCAATGTGTATTGAATCACAGGAGCTTTTATTTAATTTTTATTTATTTTTACATCAAAAGTAGGTAGCATCAAAGTAGAGAAAAAAGCACAAATTTCAGTTAGCTCATACATGTTTTTTCTTTTTTTTTTCTTTTACTGATTTGGTTATTTGCCATTTCTGGGGATTAAACTTTAAAAAATGTTCTTCTTTTCTGTATCTGATGTTCTGTGTGCTATTAGTGATGCAGCCAACACGAACGGTTGTCATGTGTAAAACAACTTTCGATCACCGTGAAAGCACCGCCCTGGGAAAGCGTCCATGCTTGATATCGTTTGGTTCATGAACATTAAGTTTCCAGTACAGGTGACCCATAGCTCAAAGTGTTAAATAATTGTGTACATATTCAGTTTTTAAAATAATGATCCATTAATGAGTTTACTATTCTTTGAAGTTTTTCTCACTTTTGTTTTTCCTAGTAGAGCAGGGTAAAAGGAAAATCTTAAGTTCTTATTTGTTTCTTTGTAAGGATCTGGTAGATAGATTCATTCTTATTTATTACCTTTTTAAATGCAAGGGTAATTATAAATAATAGTAAGAGTAACATTTGTGTAGTGTTCCAGCTCTGTATAATGCTTTCATTTGCTTCTTCAGGTAAAATCCCAGATGAAGCCAAAGCCCTTTCTCTATTGGCGCCTGCTCCTACTATGACAAGCCTGATGCCTGGTGCAGGGTTGCTTCCAATACCTACACCAACGCCTTTAACAACAGTAAGTAAAATTCAGATGCTGTTTGATTTCTGGTTTTATCTGTGTTGAACAGCATTTTTACGTTATGAGAATAAAAGCTATGTATGCTACGTTGATGTTGTCCTCTTGTGTATCAAGTCATTGAGGGCTTAGCTGTGGTGCCCCTTTTGAAGGTAGATCACGAGATGTTTGTGCCTAACTTTTCCTGAGTGTTCCTTTTGTATTTTTAAATTGCAGAATAGTGGGTGAATACTGATTTTGATCGTGTCTGTGTTTTCTGTTTCTAGACCCATTAATTTGATCCACTGGCAATACTATCCACTTCCTAAAAGTTAGTTAAAGCATAATAGCTTAATTGGCATAGGTCGAAATGTTATGTTGGGATGCTGTTATTTAATATTCCTCTGTCATGGCTTTTGTCTCTTTACCTAGCAATTTTTTCACTACAGAAAGCTCAGGAGCTACCTGCTGCTGCTGCTACTTCTCAGTTCCCATCTGCTTCTGTAAGCTTATCTTGGCATCATCAGGCAGTTGTGCCTGGTTCAGGAAAAAGTCTGGAAATAGCAAAGCCTGCTTCAGAAAAACTGGGCTTGGTGTCATTGCTCCGTATTATTTGGAGATGAAAGTCTTCAGTTTTCCAAACATGTTGCAGCTGTGTGCTACTGATATTACTGTTATCATCCATTTTTGGTTTTTTGTTTTGTTTTAGTTTGAATACAATTTCTAAACTTTCCTCTAATGATTCCCCGTTTGTCTCAATTACCAGAACTGCTATTCCCACTTGCTATTCTTAGCTGATACTGGTAAGCATCCTAGAAGAAATGAATATTGTTTAGTTTACTTCTTCTTTCTTCCCTTCCGTTAAAACACTGCATAAACTGTTTTTAATATTTAATAAATCTGCACTGAGGGCAGTATATTTTTTAAAGCTTGTGCTCCAGCAGCTATTTAAGACTATCCAACTTCTACCCTGAAACCACAGGACCAGAGTCAACAGTCAGATTTAATTTATAGTTCTTAACTGTCACTATATAAAAGAAATCACATGGCATTGAAAATCATCTTTAATTCACAAGGATGCTGGCTTTTCTTTTCCTGTAAAGTTATATGATATTACCCTCACTCTTTGATGAAGTAATAATTTAGGTATTTAATAAACTAAAATACACTTATTTATGCATAATTGCTGCTATTCAATCATAATTACTATTGGAATTTGAGATACTATTTGGGATACTAAACTAACCCTCTAAAGTAAATTGACACTTTTTTTATATACATCTTTAATAAATTATCGGTGAATAGTAGACTATCAAAGAGGAAGGCAAGTTGTCTGACAATTTCTGTTCAGTAATAAAAGAATGATTTCAGCAAGCAGAGTAGTTTTGTCTTTTGTTACATAATAAAAAAACAAACTAGTGTCTTGCTGAGAATTTCTAACACAAATTTCACCTGTTAGAAAAGTAGCTTCTTTTTCTGTAAGACATAAAGTTTAAACCAAGAACTCAGCAGACTGGTTTAATAGTGTTTTCTTAGTAATTTTTTATAACTTCAGTAGCCAGTAAAAACAAGAGCCATATTGTCTTCATTCTCTAGGAAGTAACTCTCCAGCAAAGGGAAATTTGTAATTTTTCCAGGCAGGGGTAGTTAGTCTGTCAAGTTAAAGCCTCTGAACTAGTAATCTGATATTACTCTTCTTGCTTTTGACTGTACATTCCACTTTATCTGTGTGATTCTTTGTCTTTCTGGGTTCTCCAGAACCTAGAAAGTATTGTACCCTTCATGAAGCATGACAAATTCACTAAAGGAATGAGGGTGAGTTTCTTTGACCTACATCATCCTGACACACTGTACTGAGTTTAGCGAAGGATGTGAAACACTGGTGCTTTGGATTGGGATTCCAGGGAAAAGATTCAGGTCTTGTTCCCTTGCTTTTTTTCTCCAGCCAGCTGTTTGAGAGGCTCAGTTATTCAGTTAACTGCAGATAAGAGTTGCCTATTATCTTGCCTGAAGCTTGTCTAAATCTGTGCTGCAGCCAAAAGAGGTGCTACTGGCATTGCATTTCCACTCTTCTGCATTATGCTAGCGTTCATATGGACTATTACCTGAAGAAGTCTCATCTGACATGGCTTTTTTTCAAGTTGGTGAGGGGTATATAGAATACAGTTGTTTTTTTCATAACAGTTCCCTTTGTCTGTCTGGTTTACAAATTGTAACAAGTCTGTTGTAAAAAGAAGAAATCAGGATTGCCCCTCTCCTTGTCTAAAGGGAACTGGTTAAGTTTAAACAGATGATGAAGCTGTCATTTTGGAAGACTGGAAGGATAACAACAGGTAGCAGTATCAGTTATCTTAAACCTTTGAAATACTTCTTTCACGTTTGTTCTGCTTATGCATTACTGTATTACCTACAGTGTGTTTATACATTACCTATGAGCAAAGTTTAGGGTGCAAGGTGTAGTGTTTTATGTAAAAACTGCCAGGGAAATAAGCTTTTGTTGTAATTGTAGGAGAGAAACTTACAAAATGCTGCTCTGGATTACAGTTATTTTGTGTGCTGAGACCATGTTTCTCCAGAGAGTTCTTGTTTACCATTGGTAATCCTTCTGGTTTTAAGGTGTTTCTGCTTGGCAGTATGAGATTTTTAAGGCAAGGAGATAGTTTACTTAGCTAAAGCTACAAATCATCCACTATACTTGGATCATCTGTAAATTTCTCGAGGGAACTCAGGATTACAGATGTAATATTTCAGAATTAATCATGTGAACAAGCTGGACACTGCTTTTCCATTTTCTCTAGCTCCTTTACTGGCCATTAAGAAGAATCTGTCTCCACTCTTCTTACAGTCTTCATTTACACTCTCCCACTAGAAACTTGTGTTTTCTTAGAATGTTCCTCAGCTTTCTCCTCTACAGAATAAAGAAACCCAGCTCTCCCAGGCTCTCCTTGTAGGACTGGTGCTCCAAGACACTTCATCAGCTTTGTGGCTCTTCAATGGATGTACTGCAGTTAGGTCTGTTTCTCTCTTGTACTTGGAAGGCCCAGAACTGCTCACCGTATTCCAGATCTGGCACCACCAGCACTGAGGAAAGAGTAACCTTCCTTTTGTTTGCTCACAACACTCTTCTCTGGAAAGAGCAGCTCAGCATACCACTGTCCTTCTTGACTGCAAGGGTGCATTGCTGGCTCATGTTAACCTAGGGGTTCATCAGAACCACCAGTTCTTTTTCTGCCAGCTGGCCTTCCAGTCAATCAGCACTCTCACTGTACTGGTCTGTGGAGCTGTTCCTGCCCGTGTGCAGAGCCCTTTGGTGTACTGCCACCTCTTCCTGGTTATGTGTTGTCTGCAGACTTGCTGAGAGTGTGTTCAGTCCCACTGGCTAGGCCACCGATGAAGTTCAACAAATTGTTCAGGATGGTCAGCTGGAACATAGGACACCACTGATTGGTTTTTACAGCTAGACTAGCTGCTTTGAAGAGATTGTTTTTTTTAAAGTGAAGGTATTACTAATCAGTATTCCATTTCTATTTACATTTTGTGTTTTAGACAGTAGCAAGCTGTGGTAAATGGCGCTTACTGAGTCTTGAAATTGTTTCTATATGCTAGTACAATATACTTAGTTCTGTGAAACAGCTTGTGATCCAGAAGACTTTGTGAATTAGATCATTCGTGCTGATTTGTGCTTCTTTCTACTCCATAGCATAACATTGTCAGCTGATACTTTTGAAAAGGAAAGTATTTAGCTCATGTTAAAACTTTTGTAAAGTATGTTTGGTATTCAAAAAATCTAAAAATAAAATATAAATGTATATTAAATGTTTTTTCTTATTGTTTTCAGCCAATTTTATGGGTCACTCTGTAAGTGAGGAAAAGCTGTTCACACTGCCTTTTACTGTCATAGCGATGATTATTTTATAACATGAAAAAAAATATGTTGTGTATATAGGAGGGAAAACGAAACCATTCCCAGAGGGCTGCAGATATATTTTTATTGTTTTGTTTAAGGGTAAATAGCATTTTGGAAATAAACGATTGTGCCTTATTCTCTCTGTCTCTTCCAGCTTGGTGTTTCACTTGGCACTTTGGGAGCAATACCAGCAGCAGCATTGGACCCTAACATTACTGCACTGGGAGAAATACCCCAGCCACCAATAATGGGGAATGTGGACCCATCCAAAATTGATGAAATCAGGAGAACAGTATATGTTGGAAACTTGAATTCACAGGTAGCTTTATTTGGTGTTTTTTTTTTTTTTTTTTTTAAATTATTATTTTTCTTTATTTGTGTGTGTGTGGGAAATACTAATGGAAGGCAAGAATTGTTATTTGTGAATTATAATCACAGGAGCTCTTGTTAGATGATGTCAATTTAACCAAAGAAATAAATTAGACTGTTTTTGGTTACTAGTGATATTTCTAATTCTGAATGCTCCTGCACCAACCAGGTCAGACCAGATTGTGGAAGTCACTCTGGCAGGGTACCAGAAGAATCACAGTGCAGTAGAATTGAGGATGCATACGTAAGAAGATTGTGTGTATTAATCAACTGTGTTATATTAGCTGAATAATACCTTAGAAGACATGAGATCATAATAGCCGTCCTTTACCACAGTAGTGTGCAGATCTTAAGTACAGTAAAAAGGCATTCACCTGAAATACAGTAGAAGGTTAATGATTTCTCCCAGTGGAAGTTGCAAAATCAGCCTGAGAATCTTCATGTTTCTGTGATAGAAAAGCTCAGTGTCTGAAGTATTTATTTTCAGTAGTTATTGATCAAAAAGCAATTGCTTTGATGGATGGCACTGGTAGTATTTGTTTGGGAGTTTTATTTGATTGCTGAAGTAGCTGTTAGAGTGTAAAAGTTCAGTTGATTGCAGTAAAATCAAATGAGTTGTAAGCTAGTAGAAAAACAGATAAAAGCTAAATGTTGTGATATTGGTTTGTTTGTTTGTTTGTTTTTTTAATTGATTAAAAGTCGTAGTAGCAGAAATAGCTTGGACATATGTGTATCAGTTATTTCAGAGAGGTTGCTTGGAAAGCTCAGAATCCTATGCAAGTTTATTTACAGCCTAAATATAGTTCTTTTGGTTGCAATATTTTAACTTGTATTTTCTTTAGATTAAAGGAAAAAAAAGTCTGAAAAAAAAAAAAGTAAAATAGCCAAATTTGTGTCACCTGTGAAGCCGTGGAAAGATGTTTTACTGAAAATAGAGATTTTTTTATTACCTAATACATTGTATGATCACTTTTCATTATATGTTTTACTTCAGCTGTGCTCTTTGACTCTTTCTAGACCACAACAGCTGATCAGCTGCTTGAATTCTTTAAGCAAGTTGGAGAAGTCAAATTTGTGCGAATGGCAGGTGATGAGACTCAACCAACACGATTTGCTTTTGTGGAATTTGCAGACCAAAATTCTGTACCTCGAGCTCTTGCCTTTAATGGAGTTATGTTTGGAGACAGGCCACTAAAGTAAGAAATTAATTATCCATGGGCTTATTGAATGAAAGATTTCTCAGTATTCTTATATATTTATGACTCTGATCTACAGGAAGATACAGTAGTGAATATTTTATCAATATAAGGATCTATTGTTAACAAACTGAAACACTTTTCTAAGTGTTTCAAAATTGGATATAACTTCCTCTAAGAAGAATGTGATTAGCAGAGAGTAAAATATGTTTACATTTAATCTTGAGGTAGTGAATGCTTTAACAAGGAAAGAATCTGCAAGGTCGTTGGTGCTGATAAAGCTTTTCATTATATATTTTACTTCAGCTGTGCTCTTTGACTCTTCCTAAACCACAACAACTGATTAGCTGATCAGAGTCATTATATATAGATGACTCTGTAATGAGTTTTAAGTTTAAAATTTAATCTAAAATAGAAAGCTAGATTCCTAGACTTGAACCTTTATTTATTGAGAATGACACAGAAATACTGTACCTTATTTATTTAAAATATTTGGAAGGAATAAAAGGCACACATTTCAGGTATTTAGACAGCAGATGAGCATCATGAAAAATATGTAGTTTACTAACTTCGAAATTTTTAGTCAGACACGAATTTGAGATGGTTTCCTTTCTTATTTTTCATTTTCTTTTTCAAATATTTGTGAAATAAATGTTTTATTTTTCCTTAATTTAGAATAAATCACTCCAATAATGCAATAGTGAAGCCTCCTGAAATGACACCACAGGCTGCTGCCAAGGAACTGGAAGAAGTGATGAAGAGAGTAAGGGAAGCTCAGTCTTTCATATCTGCTGCTATTGAGCCAGGTACGTATATTACATTTACTATCTGGCAGACATGTTTTTTGTACACCTTGGTACCTGCTATTAAGAGCACTTTCAGACACAGGAAAAGGTTACTTGTAGCTGAATAACGTGTAGAAAGAAATGAAAGTAATCACAATTGCCTTCATGTAACAGAGCAGTGGAAGTTGGCTTTTTTATTTTGACATGTATTGTCTTCACATACATGCTTACTGAGCATTTTCAAAAACAGGAGGACAATGCAAATGCATTGAATGTTGATGCTTGTTTAAGTTGAAAATACATAGAAATATTTACCATGAAATTGCTTTATGCTTTGTTTCATTCTTTAGCACACATTAGTGCCATGGTTTCATGATCAGAGAGAGCTAGCATTCAGGTCAAAGCACCGATATTATGCTTTCTTAATCTATAGCATATTACTTTTGTCTCTGTCACTGTGCTTTTTTTCATGGTGGCTCAAGACTGAGCATCTATAAAGCAAATAGGATCAGAAATGAATTTGGGATAAAACAGTGTTATAATGGACTCTTTTTCATCCATATTAGTTGCCTGATCCCTGTTAACACTGCAATGGCTGGTCTAGGAGGAAGATTTCTCATGGGTTGAGAGGTTGAATGCTGATATTCCGTGTTGATTTTTGCAGACTTGTTCTGATTTCTAAATCACAGCATAAAACAATCTGATTTTGTTAACCTTATTGACATCATCCTTTTTCTCTAGATCAGTGAGCTTTTGTCATTTTATTAACAAACTCAGACTTTATGTACATTAGATTACGAGGAGTCTTAAGTTTTTGGAGAGAGTTGAGTTTTTTCTCATTTTTGGCATTGGAATAAAAATAGCTCTAGCATTTCCTCAGTGTAAAGCAGCAGAACAGTAACCTTTTAAAAAGAGTCCGAACCAAAGTCTACTGTGGTCACTGGTGGCTTACTGGCCTTTGGATCAAACTTTTCAACCTTTTCTCTCCATCCCTTCCTCTCCTTGTGGATTATAATTTGAATATTTGTACAGTGGTGTAAATGTCTAAAAGACCAGAAAGTATTATAATTCATATTTTATGCTTGTTTTCAAAATTATGCCCTGTATTCTAATTTACTCTGTTCTTCTCAGGGTTTTTTTTTTTTTAAATAGTTACATTAATAATATACCAAGAGGCAAACGTGTTGTAATCTTGTGCATTGTGGCAGCAACATAAATCCCTTTCCTAATAGAGCTAGCTGTTTATAATTATCTGGTTTATGTGTACTGCTGCAGGATGGCTGCACTCAACGAGTATATGCAATGACTTTCTTGGATGTTTCTGAAGGATATTTGCAAAGAAGGAAGATGTGCAAAGAGTAGGCCCCTTGTACTATATGTGGTACATTCCACTTGTGCCAGATTGTTAACTGGGATCTTTAAATGTTCTGAGCTTACACTGCAAAGTGGTTTTTTCCTCTCAGAGTCTGGAAAGAGCAGTGAAAGAAAAGGCGGTCGATCTCGTTCCCATTCTCGTTCAGAATCCAGGTCTAGCTCAAAATCCCGATCTAGAAGGAAAAGATCACATTCAAAACACAGGTAGGTTTTTTTTTTTTCTTTTGTAATAAGAGATGATACTGTTTTTCTTCAGTACTGAAGTTATTTTTTAAGTAAGTATTGCTATGGAATACATGAATAGCTTATATTGGTTAGATCAGAGTAACTGGAATCTTTGTCTCTGAGCAGATACTCTTTTGCTCTAGTGTTTTCAAGATTACATTCAGTAAAAACACACTAGATGCTATCTGTAGACACATCAATGCTATGTAGCATATTTCATTCTATGACCTCCATGTTTTAAAAACTAACAGTTGTCTGCATTATATGTCCAGAACAGTTTTTACTGTTTACTCTAAACTGATAGGTTGACTGGTTTTGCTAGTATGAAGCTCCCCTGCTGTCTTGAATTAATGGAATTAATAGAACCAGTATTTCTGTTTACTGTAATGTAAATGTGGTTAAATTTTTTAGAAACCAAGAGAAAAAGGCTCAAGGGACAGTTTTCCTTTCTTCAGTTTGTTTGCTTTGCTAAATTTATTAACTTCTGAAGCAGACTTTGGAGTGTAGGAGGAAATGAAGCAACTAGATCACTGTTAAAATTAGTCCATAAATTTATTTCCCATGAATGAGGCAGTATTGATATGTGATGCTTACAGACATGTCCTGAAAATGTTTTGTATTTTTTCAGTGACTTCTGAGCATTTATGTAATCAATCTAAAGGTATTTGTATATTCTTGGTGTGGAAAAAACACTCAACATTTATTAGATAGTTTACACTTTAGAAAGGTAAGTTGCAGAAACAACTTTGTTGCATCTTTTCTGACATTGTGTTCTAATGGGAGAGCACAATATATAAAGAAAAGCTTGAGTAGAAGTGCACACTAAGTGGATTGTACTCCCAGTGAAATATGGTCTAAGTGCAGGTTTGGGTTTTGTAGCAGAGGGACAAAACAGTACGTTATCTATTGACATCAGACCATTGGGCACCATTTTAATGTAAGAATTGTCATTTGGTCACTTCCTTATTGCAAGCTGTTTCTGTTGCTCTGCTGTTTCTGTAACATGGGATATGACTGAAAAGCTGTGTTGGTGTAACATTCCAGTGATGTCTGTGCTGTTTCATAACAACACAAATTAGATTGAGTTTTAGAAAATAAATTTGCATTCCTCACTTTAAGAAATCTGCACTTTCAAATATCTGTTGATACCACTTTTTAAAAGTATAGTTTGCATCTGTTACCAGCAATTTTAATTACGTGCTGCAAAAAGAGCCAGGCTGATCCATTGAAGCAAATGCATCCCTAAGAATAAAATGTCCTTCCCATTGTCCTGTTTAGGCTTTTAATCATCTCCATATATCTCTTTCATCTTTATGGTACAAATTTTACTTAGGAGCTTATTTTGGCCAAGTTGTAATTAATTTGCCCTGAAGTTAGTTTCTACACTACAGTGATGTGGAGCAAAGCGGTAGCTAAAAAAAGGTTGCCTTTCCTCTCCTCTTGGTATATCCTTATTCTGTATGTCTTGAGCTGCAGAAGACAGGTAGAACTGTTATTTTTTTCTGTCTTCCCGTTCTTCAGGATTTATTGAGTAAATACATGGCTTTTCTGTCTTTGATAAGTTGAACTTTGTTGTACATGAACCTTTCAGGCAAAGTATTCAAATAATGTGTTGTTTGAAATCTAATATTCAAATTTACTTTTTTATTTTAATTTTCCTAGGAATACGATCTTCCAAAAATGGTGAATACTGGGGAAAACAGAGTATAATAATCTTTAGAAGTGCTGTTTTCATTACCAAATCTGAGACTGTACTGTATATCAGTATATACAGTATATAATAGGGTGCTCCATGTATATATGAGCATATATATATATAATAGGAGTGCTCCGAAAGTAGTAACTCTTATTCTATTATGTTGGCCTGCAACATCTAATCTGAACGTTGGTGGTATGTCAGTAGAGGTTGGAGCTTCCCACCAGTATTCCATTGCATTTTGTTGCCATGTGACAGATGGCAGTAGGGGTACAGTCTGATAGAATGGTGTCTGATAAGGAAATGTGCACAAGGCAAAGCTTTGTCATTGAATTTCTCCATGCAAAAAAGTATGGCACTCATTGATGTTCATTGGTGCTTGCTGAATGTTTATGGAGAACAAACAGTGGATGTGAGTACAGTGAGGCCTTGGGTAGTATATTTCAGCAGGGCTGACAGCAACATGAAAGACAATTCAGACAGCCTTGCAGGTTTTGAAGATTGCAGGATGGAGGCTTTTGTTCATCGCTCTTAAAAATGCATAGCTAGTGGTATTGACTGGGTTGAAAAGGAGTATTATGTAACTGAATTTGCTGTACCAAGTAGTATTGTTGTGCTCTTTGTGTTGCTTATAGTTTACATGGGAATAAGTAGGAGGCATTACTTTTAGAGTGATCTAAATAGTTTTGTCAGAAGACTTCAGTTGGATTTCAGTTGGAGCTTCTGCACATTATTTTCATTCCTTTTTTTCATCATTTTTCATCATGAAGTAAATTTTCATTCTGAATCTTGAGAATTGTTAAATCTGTGCTAACAAATCCTTCCATCTGAAGTGATAACTTTTCTAAATTCTGAACCACAAATGATAGGTTTGCTTTTTTTATTTGGAGAACCAACCAAGTGACCAAAACTGCAATAAATGATTGGACCTGAGGAAGAAAAAAACTATTTTTACAAGCTGATCTTAGATCTCAAATACCTTAATTTTCTAAGAAAAGCTATCCCACTGTGATTTTTCCAGAATATTCATAAAACTTAATACTTTAATGATGAATCTCAAAAGAGAGCATATGCATCAGTTTAAATTTTAAGTAAGCTTATTTATAAAAACGTTAGGCACTGAATTACTAAAATGCCACCCTATGTAATTTTTCATAGTGAGGCCATATTATTATATCTTTTTCCATTTCAACTGATCTAATATTTATGAAGTTTCAGTATTAAAGTATTCTTTTTTATCTTGTTCATATAGAAGTCGGTCTGGCAACAGATCGCTCTCAAGACACAAGGACAGGCGCAGATCCAGAAGTCCCCTGAAAAAACGATCTAGATCTAAGGAAAGGCGGAAATCAAGGAGTCGGTCTCGCTCTCGGTGAGTTTCCATTCCTAAGAAATGATGTTCTTAGCTACAGTACGAGGTTTTTGAAAAAATCCAATAAATATTTTAGGCGACGGTAAAGCATGGAGCATAAATGCTTCATCCTGTTCCTAGGCTTTGTTTGTGAGGCAGAAGAACAGAACATAGATTTTTATATTGAATTACCTAAACTTCTGTATAGAAGTCCTGTTTCCATGTTTGTACCTATGTAAAATTATAAAATGTCTTGGTTTGGAAAGGACCTTTAAAAATAATCTAGTTACAACCCTGCTGCCTTGGGAAGGGTCACCTTCCAGTAGATGAGGTTGCCCAGATCCCTGTACAGCCTGACCAGGAACACTCCTAGAGATGGTTCATACAATCACAGAATCATAGAATGGCCTGAGTTGAAAAGGACCACAATGATCATCTAGTTTCAAGCCCCCTGCTGTGTGCAGGGTCACCAACCAGCAGACCAGGCTGCCCAGAACCACATCCAACCTGGCCTTGAATGCCTCCAGGGATGGGGCATCCACAACCTCCTTGGGCAACCTGTTCCAGTGCGTCACCACCCTCCTAATATCTAACCTAAACCTCCCCTGTCTCAGTCTAAAACCATTCCCCCTTGTCCTGTCACTATGCATCCTTGGAAACTGCCATTCCCCTTCCTATTTATATGCTGCCTTCAAGTTCTGGAAGGCCATAATGAGGTCTCCCCAGAGCATTCTCTTTTCCAAGCTAAACAAGCCCAGTTCCCTCAACCTTTCCTCATAGTAGACGTATTCCAGCCATCTGTTCATCTTAGTGGCCCTCCTCTGGACCCGCTCCAAGGGTTCCACGTCCTTCCTGTACTGGGGCACCAGGCCTTTACGCAGTACTGCAGATGGGGCCTTACAAGAGCCGAGTAGAGGGGGACAATCACCTCCCTCTGTCTGCTGGCCACCCCTTTTTAATGCAGCCCAGAACACAGTTGGCGTTCTGGGCTGCAAGCACACACTGCTGGCTCATGTCCAGCTTCTTGTCTACCAGGACCCCCAAGTCCTTCTCCACAGGCTGCTCTCAAGGGGTTGAGGGTCCCCTAATCTGTCTGCAATTGGCCTTCATTAGTTTTTCATTGGCCCACTTCTCCAGCCTATCCAAGTGCCTCTGGATGGTTTCCCTTCCTCCTAATGTATCAACTGCACCGCTCAGGTTGGTGTCATCCAAACTCACTGAGGGTGCACTCGATGCCATCATCTATCACAGATGAAGATGTTGAAGAGCACCAGCCCCAGCACTGACCCCTGAGGGATCATGCTTGTGACCTCTACTGTTCATATCCACAGCTTCTCTGGGCAACCTATTTCCCTGCCTTAGCACCATCTGAATAAAGAAGGTATATCTAACCTAATTTTACCCTCTTTTAGTTTAAGAGCATTAGCTCTTGTCCTATCACAACATTCGCTGATGAAGAATCTCATCTTTCTTGTGGACCTTCTTTAAGTATTGGAAGGCTGCTCTAACGTTTCTCCAGAGCCTTCTCTTCTGTAAGCTGAATAACCCCTACTTTCTCAGTCTGTCTTTATAGAGAAATGCTCTAGCCCTCTGATGAGTTTTGCAGACTTTCTTCTGGAGCCACTCTTAACAACTCCATGTCTTTTGTATGGTGAAGCCTCCAATAGGAATGCAGTATTCCAGGTGTTGTGTTGAGAGCAGAGCAGAATGGGAAATCAGCTTTCTGATGTAGCTCAGAATATGATTGGTTTTTTGGGCTTGGAGAGTACGTTGCCAACCCATGTCAGTTTTTCGTCCACCACTGCCCCTCAGTACTTCTCTGTGAGACTTGTCTATCGGGGCACCCACCCAGCCTGTATTCATGTTTGGGATTGTTCTAATCCTAGTGCAGGATGTTGCACTTGGCCTTATTGAACTTCATGAGATTCGTGGAGACTCCTCAAGCCTTTAAGGGTCTCCCTGGATATCATCCGAACTCACTGAGGTTGCATTCAATCCCGCTGTCCATGTCACTGACAAAGGTGTTAAACAGTATCAATCCTGACACCGACCCATGAGGAACGCCAGGCATCACTGCTCTGTACTTTGACCCCAAGCCATTGACTGCAGCCCTCTGAATGTGACTGTTTAGCCAATTCCTTATCTACTGAGTGGTCTGTCAAATACATGTCTCTCCATTTTAGAGACAAGAATGTCATGCAGGAAAGGATAAAGTGCTTTGCACAAGTCAAGGTTGATTAAATCAGTTCTCTAGCCATTTCCAACAATGCTGTAATTCCATTATAGAAGGACACCAAATTTGTTGGGTGTGATTTAGCCTTGGGGAAGCTGTGCTGGCTATCCCCTTTAGTCTCTGCTTTAGCGTGGTTTCCAGGGGGATTTGCTCCACAGTCTAGCCAGGCAGAGAGGTGGGACTGACTGCACTGTAGTTATTTACTTTCTGTTTTTAAAAAAGGGGGTTATATTTCCCCTTTTTCAGTCACTGGGAAATTCACTGATTTCCTATGAAATTCCAACAGAGTATTTATAATGTGCATGTGGAAGTAGCTTCATAGTAGAAAACTTGGTAATTTTCTTCTTCTTTCATCTCTTTAATGCCCCAATTCATTTAAGGGGAGCTTCATAGCTCTTTTTTTACTGAGAGGAGAAGTTTTGTGGGAAAGAGAACTGTGAATCTTTGGACCTTGGTGGGAACAGCTAGGAGTACTCTATGTAGTTAGGCTTTGTTGATAGCTGACAAAATGTTTTTGATTCTGTCTTGCACTTGTCTGACTGAGTTTTTTAAGATATCTACTGACTGTAAGGAGGAAATCCAGTGAAATGTGTATAATAATTAACTGGAAGGTGTTTCTGGTGGCATTGTGAGATCCATTGCTATTGTAGGGATAGCACACTGTCTCGTCTTTATGGACTTAGATTGTTTCTGTGAGATATGTAAAAAAGTGTTTGCCAGAACCTGATAGGTACGGAACATAAAGTAGGAGTTGAGGAAATATATAACTAGAGACTTGATAGAGTGAAGAAAGGTGAGGGCTGTGCTTAGGGTCTTTCCAGTCTGAACAGGTCTCTTTGAGAATCTTTCAAAATCCTGGGCTAGATATCAATACCAAAAGAAACAGCAATTCAGTCTGGTTCCTGTGGATGTGAAAAGGCCTGTTGATCAACTTCTTATAATGTGCTTTGTCCTGTTTGTCTAAACAACTATTGATTTTCATATGTCCTTGAGGCAGCTTATGTGCATGTCCACTAGGTGAGATGGTTGGGAGTCTTGCACTTCCAAATAATCCTCTGCCAAAAGGTAGTGTCGTATTCCAGTCAAAACTATAACTTAATCAGTTTTTTTTATTTGACTTGGTTACTAGAACATATGCATAAGTTTTTCTCACAATTTTTCCTTTTATGAACAGGTGTAATTCTACTTGTTCTATAGAAGTTAACTTGATCTGTTACCCTTGCTTATGTTTTCGCTGTCATATAAGCTTTCTTACAGTTAGATAATTTTCAAATTCCTGATTACATTACAGATGATTGAATTGTCTTGAGTTTTGACCTTACATTTGCCTTTCGGGGGAATTTAATCAGTGAAATGTAACCCCTGGTTTTGGTTTCTCTGTATTTACTGGTTTGGACTTGCAAGCAGTTCCGGATGTTGATGTGAGAGAGCACTGTAGACTTAAGATTTCTGTCAGTATTCATATGGGGCTGGTTAATTTTCAGTCTCTGTTATATGGATCCGATTTTAGTAAGAAATGGATTTAGAAATGGTAGTGTTTGTCTCAGCTCTGAGAAAATGTAGAATATCTGTCTATATGTAATAAGAATTATGAGGTAAAGAAACTTTAGTACCATTGCTCAGTACAAATGAATTTGATTTCTAATTTGCAGACATTTCCTAGCTATTTAGTCTCCCCCCTCATGATAAATTTGAGTGCAAAAGTAGAATTTTGCATAATAGTTATTTTTCAACAGAAGTAGTTTCTCTTGAGCATTTGCTGTATGCTGAAGACTTAGTTGTAGTTTTTATTAGGAAATTCGAAGATGAGTTAATGGATTTGTGTTTGGCTTTTCACAGGGACAAGAAAAGAGACAAGGAAAAGGTCAAGGAAAAAGAAAAGACCAAAGAAAAGGAGAGAGACCGAGACAAGGAGAAGGAAAGAGACCGGGATAGAGACAAAGAAAGGGAAAGAGAGAGAGATAAAGAGAGAAACAGGGATAAGGACAGGGATAAAGACAAAGATCGAAACAAAGATCGGGAGAGAGTCAAAGATAGGGATAGAGACAGGGACAAGGAAAGGGAAAAGGAGAAAGATGAAAAGGAAGAAGACAGGGAAGATGTAGATCAGAACAAAGAAAAAGATGATGACAAAGATGGGGAGAAAGATAGAGAGAAGATGAAGGATAGGGAGGGAGATAAGGACAAGGGAGGGGACAAAGAGAAAGAAAGAGAAAAAGAAAAGGAAAGAGATGGGGATAAGGAGAGGGAGCGAGAAAAAGAGAGAGATGATAAAAAGAAGAAAGATAAGAGATCCAGAACTCCCCCAAGAAGCTATAGCTCTTCAAGAAGATCGCGTAGCTCCAGCAGGTTTGTTATTTTGAATTTTTTTAATCCTTTTTTGAACTTATCAGCACAACAAAATAAATCTCTTTTTCACGTGTCAGTACTACCATCTTGATAGTTCAGTTTCTGTTCCTTTGTTTAGTATATTTCCCAGTGAAGTAAAATGAATTAATTACAAAGAAATCTGTATCTTACTTGGAAGTAGTAGTTTGTTGTCAGGCTGCTGGTGCTTGCCTTCACTTAAATATACAGTATAGTATTTGAGGGCAGTAAGTAGATGGTTGTTGTGCCATTTCTCTGTGTTGGAGCCAACAGATGAAGGGGCATCACACATTGTCCTGATGAAAGTATGAATCATCAATGTGTAATTTCTTGGTTACTTGTATAGAGTCATTGAATATGCTGGGTTGGAAAGGACCCACAAAGATCACAGGCTCTTCCAATAGGACCACTCAGAAATTGAAACAGCCTCTTCAGAACAGCTAGTCTAACTGGAAAAAAAAGCAGTCAGTGGTCCTATACTCCAGGTGACAGTACTGGAGCTAGTTCTGTTGAACATCATCAGTGGCCTAGCCAGTGGGACTGAACACACTCTCAGCAAGTCTGCAGACAGTACTGAACTGGTAAGAGCTGACAGTATGTCAGAGGGCTGTGCTGCCATTCAAAGGAACATCAACAGACCTAAAAAATGAGCTGAAGCTGAACAGGACTGTGCTGAGTCCTGCAGCTGTGCAGGAACAGCTCCACAGGCCAGTACAGTGAGAGTGCTGATTGACTGGAAGGCCAGCTGGCAGAAAAAGAACTGGTGGTTCTGATGAACCCCTAGGTTAACATGAGCCAGCAATGCACCCTTGCAGTCAAGAAGGACAGTGGTATGCTGAGCTGCTCTTTCCAGAGAAGAGTGTTGTGAGCAAACAAAAGGAAGGTTACTCTTTCCTCAGTGCTGGTGGTGCCAGATCTGGAATACGGTGAGCAGTTCTGGGCCTTCCAAGTACAAGAGAGAAACAGACCTAACTGCAGTACATCCATTGAAGAGCCACAAAGCTGATGAAGTGTCTTGGAGCACCAGTCCTACAAGGAGAGCCTGGGAGAGCTGGGTTTCTTTATTCTGTAGAGGAGAAAGCTGAGGAACATTCTAAGAAAACACAAGTTTCTAGTGGGAGAGTGTAAATGAAGACTGTAAGAAGAGTGGAGACAGATTCTTCTTAATGGCCAGCGAAAGAGCTAAAAGAAGTAGACACATATTGTGGTCTGGACAATAAGGTGTTGAGATGGACTGTGACCTGGCTGAAGGAAGGAAGCCAGAGAGTTGTGGTCAGTGGGACTGAGTTTAGTTGAAGGACTCTTGTGGAGTCCTTCAAGGGTTGGTTCTGGGACCGGTACTACTCAGTATATTCATGAACGACTTGGATGAGCGAGGGAGTAGAATGCACTGTCAGCAAGTTTGCTGATGACATAAAACTGGGATGAGTGGCTGACAGGCCATAAAGCTGTGCTGACATTCATCAAGTCCTGAACAGGCTGGAGAACTGGACAGAGGGAATTTTAATGAAATATAGCAAGGACAAATCGAGTCCTGCATCTGGGCAAAAACAACCTCAAGTGCCAATATAGGTTGAGTACTGAACTGTGGAGAGCAGTGTAGGGGGAAGAGAGTTGGAGGTCTTGATGGACAGCAGGATGACCATGAGCCAGCACTGTGCCCTTGTGGCCTAGAAGGCCAGTGGCATCCTTTGGTGTATTAGAAGTGGTATGGTTAGTAGGTTGAGAGGGGTTCTCCTTCCCCGCCCCTCTGCCCTGGTGAGATTGCATCTGGAGTATTGTGTCCAGTTCTGGAGTTCAAGAAAGACAGGGAACTGCTTGAGAGAGTCCACCTCAGAGCCACAAAGATGATTAAGGGAGTGGAGCATCTCCCTTACAAGGAAAGGCTGAGGGAGCTGGGTCTCTTTAGCTTGGAGGAGATGGGGAAGTGACCTCATTAATGTTTATAAATAGGTAAAGGGTGAGTGTCAGTAAGATGGAGCCAGGCTCTTCTCAATGAAATCCATTGACAGGACAAGAGGCTGTCGGTGCAGTCTGGAACATAGGAGGTTCCACATAAATATGAGGAAAAACTTCTTCACTATGAGGGTAACCAGAACACTGGAACAGGCTGCTCGGAGAGCTTGTGGGATCTCCTTCTCTGGAAACATTCAAAGCCCTCCTGAACATGTTCCTGTGTGACCTGATGTAGGTGTTCCTGCACAGGCAGTGGGTTGGACTAGGTGATCTTTCAGGGTTTCTTCCAATCCCTGACATTCTGTGATTTTGTGATACTGAAATACAGAAAAACATTTCTTTATAATGTTTAAATTGTGGTGGTGTTCTTTTGTTTTGTTGTTTTCTGTTTTATTTTCTGGGAAGCCCAGAACGTTGTCCAGGAAGACTGAGGAGATTCAGTCCATAGAGATACACAAAGCCTGACTAAATGTGTCCCCAAGTAATCTACTGTAGTTGACTTTGTTTTGATTGAGATCTGGAATATGGTTAGGTGAATTTCACGGAGCTCTTCCAACTTCAGTAACTATTATTGTCTCAAGAAGTATCTGACAATAAGTTAAGCTGCTAAGCCCCAGTTAGTTTGTATATAAGGGAGTCTGTTTACTTTTGTGATTGACTTTGCCGATTGACTTTGCCTACTTGACACTTAAAAATCAGAATCTGAAAATACAGTTTTGTTATTGTTTGAACACAAGTTACCTAGTTATTCACAGACGTGCAGGAAAGCAACATAAATATCCATTTTATCCATGGATAAAAATGCGTTTCCAAAATCCTTATATGAAAAAATGTACTGATAAACGTGGGAGTGTTCATGATGAGATGCGTGTTAACAGTAAACCAGAGTTATCTCAGTGTAACCTTGTGACTACTTTTTATTGCTGTTTACCAAATATCAAATCAATCTTATGATCCTACTAAACAAAATTGTCTCTGAAATTTTGTACCGTGAAGCTCTTGTCCTTCAGAAGTTTAGGCTAGATGAAATTGCAGATGAAATGAATCTAGTTAGTTTTAAAAAACAGGTCTTAATATATCCTCCTGTGATTCATCTAATAACTTTTGATTCCTTGCACTTTATAAACATCAGAGAAATTAGATGTTAATGGCAGATGCTGGAATGCATAATTGTATCTTTCATGGAATATGTTGAAATGCACTCACAGCTAGTTTTAATTTTTCCTGCTCTGCATCAGTAGTTCTTCCTGTTTCCTTTCCCTATTCTATGAAGAGAGAGTAAAGAGTTACCTTTGATAGCTAGAGGTTTTGCATTTTTGTTGAACAAAGCTTTACTTTCTCGATTTTTTGATGTATTTTAACATGTGCCTCAGTATATGTTAACCAGCTAATAAATGTTCTATTGTATTCAAAACCAGATTCCAGAATAGAAACTGAGCAAATGTATCTGTATAAAGAAGCTGTTTTGAGCTGTGTTTGTTGAGCATAGAGTGTTAGGCAAAGAATAAATAGAAAATGGCCTGTTTTAATTTCAACAACAGCTTAAACTTCATTATGCAGTATTTGCTTCTGAACTTCAGTCATGCTGAACTGAAATTCTGGTGATCCTGAGTGTTTAATTCTAAGTTCTGAAGTTCATATTGCTGAAGTTATACCTTTTGTGTATATGTGGCTCTTCATTCAATTCGAGTTTTCTCCTGATTGAAGAAATTTTTATTTAATACAGTATTAGTAAATGTTTCATTTGTGAGGTTTAAGTACAAGCACGGGTGGGTAAGCATAAAACTGAAATCTAAAATGACACAGTCATTTTTTCCACTTCATGCTTGTATTCTCCCTTTTCCCGCCACTCTGAAACATGAAAAAGTTCTTCTGCTTTGTGTAGTGTAGAAATCATTGTATATAATGTTAAACTCAGGAGTATTTACTTAGCTGTTATGACAGTTCGTTTTAAGAGATTTTATACAATTCCTGAGTTTATTATTTGTTGGTTTTTGCTTATGTGGAATTTTTTGTTATACAGAGAAAGGCGTAAGAGGAAGAGTAGAAGTCTTTCTAAGTCTCCTAAAACATCCAAAGGAACAAAAAGAAAGTCTTCACGAACTCCTTCTCCAAGAAGGTCAGTAAATAAACATTAGTGAGCAATAAAGAAGATACAATGTTGTATTTCAATTCAACAAAACATAAAGATCAATATTCTGGAAAAAAGGAGTCAATTTCTTCTTCTTTTTTTTTTTTTTTTTTTTTTTTTAGTGCAAAGAATTATCTAATAAAAAGTGGATGCAGACAATTTCTGTTGGTCAGTGTGATGCAGTTTTAATTCAAAAAAACAAACAGAACTTCAAGAACTTCAGGGATTTTAAGTGTTACACTTTGAATTGTCATCTGTCTGTCAGTGAGACAGATGTTCTCTTAAAGAGCTCTTCCTCAAGTACAGTTTAATTCACTTTTCTCTTTGCTCACACTGTGCACTCTAAACGTGTTCCTTAGCTCTCTTCAGTCAGAAAATCCTCTTGTTCCTATGCCGCTGTTATGTTTTGGATTTATTATTTTTATTTTATTTATTTATTTATTTATCAACTAAATGGTTTGAAGATGGTCAAAACCTTTCATAGAGAAACCAGGATACCAATATTTTTAGTTACTCTTCTGTGCAGTGTACTGTGCAATACAGTTCATGTAAGCTCTGGTAGTTCATTTGCTGCTTTTGGATCATTTAATTTGAATGAAAATGTTCTTGAACAGAAACAAGAAAGAGAAAAAAAGAGAACGAGATACATATAATGAAGGAAGAGAAAGAGAACGCTCCACCTCCAAGAAAAAAAGTAGTAAAGAGAAAGAGGGAAGGGAGAAATCTGACAAAAGCACCACTACTTTGAAGGTAAGCTCTGCAATCAAGCGATTATAAATAGAGTAGAGAGCTGCAGAAGGAGTGATAACTGGAATATCCTGCTTTCTTTTTCTTTCTTTTCATTTTCCCTTTTCTCCTCAGCGAATTATTGCCTCTTGAAACAATTGAGGTTAGATTCTGCTAGCAGGAGATGAAAGTTGTTTTCTGTGAGATGTTAGTAGGCCAACTTTTGTGTTTAAACTTTATTCGACCACTAGGATCTTGTATGTATAGTCTACAAAAACACAATGTTATTGTTTCTCTCTCTTTTCTGTTTGTTGCCATATTTTAAGGCTTGGTTGGTTGCCTAACTGTGGAAAGATCCAGGAAGCTGACTGTGTAGATAAGCAGTAGGCTTCTGGGACATTTTCACTCTGCAGTGCAGCCTGTCCCTGGTTGCTTTGGTCCTGGGCTGTGTGCTGAACTCTGCAGGAAGTAAAATGAGGATCTGGGGAAGAATAGTGTGGGATTTTCCCTTGCAAAATAGAAGGTGGTGTGATTAAGGAAAGAATAATCTTCAAATTATTAAACTTCTGTTTTGAAAAGCAGTGTGCCCTTAAAGGGTAGCTTGTTGTGCTTGTTGTGATTCAGCTATTATAAGATGTCTGATGTCTATGCTATGTGACCACTTACTGAAGAACTGAAGGTAAAATGCATGAGTTGAGTCACAAAATACATGAAACGAAAATTGCAATCTTGCTTTGTTCACAATATATGGTGAATTCTTAATGTAAGTTCCACTGTATTGTTTATTGTTTTATGTGGATATTAGAGGTAAAGACAGATCACTCTACCGCAGTGATTTCTTCAGCAACACTTGATTATGATGCCGGACTTCAGCCACCTGAAGTTGCTGATGTATCTACTAACATTTTTTTTAATTGCTGATACTAAGTATGATGAAAAATTGAGGAAGCCAGAATAGCAGCAGTTAATGGAAGTCATACCCCTTAATGCTGAGAGAAAGATTTTGTCTTTGACAGGACAAAGATCACGCTAAAGAGGATCAGAATTCAGAAACTGACAAAGATGTTGACAACAGAGATACACAAAGGACAGATGAAGTCAAACTTCAGCAGAATGGAAACTGTCAACCAAACGAAGATAACCTCTCAATTAAAATGGAAGAGGTTTAAAGCAAAGAATCAACCTCTGTCTCAACTAAGGAATGAAATCCAAAGCTTATTCCCAGAATGAGGAAGAAAACGTCAAAGCAATCAACCTGACCATGTTGATAGCACTAACAGCTCTTTCAATTCTTGTGATAGCTTTGTTGTCTTCTTGCTGTAAAGCAGGAAAGCACAGACCAGTAGTTATACCATGCAAAAGCATATGTCATCAGAGCTATTCATCTCTGAAACTCCATGCATTTCCATGATGGCTGTACTTATAGGTAAAATGATTTATGTTAAGTTTAGCCATAGGCTGTTAAATAGGAACTGAAAGAAGTAAACCTTTACTACCCCTAAAAAAAAAAAAAAAGCAAAAAAAAAAAAAAGCTGAAGATAAACATTGAAAGTTGTTTTAAAATGTTGCTTGTTGATGAATTTTGTGTTATTTTACTTTGTGGGTTAAGAAGTCCACAGAAACTTCAGTGTGTACTTTTTTATGTGCTTGGAAGTGGTGCATAAATGTACACACTTTCTTTTGGTGTAAATGACAGCTGTTGGAAAAGTTTTTATGGTTCTTATGATATATGCCCAATGACTAGTATGTTCTTCATTTGCTCACTGCTTGAGGTTTGTGGGTTTTATTATCTAAAATAATTTCTTACCAATATCCCTAAACTCAGTATTTGCTTAAAGTATTTGAACAATGCATGCTACTTTTCTGTTCCTAAAAGGAACATTGCCATGTATGATGATAACAGGTTAGCTTGTTGAGTTATTTTCAGGTTGTTTTGTTTTGTTGTTCTCTTCTGTTCCACAACTGAGCACATCTGTATATTAGGAGAACTTAACAGCTTTGTTTTTTTGACATGTACTGCAGTATGTCTGTTCAGCTGCAAATGGTACAGGTGCCATTATGAAATTAAATTTTTTCTTACTTGTTTAAAAAATTTGAGAGCACAAGCATAAGCTTTAGTGCCTTCTTAAAATGTGGTATTTTCAAGAAATATGTATGTGCTATAACATTTTCAGCTAAATCTTGCATCATCTCTATTGCTGTTTTGCCACTACCATACTACAGACAAGAGTGCAAGTAATTTTTCAGAATGGATGTTCAGTTCACTTATTTAAGTAGAACAGGTCCATTTTTACAATTATTTTTTATTTTCAGAAAAGATAGAGTAAATGTAATGATGCATTTTGGGGACCACCACTGTACAAAGATAGTAGCTGAATACAGCGTATTTTCTGAACACCTGCATCACAGGCAGCCCTTAAGATACTAATTACATTTGGATGGCCTTAACAGTTACCTCTCCATCCTTTTCTCTGATATCCATCAGGTGTTGTACAACGAATTTAATGCAGAGCTGGGGGTGGAAAATACTTGGGGAAGAAATGTTCTAATTTACATAGGAGTTATATGTTAGATAATCTTTTTTCATTCTTTGGTGAGAAAGCATGTAAGAAGCAAATGACAAAGCCGGTATTTTTTTCAAGTAAAACCATAATTTGTGCCGTCTGAGCTAATGTAACCAGTTTCATTGTTGTGAGATTTTTTAAGAGTCATATTTACAAACTTACTTATACCTAAAATCAGGTAGATTATACACCTTATTACAATCAAATGAATTAATTGCCTTACCTCATGGAAGGAGTTTCATTCAGTTAGAAATTAAAAAAGGCTTAATAGGATACTAGCAGTTTGCCTTCAATTTCCTTTTCTTTTGCATAGTTAATTCTTATGAAAATAATTTTTAAAAAGCATAATACAGGGAACGAAAAATTTGTCCAATTCCTAAGGTAATGAAACCTAATTTGATTGTGAAGCTGCTTAATCACTTGTCATTTTTGATAGGATTTAGTGTTCTTCCCACTGTGTACATTTAAGACTATAGAAAATGCTTTACCATGTAAAGTATAGACAGTCATTTTTGTGATGTTTAAGCCACGTGCTGATGGTTGGTTAACAGCTTACCCTGATAAAAGAATGACAAATCTGTACGCTTAAAGGAAGGTTGTGAAGGATTGTGTCTTGCAGCGACAGCTGTCTTATTTATGATGTGTAAGTAGCGTAGAGCAAAGAGTTTGTTTGTGTACTTGTTATCTTTGTTACCATTTCACTAATAAAATTAAGTATTTTAGAGGGAAGTTTCTGCTGTTACAGACTTATTAAGGAAACATTTTGGTTGGTCATCAGGTTTTATTCAGGCAGCTTTTTTTTTAATTTGAAATGTGGATGCAAGTTAAAATACACCTGTATTATTTATAATATCTAGGAAAAGATAATTTACTCCTTCTCTGGAAGAAATTAGAGTTCTCATAGTACATCATATTTCAGTTCATCTTAGTTTGATTTTCTTAGTTTTGTAATCCTGAATTCGCATAGTTCAGAATGTGTACATGGTTGTGCACAGTTAGTGAAGAAAAATGACTTGGAAAATTCATAGGTAACAATGGCAGCATTAATAGCTAATATATCATATATATGCAGCATATGAAGATAGATTTTATGTGAGTTAATATTCCCTTTTAAAAAAGCTTTGAGAAAGGAGGGGGAAAAAAAAGAATATACACCAAATACACACATTTCCTCCTTCCAAACTGTGTTTTCTTACAAATACTGTATTTTCTGTTCTGCCTTGTAGTACTTTGTAGTTCTGTGATGATAGTTTTATCTCTTTGTATTAGGTGTTTAATGGTTCTCTTCTTTGTTTAAAAAAAAAGAAAAAAAAAGCCACCATTAGATGATTAATGTTTTGTAAAACACCCATCACCACAGAGGGCAGATCATTTTTAAACCAGTACTGGAACAGTACCTCCTTGCTCTGCCACGTTTGTGTGTTTGACCCATTAAGTGTGACTGTCTTCTAGTGGAAGTCCATGCCTTGATCGTATTGGATTTGCATGCTGAGCTGCTGTGTCAGTAGTTTGCTTTTGCACTTCTATGAGTTGATAAAACTAAATGATGGTTTTGAGAACAGTGTAGTTTGTGGTAGCTGTATTGTTTTAGGTGTAATTTCATTTAACTTGGCCTTTGGATTCTGCCTACACATTAGTTGCCTGGTTTTTTTTTTTGTTGGTTTTTTTTTTTTTTTTTTTTTAAATGTCAATTTCAGATAGGTACAACTGAATTAGCTTTAGTTAACCAGCTGGCTAACAGCATCAACCTAGGCACAGCCTGGTTTATGTGATGAGTTGACCATTTGAGTGGTTTACTCCTCTGCTGAAGTAAATTCTGCAGTCTGTATCATGCTCTGTGTTGCTTGCAATTTGTTTGCTGGTGTTTTCCAGCCTAGGTATGTGTAAGGCAATAAATTTAATTTTGAATTCTACTGATCTGTTTGCTAATGGTAGCTTCTCTGGTTTGCCTTCAGTTTGTAATAATTATATTTAGGAATTTCTGTGATACTCTTTTGGTCTAATCAAGAGGTAAAAAAAGTAAAGGCTGCCTTGTATGACAAATTCTTACATGCTGCATACAAGTTTCTGTTACTATTTTCAGTTACTCTTTTTAACATTATAATCACTGAAAGCAGTAATGCCCTAGTGGTATGTATATTCTTTACTCTTAAAACTGAAGCATCTCTGTATCACTCTCTTTTTGTAAGTTTGTAATGAAACATGCATTTTAATTTTGCAAGCCATTCACTTAAAGGAAAAAATAAAAGACAAATCATCTTGTTTCAGTGTGAAAGTGGAATTCTGAGAGTAAAACAATTTCTAAGTACATAAGTTCAGCACAGTGAAGTATACTGCAAATTGGGGCATGCAATGCCTCCAGTTTGACACCTGATGATACTTCAGGTTTTATATAAATGAATGAATTACTGTTTTTGGTGTTGTCGTCATTTTAAAAGCAAGGTTTGGATGTAGTGACACAAATACTGAGAGCTGTAAGTGACTAAACTAATGTAAACCTGTAGATGATTAGTTCAGAGAGGTCTAGTTTTCTCACCAGCAGATAGAGTGCGGATAGGTGAAATTCATAGATATTCTTAATGTTATTACAACCTGAAATTTGATTTTGTTTGCTAATGTCTAAACAGGAAACTTTCCAGCCTGTATGTGAAGTTTATTTTTTATATGGTGAAAAGTGTAATTAAAGTAATACTGAAAGCATTGTATAAAAGGGATTTCTTTTGCCTAATGTCAGATAAATTCAGTTGTGTTTAATTTTAAACTCCTTGACAGTGTCTCTGTATGTAGTATTTATTTTCATTTAAGATTCAGGAATGCTTCATGTATAGGTGAGCCACATCATGGGATCTGAGCACATTAGTCTGGATTTTTCTCAGTAGTCGCTTCAGTGTAAAACAGCTTGAGGCAGTTGTCTGATGATACATCCATACAGCTCCTTTGCCCATGTCTGAGAGCAGTTCTCTTAAGGCTTCAGTTCTGTACTTTTTGAGTAAATTAAGCCATTGAGGATCTATTTATGAATTCCAGTTTTCAAGATGTTTTCAGAAACCAAGAACTCTAAGAAAAATTTGTCGTAGCTGTTTTTCAATTTTTGAGATTAGTACAGGAGTACACTGAAGTAAAAATGAGATTTAGCGGTTTATTTTCTTGTGGAGAGCTGCAGTTTACACGTTTGGATTCACAGCATTTTTTTTTTCTTTTTTTTTTTTTTTTTTTACTATAAGATAAACAAGTGCCAAACTTGATGAAAGGCTTAAGATTGGAGTACAAAATATGTTCTGTACTAACTGTGCAAAGGAGATTTTCTCACATAGAGGTTATCTGTCTTTCTTGGTCAGAAAGACTTTTTATCAGCAGTGGAAAAAGTCATTTGTTCTTACTGTCATTCAGTCCTTGATGTTCTTAGCTGAGTTAAGTAGCTCTTATAATGCAGATATTAGTGTGCTAGGTAGCAAACTGTAACTATTCCTAAAGGATATTTTAATCTAATGACTATAGTAGTATTTTAGTTTTGAACTATTGAGAAGGTTAATACATTGATATAATAACTCAGATCTGCTTCAGCAGATCTGTTATTTACAGTAGAATTATGCAAATGTACTTTTTGTGTTCTTTGATAGTTAAATGTCAAATATATTTAGGGAGTGATAAGGGGATAAAGGTAATGACAGGAAGCAAGCAGATTTCTTAGAAGAGTAAGTTGCTGTACTAAGTAAAACTTTTAGCACAAAGATTTAAAACTGCTGCTACAGTGATGCGTACATCATGGTCTACTTAGAAGCTAGTGCTTCATATATACGTAAATTTCATAATAATTTGATTAAAGGAGTGAGTGATCTGCTCTAGGAACATCAGGAAAGGAATTTAACCTGCAGAGTTAATGTAGCTTATCAGTAGATCATTTCTGGTGTTTTTCTCAGTGATACAGGAGCCATGGTAAGTTTGTTCTACACAGCATGAATCACAACCTGTGCTCAAATGTGCCTGGGTATCCTGTACACTACAGCAGCAAAAATATTACTGCCCCTCCTCTAAATCAGATGTTTTGTTAGTAAAGGAGGCCTTTTAAGTTTAATAAATGTATATCCAAGCTTGTTCCGTGTTAGTAGAATATATTTTTGCATTATTGAAGCAACTATGAAATGGTACTAGTAAAGAAATGTCAACTGCTGCTATTACGTTGTTATTTTTGTGAATAAACTATGTCCCAAAGCATTATTGGTGTCATAGCTCACTTTTACTAAGTACAGAGAGATATACCAAATGGCTATGAAGCAGTTCTGTCTTCTGTTTATTTGTTTTATTTATTATGTCTACATCTGGACCCAGAGACTTTAGCTCTTGTTTGGATTGAAATTGGCAAGAATATTTACTGCAGGAATGGTGGTGAGAAGCTAAGGCCTTTCTGGAAACCCAGCCACCCCAAGAAGCAATGTTTTTTCTTCGCCACAGGAACCTGCCCAAGCAGGCAGACTTTGTCATTTTTAAACAAATGATTAGTTGATAAACGTGGATGTACAGAAGTATACATCAAAATTTGTTTAATTATGTAGAGTTAGGGTTTCACAGGATATTTTAGTATGAACAGTATATGACAATTTGCTGTCACGGGTATTTTCATACTAAAATCCACTGTTCTCAGTGCTTAAGCTTCTCTATCAAGATATAATTTGTATGGACGTGCATTTTAAACTTCTACTTGTTCAATAGGGATCCTGTAATTTTGAGTTACCATGTTTGTAACAAATCGTGTGGCTGGTTCAGCTCTGTCTGATCAGGTGGTGTCATCAGCTGCACTTCATCATGTTTCTCCTTTGAATGAAAATGGGAAAAAACACGTTGAGATGGCTCAGCAGTGGCTCAAAATTCTCTGTTTATTTCATCATTTCCCAAAATAATTTATTCACTGAAACAAACAAAACAAAATCAACATCATTTTTAGAGGAGAACATTGAAAATTAAGTGAAAAAGGGACAGTGCACTTGTTTTAACTGCAGGGAATGGTGGTAGCAGTACCTTGTTTTGAAAATGCTGTCCTTTGTTACTGCAAACATATGCTGGTCCTTAGTCCTGAGAGAGAAATATCCAGGAAGGTTCAAGCTCCTTAAGGCTTTTTGAGAGAATTACAGTGGTGAAACAGAAATTTTGAAGCAGGGGTATATACCGAAATTAGAAAAATAAGTGATAGTGTGTGAAGAATATCTAGAAGTTACACTGTGTTTCAATGCAGCAAAAAATTGAGTGCTGCAGCACTCACTGGGGTATGGCAGTAACTCACCACATGATAGAGGTGGGGCTTCCCACAAACCTACAAACAACACAAACTTGCTTACAACCCACTAAAAACAAACAAACACACAAAGGAACATCTCCCTGCTGTTTACTGCCATGTTGTTCCTTCTCTAATACTCCAACACAGTAGCAATCTGTTAGGAGATAAGCTGCATATGGGTTACAGAGCCTTTTAGCTGTGCCTGAAATAGCTTTGCGTTGACTTTGAAGACATGTACATTTGTTACCTGGTGCCTTGAGCCAAAACCAGGGGACTGAGGCAGATCAATGCTGAAGGCGTGCATTTTGATTGCTCGCAGCTAATTGGCTGATTAGATCTATTTTATTTATTTATTTATTTATCTGTCAGTGAGGGGGAGGATAAATTCAAATGCTTGGGAGCAGGAAGATGCTTTTACATAAGCTATATTAATAGAAGTCTTACAAATCTAAACTATGTAGTCCTTAGTCTATGGGTGCCATACCAACACGCCAAAGAGATAGGAACTGTAAGGTTGGATGGCTGATGTGCCTCTGGGCAGAGGACAATGGTGCCAACGTGACAGCACCACCCATTCACACCCAAAAGATACTGGAACTGCTGGAAGGACAGTCTATGCAAGCATAGGCCCAGAAGGAAAATACATAGCCTGCATGAACACGAGTGCTAGGAGCAGCACAGTCTTTTGCCACCTGTTCTGGTCAACATGTTCTCTGCATCCAAACCTTCCCTTGCATTCCTTGAAGCTGGTATTAACTAAGCCAACAAACAAAACACTGCTGTTACAAAGGGTGCTGTCCTCAGAAGATGAGGTTGTACTCTGTTAGGCCTGTAACGGGCTCTCTATAGTTACTTCTTGATTTGTAGGATGAACTCATCTTTTCGTCATATCTAGACAGCATAAACTGAGTCACAGTATTACAAACAAAAGTAAACTGACAGTTTGCCAGTGAAATACTTGTTTCTAACGTAAGCATCACTGCAATCAAGAAACTAAATCACAGAATCACAGAATTGTAGGGGTTGGAAGGGACCTCCAGAGATCATCGAGTCCAACCCTCCTAAATACGAAAGTATGGAAACAGGAGAGACTCTGATGCTTGAAGAAATGTATGAAATTTCTTTCTATGAATGTCATCAAACCAATTGTATCATTGGGGTTACAAGTGCACACAGAGATGGTCCAGGTGTGGTGAATTTAAGTCTGCTACCATATCTTACATTTGCTTATTTCTCTTAGGCAAACTCCTGAGAATCTTCTTCTCAGAGTTGGACACTAAAAAAAGGTTGAATAGAAGGGTCACATAGCTTTAAACTGGTTTTGCAGAAAGGACTTGTATGCTTTTCTTTTATTGATGTCCCCAGACTTTCTATCTTATACATACACACACACTAGCAATATTAATTTATGTTGAGCTAAAGTATTCTGTAGTTTTATCATTTCCCCCCCCCCCCCAGAATGCTCTAGAGCATGGCTGTCCAACCTTTTGGCTTGTGTGGTCCACACTAATTGAGGAGGAATTGTCAGGGTCACATCTATGAAGGTTGCTCTGAAAGTAATGCCTCCTAATTATTTCCACGAGAACTACACTAGATATAAAAAACACAGTAACACTATTTAACAGAGCAAATTTTCAGCTACAATTTTTCAACAGCCATCACCATGAACTGTGCATTTTCACCAGTGATGAACAGGAACCAGCATGCCATGCTTATAATAAACAGCAGAGGTGATCCAGTGTTGCCACTGCTGGAACACACTACCCACCAGCTCACTGTGCCCACATTCAGTGTTGGACCTCAATAATGTTCACTAGTTCATGAAAGTCAGTGGGTGCCTTTTTTTTTTCTTTTGCTTGGAGGAATTCGTTGACACACCTTTGCTCCATCCACACTTCCGTGTCAGACACCATTCTGTCAGAGTGCCCCTCTGCTGCCATCTGTCACACAACAACAAAACATAATAGAATACTGTTGGGAAGGTTCAACCTATACTGCCGTACCAACAGCATCTGCCTCTGACATCGTGGGCTGACAATAAAACGAGGCATTGCTTTCTGAGCAGCCTTCATAAAATACAGAATACAGTGTGAGTGCGTATAAGTAACAAAACTTAATGTTTATTGTTGCTGTTGTTAAAACATATTTCAAGAAGCAACAAAGCCATAAAACTAGCGGGACGTGACCGTTTTTGTGCAACGAATGGCTCACCCTGGTGCCACGGCAATGGCCGCAGTTCTTAGTGAGGTCTCAGGGCGTTCCTCGGAGATTTGTGATGAAGTTTCACTCTTCCCGCGCTTCATCCCGAAAACAGTTGTTCCCAAACGCAGGTGCCGCCAAAACGCGGTGAAATGAACGCGGCGTGACCGCGAAGCGGGGCCGTTTCTCTGCTACCAGAGGGCTTACAGAAGTCACGTTTTCACTGCACCGCCGTGCCTTCCGTCTGAAAGCTCACGTGCTTATGTAAACTGAGAATCGATTCGCAAACAAACCAAGGAACCGATGACTTTTTCGGCAACCTTGAAAGGCATCCTCAAATTCCCGCATCAAAACGGAACCAGCGGCCGCGTCGTCTTCGTTGCGCGGTCAGCCAACGCACCGCAGCGCACGCACCCCCCCCCCCCGCGCCGGGAGCGGCGCTGCGTGAAGGGACGGCCGAGGGGCGGCTGCGCGCGCGGGGCCGGGCGGGGCGGCTGGGCGGGCGGAGGCGCCGCCATGATGGCGCGGGGCGGGTGCGGCTGTGGGTGGCTCTGGGTGGACGCCTGAACACCTCACCTGTGACCCAGCGTAACTGGAGAAACAGATTATGTGTTCAGTGTGCTATTGCTGTTTAGACGCGAGGAACCAGGACGTGCGGTGTTGGGAAGTTACAATAACGTCTGTACCTGGGTAAATATCTAGGTATGTTTTATAGACATTGATAGTTACTTCTTCCTTTACACAGCTGTGACAGAACCTAAAGCATATTGACATATTATATACATACGTATGTTTTATGTCACATCTGTTCTTATCGACTTCAGTTGATCTGACTTAGTACAGGTTAATTGCAGTTCACTTTCTAATTCATTGCTGTGTTCCTGAAGAGCAGGCTTATAGGAAGTTGATGTTAGACCTGCAAATGGAAAGGTCACTGATCTTCCAGAACTGTTACCTCAAGGAGCTGTTTCCAAGAGACATCATTTCAAGTCAAGATCGGATGCAGATACCTAGTTTTTAAAGAAGTAAACCTACACCTGTTTCAGTCCAGGTGTGAGCCTTCAAGTAACTGTGTGCCCCTTAGTTTCCACTGGTCCATGGCAGGCATGTTAAATTAGCTTTCAAAAACTGCAGGCATGCAGGCACTCTCTGGAAGGGCTTAGCACTTGGCTTGACTATAGCCCTCAAAAGTCACAGCAAACACCTTCCTTTCAAGATAAAATTTAACAGGCTACGCCCTGTTATAAAGCTATATTTGCCTTGTTGTTAACTTTTTTGTTAATAACACCTCTACAGTTAATAATATATCATCTCAGCAGTTGTATGGAATGTGTAACTGTACATCTTCCTTTTGGAAGACCTATAGGCTATCTGCAACCTGGTCTTCCCAGTAGGACAGATACAGGCATACTTCTGCAGCTTATCTCATTGTTCACTGTTTATCTAAATGGCATGGCAGTGTGAATTTTGGTCTACAGAATAAAAAAAACCTCTGTCTTGACTGTCTGTCATTTCAGAAATGTTGATCTTAAGAGAGGAAATTAGGATTATGTCAACTGTAGGAGATTTGCAGAACTATTAATAGAATAGGAGGAGAGGACTCTCTGGTGTTGTTTGTTGCAGTATCAGTTTTGCAGAGACTAAGCCTCACTTCTGCCGTCCTGCTGTCTTACAAGCTGAAGGTTCATAAAAAGAAAACTTTTAAAGTTCTTTGAATTTTCATCTTCCACTTCTAATATAGGCTGTGTACTTTCAGTGTTTAATGTCTGTTTTGCTACTTTTTATTCTGCTTACTTGCAGCTTTTTTTTTGCTCTTTCAAGTTGTGCATCTTCCTTGATTAACTGCAAAAGATATCTGGCTTGCCTAATGTCACATTTTATAACACTGAAAAAATGTCTTTCATGAAGTAGATGATCCAACTGTAGTAAAAACATATTCATTTTATTTTAATACGTATTTATCTGCTGAATTTCTGATCAGTTTGAGACTCCTCCTTTTTTCTTAGTATTCCGTTACTTATAAATGTTGCACCAGAAAGGGATGCTTATGTGGCAATAACCTTCCTAAGAATTGATGTTCCTGTATTTCTAACTTAGAAATTCTCACAATTCAGCAAACTAAAAGGCTAATTTTTTGGTCAGACTAGAATCTGAAGTTCTGTGGGACATTGATAGTGGTAGTACAAGGGGGAATGTTTTTAAACTGAGGCAGAGGAGGTTTAAGTTAAATAAAAATTTCGTGCTGCGTGATATGGTTTAGTAGCTTGTGTTGGCAATGGTGATGAAGAGACGGTTGGACTAGATGATCTTAGAGGTCATTTCCAACCTTGTGATTCTATGATTCTATGATTAGGAGGACATTTTTCACTCAGAGGGCAGTGACACACTGGAACAGGTTGCCCAAGGAGGTTGTGGATGCCCCATCCCTGGAGGCATTCAAGGCCAGGCTGGATGTGGCTCTGGGCAGCCTGTCCTAGTGGTTGGTGACCCTGCACATAGCAGGGGGTTGAAACTAAATGATCATGGTGGTCCTTTTCAACCCAGGCCACTGTGTGATTCCATGATTCTACGATAAATTGATAAATTTGATATGGATAAATGCTGGCATTAACTTTGAATTTGTGGTTTTCAATTAAAAACCAAAGGCAATTCACCACTGAGAGAGCAAGTGCTATCAAGTAAATAAAGCAGTTATTCAAGCTGGTCTGAATCAAGGTAGTTATCTCTCTCAGTGTTTATTTAAAACAAAATAATTACTTTGTGGTAGTTGAAATGGAAGTCCTTAATGGTCTGCATTGTCCTGGACTGACTCCAGTAATTCTAGTTACATCTCCAGTGTCCTGATGACTTACAAGAGGAAAGAGATGCTGAGCTATCCCACGGTAGAAAAGATACTCTGAGATTTCTTTAATTGGCTGGCACATTAAGCAGCTCCTGTTGTATATCTCTTGCCATTTGAGGCCTGTTCTGGTATACTATTTATTTGAGATGACCATGTCTGGTTCAAAATTATATCTGGCTGTTTACATCTCATCATTTTCCAGTGATTGGAACAGATGGGCCTTCAGTGGGCCTTCATGGCCTTCGCTTATTCCTGCTACAGTACAATTTTAGTTCTAGTATGTAGGGACTACTTTTTTTTTCTAGCAACTTGCATGTGCCAGTGATGTGACAGATGGCATAGGACTGCATGTGTCTATTACTTAATCCTCTTGCCCTCCAAAAAGAGTGCCTGCGTGCAAACTGCCAGGTGGAAACAGACTTTCTTCTGTTTTTCAGATAGTGACTGGAATTTTAGGGGGAGAACATCAGCTGAATTGGCCACAAATTCTACTGAAGAAACAGACTATGAAGCTTGCATGGCAGGGAGTATTTACAGGCACTGCTTGTAGCACAGCTGCAGTCTCACAAGTCAGCACTTCAAACTACTCGTGTCTTGCTGCCACTTGCTCTTGTCTGTGAAATTATTTTTGGAAGTCACTGTATGTCCTGAAGAATGGGAAGTGTCCAGAATGTGGCACATCCTCTGTACTTAGTGATTACTCAGTGAAATAATCTTGGATTTCTTCTCAAGTTTTCAGAGTTGTAAAACATGAAATTACCTGATTTTTGTCAGAACATCCCAGTCCTCCAAGGTCAAAATTACTCTTCAATTTATGACCACATCTGGCTAGCTATTTTAGTCTTTCAGTGTGATGGCCCACCAAACACGTAGCTGCAGGTATGGTAGCAGATACCTCCTATGAATCACTAGAAATCTTCCAGCAACCATGTATTTTAAAGGAATGCAAGAATTTAACATCGACTTAACAAGAAATGGTGAATGTTGCTGTTTGCTGTGTACCTTGACTTGAACTGCTATGAGCAAAGTTTAACATTGGCAGTTACTGTTAAAGACCAAGCTTTGGGTTCTGCAATCCATTTCCATTCTAACCATGTACCAAAATTGGGCTTCAACCTGCAGCTAAGTAGTGTATCTTCTATTCTCCAGCCTACCAAGACTTCAGTATGTCCACTAAAAACCTGAAACTGTTCCACTGCAAGTTCCCTAGCCTGTAATGGCTATTCCTGTGCCCATTCTTCCTTAAGATTTTTTTATTACCACTTCAGCAAATTCTTTGATTTCCTCCTGTAAAATTTCTGCCCTTCTCTGAGAACTATCATGGTTTAACCCAGCGGCAGCTCAGCACTACACAGGTGTTCACTCAGTAACCTGCAGTAGGATGAGGGAGAGAATGCAGTAGGATGAGGGAGGGAAATAGAACTCATGGGTTGAGATAAAAACTATTTGCTAGGACAGAAAAGGAAAATGGAAATAAACATGTGATTATAACTGTTAATTATATATGTATTATTTTATTATATAAATATATATATTTATTTAGGGACATGGTTTAGTGGGCAATATTGGTGGCAGGTAGATGGTTGAACTAGATGATCTTACAGGTCTTTTCCAACCTTAATGACTCTATGATTCTATTATATGTATATATATATGTATATGCCTCCACAGTGCAGTCACTCACCACTTGCTAACCAGCACCCATTTCATAGTACAACAGCCTGCCTGATATCTATGCAGTATCTCACCACCCGCTGACCAATGCCCAGCCAACCCCCAAGCAGCAACCACTCCTGGCCACCTCCCCTTGGCTTTCTGCACGATGTCACATGATATGGAATACCCTGTGCAAAACTCAGGCCCCTTTCCTCTGCCGCACCCTCTGCCCCCACGCCATCATGGCGGTGACTCTTCTCAGCAATAACCCAAGCACTGCTGTGCTTTTAATGCTGTCTCAGCCGAAACTAGGACAGGATGGGTGATGTGAATGACAGTTTCTAGAACAGCAGGTTGTTTTCAGTTTTATCAGTCAAACTGGTGCTTCTGCTGTAGAAACAAAATAGACAGCAAGTGTGTAATTTGTGCTAGGGGCAAGCTATGTTCAGAAGTGACTGACGCAAACCTCAGACTCAAAGTCCTGAGTTTTATTATCTACTGTCCTACAGAGCTCAACAGTACAGTGACTAAAACACAGTTAACATAATCCAAGCAGTGCAAACTCAGTTCTTTAAGGAAAAAAAATCATTGTGCAAGAAGAAAATAAGTAAACCAAGACCCTGCAAGACATATCCCAAAGCTCAAAGCTCTGAGACAAGTATCTCGTAATTGGAACGCTTTAATTAAATGATTTGTTACTTTACAATTTTTATAGCAGTAGCTGGAGTTGATTCAAGTCGATGGGCTTCTCCTGTACTTTGCCTTCAGAGGACTGTTCAAGTGCAGTTGCCCTTGTGCTGTAAGGTGGCTTTTAAGATTGTCAGAGTACTGACAAAGCTTTGGTTTTTAGCAAATTTATAACATTCGGTGGTTCCTATTATTCTATTTGACAGTTAATACAGAGGGGAAAAAAAACGCTCTGGAATATTGTGATTACTGCAATCTGCTGTTCTAGGCTGAGTGACTTTATTTCCCATATCTAAAAAACACTGTCATGTTTTTGAGTGCTGTCTAGTTACTGCTCTGATCTACCCTCAAGTGTAAAAAATGTGTAAAAATGTATCTCTGTGTTCATTCTATTCATACATTAAAGTATGCAAGAAAAAATTGATTTACTCTCATTACCAGAAAAAAGCAGCATATTGACTTTGCTGTTTTCAGGTGCTAATTGACTCACTACTGTTACTATACTCTTTTTAGTCACTGCTGACTCAGTAATGTGCCATGACTTGGCATCCACAGATCTCTTTTTCTGTTACCTAGCTTTTGAGACACTTTAGAAATATGAGAAAAACTGAGAAATGTGAGAACGAGAAGAACTTATGTTCAGGAATGTAAATGTCAAAGCAATTTTGTTTTGCACCTTCGTCACTCTTTTTCTGCGCATCACGAATTGCACAGCTGGCAGTAAAGCAGTTATTTAGCCATAGGCCTTATCTAGGCTCTATGCATATCTTACCCACTTAAAAGGTGTCACATAGCCAGATGGTACCCTTTGTTACATCAACACTGTGAGAATTCACTTACCTCCAGCATTCACAATTTTTTCTTCTTTTTTGTTATTGTCCTATACTTGGATGCTGGTTTTTTGTTAAACCTTGTACTTGTGCTCAATACACAGGCCATGTTAGAGAATAGATATTACATTCATTTCTCTGTAAATAAGAAATACTAGATCCTTGTAACCCTGCAGTATCTTATCCCATGCTATAAATCACTGTGCCTGTGTGCCATCCAGGCCTGCAGTCAAGTGTTTAAGCTTTTATAATGTCTAAACTCTCACTAATGCTAACTCTGGTCATCTGGAGCAATTTCTGTATGCTGCCTAAAAAACCCCAAGATATATTCAAAATACATTGGCGTTTATGGCCTTGAGCCCCCGTGTTTGCAATTACACTTTTCACGTAACACATCTTGACAATAAAGAGCATATAACTGCAACCAACTGAACTGAAGTTAAGAGTATAACCAGCTGAAACCACTTGAACACAGTATTCTAAATAAAATGAAATATCTTGCATGTATGTTACTAGAGGCAGTATTCTGCAGGTTTTTTACATCTCTATATGCACTTGTATTTTTAGACAGCTACCCCTAATCTGAGGACACAACACTCCGTGCCTCCTAGTCCACGTCCCTTTTTGTCTAGGTAAGACTGTTTATCAAGTATACTCTTCATAATGGTCTCCACATAGAAGAGTCTTTTCTTTTCACTTAGAGATGTCAGTCTAGGGAACATCCAGTGCTTAGAAATTGATAAACTTCTTTCTTCATGAAATAATCTTAATAAAATGCTCCACAGAATAGAGATGACAGTAACAAACTTCTACAATAACTGCAAACCATTAATGCCTATGGAATTTTTGGGTGAGAGAGAAGTCCCTGTAAGCAGTTCAGATCAGTGCGTTGTGGAGATACATGATGCAGTCACATATAAATCATACAGAGGCGCTGATATATTTCAATGGCATCTTCTCTATGCAAAGCTTGGGGAATGACTAAATGAACTAGCTATTCAGCTCATTAATTTTGTTCCACAGTTTTTGTTATTGTATACAAGGTGAAATAGTATCTGCAACCTCATCACACACAAGAATATAAATGGATTTCTGTCTGTGTAGATAAACATAAGAAGAAATAGCCTTAATGCAAGTAAAACTTTGGTAATAATAACACTTGTTACCATCTTTTCTTCATCAGGATTATTCATCTAAGTTCCATAGATGTGTAAGCATCATTTTCTATTCCTAAATTCAAGGCATCCCACTATTTTGTTCATTCAACTAACTAGAGAGCTTTGTCATGGTAGGTGGTTTTTGTAGGATTTTTACTGAAGAACATTATTGTTATATCTGAAAACCAGATCTTACACTGCTAATACTAAGTAGCAAGCTCTTCTGATCACTAGAAATTGTTGTTTTTAGACTAGACGACTAGAAATAGTTTTCCTCAGACCAAGGGGTCTGAGGAAGGATGCCCACTGAACTAGAGCACAGTTCTCATCACAAAGTCACTGTCTTATATGCTCTTAATGCCCTGCATTCATGTACCTGAGGTTTTGAAAGTTGAATTTTTCAAGATTCCTCAGTTCAAATCGACTTTTCCCACCGAAGTTGGTCTAGGTGGCAAAAATACTACCTGGCTTTGTTTGAGGTAGTCCTGGGGAGCAAACAAAACTTGATGTTCAGTTTGTGTTGGCTTACTACTTAGTTCCATTTCCAGGTGAGGATGAGCAGGTCTTGCAGGCAGCTTCACTGTCAGACTCATCAGAGCTTTCTGGCTGCACTCCATGCTGGTATAGTCACTCAAGAGGGGTACCGTAAAGGAAATTATTCCATCTTTTTCATTTGTAACTGTTTTTTCAGGGATTTCTTTATGTATTATATTTATGCCTATATTATTGCTAGGTTCTTCTGACTCTCTGATGTCATGCTTGCTGTCTTCTCTGCCATCTGTAAAGTGCTCTAACTTCAAAGATGCCTTTTCCTCGTGCTCTATGACATAAAGACTGGTGGTATCATTGTCTGGCAGGGTTCGAAGCAGTGATTTTGAAATGGGTTTCCAGTTACTCTGCAAGGAAAGACAAGAAGAAATTGTAACATTGGTATAATACCTTGGCAAAGTGAAATTGTCAGTATATTGAAATAAATGCCAAAAGAACAAAGTTAAGAGGTAACTTCCATGACGTGCACTTCCATTATTCCATTTATTATGATCAGCAGCCCTAACTCTTTACTAACTAATCTAAAATAAGTTCTATACAAGAACTGATTTTTTTAATGTATGAACAGTATGCATTGGTTGTAATCTTTCCAGCTCCCAGGACCAGCGTGATCTGACAAAGCATGACAAGGATCTGTTCCTGCCTATCGTATCCTGAATAGTCACAACACCAAAGCATGGTCTGTGCCAGCCCTTGCACACAGACATTAATCTTCTTTAGTCCAGCTGTAGGCTCACAACCTTAAATTGTGACAGAAGCCCCATAGCATCTACTCCTCATCAGCCACAGCACTGAACCATGCCCTCATCCTATCTCTAGTCTGACTAATGTGCAGGGAGATTGCAGCTCCTACAGGAAAGCAAACTTCTTGGTTGCTATTAAACAAGAAAAGCAAAAAGGCAGATTTCAGGCTTTTTTGTTATACAAAAGAAGAAAAAAATACTTATCTTCATCTAACCTCTTGATTATGAATAGCCTGTCAGTATCTTCATTAATGTCATTGCTAGTAATTTTGCTCTATTGTCTTAGATTTTGACAGTGCTGGGCTGTAGATACTATCTTGAAGCTTCTCTTCTGATCTTTAATTGTACACTTGCCTCTTCCTATGTGAATGTGTCATTTTAAGCTCTCCAAACTCTGACTTCAGCTTAGCTTGACAATGACATGCTCTCATCAGCTTAAATCTTAGAAACAAAGAAGTGACATATTTGTATCTCTATCCATCAGGATACATCAAGAAATATGTATTTCACTTGATTTAGGCTTATTTAGGCTAACATTCCCTTGTCCTAAATAAACACAAGTCTGCTTTGCCATAGCTTACAATGTTGGCCTGAGAAACTAGATCTACAAGTGCCAAACTAAGTTTAGGTCTGCCAGGAAAATCAAAATTATTTTAAAAGGAAACAGCACAAATTCCTATTCCAAAAACATAATGGTTAGCAGTCTGAGACTTGGGAGGTAAACTGAGTTCTACTGGAGGAAGGACTTTATCAGGTACCAGCAAAAGAGGAGCAGAATCACGTATTCTAGCTATTTTCCAGGCACTTTGTTAGTCCTGAAATTCGAATAGCCTTACCAGAACATACAGGAATTCTGTGGGTAGGGAAGGTTTGAAGGTGCTCTTGAACTATGTTGCCTCTTGACTAGTAGATGCCTCCTCAGATAGCTACCAGCTAACAAGCTAAAGCCCCAGAATTTCTGCAGAAGGATGCAGGGACAGGGAGGTGAAGACTGGGCTTCAGAAAACACTGTATGCATTACCTCTTGTGAATTCCACTTTTGTGGAATTAGGCCACAATGTGTTACTTTGTATAACTTGTACTTAGTAATCTGTTCCAGTTGTTGAAAAGGGACTAGGTATAACTGAACTTGTCCCTCTCAACAACTTCACCCATTCAACATTTTCTTGTTCTTTTAACAACAGTTCATTTAAGTGTGATCTAAAGTGTTTTCAAAGGGAGTCTGAGGACCTTTATTAAGCCAAAAGATGTATACAGCCTCTGCCTAGACAACAACCTTCCCATTTGTGTATTTCTGATACAACCCTAGCTTCCCAACTGTTGGAATGAGACTTATGTTAGGATGAAGTGTGAAAACAGTAATAGCTAGTGATAGTGATTAACAAGCAGGTAAGACTTTTCTAGTACATTGTTTTCACACCGTTGGAATTGTACTTGCCATATCTTGGATTGCACTGCTCTTTCTTGGATTTGGTACACTGGACCAGCATGATATTTTCAACCTGTGAACAAATATCCTAAGTTTATTGACAGGTTAAATAAATGGCATTTCCTGTGCATTTAAATTAACTGCTGTATCTACATCTTATTGGTATTTTCATGACCATCAAAACAAGATGCTCTAAGTGACTATTAAGCATGATGGCAATCAAAAACTCTAGGCCAAACTTGTTAGATTATGTTGAGATGGTGAGTTAGTATCTTTGTTTAAGGACAAATTAATTGTGACACAAGCTGGCAATGTTGTGTCTTCCTGTAGTTTTATTATCACATATTCCTAATTCATTATCATTTCCACAAAAATCTCTATATTCTTTGAGGACCTGTAGGATGACTTTTGTTTTAGAGAGTATTTTCTCCTTTCTACATAGTTTAGTTTTCCTTAAGGAAAAAAAAAAAAAAAAAAAAAAAAAGAAAGCTACATTTTTCTTTACAATCACGCATCTGGTCTGGAGAAAGCTCTCCCTAGGATCTGCAGTCTGCAATGGAATGTGGAGAGCAACGTGGGTACTATTCTTTTCTCACAGTATGAGTTCAGCCCTTTCTGGAAGGAATTATAGTATCTCACCATTTCATCTGACACAAACATACCATCACTAGTTTGTTTCTGCCATAGCAGTAGTGTAAGTGATAATTTACTCTAAAATGCTGCAAAATCAAAAGCCACTGTTTGTTTCAAAGCTTGATCCTCCCAGAGGGAAGTAGAGCATGGCTCAGAATGGTGCCATACTCATCAGTTTCAGGTGGCTGTCCTCAGCCCTCTCATAGGCTTTTCTTTCCAGCTCCTTTCTTGTTCCTAGGGCTCAAAACCACAAAACTGACAGCTGGTCTCTAAGCAGTCTGGTTGTTACCTTCACAGGTACATGCAGGCCTTGGAGCCTGCTCCCTGCACCGCTTTTGACAGCTCTGGGGAGAAGAAGCTGCCTTTCATCCCCTGTGAATGGCACAAAGCAAGGGCTACTTGTGAAGGAGCATCTCTAGAAAGCAGGGACATTGAGCAGCTCTGGCAGAAAGGCCCCACTTTCTCCCTCTCTAGTGATCAGGATGAGGTAAGGGTCTTTCTCCTCCTTCTTCCTTTCCAAGAGGACAGGCCATGATGGTGGCACACCATCTCTCCTGTCACCCCAGGTCGCTGTAGAACATCCCTCAGCACTTTCCCTCTGAGCTTCTCCCTGCCAGCAGCTGCTGTCAGAGCTGTACTGTGGGAGCTCTGGGCAATGACTCATATCTACATGAAAAATGTCAGCACATTTATGAGAAACAGCATGAGGTTATCTAGGCCATCACCTTGCCTCAGCACTGACTTCAGTGTTGTCTGGTCTTAAAGTCAAATCTAGACTTCATTAGATGTCAAGTACTTCGTTAAGGTAAAGCCTAAGGCTGTAGTTTATCTGATCTCCTCACTGACCATGTAAAGATAGATTTTGTAACTGGTTAGTCCCTTTTTAAAGGCTTCCTATTCATCATCTGGAGCTGGTGCTTTCTAAAGGGAGAATGAGGTTAGGTGGCATCCTAGGTCATCATAATAGTAATCAGAATGGTTGTATGCTACTAAGTTTATGAGAAAAGTATCAGAATCAGTTTGCAAGCCATTTTCTTTCAGTGTTAGTATACGGCCCTCACTGCACCTCAGATTAATTTGATGGGAAGACCACTTCCCTCATCCATATCTTGCAGGCACCCTTGTTATTCTCTTTTCTTCCTACTCATCCATTTCTTCTCATTATTTTCACATGTGAGTAATTTGTACAGTAAAATCTAAATGTGCTTAGAGGAAAATGCTTTGATTGCAGCATTTATAGGTGTACTGGTGGAATTTCCTCCTGCATTTCCATAGGAAAGACATGACCATCAGTTGGGAATGAAAGAATAAACTGATTAAATACACCATTGTTTTCTTATCTGTAGCCCATTTTCTCGTGGGATAAATGATTCTAGTTCTTACCACGGGTATGTGAGACTGGAAGTAATCAGTTAGTTAACTCTATCAAAAGCAGAATGCTATAGTTTTTGACAAAGTATTTAAATAAGCTTGTTACTGGTTTGTAAATTCTCTCACTGTGTAAATGTATGGGGTGAGCTTTTTTCCTTGTACTTTTAAATTGATTTGCTTTTGATGACCAAAAAAAGGCACAGTGCTATGAAAATCAGAGTTAAATAAAAGGGAGTTATTGTTAATAGCATTAGTCAGTATTCACTTCTTACCTCTTAAGCATCAGAATACATGTCATAGGTGCAAAAACCAGAGCAAACATGCTGAAACAAAGGCCAGTCATTAAACCTTCAAATTCTCCTTTTTCTGATGGGAAGCAACAAAAAGACTGACTCAGACTTGTGCTATCAAGTATACAGAGACGCTTTGATATACTTTAAACATGAGTCAGACTTAACTCATATTCTGGGATTCCTGTTCTGTCCAATTGATAATGTGTTGAAATGACTTGAGAGTCCATATCCTAACTAACCACATGTGAATACAATATATAATTATAAATATTATATATATAATTGAAATATATATATACATATATATAATATATAATACAATGCCTTAGCCTATTGAGGCATCTGTGAAACAAGCAAATTCTTGCCAGTGAATGATAGAACATATTAGATAAAAAGGACTCTAGTTATCAGAAAACAGAAGATTTGATCAACAGCCACAGTAGAAAGACTGACTTTCTTTTTACAAAAAAAGAACGTTTTGGCTGAGGTATCTAACTGCAAACCAGCTTTATGTGATCAAGATTTTGCCAAGAGCAAAGACAACTGAACTTCGTAAGTCAAAGCCAGATTATTCCGACTACTGAAACCTGTGATAAGAGTTTGCAATAAATAAAGACAAGTTAAAATAATTAACATGAAAACAATCACAGAATGTTATGAAGATGAGGTACCCTAGTTAAATCTTCTCTGCATGTTAGGTAAAGAAATATAGGCAGAGTTTCATGATACACAGTTCATCAGTAGCAACTGAACAATTTTGCCTTTGTTATCAGTGAACCAAGAACTGAATAATAAATCCTGTGCATGAGCACTTCGTTATTCCTTGAAAAGCAGGGAAAAGAGAAAGGGTGTAGAATAATACTTTGTGTAATGGCATATAAAGCCAAGATTGCTGCTGGGCAACACAGTAGCATGCAGATTCCACAGTACCATATTTTAGAGTACTGAATTGTGGTGAAAAAGATGGTGATCCTTCTCCAGCTTTAGTGAATCCTGAAATCTCTACACGGTAGATGGTCTTTTCCTTAAGTCCAGTAAGATGGTAACTTGTAGTAGAAGAGTCGATGCTAGCAGCTGAAAACACAAGAGTGGTTAGAGAATGGGGCAGTGAGATGATTTCTATTATTTGAGTCTGTATCTGTGTAGTTGACTAGGAAAAAGGCAAAATTCCTATGTCCTGATCCACACGTCAGAAGCCACAGTATGCAGATTTTCTTTGGGTGGGTGTAAGATTCTTCAAAATACTTACATGCATTTGGCTTTCAGATGTAAAAAAGCATGAGATCCTAACACACCAGGATATTTAGGTGATAAATACGGTAGGCTGTGTTTAATAGGATATATACCTGACATGCTGTACTATGGTTTCATGAAAACCCCTTGTTGTTGGAGTTGAAATAAGGACATGGAAAGAGCAAAGCACCTGAACTGCCTCTAAGCAATGACTGAATGGTAGTTGCAAGACAAGACCTTTGCGTTACCCTCACTGCCATAATGAGTAGTTATTCATATCAGTCAGTGTCAGTACCATTATTTTGGGTTCTGTACAGAAAAATGTCCATATATTCAACTTCATCTGCTTTTTAGAATTTTGATCTCAATCCATTTTTTCTGATGCTGTGATGACTTTTCCACCAGTTAGAATAATCAGTGCAGTAGAACACCTTAAACTTGGCAGAAATTATTTTTCAAGTTTGCTATTGAGAATCTGAGATCTTAGAAATGTTACTGTAGCCTGCAGGTACCCTAGAATTCTCCAGTAAAATTATTATTCCCATCTGGAAAACATGGGAATCAGTTGTGTTACTGTTGTACTGATCATTAGGGGTGAGTAAAAAAATTAAGTTCAGCCTTGTGGACTCCCTTGTGTCTCCTCTTCCACTCTCTGATAGGTACCCATGGTGAAGTAGAGCTCCCTGAATTCCCTGTCAAACTCAGGGAAGCTAACTTCAGGGAGCACAGGGCTGTAAACTTCAAGCTTCTGTTATTTTTTGTGGTCTTCTGAAGACATACACCAATAAGACCTATAGAATCCTTGTTTTTCTCCTTTCTCAGGCCATAAGTGCTGTTTGTCTTCCATAACATGTCTTTAATTGTATTTAAAAGTCAATATGTACAAAATTAATGCATTATTGTTTATGGTATGTTTAACAAAAGAGATAAAAGTAGTGGTTATTTTCCCCCAAACTTACGTAGCTTGAGCTTGCAGCTGCATAGCTATGAGCTTTATTTCAATGTGTAGAAGGTTTATCTTTTGTAGTTAAGCAATAAATAAGGCTATCAATTAAAGAAAATGTTCTAAAATTTATAACCATGTCTTTCAAAACAGGTAAGAAGTATGAAAAAATTTACAGCAAATAGAATTTAAAAAAAATGCTCAGAGCCAAACCTAGCTGAATTGCAAAGAAGCATAAAAGTATTGTGATTGAAATCATAAGACCTCAGAAATACTAAAAGATATATCTTCCTTTCAGTGTTATGGGGAAATTCTATTGTTGTCTTAAAACTGTATGTTTTAAGGGAATTTTTCTTACCAATATTTAATCTGAGATGTTCCTATGAATACATATAATTTTCTTGAAGTCATCAAGAGCAGAAAAACCCTAACCAGAAACTGATCTTTGGAAGCACTCTGTTCCCAGGGAAATCTGATTCAGTAGTGTGCTTTTAATTAATGCACATTAATGGCTCTGTATGAAAAAATTTCTGTCGTAACACTGAACTACTGCTATGTTCTGAGCAATGGAGACTTACCCAGAAACTTTTTCATTGATGAATCTGTGTATTTGATTATGTATCCCTGGAGAAAGCCCATACAGTCTTCAGCAGATATTTGAGACCACTTCACAAATGCAGAATGCTTTGTGATATTTAGAATTGTTATATTAGTGGGTCCTATCCTAGGAACTTAAAATTCAGAAAATAAGATCCGCATTAACATTAATGCTGTAGACATATATGACTGAAACCTAGCTGCTACCTGGGGAGATCTTTACTTCATTCTAGTTGTCATAAGTACAATATAAAGGGTGGAAAACAAAAGAGGAATACATACAGTCTTCCATACAGTAAAGCACTCAGATATTAAGAAATGCCCAAGAAGGTAATCTTCACTATCATTATCTCATCATTAACTCTATCATTAACTCATTACAAACACTTCAGCAGTCAGGGTTGTATTAATTTCAATTTGTGATATAAGACATCATTGAATTTCTATTGGGAAATCTGACTTCAGTTACAGTTACATTTGAGCTACAAGGAGTAATAACTCAGGTGCCCCCTTTCTGTTATTTTTGTAGTGTCATGTGTAATAACAACATTTTAATGGATCTGTCACTAAGGAAAAGCATTCAGGTCATTCCTTGCCAGTGTATAACTTCTAGAACCAAAGGCAATGCTAACTATACGAGCATGTTAAATCACCTGGAAAAGAAACATGTTGGATTTTTTTTATTTTTTATTTTTTTGCTGCAGATAGGAAATGAGAAGAAATATAAGGAACATAAATATATAAAAAAGAGGAGTACCTCCTTCAACTGAGTAAAAGTGGGTTACTCCAAAAGTCTTTTCATGTCCTCTGAAACTTTCACACTGACACACATCAGATGCATGCACCATGATTTTGTACAACTTATATGGATTAATATTGTCTGGAAAACAAACAGACGTATTTCAGTGCTTACTGAAAAGTTATCATTGAAAAGGAGGAGGAAGAGGTAAAACAACCTCACAGTTTTTTTGCATAGATCGTATAAATTCCTGTGCCTCAAAGCATAGCTTAAAGATATAGTCCTTTACAGTGAGCATAAAAGGTATGAATCCTTTCTCACTGACCTTCAGTACTTTACAGAAACTATTTCAAAAGTAGAACAAGATGTAGCTCTGGTTTGTTTTTAAAAGATGCCATGTTTTCCCAAAATCCACCTTTGGGAAGCTTGAACAGCTGTACAAAAAGCAGTGAACAAAAATAAGTTTACACATCTTAGTTCAAATGAACAATGTTTCTCCCAGCCAGCATATTTAAAAACATGCAGAACAGTAGATGTAACGTGACAGTGCAGATATTGCAGGACTGAGGAAAACGCTGCACTTACTTACATAAATCTGAACTTAAGTGTTCTGTACTATACATAAAAGACAGTTCAGAATGGTGTCTGCAAGAGTCACTTATGTGATTTCAATAGAGGTTTTGGATGACTGTTCTGTAAACTGATCTCCGCCGGCAACTTTTCATACCCAGATTTGTAGGTACAGGAGTTGAGAGTTTGTGCTTTGACAGCACAGCTGTGGGGACAAAAAATAATACAGAGGAAAGTATGCAGCAGAGAAGATTATATTTGAAATTAGGGACAAGAAATACTTTTATTTGTTCCTATGCCACTGTGTTAGCCAAAAAGTAGCGTATAGGCCTGCCTGAATTTGGGAAAGGAGAGACTTCTTGCCAGCAACTGCAGTTCAGCTACATTTCTTGCCCAGATGTGACTAGAAGAATCCTGCTGAAGGATCTTTATTTTCCCTGCTTTGGTGTTTCTTAAAAGTAGATGTTATCTTATTGTTGGATAGGGTACACTTAGCTGGATCCTTGGTTTGCTCTTAAAAACAGTATGAAAATCCTTCCCTCCCCAGCCAAAAATAACCAGTAAGTGAAATGGTGCCTGCATGAGATGTGGCTGTTGCTTTTACCTAACGTGAAATTTCCAGCAGCTGTAGCTACTATTTTCATGCGCATATCCTCTTTACGAGTGCCCCAGTCAACCACAAAACATTTTGGACTGTATTCTGGATTCCAGGTGACAACCACATTATTTCCATGAGGCTTAACATTAATTTGGCCAGGCAAATCTGTAAACAAATATACCATTAGATATGAATTAAAACGAAAGGAGACTGTCCCTTCCCCATCAGTGTTTTTCTGTCTTTTTCTCTGATTCATCTGAAGATTCTTCATTAAGTAGTTATCATGTTGATGACCACACAGTAATACCTACTCTTTTATGTCATTAAAGGAAATTTAGCAACTAGCACTCTGCAATAGACTCTGGGACCTCCAGTGTTAACTGCTGTTCAGGACCTTTAATTTCTTAAAGGGGAAATGGCTGCTCCATGCCTCAGGCAAGGGATGGCTGACACTGCTAAACAATCTCCTGAGAACTGCTATTAACTGCTATAGGCAGAACAACTGTGTGATCACTCTTACCTGGCGGAGGAGAAGGAGCTAATTACATTTTGTAGCTGTGTAACTTAGTGTCATTCTTGCAGAAAATGCAAAATTATTTAAAAATTCTGTTGTTTTTTGAGACAGATTATTAAACTAGAGAAGACTTCTTAAATGAAACTTATATAGAAGAAAAACACCCTATCATGCGGGGTAAGAACTGAATCTTACGACAGACAAATTTCTGTATTTCATTTATTCTGAAAACCATTGTAATAGAGTAGAATTTAAAAAAAAAAATCTGTACATTTTCACAAGAGTTGTGCATGCTGAGAAGGAATTTGTCCTGGGAACAAACTTAATGTAATATTTTCCCAGTAATTCACCACAGGTATAGTGAGCCCGCCTGTATGTGAAACCAAATCTAAAACAGATGTCTGGAGAAAGCCATGAAAGACAGGCTGATATCTAATAAATCTGTGGTTCTTAGATGAAGAATGTCTTGGAGAGATAGCATCACGTATTGTATTAGAAAAGAGCTAAAGCAATCAAATGCAAGCAGCAAAAATAAACTACTAGTAATTTGCAGGCGAAGGAGAACAGAATGAGAGGCGCGTTAGAAAATTCTGGAAAAGTAATTGTTCGCAGCTGTTTGATCCTTGCAACAGTTGTGAATGCTATAGCTTGATTTAAAAAAACAACACAAAAGGCATTCCCAAGGAAAGTGAGAATCTTGTATTTAAGTTGCTGTAGCTCAAGATTATAATAAATAAAACTAGCTTATACTATAATAAGATCATTGTATAATAGTCAGAATTAAAAATCCTGTAGTTTCGGATATCAGAAAGCTTACATCTTCATTGGAATAGGATGTACACATCCTACCTATTCTTTCTTTCATGTACCAGCGGGGATAAATCTGTGTTACCAGTTATTTAACTCCAAAAGCTTTTATTTGCACATAATTCTGACAACTTTGTTTAAAAGGCTGGAATCTACTTAATTTTGAGTACACATCATAAGCCTTTCTAGATGGATCTAACATATTGCTATTTCTCTAACTTGAGAAAACAAGAAGTGGTACAAGAAATGTTTAATTGCTTGATCTGTTGGTTAATTTCCAGCAAAATCCTTTCTTAAGAAATAATCAGAATCATAGAATCACAGAATCATAGAATGGTTTGGGTTGGAAAGGACCTTTAAGATCACCTAATTCCAAACCCCTGCTGTAGGCAGGGACACCTCCCTCTAGACCAGGTTGCTCAAAGCCCCATCCAGCCTGGCCTTGAATGCTTCCAGGGAAGGGGCATTCACAACCTCACTGGGAAACCTGTTCCAGTGTTTCAGCACCGTCACAGGAAAGAATTCCTTCCTGATATTTAGTCTAAATCTACTCTTTTCTGGTTTAAAGCCATTTCCCCTCATCCTGTTGCAACATGCCCTGATAAAAAGTCTCTCCCCAGCTTTTCTGTAGGTTCCCTTCAGACTGCCAAAAAGCTAGTCTAGAGATTGCTTATAAAACTTTTCCACCAGTCAGATCAATAAATGATAAGTACCTGTTGCAGAGAAATCTGGGACGGTGTAGATGGTTTGTGGAGATTGTCCAGCTTTGTTATAGGCAGAAATATGAATCCTATAGTAAGCCATAGAGATATTTAGAAGAACCTTTCTGTCCTTTAGAATGATGCGATTTGGTGAATCCCAGCAACTGTTGGGTATTCTTTCAACATCAATGTAGTATCCAATGGCGTTCTCACTTTGCATTACCTAAAAGAATAAAAAGATTATTATTCTATAAATGTTATTATGTCCTGTGTTGAAAATTAAGAGCAATGGAATTATAGAAACAAAATATCATTTTTAATATTGGGGATAATATCATACTATTTCAATTAGATATCAGGAATCAGTGAAGCAGACCATTTTCTTAATATTAAAAGCATTCTTAAATTGAAAGGATTTAAACACAGGATTAGAGGTTTTGCTTAATTGGAATCTTAGTAATGTGTATCCAATTAGTAATAGCAGCACTGAAGAAGCAGCAATGTTCTTTACACTTCATTGGAACATATATCCATCATAATTAGAAGCTTGAAAGTTAATGAGAGGTGTTCAATTGCAATTTATGCCTCAGGGAATGTTCATCTACTAGGCTGTTAATCGTCTGGTCTCTTTGAGCATAAATGCTGGTAATGATACTACAACTTTGAAATGTATATTCATTGATAGAAATTTTTAGGTGGTGATTCAGCCATTATTTTATTGTGTTAATCTTCATGAGAGATGAGAAAATTAGTGCACGAAAATGGAAATTACTACAATTTAGTTAGAAATAGAAATAAAAACATAAAGCCTGGGGATTCTCCGACACTTGATATCAAGGGTGGTTATTATTTCTTGGTCACCTTGGCGCAGAATTAATAGTGTAAAGCTAACACAAAATTAGGAGAGTTTCTTAATGAAATAATTGGATAATTTCAGAGTAACATAGAGAGGATGACATCTAGTAAACTATACTACTAATACTGCTAATGCTGGAAGCTCTTAAAATGGAAACAACAGAAGTTTTTCTCAAGATACTGAAGAAAGAATTGATCCCACTGTTTGAAGCTCTGATGAAGCTTCTGGGGGAATAATGTCCACTAATCAGATTAGTGTCCCCTAATCCTCTAATCGTTGCTCACCAATGCGGAGGAGATCATTAAAGGTGTTAAGGATGGAGGCAGCCTGGGCTGCAGGGACCATGCCCTGGTTGAATTCGTGATTTTGAGGAATGTGGTCTGGTGAAGACTGGGGTCAGAACCCTGAACTTTGGAAGAGTGAACTTTAAGCTGTTGAAAGAATTGTTGGCCAATTGTTGGGATGCTGTCCTTAAAGACAAAGATGTTGAGGAGAGCTGGCTACTCTTCAGGGATACCTTCCTGAGAGCACAAGAGCTCTCCATCCCTCTGAATAAGAAACCAGGCAAAGGAGATAGGAAATGGGCATGACTCAGCAAGGACCTGCTGGGCATATGAGAGCAAAGAAAGGTGCGTACAAGCTCTGGAAACAAGGCTGTGTCACCTGGGAAGAATACAGGGATGCCGTCCATACTTGCAGATGTGGGGTCAGGAAAGCCAAGGCACAGGCAGAACTGAACTTGGCAAGGGATGTGAAAAACAATAGGAAGACATTCTACAGGTACATTGGCCAGAAGAGACAAGCCAAAATGAGTGTACCTCCTCTGGTAAATGTAAAAGGAGAACTGGCTTCAACAGATGAAGAGAAGGCTGAGGTACTGAATGAGCTCTTTGCCTCAGTCTATACTGGCAGCCAGGATTCTAATATTTCTCATGTTCCTGAGCCCTACATCCCTAAACCTCTAGGTGGGGACTGGGGTGGTAAATCCCCCCCCTGCCACTGTGAGGACAGAGCAAGTACGAGACCACCTCATGAGACTGAATGTGTACAGGGCTATGGGGCTGGATGGTGTGCATCCCAGGGTTCTGAAGGAGCTGGCTGAGGTTGTTGCTGAGCCGCTCTCCATCATATTTGAAAAGTCATGGCTGTCAGATGAGGTCCCAGATGACTGGAGGAAGGGTCACGTCACTCCCATTTATAAGAAAGGGAGCAAGGAGAACCTGTGGAACTACGGGCTGGTGAGTTTCACCTGTGTACCTGGGAAGATCATGGAACAGATCCTTCTGCATGTCATGCTTGATCACATGAGGAATGAGAGTGTGATCCTAGACAGCCAGCACAGCTTCACCAGGGGAAGGCCGTGCTTAACCAATCTGGTGGCTTCTATGATGGAGTGAAGGCATTGGTGGACAAAGGGAAGGCGGTCAATATCATTTAACTGGACTTGAGCAAGGCCTTTGACATCGTCCCCCATCACATCCTTATCTCCAAATTGGAGGGATGTGGATTTGATGGGTGGATCACTTGATGGATAAGGAATTGGTTGGAAGGCTGCAGACAAAGAGTGGTGATTAATAGTTTTATGTCCAGGCGGAGGCTGGTAACAAGCAGTGTTCCCAGAGGTCTGTCTTGGGACCGGTGCTCTTTAACATCTTTATCAGTGATATTGATGAAGGAATCGAGTGCGCTGTCAGCAAGTTTGCTGATGACACCAAGCTGAGTGGTGGGGTTGACACAGTAGAAGGAAGGGATGCCATTCAGAGGAACATCAACAGACTTGAAAGGTGGCCCGGATGAACCTGATGAGGTTCAACACAACAAAGTGCAAGTTTTTGCACTTGGGCTGGAGGAAGCGAAGGCATTTATACAGACTGGAAGGAGCAGTCCTTGAGAGCAGCCCTGCAGAGAAGGACCTGGGGGTCCTGATGGATGAAAAGCTTAACATGAGCCAGCAGTGCGCTCTTGCAGCTCAGAAAGCAAATGGTATCCTGGGCTCCATCAGAAGAGGGGTGGCCAGCAGGGACAGGTGGGAGATAATTGTGCCTCTCTACTCTGCTCTTGTGAGGCCGCATCTGCAGCACTGTGTTCAGGTCTGGAGCCCCCAGTATAAGAGAGACAGAGGGTTGTTGGAGTGGGTCCGGAGGAGAGCCACAAAGATGATCAGGGGACTGGAGCACCTCCCCTATGAGGACAGGCTGAGGGAGCTGGGCTTGTTCAGCCTGGAGAAAAGAAGGCTGCGTGGTGACCTCATTGCAGCCTTTCAGTACCTAAGGGAGCCTATAAACAGAATGGGAGTCAACACTTTTCAAGGGTAGATAATGGCAGGACAAGGGGAAATGGTTTTAACTTGAGAAAGGGAAGATTTAGGTTGGATGTTAGGGGGAAATTCTTTACAGAAAGTGGTGAGGTGCTGGAACAGGCTGCCCAGAGAGGTTGTGGATGCCCCGTGCCTGGAGGTGTTCAAGGCCAGATTGGATGGGGCCCTGGGCAGCCTGGCCTACTATTAAATGGGGAATTTGGAGGCCCTGCCGTGGCAGGGGTTTTGGCGATTCATGATCCTTGAGGAACCTTCCAACCTGGGCCATTCTGTGATTCTGTGAGTCTATGATCAGACTTTGAAAATGGAAAATGAGTGTATGCAGGGAAAATTATTCCTAGGATATGCAACACATGACAAAAACCAACAGAACTTAGACTGAGAAGGAAAAGCACTGTCTATCTTGTGCAGTCCTGCAGGAGATCTCATATTATTTCTATAAAAATAGTACGCACTTCCAAGTTGGACCTTAACGTCCAACGAGCTGAAATCACCTTTTCTGCGCCTTTTCATCCAACTTATGTAAAGCTTACACATTGAACATAAAAAAAAAATCAGAGGAACTACAGGTAGACTGTGACATTTAAAAAAAATTTTTTTAATGTTTGTTTGAGATTGGCTTAAACAAGTTTGTCAGGTGAGCCTCCCTTCTCCTGCTACCTCTTTTTTTCCTTTTCACTTTAACATGTTAATTACTGCGTATACTCCTTCCCTCAATCCTTTGATGGTGCACTTGAACGTTATTTAGTATACTAGTTCAGTACAAGAGTTATCCTGAAAGAAGCTCCTAGCCTTGATCCTGTATTTAATGTAGATATTTTTAAATTAAAATTCATCAGTAGAGACCGTTGTCTTCTCTTAACATTGGAATTGCCAAGTACAATTTACTTTATCATAAAGTGAATCATTTACCTTGCAGCTTTTCCTTCTTCTAAGGAGAAAAAGGAAAAGAAGGGATATCTCATCCTAACCAAAGGAGGAAATTATTTTCTCTGCTGTCTTTTTTTTCCCCTTAACAGAAACAGAAAGGAGTCTTTACAAAACTTCCCATATTTTTTTGATATTTAAAAACTCTGCCAACCTCTGTCTTCAGAGACAGACACAGACTCTGCTTCAGACATTTCCTATGGTAAGTTTCTGAGAATTCGTAGATGTTCATTCTCTCAGCATCTGGACAGAGTGAGCTTCCAACTAAAAAACAACAGTAAGACCTTGCTTGTGGACCCGTGGGCCCTTTAAATGGGAATTCCAGACTGTCAGCTATCCTTTTCTTATCAAGAGAACTTGAGCTAGTAAGAGTGACTGATGAGCACAGTCAGTCAGCTGATAATGACACCTGTTACAGAAAAGGGGAAGCCTATGATTTATAGAGTGAATTTTAAATATGGTTGTGGGATATGTTCAGCTAGATGTTGTTTTGGTATGCTCCTTTTCTCTCATTATAATGTATTTGCACTTTGAATATTTAAATCAGTAGTCTTAAAAGATGCTTTTCTAAAAACTTTTTATCTCTCTTGAGAATAATAATGCTTCTCAGGAACATGTCTAACAGAAGATATGTCACTTGTGTATGGCTTATAAAGTTTTTTCAAGGAAAATTAATTTCATAGTTAACCTGAGATTCACCAGTGTTTACTGCTAATTGGAAAGAATCTTTATTCTAGTCAGTGATTTGAGCCTGGAGGTTTCTATAAATTTAAGTAGTTTATAAATTATTGTGCCTTTTCCTTGCTAATTTCTGGAACCTGATTTACCACCATACAAATGCAGTGAATCCTAGAGCACAAGTTCAGTATTCAATACCTTTTTCTTGTACACTGTAGTCCTCATACAATGAGAAAGTCTATTCTTCCCCTATAAAGTAATGAGTTAATGGTATGGTTTTAACATAATGAGAGAAAATTACCTCCCACTTAAGAAGAACACTTCTTCTGCCTGATGATATTTCTGTAGTTGCATTATATGATATTCTTGGCTTGTTCATGAGCTCTGGTAAACATGGGAAAAGATAGAGATGCGCACTCATAGAAATCAGGTCGGTCTTAATATTTTCAACAGTATTTGACAATGTTCATACATTATAAAATTGGAAAAGGGTTTTTCCACTTATGCTTGTTCCCAGGAAATTAACTTACTGTGAGGGACCAAAATCTCTTTACTCCAAATACAAACACAATGAAGACCATCCTTGGTTATACATCTGAGCTGAATGATATATGAAGACGCAGCATTTGAAACAGTGATGTTAACAGCATTGGTTTCTATGGGCACCTAAAAGCAAATGATGTTTGCAATAAGACAATCTTATATTAATGTTTTTCTCAATCAAAAAACAAAAGTTCTGACCAAAAGTAGCAGTTGCCATCATCAATGAAGAATTACTGTATATATTAGTAATTTTTATTTGATACTTGAAAGATGATACTCCCTTTTTCAACTAATTATGTTCTATCAGGACATGTAAGCAGTAGTGCAGGTTAACCCCCTCTTAAAAATGGATTCCATGTTACATACATTGAAAAATTATCATTTATTTGACTTTGATCTTTACTGGCATTCTGAAGAACAGTATTACAGCAACCTGGTCTCTAATGATAATAGTAAAGAAAGTAATATAGTCTTTTAATTAAAGTGTAATCAGATCTGGCTATCATTTCTGATACCCTTTCTAGATCTTCAGCTTTTCCTCCGTTGGTTGGTATGTCTTATTGACAAGTTAATGAACCATATGACATAGTGATATTGGTTTTCTTTTTTTCAGCATAAAACTACTAATTTTTCTCTTTCAAACAGTTCAGAATCTATTGGCAGGTAACTAAGAGAATACTGTGAGATTTGCCAGCAAGTCATGCGCTGTGTTCTCTTGCTATCCATGTTTTTGTGTGCTACAACAATGTCCTCTTTATATCCTGCCATGTAGCTGTATGTACCATGTACTACTGAGCTGAAAATGAACCTCCTCATGTTCTCAAGAGGCATATGGAAATACTTACCCTTGTCCACTGAGTGGCTTTTGTCAGTGCCTCTCTGTATCTCAACTCGTATTCTGTAGGAGTTGTAGGTAAGTTCCATTTTATGACCAATTGCTTTGTGATCTGATGAGCTTTTATGTTAGATGGTGTCAAACACTTCCCTGCAATTGGGAACAGATGACATCAGTACAGGGGAAGCAGGAAAGCTTTGGATATTATGTGTCAATTGGGTGTGTTTTACCAAAAATGGAGGAGTTGGCTGAGAACATCAAACAGTATGAGACTTAGAAAAATTGGAAATAAGTATTTACTAAATCTTTATAGTATCAACAAATTTGGGTTTGTGTGTGTAATTCTTTTGTGAACGCTACTTCTGATATCAGTAAAATCCTTTCTTTAAACAGGTGCTCAGTGAGTCTGAAAGGCAAAATCAAAACATCAGGAGTACTTCTAATTGTGAACTGTAGAAAAGTTTCCAGAACTTCCTAATAGCTTCCAATTTCAGCAACTGTGTTTATCTATATAATTTTTAATCCAAATGGACAGTTCTCCCTCTGAAAATCTCCCAAGGAGTCATAGTGGTAATTTGGGTTTTACTGATAGTTCCTTTCAGCAATGAGAAGCACTTTTGAAACTTAATTAAAATTAAAAAAATTGTTACTCTGGGAAGTTTAGGATTTCAGAAGATCTTGATGTTAACTCAGTTGAGAATCTGTGAATAGGCATCTGCAGTGCATAGCTCATAGGATTAGTGTTTTTCACATGCCCCTTGTAGTACTGTGTAATAGGTAACTGGCCTTAAAAAATAGCTGAAATTTGAAGTTTTCCCAAAATGTGAATTGTCTGTAGAAAAAATTCCTTGATTGTATGATACGGTGTCAGCCTGTTCTTTGTAAATATGTGACTCCTCACATTGTAGTGGAGAGTTATTAAGGTTAGGGTACTATGGTTAGGTTACGGTTGGACTTGCTGATGATGAATATCTTTTCCAATCTGAGCAATTCTATGATTCTATGATAAAGAAGTTACAAAAACCATCAGAAATAGAGGAAGCTGGTGAAGTATGGTATGCAAATGTCACTATATAGTTTTTTTGGGTATAGTATTTTATAGTTCAGCAAAAAAAAATCAGATTTAAAGTCCTGATATCGTAAAAATGGATGGACTTCCGCTATGGACTTCAATAAAGATTTCATACAGAAGCCAATAAGGAAGGCCAAACTGCTGTGCTCTGAATCAGTGAAAAGGATAAGTGTATGGCAGGAGATAACATTTTGAAAATAATTTTGAAGAAAATCATACCATTGCTTCAGCAGGACACTGCAGTAATACAGATCATGAAGATATAATACCTGCTTTTCTTGGTGTAACTGAAATGTTCTTTCCTTTCACACAGCTGGCATGAGCATAGTTCACTGCTATCCAGATAGATGCAGAACGGTTCATGAAGAGATTTTTTCGTTCTATTGTGATGGAAGGTGATGAAGTGTTTCTTCTAAAAAGCTTTGTGATTCTCTCCCTTCAGAGAAGAGGAATAAGAATGAAAGCCAAACTTTTTGCTGGTTTATCATACACTTTTTTTTCCTCATAAGCATCATTATAACAACTCCTAGCTTTCCAGGTACTCATAAACAAAGTCATCATTTTGAAAACTTGGAAGTGAGGACTGAGCAGCTTGAAACAGCAAATGTAATTCCAGTATCCTAGCTATCCTAGCTTAACCTTGCAAATACATGTTGTGCACTGGAGAACTGCTAAATTCTTTACATTTATGAGGCACAGTGTGATAAAAGACAAAGATCTGTATAGTTTTCTTTAAGATTAAAATGGGACATAAACAGCTTTTAGAAGGTACTGTTAGATGTGTGAGAGTTGAAGCTGTCATGGTAAAAGTAAGCTAATAGGGCAGGTCTACCATCTAAAGAGTATATTTGCAAGATAAAAAGTGCCTTCAACTTATGCGACTGTACAGTAAAGCTTTTATATAAAAGTGATTTTCATAATTGCTATATGCTTCAGGCTGGATAATGGAAACATACGTTGTACAACCTTGATTCTCAATCAGGCCAACAGCTGGCCAAGTTTGTATTATAAATTAAAAAAAATTCAGTGGCCATAACGTGTATTGACTGTCCAGAAGTTCTTGGAGCCATTTAGGCAGTTTGTTTTGCTACGTCAGCTACGGCAACCTTCTGGAAGCCAGCTGAAGTTTTAGCCTTTTCCTTTGATCCGTAGTGAAAGCTTAAGTTCTGCAAGGTGTTCTTCATGTAAGCAGTTGCTGCAGAAATGTGGTCCTGGGTATGTAGGATTTGGGAGTACATGTGAATGCAAAGAATGTGCAAAGAAAAGCAGGACTTAGGGAAATAAGATTTAACTTTTGTGTGTGTGTGTTTTCTCACACTCAGTTTTCAGGCATTAAATGGAAGACTGTTCTTGTTCTGTTTGGACATCCCCCCAGATCCTGCTCTGCCATTTGCTCTCTGATGCATACAAAACATATGTCATGGTTCTATGTTTTTTGTTTTTGTTTTTTTGTTTTGGGTTTCAGTATTCCACATCAAAACATCATGTAGTGTACGGGGCATTAAAGTGTCACTGCCCAATCCCAGCTACCTATCCCTGTACATTACAGAAGTCACGGGATCTGGCCCTTCCGGGTGGGGGGGGCGCTCTCTTGCTGCCTGGCAGTGGGTGCTGGAGGGTGCTTTCCTGGCCGTTCCAAGCTTTTCAGGTTTGAATCGGTCCCGGGAACTCTCTCTCTCTCATCTTGTCTGATTTATTAATCTCAGTTTCAATTAAATTGTATCTATTGTGTTATCTTGTATTCCGATATTATAGTAAAATAAGTTTTCCTCCATAGATTGTTGCCGCTGTTCTTTTCCTCCCTTCCTTCCTTCCCATTTTGTGGGACTGGGGTGGGGGGGGGGGGAGGGCAGAGGCCTGTCGCCCCTGTCACGGACATAGATTGATCTGGTCAAATCCGTGACAGATTTTTGGCGCCCAACGTGGGGCACGATAAGCACAAGCCAAACCCCAAATAAGTTGTACCTCCTTAGATTTATGTAAGCCGCATAGTCCCTGATTCAAATACTGGCTTAGTTTCTCAGGATCCCACAGGTGTTCAAGAGTAAAATCCCATGACACTGCGGGTCCCCATGCTTCTAAGACCTTTCCTAAACCTCTCCATATCCATATAACATCGCAGATGGAAAGCTGCTGTGTGGAGCCCCACACGACAAGTTGCAGAGGCCACTGAAGGGAAAGGAGAATCAAGTCAATTTGCAGAGGTAAAGGTGCGCCATGTAGATGCTCATGTGCCCAAGAGTCGGGCTACTGAAGAACAGCAAAATAACCATCAGGTAGACCGAGCTGCCAGAATTGAGGTGGCTCAAATAGACCTGGACTGGCAGAACAAGGGTGAATTATTTCTGGCTCGGTGGGCCCATGAGACCTCAGGTCATCAAGGGAGAGATGCAACATACAAATGGGCTAGAGACCGAGGGGTGGACTTAACTATGGATGCCATTGCACAGGTTATTCATAACTGTGAAACATGTGCCATCATCAAACAAGCCAAGAGGATGAAACCTCTGTGGGAAGAAGGGCGATGGCAAAAGTACAAATATGGGGAGGCCTGGCAGGTTGATTATATCACCTTGCCACGATCTCGCAATGGTAAGCATTATGTGCTTACTATGGTGGAGGCAACCACTGGGTGGCTTGAAACATATGCAGTACCCCATGCTACCGCCCGAAACACCATACTGGGTCTCGAGAAACAAGTCCTGTGGCGACACGGCACCCCAGAAAGGATTGAGTCAGATAATGGGACTCATTTCAAAAATTCTCTTGTATATACTTGGGCCAAAGATCATGGCATTGAGTGGATTTACCATATTCCCTATCATGCACCAGCCTCTGGTAAAATTGAACGATACAATGGACTGTTAAAAACGATGCTAAAAGCACTGGGTGGCGGAACATTTAAGCACTGGGAGAAGCATTTGGCAGAAGCCACCTGGTTGGTCAATACCAGAGGATCTATCAATCGTGATGGTCCTAACCAATCCAGTTCCCTACATACCGTAGAGGGAGATAAAGTCCCTGTTGTACATGTAAAGAACATGTTAGGAAAGGCAGTTTGGGTTCTTCCAGCTTCTGGAAAGGGCAAACCTCTCCGTGGTACAGTTTTTGCCCAGGGACCAGGATCCACTTGGTGGGTAATGCAGAAGAATGGGGATGTCCAATGTGTACCACAAGGAAACTTGATGCCGGGGGAGTGCAGTTACTAATTCTATGTATATGTACATAGCCATGTGTGCATTTTAATCATTTTTTGTTTGTTTGTATATATGTATATATATTTTAAGCATGATGTAACGATGTAGAATAAGGGGTGGAATGTCATGGTTCTATGTTTTTTGTTTTTGTTTTTTTGTTTTGGGTTTCAGTATTCCACATCAAAACATCATGTAGTGTACGGGGCATTAAAGTGTCACTGCCCAATCCCAGCTACCTATCCCTGTACATTACAGAAGTCACGGGATCTGGCCCTTCCGGGTGGGGGGGGCGCTCTCTTGCTGCCTGGCAGTGGGTGCTGGAGGGTGCTTTCCTGGCCGTTCCAAGCTTTTCAGGTTTGAATCGGTCCCGGGAACTCTCTCTCTCTCATCTTGTCTGATTTATTAATCTCAGTTTCAATTAAATTGTATCTATTGTGTTATCTTGTATTCCGATATTATAGTAAAATAAGTTTTCCTCCATAGATTGTTGCCGCTGTTCTTTTCCTCCCTTCCTTCCTTCCCATTTTGTGGGACTGGGGTGGGGGGGGGGGGAGGGCAGAGGCCTGTCGCCCCTGTCACGGACATAGATTGATCTGGTCAAATCCGTGACACATATTTTCCAAGGCTAAAGCTGTTCTAATTCAATATTCTTAAAAAGAAGTGGATAGGCATACTAATTACATACCTAGATACTTCAAGTATTAAATGTGCTGATCATGGTAGAACATTTTATAATAGAACAAAACTCCTGGAAGCTTCCCTTGTCTTTTGCTTCAGACTAGTTGTGAATCAGCCATTAATATTTCAAACTATGATTTTGAATGCTTGATTTGAACATCTCTGTGGGAGTGTTATTCTTTAATACTTTTCTTTCTGACAATTAAATTGTAAAGTGCAAAGAAAAGAAAAAATTTCAGTGCTAGTCTAACATTGCTTGCAGATGGAGTGATGTCATCTTCTAGGCAAGCAGGAAAAAAATCCTTTGAATGCTTGTTATTTTCCTTCCAAAACAATAAAAAGGGAGAAGAAAGTTTTTCTTTAGGATTATCAGGCTGAAGCCTAGGAGGCTGAGATTCAAATTCTGACTCTAGATTGGGAAAACTTGTATCTCTGTGAGACAATTGCATCTCTCCTATCCTACCATCTCTTTCCCTTTTTACTACCTTTTCTGTTCATAGCATCAACTCTGCAATTTACCAATAATACACTCTGATTTTGACTGGACATACAAAGAGCAACTACATTACAAATACTCTTGCCCTTAATCTCATGGCAAATCCAAAATACAAAGAGGTAAAGTGAGGAAAATCTCTTTCGTAATGAAGATACGGAGGCAGCAACATTAACAGTCCAGTGGGCAGATGTTGATTTAATCTTCACATCTGCATTTTACCTCATTTCTTTGCTTTAGCTCTCTTAAAAAAATGAAGCAACTGAAGATAGACGTATTTTGTTATTAACCTCTACAATTTAATTTCACCTATTAAACTCGCTAATTTGCAACTGCAGTAAGATACTTCAGAATCTATTTTATTTTCTTTAATGTAGCATATCCAGCATTTCATTGGTTATCTGGTTTAACATAATAATATTGCATAATGAAACTCAATCTTTGAAACTTAGAATGCATTAGTGTTGAATATTTGCGGCAAGTCACTAGACAAAAGTAATTAATTAAATGGTCTTTGGAAATAAAGTTTCAAACAGAGATTTTTGGTGCATGGAAAGGTGACTAATGACTAGCAAATTGCAGAAAGAAGAAGTTATTTATTGGATAAAACATTGTTTATTGGGTGGAGGGAGGTAGCTGTGGTATCATTTCCATGTTCTCAGCGGATAGTGAAGACAATTAGTGGTTGGAAGATATAATGTCACATCTCTGAAATATGGTTACTAACCTATAACAGTAAACCTATAAACCTATAAAGTTTGTTCTGTTATCTTTTCCTTAAAACTGGGAGGGAAGGTGGAGGTTTTAGCTTGCTCAGTATTTAATGAATCAGTGGAAAAGATGGGTAAGTACAGTTGCTACAACTGAGGTCCTCTCAGTCCAATCCTGAGTAGTTTTCTGGGCACTCCTCAAGAAATTAGAAAATGGTACATCACTGTTCTTCAGATTAGACAAATGGTTGTTGACTCTATGCACCTATTTCAAACTTTTCTGTAGATCTGTTCAAGCACAAATTCCAGCTGTTTCTGCATTGATTATAAAGCAAACAGAAGTGTCTGCTTAGTATCATGTGTGCTGCCAGTGTCACTCTCCCTGCAGTTTGAAATGTGCAGCTCTTATTAAGTCGGTAAGAATTGAAATTGAAAGGCTTGATCAGTATTGTGTAACAACCTACAATGTGATTAAATATGTATGAAAAAAAAATTTAAGCAGGTAGGAATGACCAGACAGCAATGATAACTATTCATTTTCTGAAGTGACTTTTAGACTTACCATTTTAAAAATAAGGTGTAATTAATACTATTTGGAGCACTGGGTGCCGGCAGCCAGGTACAGGTTAGATCCTCACTTAGTTCTTTGTAACAGGCCAATTCATTGTCCCAATCTGTAAGATGAAATATATGGACTGGAAAAGACCCATCACCAACAACTATTTACAATCAATAGGGGCAATATAACTAGCAGAATCAAAAGAGAAAAATACAAAAGCTGTATTCTTTGTAAAATGAAATAAGTAGCTGCTGTATGAGCCTTATGTCATGTTTGTTCTCAAGGTAAGCAGCTCACTAACATTTAAACAAGAAACATTTAGAGAATTTAAACATGATCAGTCATGTTTCCAAATAAAACAGTTTTCTTATGTGACTATAGAAAAAGGACCATTCTCCCTATGTTTTATGTTTCCTTGAAGAGCTGTTCTGCACCAAACAACACAGTGTGAAAACACTTGCTTTCCTGCAGCTGTGTTCTGACACATTTGAGCAGTACTGAGCAGTGAGGGTGAGCAGTGACAGTTTTGCTTCCTGCTTGCCACTGCTCTTCTTTAGAGCTTGAACTGTTTTTCTTTTAATTTGATTGGAGTACCTTCATACCATGGAAAGCACTACTACGTTCCCTGGGACAAAATAATTTCATGAATACAAGGAATTTATATTTTTTTATCATCTGTTTGGGTTACTTTGAGTAAAGTTCTTGCAAGATAATTTCCTTATAGCACATGACGAAATTGCTGTGAACCTTCTACCCTAGCATACCTTTGGTTTTTGACTCCCAACTCTCTTTTCTGTGGTTTCGCACTTTCCGTCTCTGTCAGACAGTGTCTGTTGTGCCCTCAGTGTCTCTGCTGATGTGACAGACTGGGAACAGGAACTGTGTGGCACCACTCAGCTGTTTGCTGGAACATATATAAGACAGTGCCTCCTGGGAGGTTGCTCCAGATCTTCAGAGCAGCCCATGTTCACCAAGGAGTTACTATGGCTTGAGAACCTTGCAGAATGAGGAGCAACTCTCCTGTGTGGGGAGAGACCCTCTTTGTTGGAAAGATTGCAAACTGGATGTGACAACAGCTTTGTCAGTAGCAACTTACTGACTGTTAAACATGAGTCTGTAGATATTTTGGAAAGTGTAGGCCAAAACGGAGGGTCTTCTAGACCTCACACACACCTTAGAAATTAATTCCATGCAATAATTTATTTCTTAATCAATTAATTTTAAGTGTGGATGAAAAAAAAAGAGAGAGGGCTGGCATTTTGATGATCAATACCAAGGACAAATGTGATATTTCTACAGTTTCCAACCTGTAAGATTTACGGGGGAATTTCTTGCAAGTCATTACACCAGTGTAGCTAGGACTATTTTTCAAGAATGGATTGACCAGATTCCAGAATTAGTCCAAAATCATCAATCACCTCTTTGTGGAGTTCATAGTCTGCTGTATGCTCCCAGACTCACAAAGATTGCATTACAAAGCAGGAGCATGAATTTTCAAACAGAATGACTTGTGCTTAATTTTTGGTAAAAGGTTTTGTGGGTTTTTTTTGTTTCATTTTGTTTTTGCAATTGAACATATGTGTGTGGTTCAGACAAGGGGTAGTTAAACATTGATGATATTCTTAAAGGATGTATTAATCTGTAGTGGTTAAACATACTTTAATATTTCAGAAATCTCTTATCAGAAACCGTAGTCATAAAATCCGACTGTCCTCCTTTTGCTTTGTGTTTTATTGTCTGAAGAGTCAGCCAAAGTATCACCCACACTTTTAAAAAGAGGTGCAGAAAGAAAATGCAGGTGTTTTTTTGTTTGTTTATTTAGTTGTGTCTTTTTCTTTTCTTTTCTTTTCTTTTCTTTTCTTTTCTTTTCTTTTCTTTTCTTTTCTTTTCTTTTCTTTTCTCTCCTCTTCTCTCCTCTTCTCTCCTCTTCTCTCCTCTTCTCTCCTCTTCTCTCCTCTTCTCTCCTCTCCTCTCCTCTCCTCTCCTCTCCTCTCCTCTCCTCTCCTCTCCTCTCCTCTCCTCTCCTCTCCTCTCCTCTCCTCTCCTCTCCTCTCCTCTCCTCTCCTCTCCTCTCCTCTCCTCTCCTCTCCTCTCCTCTCCTCTCCTCTCCTCTCCTCTCCTCTCCTCTCCTCTCCTCTCCTCTCCTCTCCTCTCCTCTCCTCTCCTCTCCTCTCCTCTCCTCTCCTCTCCTCTCCTCTCCTCTCCTCTCCTCTCCTCTCCTCTCCTCTCCTCTCCTCTCCTCTCCTCTTCTCTTCTCTTCTCTTCTCTTCTCTTCTCTTCTCCTCTCTTCTCCTCTCCTCTCCTCTCCTCTCCTCTCCTCTCCTCTCCTCTCCTCTCCTCTCCTCTCCTCTCCTCTCCTCTCCTCTCCTCTCCTCTCCTCTCCTCTCCTCTCCTCTCCTCTCCTCTCCTCTCCTCTCCTCTCCTCTCCTCTCCTCTCCTCTCCAAATATCCAAATACATTGGATATTCAATGTAGCTTTTTCTTTTACTCTGAATTGAGCCTTTCTTTGGTTTGGTAATTCTTATTTTCTTTTAAAGAAACACCTGGAAAATAAACCTTTTTGGAACTTCTCTAACACTTTTTGTCAGTATGTTTATAATATGCTACTCTTGAAACCATGTGAAATAATAGTTCTGGAGAGGTCGTTGAGGTGAAATCTAATGGAAATCTCTTCACCCTTCTACAAAATTTCTGTTAACTTCTTCCCAGATAATTTCTATTAACTGAGATCCAAGTGGTGACCACACTGTTGCAGACCTGTCTGCTTTAAGAAAACGAAGGGCTTGTGTTGTTCTTCATGCTCTTGATTTTACCAGATTTTTTTTTCCTCTCTGAGAGAGTTTCAAAATAGTCAAGGCAAAATAGTGGCAGGGTAGTTTTTATGCATGGAAACTCTGTATTAGCTTACCCCACACCTACTGCCCTATACTCAAGTCCTGTATTACACTCTTCAGCTGACAATACCTTATTACCATGTTTTCAATTGTTCTACAATTGGGAGATTTAGTGTACTTATGCACATTCAGTTTTATCCTGTTCATTTTTAGTTTTACTGTACTGCTTTCCCTGAAAGAACATATGTATTGTTAGTTCCTCTATACCTTGCAATATTTTTAGGCCTGTACCAAGACAGCACTCAGAGGTGTACAAAGAGAAAACTTTTCCTGTACCAAAGATAGCACAATCTAATTTCCTTTTTAAAACAAAGAAACAGCCAGGCAGGCAGATGAGGCATAGTTTTTCCACTCTAGAATTTTGTTCTTATTTGTCTGGTATTCTCAGTAGCACTTTGAATTTAGTCCAGTGGGATAACAGCAAGGCTTAGAAAATAATGCATGGTTAGTTTCAGATAAATAGTCTTACTATGATATCTCATCCAGTACTATGTACTAGAAAATGTACCTTCCCTGCTGTGGCTCTTAGCAAGTAGGATTATTTCTGCCTACAATAAATTCCACATGACCACCATGCTCTCTATTGATACATATTTGAATGATCCATTTTGCCATTGACAGTAGTGTATTAATTAAATCTAAACCATAAAAGTTTGTTAATATAAACGGTACAGATTTTATTGTCTTTTGAGGAGGCCACTAGGAGGCCCCCAGAAACAAGAAACAGAGATAGACCCTGTGCCTTCAGCCCTGCAATAGGGAGTGAGGTCTTGGGAAACAGTAAGAAATTCACAGCTTCTACATTCTGAATTTCAACCAAAAAGCCCTATGCCATATTTCAGATGCAGTCACTTCAGCTGGTATATTTCCATCAGCAAAGATCTCCATCTTTGTCATTAAGTAGTCATCGTGTGAGAAATGTTTACGCACCTGAAAGCTGCTTGCAAAATGGAAAATCCCAGCTTAAATAGTTACAGGAATCTAAGGAATAAAAAAGAATACATTTAACAAGACAACTGTAAAATAAATAGGGAAATCTTTTACTAATTGTAGTTTCTTCTACCCAGAGTTTTTAATCCACTAATGACTTAAATCATACATCCTTGTCTTTGAGTAATCTTTAGAATTTTTACTACATATAAACAGTAGTAAAACATGCATCAAATGAAAACTCACCTGCTACAAATAAAATGATAGCTGCAAGCAGAGAGTTCTTCATCTTCTCTGAAAAGAAGCATAATGATTACTATCAACATTACGCTATCTATAGTCTATTCTTTACACTTCCTTTTCTAACTTCCTTTCAGTCCACTAGCTGTAATTGCATTGGTTGAATACAAATAACCTGCTTGTTAATGTGCTAGACTTTCAAGCTTCTGTTTATTAAATATATTTACAAAATCCTAACTTCATGCTTATGAAAAGTAGAAACTTTTACCCTTGCTGTTTGCAAGAAGTAACAACATGATTCTTAAATGTGTATAAGATACCAGCAGGGCAAACATAGGTAGGTGATTTAAGCATCTTCGAAGGTCTAGGCTAAATATCAATGTGAATTGGAAATACTGATATCAAAAGTAAGGCAAAGTTTGTGACTTACTCTAACATGAATGTTTGGATACTGCAGAAATAATAGTAGCAGCAGACCTGCTTGTCTTCTCTTTCTGCCTTCTTTTCCCACTCAAAATAACATCAGCACTGCAAAGATGCTGTATCTTCGTTGTTGGTAGCAGCACTGGGAGCTTTACTGTAGATAAAAATCACACACCAGGTGTGACTACAAGTTCCACGTCTATGAAATCTGATGATAGAACATTTAAAATAACTCTAGGCACAGAAGCCATCAGAACTGGCATAGGAGTTGCTGCTAACACCGTAAAGGGAAATTTTCAGAAAATTTCAGTACTCTAGGGAAATTTCCCCTCTGTGTTTAGACAGCTGCAAGCAGAGACTGGATTCAGACCTACCTGGTGATAGGCAAATTTTTAAATTGTCTTGACAAACATAATGTATTTCAAGTAGAATATTAAATACCAATATATATATATATTGCTATCAATACCTGTTTAAAATGAATCACTTGTTTAAGAAGAAGGATATGGACGTGGTTCTGAGCCTGCTGTACAGTGGCAGTGTGTGACTAATTGCACCAGCAATATCTTATCAGATTTTCTGAAGTGTACGTTCATGAAACACAAATGAGCATTCAATTCTACTGGGTGTTACAGGGAGTTTCCTAGTAATGTGATTGTATGGGCTTGGGAGCATGTTCCAAAATGATGAAGGGAAGTATACAGACATGCATGCAAAATTAAAATCTCTCTTACCTGAGAAATCCAAATATCTGCCTTGACAGCACTTCTCACAAAGAACAGAAGGAGGATAGTGGTAATTCATAAGCAGTAAGGAAAAACTGACAAAGAGGTAACACAGGTCGTAGATGGAGAGATTTTGATAGTAGAGTTTTTTTGATTGCAGAGTTCTAGTTTCAGAGTAAAATAAAAGTGCCCAGATGGCCAAGGAGGCCCATGGCATCCTGTCTTGTATAAGTGAAATAGTGTAGCCAGCAGGGTCAGGGGTAAAGAGAAGCAAGACCATGTGATGATTGCTGGAGCTCTAGGTCTCAGTAGGGATGTTACTTCCATTTAAAGAAAAAAATAGATCAACAGGTAGAAGTGCAGAGATCACACTGCCAATCAAAACAAAGGACAGATTTTTATAAACCAGTGTTTGCCATAGGAATAGGAACCTGTTATTAATTATAGGTCAGGTATACAGTTGCCATAGTAACCTTTTGATGTTTAACAGAAACTGAGCTATTATTTCTGAAATACCTTTTGCATCGGACTGCTTTTTCAGGTGTTTAATATTTTAGCTCTTTTTCTTGCATGGGTTTCAGTCAGAATTGTATATGCCTTAAATTTTTCTGCCATTCAGAACAGGTTGAATTATGCCATCTTCAGTGATAAGCTTAAAATCACAGTAAGGGTTCTTCTCTTCGCTTCTCCTGCTAATTAAATGGTTTCTCAGTCCATAGATGTGGTTAAGCATTTCTCTCAATGTTTTTCTTTATTTGCTTATTTAAATTCTGCAGTAAAAGACAATGCAGGTTATCAACCTGTGTTTATCCTCTGTATGCAATATTAAGCTCTTCCACTTAGCCTGGACTGCATCAAGTAAATTAATAGAAAAAACAAAAGAAAATCTTCTTGTTCTACCCAACTTCACCTGTTGGCTGTTACACTCCAAAGGAAAAAGAAGCTCCAAAGATGCACAAGCACGGTGATGAATATCTTGCCAGCCCCTTTGTCCTGCTTTATACCTGTGGAACACATCAAAGGTGAATGAGGCAGCCTGTGAGCTTCAGAGTCCATTTTTCAAGCAGGCCTTGTGCTCCTGAATGCTAACAAAACAGAAGGGACCTGTAATCTTGTGTACTCAGAGTCCTAAATACATTCTAAAGCAGTTTGGATAATGTGGAACAGGCAAGCTCATTAAAGCACATGCAGAGTCTGGTAGGCAACTGAAGCAGAATGTAGACTGAAAATAGATTGCACCAGCAAAGGAATATCTCACTTGTATTTGAAGTCTTACCTTTTCTGAAGTGCAGGCAGTTGAGGTCTTCATTTTCTTCTGGTTGAGTGTGTGTATTTTTGCTTCAATTGGCTTTCTGTTTATCTATTGGGGAAAAAAAAAAGAAAAAAAAAAAAGTCTATATTGGATACAGTTGACCTGTTTTGTGCATATTGCAACAAATTCAATATCATAAAAAATTCAAACTTTGTCCCATTATTACTACATGTTGAAGTCCTTAATCATTCTTCTATGCACCTAAAAAAGATCTACACTCACAAGTTATTTCTTACATAACTGCTTCCAAAAAGTAGATATGCAAGTCTGCAAAAGATTTGAAAGGTTGTTGCAGACTACTTTTTGCCAGAGAACATCAATGTCTGAATTCAAAAAGCAATTCTGATATGGCCTTTGAAAAAAATCCCACTCAGCCCTTGGCCACACCCCCGGGGGAAACTCGCTGTGATAGGGAGTCTCCAACACACTCTGTTTCATCCTTTCAAGTTCAAGATACATTGTGAAATAGCTTATCAATCAAAGAGCTTTATGCTATCTTCATGGAAATCACACTGCTCACCCTAACGCGTTAGCTGAACCTTCAAAGAGATCTTTCCAAGAGGTTTAAAAACCCCTGAAAATAGATGAAGCGTAAATAAACAGAACAGCGAATGTGGATTATGGGAGAACCAGCAATTTTTAGATCTAGATGAAGATTCCTTGGAAGAAAGGAAAAGAAGAAAACTAAATAGATTTTATTCAGACCAAAAGTGACGTAAATTCTACTTGTACAGAGTAGATGTATGGTGTCACCACTGTGATGCCCAATCTCCTTAAATATAAATGCAGAGTTTTGTCTGGTGTGTCAGAAGGAATATTTATAAGAATTGAGGCAACACAATCAGATGAGACAAGCATTTTCAATTTACTGCAGCGTCACAGCTAGTGCTGCAGTTTTGTTTCCTGATTAATTGGAAGAAATCTTCCATGCCATATTTCAGACCAGTGATAAGAAAACAACATTCAGTAGGCATAAGCTGGCTGAGCTGTGTTCAGAGGCAATGCCTTAAGTATTTTGATTTGAATTAGAAACAAGACCTTTCTAGATCACCTTTCATTGCGTCTTACTGCTCTTCTTGGTTGGGATAGAACTAATTTTCTTCATAGCAGTTCATATAGTCCTGTGTTTTGGACTTGTGATGAAAATAGCGCTGAAAACTCTCTGATGTTTCAGTTATTGCAGTACAGTGCTGCACAGAGCCAGGGACATCTCAGCTTCTTGTGCTGCCCTGCCCGTGAGGGATCTGGGGCTGCACAATTGCTGGGAGGGGGCATGACCAGGACAGCTGACCTAAATTGGCCAAAGGAATGTCCAGTACTATGTGCTGTTGTGCTGAAGAGTAACAGTCGGGGAACTGGCTGAGAGACCTGGTGTTGCTTGGAGGCTCACTGGGCATCAGTTGGCTAGTGGTGAGCAGTTGTGCTGTGTATCATTTGCTATGCTTCTGTTGTTTTGTTTGTTTCATTTTGTTTTGTTTGTTCTTTAATTTTCTTTGGTGATACCAAAATAATTCACAAAATGTTTTTTTGCTATTTTTTGTACAGAACAGAAAGTCAGGGAGGGGTTAAGTTTTCCAAACTGATGAAATAATGTCATGGTTTTTATTTTTCTCCATATCCATGATTGCAACAGTTACGCAGGAGGTGCAATTGGTTGGACTTATCTTGACAAAGGGCTTTTATTATGGGACTAACTACCATGCTTTAGAACATCCTGGCATGGACTATTTTGTATCTCCCCATCTAGATTACTCTGCTTCATATTGTTGCTAATTCAGAAAAATCACTCGAGCAAAGATTTGTGTATAGTTAGTCACATCTCATTTGAGCCTCTTAAACATAAATATTGAGTATCAGATTATGGCCCCTTGTGAATTAGAGTTCTGACCACAAGCTCTATAGACTTGCGGAATTCTTGGCTTTCTTCTAGTGCAGTGTGAATTCTGACAATAATCTTTTCTTCCAGCTTAGTTTTACTGCCATTGACATAGGAGTGCCAGAGAAGTTGTGACTCCCTGAAATTAATGCCCTACTCTCATAGGTAACCACTTCTTGCAATCTCCGTCATGAACTGAAATCATTCCATCTTAAAAATTGTTTTTTGGTTCTCTCCACTCATAACAGAGGCTGTTCCTAAATTTAGAAATGTCTGGTGAGATTTCTTTCTAGCTTCTAGCCTTGTATTTATCCCTGTCTGAATTACAGTTGTACATTTTTCAGTGAACACACTTTAAACATTTTCTTTCCTACTTCACGCTATCAGTCTGTATTTTCCTAACTTCAAGAACTCATTCTTTCCAGGACTATTATCATGTGAAAAGTACTTCATTTTCCTGATTATCTCATTAGCTTGTCTCTGTGTATTCTGATTCTCTGTTATTTTTCTATTTATGAAATAGCAGAAAATAGAAATAGCAGAAATAGAAGAAGAAAGATCTCTTAGGCTGTTTCTGGCTTTGTCCCTATTTTATCTGCCTTTTGCCTGGGGAGTTATCACGGTGAAGTCTGCTGATCACAGGGGGCCAAGTTTTCATTTCTGAGTTGATGAGGTGTGGATAAGTGATAGGTCACAGAATGTGACAGGTTTTCTGAATGTTCGGACGTCCCGGCACAGTGAGGAGGCTTAGTTTAATGCTGAAGCGCATATGGTGCACATGTCACAGCACTTTAACGAAGGTGCAGACATGGCTATGATGCTTATAAAATCATGGAATCATAGAATCGTAAAACATAGAATCGTAGAATTGCAGAATGGCTTGGGTCAGAAGATCATCAAGTTCCAACCCACTTCCATGTACAGGGTTGCTACCCACCAACTCAGGCTGCCTGGGGCCCAACCAACCCAGTCTTAAATCCTCCAGGGTGGGCATCCACAGCTTCTCTGGGCAGCTTGTGCCAGTGCCTCACTGCCCTCTGAAAGTAGGTCTGTTCTGGTTTTTAAAAAATAATGAGCATAATAATATACAATCAAGTGACGTCTTTGATAAAAAACCAAGCACTTCAAGCAAAGCTACCCAGCTTCTTTTTTCTTACACTACAGTATTATCAAAAAGCCCTCTGCAAACTTTACTTTCCCATTTTGAAGAATGCAGATCCTGCTTAGCTCTCTCCAGTTAGAGAATTTTACTTTTCTACAGAGGGCTATAAAGATGGCAGAGGGTCTAGAGGGGAAAACATGAGGAGCAGATGAGGCCCCTGGGTGTGCGCAGTGCAGAGCAGAGGAGCTGAGGGGAGGCCTGATGGTGGCTGCAGCTCCTCACAGGAGCGGAGGGCAGTGCTGAGCTCTGCTCTGTGTGACAGCGACAGGGCCTGAGGGAACGGCATGGAGCTGTGCCAGGGGAGGGCAGCTGGGGGCTGGGGACAGGGTGTGCACCAGAAGGTGGTCAGGCTTCGGAACAGGCTGCATAGGGCACCAAGTGCCGGAGTTCAAGGAGTGTTTGCACTGCGCTCTCAGACATGGGTTTTGAACTGGTACTGCTGCACTGGTGGTTCTGCTGGGAGCCAGGGCTCCAAGCCTTTTGGATGTCCTTGTGGGTCTCTTCCAACTTGGGATATTCTACAATTCTAGGAAAATTTTCATGGCACCATGAAGCAGTGGAGCTCTGCATAATTACCACAATTGCAAGCTTTTTTTTTTTTTTTTTTTTTTTTAAATATATATATATATGTATGAATAGGGGAAAGCTGAGGAAAACAGGAGTAGTATTAAGAAGTGCTGAAGAGTAAACCTGAGCTGCAGAGAAGATAAGGAACCTTGAAATGGAGGAAATTTGAATCGAATCCATTTATATAATACTTTTTTAGTGGTCTGTTTTCTCTTCAGAAACAGGTTCTTGGTAAAAAAAACAATATATAGTCAATATGTAGACTCCAATGTTCAGCTGGATATGATAAATATGTAAAAGACACATTTGAGGTAACAGAGAGTGCCACTGGAAGATCTAATAGGTGAGCTGACCTGCTTGTAGTTTTCTTGTTAGGGTCTTCCAGTTCCTTATGAATGCTCTGAAGAAACTGGATATACATGGATGTCTGGATAACATATTTTTTTTTCCTGTAAAATAATGCAAGAATAGATATATATATACACAAACTACAAAGAGATTACACTCTGGATTAACACAGTTTGCAGTGGTTCAGGGTCATTGACAGCCATACAGTTGTAGTTAAAGATACAGTTGTTTGAGAGATTTGCTCTCACTGTGTGGTTATAAGAGGATGTGAATGAAATCTGATATCTCTATATACCACCCTGTTTTTCACAGAGACAGGGGCTGGAGGAACAGGGGAGCCTGCCTGATAGCTGAAGAAAGCAGTCTCTGACAAAGAGTGTCTAATCATCTGAGCATCCCTGTGGTACCCTGCCTCACCCAGTGCTGGAGCTTATTCTCTGATGTGAGTGATACAGATTGATTCTGAGTCGAGGGAAGCTGAGATGGTTTTCAAAAGCAATGTTTCTTTGTTTCTGAAAGAGGGAAGCTAAGGCCTGTGTGCTTGACCCCACTTTTTGTTAGCATCACTTCAGTCTTAGGAGAGGTTGGAGAACTGAGTCCATGCTCAGCCATTAATTCAGCTTTCTAGAAGTGAAACAAAATGAAGAAGCTTTCTCTTGCAGGAGGAAACAGCACTGTAACAGAGAACAACTTTTTTTTTCATTTGTCCCTTCTGCCTTGGGTTCTGAAGAGAAGTTGGGAAACTTTGAGTCATCAGCTCCACTCCTATTGAAGTTGTTGACTTTCAGCCTGTTTGTAAATTTGTAAGGCTCCAACTTAAAATTGATTGTTTCTTATTCACATTACTCCTTACAGAAGGCTATATCAGAACTGTTTGTCTCTGAGACATAATTGGAAAAAAGCCTGAGTTTCTAGTTTGTTTTTCCTTTTTATAATGATTTAGAGGAAGAATTTTGAAGAAATATAATAATTCACCTTTCTTCCCAGTATTCATTACAAGGGAATTTGATCTTGGAAGACGCAGCTATGTTTATGTCTTTTGAGTGATTAGGGCAGCAGCCATCCACAACATGTTTAATAACATCTCAGAGCCTTGCAAGACACAACAAAGACATTTTATAACATAAAAGAGATTTTGACATAAACATTTCATTGCACATCTCAATAAAGAGGGTCTGGATTTCTTTAATTTTGTTATGCTACGTTGCAAATTACATCACAAAAGCATAACACAAGATGCATTGACAACTCAAGAATTTTATGAGATGGACTAGTCTTTAGAAATTTTTCTTCTTAATCTGTAACATGGACAGCTAGTGGAATGAAAAGTCTGACATATCTAACATTCCATACTGGCTCTCAATCACTCTGTTTTCTGTTTTCCTCAGTTCCTCCCAATCTTTCTTGAGTGGTTACCAAATTACCTAGAATTTTTCACTGAGTAGGCAACTATTGGTTTTCAAATCAAGTATAATTCAAACAATGTCCATGGTCCTGTGTATGGCAAGATGAATGGAATAGAGTATCATCAGCTGGGTCCAAGCTGTACTACAAGAACCACACATGCTAGTTGCACAGCTGGGGTTCCTGCTCTCAAGCTGAAGTTGGAATCAGCAAGTGTCTGTGAGCCCTTCTGCAGGTAGCAGAAAACCTCATCCCTCTGTCTCCTCCTCCATAAATTTTCCATATGAAACATGAATTTAAGTTAGGTGAAGATCTCTTAAACATGTTAATGTTTCACTGAGACACAAATACATTAAAATATTTTTACTTAACTGAGTTTCTGAGTCATGAAGAGTAAGAAGAAAATAACATATACATCACAGATCTGAAACTTTGATAAGTTTCTGAGTAGTGTTGTGTAGGCTTCGTACATCTTTATATAATCACGTTCTCACTCATGGTACTGGATAAGTTTTGCACAAGAAAAGAAGCAGTTAATGGAGGGAAAAGTCCAAGAAAGGTCACATTTATTTATGCTACTTTATTACAACTTTTTTAAGGGAAAGGGGTTTTTTCATTAAAAGTAATTTAAAAAGTGAAAATTATAATGCAGACTACAAGCAATTAATTTGTGTCCTGTGCTTGGTAATCTGCTCACCTCAAGGAAGTTTATCTTCAGAGATCAAAAGACAAAAGTCACACTCAGAAATATGTTCTCTCATGTCACATTGCATGCTTTAAATAGCAAAATTTAAAACTGACACTTGATTTGAAATACCTTTTTAAGGTCTCCATGGAGACAGTGTTGTCTTTGCAGAAATGTTTTTGTGGGGTACAAGGCAGAAATTCACAACAGCTTCAAACTTCCAAATTGTACCAAGAAACTTTTCTTTTTCTAAATTAAATTAAGACAACAGGGCAAAATCTACCAGGCCATTTCTAAATTACTGACAAAACAGAACACTGCTGTTTGAAAATACCTTTTCAGATTGCTGAACAATGAAGGTGTGTGATCTTAATTAATGCCAATAAATATCAGCATTTCCCACTATAGTGGGAATCAGAGGCTTTGAGAATAATCAGGTTACATTTAACACTATGTGCTGATGAGAACTTATCTGCAAAAGACTTGTTTGTGTTACCCCTACACTCCAATAATGCTAACAGTCATGGACAAGCTAAGTAGGTTAAGATTCTTGAAGATAGATTTTGGGGTTTTTAGGTGATTTTTTTTTTTTTTTTTTTTTTTAATAGGAAAAAAAAGCAATTAAAATCCCCTTTCTGTGACAACTATTTGAAAATCGTTTCTTGAAAGAGAATAAAATAAAATCTCCAGTATAGTGGAGCTTTATTGTCCTGGCACTCTGAAAGGCAACAGTCAAGAACCAGAGACAAGCATGGTCTGGAGGAGCAGAGTACTCATGCAGAGACAAGCAGGGTGTCCTCTCATCAGCTTTCAGATGCTGTCAGTTTCTGAGCTCCTGTCCTTTGGTCTCTTATAAAAGGAGGGTTCATCACAGGTGGTGCAGTTTTGCAAAATTTCATTAATATTTAATATTTTTTCTGAGAAATAAATGCTGCTAAAAAACTTCCTCATCCATTTCTATGTCTAGGTCTACTCATGGTACATTTTGTATAACAGTAATGAAATAAGTGATATAATTGAACTGCTCATAAAAGTGCAAATGAATTAGCTGATTTCCCAGACACACTGATATCAAATTGTTAATAACAGGAAAATTGCAAAATCAGTGGGGAGATTTAAAATAGCTAACAAAACTTAGCTGGAGTCCTGCTGACAACAAAGTTTTAAAATTTGATTATAACCAAATTAAAAAGTGACAATGTCATTCCCAAATCTGACTCCCTAACGCCAGTCCTAGTCAGGCACATGCATCCATGGTTTTAACTGGCTTCTGAAAACCAGCTCCTGAAAACCAGCCCTGTTCTACAAATAAAAGAAATAAAGGCCTTCATGAAGACCGAAGTAGAAAATATAGACTCAGCTCCCTGTGGCTGCAAGAGTTTGCCATGTAAAAGGCTTCAGACATTCAAAAGTCAGTGCTGTGCCACTGCTGAGATGCTGGTGGCTCAACCCAAGGGCATCTCAGGCAGGGGCGTGCTGTCCAGCTGCAGGAGGATGGGTGTGTCCTACAGCCCTTCATCGAACACTAGGCAAAACCGTGGCTTCCTTCCCCTAGACTTAATGGCATCCTCTGTTTCAGGGTTTGGTTTTAGCACAGAGCTTGCTGCTGAAGGCTCTCAAATCTTGCTGCCCTGCCGGCTCCTGACACCGCCGGTGGGGGTGGATTTTGCATTTATTACTTCACAGTGACACCTGCTGGAAAAGACCCCTTCCTTAGGCAGGTAAGGTGTATTTTTAGAATGAATGAAACATAAGTTGGACACCGTCAGAAGATTATGATGTCAAGTTGGGAAAAGGGCGTAGGAAGAAAAAGATCAGAAAAACATTGTAAGCGTTATGAGAGCCACTAGATCCCCATAAAGTACCCTGTTGTGTACCCCTTAAGACATGAAGCAATTGTCAGCACTTTTATGCCGAAAGTCCAGACTCAGCCAGGTCTCGTCCCCTCCACAAAGCTATGCATCGTGTATTTCTCTACCGTGATTTCTGAGGGCACTGAAATCTGTTCCCAGACATCTGGGTTTGATGCACATAGAGAACAATGTTTTTTCTCCCGTTCCTATGTACTTTTCATATGCGACAATGGGCCACTAGGTGTCACTAAATGCCACTAGATCCGTTCTGGTTCCAAGACCCACTGGAATGTGCTGATATCAACAATGAATATACACCCTGTTCATCACTGGCTTTTTGCACTGGCCAACGTGCAATTTTTCAGATTTCAGCAAGTTTGAAGAAAAATCTCTGGCTTCCAAGTAGTACACATAAATATTCACCTTTCGCTTTAATTTTAACAGAAAAATTTTATTTTATAGTACAGTGTGGTTGAAATATCCTTGGTCAGTAGAAGCTGTTAAATGATACGTGTTAGCATTTGAGAAGAGCTGCTCTGTGCTCAGGACTAATAGAGCACTAGCACTGCATGCATATTTGTGCTGTGTTTGTTCATCAGGGCTGCGCTCAATAGAAGTCTCTGTCTTTCTGTATAGATGGAGCAAAAGCTGCTAACCATATTCTTTTTCAGAATATTTTTGCACTTGAACATTCAGCCCATACATGAGTTAGGACTGAAGCTGATAAATGCGCCTCAGCCTAAGTTTTGTGCAAGATGGTAGAATAAGTATCGTATGAGCCACCTCTTTCTTCACAAAGTTTGTATCCTAGGTTTGCTCCTCTTTTTGGGAGGCATGGGTGTTCACAGAGAGGGAGGTTAGGGATACAGTGGCCAAACTGTTTTGAGAAGTGGCAGACAGGCCAAGGGTTGTGCCACCAAGCACTTCTGTACCGCGACAGGGACTGAGTCACAGGATGTATGTTTGTCGCTGTCTTTACAGAAGTCTGTGCTGGAGCTATTAATGCTGAGCTCTGACTGCTGACCCAAGGTGTAACCCTGTCAGACATCATTTCCTCAAGCTAGCGGAGACAAGGACCTCCTGGGGAAACCCCCAAAGATATTTGTGTTTCTATAGTTAACTATTCGACATTAAAAACAAGATGGAAGTGTATGTTGGACAGTGAAAAATAAACTGAATGCTGAATAATCATTGCTTCTGCTGTGGGAGCAGTAGTTCTGCAGAACAAAAAGTAATGCTTGTGACTATTAGTTAGGACTGTTCCGTTAGTTCAGCAGGAAGACTGAACTTAGACTGCTTGTTCAAGTTTTGCTCTTGTAACAGGAATGTCATTCAGGTTTTTCCTTTGGTACGTGTACTCTCCTTTTCATAGGTTTATGTATACATACATGTTTTTTTATATATTTTACAGTTTAACCTCTCTACCTCTGAAAAAAGATACTACTCTAGCCCTCCAGATTTTAGAATTAAAATGATGGGGAATGATAGAAGAAACAAGCTTCTCATTGCTCTGATTATTTTTCCTGCTTGGACTTTCCTTCCCTCAGACCAATTGTCACTCCTCTCATGCACAGATGAGTAAAATTCTCTCTGGCACAGTTTTTTTTCCACATAGAAAATGAATATGACCTCATCTTCTGTACCTCACAGAATGTTTTAAGGTATAATACATGCATGTTTTCAGAGAGTACTGAAGATGAAAAGCAATATATGATAAATATAAATCTACTTTGATCATAAAGGGCACATTACTATTTTTCCTCATCTCTCTAGAAAGCAGTAATGCCATCCTCTTCTAAACATCCCTCAAATATATGTACAAAACAGGAATAAAAATAATTATTAGAAGATAAAGAATTATAAATAAACAAATACAGAAATAATTTATTTTAAGATGACAATTGGAATCTCTCTGCCTTGGCTCTTTTGATCTCCTTGATGCTCATTAAATTGTGGATGGCAGACCCTGCCTCCATCTTTGAGAAAGAAACTAGAGTGCTGCTTAAGCACTAGCTAAAGTTTCAAAGGTAATGAGGCTTGGGACCTATGGACTGGAAAGTATAGATTGATTTGCATGCTTTTTCACCTCCCCTGCTGCTTATTTGTATTGTTCTTGCTTTTCCAGCCAGCTCAGAAATTCTCATCTGATTTGTTAATATTTGCACATTGCCCATAAGCATTACTGATACTCTTCAGGTCGGCAGGGAGGAAAAGCACTGCCCCACTGAGCCTCCATGACTTGAGTTGTGACACTCACTTTTATCTGCTGCCTACCCTGGAGGAGCATTACGTATTTTCCATAGCAACTGTGTCTGCTGAATTCACAAAAATAGGTTGTAAGTTTAGAGCCTATAACTGAAAGATTAAAAAAGGGGGGGTGGGAAGAATGAAAAGCCATTTCCTTGGTTCAGTCTTATAAGGATATATGCATTCTCTATTTATTTTTCTGCATGTACTCTGTTGTGTTTTACTATAATTTATTTACCTTAGGTTTGCTGGTTTTGATGTTGTGGCTTCCTTTTCTTTATATTCCTTTGCTAGTTGGAGTTGAAATATGCTGCAAAATATGAGATTGTGTTCAGAGTGGTGCAGAACTGTTTCAGCAAAAAGCACAACAACTCACAGGCTGCTGCCTGTCTTTGCCCATCTGGGCCTGTGTGCTGTGCTAGCTAGCTGTGCAGGGCAGTGTAACACACAGGCACAGAGGTGAGTGAGTTCCTCTACATCTAAAATGGGTTCTCATGACAGGAAAGGCTTGCAAAATTGAATCTTGTATTGTAGTCTAGATGTGCTGTCCTAATGTCTTAACAGTGAAAGCACACTATTGGAAAGAATTTCAAGCGTCTTACATAAAATAAAATTTAAGTTAATTCCAAACCCAGAAGCATCCTATCCTGCAACCAAATGTGCTATATATATGCTCTGTAATGTGTTCTTCCCTTGTTCTGATGTGTAATGGTTCTCCCTTCTTTTACTGGTTCACTCCAGTACAGCATGCTGAAGCGTAATGAATGATACTTGTGAAGTGCTTCTAAGATAAGCTATGGAAGCATATATGTCTATCTGCTAGTGGCTACTGCGTTCATGACATATTCAAGGCACAACATATGAGAACTTCTCTTGCAGGTGCTCACTGCTCTGCTCTCTGAAACGGTGGTGGTGCACAGCTGAGATGGATGGCAAGAGTCTCTGAAATCTGTAACCTAAAATATGCTATCACCATGCTGATTTGTTATTTTGGCATGTTAGACAAATCAATAAATGTGGCAATGGTGATAAATCCAGTGATTTTTTTTTTCTGCGTCTGATCTTGTTCATACTGGTGAAAGAGTTTGAAAGGTTTTAAAGGCAGAGGGAGTTACAGCAACACAGAAAACAAAGTTTGCTTCTAGACAGCAATACTAGCATGGAAGCTTTTTAAGTGTAACATACATCATCTATCTCTGCACATAAGCTCCTGCTGAGGCTGAATCTTAACTGGGACAAAAGCATAGCACAAGGAAGCTGCTAGTGCTTAAATATGCAGCATTTCTCCCTCTTTCCTGCCTCGTTTAAGGAGAGAACAGTGAGCATATCACATTCCCAGTAAACAATGCTTTTTTAATGCAAACAAAGTTTCCTTGCAACCTAAAAAGGAGCTGCTGAGCATACGTTTCTATTGACTTTTTTTTTTTTTAAACAGAATGGAAAAAAATAGAAAATGCTTCTTTGACTAGGACTCCTATAGGCTCATTAAAAGTTGTTTGTGAAACTAAAACATCTCCTGTTACCCATTAAGCCAGATCACTGTGAAACGATGAAAATGAAGGCATAGCTATAGAACATGTAATCAGCTGTTAAAATAGAAAAAGTAAATCACATGTGGAGAAAAACATACTGCAATATAAAGAGACAAATCAGCAGCTTCAAATAGAGAAGCAAAACAGCATCCCCTCTACTTTGAAAAAATGCTTGTGCAGAGTGGTCTGAAATTTGAACAGATTTACAACTTTCCTTTTCATGTCAAAACTGCTGTTTTGATGCAAAGATTAAAAATTGTATCTGGATAATGGCTAGGAGAATTTAGCAGTGAAATGTGACCATATCCTAACCTCCTTGGTGCTGGCTGCTGCTAGAGAAGAGCATGGGATTTGCTGAATGACATGGTGGGATGTCAGCTGGTTTTGTCTTCCATATCAGCCCCCTCAGTGATGAGCCAGGGCAATCAGAAGCCTGTTTGAACAGGGGAGAAAGGAATATCAAAAGGCAGATTGGAATTGGTGTTAAAATGAATAGTCTGAAATCTCAAAGTTAGATTACTGGGGTAATGATAACATAGTCACCTTACAAAGAAGGCTGTTATTTTAAGAAATGGAATTTCACTAGGAAAGAAAAAGAGAGGAGAATAAAGAGATCAGTGCTACTGAAACTGTGACTGTGAGATGAAAGATGAATCTTTAATATGAAGCACTTCTTTACCTAATGAAATGACATTGGGAAATACATTTATATTGTAGATTTTTTTCTTTACCCAAGCCATAATGTTCTGAAGTAAACAGAATCACAGTTTTGTGTTTTCCCCAGAATCTGAAATGATTCAGACCAAAGGGACTCTTAGTAATTTTTAGACTTTTTTAGTAATAAATTTTTAGGCTTTTTTATAATAATATTAAATAGGATAACTTATTTTTATCTTAGCAGAATAACAAGACACAAGAAGTATGCATTGTAAGCAAGTAATATGATGGGTTTACCATATTTGCTATTTTGTTACTTGTTTGTACTACTTTTTGAGGAGATTCCCCTGTGGTTTTGTGCAAAGAATAAGTGACTTTGTAGGGAGAGCAAAGGAACAAGCACAGGAGATGTGACCCTACCTAATGCAATGGCTCTGAGGCTTCTTGGACACTGTGAAGGTGACCAGGGTATAAGGACGTGTCTGGAAAACAAAAATAAGGAATCCATCTGCATTACTCCTCCTCCACAGTGTTTGTACCATGCTGTTTCACAGCCAGAAGTAATGAACCAATAAGATCATTATTTTGTATAGGTCTCTGTAACTTGTTTACGGAGTAAGTGAGCTTCTGTTTTCAACACAATTTTTTTTTAAATGGATGACTAATTTTGAAAGAACCTTTGTCCAGAAATTTTATGTTCATGTTATTATTGCTCTCCACCGTATTTGAAAAATCATGGCTGTCGTGTGGAATCCCCAGTGACTGGAAAAAAGGAAGCATTACTCCCATTTTTAAGAAAGGGAGAAAGGAAGACCTGGGGAACTAAAGGCTGGTGAGCCTTTCCTCTCTGCCTGGGAAGATCACAAAGCAGATCCTCCTGGTTACCTGTAAGGCACACACAAGACAAAGAGGTGATTCAAGACAGCCAGCATGGCTTCACCAAGGGCAGATCACGCCTGACCAATCTGGTGGCCTTCTATGATGGAGTGATGGCGTAGGTAGATGGGGAAAGGTTCTGGATGTCATCTACCTGGACTTCTGCTAGGTCTTTGACATGGTCCCTCACCACATCCTTCTCTTTAAATTGGAGAGATATGGATTTGAAAGATGGACTATTCAGTGGATTAAGAAATGGTTTGCTGATTGCAGCCAAAAGGTTGTGATCAATGGTTCTATGTTTGGGTGGAGGTTGGTCACAAGTCCCTCAAAGATTGATCTTGAAACAGGTGCTCTTCAACATCTTCATCAATGACACAGATGATGGCATCAAGTGCACCCTCAGCAAGTTTGCAGACGACACCAAGCTGAGCAGTGCAGTTGGTACAGTGGAGAGAAGGGAAGCCATCCAGAGGGACCTGGACAGGCTGGAGAAGTGGGCCTGTGAAAACATAATGAGGTTCAGCAAGGTGTTGCACTCCAGCCCGGGCAATCCCAGGCATTTATACAAACTGGAGGAAGATCTCCTTGGGAGCAGCCCTGCACAGAAGGACTTGGGAGTTCCGTTGGACGAGAGGCTGCACAAGAGTCAGCAGTGTGAACTTGCAGCCCAGAAGGCCAACTGTGTTCTGGGCTGCCTTAAAAAAGGGGTGGCCAGCAGACAGAGGGAGGTGATTGTCCCCCTCTACTCGGCTCTTGTGAGGCCCCATCTGCAGTACTGCGTCCAGGCCTGGGGCCCCAGGACGTGGAGCTCTTGGAGTGGTCCAGAGGAGGGCCACTAAGATGGTCAGAGGACTGGAGCATCTCTATTATGAAGAAAGCTGAGAGATGCCATCCCTGGAGGCATTCAAGGCCAGACTGGATGTGGCTCTGGGAAGCCTGATCTGGTGGTCAGCGACCCTGCGCATAGCAGGGGGTTGAAACTAGGTGATCATTGTGGTCTTTTTCAACCCAGGCCCTTCTATGATTCTATGAAAACTTGGGACTACTTTGAATATTGAGTGTTGAGTTGAACCCCAGTGAATATCTGTATTCCAGGAGGAGAGCTGACCATTGACTATGCCTGCTAATAGGCGTATGCTGCTTTGGAATTTATGTATGTAAGTGATAGGCTTGTTTAGTTTTCTTTTTTATAAAAAGAAAAAATTTTGCGATGTTTTGTAAGGAACTGCTAGTCCTTGTACTACAGATTGACTGTGTGGTCTTTAAAAGGGATTTGTTTCTTTGTTTCATATAACATGTGAACACGCTAGGTGGCATCCAGCAGTAGCCTTCATGCACTGCAGTAAATCAGCTCCCATGGCTCGTGCACTGCTCAAGCAGGCAGCAGACGTCTTCTCCCGGTGCCAGTCTGTGATCCAGGCCCCAGCATGCAGCCTTTTTGTGGCAGCACAAAAGGAATGCATTTTTCCAATGGATTCTTTGCTTGTCCAGGCATCACAGAGTTGTTCTTTCTCCAGTGGAAATCTGATCCTTTTTGTGTGTTTTCTAAGCAGTTTCTGTAACTGAAATAGAAAAAGATGAACATTTTCCTCCTTTTGAAGTTGCCCTCAGAGCAAAATGCCACCTCCCACTGCCATGTCATTAATACAGGTGAACACTGCACCAACGAGCTTGTCAGTGCAGGAGGCACATTCATGTAACCAGATGAGCTGCCTCAGACAAATCTGTTTCTCTTTCTTTGTGTGACCTTTTCCCTGTTTGCATTCTCTATCAGCATAGGTATCTTTTGTAGCTCACAAATTACTTTCCTGTTCCACAGCAGACATCTCAGCTGTGGCTCTAGCTCTCCCTTCCCACCAAGTGACACATCCATCTGAAAACTTGTCCCATCAGACTCCTGCACTCCCACAGTGCACAAATTCCAGAGCTGGGTAAGGGATGGGCAAGATCCAAATTGATCCTGAAAAAGGAAATCCTTGCATGCCCCATCTCAAGTCTCTCTACCTCCTCGTGCTTCAGATGCTGTTTTTGTTTCTTCTCCTGCATGTCTTTTGCCCTCAGCCTCTCTTGAGCAGTGCAGTGCCGTGGGGCTGGCAGTGTGACGTCTGAATGCCTGAGAAAAAATCTGAAAATCTGCCTCACTCCAGAGATTGGCTGAAGGCAGGAAAAAATTCTCTGTCTTTTTCATTTGGTAGGTGAGAAAAAATAAATGGAAGGACATCTGTTACAAAAACACCATTAATTGCATGCACTGTGATTAGGTGCTTTAAGAACCCAGGAATCCACTTGGACCTGTGCACCCTAGAGTTTTCCCAACCCAGATGCCTGCCCTGCTCTTTCTGCCTTGAAGCAGAGGGGTAGCAGCTTGGGTGGTATTGATCTGGTTTTCTCTGCATCCCTGTGCTTGTGGCATTCTCACACAGGTAGATTGAGTGCTGGGAGCTCGCAGCCATGAAACCTCTGTTTTCATTATCTTGTTGCATGTGGATTATTGATGAGAACCCAGTGCTATTTGTACCACGTTACATATTTGCATGGCAACAGAAACTCAGATCTTAGCAAATACAGACATAAAGAAAACATGCTATGAGTAAAGAAGCCTTTTTACAGTTCTGTTCAGTGTACAATATTGTACAAAATTCACACAATGAGAAATCCTGTGAGTCAGAACCTTGCCAGATGATTTGAATGGATAAACTTTTCTTGTTGCTGCCAGTGGGTCCAGTAGGCATAAGCAAATGAGCTGAAAACCCAGCTTGGTAATGTAACCAGGATATCAATTGCTCGAATAAAACAAGAGATGGTCTGCAATCAGTAGACTTTCAGAAAGATGCAGTTAATTTGCATCACTGTTACTGAACGAGTATTAGTCTTGCCCTCTTTGTGTAGTATTAAATCAACAGCTTGCTCAGAAATAATCGCTGAGACAGGGAATGAGTAAGTCCCCTGTGTGCACTGGGTGTTGGTTACCTGAGCAATACTCAGCCTAACACATATCTCTAAGGAACATTTTGCCTTCTGCTGAAGACAAAAAAATTAATCCTATTAATCCTTTGGGATCATAGTTTTTTTTGCCTAACATTCGTCCAGTCAAAGAAGTGTGATTAAAAGCCAAGTTTATTAATTTATTCAGATTAATCTGATGAAGAACTTGCTGTCTAACTGCTCTGTATTCTGTAAAGATCACAATTAATCTTTGTAGTACAAACAGTCCTAGGGCATCTTTTAGGGCATTTGAAAAACTTCAGCTGTAAGATTGACAAACTCTGAAGTGTCATCTAAATAAATAAATGATATTAGACCTTGCTGGCTTTCTGCATGGAAATTTGAAAATATGCCTTCAGTCTGCTGTGCTTGATTTACATTTCTTTCATGGGATGCTCGCCTACAACACAAAGCAAAACAATTTATAATAAGGAACCTCTAAAATATGAGTACAGTGACACGTATTAAAAAAATATCATAAAGTATGTAGCGGGTAGGCATCAGTCACTAATTCTTAATTGATACCGAGGAAAATAATTCAAGTTTTTATAAAGTTTTAATAAAGCTGTAGTCTAACCATACTGGAATTTTGATTAAAGAAAGCAGCTATAGTAAGTCTGAGTGCTGGAACTGCTAAAAGTGTAATACTGCACCTGCCACACTGGAGAAGCAGCAGCCCTTCCAGGTGGTCACAGTTCTGCAGCTCTGATCTCAAGATGCCCACTCACCAGTGGGATTTTCTAGGTGAACCAGTGTAAGCACCAGAGCTTTCTCCCACTGCTGTGCTTACACTGCCTTTGGAGGTGGCATGAGCAGAAATGAGAGGGCTCGCCACAAATCAGGTACACATGATCTCATGCTCTGGTCCTTCTGAAGGCAGTAGAATTTCAATGCCTGTTCAAAGTATTCCTTAGAATAAGAATGGAGATAATTCTGCCATTAAAGTTCAATATTGAATTACTAAAAGGGACTTCTGTAAGTGAACTATCTACCATAAAAGCAGGTTGAGCCAGCCTTGACAGAAAAAACTTGCATGGATTTTACTAGCAGTCCAAAGTTGAGCTCTGTGCAACTACAGATTTTAGTACCTGAAGCAGATGCAGTCACTGCTTTAACTGCAGAAGAACAGATAGGTGGGAAGACAGAAGAGCTCTACAGTGGTATATACAACTATATTGAAAAATTCCTGTTTGCCTCTGCTAAATGAATCCAGAACACTTCTAGATGCATGACCACTAACGTACATCTCAAAAGATAAAAACATCAGTATACTCCATAATGATTCTGTAATACTTCCTCTATGAAATTAGGCTAATATCTACCACCTGGGAGGAGGAAGAAGGGCCACTAGGTGAGTGATCTGCGAGACTGATGGTAAGATTAAATTAATCTATGTATCAGTGTGTCTCCGCTGCTCAGCGGCTAACTGGGCATCAGTCACTGGCTGATCAGCAATTGCCTGTGTATCATTTATTATATATATATACACATGCATATATTTGTCATAACTCTTCTTTTTTTTTTTTTCCTTCTTCCTTTTCTTTATCTTAATAAATAGTTTTAACTCAATCTGTAAGTTTTATTATTTTTTTTCCTGATACTCTACTCCATCTCACTGGGAAAGGGTGGGAGTGTGTGGTGATCAGCCACGTTCTGGATTAAACCCCAGCACTATGCTTTAGCACTGCCAATTAGTAATTTAGTGACACTCAAAGGTGCCCCAAGCCTTTCTGTTCTTTGCTACCAGCTTTACTTTAACTCTTAAAAAATGGTGATTCTGTTTATCAGATTCGCAAGTGTAAGTAGTATTTGTTTTACCTCTAATTTACGTGCACAAGGCATAATCCTTTTTATATTCTTTCCCTTGAATAGATTTCCCTGAGTGATCCTGTGGAGCAGAGATTACTCCTTAGTAGACCTCTCCTTCTCCTCCATTGCCATGAATAAATTGAGGTGAATGACTGGAATACACTGCTGATTATCAATGAAGGAAGGGAGTCTTATTGGCAAATCTAATTTTGAAAGCTATGTCTTCTAAGAGCAGAATATTCAACAGGATGGGTTTTTACATAAATAATGTGTTGAATTCATTATATGTATTCTTTCAGAGAGCCATAGGGGATTTCGCACTTAGAATCACAATGCAAGTTATAAGATACTGAGAGCTGCCATATGTTAGAATTTCTGTTTGGAAGAACTTCAGTGTGAGGGGGTGCAGACTCTGTATGTATTATTATGTGCTAGTTTTGAGCTGCAAAAATAAAATCTTACAATCCTGCAGTTATTCTGGATGGCATGTTTGTTAGTTAATTCTGAAAATGGATCAAAACGGGAGATTTCATTCCAAGGAGACAGAAAGACAAAAAACTCATATCCATTGTACCAAGCAGTTAGGTATTCATATACTTTCAAGGACACATTTTGTAAAAAGGTATTTATTACTTGTTTGCTTTTAACAAAAGAGCAGGCATTTTACTCCCGGGTCTGTTTAAAAAATAGCTTTTCATTACAAATGTTATCCTTGTGTACATGTGTGAGTGAACATCCCCTTGTTTTCATCCCCTTGTGATCTTTACTTTTTACAAAAGTGGTAATTGGGTAGTGACTGCTTCTGTTCTCCATCACTATCTGTGCAGCCCTCCTGATGATAGGGTCTAGTCCTTGACTTGGGCTCCTCTGTGCTTCTCCCATACTAGTAATTTCCAGTGTGAAATTGAAGCAGCAATTGCCACTTCAGTGCAGCAGCTTCGGGTCTGTGTTGCTTTTTCAAAGCCACTGACTGTAGTTTTACACTTACTTTCGCAATAGCTGATTTCTTGCCAAGTCTTGCTACAGCTGTGTTTTCCATGACTGAACAAGGATAATAAGGTGCTTGCAATGGCATTCACTATGTCTGATGTATACAAATGTCACTTAAAAAAGACCATTCACCTGTTAGTTGGCTATCTGACCCTGTTCTGCACAGTGAAAAATAGCCCATGGTTCCAGCCGTCCTGATCAAAAGCCCATTTTTATGTTTGAAATAGCACACCTGGGAAACAAATGCACAAAGTGCTCATGAGCTGTGGTGGATTTGTGTGATAGCATTTCTGTGAACAGTGATTTGTGAATTTGTATTCAAATCCTCGTGATCCTATGAGTTTTGAACACAACCTCCCCCTCTCTCCTCACTCCCCCCTACCCCCTCCTCCAAAAAAGAAAAGAAGTCTATGTAATGTGGACTGTTATGGGTTAGAAGCAGAAGGGATGTTATCTTCACATGAAGATTATGGCACCATACACAACCAACAAAGATGACATACTATCTTTTTAACTCTAGGATTTTAATTTGATAATGGCTGACATGAGGTGGCTGGGAAGGACTTAGTGCATCTACTAAATCTGTCTTCTGTATTTTCAATGTCATGGATTGTCTGTAGCAAGAAGTAGAGGTGACTAAGAGATTACGAGATTAATAAGCAAATGTACAGTGAATACATTTTATTATATTTGATGTATAAAACATTATGACAGCCTTGGAAATGTTACAATCCCCAGAGAATCTGTGTACTGAAACACAAAATATGGTAGGACTGCATCTCAAAAGAGTCTGCAGGAGGAGAAAAGGACTTTGCTAGCTAGAAAAGCACACAGGTGAAAGAAGCTGAATTTCAGAGAGCAAGAGAATGAAGCAGAGTGGGCTATCACATTTGCACTTCGTAAGAGAGCTTCGTGTTCCTAAGACATGTTGCTGCCTCCTTCATTTAGTGTTGAGTGATAAAAAGTCTTTGGGACTGCATTTTCTGTTGACCTAGAAAAAGTCTGGGGACTGATCTTGTCAGGTGCCAGGACAAGGGGGAGATCTCAGTAAACAGGCATCCTGTTGACAGTGCAGACATCTCATGACTGTTGGAAGCTCTGTTTTGTCACAGTCAAAACTTAGCACTTAATACCAAGCACCAAGTTCTTGTACAGAGTTTTCAGTCTTCAGTAGAAGCATGAGCATGCATAAGATTGCACTACTGCTTAGAGGAACTAAAATCCTGTAATTTAACAAGACAGGGTTGTAGGATTTAACCACTGCATATCCACCCTGCACAAGGCTGGGAAGGTTGCATGCACTGATGCAAGACCTGTAGTTATTTTTGTGTCTGCATTACAGCACAGACATACCTGAGACAGCTTTAAACTAATGAGCTTAGGAAGCACTGATGATATTACTGATCAAACGCTTCCCTGATTTCATAGGTGGGTTTTATGTCATTCACTGAGCTCTTTGCTACAAGAACCTGAATTATCTGCTATAAAACTGATTTAGATAAGACTGCACTCTGTGGTACTTATTGTGGTGCAGACTTGTTCAAAACACCACTGCTTAAATAACCTTTCAAAACTGTGAAATCCTCCCACTCCAGGTTTGCATGGCAAAGAAGCATCAATTCATTTACCTGCTCTCAGAGCAGCACTTCAGCTCTCCTGAACAGGTGCACACTTTGTATCACTTTGTTATACGGTTTTATGCTTAATAAGAATGCCTTGTTTGAAGTAGCTCTTCATCACCCTGACCAAACAGCTCAGCAGGAATGGGCAGAACAGGGTGTGCTTGTGGATAACCAGCAGTGGCAGCCAAGTGGTGGGAAGAGAGAAGCAATTCTGAAAATCTTCTCAGAGCCACGGCAATGGTCAGCACTGTCAGAGGCTGCCTTCTGGATGATCAGCTCCTGTGATTACAGTGCCCTAAATCTTGTTGTATCCCACATGGTCCCATCACACCTTTAACACTGCTGTTCTTCATGCCTTTGAGAGCTACACTTCTCCTTTCATCACCATACCACAGGTGTTCTGTAGCAAAAGCTGTATGTTTGAAGCTGGAGTTGCACTGATTTTTAGAGCGGAGTGGTCAATGACTTTGCAGGAGTCTCACGTGCTGTTTTGCATAGCCACGCTGCTAGAAGCTGCTCCCAGCACCCCAAACAAGGCGATCAATGGGGTGCAGAGCACAGAGGGGAGCATGTCAGTAAATGATGCTGTGCTGCGAAGGGTCCTGCTCAAACAGAGGCATGGATCAGGTGGATAGTCTGAGAACCCTGCAGAGACATCCCAGCCAGCACAGGAAGAGAAGGAAATTCCAGCCACAGAGACAGGACTGAGTGCAATTCTTTGCTGTATAAGTTCAGCCCATCTCTGCTCTGACTCCTCTCCTGTAGTATGTATAGATCAGTATAAAAAGAGCTAAAAAATTAACAAAATTCTTTAGCCATTGTTACAGAGGCAAGTACATAATCATGCTTTAAAAGAGCTAAGAGTTCTGAACTGTTTCCATTGCCTGATTTGAGCCATTTATCTCTTGAAATCTCAGCATTAGGGAAGGCTGACTGCAGTCTCAAAGCTGTAAGGTATCTCTTCTGTTGGTCTCCCTGCTTTCTGAAGCTGAATGCAGAACACGTAATGTGTGTCTCTGTGTCAAGTTACAGAGATCTGATTGCATTTTATTTTCGACTCCTCTGGTACCATCATTCTGTACTTTGTATGGAACATGCCAAATACAGTGGTTCAGAGTAACCCGGGAAGACATGGTTGAAAAGTGCAGCCAATGGCACAAGAGAGAAATTCAGTGAAGAAATTCTACAGCAAATGTTTTGTGTGGAGGAAGGTCCGTGACACTCAGGCAGAGAGAAATTCCTCTGCTGTATTTGGATGAGGACAATTCAGATCCTGCCCTTGTTCCTTCCTTGTTTTGTAAGATGATGGATAACACTGTGCAGAGCTGCTGTGACTGTTTTCACAGGTCTCTGGCATATAAATTTGTTGGTTCTCCTAAGGATTCTTCATCTGGTAAAATCTAATTAAACACCTAATGTGAGAAATTTAGGTTATGTTTAAATGTGACCTATCTTCTACAGGGCCTAGGTCTCTTCCATGTTACTGTAAGCATACTGGAAGCATTGACGGCAAAAATCAAAGTTCATTGTGTTGTAGTTTAAACAGAAAGGGGACCATATCAAAGGACTGATTATTGTGTTCACTGTTACTGGCATGGGCCAGGGTGCCTGTGCCCTGTCCCTGAATAAGTTCTGAGTACTCTGCTTTACTTTGTTTTGGCAATGCTTTTTAGAAACTTGTATCCTATGTCTCTTCTCCCCCCAGGGCTGAATACAAAGCATGTAACAAAGGCCAGGTCCTCTGTCAGGGAGCACAGGGCCAAAATCTTTGTTCTTGAAAGACACTTTGACTGCCAACCATGACCACACAGGTGACATCTGGTCAGGATAGCTTCACAACCAAGAATCAGTCCAATTAAAAACAAACAGAATGTGGACAAAGGTCAGTTCTCAAGCAAAATAACTACTGCTGTATGCTGGCAGACTGGCTTGTGTGATCTCACTGCTGCTGGCTAGCAAAGGGAAACAGAACTGTTCTTCTGTATCTTAAAAGGGTATTTTTAAATTGTTCATCCTAAGCACTCTGTTGCAATGCAGCAACATTATTTTTCCTAAATAGTGTTCCAACAGAGCAGTGTTATTTTTCCTAGATAGTGATTCTCCACTCCCATATCTAATGAGATTCACTGGACGTTTGTTTCTAATTATGGAAGATAGTGGGTGACCATTCCATGATGTTACATCAACTGGTCTTCAAATACTGCTCAGTTGAGCTATATCCTGGAAACACAATTTTCTTCCAATAGTCTATTTTCATTGAATACTACTGTTCTTATTCCAGCAGCCACTGCACTAGAAGGAAATCATATTTCCAGCCCTGACATGGGATGTAATAGTTTTATCTGGATGAAAATGTTACTGCAGGATGATAGCCAGAATGAAGCTCTAAGTCATGCAGGCTTAAATGAAGAGGTACCCTGCAGGGTGCCAGGTTGCCTTTTACTTCAGTTCACAAAATCTCTGCTCTCACTGATTTCAAGAAAGACATACAAACTGCACTAAGAACATTGATTGCTCTGATTATTATTTTTTTTATATTATGCTTAAGAGCTGCTGACATGTGCAAAAACATTTTACAAGGTGTGATCAGGAAGTTAATTGTCTTTGCCCTCCAGCATGCTCCAGTAATTACCTCCAATAGCAAAACCTGTAAGTTAATCACAGTATTTGCAAACTCAGTCTCATTATTCATATGCTGAATCTTTTCCAACAGTATTATCCATTGAAATTGAGAGTGTACAGGAAGTTCATTTGAGGCAGGCATTTCTTACTGGTAAGAGTACCCTAATTATTATTTTCTAATTAAATTAGGCTTTTTAAAAAGGTTAAACATGACATTTTAATAGCTTCAGCTCATATTGATATTCTGAGGACACACTTCAGTTCAGCCACTTGTGACTGAAAAGGATGTTTTTCCAATTAAGAAATCTCTTTTTAAGAGCTTCTCCTAAATGACATCTATTTTACAGACGCATGTGGACTAGAATGTAATTTATTTCCCTAGGTACAGAGTCTCATAGTTCAGCAGGTAGCCCTTTCAAATTTTGTCATTACAAAATTTTAATCTCAATGCCACATTGAGTTTATAATGTCAGACACTCAAAAATAAATAATTTAAAAAACAATTATTAACAGTTAATTGTAGCCACTCTATGCAATATTGTTTCAAATGCACTAGCGCACATTCTAAAGAAGCCCACTTAAAATTCATAGACATACTTGTTTAATTAGTAATGTATCCGATGCTTTAAAATATTCTATGCAAGAAATGCTACACATCTGGGTTAAAGTAAGCCTTTTCTTTCATTCCATCTTTATTATGCAAATAATATTTGAGAATCCCTACACAGATATGGATTTCAGTTTATTATGAAAAGAGACAGGACCTATTCCACTTTACCTACAAATACTGAAGTCCAAACTGTGTATGAATACAGCGAGATAAGGAGGTAAATATAAATAATAAAACAGTATTAGTCAGATTGATAGCCAGTGATCTCAACACAGCAAAAGCCAATTCACTCTTATTTTCTAGGTGTTTTCCAAGCAAAGATGAGCATAAAGAAGGAATCTGAATGGGAATTATTTGTTATTTCTGCAAATGTGTACAGGGAATTCCAATCAAGTATAAGGGGAACACAAAGAGAAGGAAAAAAAAAACATTTGAAGAGTAGGAGGAAGATGTCAGTGTGGGCTATTTGGTTTGGATTGGAGTTAACTTCTCAGCACTGAATGGGAAAGGGGTTGTGGTAGTCCACAAGGGGCACTGAAGGTTAGGGTAAATAGCTTTTCTTTGGAGAAATAAATAAAAAAATGTTGGAGAAACACAAAGAAAACAGTGATGTTAACAATGTCAGGCCATTAAACAGAAATTCTTGTGGCTGTGTTTCACTTTACATTTGGTAGTTGGTGGCAATTGTCAGGCCAAAACTAAACTGAATAATATGGATTCCAAATATTTTGGGCAGGTCAAAATCCAAGAGAAGCATTTGTTTTCATTGAATGTTGCCATCTGAAGCTATATATGTATTTTTCTGTTTGCTTTATTGTGTAAGAGATTTTGGAGATTTTTGTCTTCATTCCAATTCAAGAGCAAAAATAAACGTCAACATTAGAGTTTTCCTGCACAACAGAAGTACCAGCCAGATGTTATCAGTGAAGTACCATCCATACATTCAGATAACAAAAAGCTCTTATGAACTGTGTCTCGTTCTATGAGAAAAGGCTTCCCTATCTAAGATGATACTCTGGAGCAGATACATAATGCACTATTAGATAGCCTAGGCACCTTGGACAGTGTCTGCTCCACTTGTATCCCATTCATTTTTCTGTGCATACCTGTCACTTGTGAAATTTTAATGAACGCTGGTTTTGACAGGAAAAGACAAATGACTCAAATGACTAAGTAGCCTAACTTGACCATAAACTACAATATAGCTTCTAGAATCAGCTGCTTTTTAAACAGAACTTGAGAAAAACAGATATTACTAGGCTTATTACTAGTAGTAGGCACAACAAACCAAACGAGAGCTTTATTTTAATGGCTTGCTGCAGTTTGTCTATGCAACACTGCTCATACTGCATTCCAGTAGAGAGGAAAGAGGAAGGAGTAACTCTTTGACAGGATGAAGGCCAAAGAAATGCTAACAAAAAGTATCCAATAACCTAAAAAGCATTAAAATAGAATCATGAGATTCTCTTTGGCAGACTTTGGAATCAGCTGTACCTGGAGCTGATTACTTCCTGCTCTGTCAGAAGGTCTAGCTGTAGTGAACTGAATTACTGTAGATGGTTTCAAGGGATAAGGAAAGATAAATGAGCCAAACAAAAAAGGCCCACAGAAAATTAAATGAAAACACAGAGTATGTATTCTAATAAAAGATCACTGCTAAAATTGACTGCAAAGAAAATAATGAATTTGTTAGAATAAACATGAGGGCACTAAATGTTATTGCATCCAAATAATGTTTACATAATTTTCTTCTGTGGAATAAAAAGAGATGGTGACACCATGCATACAAACTATGTTCTAGTTTTAACTTTGAAGGGTATTTAATCTTTTGTTCTGCTAATCAGACAATATTTAAGTAATTGCATATCAGATTACCATGAAGGTCAAACAGTGATCTCTGAATTATGTAGCTGTTTATTACTTTTTGCAATAAGGCATGCCGATTTGTTTTCTTAGTTTATACTAACTAACAAAAAAATCATAGTATCACAGAATGGCTTAAGTTGAAATGGACCTTAAAGATTGTCTTGTTCCAAACTCCACGCTGTGGGCGGGGCTGCCACACACCAGCTCAGACTGCTATGGGCCCCATCCAGCCTGAATTTGAGAGTCTCCAGAGACGGGGCACCCACAGCTTCTCTGGCCAGGATTATAGTAGATATTGTTGACAATACTGGTAATAAATGGTAGAAAGTGGCAAGAAGCACATACAAAATATCAGAAATGTGAGACCTACAAGCTCAAAACACTGCTATGGTGGTAAAGAACACTTGAGCCAGAAAATATAAAGCATATGGTGTAACTATCTGCTATCAAATCAGTATGAAAGAGTTGGAGGTCAATATACCATGGTGTAACTAAGCCTTCTTCAACCAGTCAGTAGGAGAAGAGCAGGGAAAGCTTGGTCACACCTCAATCTGTTCATTTACAGTACTGTTTTTTCTCGTTTGCTCTGAGATATGACACTTGCAATACGTGATAAGCTCCTTTCAGAGCTCACTATTTAATCCAGTGGGCAGTCCGACACCCCAGACTTTAGAATGTACTCAACTTTCTTACCAGGGGTTCAGAGCTTATTGGAGATAGGCACATATGCAATCATATTTAGAAACATTGAACTCTTCTCACTTGATCCTCCTGCATTCAGTGTTCCCCAGTGACTCAAGGGAGGATTTCACAGGTAGCAGCCAGGAGATGAAGACTGTGGAGTTGTTTCCTTCCCTCTCATGGCTGGCTGCTGCCCATCTGACTGTGCAGTACGAGGTCACAGAACACAGAGAATTTTAAGTTACTTGTTATAGGAGGGATGAATAATTGTATCTCCTTTTTCATCATTCCAAGTTATCTGTAAATCATAGAAGCGTTGTCACAAGCGTGAAAGTTTTTTTTTGCTCTGGACCTCTCAATACCTTCTTTGCCTTTCTCTGAACCTGCTCCAGGGCCTCGATGACTTTCTTGTTTTGACGGGCTCAAAACTGAACACAGTACTCAAGATGTGGCCTCACCACAGCATAGAGCAGGGGGGCAATCACTCAATCACTTCCCTGCTCCTGCTGGCTGCACTGTTTCTGATATAAGCCATAACGCCATTGGCCTGGGCACACTGCTGGCTCATGGTCAGCCAAGCGTCAAGTAACACTCCCAGGTCCATTTCTTCCAGCCACTCTGTTGCAAGCCTGTAGCTTTGCCTGGGGTTGTTGTGGCCAAACTGCAGGACTCCACACTTGGTCTTGCTGGCCTCAGTCTAGCGATCCAGCCTGTTCAGATCCCTCTGAAGGGCCTTCCTTGCTCCCAGGCAGATTGCCATTTCCTTCCAATGTTGTGTCATCTGCAAACTTACTGAGGGTGCACTCAATACCCCTTGTCCAGATCATCAATGAAGATATTAAACAGAACAGGCCACAGTGCCCATCACTTGGGAACAACACTCCTGACCAGTTGCCAGCTGAATTTAGCTCCATTCTCCACCACTCTGGCTCAGGCCCTCCAGCCAGTTTTTAACTACACAGAGCGTACCTGCCCAAGCCGCGAGCTGCCAGATTCTCTAGGGGATTACTGTTGGAGACAGTGCAGTGTCGAAGTCTTTGCTAAAGTCTAGGTAGACCCCGTGAACAGCTTCATCCACCAGGTAAGTCACTCGATCATAGAGGAGGTGAGGCCTGTCATGAGCCCATATGACCCATATGGCTGGGCCATATCCCCTGGTTGTCCTGCACACGCCATGTGATCTCCCTCAAGATGATCTGTTCCACACCCTTTCTTGGCACCAAGGCCAGGCTGACAGGCCTTTAGTTCCCTAGATCCTCCTTATGATGCTTCTTGCAGATGGGAGTCATGTGGGCAAGACTCCAGTTTTCTGGGACCTCTCTGTTTTTCCAGGAATGCCGATAGCTGGTGGAAAGTGACCTGGCAATCATCTGCACCAGCTCCCTCGTCACACTACTCTGGATCCCATCTGCCCAATGAATCTGTGACAGTCTAGGTGGAATAATAAGCTTCTAACTGTTTCCACTTGAATTGTGGGGGGTTTATTCTGCTCCCCATTCCAGACTTCCAGGTCAGGGAGTACAGTATCACAAGGATAACTGGCCTGACTTTTAAAGACAGAGGTAAAAAGGCACTGAGAACCTCACTCTTTTCCTTACCCTCATGTTCCCCAGTGCACCCAATAAAGGATGAAGATGCTCCTTAAGCCTCCTCTTACTGTAAATATATTTGCAAAAAAACTTTCTGTACTCTTTTATCATAATGGCTAGGTTGCGTTCAAGCTGGACTTTTGCTTTTCTGATTTTCTGTCTGCATATTCTAACAACTTAATTTTACTCTCTCTGAGCTGCCCATGAACATATGATGAAATTAAATGAAAATGAGATTTAATGAACATATGGTAAAAAAATCTACCCAATGTTGTAAAACATTTGGAATTTGGGAGATGAGGATGAAGGGGAGAGAAAGACAAACAGAAATAATAGATATTTTTCTTTCCTTTGGAGTTTCAGCACCTACAAGAGTCCCTTTCTAGCTTCTTTCAATGACTGTGCCTCAACACTGCTGCAATTTAAATGACAAAATGGGCGTATATTTTTTCTTACAGTAATTTAAGGAAATGTAAAATTAATTGTTCAAATCTGCCACGGACATCTTATATCTCGTACCAGCCATAAAATGGGTGACCTGCATTCAGCACTTTAACATACTGCTCTTTTTCCTATGAGTAATTGAGGGAATGAGTGATTAGGATCTCTCGGTGAAGTTGTGATGATGATAGATGATGATTACTAATTGTGATGGGGCTTTTCATGAACAGATCTATTAATACTAATATTTCTTCCCTCTAATTCCAGCAAAGGAGATCCATCTCCTTCTATCAAAAAGTCATCTGCTAATTTACTGTACCAGGAACCCAACAAGAGTCTCCTGTTCTTCCCCTTGGTGTAAGCGTGAGATGGTTATTCTGACCCTTAACACTGCTCATTTGATTAACTGAGAATGAAAGAAGGGGATGGACTCTCAAATGTCTAATTAGCTTCTCCTCCTCAGCAGTTCTGAACAAGTCTTCTTGCATCACATTTAGCAAACAGCAGATGTTGTTCAAGGGTATTTTTTTGAATTTCTATACTTCATTCACTTTGTTTTGAGTTGATATTCTCTAAAACAGCGTTATCAGGATGTTTTAGAATCTATGTGATATCCATTGTGGTGTTGTAGGTTATAGAAATCTCTCAGATAAAGGCTGAATTCTATATCTTTTGAGTTGATTCTCCTGTATGGTTCTGCCTTCTCAGAAGCCACTGTTTAAACTGAAGTAGGTGACACAGCCAAAGGTGTTGGGAAGACCTGTAAGTGTGCAATTTGGAAATAAAGCTATCTGTTCCTTTTCTCCAGACAAACACCAACTGAAGACAATAGGTACAAACATTTAAATGCAATAGACTCCTATTCCTGAGTTAAATTCTGTTTAAGATCACATTTCCTTAAGTTTAGGAATCACTTCAGCTGAAGAAAAATGATTTGGGATTTGTCTGTTGAAAAGTCTGAGCATTTACATGTCCAGGAGGATAAAGAATGGGATTTGGCAATATTTAGGTGGTCTGCAGCACTAGGCAATTATGTTATTCTGCCTCTGAGTACCTAAAAATCTTATGTTTCTGTGCAGAATAATCATAAGACATTAGACCATTAGAATCATAGAATCATAGAATCACTAAGGTTGGAAAAGACCTAAAAGATCACCCAGTCCAACCGTTCACCTATTCCCAATAGCTCCCACTAAACCACGTCCCTCAACACAACATCCAGTCTTTCCTTGAACACCCCCAGGCTCGGTGACTCCACCACCTCCCTGGGCAGTCCATTCCAGTGCCTGACCACCCTTTCTGAAAAGTAATACTTCCTCATGTCCAGCCTGAATCTCCCCTGCCGTAGCTTGAAACCATTCCCCCTGGTCCTATCACTGATGACACGAGAGAAGAGGCCGACCCCCAGCTCACTACAACCTCCCTTCAGGAAGTTATAGAGAGCAATAAGGTCTCCCCTGAGCCTCCTCTTCTCCAGGCTGAACATTCCCAGCTCCTTCAGCCTCTCCTCATAAGCCCTGTGTTCCAGACCCCTCACCAGCTTTGTTGCCCTCCTTTGAACACGTTCCAGGGCCTCAATATCTTTCTTGCATTGAGGGGCCCAAAACTGGACACAGCACTCGAGGTGCGGCCTCACTAGTGCTGAATATAGGGGAACAATCACCTCTCTGCTCCTGCTTGCAACACTGTTTCTGATGCAAGCCAGGATGCCATTGGCCTTCTTGGCCACCTGGGCACACTGTCGGCTCATGTTCAGCCGAGCATCAATCAAAAACCCCCAGGTTCCTCTACGCAGTCCTCCAGCCACACCGCCCCAAGCCTGTAGCGTCGCCTGGGGCTGTTGTGGCCGAAGTGCAGGACCCGGCATTTGGCCTTGTTGAAACTCATCCCATTGGCTCCAGCCCAGCTCTCCAGCCTGTCCAGATCCCTCTGTAGGGCCTCGCTACCCCCAGGCAGATCCACACTTCCAGCCAATTTGGTGTCATCTGCGAATTTACTGAGGGTGCACTCGATGCCCTCATCCAGGTCATCAATAAAGATATTGAAGAGGACAGGCCCCAGCACCGACCCCTGCGGAACACCACTCACGACCGGGTGTTAGTTAGTTTCACATTGAAACTATCTGATGGTCTGTCACTCTACTATAGGGAGCAGGAGGAAGGCTCTGCTGGCAGGGCTTGCTCCAGTTGCTGCTTTCTGGTTCTGTATCTTGCTGCTGTATTTCAGACAGATTAAATTTTAATAAGTCAGGAGTGCAGGAGTGGTTCCCAGAACCCCAGGCACTGTTCGCTCCTCACACGGTACCTGGCTCACGTCTGGGATCTTTGGCCATCTCCATCAACATCTGCCCTTTGAATGGTCAGGACAAGTATCCTTGAACTCTCATGCTCCCTGAAGAATTTTAATCCCCAGAGATAATGTATCAAAACTGCCACACCTTTCTTAGTTACAGAAGCCTTTGAAAGCAGCTGCAAAGTATTGAATAGAATCATAGAATATCCTTGGCTGGATAAGACCCACAGTGATCATTGAGCAAACCATGGTGAGCTCCCAGAATGTTTTCACAGAGCTACGGTAAGAATATGTGAGGATGCTAGGCACGCTTGGGCCTGTAGAAGGAGCTCGGTAAGGGGAGCTGGACACAAAACTCTGACAACTGACCTCATAGCTTTCTTCGAGGAAGTGTAGGCATAACCCATCTTCAAGGAGAGCTGCACTGAATTCCTAAGGACAAAAATATCCTCAAAGTCTGTTTTGATTGTTGCTGCTTTGAAGTGCTGATATTCCTACAGTTTTGTAAGGTCATAAAACTGCTGTAATCTCAGGGGATCTCCAAAAATGAAAGGAATAAGAGCATGCTTATTAGATTTACTAAAGATCTGCAAGGGACTGTGAGTATGTTGGAAAGCAGGATTCGAATTTAAAGTGATTTTGAAAAATTGAAAGTGTGGCCTGAGATAAATGGGGTGCTGTTCACTGAGGACAGATGAAACAAACAGCATTTAGTCAGGAATTATCAACTGCACAAATAAAAAAGGGAACAACTATTTAAGTAACAAATTCTTATTTGTAGGTTGTATGGCTTATAAATTGAGATAAGTCAACAACATCATGCCTTATCTTTTCCTCTCTGCCAAGAAAATCCCCAGGAACAGATATCCCACAGTGGTGTATAATGTGAATTTCACCCTGTGGAAATGGGCAGCTATCCTCCTTCTTACCTTGAGACTGCAGGACCTCAGTTGGAGTGCTGTGTCATACTGCGGTATTGCCTCAGTCCAGTAAAGCATTTGGAGTGAGAGTAGAAGGGACACAAAGCAGTTTGAATGCTGAAAGGTCTTGAAAATTTTACTTACAGTGGGATAAGTTAAACAGAATTCCTTTAGTTTTTGCATATGTAAAAAATGGGTTGTCTTCAAAGAATTTTTGAGAAGTAATTGAGAAAAAGTAGCTGTGATATGTGTTTTCATTTGGCTAGATCCTGGATTTGCAATTGGCCGTATCTAAAGGCACAGTAATCTTGAAAGGAAAAGTTTATAATTGATCAAATTAGAGAATAGAAGCTGCTTGTAATGGTTTGGAAAAGGCAACCTGGAGATGTGATATAATGTGTAACTATGGACAGCTTTAAGGACAGTTAGGCAGCATTTAGACAGTTAGATGAACATCTACAAGGAATTACCGGGCAGCTTGATCTAGCTGTTGTGTCCCTGCTCACTGCAGGACTAGACTGCTTTCAGAGGTCCTTTCCAACTCTAAGGATTCTATGATCCTAAGATTATGCAGACAGAATGTAACTACCTCTGTTCAGGTAGAGGGGCTCTTTGAGTAGTTTCCTGAGGTTCCACTCAGCCCCCTGCAAAAGACTCACTTGTTCAGTGAAGGCAGGAAGAGAACAGCACTGAGGCAGTAAAGAGCAACCAAGCTGCTGATTCCTAATGTTGCATAGAAATATATTGTTTATGGATGGATTTCTTTCCCAGACTTCTTTCATATTTTCTTCCCTTTGTCTAAGTTTTTTTTCCCTACCGCTTTTATCATTTCCACCAATGCCTATTTTTTTTCTGTTTTTCCCTCCTCCCTCAATGTACAGGAGTAAATGAGGTTGTCCCTCAGCTGCGAATAAATTCAGAATGATGACTTCACTGCTGCTCTAGCAGGTATTGTATTAACCCTCACCTTGACCCTTCTCTGACTACTGGCTCTTCAGGGATGCTTCACTAGGCTGCCCAGTGTGTTCGCTTCAGTCTTAGAGGAGATATGCAAATATTTCAGCTCTACAGGCAAATCAATCGGAGATTGATCGTAGATAAACCATTTTGACCCAACACAGAATTTATCTGGATATTCAATTACAAAATACTGTCATTGTTAATAAAGCACTGTATATAGTTCAGGAAGATGCACTCTGAAGAATGACAGCATGCAGCTGTACATAGACAGCTTTTTTTAACCCAAGATTGAATTTTGTGCAGAAGAAAATCACGGTTGAATTGTACACAAAATTGGGAGTGCAGACAAGAACAAAACCCATAAGACAAAAACAAGGTACTAGCACCTGGTGCAGAATCATGGCATTTCTTCAAAAGAAGCACCTTCCTCTATAGCATAAACCGAAAACACATCATTTAGATAAACCAGGGATCTTGAATCGTTTTGGAGCTTTAGCATTCCCTGGTGCTGGGCATAACGCTCCTTCACTTTGACCTTTCCAAAATTCTTTTTCCCTTATTTGTACTGCAAATTCTTCAATTTGGTCAAAACCCCATGTAACACCTTTGTACTCTATTTACATGGACCCTCACCTCTGTCAGCCCTGCTGGCTGATGGGAAGACAATTTGAGGTTCAATTCCTTTTGTCAGCTTATTATGTGGAAAAAATCCTGTGTTTCAAATGCAAGAAATGTTTGCAGAGTATCCATCTGGTTGCTGTTTTGATCTGATATTTAGGACCCAGTAATTTTAGTGAGCTCACTGAAAGATCAAATAATTCTTTTATAGATAAAAGAGATATAGGAATTAAATACGTATTATTGGTACTTGTGCACAGTATTATTTGTGTACATAATTTATGTTAAGAAAAGTCTCACTTGACACAGCCTTAATTATGATGATTCAAATATATTTTTGTTAGCAATGCTACTGCAAGCTGTATTAGCAGAAAATGCCACCTACATGCACTGGGGATTGTAGCCAGAAACAATATACTCCATCTTCATTTTGTCTTTCAGCACGTAGACCTTTTTAAATTATTCAGCTGTGCAAACTGTAGGCAAGAAAAGCAAAACCAACACCCTCCCTCTTGAGAAATAAACCCCAAACCCTCTAGGTAGGGACCTAGCTGACATTTACCCAGATGGTGCATAGTAGCTCAAGATATTTCTTTTATATATCTGCATATGAGAAAAAAGAGCAAGAGGATTCCACTGGGGGAAGTTTCACTTAATAATTTTGATGGAAATTAATTTATTATGGTTTGCAATTTCAGTACAAACACAAAAGTGCTCTTAATTCATCCTTCCTTGATTATGAAGATGCTCTGAATGCATCCTTCCTTGATTATGAAGAACTTACAGAAAAACATACAAGGCAGCAGCCATGACACAAAACCAGAGGTAGAATGCATTATTTAAATGTCCTAGTTGTAGACGTAAGCCAGATAGAAAGCTTATTAGATTTCAGTGTTGAGCAATTAGATTTCAGTTTGGAGCTTGTTTTCATAAACTTCCCTCCCCACTAACTACTGGCAAAGAGGAAAAAAAATGCTAACTAATTACAGATTACTCTAAAAATTAGCTTAAAAACTAAAAATTAGTCTTAAAAAACTGCAAATTCTTTAATATCGTACACACAATAGGAGAAACCTATACTTAAAAGGCTGGTGAATGTAGCTTGTCATTCTGAGAATTCTTCCCTGAAACATGGGATATTTCTGTGTAGCTGTTTCAGACACGTGTGAACTGAGGACAAATTAAAGACTTCTTCCCTGCAGGGATTTCTTTCCAGTACATGTATGGCTAGAATCCAGCACTGGTCTTACTGTATAGTGACCTTTGTTGCTGGATTTGTTTATGCTGCTTTATGATGTCTTTGGCACATTTCAGTCTGCTGTCTTTCTTACAGTGTCTGAAAAGGCAGAATGTAAGGTTGGCTTGGAAGGACTCGAAAGAGTTATTGCAAAAGCAAACCAAAATGGTATGAGGAGAGAGGTTTGTATAAATATTCAGCAAGCTATGAAGAGCTTGTTGTGTGCACACTTAGGCATGTGGATCACAGTACATTCACATGTCTTCTTTGCACTCTGCAAAAAAAAAAAGTTCTTTGAGAAGAAGAAAATTTTTTTCTGGTGAAGTGCAATTTGTAGATGTTTGCTGAAATGAGCTCTAGCACTGACCTACACTGATAAAGAGCTCTTTGTACTGGTATTTGACTCAGGTTATTTGCAGCACTGTGTCTCAGCTGATGCGTGGCCTTTGATGAAGACAGAGCAGTCTAGTCTGCAATGTCATTACTGCTACTGGTAACATAGGTGATAATGCTGCATTTCCTGACATTTACAAGTGAAACAAAGTATTATGTCCTTCATTTATGACCTGGAGGACATTCTGACTTAAAATAGGATATGGAGCAGAGCCAAAAATGGTTCAGATGTTAGTGCAAAGGAATTAAGAGATGATCTTGTACACAGAGCTGAAAAATGACAAGATGTTGATCCACAGGCTTAGAACTGTAGTCTGTGCAATGGGTAGACTTACTTATGCAGGTGTCTAGACATTCTTGCTGTGGTAATAAATAAGTGCTTAAAGCTTTGAGTTGTGGGTAACGCTTGTAGAAGAATCCAAACTTCAGACCTTTAAAATAATAGACTAATACTGTGAGAAAAGTTCTCACAAAAACAATTAGGTAAGTAACGTGTTGCTAGTGTATGTTAGGTTGTTAGAGCTGAGAACTGATAATAAAATGAAATCACCTAATCTAGGTGGTAGTGTGGGTTTTGGGCTTTTGTCTCCTACATTTAGTTACAGTGAAAACATTGGTTCTTGAAGGGTCACTGAAGGTCTATTTATAGAAAAGGGAGAGAAATAGGGATTTTAAGTTTCGATTCCTCTGACCTAGTTTAGGTTCTTACTTTAGGACTACATGAATCGTGTTCTTGAAATACCTCTGGGGCAAGATGAATTACGCTCTCTGAATTCAGTTTCAGTCTCCCAGGGATGCATTTTTCATAGAAATGTAAGAAGCCAGATGTTTGCAACATTGGTGTTGGGGGATGGAGCAAGATCTAGTATCCAAGAGACTTCACCTATGGATTAAAAATAAATAAATAAATAAGGATTTGTGAGGGCAAGTAAAAGTACCAGCTCCATGTAGAAGCCACAGAAACCCTCATCCATGTCCTCTGAGCTGAAGGCCCAGTAGTTAGTTTTGATTTCCTGACTTGTTCGGTTTTGTTTATGAATGTAATTTGGATTTGCTTTAACTCCAACTTTCAATTCCTGTCCTATTTTCAGTTGGACTAAAGCTGAGTGACTATAAAAGCTGACAACCAAACTTTCAGGAATGGCTGGTTCTGAGGTCTCTGTTCTTGCCTTTCTAGTTTCAAGGATTTTCTGTGGGACTGACTTTTAGAGAATGGCAAACTTCCCTGTGGGCTCCATCAGCTCTTCTGCAATGTGACTGGACTTTGATATGGCAATTTTTCATTTTCTGATAATTATAGGCAAACTTTGAATTTGCATAGCTCAGTATAAGTAGGATCACAAGACTGATGATAATGCAGAATGCTTATACAAAGCATGTCTTGAAGGCTGCTTCGATGATAATATTTGTAAATGCATAAACACAATAATATGATACATATCCAAACATAGTTCAGGAGGATGTGTATTTTCTCTGATTTGTTAAAGTACTGTAACTTGTGCCAATTACATCAGGATAATTTTTGACTTCTCCTCATATAACTGATGGATAGGTGACAAGTGATTTGTTATGAATAATTGTTTACTAGAGAGTATGTCTGACAGCTCAATTACTTTTTTGTTTTACCTCATTTTAAGCCTCCTTCAAAACTCGAAGCTGGCGTCTGGAAACACTGCAGTGCCTGCCATCTGTTTTAAATGGGCAAAATATCAGATTCTTCTATATTTTTAAAGTAATTTTGATAAATCTGTTGCAAGTTTGTTACACTATGAAATTCTATCTAAAACCGTATGCTGCCTCTTGAGTAGATCTTCCTCCCCTGAATTTATCCTGTTCATAGCGCTTGATTCCTTAGACTCTTGGCAGAACATCGTTCCTTCTATCTTCTAGAATTTCTGGGGTAGCCCAGAATTTAATGAATGATAAGTGAGACAGAGAGATCCTTATGCAGTTCCTTCATGAACTAGATGCAAGTTTTCCCAGCCTGCATGAAGAAATGATTAAATGCAGTTAGCTGTTTAATGTTCTTTGTCGCAAATAACCTAGACAGTACTTCATTGTGCAAGGATCATCCTTCTGTAATCCTTCATTTCAAATACTGAATGGAAAGGTCTCATGAACATTTTTAGTTCTGTATCACTGTGAATGAATCTACCATCTTTGTCAAGTAATGAGTCTACACCATTGTTAGAATTTCACTTGTTCAAAATAAACTTAAAGGCAATTTCTCATTTGACCCAACTCCACCATCCACAGACTCTTCTGTCACCTTTAGCTTCCCTTATCATATGTATATATTTTGAATCTTCTGCCATACATTGTTCTCTAACTACTTAACATTTTGTTTCTCAATGGCTTTAAACTGGCAGAGTGTAGACTTAGTCTAGATATTAGGAAGAAATTCTTTACTGTGAGAGTGCTGAGGTACTGGAACAGGTTACCCAGTGAGGCTGTGAATGCCCCCTCCCTGGAGGTGCTCAAAGTCAGGCTGGATGGGCTTTGAAGCAATCTGGTTTAGAGAGAGGTGTCCGTGCCTATAGCAGGGGGGTTGGAATGAGATGATCTTAAAGGTCCCATTCAATCCAAACCATTCTATGATTCTATGATTCAATGTGCAACATTTTTTTCATTTAAGAAAAGCTAAATGCAGCTCAAACTTCTCTCCTACTTAAAGAGGCATGGCAAGTACCTCAAATTCCTAAGACACTGTGGAGTCTAGGTAAAAGAAGAATGAGCAGGAGGGAAGACAACCCCATGGTGGGAAGAGAAACACAATTTGATAATGACAACCCATTGCAAGGATTTCACCCAGTTAGGCTTTGCATTTTGTTTTGAGTCAATTGTACGTGATATTTTCGGTTAGCTAATATGTCCTTCATTAACAGGAAATCAGGCGTGATGGACTAAAGGCTTTTATACCTACTGTACCTTCATTTTAGAAAGATTTCTAGCATTCTACAATGGCAACCTTATATGCTTGTCAAAGAAATGTGAGCTGTGTGAATATAGATTCAGAACTGGTGTGAAAACAATACTGTGAAAGTATTTACTGATGGATCATTGTCAAAATAGAAGGATGTATATAGCAGCATCTTATATGCTGTTCAATACTTTCATTAATAACCAAGATGATGGAGTACAGAGCTCAGTTATTAAATTTGTAGAAGGAAAAAAGCTGAGGGTGAATATACTGAGAATGGTATAACAATTTAAAATGATCTTGACAAATTGGAGGTAGTATCTGAAAATAATCAGATACCGATCAATGGAGAAGCATACATTAGCCAGGAGCTATATGTTTCACAGACAGAATGGGTGAAAGTAATTTAAAGAGCAGTTCTGCAAGAAAGGACATAGGGGTTAAAGTTGGGCATAGAGTGGACTAGCTCAACATGATTCAGCAGTGTCATATTGATGGGAGAAAAGACCACACTTCTTTGGGATCAAAGAGAATTTATAACCTTAAGTGTAGCCTCTAAGACATGAAGGAATTCTTCCTATTGATTCAGCATTTAAAGGCTTCATTCAGAGTAATTTGCCAATTATACATGGAACAGTTGGATAGAATTCAGTGGAGAAAAAATGGGAATGTCAGGTGTTTGAAAATGTGACCTATGAAAAATGATTGAACAAATTGGGTTATTTAACCTGGAAAGCAGAGGATTGTAGGAACACAACAATCTTCAAATACATAAAGGATGGTTTCAAAAAGAGGGAATAATCCATTCTTCATGTTCTCTGCCTAGAAATAATAGGTATAAACTGCAGCTTAATTGGAAGGAGAATGAAGCACTGGAATAAATTACCTAGAGAATTGGTGGAATCTCCATCTTTTAAAGTCCTTAAGAATGAACTAGTAAAATACCTGTCAGAAATGACATTGACATAATTGTTCTTTCTGGGGCAAAGCAATAATATACTTAATGACATATTGAGGTTCCCTCCAGTCTTGTGCCTCCAGAGAGTTATTGGATGTCAAATATGTACCAATTGAGGGATATGAAAAGTTCTACAGTTCTGTTTTCAGTAACTGAATAAATGAAGACACAGGAACTAGAAAATCAAATCTACTAATTCTAATCGTAAGAGGTAAATTTACACCAAATTTCTTGAATCCTCAAGAATGAGGATTCTTGAACTCTGATTGTCCTTTATGGGTCCTAGTTTATTTTTGCATAATATAAAGTAGAAAACGTAGAGGTAATACTTGATGCTGTGACAAAACTCCAGCTTCCTAGCTAGACTTCCTAGAAATCCCTGTTCATTTTTTTTTGCAAAACATTTATATGCAGCATATAAAATATATAAAATGATGATAAAAATGGTCGTGTTTGGGCTCTTGTGTTTCAACGTATTTACAAGTATAAACGGAAGTAAAAAAGAATGCAATCTGTAAGTGGCATAGATGGTTGTTAAAGAAGTTTGTTCCATACTTGGTCAGTCATGAGACAAAAAAGTCAATCAGTTTGACTGGATAAAGAATAGCTAATTCAAAGCAAGCAGCAGCAGAAGGACGGGTTTCATTAAAATCAAGGTAGCGGAGCAGAGAAATTGCCTTATAGTATGAATACACAGCTGAGTTGTTCACAATTGGCTTGTGTTTTCTAGTAAGGAGAAATGACAGTTTTCTTAGCTAAATCTGTGCTACCCTGCAGGAACAGAAACATTTTCTTCCAGTAAAAAAATACCAACTCCAAATTTAAAGGATTCCAGGACTCTGCAGGTCTTACTCCATTAAAACTAAATAAATACATTAACCTGCAGAAATACTGCTGCTCTTTAGCAATGTGTAATAAAAGTTGGAATACACAATTTTTTTTACACAGAAAAACAAAGAATATTTTTCCTGTTCACTGAGAGTATTTTTTATTATGTGGAGACTTCAATAATCAAACTAGAGAGGATCAATCTGTGGTTGTCTGTTTTTACATATGATTAAATAAACAAATTCTTATCCAACTACTGTACCTCTCCCAGAAAAACACTGAAGCTTTAGCTGAAAGTTGTCAGTTGTCAGTGGTAGGTTGTATCACAGTACAATACTTGCAGTAATTCCTTAACTAATAATTCCTCATTAAAAATAAAATAAAATAAAATAAAATAAAATAAAATAAAATAAAATAAAATAAAATAAAATAAAACATAATAAAATTCTATTCCAGTTTGAAGTCTCTTACTTCAGTTTCCTGCTATTTGATCTTGCTACATGCTTGTCTAAGATACTGACAAACTCTCCCTGTGGTATGGCACCACGTTGGAGCTGTGCTTGGAGAGCTGCAGCCTGTAGGAAGCCCATGCAAGATCAACTGGGGAAGGATGGCATGCAGTGGGAGGGTCCCATGTGGAGCAGGGGCAGAGAGTAGCCATGAAGAAACGAAGTATTATAGACTGACTGCAGCCCCCATTCTTCATTCTCCTGCACTTCTCAAGTAGAGGAGATAGAAGAGGGTGATGGGGGAAAGGTGTCTGCAGTTTGCTTTTAGTTCTCACTGCTCTGGTCTGTTAGCAACAGGCAACAAATTGCATTAATATCCCTTATGCTGAGTTTATTTAATCCGTGGCAGGCGTTGCTGAGTGATCTCCCTTTCCTTACCTCATCCCACGCGCCATATTCTCTGCACATTTTCTCCTCTTTTCCTTCTGAGGATTAAGTGTGTGAGACCGGCCTGGTGGGTCTGAGCTGCCTACTGGTGTTGAACCAGCACAGTTTTTCCTAGTGTATAACACTTGGGTCTTGAGGAATTTGAGGTAAGGACAATAACTGGGAGAGAGAGTGAGCAAAATGTGGACTGGACGTTGTCAGAATGTTAACAGCTATGGGGAATTTGTGTGGTTCTCCTGCGGTGAAGGGACTAGGGGAGAACTGTGTGTGAATTGTCCACCTTTGTCAGTGTTATAAGGATTTTATGGTGACTTTGGTGTGGGCAATTCTTTTCCTTAATGTAAGTGAAATTTGTGAAAATTATGTGACATATGTTGATGAATATATATTTTAATGATAATTCTTAAATATAGTTTTCACGGAGTGACTAATGGAAAGAATTACCGCATGAATAAAAATAAATAATAATTAATACATATGTGAAATAGAATATGTGAATAAATGTGAAAATGTATTTTCTTGCATTGCTGACTCTGGAGTGAGCTCATAAAGCTAGATGGCAACACTGGTGCCAAAGTTCTATGATATTAAGCACAGTAATATGTATATCACCACGGTCTGAGAAACTGAATGTCTAAGTATTCTACAGATACTATAAAAATACCCTTGACTTCAGCCACACTAAGATGCAAGAGCAGTTGCAAGTATTCATTTATGAAATCTCAGATTATTCAATTATAGATATCAGAAATGGAACAGCAATACAATCTCTTACTTATTCTAAGGCCAAATCTGAAATTGTTCTCTCCTACTTTGTACTGGGCAGTCTGACCTGATCACGTGATCAGAATCTCTCCTCTGTACACCTCCAACATCAACAAGTTAAATTAACTGACACTACAGGAAAATTATAGGGAAATTGTATACAATCACCCTTGCTTTGAAAACTGATTGTTTCACATTCCAATTGATTGGCCAAGCACTTATATCTCCTAGCATGGCCTTAGCATGACCTGTTAATGACAGCCACCAGCTAAATCACCGCTTGAGTTCTTTCTAGCTGAGTAACCTTGTATTCCAAGCTCAGCACAAAGCCTTCCATTCACAGAATCAGTGCGACTTAGAAAACCTGTCTTCTGCCAGTCACATCTTCGGTAACTATGGGAATGCTGCAATACTGGTTGTTGTTTAAAGCACAAAAATGACATAAAGAAATCACTTTGGAGTGATAATGGGCACAGGGGTGACCAATCATCAGTCACTACTTCAACATTGTGTGACTTTTCATTTAACTTCATTTAATGCACTTTCTGTGCCCAGCTTCCAGACATTAAAATTACATGGGGTGAAGGATCTGGTCTCTCATGTTGCACTCCATCAGTCTTTGCAACCATTGGAAATGTTATCTGTAATGACTTTGTTTTTTTCCTACCTCATTTATTAAAAAGTGTCTTGTTACAGGGCCAAAGGTACCCTGGGGAGCCACACTGGTAACTTGTCCATTCAGTGATGGTTCCCCAGAAGCACCTATTGATGAAAACACTCTGAACCTGCACAAGGACAGCCCAGAATAAATGCTATATACTTGATATGTTTAAAATGTTTTTAGTCTTCCGAGTCTGACTGACTTTCAAAGTAATGTGCCCTAATGGCTCCAAACTTCCTGGGAATTGGTGGCTCAGTCAACAGCTCCTGCTGCTGATAATTTACCAGGCAACAACAATACTTCAGTGTATCGACATACTGCCATGTCAGTCTTCTGGTGCCTCACCAGCCATCATGATTTATCTGTGATTGATGAAGCACTGAAAGAAGAAGCTAAAGCACTACTGACAGAAAATTGCTGGATTTGATTAATTTTAGCATGGAACATGCTTATTTTCCTGTGTGGTAGCAGTGAAAATTGGTGAAGAAGTCAAACCTAACACAATATTTCTCCTGACTGAAAATCTCTTGAGATATTTTTGAATCCCAGGATTTGGAGATATAGTAAGTAGTTATGGAAATGTTGGAAAAATGAAATGTTTCTCTATAGATTTCAACAGAACTATAGTAATGGAGGACAGAATGGGACATGTTGGAGCTGACTCTGAAAGTGAAAATTAGGTAAGGTTAATAATGTTGTTCATCTGTGGAAGATACAGGATTATCTGTCAGAACAACTCCTGTTAATTAAATGAAGTACTTTTAGGATCATGTATTTGATGTAAACATTATTACAGAAGTTATTAATATGATAGGACTTTTTAAACTTTAGGGAGTTTGCATATTTAGATGGCAGTTTTCAGTAGACAATAACTTGAATATTCTGGCTGTCTTTGGAGCTGCAGACAGTTTGACGTTTTAGAGCTGTCAGTGCACTGATGTGTCCAACCATTTTAGCTGTCTATCTTCTCTTGCACCAAAGCTTATAAAAGACTGAAGACCTCATTTTAGATTACCAGGCTAAATGAGAATAAATCTAATTAACTGTGCTAAGTACATATATATATATTTTTTAATGGAAAGAATGGAGGATCTAGAAAGACCTTTCCAATATTCATTCAGTTACTTATACACAAATGCATAGATTACATGACCTCAGTAATACCACAGCTGGAGTCATTTGTCTCAGCATAGTAGTGAAAAGGCAGTAGTGAAAAAACAGTTTTAGAGACTCTTTCAAGCTCCCCATCTCCTGGGGTTGTAAACATAAGCAACCAACCTGTTGTTATTTTGACACTGAAAGCCTGCTATTATTGCTATTATTTGGGTCATGTATTTAACCTGCCTTATTTTGTGTTGTGCAATCTTTTCATGTGTATTCTATGTTTACATTACAAATATGTGAAAAGATTGCTATCAAGATTTACGGATCAGACTCAAAAGCTAGAAATGCCAGATTGCCAGTGGGGAACAGAGTCTTACTGATAATTGAACAGTATATATGCCTTAGGAAACAAAATAATTTTGAACAGCCGTAATTCTGGGATTTCCCACATCTTCTGCTAGATAAATTCTGTGCTTAAGCATATTTACTAGTTGCTTAGTAGCTCCTGAAAAATTCCTGGAAATGTACCATTCTATTGTGAGGATAATTGACTAGGCGTAAAATGCTTATTTTAGTGGTAAATGAGCAGTGTAGAATGTGTAATTTATTTCATATATGTGGCAGATACATCGAGTGCTTTTTGAAATCATAACGAAAAGATCTAATAAAAAATATCTTTATCAGTCAGATTCACTTCTTGAACAAAGTTTAATGTCAGATTTGATTAAAGTCAATAGTGGAGAACTAAGAAAAGCATCCACTATCCCCTGTTGCAAGGTTATCATAGAATCACAGGATGATAGAATAGCTTAAGTTGCAGCAGATCAACTAAAGATCATCTAGTTCCAACCCCCTGCCATGTGTTAGACTGCCAGTTTCTACATCAGGCTGCCCAGGATCCCATCCAACCTGGCCTTGAACACCTGCAGGTTGCATTCTCCCTCAGTTCACTCAGACCGTGCTCTATGCTTCTGTCCTTGAACTTAGCAGATTCCCTAGCCTTGGCTTCATTTAATTTTTTTTGCAAGAGCTGTTGAGTTTTCCAGCAGTTATGTGTCAGTATTCATACTAAAAACCACCAGAAGTGTCATTCTTTGCACTTCTCACCATATTTTAGAAATTACCTTTGCTTATCATATCCAATAACACTGAGTTAAAACAGGGACACAGTTCTTATCACCGAACACTGGTTAAATACTTTGAATTTATGGTATTGCTGCTGTTGCTTACTTGCTATGATTGTAGCAGTTCGGAGACATGCTTTAGTAGATTTGGCAATGCTAGGTTAATGGTGGGGCTCGATGATCTTGTAGGTCTTTTCCTAAATGATTCTGATTCTATGATCCTGTGATTCTCCAAGTAGCCCAATTAAAATTGTACTGCAGGAAAGAATTAATTCCCACTCTATTACTTAGTAATATTAGCCTGGATAGAGGCAAGGAGAAAAAAATCTTTAAAGAGAAGAGTGTGAAGTATGAAAAATAAGTTTCTACTATACATGCTGAAATTGGATTCCACAGGATGCATCTTACAAAAATACCAAAGAGAGTTCTACAATCCTTTTATCTGTCACATTAGGCATAACACTTATGATTTATTGTGCTTGGGGATTTCTTTGATTTTTAATGTTGCATTTATCCAAACCAGTGAATAGTGAACTCCAGATGGATTTTTGTACACTCAATTTACATCTGCATACTTTAAATCCCATTCTGGTAATTAGCCATAGATAGTCAGGTCTATGATACATAAAATATTCCCTATGCTAGTCTACCTGGATCTGTTTATCTACTTTGAGTTTTTTTATTACTCAGTATCTTACGTAGAACAAGGCCCAGATTTGGCCCTAACTCCAGCAAAAACATGCTGTTGGTTGTATCTGTAGCATCACCTCACAGAGTAACGCTTCTGGGTGAAACACAATCAGCATCTCACTGAGCCTTCACTGTTAAAAAGACAGAATAAGAAGAGATTTAAGGATACAGAATGATATGATTGATTGTTGAGGTCTTTTTTAGAATGTTTTAAGTCGGAAAATTTGTTTTATTGTCAGAAGAGGGGGTACATAAAAAAGGGAGAAAAACAAGGTTGGGGACAAAGGGAAATGAAAGGGGTTTTTGGCAGGCCTTCATAAAGGCTGGCATGGGGAGAGAGCTGATGAAATCACTGTGGGATGCACACAGTCAACTGGACAAAATAAAATTAGTATAATTTGTCATCACAAAAAGTTAACCAAATTTTTCCAAGAGTCTATAAGCAATCAGAAAACTAACCCAAGTATATTCCGCAAAACAAGATTTAATCCACAAGCAAGTCTCCAATGGGAAGGTGATTTTTCAGTCTTCTAGATTTACTAAATCTCATTATTGTTGCTTTGCACTTAGAATTAATTATATATCATTTTCAGGCAAAACTACTTGTTATATAAGTTACAGAAAGTTATCAGCTCAGCCATTTTTCCTGTTTGAACAGAAATCTCTGAATTCATCAGAACTCGATCTATTCTAAGACTGTGTGTGCTTATGTGTTGTTGTGCAAGTACAGATAATTCAGCTGGATGTGTGCATACATTACAACATTTTTAAAAGCATCTCCTCCTGCAGACTAGAAAATTTTCTACTTGTATGTTTGCTTTAATTCAGCTAAAACTGGCTGGACAGCTTTGTTTGCTGTCCAGACAGTATTTCAATCCTAGCTTCTGCAGGGATCTCAGAAAACATACAAGACAAAATGAGAGGCTGCTTTTGCATTTTGTTGTTCACAAATTGAAATTACTGAAACTTTTATCAGTTGTTCCAAATTTTTATCAATCAGAAACTTTACAAAGTTGGAAGAGTAAATTAAGCTGATAACTAGAGCTCTTCTGCAACCTTCTGAAATTCTTATTTATCTGAAAACAAATACTAAAATGGTCTCCTAATAGATACTATGCATTTCTGGCTCTGAATGAAGAAACAAAAGCTTATCAGCATATGGTGTTGCTTCATGTTCGTGCCCTTGTAATTTCACCTGATGAAAACACTGAGAATCTCATATATTTACCTGGCCTTTCTGCAATCAATTACACCTGGGTAAACTGTACATTAAAATGCTCTATTCTGACTTAATATTGTTTTATTCACCTTTTTCTATAGTTTAAAAGAATATACAAAACACAAGACTATGCTTGGACCCTGTGTCTTTTGGAGAAGATCTATCAGAGGATAAATTTCAGGGCAATCACCACTAGCAGGAAAAGAGTTTTTTTGGCTTTTCTGTCTCTCCAGGCAGGAATTATATGAAATGTCTTCATGTCTTCCATTCTACCATTTGGAAAATCAGCAGATGTGCATCCATAGTCTATCTATCTGCTTCCACTATGAATGATAAATATATTTTACATTCATGAAAGGGGAAGCACATACCTTCAGCATGGCTTTTATTAAAAATTTAAAGACAGCACTACAGGAGTTGCTGGGTGAAAGAGCACAGTGCACGTCTCCTGTGCAACTGCATCCAAATCTGCACAGTCTGCTCCTCAGCACTTTCTGCTTCTCAGGAGGTGGATGGGGGCGGTGGGGAAGAGCAGCTTCTTTGAAGTGCAATGCATTATTTTGGAGATATACTTAGCATAACTCTTCACATTGCTTTAAATTGCTTGTCACGATTTGGGGGGGTAGGGCACTGCTGGCAGAGTGCCACAGCCTGCTGGGCTATGCTGTGTTTGCCTAACAAGCCTCATAAGCTTTCATTAATGTTACATAGAACAGTGCATACAAAACTGCAGCGGAGGGTCTGTCAGAGCTGGTACATGTCTTGAGGGAACAGATGTACAAAATAAATGTTACGCAACAAAGTCACATTTGTGAGATCTTTCCAAACTTCAAATTTGCACTATACTACTGCATGTGTACAATATTGGCTCCTTCAGTCTGTTTGTGCTAGAAGGAAAGGAGTGCAAAGTAGTCATGGTCTGCCAGTATGGGAGATGTCTGATGAGGGATATACAGGATTTTTAAAACAGAGAACGGCAGGTCTGTAGATATAGAAATGCTCAACAATAAGACCAGTGAGAGGCTTCCACACAAGCAGTTTGACAGTGAAAAAAATTATTTGTAACATTTGCAAATGCTGAGCAAGCAGCATAAAAATGCAGGAAGTTTGCTTTGAGTGGATGGCTAGGGGGGTGTATATGCAGTCCTTTTGCTCTTGGTCCAGTGTAAAGAAGAGCACTGTTGCTGCTCACCTGCCTCTTGGTGGCTCCACAGAAATTCTTGGTCTTGGCATGGCACCAGTCCATGTTTGCATGGGGAGCATCAAAAGCCTCCACAGCCTGCTGGTTCAGCTGCTGTGCAGGGAAGGAGCCATGGTTGGCCGCTCTGGCACATTCTGCTTCTCACAACATGGGAGTTTCTCTGGTCCCTCTGGACTGAAGAACTCCAGCTTTGAGGCAGATGGCATCTCAACAGAATGCAATAATGAGGAAAGAGAAGCCTAGAGAGACAGAATTTTCCTAACAGAATTTTCTGTTTTCTCCATTTACTGTCCCTAAGCATTCCTATCATCTCCCGGCCATAGCAAAGCCAAGCTATGCTCTGCCATAGCCTTCCCAATGGGCTTCTGACTTCATTTTCACGCAGCCTGCATGCAGACCAAGACCAGTCATACTCATGCTGTGTTTTGGCAGCAGCACAATAGAGCGTGTCAGTTATCCCATCTGCCTCTGTGTCCATCCATACCAAGCACTTCTAACAAACACGTCTTCTCCAACTCATTACGTGTCATGCACAACCAATGACCTTCCAAGACAAGATATTAATAGGAAAGGCCTAGCATTCTTAAGTCATGCATGCAGTACACTGAACTTGCTGCTGGTGAGATGTAGAGTGTGACAAGGCTCAGAGAAGCAAACTCTGAGCTTTCTGTGAAAGCTGTCCCAAGCTTGACACTCTGGAACACTTCAGCCCCTATTCAGTCCTTCACACCTGAACTGCTTGAGAGTCTGAGCATGCAGCATATGACTTACATCATAGTGGTTACATCTAACTGTGTAATAGTTGTTTTTCTTCTGTCTTTTTGAGATTTTCAGGGCTGGAAAAGAGAGATTTGTGTCTCTTCGTGTCCGCAAAACTGAGCTTTGCAGCTCTTAAATGTCAGGAAAGATTTCAGGTTCCAAGATTTTCAGTTTCCATGTCCCGGTTTTACAAAAGGGAAGCTCAGAGAGATGAAGAAGAGGAATCTTTGGTCAGGAGTGAGACACCAATCCTGCTCCACCTGGTTATAGAAGTGTTTCTACCTAGCAAATCCAGATCTGGGGGTGCATTGCAAACTAGAAAATCCTAAGTTTATGGAGTGGGCATGAGCACACCTCTGGTCATTGGTGAAAACTGTTAGTGACTGAGACAATGTGACATAACCGGTATAACCAGTAACCAGTATAACCAGTAACAGTGCCAGATAGCCCATAATCTTTCTTCGGATTACAGTATGATGTACTTATACACTTATTTTGTCTTGTCTGTTGTTTTATTGGATTGCAAACACAGTTAACAAAAAATAAGCATTTAAAAGTATATATATAACAGATTTAAAGACCAAGATCCTTCCTAGCTGCGCTAGTGGCACAGCTTAGGATATAGGCAGCTTGACCTCTGACTGTTAGGGCTGACCTTCTCTAAATCGGCTTCCATGCAGACATCTCCTCTGTCTCTTCGTTAGCAATAGCTCCCTTTAGGGCTGTTGAGATTTGCTTGCTCTCTCTCCTTTCTTTCCTTGTTAAAGCTTCCTTCCTGTTCTCACTTGGATTTATATCTTTAAGGCCTAAGTCCTCTTTTCCTCCCCAGCTTCCAGAGCTGGACTGTAAAAGTGCAAGTGTCTGTATGCAGCTTTGATTTTTCTCTTCCCTTTCCTCCCATTCCCACTGGCTTTCTTTTGTGTCCGCTTTCTAGTGCATTTTTTGGTTAATACTTCTCTTGTATTTGTCATATTTTAAAACAGTAAAATGTGATGAAATACAGAATTCATTAACTGTGATCTCTGTATATAAACTAAAGAATTTCAGCTGACAATACTAATGGTGAATCTGGTGTCAAAATTTCTTTTTCTCAGACACCATTGCATTCTCCAGGCTCTGTGTCACTAGGTGTCTCAAGTGCTTTCCAGAAACTCCCCAGCTTCTTTTCTCCCCCACTGCAGGACAGCAGCTTTCTTGCTGTTACATGGCCACAGACCAGGCTGTACTGCAAATGCACAGCACACAGGGCTGCCTGGGAGAAGGGAGTTCTCTGAAAGCCTGCTGTGCTTCTCAGTTTGCAAGCAGGTGGCAGCTCTGTGGTAAGTGTAAGGCTAGATTCCTTTCAGACGGTGTAAGCTGTGTGTCCTTTTGGGTACGGTAGGGCCGTGTCTGTACTGAGAGCACCATCTGCCTGTCCCTGTGGCACCCACTGGAGCTGAGGCCTGCAGGCTCCCCTCCCTCCTTGCTCAACCCAGGAGCACCCTCAGCTCTCAGCACAACATGAAAGTTGCAGCCCTTGACATGAGGCTTATCATTTCAAACCTAGTGCACAGCAGCACTTGGTAAATAGTCCCTGCCAGTATGTGAAAGTCTCTTGCTATCGGAATTAATCGGCTTGTCTTGGCTGTGATGAGTTTGCAGGTGCTGTCAAAGTTTGCAGGGGCCACTTTTGGCTAGGGGATGTTATTTGTGTATTGTGTCTTTCTTCTGGGAATAGCTAGTCCTGTCATGTGCACATCGAAACTTCCCTCTGGTTATTTAGGAAAGAGATCAATAGTTCTTAAAAGGGCCTCTGCTTTTCTTTTCAAAACACACATTTTAAAGTGTTGGCTGGACACTGTCTCCTTACTTCTGGCTGCTGGCACATCGGTATTTATTTTATCCTAGATTTAGAAATAAATAAAAGCCTACTTCTTCACACTGACAGAAAAGGAAAAACGAACAAACAAAAACAAAACAGAAAAAAGAAAAAAAATAAAATAAAAATGAAACCAGAAGAAATCCAATTTACTTTGCTTTCAGATAACTTGATGGTTAAGTTCCTAAGCATCAGAGCACCTGATATTAATTATGAGCACTGAAATGAATGCCTGTCATTTGAGCACAGAGGTAATGTATTCTCATTAATAGTATCCAGTTACTGACACTTCAAAATATTGCCTATCAAAGCTTTCACAATGCAAACAGAAAAGCAGAATATATTCTTAGATCTGAACTAGGTGAATTAAAATAAAATCAATTTCAATGCATCAATGTATATTATTAATTTTCACTTAAAACCTTATCAAATGGTATTTAGCCTGAGTAACTCTAGTGAGGCTAGGTGCTCTAGTTACTGAATTGCACTGGATGCTTGATATCCTATTTTCATGAGAAAAATTGCCTGGCTAAAAGGATAATTACTATGCTAAATATTACTGCTCTTTCCTCTTTCTGCAAACAAAGCTGAATAGCAAAGTGATTGGTATATAAAATGTGTCTGTATATGGGAATAAAGAACTGAAACATTGGCAATAGGAAAGCTTTGCATTCAGTATGTAGTGTGAAAAGACATTAAAATATTGCAAATCAAAACACTCAGCTAAGATGCTATCTTTTATTTTATGAAGAGCCATAGTACATTAGTCAGCTTTGTGGGGAATAAAAAATGTGATTTAAAAGTTACACACTTCACCAGTACATAATAAGGCTTACAAGTCAGAATACAGCTTCTTTTGTTCTTTCCATTTTAATATAAACTCTCTACACATGCAGTTTTCCTTCCTAGACTTTCCAGCTGACTTTCTTTAAGGTTAAACATGCTCCAGCATTTATATGTGGGCTAGGAGGAATCTGCTGTGAGGAGCTAAAAGAATTTCCAGCATTATAACTTTTCTGTTAGGGATGAGCTGAGATGGAAGAATACTGCTTAGAGTTACTTATGAAGATCCTTTAAAGCTCAGCCTGAAGAGAAGTCGGTGATCACTCCCTCCTAAGTCAGGCACATAGCTATGGATCGCTACTTCATTCTCCCAGGCTGATTAAGCCTTACAATGACTGTGGATGGTTATCAGGTAGTATGGTATTCAAAGCACCTTTTCCAGCATGCAAAAGAGTTTGTGTTCAATTAAACTGTCTGCCTGTGATGCACAGCTAATGTGGGCATCACTGTGGGACGTGCTTTCATAAAAACTTCTTCATTGCAGTCAGAATCTCCATCCTCAAGAAACAGAGTGGGTCCAATCCTTTTAAACTCCATTAACCTCAGGATTATCTGGAGACACACAGGCATTCAGCAATTAGGTCTTATATGAAACATATGTTATTTATTAAAGTAATATGTTAACAGTTTTATTATTCATCAAAATTTATTTGTAACTGTGTCCACATAACAAAATCCTCGTGTAGTACATTATTAACATGCAGAAACAAGAGTTTAAATATGTTACAGGTAACCTTTACCTATAGTGCCTCGTGCTATTAAACATAGCTGGAGCAAAAAATGACCCACTAAGCTTGCAGCCTTTTTTTTTTTTTTTTTTTTTTTTTTGTGATGCCAGAAAGAAAATGCTCACTGGATATTTGACATCTAATTTTCAGTAAGTCTGTTCTACCAGGAAAAAGAAATTGCTCAGGTTTTCCATGCTGATCTTTCTTTCCACCACATTGCTTTAAATATTGCTGACCATGTTCTGGCTGCTTATGCTCCACAATGAGAGGGGAGCGAACAGTTGTACTCTGATGCTTGTATTGTGCCAAAACACTTCCAAGGTGAATTTTGGGTAAGAAGTCAACTTCTGCTCCTATTTACTGTGCGACACTTCCAGACCCTCCTAACAGGTAAGTGCATTTTTAAATTATTTCTCCAAAGAGCTGCAGTACAGGAAGTACCTCTTCATGCATCCAACCATAATCTGACTTCCATAGATTTGCTGGGGTTGAAGACTACTGGACTTTGAGAGTTTTTGAACAAAAATGTTGGGTAGAATTTATTAAAACAAGAACCTACAGAAAATTCAACACAATTGGATTTGATTTCCATTGAACTCTTAAGTAGGAATTACTCTGTTCTGCCTTAAAATGATGTAGGGTAAGTCGTTTGTCTTTCATGATCTACAGTTTCCTACATACTTTCTTTGTTTCTTTGCCTAATGATTCATTTCAGCAATACGCTTAATCAATGTTTGCTGATGTTTATGGTCTAATGCTTACTGACAGCAGGTGCAGAAAAAGTAAATCCCCATCTGCATAGAAATCTTGCTGAAACTCAACAGCATGCTATTTTGCTGTAATTTTTGTAGACAGGTGATTTTTCATGGTACCTCCAGAAGGTCCCTCAAAGCTCCCTGCTGTTATTGCTATTTTCCTACCTGCAGCTATCACAAGTTACAGCTTTGTTTGCAGCCTTGCATGAGGTGCCATTTTTATGTGTATCTATTTGTTTTGTTTGATGGACTTTCCTTCAGTTTCAGTTCAGATGCTGCAGTTTGCGTCAGGACTGATTTGGTAGACAGGTGGCCTCCTTTGAAATGTTCCTGCTGTTCACTGAGGCAAAGAAATGACATGACTAGATGTTAAAGGAGAAGAGATCCAGTGTCCTAGGGAGCAGACTTCTGAAAGTTTCATACAGCTCCTGGGAAAATTTGGTCGTTGATGCTGCTTTTGCGAAGATATTTTTTTTCTTTCACTGCTGTTGGGTGGTAGTGTATCAGTAAGATGTGGTTAGGTATATTTCTCTATGCTGCTACCTAAAGGTGGTTTAAAACTTGGCTTATTGGTTTGAAGACTACATGCAAACAAGAAATATAAGTGCGTTTCTAAAAATGAGGAAGTTTGTTATTCTGTTGCTTTTTAAGACTCACCATTGCTCTCTGGTCCCATTTTAACAAAGCCCTCAAGACATAGGAAGGCTTTCTTAACTTGTCTAAACTTTATTAGTGGGTGTTCCTCAGGGGTTGGTGCTGGGTCTGGTCTTCAGTGTCTTCATCAATGACCTTGATGAGGGGATAGTGGCCACCCTCAGCAAGTTTGCTGATAACACAAAATTGAGAGGATTGGTTGACACGCCTGAAGGCTGAGACCTGGACAGACTGGAAAGCTGGGTGGTAAAAAACCAGATGAGGTTTAACAAAAGCAAGTGTAGAGTCTCCCATCTAGGGAGGAATAATTGCATGCATCGATACAGGTTGGGAGAGGACCTGCTGGAGAGGAGCTCTGCGGAGAGGGACCTGGGTGTCCTGGTGGACGACAGGTTGGCCATGAGCCAGCAGTGTGCCCTTGTGGCCAAGAGGGCCAATGGCATCCTGGGGTGCATTAAAAAGAGCGTGGCCAGCAGGTCGAGGGAGGTGACCCTCCCCCTCTACTCTACTCTGCCCTGGTAAGGCCTCATCTGGAGTACTGCGTCCAGTTCTGGGCTCCCCAGTACAAAAAAGACAGGGATCTCTTGGAAAGAGTCCAGCAGAGGGCCACGAAGATGGTGAAGGGCCTGGAGCATCTCCCCTATGAGGAAAGGCTGAGTGAACTGGGTCTGTTCAGCCTTGAGAAAAGGAGACTGAGAGGGGACCTGATCCAGGTCTATAAATATTTGAGGTGTGGGGGGCAGAATGGCGAGGCCGGACTCTTTTCAGTGGTGAGTGGAGACAGGACAAGGGGAAATGGCCGGAAACTGCAGCATAGGAAGTTCCGCACAAATGTGCGCAAGAACTTCTTTACAGTGAGGTGATGGAGCACTGGAACAGGCTGCCCAGGGAGGTGGTGGAGTCTCCTTCTCTGGAGATGTTCAAGACCTGCCTGGATGCCTACCTGTGCGACCTGCTGTAGGGAACCTGCTTTGGCAGGGGGGTTGGACTCAATGATCTCTGGAGGTCCCTTCCAACCCCTACAATTCTGTGATTCTATAAACTGTTTTTTTTTTTTCTACAAAAGAAACAAAAAGAGTATTGTTTATATTGGCTAATGATTAAAAAAAAAAAAAAAGGCTAGAAGTCTCTTCATCTTTTTGATAAATTATTTGGAATAATTTGTGTTACTTTTTTCAGAAGTCTCAAAGACTTGCCCAAGATCTGAACCATGTTATACATAATCTTCCCTCAAAATTACTAAACCCAAAGGAAAAATGGAACATAGAGGGCACACTCTTATCCACTGTGATAGAGGAAGAAAGCACTTAATTTCTAGCCAGGTACAATCCCCTGCACCTTGTTATCACTTCATATTCTATTCCTTAGACTAAACAATCTGACTTCAAAGACAAGATAAAGCAACATATAAAGAGTTTAGATAAAATAAGAGGAAAGCTACACAGCATCATAATTACAGATTTAGTAAACAAAGCAATATGATGACATATGGGGAAAGTGACTATATAGAATGGAAAAACTCCAAATTTCATGTTAAAAATAAAACACACAACCTGCCCCCCCCACCTCCCTCAATAAAAATGTACATTTCAAAATGTATATAGAATATGAGAAAGAACAATTACCGGTTAGGGAATTTTTTTGGTTGGTTGAAGAGCTAGGTTTTTAATGGTTTAACTGTATAATTTCACATACAGTTTGAAAATCTTCAGCTCTTTTATTTGATTTTCAGGTAGAAAAAAACTAGATAAGCTGAGCTACTGGTTCAAAGGCATAAAATGAAAATCAGAAAATAATTAAACCAGGCCACGTGAGAATAATCTCAAAGCAGGCCGAAGCTAAGCCAATTGTAACTCAGGCTCAGCTGTGCCTATAGAACAAAGGCAAAATGCAATACAGCTGGGAAAAGCTGTAGGAAGAAATGCATTAGAACATTACCCATTACTGTATGGCAGAGAAAAATGAGACTCATTGCTACTAGGTTTGTCAGAAAAGCTTTTGGGTGAAAAATTAGCAACCAGCAAAAGCAAATATCTTAATGTCATTATTCTGCAACTGTTTAAAAGTAACTAGAAGATGCCCATGACAAATGTGGCATTGAATGCCAGCTATAACTGAAGCTTCATTTGTAACTTAACAGTCTGTGTCAGGAATACAGTTAAAGAAAATAAATGGAAAGGTTACATTGCCAAGCAAGCTGGAGAGAAGATGTTGAATAGCTGGTATTTGTTAAATGTTCAGAGAGTTGTTTTAGAGCACTCATAAAATGCAGGCTGGAGATACATGGAAATTAAATGAAATCTGAAAATAAAACATTTTCAGACCTTTTGTGCAAGCAGACAGAAAATTGTTCCAGTTCCAAACAAGAGGGCTGCACAGGGCAAAGCCCATCACTAGAGTGGTAAAAATTAAAATGAGATTTATTTCTGAAAAATAAATATTATGAAAGGTATCAGGGGAAACGGATTAAGAAGTCAAAACAGCTCCTAATAACTGATCAGTCGTTCTCTCAGAATGCAGAGAACTTTCTGACAGCAAAATAAGCAAGACAATTTGTTACACTACAGGCAGATTTCATAGTCCCAGCTATGGAGCCGGAAGCCAAAATTTGTCTCAAAGAATATTAGTCTACACCAGGTTTCATTTTTCCATTTAACTTGCAAGGGAATTAAGTCTAATCCTCTGAAGCAAATTCTGTTATAAACATATGGGTTATAACAGCTTGCTAATTATATGACATGGGTAAGAATTTCCCGACTCCACTTGCCACTGTTAAGGTAATTACATGCATTAAATTTTGCAAAATAAAACTGAAACTAGAAATCAGAGACATCCAGTACAATTCTCCAGTTTGCTTTTATTCAAGTAAAGTTTTATTCAAGTTTTTTTTTTTGCTTTGTTTTGTTTTTTAAATTAAATTTTAAGGAAAACAGACTTGCCCAACTACATCTGATCCACATCTGTTATATCTGCCTCTAACACAAATATTTGGTAAGTGGCATTTCCTTCATCATCTTCTTGTTGTTGCTATTGCTAGTTTTCACCTTTGTATCTCCTTTTTCCCTATTGTTAATGATAAAATTTTGCCTAGTCCCCTTCTTGTTATTCCAAAATCATAAAATATGCTTGTCACACAATGGATTTTTGACATCAACTGTGAAGTTGAAGAGAAAAAAAGTTAAGATTTTGAATGAAGAATAAATTACAGGGAAATTAAAACTTGATCCCTAAATAATGCAAGTGAATAAGAATTAAAAACAAAACAAAACAAAACAAAAAAACCAAACCAAACAAAACAAACAAACAAACAAAAAAAAACAACCAAAACCTATTTTTTAAGCTCTGGCATTTGAATTGGTTTCATAAGCCATTTCTATTAAATTAAATGCCATTACTGGTGGCATATTATTCATGCAGTTAATCTGGGAAAAAATATATAGATCAGCAGTGGGGAGAAAATAGAAGGAAGAATTTCTATGAAGCTGTTTGCAAGTAAAAGCACAAAATGTGCCAGCACAGATGAAGAGCTGGTGTTTTACTGTTTGATTCTTGTTAAGTAAAGTGTCTCACAGAGTTAATGCTTTTGCTAGAAGACACCCACGGAAGTTCACAGAAGACCTGGCTTCAATACAATGGCATGTAAGAAACTCTGTAGCAACGACTGCAAGCAACAAGGTCTGAGATTTTTTGCTTTGAGAGGCATCCCTTTGAGCATGAAATGAAAATGGGTGCCCTTAATTGTGGCATAAGGCAGTCTGCACCTTGACCTTTTGTCTAATCTTCTGGATTGCTCTGGATCACAAAACGCTGTGAATCAGCCACATGTGCCCCAGCAGATCTGACTCCTCCAGGTATGTGTATCACAGGGTTCTAGCCACTCACACGGGAGCCACAAACAACTTAATTATGACTTAATTTTAATAAGAGAACAAAGACTAACAGAGAACCGGCTTACTGAATTAATTTAATAATTGTTCATTTATTGTTAGTCAATACTGGTATATTTTAATTTCCCTATAAACTGCCTGGTGTTTTATCTGTCCTACTTGTGTCTGCCCAGTTGACCTTTTGACAGCATCCATTAATACTATGGTGAAATGTTGCTCTGCTGTGGCTTCTGAGTTAAACCGGTTTGGGTAGTGTAGCAGAATCAACATGTGTTACACCAAAGTCCTGGATGTTTACTGATTGCCTGATTCCTGTTTCTCCTGTCTGTTTACTGATTTCTGATTCTCCTGTCTGCATTTTCTGTCAAGTCAGCAACTGAAGTAATTCTTAAGCACACAGTAAACAGACTACTAATAGATAAAACGGAATATGTGTTTTATGATCAGACCTCAGACAGTGGTAGATAACCATGTCCTGTCCCCTTCCCCAAAAACATTGCTAGAGGGGAGTGAACAGGATATGGTTAATTTTGCTGTTACTTTTCATTGCTTCCTAGATATAGCCACCAAAATGTGCTAACTTTAAAAAGCTGCTGCTTTGTTAGTGGGTACCATTGGTTTGTTTGTGTGCATGGAGTGGTGAAGGGGAAGGAGGGAGTAGGACACGTGCATCTGGGAATTTGTCTCACCTCTAATTGCAGCCTGATACTTAAAATGTGGAAGCTGATCAGTAATAGGCAGAAATTTGCAAGAGGGATTGCCTCTGAATCTGTCAGTCTTTGGCCCTCTCCCAGATATTTTTAATGTGTCTCTTTTTAATATGTGTCTCTAGTTACCACGGCTTAGTATCCAGCAACTTTCTCAAGGATTTTTTAGAGATCCCTCCCCTATGTGAGATACTGACTGCAGTTGGTCCAAGATATTTGAGTTGTAGAGATTACGTTGGTATAGGAGAGATGTACACAACTGGTGTTTTAGTTGTGGTTATTTACGCATATAAAGTCAGTTCACCTTACTCTCAGTTTGACTGTAAATAATTCAATAAGCCTTTTCTGTAGTAGGAGCTTGCTGAAGGGTAGATGATGCTTCTGTTCTGAATAAGACAACAAACACACACTTTCTTCCTCCTGGCTACAAATGGTAACTGCTTTCATAATGTTTTTAGGATTCCCCAGTCCAGAAATACCTAGTATTTCCCTGTTCAGCATTCTGCCATCAATTCTTTCCTAGTCCACAGTTATTTAACTGTTATCAGAAAACAACTGATATCAGTTAACAACAATTTGTTGTTATCATACATAAGGTGAGCATGTTCACAAAAGGTTTCATCCTTTTTTATTACACAGGACATGCAAACATTGCAATCAACTGCATTTTAAGCCCAAGGCAAAGGCACTATGTAAGGCGAATTTCACTCTGTTTCCAAAGGGTTGTACAAGCTATCAAACTGATGTTCATAGAAGGCCGTGGAGAAAATGTAGACCCTCACAATCTCTTAGCAGTCACCAGAGCAGTATTGTACTTGCGCATTCCATTGGAGATTCCACCTGTCCTTGCCCACGCACTCCTGAATTGCTGCTGGCATGATCCCAATGTGCCTCCATGGTCGATGGATGCTGTAGCCAACCCAGAGGCACACTGTGACAGCAGTGTGTGTATGCTTGCGTAAACATGTATGGAACTGAGCTGACAAAGTTCCAGATTCTAGCACTCTTTCTCAAGATCCTGTACAAACACAACCTGATCAGGTGAGCTTTCAGTCCAACTGTTTGATGAGAGACTTCTGGATGTGCAAGATGTGGCCACATGATTCTTCATTTACTTTAGTGCAAAACATGACAGAGATGGATTCTGATGACTATGTTAAACAAATGGTGATCTCAGTTTAGTTCCTTGTGGCCAATGCTATCAATCAGAACCAGCACTTTTGCTTGTAATTCCAAAAGTGAAATGGAGATATAAAGAGAAATGTCAGTTTAGAGATTCAAGTTAAACAAGCTGGTTGATTGACTTGTACCATTTGCTGCATATCCTATGGATCATGGCTACGTACCTTTTTCGATGGAAGCAATCTAACTCATTTAGAAGACATTAATTCAGTGTTTGAACAGTGCTGTCGGACTAGTGCCAAAGATGTTGAGATTTCAAAGATAGGTGTTAAATTGTCCTACCTTTTTGTCTTACTATACCACTGTAGTTTCAAAGGAAGATGCTGGAAAGGTACTGACAAGTTTCTGGTGAAAGAAAAATACACATCTGAAATATTATGCACTGCTGTGCAATCTGTATTCCACCAAAACATGTATCTATGCTCTTCTGGTTTAGATGTGTTTCTTCCCCATACAGTGCTTAGGAAATTAAAGCACTTACCATAAACTTCTCCTACATATAATGGGAATTCAATCAATACAACAGTAACTGGATGACAACCAGATATATTTTCACTGTCTCTTCTTCAGATTTTGAGGTGGCAAGCAGGAAAATACTCCTTTGAGATCTAACACCTAAACCCTCCCTCAAGAATAAGTCAAGTAGGACTAATTTTTCTCTTTCTAACCTGCTTTTTTTTTTGGAAGCATACAAGATCTGCTGTTTTTGTTACTCAGGAGAACCCTCTTCTCTTGAAAGTCTGTTGCTACACAATAAAGCTGTCTAGGATACTTGTCATGGAAAGGAGAAACTTGTAAACTACTTCTTGATATGTACCTATGTTGCACCAGGGAGATTATGATGTAATGGCCAATAGAGTGGCCAAAGGCTGTGTTGTCCTTGTCTTGGCAGCTTCTTTCTCTTCCTCACTCTCCTCATGGTTCTTGAAGTCCTCAATGGATAACAGCATGGTATGAGCTGTGGTGGTGTGGTAGGCCGTGTTGGCAGCAGGCAAGAGGAGATACTCATGGGATACCTACATTTGTCTTCTATCTGACTGAGGTAGCAACCTTGTTTTCTTGCTATCTGAACAAGTGCTTTAGTTTCCCAGCTGTTAATCAAAAGACTGGGGGAAAGAAGAGGTTCTGTGGCTGCATTTGGAAAGAAAACTACAATAACTGCATTTTATGAAAACCTGAGCCACCAATCTTTACATTAAATAAGGCAGGAAAATTTGTCTCAGACAAATTCGACACTTCAGGAGATGCAGGCTAGTGTTAAAATTCCAGTCAGGTTCACGTGAGAGAGGTGGAGGAAATGGGGCTTGGGTAGAAAGATTACATCCAAAAGTGAGATGCAATGCCTTTTTCAGGTAAGCTCATTACACACTGCCCTGCTCTGCTCAGTGCCAAGCCTCCCTTTTTATGGCACATACTTAACACTTGCTTTGAAAAAGCTGCCTGCCACTTACTCAAGCAGCAAATTCATTAAAAAAAAATGTATTTTGTTGTCAATAGTTGCTATGTGCCTCTTTGTCTTGTAAAAAACTAAGGTTGCTCTTGCACACCATGGGACATAGGTAATTTGTAAGTGTGAACTATAGCTACTACCCACTGCATGTATAATTCAGCCTGCCATATATAAAGCAAGGAAGCAGAATCATTATTGATCACACTTTACTTAAGAATTCAAATGGCTAACACGGGAACTATACATCACAATGTTTTATTTCTGCTGAAAACTGAATACTGTACCACCATTTCTACCACTGCATGATTCAATAGGCAAACATAAATGCACATTTCACAATGCTTCTGGAACAATTTCTGATTGCAGATATATAAATGTATTACAGATACGCAACATGTGGCTTATACTTCATTTTCCACAGTGATGTTACTTCACCTATCTGGGTTTCACTTCAGAAGAAAAGAAGCACTGCATGGAGAGGTAATGTACCTGGAAAAGAAAGAGCCACATATGTCTCTCCGTCTGAAGCAGGAAGACTGGACAAGTGTTTATTCACCTCTGCCGTTCTATGTAATCTGACAAAGTAAAATTAAGCCCTTGTTAGAGATGGTGCTGAATCTGCATGGCCCAGCTATGCCTTGGTGTTGGCTTCAAGTTTTGAGGGAAGCCAAACAGTAACACATTTGTCATTGTTCTTTGGAGTTAAGGACAACTAGTAATGCCCCACAAGGGAGTAAGCAATCTAGCAATTGCGATGTCTGAAAAGTGGTTTCTACATATTCTTTACATTCCTTTTCCTGAAAAATATTGAATAACTTAGCATTTTGATTGCTCATTTCACATTTTTGACAGTTTAAATGCTCCTTATGGCAAAAGAGGTTACTTCCCTGCAGAAGGTACACCCAACACCATGTTTCTGCTAAGCCTTCAGTGAACCAAAGCCTGAACCAGTAATCCTCACCGATTTACCTTGACATGGTCCTTCAATTCTTTTATTAAAGTGCAGGACTACAGGTATTTCATGTGTGAGGACAAGTGCAAACACTAAGGACAGTCTGTGTAGTAAATTGGGCAGATATTACTTTTGTTTCTAGAAATGTGGGCTTATTGTAACAAATCTTGAAATATATTGTGAAATAGAGCCATTCTACCCTCTTCCAGTTACAATGCTTTCTCACTAGCCCTGTCAAAACATACAAATTACTTAGCTAAATGATTTTGGTAGACAAAAAGGAAAATCGTGAGACCTGCACGCTAAAAAAATAGCCTAAAATTTTTAGTATTTCCCTTGCCATAGATATGTTTCCAGTCTCTGAAGCTTATGGTAGGTACAATGAATTATACAGGATGCCATATCACAGAAAAATAACAGCACCATTTATTCCCACAAAGCTGATGAAATGAGCAACACTTACAGTAACAACTCAAAAATTCCACAGAGTTATGGTAAAAAGTATATCTTTTCAGCTTAAACTAGAAAGGCCACTCCTCTTCCCTTCTACATAGTCTTTTTTATGCACAACACTTACTTTCAAATGTTTCAAAACCAAATAGGAAAAAGCCTTCAGATTCTGCATACACGGATGCAGAAATACAAAAATAAAACCTCACTGCAGAACTAAGCTCTGAACTGGCCAGAAGTCTCTCTGTTATCAAGTCAGTCATGTCCATGCATCACAAAATCTGCAAATTCTAAGTGTTTGTCACAGCACTGTTATTAGTTCATCTGCTCATATTGAAGAAAGTAGCGCAAAATTATATGAACCTCAGTGGAAAAGGATCTATGTCAAAAATAACAACTTTCAGCAGAGAATTCCTGTTGTGTTTGTCTGTAAGTAAGTTTGACTAAGAAGCCCTTGCCAGAAAACTGTTATTACTGTAAGAGAATAGAAGCTGGCAAGGTTTGGATGATAATTTCTAGATTTCTGTGGATGCAATTGTAGGGCATATTTGGAAGAAACAGACAATTTAGTGCTGTATGTTTCTCAGAATATGAATGGCAACACGCTGAAAGCTGTCAATTTTTATTTTTTTTGCATTCTGTGCTTGTTACATGCAAATAGGAGAAACTTTACTGTGATTGGTTAGAAATACTGTTTTGCAGAATGTTTTCTGATCTGTTTGCCATAGAGATAACTTGTTAAAAAAAGCACTGCTGAAAAATAGGTAAACTATCTCTGGATTCGGTACTGTTTGTTTCAGGTAGATTGGATGTGCAATTATCCTTCATTTGAGGAAGGGGTTGCCATAAATGCGAGGTTGCAAGGTTCCTTTGCCAAGATCACCTTTTAGCACTGAGATGAGCTTTTAGCTTTTAGATCACCTTTTAGCACTGAGATGAGCTTTTAGCTTTTAGATCACCTTTTAGCACTGAGATGCTATGTGGTTTTCAGTAAGAAACAGCATGACAACTGTGAGCCCTCATTCTTTGTTTTTTCTTAATCATTTGTAGTGTTAGTGATGTTAAAAATACTGCTTTGATACTGCTGCAACCTCCAGCCTTTATCTGAGATTGCTTAGGGGATTAGGCTGTGATTTAAAGTGTAAAGCATTGTCTGTTACCACTTGAGTCAGTTTACTCCCACCTGGCACAGATCTGCCCCTAGGGTGCCTTGAGGTTGTGAAACGCTAGCAGGAATTTTCATATTCTTGCCAAGCAATCCTGCTGAAATGAGAAGCAACACAACTTGAGCCTGATTATGTGTTCATCTTTTGTACTTTGGTTTTGATTCTCAGCCCTTTCATGACACAAGCGGACACAGCTGTAGATACATTCTGTTCCTTTCAGGGATGTACCTAAAGTTAACTCTGTGGTTCAGTATAATTTTACCAAAGTTTGATCATGCACAAGGAATGATAGATCAAAAATAGATATTGCCAATAAGGAAGGGCCTTGACATCTGTTTGAACAGTTAGGAAAAAAATGTTCATCTTGAGACTCTGGAGTGTGGCCTTCCAATGTGCATGGGTAATCTAGGTGAAGAGGTGACCTAGTACTAAAGAAAAGAGGTAACAACAAGGAATGGTCAGTATATGTGGGAATTTCAGAAGATGCACCTTGTTTTTCTTTTCCGCTTCTTCTTCCTCCTTTATTTTCTTGACTTTTGTGCTGCATCTGGATGTTCTTGGTAAATATGCAAAAGATTATGATTTTTAAGTACATTGCATTGAAATTTCTTACACAAATGTGTACGTGCATATAACATTTGTGACACCCATTTGGCTTCTTTCTATAGAAACAATGCCAAAGTATATACATTTAAGCATGAGCAAGGCATGTATGAGAAACCTGATATGGAATATGACATGGCTTCATGGTCTCTGTCTGTTCTAGTTTGTACCAAAATGATCTGAAGACATTTAGCATCTATAGATGTAACACTGCAGGACTCTGGATTTATTTTTCATTTATGAGAGACAGATCTAATAATTACACAGTTTTCTAGGATATCAGAATGACCGATTCTGTCAACATCTGCTTTGTAACACTGAGATGCGTACAGAACCCTGCAAGAGGTCAATGAAGAAAATCTGTAAAACTTAAAAGCTTTGTGACGTATGCATATGTATATATATGTGTGTGTAATTGTGATATTAAAGCTCTGTGGGAGCTGACAGCAGTTCCTAGTTCCCAGGTCCAGGTATGTACTCTGGCTTTATCCCAGCTGTATATTTGGATGAGATCACTGTGTACACCCTTGTTTATTCACCCCTCAGAAACATGTCTTGGTATCTGCTGAAAGGAGACCCAACTACTTAGTCCAAAAAGAAGCTGGAATGCAGCTGTCCAAGTCCACATATTATCCAACTTGAGACAGAGACCATGAGTCCAGCACTCATGTAGTTATTCACTAGATGTGGTTATTTGGCAATGGAAAGAGTAAATGTTGTTCTTCTCTGAGGTACTGGAACCCAACAGCCTCCTGAAGAATAATATGCTTGCTTCCAGATGGTTGATGGCCTTCCAACCCTATCCTGGACATACGAACTTTAACCTTGGTTATTTGATTCTGATTCTTTAAAAAAAAAATCCTAATGCATTAGGGTTCTGTGACAGAGTTAGTCATAACTTGTTTGAGATTTGTGTTTTCAAAGTTGCATAATTCATTTATGTGATATAACGTTGCTTATTTAAAAAACAAATGGTCTAATGCATACATTTTACAATATTCAGAACAGAGCTTTGTCTGAAAAGACAGCGCTTCAAAATTTGTTTCAATGGGCATACTTATGTATGTATCTCATTTCCTTTTGCTTCCAGTGAGATTTCTCAGAGGGGACAGATTTGCAATGTCACAGCTGGCCAGCCAGGACTCCTGCTGAATCCTTCCCAAGGTGCCAGCCTTCCTGCCACCACTGAAAGGCAGACACCTACCCTCTGGTTCCCAGTGAACTTTCTGACCTCAGTTTTCTACATAGAAAAGTTAAAGAATTACTTTACATCTCTTTTCTTACTTAAACTTTCTATTGATTTAAAAAATTATGCTTTAGTTATACAACACTATAGGGTGTTTGCATTAACTACATGAAGTATAATAGTGGATTAATAGTGGAATACTTCCCTATGGAAAATGATTATAGGTTTTACCCTTCCAGAGTTGGAGTAAAATGCTGCAGGGATAGGAGAACTTACTATTGTTAACTCTTTAAATCCAAAAGTATCAGCTGAACTGAAAAGTTGGGTCATTTTTTCATTCAGTAAATTATCATGACATAGAGTTGAAAGATTTGTATCCTTTCCAGTGCTTCTTGAGCTTTTATGTCATTGACTGTATTTTTTCTTTTTTTAACAGATCAAGCATTAAATCATTTGATTTGTCTGGAATCTCATTTTGAAAGTCATTATTAAATCCATCAGGACCTAGAGCTGTGTTAGAATGATTTAATATCCTTAAAGTTCCTCTATATTAGCTAGCAATCCTAATTATAACATTACATGTACCACAGTGACAGAAAAAATGTAACACATCAAAATGATTATAAATGGTTTTGAAAACTTGAAAATATTCATTTTAAAAAGGAGAAAATGTGGCTGCTGAAACAGTATTTTAAAGTACTATTTTAGATGTCACAGAACCTCTTTTCATTTAGCTGTTGATTGCATTATTGGAAATAATTACTTATTTTAAAGGGATTAAGACAGTTTACTTGCCCTCTTGTAAGCATACTTCAGAGTGTATTGTGTTGTATATGTATGGTGATAAAAGAACTCTAAAATCTCTAGATAAGCTAATGATTACAAAGTTAACAATTACATGCATTATGATTATTAAAGAACAGATTCACATGGTAGGTTATATATCAAATATTAATTGTGTGGGCTTTTTTTTAATATTCCTTTATATTTGCTTGCCTTGTGGATGATCTCAGATCTGGCATATCTCATTAAAGCCCAATCTTTACAATGAGCATAGCATTATTAAGTTTTGCCTGGCATTTTCTGTGACATTTACTGCTTTAAAGTGGGAATTTCATAAAGAATTTAATTTATTGTTGCAGCAGTTCTGTGAGTGAAGTAGATTTTGTCTTTATTCAAGAGGAACAGAAGTTTCAACTGCTAATGACACATTGATGTGCTGAGCTTTGATGAAGATGCAACAGGCCAGCTTTTCAAAGTGCCTCTAAGGCCACTTTCAGTGGATCTTTTCTATATGGCTTTTCATGAGTATTATTAAGCTTTGTTCTGGGAGAAGGAAAAAAGAAAAAAGTGATTGCATTTTTCCAGGAATTCCTGCGTATTTTTTTTTTTTTTTATTTTGTTGCAAAGTATTTTTCAAAATTTGTTTTCCAGTATCTTCCTCATAGTAAAACAAAGGACAGTAGAACAAAGTTTAGGTTTTTACAGTTTAAGTAGGGCAAGGTAGTTAAGTACAAAGTGGTGCAAAGTAATTAATTGACATCAAGCAAAGAGTATTGTAGTTGTTACATGTGCATTTCTGTTCTTGCACAGCTCTCTGGGTTTCCATTATACAGCTTCATTAGATTGCTTTTTTTCTCCCTGTAGCACTCTGTTTTGTGGCTGCCTTATCAGTCTGAACACATTTTTCAGCTCCTGTTACAAGTAAACAAGGCACCTACCTGATTATCTCATTCCCCACCTAAATCCAATTAGTCCCTGGATTACTGCCTCTCCGTACATTGGATGGGGCAGTCTTTTTGAAGAGGCTGGGTGCTGAACATGTCATTAAAGATCACCATGCATGCACACTGACAGAGGCCAGCAAAAGTTTTGAAGGAAACCTCTGTTCTGATATTTCATAAATTTGGAGTGCTTAACCACGCAGCCATACTGGGCAGCTGGGGCAGGCCGACACAGAGGGCAACCAGCCACAACAGGAGGCTAAAACCTCACACAAAGGGTTCACTGTGGCTCTTTGGTCTCAACCTGGCTGCTGGATAGAAGTACTAACAAGGAGTTTGGGATTTGGGGATTGCATGCAGGTTATACCAGGGGATACATCCCAGTGTCTATGGTCTGTAGCAATTTTTTTTGCTTGCTCAGATATCTTGCTTTTCTTTCTTTTCAACAGTATCACCTTGTGCTCTTTCCCTTGCAGTGAAGACCAGCCTTCCTCTTCTCCTACTCCCTTCACTTCCCTCCAGTTTGGGTCTGCACACCCTTTGCTACATGGATTTGGTAGTAACAACCATGAAGGCACAGGAGAGATGCCCCACAGCATTTAGCATTCTGAAAAGCAGTGTCAGGAAAGGCTTCTCTCAGCCTTCATGACTCTCTTACGCTTGGGCGGAAAGCACACTCATTTCAGACAACCTTTGGGTGGTTTATAGCATACAGAAGGACGTTTTTATACTGGTCCTGAGTGAGTTAAAGTATGTCTATTGCCAAATTTGGCTCGATTCTCAATGTGATGCTAAAATCACAACCCTGTCAGCAAGGTGATCCTCCCACCAAATTTTGTTTGTCGTTCTAGATCATAAAAGCACAAAAGCATTATATTGAACAGCTGTGAGCATTTTTGTGGTGGTTCAACAATGGGTTAACCAGCATGCTATTCTTGGAAAGTTGGAAAGCTGAATTGTTTTGGTTGACAATTCCACAATTAAAATAACAATAATAAAAAAATTCCATAGCTACACTAACAAAATGTATTGATTACAACCTCAGCTAAACTGTCATCACAGAAAACTTTTTTCTTGAATAGGTTGCATAATTATAAGCAGTTCAAGACAGATAGTTACAGTATTGAAAGTGTTGGGCGATGCCATGACCACATTTCAATCTGGTATAAAGAGTGAATCATTCTTTCAGTATACATCCCTAGTTTTGACATACTTCTTAAATTGCTTGTGTTGGAAAAGCTTAAGCTGTGACAATGATTCACACAGGCAGCTTTTTTATTAATGTATAAGATTATATTTTCCAGTCTGAATGGTTTTACCATAAATCTGAGCTCTGGGAATCAGTGCATCCCCTACGAGAATCATTAATTACCACGAAGAAAAACTATCACTGGGGAGGCATAAACTCTCACCACTTAATAAATGAAGACAAGTTTGTTTAAGTGCTTCAAATTTATTATGTTGTTGCTGAAAACGGGCAAGAAAGATGAAATACTACATATGCAAAGATAATTCGGAGCATGAAAATCAATACTCAAAGAAGAGAAAGGGGAAGGGAAGAAAGGAAAGGTAATACACTGAGAAGGTGCAAATTATTGGCCATCAAACTTGTTGATATTGAAACTGATGAATTATGAAATTAACTACAGAAATTGCATTTATACATATGAGTCCTGCATTACTTCAAAATACTGTTGTTATTGTTGTTGTTATTTATTATTTTTGAAGCTCCAACTAATTTTTGCCTGTGAAAAAAATTGAGAGTTTGGTTGGGTTTCCAGAATCTAGAATTATCTCCTTGGCTCTGAAGCCATCTGGCATAGCCATTAATTTTTTCCACAACTCATATTAGCCAAATGTGCAATAATGTCTAATACTTTCACAGCCAGCTGCCTCAGATTAGCTTCCTACATAAAACCAACCTGATTTCAGAAGATCTGTATGCCTCTCAGGACTTCATGTATTTTTTTATCAGTCTGACTTTCAATTATTATTCTTTTCTAAAATCTTTTAGAAGTATTTACCATTGCTTACATTCTGGAACACAAAAATAGTATTGAATTTTTAACACACAGTCTTTGTACAAGCTGAAAGTTTCCTACATCCCTATTAATCGGTGTTTTTCTTTTAAACTGTCAGGTACTGATATAAAATATTGAGTATCGAGATTTTGGTAGTAAGCGAATCTAAGAATATGGATTCGTCAACTTTAGCTACCAAAACACTACTTTCAAACACATTTTTTCAGACCTAACTATTGTCATACTAAACTACTAATTAGGCAGATACAACATAGAAAAATAGTTGAAAAACTAATAATATTTTTGTCAAAGTACCAATGGTTATATTTATGTACTAAAGACATAATTAATCCATCAACAGATCAAATGAAAACCAAATTTTTGTCTAGAATCAACTGAATTAATGCTTTTGCTTATTTCATACCTATCATAAAACCTGATCAAAGATGTGTAAGATCTAGAGACCAAGCATCCCTTTTGATGACAACAAGCTGACAGTATAGATAAGGTAAGCAGAGAATCCAGGCAGCTTTAGAAAACCTTTGTCTCATGAACATGCTTATATAATAGTGGGAATGATGGCTACAATGAGTTTCTTCTTTATTCAGTCTCCCCTAGAAACATAATTGAAAACTCAGTTTTGATACAGGGCAGGAAAGAAATAAAGTCAACCAAAATAAGAATGATGGGAAAAAGAAAACCAAACCCCTCTGTAACATGATTTTACTTTGTAAATTTAAGTATTGAAGGATGTTGTTTTTTGCTATTAACATTCATGGCAAAGCAATACAAGGAAACAAACAAACGAACTCCCTGCCTTCCCCCTCCCCCCAAAAAAAACAACCAAAAAAAACCCAACAAACCAAACCAAAACCCACCCCGAATTGTTTTTTAATTCTGGTCAACTGAGAAAGTAAAAGTTAACTTTCAAATAATTTACTATATATATAAGGTACATGCACTAAAAATCAAATGCATCTTCCCAGATTTTGTGTCATGACATTTTGAGTTTGGGAGAAGATGGTCGTAGTTATTAATGGGAGAGAGAACAAAACACACTGCAACTCAGATATATATATATGTTCAACAGAGACTTAGCTTTTATTCTTTCTGTGAGCAAGGTTCATACAATAAACAAAACTATAGCACAAATGTAGTGTGGTTTTAGGGCTCCCACACAATGGTTGATTTCTCTGAGAAAATCACAGTTTTTCCCCAAGCACAGCACCTGCTCTATTTAGGAATTGTGAGGCCTGGGATGAGGGCAGGGGGAGCTCAGAAAAACCTTGTGGGCTGCCCCAGACCCGTTTCTGCCTCAGTTGTTGCCATGGAGCTTTGGAGAGCCTGACAATTCAGGGCAATCACTGGATCTCATATTCATTCCCCATTTCCATGTTGATTTTTAAAGAGGCTCTGGCTAATGTCTGACATGAAGGATTTCTGTCCAGAAACTCAGTGACCTATACCAACACTGTCAACTAGGGCCTTAGCATTTAAGGAAAGGATGTCGAATAGACAGCTGAGGACTTCTGCACCCTCCCAGGAAAGTCCACCAGCCCCGTGAGACTGGAAAATCAAAACATTTCTCAACGTAGGGGTATAAGTTAGGTTTACTTTATTTCTATTGAGCTAGAAGTTAAAGCATGGTTTTGCAACACTAAAGAGAGTGGTTAGAATACAGCACGGAATGCAGCTATGCTGCTCTGGTTTATATTTAGTGTTCCATAGCTGCCTCTCAGCTGGACCATGGCTATGGCTATGTAGCCATAGCACAGCAAGGGTCTCAAAAAAAAAAAAACAAATCCTCAATTCTCCCTATTCTATCTGCACCTGGAGTTTTGGTTAGCTCTAATTTCTATCCGGTGCCTGAACCATACGTTCCTGTCTCTCTGTTGTCATTGATAGACACTAGGATACTGCGTGGTAAAATAAGAAATGCTCATTTCCTTCCTCCTTCTCTGGTTGCAGCACTGTGAAGGAGCAATGGTAGCTTTTGTTAAAATGTGTTGTGTGAAGCAATAGCTTTTCAACAATTTCATGGGCATCTTAATATTGAATTCTGTATTAAAAATAGACTTCATAAAGCAGAGTGTGAATTTGAAAACAGGGCTCTTCAACTGAGTAATGTTCCTGTTGTGTGCCAGTTGGTAACAAGCATGTGCCAAACTCACGCTGCTCTTCCCTGCTGCTGGTGCACTGCTATATGCCTCTGCCACACATATGTTGTGGAGGGGAGGGAGAATTTGTGGAACGCTCCTTGCTCAAGGGTTAACCATCAACAGAACTAATACTTCTGTCAGCCGGACTTTATATCCTTTCCAGTTCAGGATATGCTCAGTTCTATGCTATGAAAAAGTCTGCAGAATTCGCTGCTGGTACATTTCTGTGTCTGAAGTCAAATTAAGACAGTATCACTTCTGCTGGCCCTTGACAGTGCACCACCTGACAGCCTCAGTGAACCTGCCAGAAGCTGAGAGCGGGGGCTTCTGATGATTAGTCACAGTGTATGACCCCACAGCAATGCCTTGAGGGGGACTTATCAGTGGAGTTTGCTTCCCCCTTTTCCCACACAACTTTGACTCCTTATGATACATAATGGCCCAAAGAGTGTTGGGCATAATTCTTGGTTTTTACCCTGAAGATACGAGAACTGTAAATGTCAAAGTGTAAACATTTGCCAGAGGTTTCCTCTAAGCGTGATATCCTGCAGGTCTCCTGACAGTGATTCATGCACTGCTCATGCAGCTCCTCAAGTGCCAATTATCAGGGAAGGTGTCTTTAGCAATTATTCTGTTCAGTCCTGATCACATTATCTCTAGCTGACAAGTTGGTAGCATTCCTTGGACTTGATGAAAGCACCTAAAGCAGGTGGAGACCCATGGCAGGTATTTTTTCTCCCTTGGCAGGCATACCTTACATCTGGTAACACAGTTAATATACAATATGTTATGTTTTTCTTGGGCTTAGTACATGTTCCACTGGCTATTTCTGTTCAGGCAAGTACCTACTGTTGCAAGGATTTACAGGGTGGCATGACTAGCCTATTAAGCCCTCTTGAGATGATCTGCAGCTCAATAAGCATGTTCAAATGGCCTTGCTTCATGCTCTGCAGGTGCCACAGGAAGTAAACTGTGCTTCACCTTCATTGTCATAAGAAGCTCTTGAAAGGAGTGAGAGAGACTGAATTGATTCTCTTGGGAAGGCATGAAGTGGCTTCTGCTTCCTCTGAAGTAGGAAATTCCCTCTATCCTACGGCCTAAGGGGACCCTCAAATACAAGAAAGGACTTCCAAGCCGTGCTGTGTGCTTGGCGGTGCCTGCCGTAGCCCACAGTCAGTTGTGGTTGTTTTATCTGCTTCTGACCCATTGCTGTGCTCACTATCCATGCCATGCATGCCAATAGGTTGTATCTCACCAAATGAAACCTTTTGAATTCATCATATTGGATACTGCTTGAGAGAAGTACTATAGAAACAGAACTTATCAAGTAAAAAGGTAAGATGGTCTTCAAGGCACCATTGTATGGGTTTTCAGTAAATCTGAATTCCAAAGAAAAGCACTCTGATTTTCAGGAGGAACACACTTCTGTTGGCCTACTTTCTGTTAGTACTTCTGCCACACAGCTTTTTTTTTTTTTTTTTTTCCAAAGGTAAGGCAGGAACAGAAGTGAATGAACCACCTCTTACAGTAGGAATGTGCTAATGAAACATTTATACATCACCAGAGCAAAAGTCTGGAATTAAAAATTGAAAAGCCTATTCACATTACACTTTGCTTTCAGGATTGGCACTAATTGGCAATAGTGCTGGCAGCCTCCACAGGGAGGGCAAGAACTGAATGAGCATACAGACCTACTCATCCAAAGAAGGGGTGCTTCCAGGTCAGCTTGATGCACAGGTACTATGCAGAGGGAAAGCAGCGCGCTGCTACTGCTGCAGTGCAGCTCCTTCATTCGGAGTGGCCTGCACTTGCCAGAGCTGTCGGTCGTCTCAGGGGAATTTCTCAGGTTCTAACCCCACTCTCAAAATGTGTATGTGAAAAATGCTTTTTTTTTTTTGGAGATGTCAACTTTGGTATAAATATACAGAAATCAGATTGAAAGGAGAGTGTTGTGAGCAGTGTAAGAGAGTCTGATGGAACCCTGTCTAGTTATACCTAAAATGCAATGATTTGAAGAGGAGTAATGCCATTGAACTATGTTGTAGTTATTTCTACTTTTTTGCATTTGACCCATTTGAGCTATACCATGGCACTATTATTTGCCCTGCTACTTGTTCCAGTGGTTTTAATTTCCTCCAGAGATGCACTGCTCTGGTTCACTCAATACACTGCTACTACATTCACTTTCTGTGCCTGTCATTTTTACTGTGTATTTGATTCTCTGAGTTTCCCCTATTACTTGTTAGGGGATCACTCTTAAAGTCCAGTAACAAAACTGATGTATATCTCCCTATGTCTCTCATGCTGTCTCTTGTATAGATATGACATACTGACTATGTTTCTACATCTCTTGCTTCTTTTTCCTATACTTCCTTTACACCTGATAGTCATGTGCCAAACTTATTAGCCTGTCCTTCTTCAATTAAGTTTATGGGTAGGTGTGATGCTCTGCAAGGAAAGGGAGCAGGAGGAAGAGAGCCCTTCCTTGCTTGGAGCATGGAGCAGGAGGGGCAAGGAGCAGCTGTGGGGCAGGGAGCAGCCACTGCAGCTGTGAGCGGGAGGCTGCTGCCTGTACTGGGAGGCCAGAAAGGGAAAACTCAGCAGGATTTCTCCATCAGATGAACTCAGTGCCTAGCAAGAAGTGCTCAGAGCTTACAAAAGCTTGGCCATCTTCTTAAAAACATTTTTGAAATTATCTTCTCATGTCATGCCTCATAGTCAGAGTTTTGCCATTGAACTACATCACTTATCAGTGGCAGTGAAGTACAAGCAGTGCTTTCACCAGAATAGAAAATGTAAAATTCTATACTTGCAGCTTTTAGCTTTAGCTCACAGTAGCAACTCAAGGCAGCTCAGCAGCAATCGCATGTTTAAGGCAATGCCAGCAAAGCATGCTGGCACAGTCTATAGCCAGGGCAGAACAATATTTTCTTGTCTTAGAACTCTGGGAGTGATATTACAAATCTTGAGTGCTTTCTTGGATTTCAATTTATGGCACATATTGGAGCAGCGACTACTCTGATATATGCCCTGCTGCCTCCAGATCACAGAGGCTCTTCTGGCAGCTGGTAATGGCTACGCAGAAGCACTTCAGCTGGGCACTGTTCTCTCCAGTCTTGTCTCATGCAGGAAGAGAAAATGACAAAGATCTGCAGTGTTGCTTTTTGCCACCTGGCAATTTTCTTACACATTTCAAATTCACAGGTAGGAAATTAAGCCCATTATTTCTGCCATAAGAATGACAATGAACTGGAGGCTGCAGGACAGGTGGAAGTGAAAGGACCCAGGCACTACAAGAAAGTCCAGCTTTTGTAGGTGTGTGAGTGATGTACAGAACCTGGAGTACTGGGTTAGAACTTCTGCATGTTGACAAATGTGTTATAGTTACAATCAGAGTAGAATTTGTCTGTAATTAATTCAACCATTATTGTTATATTTTCGGTGTGTGTTTTGTGCATATAGCTCACGTTCTCCTTCACTACGTAAAAGTGTTGACAGATTTCTGGGTCAGATTCTGTCCCAAGTGACTGTTCTAATCTTCTTACCTAACAAATTAGCCTGTAGGAATTTTAAGGACCTGAATTTTAAGGATCTGAACAATAACAAGAAACTACAGAGAATTATCAGCATGGTTAGAGCCTGCTATCCTAGATAAATCTCATTCTGAGCAGAGGACTAAGATCTGGGGAATTTTATAGTCATTTTTCCGCCCAGTATCCATATAGCCATAATTCCTAGAGTCATTATAACATTATTATTTTTTTCCATTTACCATCTGGGAATTCTGGATAATGGTCAAATAACAAATCTGAAAAAGGGGACAGTAGTTGTCTTCTGTTTTCCTATTCTCATTATCTACATATTGTGTTAATTAGAACACTTCAGTAACTACTCTGAACTTGCATTTCTGTAAAATGAAGATGATATCTGCTCCACAGCAATGTTTTGGGACTTCATTCATCATCAAAGCACTTAATCTCTTTTTATTCCACTGCTGGATTACCCCAGGGGACCCTGGGCTGCACAGGCATCAGCAAGCAAGGGGCTGGTGTGTGTGCACATATATATGCTGTATATGCACATACAGTTCTAGTACAGCAGAAGACCTCTGTTATCATTATAGACAACTCAGGTGTCTACAAAAAAGAATATTTTAAAGGAATATTTAAAAACACTAATTGAAAAAATGTCAGGGCAACCGTTGAGGCCCTTAAAGATGAAGGTGTTCTCTAGGGACGACTTGCAAAAGCTTCCAGGTGCCTTCCTCCTATGATCTGCTTTGGTGTCACTGCCTTTGAAAGCCGTCCACAAATCCGATTGCCAATGTCTGTTTCAAAGTCAAACCCCCAAACGGACCTCGTTCGCGTCAAGACGCCAACGAGGTATCTCGCAAGCGGCACCAAGCTGGCTTGAGCTGCAGGCAGCTCCTTTTCCGTAGGCGCACTGGGAGGAGAAAGCCCTACCGCCGTGCGAACACCTGCCCCTATTGAAAGCCGCAGAGCCCGGCCAGCGATCCTCCCTCTCAGCCGCGCACCGCCCGCACGGCCCAACGCTGCCGCCGTCGCCCCGCTACCTGCCGGCCGCGCCGCACCGCCCGCACCGCGCCACCCCGCCAGCTGGCTCCTCCCGGCCGGCCCCGCCTCCCGCCACCTCCCGCCGCCCGGGGAGCGCCGCGCGCCTCGGTCGGGCTCAGAGCAGCGCGGTGGGAGCAGTGGGCGCGCTGGGAGTCCCCGGCCATGGCGGAGAAAGTTTCGGTGGCTGCCGAGCGGCCACGGGCCGCCGGATCCTCTTGCTCCGGCTCCTCCTCCGGCTCGGAAACTCTGTCCGAGGAGGGAGAGCCCGGCGGCGGGGCGGCGGCGGCGGCGGCGGCTCCCGGCGTGGAACGGGCGAGCCGTGGCGGGCGGGCGGACGAGGACGATATTTCGCTGGAGGAGCGCGATGAGGAGGTGCGGGGGTGAGCGGGTGGGCACGGCGTGAAACGGCGTGAAACGGGACGGGGCGGCTGCGAGCTCCGGTGCCACACTCCGCAGCTTCGGCTGCTGCCCCGGCCTCTCTGGCTGCGGTGCTGCAGCGAGTGGGCTTGCGGCTTTCTGTATGTTTTTATTTTTCATTGCATATATATATGTGGCGGGGGTGTGTGTTGTTTAAGGCGATCCTGTTGATGCTAGTGTATAACCTTTGGGTAGCGTTGCTGTAGAGCAAACTCCTCAATGTCAGACGGAAGTGATGGGCAAGGCTCCTGAACTACGGTAATCCTCTTAGGAGAGCTAATGACAGCCCATGGATTATTGCAGAGCTCCGTGGGTGATAGATCCGTACGTGATAGCAGCTCGGCGTGCTATGCCTCTGCTCCTCTCCTGGTCCTGCTGCAACGTCGTGCAACACACGTTTGGGAAAAAATTCCCAAATCCAAAAGCCTATAATACAGCAAAATCACCCTTTTGTGTCTGAGACAGCATTTTTATTGTGTTTGTGCAGTATGCGCTCCTTAAGGGTATTTCTTTCCACATCCTCAGACCACACGTTGTTCTGCTTGGCTGCTGCTTCCCATTGCCCTTACTGACCACCCCATGCCCACCTCAGTGCAGGGCAGAGTTCCCTCTCACTGTGGACAACTTTTAAGTTTCCTTTTTGGTGATATTTCTTTATTCACTGCCTTCAAAAGGTTGTGCAAAAGCTTTTTCAGAGACCCTGGCATCTTTAGCAGGGTGCCTGCAAGCCGCAGGCTGAAGTTATTTGTAGCCTGTTTGGCTGTGGTTGCTGGGAATTCTCTCTCCACAGTAACGAGTTGTTGATGGAGCTCCTGTTCCTTACTGCACCCACTGGTGCCACCTCTGTTCAGTTAATACAGCTGTACAACAGCATGGTGATGTGGATCTGAATAAAACTGTCTTTATTCCCTCCTTTTCCTTTAGATATACAAACTTCAATCAGCTTCCAGCCATAAAGGGTTGAATTTACGGCGCAGAGCATTATGCACGGTAGTAGTGGTAGAAGAAAATATGAGCACATATAAACTTTGTTATTGCCATTTTTTTTCATAGAGCTGTGAACTTGCTTTATTCCTCAGACAGCAGAAGCTCTGTGGGTGATGTTGGGATGCTGCTTACTGTTAGGTAACTAATACACCCAACTTCTCAGCAGGTCTTGCACACACACAAGAGGTTGTGCTCACCGCAGTGTGGTATTGGCTGGTTGGGTGTTTGGCTGGTGGGTGTGCACAACGCTGTGTGGAACACACAAAGGCTGCCTGTTTGGTTAGAAGCTGCTGGCAGGCTGGTTAACTTCTGGGCAGGACTGGTTATTTCTCTGTGTGCTTTGGAGATGAGATACAGGCACCTTTTGAGCTGAAAGTACAAGTATGATAAGAAAGAAGTCAACACTGAATGCATTGGAATTGGCAAATTCTTCATGGTCAATGCAGAGATGCCTCATCTGCAGTTCGTGATACTGGAAGAAACCAATGTAAACTCATTTCAATGCAGTGGAGAATGGTTGTTTGGAATATACAACCTTATTTCCCCTTTCTATTCCCCCCTTGTGGTTTTCTTCATTATCTGATAAACTTGTTTTTGTTTGTTTTTTTGTGCTTTGATTTTGCCAGTCCTTCTATTTTGGAGTAATAAGTACTTGCAGCTGAATGCTCGCCTGCTTGCAGAGCCACCTGACAGATCAGCCTGTGTAATCATAATTTTTTTATGTGTGCAAAGACACCAAAAGGCGTTAGAGTGCAGAAATGAACCAAAGTGTACTGATTTAAAGATGAGATATCATTAGTGTTACCTGTGCACTGAAACTTGTGAGGGAGTAGTGAAAGACAAGAGTAAGGTTTGAGATGAGCAGTACAGGTGGTTTCAGCCTTTGTGTGCTGCTTGTCAAAAGCTGAGTGTTGAGAGTTCTTGAACATCCCATTTTCACATAGACATCTCACAAATTACCACCAGAGAATGAAAATGTGAGCATCCTGTCCAGCGCTCTGTCTTCTGAGTACTTTTGGTATCACGGAGCTTCAGCACTTGGTCCTGCTGTCCCAGGCTTCGTTTCTCCTCTTGGCCTGTCCTTGATGCTGCTGACAGCTTAGTAGAAGTCTCTTGTTGCTGCTGCGCGGTATCCTTTGGACAGCAGTGAAACCAAGTGTCCCAGTACTACTTTTGCTGCTATTTCAGCCGTCAGTATATTCTTTGGAACCACAGTGTATAGATTTAGTTTTAAAATAATTTTAAAATGAGTAATCAGAAAATGTGTTCATTTCCCCATACACTTCATGTGCTGTTCCAGTAGAACTATTTATTCCCTGTGACGCTGTATAATAATACTCTTGACAACTCTGACCTTGCCTCCTCCTAGACCTTTTCTTCAGACTAAACAACTCCAGTGCCTTTAATCTTTCCCTATTGCATGTGTTTTCAGATATCTGATCATTCTCACTTCTGTCTTGTGGACTTCTTCCAGCTGGTCACATCCGTCTAGAAGTGTAACATCAAAAAACAGGATACCAGTGTTCTTATGTTAGATCTTGCCAGGGCTGATTAGAACAGGAGGATTACTTCAGATTTTTCTCTAGGGGTGTTACTGTTTATATAGCCCAGGCTGATCTTGCAGTTTGTGATGTTGTATGATTTTTATGTTCCTACTTGAAGAATGATGTGAACGTTTGGTTTTAGCTTAGTGAAGGAAATTCACTGCTCTCATTTAGAGGAGGACTGTTTCTTCTATGTCCTGAAATTCACATCTGAGTGAAGAGTTGACTCAGAGTTGACTCTGAGAGGGAAATGGTGCAGGGAGCGTTAGGTTGGAAGAGAAGATACATCACTTTTTTTTCCTATACTTACTTCATCTATAAACTTCGCTTTAGGAGAAGAGGAGGAAAAAAAAAAAAAAAAAAAAGAGAGAACCAGAGAAAAGCTTTCCTCTCATTTCCTGTATGCAGCAGCAAATAGTAGGTTACAAGATTATGACCACTAGTTAGGAAGGCATTTTTGGTATCTTACTGTGAGATTTTGGAGACATGAAAAGGAAACCCAGCTTTAATCTTGTGGGAAGACATTGTTTCTGGAGTCTCAATGCATTGCACTGCTGCGGATAGCAAATGCATGAAATTCACATAAATTTGAGCAAATTATTTGCCTGTGCTCTTGGAATGTGACTAACTGTGCTGATGGAAGCTGCCAAGTTAGGGACTGCAGGGTGAAGAATTCATATGACATCTCTATGTAGTGTCTGTCTGCTTTACCAGACCACACCAGACTGGAGTTGCGTGGAAAGGAATAAACGCAAAATGTGCCAGGGTTTTCCTTCTTCCTTTTTGCTGCATTGCTATCTGTACACTAGTCTTCCTTCTGGCATAAAAAGAGATTGTGAACAGGAAGCTTGTTTTATGGGGCTTATTGAAGCAAATAGTGCCAAATGTCATTTTGACTGCATTAGTTTCTTTCACTCAGAATGTTTTGTAGTCATTCAGTCAAGCATGGGATGTGTTCTTTGTAGATGGTAGGTTCCAAATCTTGTTTTGTTGGGCAGGTGAGAGCTCACTTGGGTTAATCAGAAGGTGAAGGCAGGCTTGCCTACTTCAGTAATATAAAGGATCTGAAGTTTAAATTGTTTCAGCGTTGTCCCTTCTCCCTTTCTGTCAGTTGATCTACTTAGAGAGTGTATTTTTCTGCAAATCTTATCACAGTGGCTGGGAATACACTTTGCTTACCGTTGCAGAATAGCAACCTGGGAGGATCAGTGGTTTTTCAGAGAGAATTATATTTTGTCATATTTCAGACTGTGACGACAATATGCTGTGGTTCCAAAACTTCTGAACTGCCCAGCATCTTCTAAATTACCATACTGACTCCTCTTTTTTCATGATTTTAGGTATTATAGATACTTCTCCCATAAAAATAGGGGGATTATTTTGTTCTCAATTTATTCTTGCTCTGAAAATTAAATCTTTTATAAATTAAAGTGGTTGTCAGAGTTGATGAGATTTGGTCCTACATTGAAAGAATGAGCAACATGAAAAGACATAATTTCTGATGAAAAATGTCCACTGGCGGTTGATGAGGTTTATTCTTTGTTTTCCTCCCACTATCTAGTTGATGCATATCATGTATTAAAAAAATCTTTTGCTGCGTAGAAAGCGAAGTGCAAGAGCTGTATCTGTTGCTTGTACTGAAACACCTGCATCTGCCTTCTTGTTGTTCATAGTCCAATCTGTTGGGTTTTGGGAAGTGTATGGTGGGAATTTGTTACTGGGAAGCTAAACGTCTGTGTGAAAGTATTTGTAGCAAGGTGGCAGGGGTGGTGAAGAGAGTGTTGCTCTGAAAGCTGCTCTTTCACACATTTGTCCTTAAACATATGTCTGCTAGAAAGCTACAGTACCTCCTGCATCGCAGATTGTCTGCCAGATCTTCACCCCAGCCAAACTGTAACTGGGGGGAATGGGGGAGAGGGGAGTAGTGGAAATAAAATGCATTAAGATAAAGTATGTGATGAATGATGGTAATGCTTACATGTGCATCCATATGTAGTGGAGATGGTTGCACTTCTGTCACTGTGACCCAGCTGGTAGTAATGTTTTTGTTGTGCTTGCCCTGCCAGAGTGCTAACACTGGAACATGCTTTAACAGTGTGGAAGATATCACAGGACTTTTTTTCCCCCCCCCCAATTGTTTCAGACTTTATTGTCTCTGACAGTGATGAATCATTCCCTGTTGAAGTACACTCTGAATGCTGCAGCTACCTAGGGATGAATTGCCTAATTGTAAGAGTGTGATCTTTAGATCACACTGAAGAACAGTAATGCAGTCATAAAACGTGTATTTCTCTGTGTAAGTGTGATTGCAGTGGGATTAACTAAACACTCATCTAGCCAAGTGGAGGCTGCAAACTGTTTTTGTCACGTGAGCTGGAGGAACAACACTGTCTTTGTTTTTATATATGCTTGTGATAACTTACATTCGAAGTTAAATACTACACTGTAGTCTGTAGGTCTGTCTCAGTGGTCATTTAAAACACAATCTTTGTATTAGAAAGAAATGAAATGATGTTTCTGTTCTGTGCAAAATTTGAAGTAAAGCTATAAGGCTTGCATGCTGATGTAGTATGTTGACCTTCGCTGGGTACCACGTGTCTGCCAGGCTGCTGTCACAGTCCCCTTCCTAGGAAGGACAAGAGGAGAAAATATGGTGAGAAAAAGGCTCATAGATAAGGTTAGGATGGAGAGATCACTCAGTGATTACCGTCACAGGCAAAACAGGATAAGGAAAACTGATGCAGTTGGTTGCCTGTTGCTAACAAACTACAGCAGTGAGAATTAAAGATCGTTTTCTTCCCATCCACCTCTTTTATCTCCTCCACCTGAGCAGCACAGGAGAACAGGGACTGAGGCTGCAGTCAGTCCTTAACACTTCCATTCTGCTGCTCCCCATGGCCACTGTGCCCTTCTCCACGTGGGTCCGTCCCGCGGGATGCCGTCCTACCCCAGCTGATGCTGTGTGGGCTCCCCACGGGCAGCAGCTCTGCAGGCATAGCTCCACATGGCTCCGTCCCACAGGCCCCCCCTCAGGAGCTGCTCTGGCACTGTCCCACGGGCGGCAGCTGCCCCAGCCCTCCCGCCCCACCGCAGGCTGCTCCCCACGGGCTGCTCCTGCAGGGTATCCATGGGCTGTGCCTCCTTAGTGGCCTCAGCCACTGCTGCACCGTGGGCTCCTCCGTGGCTGCACGGGAGATTTGTTCCGCGTGGTGCCCGTGGGCTGCAGGGGGTCAGCCTGCTCCTCCGTGGGCCTCTGTGGGCTGCAGGGAGCACCTCCTGCACCAACCTTGATGCCTGCAGAGCTGCTTCTCTCACATTTCTCACTCTTCTCTCCCAGCTTCTGTAGCACAGCATATTTCCTCTTTTTCTCAGAGCACACCCAGCATTGCTCATGGCTTAACTTGGCCAGGTCAGCCCTGCAGCTTCCCCAGCAGCAGACCATTTCCATGTAAATCCAGTACAGATGTATCCCAAAAACACACTGGGAAAAGAGGTGACTCATGGATGTGGGCTTTATCTAATGCGTTGTAGTGTTACCTGTGGTTTAGTCTGAGATTCTAGATTATTTGTACAATATTAGTAATATTTGCGGCTCTTTGGAGATTGTTTTCAAGACATTTGGTGGGCATAAATAATCCTGTAACTGCAGTATCTCTCTTCTCACTTGGAGCAAGTGGGAGCTGAAGAAGCAGATTCAGGCACTGAGTTGCTTATCTGTTTTCATGTGCCAAAGAGAGGTGAGCACTTGAAAATCTCCTATGGAGATATAAGGAGGAGGTGATAATTCCTGTCTTCAGAACAGAATTTGAACGCGTTCCTAAAAGTGGTTCAGAGGGCTTTTTGTACGCTTTAAATTTTACAAGGAAGAAGAAATAATCATGAAGCTAGTCTTCAGGACCCCATGCATACATGTTCAACTGAAATCAAATGTGACGGAACGTAATTTCTGAGATCTTTTCCTCAGTGTTTGAAGGAGGACTTAGGTCCTATGTCATCTGTTGCCTTTGCTTTGATGTCACTTTGGCTTAATGTAAACTACATTGAACTGACTGTAAAGAAACATGGCAGCGTGGTGCTTCACTTGTACTATGAGGAAGCTCCATATGATAGGGCTGCACTGCTGGCAGTAACGGTTTGTGTGAAGTTGTGTTTACACATAGGGCTGAAAAAGTCCTAGGTCTCAAGACGTGGAGTATGAGGACTGTCAAGTGCAATGTAAATGAGAAGGTACTTGAGCTAGCAAGCTGAGCAGATAGACTTCTACTGTGAGAATCTAAGTAACGAGATCCCTTTCCTCTTGGTTTGGTTGTGTGTTATATTCCTTCCTTCCTACTCTCCAAAGCATAGATACAGCCTCAAACATTACCATGCTCAAGAATTTACAGTGGTTTATCAATTTACATGGTTTATTATCTTACTATTTGAGTTATGCTATGTTGACAAACATTAACCAACAACATGCTTCTATGCAAAGCATGAGAAGAAGGTATTTATCCTTATTTTAGGGACAAGAATCTGAAATGGCAGAGTTCAGTGACTCATGAAAAAAGCTGTATGAGAAAGCTAGGAATGTGAACGAAGTTTTCTATTAAAGTTTCCTTAGCCAAAATTACTCTGACACCAGGCAATTTTTGTATACTCAATACAGTGAAGCAGACGCTGGTTAGAATTTGGGAGGCAGGTTCTGTCTGTCTTCTGTTTGCCTCCCATACTGGGAAATAGCTTGTTCAGTCTCTACAGAGCCCCTTTAAAAATTCCAGTATGTGCTTCAAATAATCCACAATCCAAACTATGTTGTCTCCTCCTTCATCCTTAAGATTTGTTTTCAGTGTTTTAGTTCTTTCAGCTGTGGAGTTTAAAGTTCTTTTAAAAAGAATTTTCATAGTTGAGTGTTACTGAGGTATTAAGATGTATGACTGATGAAAGAGTCATCATTATGAAATGTTGGTAGCTGTGTATGAAATAATAGAGAAGAGGTGCATGTACTTAAGGGCAAGCTAATTGAGAAGATGAAAGTAAGTGTAGGAGAGTGGTGATAAATTCTGGCCTATTATCAAGCAAGAGACTTGTCTTCACTTTTATTTTGCAGATCCAAGTAGTTTTACTGATCCTTTTGTAGCTGAGAGGGATGCTGTGATCACACTTCTGGATGAAGAGCTATCCTAGTGTAGACAGACCAGACAGCAGTGGGATGAACATCTTTCCCTCCTGTACAAATGTAACAAAGCTGATGAGTTTGGTTTACCCAGGTGTGAACTACAATTATGTCAGGGGTTAGAGTTTTAAGTGTTCTATTGTATAAACAGTCTGGTAGCTCTTGACACAGACTTTCTTTTTTGAGTGCCTCTAGGTTTTGAGTGGGAAACAGGGATTAATGCAAAACTTTTTTTTTTTTTTTTTTTTTTTTTTTTTTTTTTTTTTTTTTTCCCCTCCCTTTACTGACCTATGGTCTTGAACTGATAAAGGAGATTTATTCATTTATTTTTGCTAACTATAAAGAGCTCCCCCCAAATGATTGCATGTTAAATGTGGATGAAAATAAATAATAGTATGGCTACCTGTATAACAAAGCAAGAGATGAATTCCCTGTTGCCTTGCAAAGAATCTTGTGTGTTAGAGGCCTTTTGCAGTATTGCATTTTGTGCTGGTGTATATCTCAACATATTCTTTTTATTTTTTTAACTTTCTTTTTTTCTTTTTATTCCCAGAAAGTAGTGTTTGTAAACCGAGTGACAAACTTACTCTGTGAGGCCATACTGCCATGCTTGATGGGCTGCACAATTAATTGCACCTGGACTACTAATAATCCTGTTGTTTTTAATAGCCTGGCAACGCTGGGAAAGAGAGCTGTGGGTGAATGGAGAAGGTGAACTACTGCACTGAATTGCTAATTTGATTTTCATTGTTACCTCAGGAAACCTTTACTAGAACATGGTAATGCTCTGTACATACAGTGCAGAGGCTGCTTTTATTGTACGGTTGTTATTCAGACCATATAACAAAAATGTCTCAGACCCCTTTCATGAAGTGTTTCAGGTTTTGTGCATGACAGGGAAGGGCAGGAGGTAACATACCAGAGGCATGGTGTTCTGAGCTAGTTAACAGGGTAGATTGTTTACAGAAAGTCACGGGAAAGCCTGTAGCTCAACTGGGTCTTTATGGTTTTGATAAGTACATAGGCTAATGTAAACCTTCAGGAGGTGTTTTAATGCATTATCTGTGGTTCCTTCCTTTGTTCAAACAGTGTTTGTTGTTTCTGTGGAGCAGTGGTGATAACATTACACCATTTGTGGGCCTGTCCTACAATTAAAGCTGCTGTTGATTTCCTGCAGTAAGCAGGGAATTGTTTTAAATATGCTGCTCGGTCCATGCTCTTGAAAAACATGTCTAACGTACACACTGAGCAGTGAGGTTGGAAGCTTGAGCACATCATTTTTTGACTTGGTCGTTGCAAGAGAGTGACAGTCATTGATGTGATAGTTCTTGAGTCTGTTGAACCGTAGGCTATGAACTGAGATTACAGCTTGAGCTTGCAGTTGCACTGAATTCTTCTGAGAGAACATGTGAACGTATGTATTCAAACAAAGCCTGTATTTAGATAGTTGTTAGACATCTGCTTTTCTGAGGAAGATGACACTGGGTTGAAAAAAATCTGTAGTGGTTTACAGTGCTATCACTTTCTGCTTAGCTTTACCTTCGTGTCTGGCAGCTCCTTCTGCAATCTCCCCTCATTTGCTTCTATCCCAACTCAAATGCTTAGTTTTAAGTTCCCATCACGATAATAATGGCTGAACTAAGGGTTGAACTGAAACTAAGGGTTACTTGTAAAAGCCTCTAGTCATGCAGTAGAAGAGCTACAGGCAGGGTAATGCTGTGACACTTGACAAGCAAAAGGAGAAAAGAGGTTCAGTTAAGGTATAATGACATACACAAGAGGAAATCTTCCATAGTTTTCAGTAAATCTTATTCTTCAAAACATGTAGCTATTAGCATTATTGTAGGGGGGGCATTAAACACAAGCTGACTGCATGTTAAAAATATAAATCTAAAAGCCACACCAGCAGGCACTTCAGGTGTAAACTTGTTTGAGGGTGAGGAGAAAGACTGCATCTGAACTCAGGAATGTCAGTAAACGCTTGAACATCTGGGAAGTGCAACTGCCATCTTAGCTCACCTGCATGCTGCTCAAGGGAGCAGCTGTGCCAGGGTCTGGGTCGATGTACCTTGAACACAGCAGAGGAATAGCCTTGTGTGTGCTCTTGTGACCTACAGGCAAGCAGAGACAAGTTTTATTGCTTTAAGAGCTAAAGTTGTATAATTCCGGGTCTCCTTTTCCAATGTGTCACTCCTTAGGTAGTGTTTTGTTGACATGGAAATTATATTAAGAAGAAGTAAATTGCAGAAACTGCAGATGGTGAATGTAGATACATTAACTCACAGATCCAGAGTTGGAATGAGCAAACTGAATATTGGGCTCTAACTTGGGTAAATCAGGAATGTTTTTCATTGTCTGTTACAGTCTCACCTGTAGCTAGCTCCATTTACCAAAACCTTGCATGCTATTTGCAATTCTTTTAAAAACAGTTGCTTTGTTATAAACAAAATTTTAAGTTATGCAGTTGTTCTCCCTATGATTACATTAATGTCTTTAATTTTTTTTCCATGTGGGAGGTTAATGGATTATGTTGCATTATTTAATGCTAAAATTTCTTGTGTGTGGCTTTTGGAAAATGGATGCTGTGGTTGTCTGGAGATGAGTCTTACATGAGGAAGGATGTAAGGAAATCCTCTTCCTACAAAACAAGCGGGACAGCGGCGACAGTCTGTCCCTTGGAAACAAGTAGCGCTGCGTGGGGGGGATGGATTAGCAGAATGAAACAACTGGAGCTAGGGACTGCATTTGCTCTGTATGTGTTCTGGGGGTACTGCCTTCAGGCTAGCTATCGTGTGATACCAGTGGGCTGATGTTCTGGCATATACCCAATTCCTGTACGCTTTGGGACTTGCCAGCTGGCAAGTGGGAGCCTCGCTGACTTGTTTGGAGCACTTGTGGGTGTGGTGTGGTGTTTTTCATTAGTTGTTAATGTCTGTTTTCGTTGATTATAGTTGAGGTAATATGCTTTCATGAGAGAATTAACAGGTGTTTGGTGTGTTAATCCTTTCTGTTTAGATTTGAGTTTGGCAGTCCACCTTTCAAATGCCTTGCCTGTTGAAGGCTGTGATTTCTGTCTGCCTAGATTTTTAACAGGAACGTTCTTCCTACACGCAGTAACTCCTTGGCAGCTTCTTCCTATGTTTAGGCATAGTTATTTCTAAACAGATTCGCCTATCTCCTAGGAGACAAAGCAGTACCATTGCATATGATATTAATCCTTAAAGATGTTATATGTGCATGTAAGTAAACATGGAGAAATTACATCGTTTGCCTTACCCTTGAAGAGATGTGGATAAAAAGAATGGCTTGACCTGCTTTTAATCTCTGATGGTACTGCAAACAGAAGCCTACCGCAGTGTGCTTTGGTGATTGTGCAGTGTTTGTACTTGTTCAGATAGCATCCAAATAAAGACAGTTAAGCTGCTTAAATAAACTTGTGGGCAAAATATATTCTCCTAGATATTTGTTTACTGTAAATATAAAGCTAGAGTGCAGGCTTTAAGGACTGAAATCACTGTAGCTTTAGTGCATTGTATGTGGCACATAGCTCACTGCATAGTGGGTTAATGACATTTGTATACTGCAAGCCTTCAGAAGAAGCTTCTTGAATTTGTTCTTGATATGATGGAGTGTATATTGACATAAGGTATACGCAGTATGCAAAGCTGTTCTTATTGAGTTTCATATTAGGATGGTTCTAAGAATAGAATCATATCAAATAAATGGCCTGGGTTGAAAAAGACCACAATGATCATCTCGTTTCAACCCTCATGCTGTGGGTAGGGTCACCAACCAGCAGACCAGGCTGCCCAGAACCACATCCAGCCTGGCCTTGAATGCCTTCAGGGATGGGGCATCCACAACCTCCTTGGGCAACCTGTTCCAGTGTGTCACCACTTTCTGAATGAAAAACTTCCTCCGAATATCTAACCTAAACCTCCCCTGTCTCAGTTTAAAACCATTCCCCCTTGTCCTGTCACTATCCGCACTCATGAACAGTTGTACCCCTTCCTGTTTATATGCGTCCTTCAAATATTGGAAGGCCACAGATTTTGTATAGTTATAGACTATACAAAATACATATATAAAGATCTAAATTATGCAAGTGAAACTAGAAAGAAGTCAACCCTGAAGGCATTTTCCTACAGACATAGCACTTACCAAAAGTAACTGTATTTGTATATGTAAAGGTGATGTGGCAGAACACTTTCTGAAATGACCAAGAGACGTCCTGTACATGCTGAGCACTTCAGTGCTGTGATGAGGTATTTGGAGTTGTACTACAACACAGCTAAGCACAGAGGTACACACAGGTCTGAATATAAAATCTGCTCAATCAAAATTATCATTCTGTTGTACTGTATTGTACTTGTCATGCAGTACTTAAGTGCTCTTATGCACTCCTGATTATCCGTCTAAGTGCTTTTGTGTGGAAGTACAGACATGAAGTATAAGCTTATGTAAATGTCATAAAGCAAAAAAAACCTGACTCTTGCATGTGATTATGCACAGCCGCAGTGCTGATGTTTTTAAGGCTCTGTTGAATCTGGCTGAAGCCAAAAGAAATTAAGTTCTGTTTTTCGTCTTTGCTTCTCTGCTTTTATGCTGTTTTGTGCCTTTAATGACTAACACTTGGTTTTACAGAATTTGATCTCAATGGCTACAGATCAAGTTTGCTGAGAGCAATTATAAATAAAAAACTAGCTAGCCTTGCAAAATGGTGGGCTGTGTTTCTTCCCCTGGTCTCTAAAGCTGAAAGCCAGATCTGTTACTCATGAACGCCTGTGAAAATCCATCCTTTGGTGTGCTCTAGTAAGTGCATTTTGTTCTCAGTGAAGTCTTCAAATGTTTTTGTTAACCTTCAGTGAGTGCAGCAGCACTGGCTGCAGATACCCACATGGTGGCGTGGGAGCTGCAGAGGCCTCTGTTCACAAGGCCACCCCATGCAAGACGTAGCTGGTTCCAGAAGATCCACTCAGGCGATAGTTGAGCTCATCAGCCAAGCTGGTGGTCTCTTTAGGAAAGCATGTCAAAGAAAGGATAAAAATGCAGTGTACTGGGGAAGGAAAGAAGGACAGGAAGAAAAGAAGGTGCTCTAGGTGCTGAGCAGAGGTTCCTCTGTAGCCTGTGGAGATGCCTGTGGTGGAGCATGTTTTTCTAGGATTGCGGGCCTTGGGAAGGGCCCATGCTGGGGAAAATTGTGAGGAGCAGCTGAGATGAGGTGTTCTGGACTGACAACCCTTCCTTCCCTCGTTCTGTTTAGGGACCTTATAGATCCATCCCCCTCCATAAGCAGGGTAGCCAGCCTCTAGGTCATGATGCTCAGGCCCCATCCACCCTGGCTGGAGTGCTCCCAGGGATAGGGCATCCATAGCTTCTCTATGCCAATGCCTCACTGCCCTATTGACTAAAGAATTTCTCATTTACATCCTACGTAAATTTTCACTCCTTCTGTTGAAAACCATTCCCCTTTGTCTTATCATTATCAGACAGTGTAAAAAGTCACTCTCCCTCATGTTTATAAACTACTTTTTAGTACTGGAAGGCTGCCATGAATTTTTCTTGGAACTTCTCCAGTCTGGATAAACCCAGCTGTCTCCACCTTTCTTCACAGGAGATGTGCTCCTGCCCTCTGCTCATCTTAGTGGCTTCCACTGTACCCACTCCAACAGCTCCCTGTTTTTTTTTGTGCTGGTGGTCCCATGCCTGGATGCAATTCTGCAAGTGGGGTCTCATGACGGCAGAGTAGAGGAGGACAGTCAGCTCTCTCTCTGCTGACTACCCTTCTTTTGATGCAGCTATGGATATAGTTGGTGTTGTGGGCTGTAAGTGGACATTGCTGGTTCATATCCAGCTTATTGTCCACCAGGACCCCGAGTTTTGCTTGTGATGGTAAGTGCTCTCTCTGTCTTTATCTCAGCTCATGAGCCTTTCCATCTTATTTTCATCTTCCTTCCATGGAAGAGTGAGAGAGTGACTGGGTGGGATTCTGGCAATTGGTACAGGACAAACCATTACTGTTGTTTGTACATATAATGCATTTGGAAAACTTTCTATGAGGAAATTGCCTGGGAAAAAACGTAGTTATGTGTATGTTCAAGAAGCTGATATGGTGGCAGCTGGATCTGTGCTCACTTTGCAGGTGATTTTTTGTTTTCTTTCTTTAATGAAGCTGTATAAGTTGAGTTTGCAGTCAAATGAATTTAACACATTAAACATCACCTCTCGTGCCTAACTGAGGCAGGGTTCTTGGCTTTGTGTATTCTCATCTTTAACCATACCTTTTCTCTGAATGTGCCTGGTGCTAATGTCATATAATAAAGCTCCCACATGGGGGGAGTCCCCCAGGTTGTGGGTCAGCTCCCCCCTGGGCTGGCTGTGGGTCAGCTCCCACCTGGGAGGGTCCCCCAAGTTGTGGGTCAGCTCCCACCTGGGGGGATGCCCACAGCAGTGGTTCAGCTCCTACCTGGGGAGGTCCCCCAGGTTGTGGGTCAGCTCCCACGTGGGAGGAAGCCCCCAGCTGTGGGTAAGCGGCCAAATGGGGGGAAGCCCCCAACCGTGGGTCAGCTTCCACCTCAGGGGGTGCCTCCCATTGTGGTTCAGCTCACTCCTGAGGGGCTGCCCACAGTCTGTGGGTCATCTCCAACCTGGGGGGCAGCAGTTACCCCTGCTCGTGCTCCTACCCGGGGGCATGAAGCCGGGTATGCCTCCCCCAGTGCTCCTGCCCACTGCTGGGATCATCCCCCGGTGGCAGGGACGATGCAGCCCAAGCAGCCGATGGGGCTGCAGCCTGGGGCCGCAGTGCGTGGGCAGCTCCCGCAGCCCACAGGCAGCTGCCCACTACAGGCTCCCAGCCACCCCGGACCCTCAACTGTCCTCCAAGGACCTCCAGTGCAGCAGCAGGTGCACCTCGTGCCCGGCACCCTGCCCACCATCTTAGAGCAGGAGGAGGAGCCCTTTGGAGATGCCGTGGTGCACACGGAGGACCAGGAGCAGCCAGCACCCATCAGCATGTGCCCCCGTCCCACCATGGCTCCGCTCACCTGCAGCATTGCAGCGCTGGAATCAGGTGGTGAGTTTGGGGGCTGCAGAGCGGGCGGCAGGCTGGCGGCACCGGGTGGCTGTGGGAAAGATGGCATTGCCTCACTGTGCATTTTCTTGCTTTTCCAGCAGCGACAACCAGCTCAGACATCCCGGAGGACATCACCGACATTGGTGACCTCCTGGCTTGGATGAACAGCGGTGAGTTTGGGGGCAGCAGAGCTGGTGGGGGAGTGTTCGCGCCCATTTGGTGTGGGAAAGCTGGCTTTAACCCTGTGGTGATTTTCTTTCTCTTCCAGAAGTGGCACCCAAAGAGGTCCCGGACAATATCCCGGGCATGGATGTTTACTCGGCCGAGTGCCCAGCCCCTGCCTGCACCACCAGTGGGCACCAGCAGAGCACTGGCAGCATCCAAGCCACCAAGAGGAAGCTGCCGCAGAGACAGGATGCTCCAGAGCAAAAGCGTTCACGCTAGGCGAAGCTGGGTGGGCTCAGCAAAAATGGGAGCATCTGCAGAAACCAGCCCATGTGGTGCAGCAGGAGACACGGCCGCAGCAGGAGACATAGCCAACAAATAAGGCTACCTGTAGCCCTGGGCTCCTCACTGGCCCTCGGTGCGAGGGTGCTCCAGGGGCACCGGCACTGGCCCCAACCCCTCCAAACCTGGGCTGTCCACCAACACCACCTTGGACTGCGACAGTGTGGGACTTCATTAGATTATGTTATGTTATGGCATTTTATGTTATTTTATGTTCAATTACATTAAATTACTTTAAATTATTAAATGTGTCATATTCACTTTGCTATGACGACCTGCAGTTGTTTATGCAGCACCAACCCCCCCCCCCCCCAGACCCCAGCCCAGAGTCACATGCAGCCTGGCCTTGAATGCCTCCACAGCCTCCTTGGGCAACCTGTTCCAGTGCCTCACCACTCTGTGTGAAAAAATTCCTCCTAATACCCAACCTAAACCTCCCCTGTCTCAGTTTAAAACCATTCCCCTTGTCCTATCACTATCCAGCCTCGTAAACAGTTTCCCCTCCTGAAGAAGTGCTGGGTTATTTTCTGCACTGATTTGTAAGCAGTCTTTCTGGCCAGCAAGGCAGTCATTGCACTGACTATACCATCAGTGCCCAGAACTTATGACCATGGCCCAAGCTGATCTGCGAGGGCTGGACAAGGTGCTCAAGTCGTCAATGAAAATATTAAACAGGATGGGCCCCAGCACCGACCCCTGGGGGACACCACTTGAAACAGGTCTCCAGCTAGACTTCACTCCACTGACCACCACCCATTGAACACGGCCCTCCAGCCAGCTCCTTATCCAACGGAGGGTAAAACTGTCCCAAGCCATGGGCAGCCAGTTTCCGCAGAAGGATACTGTGAGAGACCATGTCAAAGGCTTTGCTGAAGTCTAGGTAGACTACATCAACAGCCTTTCCCTCATCTACCAGTCTGGTCACCCAGTTATAGAAAGAGATGAGGTTGGTCAAACACAACCTGCCTTTCACGAACCCATGCTGGCTGGGCCTGATCCCATGGACGTCACGCATGAGCCGTGTGATCTCTCCCAGGAGGATTTGTTCCATGACCTTCCCTGGCACTGATGTCAGGCTGACAGGCCTGTAGTTTCCCAGATATTGGTAGATGGTGAACTAGATGGTCTTGCAGATCTTTTCCAAACTTGATAATTGTATGTTTTTAAGTAGGTACTGGTACTGCTGAGGTCTGTAGGAGTGAAGTCTGAAATTTTTACAGTTGTCCCAGTAGAGCTGCAGAGTGTGTTCATCTGTCACTTGTCATTTTATAAGGACCAGCAGCGATTGTTTGTACACTGAAAATAAACAGTAACACCGGTAGGATTTTGTAATGTACAATTACATTTCAAGAAATCCAGAGTGGATTTAATTCCTGGAAGTGAAGGCTATTTGATTTTATTCAGACAGACGATAAAATAAATCTGTTGATGAGATGGCATACTTAGATTAAAAGGAGGGTTGGGAAAATTGGATTATCTGACATGATTTACCCTTATAGTTACTTCTGCAGTCTCATTGCCGGTAGTTTGTTCTTCTGGGCAAAGGGTAGCTTTTTTTCCACTAGGAGAGTGCAAGTCCAGGTTGGGAACTGTAGGCATTTAAGAAGTCTTTGAATCAGTATGTGTGTTTAAGACTTGCGTTGTAGAGAGACGCGTGAGCTGGAACCTCGCTCTTGTTCTATGTGAAAGACTTAAAATTCGAGGTCTAACTGGATCGAGGCTTGTGTTCCCTAATAGGTGATGTAAATAGAAAGAATGTGATGTAAACCTGTTGTTTTTCCCTTTTCCCGCAGGCTGTAAGCAGAGCTTCCTGCATGAGGGAAGTTGATGAGTTTGGATGAGCAAGGTGCCGTTCAAGGTGCCGACTTGTGTGCAGCTGTACCTGCCAGGGGGACTCTGCTGCAGTGGCTGGGTTCCTGCTGCCATGGCACAACAGGTGTATGTGGCGATGGGGCTGGGGCCCCAGTTTGTTGCCCTCACTTCTCTATTTGGCCTGTGCTTGGCTTCAGTGTTTGCCAGTGTGGCAGATTTATCAGCTGTGTTGTACAGAATTGGTTTTGTAGAGATTACCTTTTTCCTTCTACTGTATTTTTAGCTGATTTTTCCCCAAACTAGTTGTTGCTGTTTTTCTGTTCAATGGCTTTTGGTTCTTGCCTCAGTTCAGCTACCAATGTGTGTTGCTTTAGTAAAGTCAGGTTCTTTTTGGAGACATTTAAGTCTTGTAACAATGCCTGTATTCCAGAAGTAAAGCTGGTTGCCTTCATTTAAAAGAGAGAGAGTCTGGCTACTCACACACAGAGAGGAAAGTGAATAGATGGCTTATTTGTGTTGGCCTAATTTAATGAGTTCCATGAAACACTACTGCAATTACTTCTTCCTCAGTGTCAGTAGCACGTTATTGTGTACCTATTCATAAGATAGATCTTTTCATCTGAATGAAAAACAGAGCTAGCAATCATTTCTGTGCTATTCAAAGGTGTGTGGCTGTACCAATGAGCTGAAACAAGTGTGGCACTCTGAAGAGGGATGGCGTATTTGCAGACATCCCAACAGCCAAACTGAAAATTTTTCCAGGAATATCTTTCGTGTTGCAGAAACAAACAAAACAGAAACATACACAATTCCTACAACTGATTGTCAGCTTGGTTACCTGGCCAAATTTAGTGTCTCCATTAGAGAAGATATACTGATGCCCACTGTTTGACTTCGAGCTTTGCTTTTCTTCAGTGTATGTTTATTCCAGGTCTGGCTGAAATACATTACCTATTTTCCTGTGTTCCTATAGTCTGTGTTAGGTATCCTGAGACTGCAACTAGTCCAGTGTGTTTGTCACCTGATGTTCAGGATGGTGATGTTTACCTCCTTGCATATGCGCACAAGGGTTGGCTGTGACTCTGTATGCACCATGTGTTTCAGCACAGGTGCTTATCTAACACATGGCAAGTAGGAAGGGTTCATAGCCATGCAGAACTGCTATTGTGCAAACTGCTGCCATCAGTACTGCTATTGTGCAAACTGCTGCCGTCAGTCTTGTATGTTACTGATAACTTCTCATCACCCAGCAGCGTGCTTAAGCAGAAGGAACAGCTGCATATCCATTCATATGCACAGCTGGCTAATGGGACAGTGACACTCCTGAAGTACAACTCTAATCCATCTGCTTCTGGTGACATATTCAGAGCTATCTCTTGCCTCAGCACAGGCAGGAATTTGGAAAAGAGTGATGAACATTTGAAGTTAATAAACCTTGGGACAGGTACCTGCCCTGCCTCCTTAGGTTAGGGAAAGCTGAGGCAAGTTGCAGCACTGTGAATTTGTCTCAGTAATCAGACAACTTTCTCTCAGATATTGTGGCTCAAATTGTCTACCCGAGGTGAGAAACTGATTGACAAGAAAATTGAAGAAGACACTATGAATTAACTGCAGCATAGGAAGTTCCACACAAATGTGTGCAAGAACTTCTTTGTGGTGAGGTGACGGAGCACTGGAACAGGCTGCCCAGGGAGGTGGTGGAGTCTCCTTCTCTGGAGATGTTCAAGACCTGCCTGGATGCCTACCTGTGCGACCTGCTGTAGGGAACCTGCTTTGGCAGGGGGGTTGGACTTGATGTCTCTGGAGGTCCCTTCCAACCCCTACAATTCTGTGATTCTGTGAATGGAGATGGTGGCTAGATTCAGAGAAATGGAAGAGAAAGGAATTTATTTAATCTCTCCTGTAATGTCTTTACAATAAACTGGTTGTGAGTATTGCTTAGAAATTCAAGTTCAGGATGCAAAGATCTCATGAGTGCAGGTGAAACTTGTGAAGCTTGGAAAGCTCATTAATTTCTGTTTTGTAGCATCCCTCTCTCTCAATTTAAAATTCTTGCAGTGTGTAACCATTTCTTATGTGCCTGAGCTGGGATAGGCTTGTGATAAACTTGTGGGAACTCTGGCTTGCTTTCCACTGACCTTCAGGCCAGCTTCCCAAATGAAGGCAAAAGTAAATTACCTGTAATATACTGACGTTCATCACAGCCTGCTACTGATACAGGTGTAGATTGCTGTTTGCTTTTCAGGCTGCTGTCTGATGAGGATGCTGTGATCAGAACTTCATTCAGACTTCATAACATAAGCTGAATTGTGAGGATTTCAGGTCTGGATGGGAGCATATAGACATCCATGCATCTAGAATACATGCTTCAGATCAGGTACAGATGAATTATTGCAATACAAGCATTAGACTTATTTAGGATAAGTGAAGAAAAATGGAATTTTAAATGCTGTAAGGGCTTTAAACAAGTAGACCGTAAATGTGTGGATGAGTTTGATGGAAAGACTCAGTCCTGTGTGCCGCTATGAAGGGTTTTATGTTGACAGTGTTTTTAAGTCATGATTATTTACCTTTTATATTGGGGGATAGGAAGGTCAACAATCTGGATTTTTTTTCTACACAAACGTTAGCAAAATAATTTCTTTAATATTTGTCTAGCTTAATTAGAATGCCATAGAAAATTGTATGATCTGCTATTCTTAGTTTTCTGTGTCTGTTTTGATGATACAGTACATTAGACTGCTATTAAATATTCTAACCTATTGTACTTGTTGTCATATTGCATCTGCCTACGAGGAATTTGTTTGATCATGAAGTCGCTAGAGGGAAAAAGATACAGCTCTGTGCACTCCTTTTTCTTTTCTTTTTTTTTTAATTTGAAGTAGGTAATTCTGAAGCTGAAGTGTTTCTGGATACACTGCTAGTGGCAGGCTTCTCAAACATGTCAGTGACAGCATTAAAATATTCTTCTTTTAAAGCGCCAGCAGCAGGCATCAGCAAGACTTCAGCCTTTAATTATCTGTTCTGCCCTTATATTGCCGCAAATGCAAGAAACTCAGCATTTTCTTTTTCTTTTTCCTCTCACAATGTCATATTGTTTCATATTATACTGCTGTAAAATTTAAGACTTGGTGGAAATGTTGGCAGATGCGTTATTTGAGGATAGGTTGCTTGGAAGGGAAGATCTGTGTTTTTGGGCAAGCTCTGAGCACTGAGGAAATGTTTGGCCCAGAATTCGCAGTGTAGGCAGAGGAATCCTGCTGCTGTGTAACCAAATGGAAGCAAACCAGAAGTGATGGCTTACACTATGAACAGAGGTCTGGAAATGTGTGTTTACAGCAAGTATCAAAACTATATTTTTACAGTGTGCAAATTTTGAGAGCTGCAGTGCTTGAAAATTGGCTCCTCTTGATCTGACAAGTTGAAGTTCATGCTTTGTTGGTCTCTCTGTAGCTGCATGTGGCATCAGAAATGTCATGACCACTTTGTTAGTACATTTATCTTTTGTTAGGAAAAAAATCCTGGATAATTCCAGTGGTGTGCCTACATAAATTAACTCCCCTTCTACCTGACTGATGTGAGAGATAAGTGGGTTATTCTTTTTGCATTATAAATGAACTCTTAGTGCTTTGTTAGCTGTCATAGTGCTAGAATTAATGATGAAAAACATGTATAGCACACAGTCCTGATAGTTGATGTTAAGAAACTCCTGGTCGTATAAGCCGAAACTGAATCCACAAATAAACAGAAAGACATATATATATTCAAAGTTAGGTTAAGAGACTCTTTTCCCTGCTGTTGAAGTAGCCATGCTCCTGATGGGTAATATTTTTTTTTTCTTTTTTCAGTAGTTGAAAATTTTTGTGCATGTTTGTCACTCTAATACTGGGGAATAGAAGACAGAGAAAGGATGTTACTGTTAAGAAACCTCAGTATGGTTAGGTTTTATGTGTCCAGGAATCAGGAGAAAAAACATCAGAATTCACATGTTGTTGTGAAGTTCCATGGCTTAGTCTTCTTAGGGACTTTCTGCTTGTTAACCCTCAGTCTTTGTACAGACATCTGTGCTTTGCTGGTTTGATACCTACTGAGCAGTTAAATGTTTCCTGCAGTTTCTTGTAACTTGTTAAGAGTGCACAAAGGCTCATTCCAAGTTTCTGATGATACTGATAGTTTAGGAAAATCATTACTCTCTCATTTTCACAAGATGTTGGTGGCATTTCTATCCTGTCTCATTTTACGCCTCTTATTAAGCCAGTTTTTGTTACTTGTTGCTAAACTTTTTTTTTTTTTTTAATCTACAGTGACAATTCCGTAGGGCCTGTCTCAGCATGTTCTCAGAACATAAATGTGTACCTAATTTCCATCCTTCCCCTTTTCTGTGCCAACACAGCTGCATTACTAATCTGCACTGATGACTGGTTGGTCTTGTACAGGCACAGAGGCGTATTGCAGCCACCTCGTAAAGCGACTGGTACAGTAGGGAGCAAGACAGGGGAGGGATAGGGGAGAATTAATTAAGAAATTTCCAAATTCAATAATATGTTTTGGTTTGTTTTTTTTTTTTTTTAACTTATTCTAAATGAGAAAGTAAGCTAATTTTTGATGGAAATGCCCTTCTCAGTTTAGCAACCGAGGGACTGAGCCCCCTCAAAAGTGAGAATATCTGTTATAAATTTGCCAGTTGCTTGAGTGCTTGACTCTTAGATAATGAGTAACGCTTAACAACTTCACTTTCACCCTCTTGCTGGAATGGGACACCTCTCTGTGCAGATTCAGTATTTAAAAAAAATATAAATTAATGCAAGTTTATCCACACATATATAAGGTTGAACTTTGTTATTGAGTATACTGTGGATGTGTCTAACCAAACATAGAGCTATTTTAGATGGAAACATTCAGATACCCACAAAAAGAAGTGGTTTCAAATGAAGTAGAAAATGCTCACTTTCCAAGTAAACAGTAGCTGAGATGAGAGGATTTAATTTAAAATTTACATAGGGTAAAATATAGTCACAGTACAGACACAGAAGAAGCTGCTGTGAGTGCTTGTATATTGTGTTTCAAGGTAGATTGGATCAGAAACCTTATGGAAAGAAATCATGAATAGTTATATGCTGAAGTAGAATATAACGTGGCTGCTTGCTTGTAGAATTGTGTTCTCTTAATGAACTGGACTGATAAATAAGGTGAAGATGAGCGCTAGCCAAATAATTTTCTTGGAACCCATTTTGTAGGTCATAGAAGAAATTTATTTGTTTCAGTTTGTGATCCCCTTTAAAATAATAATTAAAAAAGAAAGCAGGAAGCTTTTTTTTTTTTTTTTTTTTTTTTTTTTTTTTCCAGGAAGCTTTGACCTGCACTGTTTTTGCTGGTCTGGCAGTATAATAGGAAAACAAACTCTGACATACATGTAGTTGAACTTGATTTGATTCCTCCCCCCACCCCCCTGGTGAATTTATAACAACACATGTTTAGCCTGGGTCTTCATAATTGAGATGTATTGTCCCTTATGTTTGTGATTATTGTGGTAAAAATCTATCAACTCTTAATGATAATAAAAAAAACCCCAATTCCTGTCATGCAGCTTGTTGTACTTCCACTTCTGCCAAAATTTGAGTTCTCATGCAGTGTTACAGTATAACTTAACGATTTTAGCATAACTTTTACAAGATTTGCAATCTGAGCTATACTGAACTCTTCATTCAAAAGGCTGCTTTTCGAGGGGTGTATCAGTGTTATTTTTAAGTTACTTTTAGTATATTCCATTGACATACTTGAATACGTTTGCACTCAGCTCTGGTGAGGTTGCATCTCAGAGTTTTGGGCTCCTCACTCCTCGCTGCAAGAAAGACATTGAGGCTCTGGAGTGGGTTCAAAGAAGGGGACAAAGCTGTGAGGGGTCTGGAGCACAGGGCTTATGAGGAGCGGCTGAAGGAGCTGGGGTTGTTCAGTCTGGAGAAGAGGAGGCTCAGGGGAGACCTTATTGCTCTCTGTAACTGCCTGAAGGGAGGCTGTAGTGAGCTGGGGGTCGGCCTCTTCTCTCATGTAACTGGTGATAGGACCAGAGGAAACGGCTTCAAGCTGCACCAAGGGAGATTTAGGCTAGACGTTAGGAAATACTGCTTCTCTGAAAGAGTGGTCAGGCACTGGAACAGGCTGCCCAGGAGGTGGTGGAGTCATTGAACCTTGGGTGTTCAAGGAACATTAGGATTCTGTGCTGAGGGACATGGTTTAGTGAGAACTGGTATTGGTGATAGGTGGATGGTTGGACTGGATGATCTTGAAGGTCTTTTCCAACCTTGGTGATTCTGTGATATGAGTTGTTAATAGAAATATCTGAATGTCTTTCGTGCTGCAATACTCCTGTGGCTCACACTGCTTCTTATGCCTATTTTGTTTTGCTGTGTGTGCTCCAGTCTCTTGAGGCTTACTTAACATCTGAAGCTACTCCTCTTGTCTTCTGGTTGTCTTCTGAACTTGTCTTCTGAACTTCCTGTTTTCCTCTGCTGTTCCTCACGATGGCTGGTACTTGATGATCCAAGCAGCCATAATATTGCACTCTCAGTGCTGTAGGGAGTGTTTGCTTCTTATCATGTATGTTCATCCACCTCTGCCACCCTTGTTTTCTGTAAGATGGAAAGTGGTGAGTGATACTCCAGTGCTGTTGTTTTTAGTCTCATCTGCTTGGTGTGCTTGGAATTACACTGGATGAATGGAATGTTCCTCTTCTCTCATGAAGTGAGGTTGCTCTTTGAAACAAATCTGGCACTTATTACTGCACATCATTTCTTGTTGTGGTAAATCATAAATGATTTTAAAAGTGGCCTCTGAATGTTTCTTTCTGACTATGTGTATCCTTTTTTAAGTGCCAACTAGAATCAAAGCATCATGAAGTATATCTTGTTTTCCTTCATAGTGTTTTAGTAGCTCTTACAAGACGACAGCAATTTATGCACCTCCTGAAATGGTAAACTATGAGAATTTCTCAGGGTAAACATTGAAAATTGTCTTTACAAGCAATAAATAATTTTCATATTACTGTTGTCTACTTTGTTGCTTTATCTTGTTTATAGAATGACAATCAAAAGTCTGAAAAATCCACCTAGTTCTTGTGCCTAAAGTTGGCTTTCAGGGAGAGTATTGCCCGAATGTTAGGTTATAGGTCTACAGCTGACTTTCTGAGGTGTTAACAGCAATTACTACTTGGGTAGAAAGGTGGGCTTGTGTTTTTTTGAATGGAAAGGAAGTGATCCCTCTGTTTCTTTATATGACTTTGGTATTAACAGAATCACAGAATGACTTAGGTTGGAAGAGACCGTAAAGATCATCCAGGTCCAACCCCCTACCACACACAGGATTTCTTCCCACCAGCTCAGGCTGCCCAGGGCCCCATCCGATCTGGTCTTGAACACCTGCAGGGACAGGGTGTTAACAGCTTCTCTAGGCAGCCTGCACCAGTGCCTCACTGCTTCCGAGTATAGAATTTCCCCCTCACCTCCTATGTAAATTTCCAGTCCTTTAGTTAAAAGCCATTCCCCTTTCTCCTATCATTATGAGACCATGTAAGAATTCTGTCTCCCTCCTGTTTATAAGCTCCTTTGAAGTAGTGGTAGGCTTCAGTTAAGTCTCCGGGGAGCCTACTCTTCTCCAGTCTGAACAAACCCAGCTCCCTCCTCCTTTCCTCACTCTGTGCTCCTGCCCTCTGCTCAGTTACCCTTCCTTTGTCTGCCAATGCCATTGTAGAAAGTCACTTGATTAGTAACACGTGATCTGTCCTTAGTCTCAGATAACCACCTTGTCTTGCATGCGCCTTAATGTAACTTCCTGCCATCCTTTCTACCCTTCTTAAAAATGTGTGTGACATTGCCTGATTTTATAGTCACCAGGGAGTTCACTTGACTGCCATGACTTTTCAGATATCACTGAGAGTTGTTGGGTACCCCATTGTATAATCAGTGAATGTACAGATGTTATGAAATATACCAGAGAGCTTGGCTATGCAGTTATTATGCCAAAACAGAATAGATAGAATGCTTACCTGTATCCTGGGCTTGCTATGAAACTCCAGAGAAGTAGATCTCCAGAAGAGATCCTTTCCTAATGGTAGTCAGCTCTTAAGTGAGGTCTAGGAGAGGTGGAGCTGGGCTCCACCCCTTCAGGCAGCAGGGTGAATTGCCTTCACCTGTGCTCCTGTGGCTGACTCATTGCTCACCTCAGGTGATCAATCAGAGGTTCAGGCCTTGATTCAGCAGTTCCCATACACCCAGACCTTGTGTCTGTTGAAGCCTGTTCTCCTTTCTCGTTTATCAGAGGAGGCGCACTGTCCTTGTCTTTTCTCTTCTGATCAGTGTACCTGTGGAATCCTTTCTGGTTATTTTTCACATCCCTCGCCAAGTTCAGCTCCATCTGTGCCTTGACCTTCCTATTTCCATCTCTGCAAGACTGGATCCTTGCTCAAACCATAAAACAAAAGACAACTACTGACTTGTCACAGTATTGTAACTCTGTTGAGATCAACAGACCTGCTCTCTTGTACATTCAGAAATCCAAATGTATAGTCACTTGGAATAATGAGAGAATAAATATTTAAAAATACTTATTTTGATGGTGTGGATAATCAGAGTATCAACTGGTATTTATTCTCTGTTGCCTCTAGCTAAGACATCTGGCATTGTCATCATGTTATTTACAGTTTTCTTAAATAGAAAGTAAATGTATGCATACAAAAAACCCATACAACCTTGGAAATACAGAAATGTAAAGTTTTGCTTGGCTGACTGCTTAAGGATTGCTGTAAAAAAATGCATGCTGTGGACTTCAATTAGGAACATTGATATTGAATTTTGAACGTCCTTAATAAAGAGATGCTGTAGTAATTACCAGTCCACTAAGTCAGGTAGAGAGCAATTTTGCACTGCCTGGTATGCTGAAGCATTTTGTGCAAGCTTTGGAGTCTATTAAAAATAGAATCCAGCCTTGGTTTAGTTTTCAACATGAAAGCTATCAAATTTTTCAATAGCTGGAAGTTGATTGACAAGATTGAACAGTCTGGGAGGGCTGAGGTTGTAGTCTGTGAGATGAGTTTCTCTGCTGCTAAAGATCTTGATCAGTCTTTGATCAAGCTACAGATGAGAAATGCTATGAGGGCATTTTCTGTTAATGCAGAGGGCAAAGAAATACTTACTGTGAAGAACTAGTATAATTCTTGGCTATAAGGATATGATATCACATCGGGGCACTGGGCAGCACAACTACTGCAGCAAGACTGTTTTCCCCACACTGGAATATGGTACTAAATAAAAGTGTTCGCTGAAAAGGCTTTATCTGTATAAACTGCTACTTCCTTGTTTTGCATTAGTATTTTATTTTAAAAAAAAAATAATAATAAAAAAAATATATATGGAATAAAATAACCCTGAGTCACATTTGTAAATTCTTTCTAGCAAGCTGTATTGATCTGTGTGTGTGCCTTAGCTCATGCACAGTTGGATTGTGCATGCAGCTTATAAGCTTATATATAAAACTAACAGGCGGAATTGTTTTACCTCAGGGGTAATTAATTTTCTGATAATAATTACAGCACAGAGCTGAACTTATTATCATGATGATGCTTTAATCACATGCTGTAGCTCTTACCTAGGTACTGAGTAATCTGGGAAAGGACAAAGAAACTTCTGTTTTGAAATTCTTCATTTGAAAAGCTGTATGAAATGAAGGATTTTGCTGCTGCTGTAAACTGTTTTTTTTTGTTTTTTGTTTTAAATCTTTTCCTAGCTAAGTATTCAATTCAATTCAGTTATCTTCCTTTTTCATCAAATGTTTTGTTTTCATTCTGAGGGGATGAGATCAAGGGATTGTACCAGCATAGAAGTGTAATCTAATGATAAAACCTTGTCTGTGTTGTGAATGAAACTGAACTTCTAGGTCCTCTTCATACTGTCTCTGACTTCTTGGCTTTAGCTTTTTAATAATTTAGAGGAAGGCATCCATGAATGGATTGCGTTGTATATTTAATAAAAAAAAAAGTAATGTGTTTTAGTTAATTCCAAGAATAAAGCTGAGGCTTCAGAGGGAAGTAATTTGTTAGTGCCATCATGAGGCTTCTGGTTTTGTCACTGCCTTGGTTTAGACAAATTAAAGTTGTGGCAGAAAATCAAGCATTCAGTTCAATTCTGTCAATCTTTCCTTTCTATGAAAATTCATATAGAAATACATGTGTGATAGAGCCAGTGAGAAAGTTGGTCTCTGGACAACCATTTGGTGCTCTATCCATTCCTGCAAACAACCTGTGGAGGTGGTCTCCAAATGAGCTTTCCTTGGCCATCATAATGATTGGAGCTGAATAAGTTTTGTGAATTAAATTTTTAATGAAGTAGACTTCTATATAAAACCTAAATCTTAAATGTAGAGATGTTGTGAATTAATTTTTAGGCAAGTAATAAAAGCTGCCTTAGTGAACATTTTCGTATTACAAGCATTTTCAGAGTAGTTCTGATGTCCAGGACCTAATAAAATCTCTCACCACAGTGTGTAAAAGAAGTTGCCTGTGTAAAATGAGTTTTAATTTAAGTGCTTTCTTGCTAGACAGTATTTGCCTGTACACAGGAACTGGAAAATGGAAGGAAGAAGAGTTTACTGTAATGTGATTCTCTCCCATCTTGTGTGAAGTGGATTAAGACTGGAGATAGTGATTCACATTATCAATGCAAATTGTTTTCCAGCATTAAAGAGAAAGTAGGTCCCGAAAAATGTTAGCTCTGTTTCTTTTTTAAATGAATTCTGACTGCTAATGAAATGAAAAAGATTTTCATTCTGTCTTTTGGATAGACTTGTTAAAGAAAGCGTAAAGAATTAAGCTTATATTAAGTTCCTTTAATCTAGTTATTGCTTAATGATTCTTTGAACAGATACTTATGATTGAGTATTTTTTGGAACTGGAGAAAGTCTTTCTTTGATCGTTAATTTTTTATTGTAGATTTTATAGCAGTTCTGTCATTCAGATTAGCCGATGGAAACTTAAATGCACAGAAATTCTGGTCAGAGTATTTTGCTGTCTTCATCTATAGGGATAAAATGGTTGTTACCATAGTAATAATGTCTTAATACCATAAATATATAAAAAGACAAGCAGTGAGCCTGATGTATGGCTGGTGACACTGAAAAGGGAGACTGGTTCGAATGCCACCAGTGTGATGGTACAAAACCCCATGATCTCTTATGGTCCTGTCTATTACAAAGGGCTGTGTTTATGTCAAAGGATCATGAGACAAGCGTCACTGCCTTCCAGTAAGCAGGCCTTAAATGATCCTATTAGCTTTTGCACCTGTAGCTTTATGAAGGTAGAACTTAGATTCAGTAACCGAAGTGTTTAGGTTATGAAAGCATTGGAGGTGGCTTGACCTCCCCTGGAATATTATCTCTTGTTATATTAGTTTGGGTATTTGGAAAGTATACAGGGCTGAAAGGAAGAACTGCAGTGATACGGCCAATATTAAATTTAGGAAATTTCAAGTTTTTAAAGGTATGATTTCTGTTGGTGGGCAGTTTGTAAGATGAAGCAGTTTGTTCTTTATCAAGCTTTAAATGCTTTTTGAGGCTTCTATGAATTTGAGTTGTTGTGTGTTAAACACTGAAGTATTTTATTTATGCATTTTCTGCTATATTAGCAGTCTTGTTTTGGGTGATCGTCTTAATAATTTAGAGGAAGGCATCCATGAATGGATTTGATAAAACCCTTAGAAAAAAAGTGATATGGTTAATTCCAAGAATAAAGCTAAGGCTTCAGAAGGAAATAAATTGTGCCATCACGAGGTTGGTTCTGGTTGGTTCTTAAGGCTTCTGATGTTGGTTCTTAAGAGTTAATCTTTCAGTTTTGTCTGGTGTTACAGTGCCTCAGTGGTGACAGTCCTGCAAGTTAACTTCATGCCTTAGTTGGTTACCAGCTGTGTAATACCTGACTTGTTGCTATGAGTTGCTTCAAGTGCACCAGATAGAGTATTCTGCTATTCTAACATATGCAACTGGGTGTGGGGGGAGGGTTCACTGCTATCTTGGAAGGAATGTAGAACTGTTAACATCAGTAGACTGAAAACTTACATGACTTACAGTGTATGCAGACTTGACTGTGTCCTCTCGCCATTTTACTAGTGTGAAAGATCTCTGGGCTGAACAAGGACTATCTGCAGAATAATTGGATTCATCTTGTACAAAAGAAGAGCTGAACACAGTTTTTTGAAAACTTCTCACATGGAAGGATGAACACAGGAGTTAATTGATTGGGGAAGCTTCTAACATAGGACTTCTAACATAGAAGCTTCTAACATTGTCTTCTGGAGGAAGTCTAATTTAAGTGTGTGCTCTTCTTTGAGTGGAAACTTATCTGTCACCTGCCTTTTTATTTTTAAGATAAATGTCTGCATTTGTAGGGCACAAAGCTGGTAGCAAAAGGCTGTTAAACTTCGCATGTACAAAATGAGGCGAAAGCCTTTCTGAGGGTAACTTCTCATCTAGTGAAGGTGAGCACCCTTGCAGGTATTTCTCAGGGTGCTGTTACTGGCTTCTGAACAAGGGAACAAAAAGAGGAGGTCTTTTACAGTGGGGACCAAAGCAAAAAGCAAAGGCATCAAAGTTGGGCTCTAGTGGAAGAGCCATGGACAGGGGAAGGAAAGACCAGTGGCCAGGCTCTTGAGGTCTAAATGCTGAAGAAAATTTTAGTACTTAGAGGAGATAAGCAGATTCATGCAAAAAGGGTTATTTCTGTATATTTTCTTTCTATGTATCCTGTCTAAATGGGAGAAGAGTAAGAACTTTCAAAATAGCATGCATCAATTCATGTTCAGCTGATGAAGAAGAAAGTAAACTAGTTTTCTTCGAACTGAATATGCCAAACCAGTAGCCTGCTATATTCCATACATTCTACCATAAAGGACAGTTATACATTATTTTAGTCACCACAGAAATGTTTCAGAAAATTTTCAGAATTTTAATAGAAGCTTGATGATAGGATCTTTATTTTCTGTAATTAACACAATGCCACAGGTGTATTTTAACAGTGAGAGTTGTTGAAGGGATGTGATTCAAAACAAAATAAAGCACGTTTCATTTTTATTTTTTTTCTTCCACTGATAATCACTCTTCCCGAAGGAATACTATGGGTTGCTATTGCTTGACTGGGCAATTTTGGAATATTTGTTTTTTGGAATGTCTCTGAACATACTTAGGGATTTCATGGTGATGGCTTGCTCAGCCCCACCAGCTGTTCTCTTACTCCTTCTATGAGGACAGAGGGAGAAAATAGGATGAAAGAAAGGCTTATGGCTTACTGTGACAGGGATGTCTCTCACTAATTAGTCAAAAGCAAAACAGACTCGGCATAAGGGAGTTTAATGTGATTTGCTGCCCGTTGCTAACAAACTAGAGCAGTGAGAACTAAAAACAAACTACAGACACCTTCCCCCACCCACTCTCCTCTACCAGCTCCCTCTGAGCAGCTACTGAAGCGGCAGTCAGTCCTTAACGCTTTGTCTCATGGCCACTGTGCCCTTCTCCACGTGGGTCCGTCCCGCGGGATGCCGTCCTACCCCAGCTGATGCTGTGTGGGCTCCCCACGGGCAGCAGCTCTGCAGGCACAGCTCCACACGGCTCCGTCCCACAGGCCCCCCCTCAGGAGCTGCTCTGGCACTGTCCCACGGGCGGCAGCTGCCCCAGCCCTCCCGCCCCACCGCAGGCTGCTCCCCACGGGCTGCTCCTGCGGGGTATCCGTGGGCTGTGCCTCCTCCGGGCCTCAGCCACTGCTGCACCGTGGGCTCCTCCGTGGCTGCACTGCTCCGCGTGGTGCCTCGTGCACTGCCCTCGGTGCCTGCAGGGAGCTGCTTCTCTCATTTTCTTCCTCTTCTCTCCTATGTGCCCTTGCCACCCTGCAGCCTTCCTGCTGCCAAAGCCTTGATATATAAGCCCAATACAGCATATTCAGGTGTCTTTTAACAACTGGTGGGCTTTAACAATTTTATGGGCTCCTTCTCATGACTGATTCGTTTCTTTCACTATAGCCTCTTTTTCCTACCTTGCCTGCACATTTTGTTTGGTTCGGTTGCTGACTGAGCAGATTTCTAAATCTAGCTTTTTAATAAAACCAATCAAAAAATAGGTTCAAGTTACAGTTTCACACAGAATCAAACCGGGATTTTTGTGATGCTTTGTTGGGTACAATAGGTGACCATATACTACAATACCACTCCACATATACTGAGCAGCAGTTAAATTTAACCTTTTGAATTTTCAGTAGAGCTAAGTAACTTAGAAAGAGTCCTCCTGTAGGAAAATTAAATCTCTCTATGATTACTGCACTCACTGAAAACATTCATCTGTTTTTTTACCTGGAAGAGCAAATGCTTGTTAAATTACTGAATTGAAAAAAAAATGTGCAGCACATATTTAGGATTTTCTCCATGTAGCCCTCAAGGCTTATAAAATTAAGACAAAGGGTCCTTTAATGACCAATATATAATCCATGTATAATGACTGACTTTAAACTGCTGGGGACCAGGGAAACATTTGGTTGCAATTTTGCAAAATAGTGATTGGTGGCAGAAAAATGATACACTGATTCATCCACGTAGACGCCAGCTTTTGGCTTTAAAGTATATTTATGTGCATACTTTAAAAGATGGTTATGAGGTTTCATGGGGTTTTGCAGTTAAAAGGAAAATTGCAAAGACTGCTTTAGAAATATTATCCTAGATCAGTGCTGTAAAAAGTGAAAATTGTAATTCCCCTCCCTGTCCCATCTAAACCTGAGATGTGAACGATGGTAGAGATTAGTGTGCATAAATTCCACTCTCACTAAAACATTAGTGCTGATTACAGCTGAATACAGTCACTCCAAAATTTTGAGAGTTTGAAGAATTTGCCGTGAAAAGACATTCTTTTTTTCCCATTCTTTAAAACTCCAGAAATCACATCCTGAATTTCCAAATAGAAGAAGTAGGAGAGGTCTGTTGCAGTGTGTCCTTTCAATATAATTCCTTCACTTAAAAAATCTGCAGTGGTATTGGATTCCCCCCCTGCACTCAAACTGGTGTGTTCTCTTTCTCGCTTGGATTGTAACACAAAGATAATAGGTTTTGTTCTGTGTTGTAGAACGTACCTGGTCTGAAAGCAGAGTGACTGTTCTCCAACAGAAGTTCCAAGGTTTGGCTGGAAGTAAATACTGTTTTATGTCATGGCTCTCTTCCTGAGGGTACTATTTAACTCTCTCCTGCCCCTTTCCATCCTCTTCAACATTCATATGCATTGGTGTTCTCCTGTGCTGAGCTATAACAAGGATTATAAATGTATCTTTTTTCTCTTCGTGATGGGTAAGCTGAGAATAATCTGGCTGGTAAACCCCTTGATTTGTTCTGCTTGTGGGATGCTTGTTCAGTGTTGTTTTCACTGTACGTGACTGAGATGAACCATTTCTCTCGTTACATAAATAACAGGGAAGATGGGATTTTTATTCTGTCTAGCAAGTGTCAGATGGGTGTTTTGCATGCAACTTTTTGAAAAAAAAATGTCTCTGGAGATTGGGATTGTAAAAGGAGTGCCTCCCAGCCCCTCTGCCACCAAGTCAGGGCTGATGTCCCTTTTCAGGATATCTACCATAACTTCACTGAGGCTGACCTGTAGACACGTTTTATATTTTCTCATCCTACCTGGTGTGTGAGTTCTGCTGCAGAAGGTCCTGCTAACTGTCTCCTTGACTTTGATTGGCTCATCTGTGTGTGGCTGATTCCATATAGCTGCAGGTGCTTCTCTGCATACATTGGAGCTTTGCAGGCACACCTTGTCCTAGTGCATGTGTCACACCCCAAACAAGACGAAGAGTTGGGCAATCTTTGCAACAGTGCACAAGTGTATACTGCAGAGTTTATTTTACTGTTACTTTGGTACCACAAGCAAACTTGCTGTTTTCCTTAATGTGAAACATTCCCTTAATGTGTTTTATTTGATAGATGTGTATGAAATTTTTACAAAGCAGTTCGGTTGGCTACTTTCTTTGGTACAGTTCCCGATTGAAACTTAAGAAAATAATACCATCTGACCTGTTGCATAGCAGAGAATACAGGGGCTTCTTGAAAGGTTTTCCTTTTGGGTGACAGTAAATCACTTGGGGAAAAAGGTGGGCTTAGTTTTGGCTTGGTTGTGTGAAGAATTAAGATCTTGAATGCTTGTGCTGGATTGGTGCAAAATGCTTTATCAAACTTGAATAGACCCCCTAATTACAGGGTGACAGTTTGTAGAAGAAAAAATCCCATGTGAATTATGGAGTAATAGGCTTCTCAAACAAATGTGGTTCTTCATGAAATGGCAGTGTTGCTTTCTCAGCACAACCTCCCAGTGGCAGTGCTGTCTGGAGGGCCATCAGCAGCAACTGTGCTCCTGAGAACTGTGTCAGAGCTGAACTAGAAAAAAAGATAAATTAAGCATCCAGTGATTTCCTGGTGCTTTAAGCAGAAGATAAACATTTTGCAGAGGAAATGGGAGGGGAAAAGGAATCTCCTGTCAGGATACTTGCTTCTCAAGATAGGAAGCCAATTTAAAATCTTGAGTTTAAGACATTTCCACTTTTTATCTAGTTAACAGTGTTTTCACTTGATGGACAGGAAGGCTACGCTTCCCTCTGTCCCCTTAATCAGGTGAGGTCTCTCTATGAAATCTAAGTTTGAAAGATAAGTTCTGTGCCTGGGCAGATGGTGGTAGAGCATGGCTCTCTGCCCTGCCTCCTGCCTGCCTCCCCTGGTTGTTTCTACTGCAGACTGGAGCTGCGGGTGGCTGCTCACCTGCCTTGCTGTGCCTGGACACTCTAGCCCTGCCACTGGCTTCCTCACTCACTGACGTGGTCATAATGCTTCAGCTTACCAGCACAGCTCCCCAGTTTCTGCAGGAAACAAGTCTGTTCCAGAGGGTTGGAGAAATTTACACCCTCCTGGCATCAGGGGGAAAATCCTGAGTTAGATGTTGGGGTGTTGCTCCAGCTACAAAGTGATCCTTCTGCCATGAATGTCCTTTTTGCATGCTTTGAACTGACTTGTGCGACAGCAGCTGAAGGGATCCTCCTGCGGCAGAGCTGGGGTGCTACCGCCTGGTAGCACCTTGTAAACAAATAGATCAAATGGTGCAGATGTACTTTGTTCACTTGGTGTCTTAGAGCTCCACTCTGCAAAGAAGGTTGGGGTATTCCTCTTCTGAAGTGAAGCCTGCTGGCTGCCAAAGTAGCATATCTTTTCATCTTCCTGCAAGTGCCGAGTAGTTTAATGTTTGGAATAAAACCAAGAGCTTACAACACTGGGTACAGCTAGTGCAGCTGTATGGTGAACCCCGTTAATGCCTTGTTCTAATACAGACAAGCTGAAATAACTGTAAGAACATGTTAAAATGTAGCATGTAAAAATGTAGGAGAATAGTTGCCACTTCCTGTGCTGTCAGCACATGTGGCCGTGCTTGTTGCTGTGTATCTCTGGTTTTGCCTGGTCTGTGGGCAAGCAGGGAGGCAACTGTTGGCTGCAGAATTTTGCACAAGAGCTGAGGAACCTTTAAAAAGTTCTTGCTTACTGCCTGACTTCTTTAGATGTCACAGTACAGATTCTTGTGCCTGTAGCTCTTTTGAAAATCTTTAACATTACAGAAGAGGCGCGTCTCGTAATTCTGTCGTCCTCAAGCTGATTTCTGTAGCTCCATAGAGGAAACCTTCCAGGAGAACTTGAGGTAGATGGTAATAAAAAAAAATCCCACAGCACAGGGGGAGAATTCTACAGAGCATCTTGAAAAACACTGGTTTATCTTCCAGCTACATTTGGAAGCCTTTTCTCTTTTTATTTTATATCCTGTTCTCAGGGATTGCTGGTTAATAATTCACATGTTCTGCAGTTACCAATTAAAGAAAAATTGAATTTGAAACAGCAGTAGGTTCAATTAAATATATTTGGGAATCAGTTATTTCTTCCATTGCTCAGAAAGGGAGTTAAATTATTTAAAAGTCATTTCTTCATGCATTTTTCTTTACATGAGCAAAAAATACCAATGGCTAATTACCATTCCTGAGGAATTAAACATTTTCATGCTCTAAAACTTGGGACTTGAGAACAGAAAAAAGCGAACCAATTCAAGACGAAACAAATGTTACTTGGAGCGCGTGCTTAAAGATGATGGCAGTCTTTACAGAAGGGCAGTCAAATTTTGTCGGAAATAAAATCTTACGCTTGAATATGCATTGTGGCATAGCTTGTTAGAATGTGTGCATCAGCAACTGAAGTCATTTGGCACGGAGTGGAATTCTTGCTCAGTTACAAAGAGCGGAAAGTGAATCTGTGCCTTCCAGAGAGTCTTAATTTCCCTCCACCACCAGCAATCCTTACCAGTTCCATGAAGATCAGAAAGGTCTCTCAATTACATGGTACATGGTATGCTTATTACTGGGTTGGGCTTACTTTTTTCAACCAACTTGTGTCCCCTAATTGGCCTCAGTAATGTACCATATTAGTCATGTTATGGCTATTTGCCACAGGCTATAGGAAAAGTGGTGCTTATTTCTAAGTGGAAACTTGCAGAATTTCCTGTTTTGGTGAGAAGACAAGTAGTTAACATGCACTGCTATCCTGATATGCTTCTTACATGGCAGTTGCTTCTTACAGAAGAGCTACATTAAGCAGGGAATGAATGGTTTTCGAAACACAATTTACTTTTAAAAGAAATTGGGCTTCTCACCTATGATAATATAGTACAATGAAGGCAGAAGCTTGGTTGTGTTAAAATAATGTCAGGAAAAATGAAAGTTTAAACTATATGGATTCCTAGCAGTCTGTAGCAAGGTTGAAATTGTTATTTTTAGCTTTTTGCCATTAGTGTCTTTTCTACTTGTGTGGACCTTTGACTTCTTTCTTGAGCACAGCTTGATGCCTGCCTCACCTCAGGATGCCTTTTGTAGCAAGTGTGAAGTTGTGGTGTATTGCTGCTTGTACAGAAGCACGCAGAGCATTGCTGCCTGACAACAGAAGTCTGGTCATTCAGTGTGGCTTTCTTGATACATGAAGTAGTTTTCAGTGCATCCAATTGAATGTTTTCTAATTGCATCCAAAAGTTGGTGCAAGTATCTGGATGGCTTTAATAGATTGGTATGTGTCCGGCATACATCTTTGGGTAGAAATTTAAGGAGTTTTTGCTTAAAAGGATGTAGGAGACTTCTGTTTTAAAACAACAAAACAAAACAAAACAAAACAAAACAAAACAAAACAAAACAAAACAAAACAAAACAAATACAACTTTTTCCAGGGATGCTGGTAGAACAGTTGTGCCTGAGAACAATTTCATTTTCCAAATGTACATTGAGGGCAAATTTGTTTTCTGTGTTTTGGTACCTGAATCGCCATGCAGCTTTCCATAAATTAAATTGTTTTCTACAGCAGTAAATTGTAAATATAAACTAGTTCTGTTTTGTTTTTCTTTTTTCTTTTTTCTTTTTTTTTTAAATGAAACTTTCACTTCCTCAGGTCATTGCAGAAAGAATGAATTTCCCTATAATACTGCCTGCATCAGGTGTTAAGCATTTAAGGGTAATTGTGAATGTGAAAACAAATTTGTAGCTGCTTTCCCTGAAAACAAGCCAAACGTCATTTTTGTCTGAGTGCATTTGAAAAGGCAATCCTTACTACATAAGTCTGTTATGCTATTCCATTTAAAATGTTTCTTCAATCCAACTACCTAATGAATTACGTCTGTACTCTGCACTCTGATCAGGAGGGAAGTCAGTATTTCACCTTGAGGTGCTCTGCATGCTTTGGAATGCTGCAGAATGACAGCTGTATGTTCATGTCCCCACAGTAATTGTCAGACTCTGTACTTGATCAACAGCAAATATCAGTCAAATCAAACAGCACTGATTTGGGATCTCACAGCATATGTTTTGGCAGCATTTAACAAGTTGGAGAACAGAAACTGTTCTTTATGGTGATAGGGACTCAAGGGACCAGAGAGCTGCATCTAATAATCTTGCATCATTTATGTGACACATAAATAGTGAATCCAAGGAAAAGTGTAGGTTCTGCTGCACAGTAATGCAGATGAGCTAACTGTCTTGTCTGTTGTGTTAATACAGTTATCAGTACATGAATATGTTTGCCTGTGCCATACTTTATAGTGTGTACAAGGTAGACTTCTGAGTTGCTAGTGAAACTTTAAATGGACTTTTTTCATCATACACTTTAAGTCTGTTAGGGAACAAACTTCACTGTAAAAGTGCAGCTGGCCTCAGATTCTTTTTATTACAATAGGTATTTTTGTTGTAGCTGCAAACATGTTGTACTATTGCCATGTGTTAGTTGTACCTTCAAGTACAGCAAGTATTGTAGTTTTTTTGCAGGAGCTAGCTTCAAATAATTAAGCTTACTTGTCTTCAAAGTGAAATATAATTGTTGGTCTTTATTGTCTTTATGGAAAAACTTTTAAGCATTACCTGAAAGGAAGAAAATTAAATTACTGAATACAGTGTATGTCTTCTTTGTACTGGTTTTGTTTATGTGGTTCATTGTTGGTTCACTAGATAGAAACAGATCTTTATGAGTCTTTTCCAAGTCTTACTTTTGGATTATGGAGTTTTTCTGCGTATGTTCTGCATCTAGGTACTGTAAGGTAAAACAGTTACCCAAGAGTATGCAGCTACCATAAGAAAAATTTACTTGTTAGGTTGAAAGAGCTTATTGAGAAGTTGTTGATATTTGAGTAAATTCTGTGTAACCAAGGAGCATTCCTAGGAGCTGGAAGGTCCTGCTAGCTTTCAGCGTTTTCTTAGATCAAACCAGGTGTTTTTTCCTTCCAGCACTGTGGCCGTTACTGTCTGTTTCTGCATTCCTCATGTGTTTATGTGAAGAACAATTCTTCAGGCTGAGAATCAAAATGTTGTTTTAGTTATGGATCAGTCTTCAGTGAAGTTTTCAAGAGCTGTCTGTGCTAAGCCCTGGGTGAGTGGTGGAAGAGATCAAGGAGTGGGAGGCTGGGCAGCGGGACTGGAGGAGGTACTGTTTGACCTGGTGTATTTTTCTTTTTCCTTTGCTGTTTTCCTGCTGCTCCCACAGCTCTGCTCTCTTCATGCTGCATCAGCTACACTGTCTTTATTAACACGGGCAGGAAATGCACGTTTTCTCATGAGGGTGAGCAATAGGAAAAGGGCAGAGCTGGGGCAAAGACATGATTTGTACAGAACAGTTTCAGTTGTTCGCCCACACCTCCCTTTCCGCTGCTGCGGGTGGGGCAGAGAGATATGATTTTTCTGAGAGGCCTCAAAATAGCTGAAGTGGAATGGTCCTTGCACTGCCCGAGAGCATGACACACCTGCGATCACCTTTCAGAACCTAGAAGTCAGTTACTTGTAGTGCAGCCATTGTGTGTAACAAAGTGTATTGAGATGAAATATTGTGGGCAGCATTAAAACAGTTCATTTTAAAGATGAGCATTAAATGTTGTTCTCTTGAAACTGAGTGAAGATAATTGACTTTGTCCAAGGTGTATGTGTGGGTCTATGGTATACACAAATTTTATGAAACTGAAATACTTTTAAAGATTTGTAAGGCTGTAGAGATGCATTAGATGTGTATTAGATGCTGGAAAAGACAAGCTCTATCCAGCTACTCTGTACACCTATTCTCTGGAGGCTGTGAGGAGATGAGGAGCTGTGGTTGATGCGGTTTTTGTTTTGTTTTGTTTTCTAAGTAACTGTTGGCTGTCTAAACAAAAAAAAAATCTCTTGTTGTCCCTTCCTGTTACATTACATGATTTATGATTTGTGACCCCGTGCTGGGAAAAAGTCTGTTATGATCGAGAATTACTGCGTGCCCTGTCTGTAGCATCTCTGGGAAGTGAGAGGCTGCTGTGACTGCATGTCCGGCCCAGATCTGCATGCTTCCTTATGCTGGCGCCAGGGCCTGAGACATGTCCCTGCGTGTGATGTGTGGATGTCCTTTGTGTGTCTGTCCTGCTGCCTGATGTGCTCCCTCCTCTACTGGGCATTGAGGGCACTGCTCTGCAGTGTGGTATCTTCCCTGTTAAACCTTGCATTTTGCCCTTGTTTTTGGACAAAAGAATCTGTCTTTTAATGAAGAGGACTGTTTCTTGAATGAACTGGTGGTTTGGCTTTGAGCTGCCCTTGTGAGAGTCAGAAGCATGTTTTTATGGAACATGTTCTAGTGCTTCACCTCCTAGTTCCTTCCATTCAGTAATAGATCCATTTTATCATAGAGTAGAATTGTAGAATCCTTAGAATTGGAAGGGACTTCTGAAGGCCATCTAGTCCAACTCCGCTGCAGTGAAAAGGAATATCCACAGCTCAATCAGGTTGCTCAGAGCCTGGTCCAGCCTGGTCTTGAAAGTCTCCAGGGATGGGGCATTCATTGTATCTCGGTGCAGCCTGTTCCAGTGCCTCACCACTGTCACTGTAAAAGATATTTTCCTTACATCCAATCTGAATCTCCCCCCTTTAAGCTTGAAACCATCTTCCCTTGTGTTACCACAACAGATCCTGCTGCAGAGTCCATCCCCTTCTTTCTTGCAGCTTCCCTTTAGAACTGAAATGTCTCAGGTCTGTCTGGGAGTTCTCCAGCTCTTTTAGCCTGTCCTCTTAGGGAAGATGTTCAATCCCTTGGATCATTTCTGTGGCCCTCCTCTGGACACGCTCTGCCAGGTCTGTAATGAGGACTTCACATCTGGATGCAGTTCACAAGGTGAGGCCTCACCAGCGCAGAGTAGAGGGTTGGGATCACCTCCCTCACCCAGCTGGCCATAATTCCTTTGATGCAGCCCAAGGCACAGTTGGCTTTCTGGGCTGTGATTGCACGTTGCTGGCTCACATCCAGCTTCTCATCCACCAGTACACCAGGTCCTTTTTGGCAGGGCTGTACTCAGCCCTTTCATCCCCCAGCTTGTACTGACAGTGGGGGTTGGCTCAGCCCAAGCACTAAACCTTGCATTTGGAATTGTTGAGCCCCGTGAGGTTCTCCTGGTCCCACTGCCCAAGCCTGTCTAGGTCTTTCTGGATGGCATCTCATTCCTTGGGCATGTTGACTGCTCCCCACAACTTGGAGTCATTTGCAAACTTGCCAACAGTGCACTCAACCACACTGTTGATGCAATTGATGAAGATACTGAAGAGTATTGGTCTCGGCACTGACTCCTGTGGGACACCACTTGTCACTGATCTCCATCCAGACACTGAGCCATTGACTCCCACTCTCTGGACTCAGTCCTGCAGCCAGTTCTTCTTCCTTTGAACGGTCGACTCATCAAATCCATGTCTTTCTAATTTGGAGAGAAGGTTGTTGTGGGATACTGTGTTAAAGGCCTTACTGAACACCAGATAGATGACATCAGTGGCTTTTCTCTTGTCCATTGGTGCAGTGACACCATCATAGAAGGCCACTAGGTTTGTGAAGCAGGACTTGCCCTTGGTGAAACCATGCTGGTTCTCCTGTATTGCCCCCCTGTTTTCCATGTGCCTTAGCATAGCTTCCAGGAATATCTACTCCATGGTCTTTCCTGGCAGAGGTGAGACTGCCACGAACAGTAAACTTCTATCTGGGACTGAAAAGGGTGTTTGTTTTGGGTAACAGATGAATGACTCAGTGAATTCTGTTCCTTTCCTCCACATGAGTCTAGATAGATAAGGAAATGGAAATCTCAGATTGTATACGGTCTACTTGGATGTGTACGAGGATTCATTACATGGGCAAAAATAGAGCTAGAATATGAGAATATGAGAATTTTTGTCCCCTTTGTTTATACACACATAACAAAATAGTTTGGCAGCAAAGACTGAGAATAATATGGTAAGTTGTTTTTTTTCTTATTTCAAAGGTGTTCCAGATAAAGGAAAATGAAAAATAACTTCTTGCTTAGACTTGTGGTCATCTTATTAAATTTTTGTATTTCACTTATTAAAGAGTCTTTTTAGCAAGAGCATATTTGCAGATTTTCTCACTGGCTTTGGCTGAAGTTTTGCCTTCTACTTAGTATAATCAAATCCTAAATAGAATTAATGAATTATTCATAGATTGCCCTGAAAGTTGAAAATGGGAGAGGGTGGAGAAAACAACTTTATAAACTTCCTCTCCATATTTAGCTCAGAGTCATAGTTTACATCTTTCAAATGAAATACTAAAAAATTCAGTTTACGTGATACACATTTGTATTTCCCATTCAGAAACTGAGTTCATAGAGTGTTATCTGCAAAGCAGTAGATCAAATTCTAAGTTACTATTAAAAAAGCTAAACATTTGTTAGCTTCAGGCACTTCCACTGCATTTGTGCTTAGTTGCTGTTTTAAGCACATTAAAGAATGCCAGTATCAGGAGTCACCAGTTTTATTTGAACAGTTGTAAATGGTTGATTCTTCCTCTCCTGTCTTCATTAGCTAGTCCACATTCGTTTGAAAATGGGCAAAATGACCCTTACTAATTTGGTCAGTGCTCAGGGTCATGCTTGTCAGCTGAATAAACATGGAAAGCAAAATATATTTAATCTCCTACTGGCTTGGAATTTGGGAGGGGATGCTGCACTGCTTATTCTGAAGCAAAGTAGGTCATCTCTCTTCATCTGGACTACCCTTTTTCTTTCCCATAGCTTCCACTAACAAATCATGTACCTGAAAATTGAATTAAGCGCTGGATTTCCTATTAGTTGTGCAATGAGCTTAAGTCTGCAAAAGTGAAATAAGCTCTGCCTTCTGAATTTGTCTTGTAATCTAGTACCACTGTTCCAGTTAATGAAAAGTTAAAATACTTCAAAGTAGTAAATTCCTGTGGCTTTTAAAATCAGATCTCACTTGCAGAAGTAAGTAAACCAAGAGATCAAAGAGAACTGTCATACACTGATCTTTCTTTCTAATGCTTTGCTTTTATAAATCTATAATGTTTTGGAATGTCAAATGCAAAGCAAAATGTATCCCCTAGATGCATATTAGTTTCAATTGTGCTAGTAACAGGGGTATGAAACATGCTGTCTCTCTGCAATTCACTGCATGCAGAGGTGTAGTTTTCTTTCACTCCTAATTCATTCTTGCTCCGTATGTGTAGCTGCATATTTGATTGTATACATATATAATTAAAATCCCCCTTTGCTAACAGAATAATTAAAAAATATAAATATGTTTTAAGGAAAATCAGAAGAGATATGAACTCTGAAATCCAAACCATCATGGTTTTATTTTTTCATGCTTGACAAATGTGTTTTTGCACAGTGTATGTGTGAGGGAGTAGGTAATGGCTGATTAAATGCAACTGGCTTAAGCTACTAGTGTGGCCTTTTTTTTCAAATAATGAGTAGCTATACTGTTTCTGTCATTAAAAGTCAGAACTCTCAGTGTAACAGTGAAGATTTGCTAGTGTGCTTGAACCTCATGCAGAAGTCTAGGTGATTTTTAGGAGGTTCATGATTTAAGTTATCTTTCTTTAGTGTACGTGAAGCTTAGCTGCTTCCACTGACTTTGTGGCTCAGATCAAAGCCAGTAAATTCTAGATCTGAGATAAGTGAATGTTGATTAAAGTAGATGAATACTATTTTATGAAACTTCTCTGTGTAGTATTATTCTGCTTATGCTGTACAGTAACATGTAGTGCTGATTCTTTCTGATTTTTTTTTAATGTAATCGTTTGTTTGCTAATCTCGTTTGTTTCTCTGTGTAAGACCACAGCACATGATTTCTGAGGTATAAAGGTGTCTCATGAATTCTTATAGTGGCTTTTCTGTTGTTTTGTTTGTGTGAGGCTTCACCATCCGCTGCATTTTGAGTGTAGTATTATATGTTTGGAAGTGCTTAAATAAATACCAGAATAATTTCACCTTGGGCATTTCATATTTTGTGCAGTAGCTCTTAAAGCTGGAGAGTCTGAATGAAAATTTTGATTGTTGGTCAAAGAATGACAGCTTTTCGCAGCATGAAAAAAGAGAGGTTTTGAAGGATGGAAGAAAATTGTGTGCAAGTTAGTCTGATCTTTTTTTACTGAGACAAAGCACTTTATCCTCGCTGAAGTATTCCAGCCTTATATGTTGCAAAGAACATTTTTTGTTTTCCTCTTTGATGCTTTATACCTGTGCAGGTGCCTGCCCTTCCTGAGTGTCTGCACATTTCAGTATATGTGCTGTTAACACAGACCCCTTCGGAGATAGGAGCAATATAAATCGTAAATTACCTCTGTAACCCCAGCAGCATTGTCTGACCCAGTGACTCTTGCCCTCAGCTCCAGTAATTTCAAGGCAGTGCTGTTGCTCACAAGCACTGGCTCTTACAGTTTAATGCCAACGGGCAGCTAAAAGTATGAGAAATCTCAATCCATGAGCTAAGTAACGATGGAGATCTTTCACCAATTACTATTAAGGGCAAAACAGACTCAGCATAAGGGAAATAAATGTAATGTATTGCCTATTGCTAGCGGACTAGAGCAATGAGAAGTAAAAGCAAATTAAGACCTCCTTTCTACTACCCATTCATCCCCCGGAGCCATGCGGGAGAGCTGGGAATGGAGGCTGCAGTCAGTCCGTAACACTTCCATTCTGCTGCTCTCTATGGCCACTGTGCCCTGCTCCATGTGGGTCCGTCCCGCGGGATGCCGTCCTACCCCAGCTGATGCTGTGTGGGCTCCCCACGGGCAGCAGCTCTGCAGGCACAGCTCCACACGGCTCCGTCCCACAGGCCCCCCCTCAGGAGCTGCTCTGGCACTGTCCCACGGGCGGCAGCTGCCCCAGCCCTCCCGCCCCACCGCAGGCTGCTCCCCACGGGCTGCTCCTGCGGGGTATCCGTGGGCTGTGCCTCCTCTGGGCCTCAGCCACTGCTGCACCGTGGGCTCCTCCGTGGCTGCACGTTTGCTCCGCGTGGTGCCCGTGGGCTGCAGGGGGACGGCCTGCTCCTCCGTGGGCCTCTGTGGGCTGCAGGGAGCTGCTGCTCCGCACCCAGAGCACCTCCTGCACTGACCTCCTTGATGCCTGCAGGGCTGCTTCTCTCATATTTTTCACTCCTCTCTCCCAGCTGCTATGGCACAAAGCTTTTCTCTTTTTTTAGGTCTTATTTCACAGAGACAACAGCCAGTGCTGGAGCCGGCTCTTTTCTGCCATGAGGCTGCTGTAATCTGCTCTGAGAAGCCACTTCTTCACCTCCCCTGCTGCCAAAACTTGCCACACAAACCCAATTCAAGGCATACGTTCTTGGCATTAGATTCCTGGACATTCGTCCATGTGATTGTTTACTGTGTTAGACTGAAGCTGAATGGGAAAGAATAGGAAAAACTTTCCTTATTTTGACAGTGAAGGTCCTAATAAATGTGTGGTGGTGTTTTGTTATGCTGTTCTCCTCTTGAGAGCATTCTCTAAGAACAGTGTGCTGTGTTAACTCATATGCAGCCTGTGCTTTTATACACAAATTGCAGTAGCTCTGTGTCATCCACATGTGGGATTTCTTTCCTCTGTAAGATTTTGAGCCTCAGTTGATGGGAGCAGATGACTTTGATTCATCTGAGAAGCAAGATTAGGCCTGACTCATGAAAGATCTTGACAGTTATTAGCAAAAAGGAAACATCAGCTTCTCTCCTATACTTATTGAACAAGCTTCGATTAAGAGTGGGTTAGGAGCTATTATGAAATTAATTTTAGGTAATGCAAAGGAGGGAGCCATGGAAACCTTCCCCAGAAAAGTTTCTCTCGTGCTTGAATGCAGTGCCTCAGACTGTAAACAAGAGATCAATGATAGCACATCTAAGTTAACTGTTAGTATTTACAATTATCTGTGGGGAAAAAGGTTTTTTTCCTTGCATGTTATAGATAGAAGATAGCATATCAGTCCTCATTCAGTACTTATTTTATGCTCATGTTTTTGATTTCTGGACCTGTAGCTATAAAGCAAAGTTTAGGCTTGTATGATGGAACTGATGTGGGGTCTTGTTACTAGGCTGACATACTTGACCAATATATTAGTGATGGTAACATGGCGTAAAAAATTCTCAAGCCTTACTCTACTGTTTTTTAGTTTGTGGTGTTCCTAACAGTAAAGTATGTTCTGTTTAGGAAGCTGTACTTTGCGTCCCTAACAGAAAATCTAAAATTGGTACCTGGGCTGTTTGTTAATGAATGAAGCCTTGAGACTTGTGGTTTCAGAACTGATGTGGGCCTAGGAGGTGGGTTGACCCCTGAATATACTGTTTAGCTAATATGAAAGTGAAGAGTGCGATGGTTCTGTTAAAAACCAGCTCTAAAAATGAAGCTAACATTATATTAGATATCAAAGGAGTAAACACTTAGTATCCTTTAACCAAGGCCATGTTGGATTTAGTAGGCCTTGAGGAGAACATTAATCAGAATGCTTTGAGGATGTTGCCAATTTAGCAGGCAAACTCAAGGTCCGTATATCTTTAGATGAATTTAATCACACCCCTAGGCCAAAAACACTGCTGCCCAAGTGAAGACTCCTCCCATGAGCTGCGTGGTATGGAAGGATAGAGTCAGCAATGTCATAAATATGTAAATTAGTAACTAATCATCCTGAGGTGGATGGACTGGAAAATTATTAAGTTTGTGACTTTTGTGTATAAATATATTGCATATATTCTGTTTGGTGTGCTTGATTTGTGGGAGGCCACTGAGCACCCAGGTTTGCACAAACCTGAAATAAATAGTCTCTTATGAATGTGTTAGTACTGACCTGTTCCACACTGAGGAGATGAATTCACTTTTCAGACAGCAATTCCTCTTCTGTAGGGAAACTTCAGGGGAACCTTTACAAAAGTGGGTTTTGGATGGAAAGCAGGATAAGAAAATGGAGTAAGAATAAAGTTTAAGAAGCTGCTGTTTGTACTGCCCTCTTGCCAACTTTTTCCTGAGTTCTTTTTTGAGTTGGATTTAGGATTTCGACAGCAAAAAAAAAGCAATGCCTTAAAGGTAATGGAAGGGAGTCTTGACAGATGTTAAGCATTTTCTTTTCATATTCCAAAGCGTACAAAAAAAGTTTCACTTCTTTTGATATCTGTATTATCTTTCTCCTACTGTGAATTTCAGCTTTCCCTGGCACAATCTTCTGAAGACTGTTCATGAGTCTAATGCTAATGCCGGACCTGAATGCATCGTGAATGTTCTCTTCCTGTGTGCGCTACATGTCTTTTCTCTGGTAGGGATGTGGATGCAACCCTGCAAGAGCTGGTTGAGCCAGTTCTTCTGAGGATGAGAATGTGCCTCTCTTGATCCAGATTTTTGACACACATCCTACAGTGCAGGCTATTTCTAAGGCTAAATGTTAGCTTGAAATGGGAAAAAGCAAGAAACTGAGTGAGCATTTTATTCTCAAGCTAGTGAAATCGTGAAGGCTGTGCTGCTGAGTTTAATGCAAACAGTCAGATGGTCAGGCATTGTGTGAGATTATTTCAACATTTCATCTGAACAGGTAATTGTTCTTCTGGCCAGACAATCTGCTGATTTACTTAACTGTTCTTGCAGTAATGATATCAAGTCTCCTTTCTTCTGTGTGAAGACACATGCTTTCTGTCTTTCTGGCTGGCAGAAACTGCACCTCATCTGTGGTTCTTACTGAACGATCTGGCATATCTTTAACAGTCTGTTTCTGAAGATTTCTAGAACTTTGGTTAAATGAGCACAGTGGAAAAGAAATCTAGGATTTTTATTATAAAATAATCAGAAAGTTTGACCATCACCTAACACTACCACGTCCACCAATAACCCATGTCCCTAAGCAAGCACCATGTCAACACATCTCTTAATTGTGCTGGGATGGCAGCTCCACCACATCTCTGGCCAGCTTGTTCCAACCCCTAACTGCTGTTTCTGTGAAGAAATTCATCCAATTTATATCTCCTGGTGCAATGTGAGGTTGTTGATTCATGTCTATCTCTTGTCATGGAAGAAAGAGACAGAATCAACAGAACTGTAGTGTTTGGAGGGACCTCTGGAGATCATCTTATCCAACTTTGCTGCTAAAGCAGGTTCCTGACACTCCCACGGAGCATATTGTTTCTTATGTTTCTTATGTTCTTTCTTGATCTCCTGATATGCAAGTGACATGATATATGAAACTGTAGCTGAGGCTTTTGAATTTGACAGCCTTTATATGTGGCGTGAACAAATGTGGCTGTCGCACTGCATCCTGTCTGTCTGTCTGCGCTTCTGTCCCCAGTATCACTGGGGAGAGAATGCCCTAGGGGAGTTCAGGTTGCCTGCCTAGACATAAAGGACAACTTTTTGTGTTTTGTTTCTGATTAAATAAATGCACTAATTGCACTAGTTGCGGCATAACTTTAAAATGAGAGTGTACTTGCAAACTGTTTTTCTTCTGATGGCAAGGTTTGCCAAAGTTGATTTCTCTTTTCATTGTGTTTAACCAACTTAGTGTGTCCTTCTTGTAAGAAAGATTCCTAGCTTCCATATTCTCTAGGTCTCAGGCTTAGGAGTGTTAAGTATTGTGTGAAGAGGATGTCGTATTGACTAGATCCCAAATAAGGTTCCTTAGTTCAAGACATTTGTCAAAAAAGAAAAGGAAAAAAAAAAAAGAGATGTTAACATGTTTGAGATCATTGCTTTCCAGGGAAGGAGCATGCTGTAGGAATGTTTCATGGAGCTCTCTACTGAGGAGCTTTGATAACATGTAGCTGATCTGTTTTCAGGAAAACCAAATATTAAAGCTAAGCTTGGCCTTTATTATATTGAAATTGCATACTCAAACATTATTATTAACATTAAAAATGCAGTCTTTTTTTTCCAAATGAGTCTTATCTTGGAAACCACTAACTAGTGTATGTAACTAAGGAAATATTTCATCCTCAGCCAAAGGAAGCTCAGTGAATTGTAGGGTAGTTTTGTGATTCAAAGTTGTTTGCTCTTCGTGTGCGACTTGTTCAGGTTGGCCATTGCCATTTGTTGTCTGAAGCTGCTATGGAAATAATGACAAGGTCACTGAGAAGACAGTGTTTGTTTGTCTCAGTTGTTCTGGATTTTCCTTTACAACTTTTGTTAGGCCTTCATTTTCAACTTCAAGATATGTGTGTCTCAGTGAAACAAGCAGTTCTGAAGAATTGGTATGCAACTGCTGACTCCGTATGTAGTAGAGGAGTGGTCCCTGCAGGCTGTTTTTCCTCACTTGGAAGTTTATCAGTGAAGCATATCGTACTGTTTAGGAACATATTTTTGATAAAGTGCCTTCTTGAGCTGTGAATGTTAAAGGAAAAACCACTGTGTTGAAACAGGTTGTCTAATAGATAAAATGGTTGAAAAAATGCTGTAAAAACATTATTTCTGTGTTTTTACATACTGCTTCAGTAGCCAAGTAATTGAAGTAGAAGTTGATTTTCTCCGGTACTGTCCTTGCCTCTTTTACTGTGCACTGTGGTTTAACCTGGCAGGCAGCTTAGCACAGCACAGCTGTTTGCTTTAAGGAGACAACTGGGGAAAAGAGACAAAACTAAAGTAAAACTTATGATAGAGATAAAAACTGTTTACTAAAGCAGAAAAGGATGAGAAAAATAATAGTGATGATAATCTCTCTTTTTGTCTCTGTCTTTCTCTATTTACAAAGCGAGTGATGCACACACCTGCCAGCTGATGACCAGCCAGTCCCTGAGCAATGGCTGCCCCCCTGGACAATTCCCCTTAGTTCTGTAGTTTTATAGTATGAAATTTCCCTTTGGCCAGTTTGGGTAAGTTGTCCTGGTTCTGTCCTCCCTGGAAACCCTTGCTGACAGGACAGTCTGAGAAGTTGAGGAGCTGAAATATCCCTGTGCAGCAGTGCCCAGTAGCAACTAAAACGCTGATGTGTTATCAGCACTGTTTTTCTCTTAAAGCCAAAGCATAGCATTATACCAGACACCATGAAGAAAATCAACTCTGCCCCAGCTGAAACCAGGATGCTATAGTTGAAGTTGTCTCTGTGTAGAAGTGAAGGGTAGTTTTGTTTGAGTGCTGGATGCACTGACTCCTGTGCTTCAGGGTTGTTCTCAGAGCTGGAGCCTGGTCTTAAGATGACTCAACATTTTTCTTTTTTTAGAGAATAGTTTTATTGGATAACTTTTACATTCAGTATTAAAAATATCTAGTTAATAGTGCAGGTGAATATTACTAAAAAGCCCAGATGAACTCCCACAGTGGTATATAGTCATACAAATAAAAAATGTCAAAGATTTTAGTGCTGCAAATTTCACCTTGTAGACCCTTGTAAGTATGGCTTGGCAAGAATATTTTATTTGCAATTTAGGCTATGATTTCCTGGGTTGAAGTGTTCTACCTATCACAGTAAGATCACCTAAAATTGAGATAGTACTATAAGCAGTACAGATGTTTCTGAACAAGAGGCTTTTTGTATATATGTATGAAAGTAATGAAATACTTTGTATCTTGTATTAAATACTTAGAAAATATTTCTGCCTATGCTTGAAAAAGCCTGAAAAATCAGACTATATAGCTTGAAAGATGATGCGCTGGGCCTCTTTTTTGTGTATGACAGTAACTGCATGTTCTAATCTCATTCTTTGTTCTTTATATTACTTTTCAGTTTTTACATGCAGTAAATTCAAGTGTCCCATTCTCAGAGGAGGTGGACTGAAGACTACACTTGGCTTGCACAAGGGAACCTTGTGCACTTGAACAGTATCTAAGAGAACAAACTGATCTCCTATTTAGAAAATGCACGTGGCCTGTCAGTTAAATTGAGTTGACGGCTTTGAAAATCCAAATACTCTCTAAAACGCAGTCCGTGTTTCTCCAGTAGTTGTGACATGTGGTTGATACTAATATGTCAGCTGCTTGAATGTGAATGGTTGGTTTCCATACAAGGTTGATTCTGACTCTTCTGGTGTTGTTAGTTTTCTCACCCCTTACACAGGTTTGGAGTGCTTTACAATAAAACATTCATTTTCAAATTTCTGCTGTTATTTCTTTTAGAAATCTAATTTCTCTAAAGGCTGACAAATTGTAAGCTGTAGGAATGGCACTACCTTCGCATCCTAAAAGCTAGAGGTTTTCAGCTTTCAAAATGGTAGTTTGAAGTGACCAGTGTGACCACAATCCAATCTCTATTCAGTTTCTGAGATAGGGCAGATTAAAGGACTGAGTGTCAGTATCTGTTTCGTGAAAGATGCAGTGTCCTGTTGTTTTGAATAAGCCCTGAGGATATGGTGTGCTGCTTACTTGATATGAGATGCTGATTTCCAAGCCAATTAAGAGATGCCATGTCCACAAGACAGCAGGGATTTGAATGAATCATCATAGACTCTGGAAATCAAGCAGTGTGTATTTTGGTTGTCCCAGTTTTGAGTGCACTCCTGTTTGGAAAGTGGAAAAAAGACTAAATGGAATTAAGACTCAGACTCTGTGAAACACTGTGGGTATGTGTACGTACATACATTTATTTCATGATGCTGGCTTATGTTAGTAATATGTGATTAGAAAAAATATATGATTTGGACATTCCTGCCACGTTGCAGGTAGTATAGAGCTTGTATACTAAGCTCTGCACTCTAGATATTTTAGTGAGATCCTTTGTGATACTGAAATAATCAAACTGCTACAATTTCCAAGGCAAACAGACCTTGTAATTTACAGAGCATTAAGTTATACCAAATTTTTAAGGAAGACTATTTAAACATCACAGAATCACAGAATGGCAAGGGTTAGAAGAGATCTCAAGGGTCATGAATCTCCAACCCCCCTGCCACATGCAGGGCCACCAACCTCCCCATTTAATCCTAGACCAGGCTGCCCAGGGCCCCATCCAATCTGGCCTTGAACACCTCCAGGCACGGGGCATCCACGACCTCTCTGGGCAGCCTGTTCCAGCACCTCACCACTTTCTGTAAAGAATTTCCCCCTGACATTCAACCTAAATCTCCCCTCCCTCAACTTAAAACCATTTCCCCTTGTGCTGCAGTTATCTACCCTTTCAAAGAGTTGATTCCCCTCCTATTTGTAGGCTCCCTTTAGGTACTGAAAGGCTACAATCAGGTCACCCCGCAGCCTTCTTTTCTCCAGGCTGAACAAGCCCAGCTCCCTCAGCCTGTCTTTGTAGGGGAGGTGCTCCAGTCCCCTGATCATCTTCGTGGCTCTCCTCTGGACCCTCTCCAACAGCTCCCTGTCTTTCTTGTACTGGGGGCTCCAGACCTGGACGCAGTACTGCAGATGGGGCCTCACAAGAGCAGAGTAGAGGGGGACAATCACCTCCCTGTCTCTTCTGGCCACCCCTCTTCTGATGGAGCCCAGGATCCCATTTGCTTTCTGAGCTGCAAGAGCACACTGCTGGCTCATATTAAGTTTTTCATCTATCAGGACCCCCAGGTCCTTCTCCACAGGGCTGCTCTCAAGGACTGCTTCTTCCAGCCTGTACGGATGCCTTCGCTTCCTCCAGCCCAAGTGCAAAAACTTGCACTTTGCTGTGTTGAACCTCATCAGGTTCACCCAGGCCCACCTTTCAAGTCTGTTGATGTTCCTCTGAATGGCATCCCTTCCTACTACCGTGTGAATCGCACCACTCAGTGCTCACCAATCTGTGTTGATAGGATATATAAACAAAATTCAAAAAGCCATGCAAGTGAATCTTTTCCTGTTAATTTTGTTTTTTTGATATGGGACTGAAGAAACCAGATTAGTTCTAGGCTGCGCTGTTTTTAAAGACAAGGGCAGTCGTTGCAATGTGAACAGGTTTTGCATCTGTCTTGTTTGCACTCTTCTGCATATACATACTGATGCATGTATTCTGTCAATCACAGTGTGTGGATGCATACTGCTATAATTCTCCTGTCTAAAAGGGACTAATACAGGAAGTTTTTTATTTAAGTAGGGATCCTTCATTCTTCCCCTCATCAGTGTTATTGTATTGAATAACTATATGGAAATTGGAATTGGAAAAGCCTTCATAAAGTGGCCAGGATGAGTGAAGTCTGCTGTAAGTTTTACAAAGAGAATATTTAGGACATGTGGGCAGTTACTTGCTTGAGTTACAGAAAAAATAGAAGGCTGGAATATTTCATATTGTCCTGAAACATTTCTGATTACGTTCTCATTTTGTCTTTTTTTTATTTTCCTTCCTGTAATATTTCTTGAGGTTGTCAAGTTTAGAAACAAAACAAACCAATTTTCCTTAAGCCATATAGTGTTAATAAATAATACTGGTTATTATAGACATGTGTAAATTGAAACTGACAAATGGCAGATGGTGGTAGATGTGAAATGCAGTGGAAGCAGTTAAAATTACAAACACAGTTCTTGACTATTGTCCTCAACTACAAATCTCTGCTGAATGCAAATTGGGTTGTCCTCCCCATGCCCCTTATATGCTTGCCCTTCTGATATTTTTTTGCTAATTGTGTTGGAGAGGCTACAAGAGAAGCATTTGAATTCTGTACTGCATGCCTACGGTACAACTATAAAGCTATCAGATGCCTTATTCTAGTTCACTTTCAAAACAGTTCAGGAAAAGGATTTTTTTAGTGGAAGCTATTGTTTGATAACTGCACGTGGTATCTTAGTGCTGAATGGGAAAAAAGAGATCAAAAAGCCCTTGTCTCCAAGGTCTCTTGTGGTGAGGCTGCATTATTTAAAAACTTAAGAACGTGTTAAAGGAAAACTCAGGGAAAAACCTGCATTTTTTGGAGCTGTGTCTGCTGTTTTCTGAGGTTAATTAAAAAGTATGAGGAGATGCACCTGCTTGTAATTACTAATTTGTGCTCAGTGTACACACACACATCATTTATACATTGATCAAGTAAAGCATTTCTTTTCAAAATCAGACTATAAATTAACAATGCAATTCTTTCACATAAATAATCTTGCTTTCATCTTGCATTGATTTATGGATCAGCTTCAGCTCCCATTACATGCTGAGAACCTTTTACTCCAAGCTCATTTCATCATGAGTTTCTCTCTTTTGTTTTGCACCTGCATTGCATAAATGTGTTGTCTTCCTTTTGATGTGTTATTCTTCATAGAAATGATTCTGAATTTGAAGCTTCATAGAGCCAAATGGATTATTTATTATTTTAGAGGTCTAAATAGGGATCAATAAATTCAGACTGTTTTTTCTTACGGTGTGTACAGTTGGGGCTTCTGTTTTTAAAAACTGGGTTATGTTGAACTGCAGTAGCCAGAAAACCCAGTTACCTTCAAATAGTGCATGGTAGTGCCTTGTTAGAAAGGTGCAATAGAAAGGTGTTTTCCATTAGTCAGAGGTAGAAGTTAATGAAAAGGAAATTTGTAAGTCACTGAGCAGGTCCTTCAAGCACTGTGTTACGGTGGAGCTCTGGCTACCCTTGTGGCTGCAGCTTTTCAGAGTGGCTGATCAAGCTGAGCCAGTCAGTGGAATGAGGAATGTTTCACCTTGCATTTTTGTTTCTAATTTCAGTGTAACGGTGAAAAGTGAGACCTAATTGAGCATGGATAGAGCAGATAGACTTGAATAAACAATTAGTTTTCTGAAGCCTCCAATGCAACAGAATAAATGAAACCTTTATAGGTAGTCCCGGAGCTCATTGGTGGGTGTGAATGGAAATAGATTTTATAAAGAACTAAACTGCTTTCACTTTATTAGTATTCATGGTATTAAAAAAAAAAAAAGAAAAAACATTCTTTTCAGAGTTATATTCTACTTGGAATTATTTTTTTCATGAGATGAATGATGGAGGTGTCAACAGCTGATGAAGATGAATAGGCCTTTTTCTTATGTATTTGAATTTTTATTTATGTATTTATTTATTTATTTGCAATTGAAAGTGACTTTGAAGGTTAGTTTGACTAAATTTTCGTTCTCATGTTAGACATCCAGGAAAGATATTTCAAAAAACCTATGTATGAGCAGCAGCACTGAAAATGTTTGATATAAGGATGTGCCTGTTGATGCTTGCACATACACAAAATATAAATACACATTTCTTTACATTTGTCATGGTTTTCTTGTGCTGTGAAAAGGATCATTAAAATACGCAAGAGTGAAAATTTTGCCAGTGGTATCTAAAAGTATCAAAGCCTTTTCCTACTTTCTAGTAGCTAATATTTTCTTTCATTGAGAAATTAAAAAAATGTGGCTAGTTAGATAGTTTTCTGTATAGCAGAGCATAGTGCACAGCACTGCTAATACTAGTAATATTTGTGCATATGAAGGTAAGAGTACGGCCACAAAATATAAAAGAATAAAAATTCTCAAAAAAAAAAAGAAAAAATGGGGAGGTTTTATTCAAGAGAAAGTGAGGAAATAATACTGTTGGGAACATAATATACATGTGCAAGGGATGCACAATATTGATCACTTGTTGAGAGTTGATTCCCTGTGCTTCTGCTGCGAGCTGGGTTGTGTTTCCTCTTCCACTTTCCAGGAATGGATAAATCAGTGAGAAGAGAACAGCTCTCCTGAGATGCATGCTTTGTGTTGTGAAGATATGATTCTGCTGTGCCAGGCCTGCCTGAGACACCTACTGCTGTGCTTGGCCTCTGTTTCGCTAGAAGGAGCGGAAAGGTTGCTGAAGTGTCCATGCTGATGATGAAGCCTTAAACCTGCAGCATCTTGTCGTTCTTCAGATGCTGCTGTATGTCTGGGTTTTCTTTCTTCTTCCATTTGCAAGTGTTGTGATTGCTTGCTGGGCCTTTGCAGGAGGCTGGTGTGGCAGTGGTCTCTGGCAGTGCTTCTTAGCATCACTAAATGCTTTTTCTTGCCAGGGTGTCCAGTGGGATGGGACTGAAGGGAGTATCCTTCCCGCTGAAAGGCAGAGCCATGTCCTGCTGCACATTGGGGCAGCAAAGGGCTGTTGTTATCTTTTGTCAGATCCCTTGAAGCTGTGGAAGCGTGGGTGAAATTGCAGCTCAGGGGAGCCATATCCCTGGGAGAAAGAAGGACTTCTGTTCATTGCTTGTACAGCAGAACTGAATAGATGCCTCTGATGCTGCTCTCTGTTTTTGTTTCCTGACATCATTCCAGTTTCCTTACAGTCTAGAATGTCAAGCCTGGTCCCCCTCTGCTCAGCCTGGTAGAGCCAGGAGCTTTGCTGTAGCCCTGTGCCAGCCCCTGCACTGTGTGGTGATGTCTCTTGCCCTTCAAGTTTGCCTTAGCTTGGAAGGGATCATGTTTTTGCTAGACATGAAGACCTTCATCACAGAATCACAGAATCACAGAATTGTAGGGGTTGGAAAGAACCTCCTGAGATCATTGAGTACAACCCCCCTGCCAAAGCAGGTTCCCTACAGCAGGTTTCCTGATTCCTGAGAAGATGCCTTTGTGAGTGTTGCATTAAGAAGAGTCCACTGCAACCAGGCTTTAAAATGTCCTGTGTGAGGCTTTCTAACCAGGAGCAGAGCTGCATTTATATTTCAGTCTGTATTCTGTTTATCAGCTCTTGTTGTAGGGACTTAGAAGAGACTTTCAGAACCTGCTGTTAATTTGTTTTAAATATGTGTTAGAATTGTGTGGACATGTCAGAGGAGACTTGGGCAGGCTGAGTTCTGTGAAGCAACAGCATTTGTAGTACAAATACTCTTGCTTCCTTTGTTAAGTGGTCAGGGAGCAGTCCATGCATCTGTCTGTGCTCACTTTCAGGAGCTGAAGGACTCAATCACGCTGAAACAAAACTGCTGCCTCTTCGCTGCTGTAAACTAATAATTGGCACAGATAACAGTGGTGATGCATATTTGTAGCCACTTCTTGGCCTTGAAGAACGCTTTGGAGGTTGTGCTTTGCTTTCAGTGTGATCATGTGAAAACACATTGAATGCAGGCTGATATTTTTTTCTTTAGACATAGTGATAGCTGACTCTTCATGTTCCATGTTTTTATGTTTAAATGCTCAGAGCTCAGATTGGCTTTCAAGAGGGATACAATAGTTTTAAAGGCAAATTTGCATTTCTTGAATGGGCATGAAGTAGCAATATATCAGAACATCTGTATTGATTCTTGGCAGAATATTTAAATTATTTCCTTACTATTTAATATAAGATAAATAAAAAAGTGCTATAGAAAAACATCATTGTTTGCTGATTCTGTTTATACACCATCATCTATTCAGCATAATAAATTAGACTATTTCAAACAGGAACTTCAGATTTTCCTGTTTGTGTGTCTAGGGTGTAAAATCAATAGTTAAAATGGTTTGAAGTGAAGCTTTGTGGATAGCAACTTTGAAATGCATTTCTCTTCTTTACCTTCTGTAGCAATTGGTCAGATCAGTACCATGGGATAGGCGTTACAACAAAGGCGTAATGGTGAAAGGGTTGGCACAATAGAAAGGTTCTATAAAGGAAGGGAAGGAGATGGCTCAATCGTATCAGAATTGCCTTTACCTGTGCTTCCTGGGCTGACTGGCCCCTTTCCCCAGTTACTCAATTAGTGGTTCAGGCCGTGTCTCAGCAGTTACCACACATGTTGGTAAAGACATGTTTGCAAGGTCAGCTGCAGGTTGTGTTCTTACGGAAAACGAGAACTGCTGTATGAATTATTAGCATGCAGTGTGGCTGTAAACAAGAATTTTCCTGCTTCTCACCTGTCTTCTTCAAGAGTGAGCTGAGGCCCTGGCTGATCTTCTGTCTGCATGGTAGCTGAGATCCCTGTCCTAAGAAGAAAACTGCAGGTCACAGATTGAAGTGAGATAGTCCATGGGTGAAGTCTTAAACGATGACAGGTGCCTTTCAGCTGGAGAACTTGAAAGGTTCTGAGATCAAGCTCCAGTGATATTCACAGGTCATTCCCTTGGAGGAGGGTGGGAAGGCAGTCCCAGAGTTGAGAACTGTGGGATGAGTACCCGTTTTCCTACTGATTATATGAAGTGAGAAAGAAAATCTGTTTGTTTTCAAAGAAGTGCAGTAAGAAAAGGGGCAGGAAATAGGATCTTTCCATGTCCTTTGAAAGCCATGTGACCTGGACTTCCTCAGTATCTTGTCTTCCCTGTCATTATCCTTGGCTTCTGGAAGCGGTGCTAATTTTTGGAGAAGTGTTTCCTTTTTACTTTGTGTGGAGTTAGTTTATTGGTGACTCTCTGCTCTGAAAAGACTGCTATGAGAGCTGTGAATATTCAAAATAGTTGCATGGTTCTCTAAATCTTCCTCAAGACTGAGATTGATCAACATCTCTTGTTGCAAAGGGGATGTAGAATGATCTAGTCAGGTTGAGCGGGTGCTGCTGATGATCTTGTTCTGCCATACTGTTTGACAGTGTTTTCTGGATACTCTGTTTTCCCATGTGATCACTGTTAGCATTGCATCTAGAAACAAAGTCCATCAGAGGGTGGTGAAATTTGACTAAATGCAGTAGGTCTGCTCATCACAGGCATGAGTTGCTGCATCTTGTTTGCAGGAAATTGATTCTCACCTGTGTGCTTGGAATGGTCCTGTAAGACAGAGACCCATTGGTATCTACAATGCCTTGTGCTGTAGTGTTTCTTTCTCAAGTCTAATTTTGCTCTACTGTAGGGCCACCAGGCAGCTGGAGTAACTAAAGTGCAGTATGTTCTTACTAGGCTGATTTAAAAAAAAAATTTTTTTTAACAAATTCTAAGATGCCTTTGGTTTTTGCAAGGTATCTGTATCTTATCTATTAATAATAGATTAATAGTTCTGCTTGTCTGTCAGGGCAGTTCATCAAAGCTTATATGTGTGTTCCAACTTTAATTGTATTTAGAGAGAGAGAGAATATTTAAGTGTTAAGAGCATGCTTCTCCCCTATACTCAAAATAAATTGTCAGTTTCCTTCAAAAAAAAAAAAACAACAAAAAAACAACCAAACAAAAAACAAACAACAACAAAAAAACACTTTGCTGGGGCTATTTTGTTTCAGCATCTGTGCTTAAAATGCTCTCAAAGCCAGAGAGAGGTATGTTATACTATAGGAAACCCAATGTGAATGTGAAGAAATTGATTGATTTATGTTCCCAGCGGCCTGGGACTCTGTTGATCTGCTTATTAGTAGAATTTTGTTTTGGAACTTCTGATTGATAATCACCATAGATGAAAGATTTCAGGTGATGGATCTCATGTGGATTGGTACCCATCTGGTAGAAGCTTAATGTGGGTGATAGTGCACTGAGTTTTTATGGAACATTAACTTAATATGCACATAAGACACGACCTGAGGTATAGCAGAATTTTTCAGTGTTTAAGAAATTAAAATCCTTACTTGAACACCTTTGTATTTTTGGATGGAATACCTAAGTTTCCCTGTTTCTTTGGGAAGAATATTGTCTATGGAACAATTAGGGGAGACTGAGGGTGAAGTATTTTGGACAATAATACTGTGTGTTTAAACACTGGGTGTTTAAAAAGAAAAAAAAACAGTAGAAGAAAACAAGAAGACAAGTGTAGCTGAGCAGATAACTTGAATTCTCATTACAGTGTCATTTCATTGAAACAAAACCATTGAATCAAATCTCAGCAACGCTGAACAGCTTATTTTTCTTGTTCTGGTGTTACCAGTGTAATTGCATTACCTTAGCCTCATTCACCTTCTTGTAGCATGGATTTCCTCTCTTAAAATCTGCTGCTTTCTTTCTGGCTGTTTCACATCTGATTATACACTCTGCTCAAATTACACTTCTAAATACTGTTGCTAAGTCTTATTTTGAACTGGTTGTTATGTCCTTAATTTTTGTTAGGACATGTGGGCTGATGTAATGATATGATTATCAAGCAGTGAATTAATTCTAGCTGTAAATATACCGTGCTAGACAGCTGAGTTTAATTCTACTAAGGTTTTTTGAAATATGAACATAATCCTTTCTGAATAGGTGAGCTGTTAATAGTCCATGGCTAGTGTGGTATGAGAATAATTTTCTTTAGAAGAATGTAGCTGATTTTATTCATACAGAAAATGAATAGTTTCAAAATACAGAGGAAAAAAGTAAACAGGGTCTGAGGACAAATTTATTCTATCCTGATTCCCTGGTGGAAATTGCTGTGCAACTAGAAGAGACTGTCACTCAGTTTCCATTCCTGTTTGTAAAGGATCTCCAAATGTACAGGTGAAAGTTTTTTTGATAATTCCTTTGTATGCATTTTTTAAGCCTTTCTCCTCTAATGATACATTCTGTTCCTTTTTTGTAAGGTTCATGATGTGGGAAGAAGAGTGTTCTGTGAAAGCAGTTACCTGCTAAATTTTATCTTCTATAAGAAATTCAGCACATCTACAACAAAATCAAGCATCTTTTTTCAGGAAATGTATGGAAACACATTTGAGGAATGTTCTACTTGCCTAGGAGTTTGCTGCATGTTTTCTGCCTCTCACAATGTGCCTTTGTCAGAAAGGAATTACTCAGTGTTTAACACATTGGGGGGGGGGGGGGGGGTGCGGTAATTAATTGTGCATTTGTGAATACTAACAGTAGAGTTAGTCAAACAGCCTGAGTGCAATAATAAGGCAGTGGGGCTGAATATATACAATAGCCAGAGCCTCAAGGTGTAATATGGATGTCTATTGGAAAATGCCTGCAGGGAGCAGCTGTTGTATCTCTTGCAACTTGCTGTCAAGTAAGCTTTATAAAAATAAAAAAGAGCAACCAACCAAGCTACAGTTCTCTTATTGTGCTTGTGTGCCATCCAAAATTGACACGTCTGGATATTTAGTAAATGTGAAATACCCATGGAGTGGTGATTGCAGTTAGGCAGTGGTGTTTGACATACTGAGCAGAGGCTGCTTGAGTAAAATTATTTAAAATGGCCCTGGTATAATTCCAGCACTTTCCTTCACTGAGATAACTGCTTTCAAGTCTTAAGAGCAATAACACAGAATCTGAACCTGATAACAAGCACAATGTGAATTTTCATAGTGTTCAGCTTTTCAGGAGGTCTTTCAAATAAGTATTAACAAGTTTGGATACATCTTTTAATAATCTGAGCTTGTCAAAATCTCAGCACTAAACAACCATAGTGTCAGTATGTCTGAATTGGCTGTTTTGTGAGAGATGAATGTGTGCCATGTTGCAGATGTTCAGATTCAGCTTTGTGCTTCAAGGAAGCAGAACTTACTAAAACTTTCTTTGTTGGTTTCACTTGAATTTGAATGCCTTACCTGGCAGGAGGGGAAAGCAATTTTGCTGAAGACACAAAGCCTTTTAGTCTCCTATATAGGCTTTTATCTGGAGTCTGAATTCAGTCTAGAAGGACCGTCTTGGTCAGGCTGGCTGGTCAGATGCCCGTTCAGTTTTGAGAGGTCTTGTTCGGGACGAACTTGTAAGCCTGGCTGCTGGCTGCAAACCGTTTTCCTTATGCTTCCCGAGCACCAGACTTAACTATATCAAGGCTGTTAAAGAGGCTTGTGTCTGCTGTGACATCAGTTATGAGGTACAGAGGACTTTCAAATACATGCTCTGCATGTTACAGACTTACTTTGTTCTTTGGAAGCAAAAATCTGAGCCTCTGGATAGTGGATTTTTTTGAATCTATGTGTGGCTACATTTCTTAAAGCAGGAGTTGATCACAGTATGAAAAGGCCAAATATCATATGCTTGTATTCTTTCTTTGGAGCACTAGACTGTATAGTGTTTTTTGGTGTAGTTGCTGCAGGTGGGATAGGTTTCTCAACATCTAGCTGAAACACAGCTGACAGCTGTGTGTAAGTGTAGGCTACAGTACTGCTCCTGCATTAAAATGAAATTCTGCGCCCAAAAGTGTTTATCAGAAAAACCTAATATTGCTGTGATACTTTGGCTCTGAATGTATCATAATCAAGAGTAGCTATTTGTGTTTTGTTGTCTCCATGTAATGTAACCTTATTTGTCTTCAACCGAATCTGAATTTCATCCTGTTGTGTTCAGTAAATGGTAAATTTCAGAAACTGCATTTAATTCCCATGTGTTCCATGTCTGAAAATTGCCTGGGAACTTCCAAGTGGACAAAACCAGGAAAAGCGTTTGTAGCACAGCTTCTCCCCAGTTTCTTGTGCTTTCTTTTCCTCCCAAACCTGGTTCCCAAGAGCCTCCCATGCAGGACTTCAGTCACGGTCATGTTGCATTGGGTTGCGATTACTTCCCTGAAGCTGGTTACTTCTGTCTCAGCAGCCAGGACCTAGTCTCCAGCTGCATGTCTTCTTTCTTTCCATGCAAGCGATAAAGAGAAGTTTCTGTGCCTGTATTCTGTAAATCATATCAAACAAATTTTAGTTGATAGAGGCAATTAATAACACAGAGGTGGTTTCACAAGAGAGTGGTAGTTGGGTGCTGCTGTTGAAATGATAGTGGGTTGATATTTAAACAGCCTCAAAACAGCTTTCAAAAATGCTTTTCTGAGACTGCCAATTTGGACAGTGGAAAAGTGATTTGTAAGCCTAGACAGTGCTGTATTGCTCTGAACTGTAGTCTCATTTTAAAGCTTCCTCCAAAACCATGCGTGCTTTAGTGAAAGCTGTGAAAAAGGAACACAGCTTAACTGGAAATAACAAATTGTGTAATCAGAACTACGTATCATAGGATACCCAAGTGGAGGCTTTACTGTGTGAGAGAGTCCTGATCTGTCTGGTAGACTGCAGTGCTGCTGTGCAGGGAGCTGAATGCCTTTGTTTTTGTGTGTAAAGCCTTAACCTTATGCAAGAGAGAAGATGTGAAGTATGGCTGGTTGTCTTGAAGACTGAGCCTGTTTTAAGAGAATGCATGAATATTTGCCAGTAACATTTAAAAGCTTGATGGGATTGTGTCATTGTCAAATGCGTGGAGTTGAGCATGAGCAGTCCTTGCTGTCCATCTGAAAGTGAATAGTTTAAATTACTGCAGACCCTTTGAGTATTTGTTTAATAGGTTCCTTCTAAGTCTCAAAATTATGTTTCTTAGAAACTGGTAGACAAATGCGTGGTGATTTTGCCAGCTGTTGTCAGTCATTTCCTTTTGAGTGCAACAGATTTGTAAATTTGCATTTTGAGTACCTTAGCACTTGGAAGTATTTGTGAAATACTTGCGCTCATGAATGATAAATGATGGAAAAGGTTGCTTAAATATTCTATGTGACCCCCCAAGTCCTGTCTGATTTAGGAAATTACTGTAGACAGGTGCTTTGAGTTCATCAGTCACTTCAGTGTTTGTCTAGAACATGAATGAATCTTAACATGCTGAGGGAGCAGATTCAGAAACAGCTATATTGGTGTTTTGGAGCTGTGTTTGTGTCTACAAACACCTTCAATGAGCTTCATATTTGATTTGAAAACAAAGCAGCTCAACCTCCACCCACCCTACATATCTGAAATAACAAGTGCAAGTAAATTCTAAACGTAGGGAATTTAAAATGCTTTGCAGGGCACGTAATAGTTCTCTGTGCAATTTACTTTAAACAAAAATGAACCTTCACTCTGTATCTCCCAGGGTGATAGTGGTGACTTTGAGTCCTTCTTTTCTGTGGACAGTGTGGATGAAGCAGTCAAGTATTTACTCAATTCTTTTTTTTGTTCTGCTTTTGCTAATTTAGCCAAGTATTAAGACATCAAAAGTACTCTCAAAACAAGAGGCCTAGAATGTTGTATAGAAATGATGAGAGGAACAGAATTTGAAGGATGAGGCTTTGTATTTACGCTAATTTGAAGTCAGTGTGAATGAATGCTAGCTTTTTAAACAGAATAATTTAGACAGATTTTTTTTTTTCCCCAATGACAGTGAAAAATGTGTTTTTCAGTAATTTCACTAGTCTGGGAATGGTTTGCAGTTTGTTGATAGCACAATGCCACCTAGCGACTACTCAGATAAATCTGTGAAGAGATTGCCTTGGTCAGATGGTTCACAGTTGCAAAGAGGTTGTTTTGTGGAAGATCGTGTTCCTTCATGTCTTCCTTCATGTCTTGAGATCAGACTATGGGAAATAATTCTCTTAGTGCAGGAGTGCAGCAGGATGTGCTATAAAGTGTATGAGAGGAGGATGGCTTCATACACAGCCAGCTGCAACTTTGGCACTTGCAAAATTCTTGGTTTGTGCAACTGTAAGATCTTTTAAATCACTTTTTGTTTCCCAATTCTGTAATAACTTTTATGCAAAGGAAAATAGTCTTCTTTAAATTTCTTTTTGGTGATTTTTTTTTTAACCCCTTTTACTCCCTCAGTTAATGTAAATAATCACCATTTTCTTTCTTCCCCTGCATTTCTTTGCAGCTTGATCACATACTGTCCCCACCACCTATGCCTTTTCGAAAATCCAGCAATCCAGAGGTCTTATCTGGCCCCGGAAAGTCTTTCAAATATAAGAGGCAACTGAGTGAAGATGGGAGACAGCTCAGAAGAGGAAGCCTTGGAGGAGCTCTGACTGGTGAGTTTGGGGTGTGGGCTCTGCCACCTGGAGGTGTGGCAGATGTAGTGCTGATGGCACCTTGATCTGGCCTTGCGGCCAGACTCTGGAGGAGCTGTATCCCCACCTGAAGCTTCTATAAAGTCTCTTCTATGTTTGATCCCTCATAATCGGTGAGGTGAGCTTATTCTTGAGACTCTCTCTTTGTGGAGTGCTGACAGTGCAGCCTGAAAGTACTCTGTTTCTTGAAATTTCCATGAAAATTTGGCAGACTGGCAGTTTAAGAGTTATTTGAGATACGCTTGCATGAATTCATCCATAGGATTTGCATATGTCTTGTTTCCTCAAAGAGCTGAAGTACACAGATAGTCCCTTTAGACTGATTCATTAAAGAAAAAGCAGTTTGGTCTCATTTATCTGGTGGATCCTTCCCTCCCATAAACAGCTTAGCCCTTGGCGTGGACCATGGCTTCTGTTCTGCAAAGGCATCCATGATAGCAGGTAGGCAGGGCCCCCTTGCCCTGATGTCCCTGTGTGCTGCAGTGGAAGATGTACAGTGCAGAAGTTGTGACTGTGACCTGAGAGTGTATGGCTGTGATGCTTGCTGAAGAGTGCTTGTTATTGAATGTGTGAGTGAAATGAACATGAAAACATGGGGACAAGTTGCATATTCTAGATAAAAGAATTTTTAACTCACTGGAACCTAGCAATTAAATACATTCCTAAAATGCAAAGTGAGAGGGACAGTATGTGTCGGTGAATTTTCTGAAATTGATAAAGTTGTGGCACAGTATCTTGTTTTGTCCAGGTTTCATCTGGTAGCAGATGAAATTCAAAGGAGGGAAAGCTGAATTGGCGTGTATGTGTGATGAGATTGTCTCCTGTCTCTGAATTGTATACAGTTGAAAGGCAGTTTTACTTGGGAACGAAAAATGGCAGATATAGCTAACCTTCCTCAGTGAACTTTTGTGAAGTACTTTTAAAATATTTGCTTTTCTAACTGACTTCTCACCCCTCTCCTTGTCATTATGTTGGAAAAAGCCCCAGAAGCTAATACAGTACTTCTTTTATGTAGTTTGTAGTTTAATGTCGTCTACAAAGCTGCGAAGTAGTGACAAGTGTTTTAAGAAGATCGCTTCATCATGAGTTGTTTTATGAGGATTTTTTTACAGCAATCTAGTAGTATTTCTGATCCACATGGTCTTTAGTGAGACGAGTGACTTGCAGCACTGTGACATGTTTGATTTTTGTTGACTGTATCAGTGAAGTCTCTAGTGTCTCTGTTACTTTTTGAAAAACTTGATGTGAGGACCACGGTGGTGTTTTCCTGACAATGGAAATTGCCAGCACATTACTTATTATTTTAGCAGGAGTTGGTGTGGGTTTTTCATTTTATTTTTGTTCGACTTTAAATTAGGCTAGTGGATTCAAAAATTGAACTTTCCTGCATAAACCCTCCAGCTAATGAGGAGAAGGCAGCCTAATCAAAAACAAATGAAGCAAGTGTGCTCTGCAGCTACACTCCACAGTCTTTATCTCTGTGCCTGAATTATTGCTTGAGGTTTTTATGAAAGGAAACGGATATACTTTTTGTCTGCTTGCAATGTATTGTGTGGAGTTTTCTATCAGGATTTGGGAATATGGTGTGCAGTGATGTTAAACTGCTTTATTACTAATGCACTTTCAGTGAACCTGAATACCCTAGGGCTTTAGATTAATAAAATACTTGAAATATCTTAACAGCTTTACAATACTGATTAAACTAATCAAAGTCATTCTGATGACAAAAAGTCCTTATCAGGATACAAAACAAACAAACAAACAAAAAAACCTGGTGCTGCAGATACAGAGAACCACTTCCTCAAATTGTTTAAAAATGCTCAGAAAACTGAAGTTAATTGTTTTAATGTTACCTTGGATTTGTATTTGTCCACCTCTTCTGGCATAATTAAATTTCTGAATTATTTGTAGTTTCTTCCATGCTGAACTGTTGACAGGTGGTTCGAAACCACAAGTGTCACAACATGACTTAAAAAAAAATAAAAAATGAGGTGGTGATGTCAAATTATAGAATATCACGGGGTGGGAGGGACTCACAAGCCCTGACATTGAAGTGAGTAATTTTACTGACTTGTCCTTGCCCTTGGCTTGGGTTAATTTCTTCTCTCATGCATTTCTTCCTTAATTTCTCTGAGTTTCCACTTGTAAAAAGATGCAGATTGTCCAATAAGGAAAAAGTCTAACAGTGAATCCTGTAAAATGGTTTGGAGTGGTATTTTTTGAATACTGTAATGTATAGTCTCTGCTTGTATCATTCAAAAATGTTAGCTTTACTAAACTTCAAGAAATACAGAATGTAGGAGTAAGTAAAGCAAGAGAAGATTCCTAGTTAAAAACTTTGCAGGATGTGCTTATGCTGATGCTCATTGTTCACTCCAAGTGTTAGGAAAGCTGTTAATTGTGTTTTCTTATTTTGTCTTTCCCTTCTCCATTAACAATACAGAATTAGTGTGCCATAAAGTGTTAGTAGTATTAATTTTTTATTTATGTTTTTATTGTTAATTTATACAAACCAGGATATTTCAAGTCCTGCAGGGCTGAATACTAATAGATATAAATAGAGGTGTTTTTCACCTCTGGGAATAGATACCAAATAAATGAGTTTATTGGGCTTTACAAGGAGGAATAATGCTATGTGCGACATACGAGAAGAAATAAAATTTGCATTGTTGTAATATATTGGATGAAATTTACAAAACTTGAAGGATTTCAGTTAATGAGAGTCTATTGCTCTGAATAGGCTCAGGTAATTTAGCCTACTTATTTAAAGTCATGGGGCAGTGAGAAAAACTGAGAATGATGTACGAGATGATCTTTCAAATAGAATATCAACACAAAGGATACAAAATCGGTATATTTGGAGGAGAGCTAGGATGGAGACTGAGCTTACATTTAGCATTGTTTTGGGGAAGCTTGCACCCAGCATTTTTTTTTTTTTTCCTGAACTGCGCTGTTTTAAACAATCTTTACTTAATCTGCATCCCCAAGGAAGGGAAGGAGGATTGAAAAGAGAGGCAGAATTTGGAATAAAAAGAGTTTACTGGATGTTCCCTGATACTAGCCTAGCAAATGTACTTTGATTGCTCTTGTTGTGAAGTACCAGCAGTACTGCTTAATAGAAAGAAACGAATGGCAAACAGTATTTTGCAGTTGAAGTTGCTAAGCAGAAGCACTCATAAGTTCAGCAACTTCAGAGCAAAATTATTTTCTACTGGCTAACTTGGAAGCAATTTGTGACCAGCTCCTTTTCTGTTTTAAAATACCAAATGTTTCCAAATTGTTATAAAGTTTGGGGAGCAGAATTGCCTATGCATTCTCTGGACTCCTGGTTTGTTGCAGTACACCTGCACACAGTTACTGGGGGACTTGCTCTGCATTCAGTGTTTGCCTTCCTTCCTCTCTGCTGTTTCTGCATACTGGCCCCTGCCCCATTCCCTTTCTACCTTCCCTTCATGCATATTTTTCTGTAAGGTGTTGGCTGCATTCTTTACCTGAAAGTAAATTGGAGCTTGGAGTTCTGCTTATGCCAAAGATTGTATAAAATATGATCCTTGTACAGTCTATGCAGCTGCTTGTGTAATAGTTCTTTCTCAAAGATAGAGGAAAGAGGTCTGTGATTCTGAACAGTGCTGCTGCCCTTTGTGTGCCATGGTGATGATGATGCAGGCAAAGCCTGGTCAGATGGGGTCAGCTCTGCTCTTCTCAAGGCAGTTGACTCCTGTGTGAATGTAAATACCTCTCCCCCTTGCTTTTTAGTTGTCTTCTTAAGGATTCCAAGCAATGTACAGTCTTGCACTTTAAAACTTTTTTCTGATCAGGAGAAAAGATGTTTAATTAAAAAGCTGCTTTTCTGCAGTGGCTGGTTTTCTTGATCTCTGCAAACATCAAAGGGCTGTCTACATGCAGAGGGGTTTTGGCTTAAATTGTCTGCAGATTTTAGTTTGCTGTGTTCAGAGAAGCTTAAATAGAATTCAGAAAGTAATGTGGAAGGCTGAGAAATTAGATGAGCTTTTACTATGGAGGAAGTTAACCTGGGAAATCACTCAGACAAGCAAATTGAATTGGCCTTGCTTTCATATCCCATTGCTGCTCAACTTGCACTGCAGTGTGTGGTGCATCTCTGTTCAGTTTCCTCAACTGCTTTGATATTACGTTTGCAGATTGCTATCTTTCTTTCTACTTCTGCATTGCATGAATTCACATCACTGGCAAGAGCTTGCATTTTGCGGAATGCTGCAGCTAATCCAGTTGTGTCCTGTGCTTCACAGTTAGGTATATAAAAAGAAAGCAACCAACCACTAAACTTTGTTACTTATATTTTGAACCTTTTATCTCGCCTCCTGTTATCTCATCAATAATTGCCTGGAAACAGACTTGCTGCTGGGCTAATTGTCTCTAATTGTGGTAAAGCTGTTATCTTGCTAACCATAAATTGATCTTACACAAATACTAGTGAGATAATGCATACATTTTTCATTTTACATTGTCTTTAATCTGAACATCCTGCAGCACTTTTCATTAATGAACGTAAGTCATTATCTAGTGATGAACTAAAGACTAAGAAATTTTGGAATGCATGTATTTTTCTTTGTTTAATGTTTCTGCTTTGATCAGCTTCCCACATCTAAGCCATCACTCATCTAAATGTTGCCAGCAATGATTGCTATTCCCATATTACTAATCTGTGATTGATTTGAAATCAATCTGGGTAGTCTCAGTCTGATTTTTTTGCATTAGAGTTTCATCACTCGCACTAATTAGCAGAAAGATCAGTGTTATGGGCCATGAAGAACAAGCTGTTCTTTGTTATCTAGGGTTTGGCATCTGCTGGCAGGACTTGCAGGCTGTCCTGCTGCACGTAGGGGGAGCAGCTAACAGTGGCAGGAATTTGGAGTTCTGGTCTTATGCTGTGGAGCATTTCTCATGAATATTGCTGATAATGCAGATTAGCTCATTAAACCTTAATGTGGGAGGCTAGGTACAACTTGATGGCTGTGGAGAGTTTGCCATGAAATCATGGAGGATACTTTGAAGCCTTGTTGTCACTGCTACCTTTCCATTCTCTACAACACTTCATCATAACTGGGATGTGACTGTGTTACTGACAGCATTTTTAGGGATTGATCTTTATCAATAATGGCCAGTTGGAGGACATGAGGCGTTCCTTATTTCATCTTTACTGTCTCTGAATTGCTTACTGACTTCCAGCCTGAGCAACAGCGCCCCCGTCACTACGTGGAAAGCAGTGACTTCACCCCAGACGCTACCGTTGCAGGGGCGTTGTTTGAGAACCTTGTTGCCATGGATACGGGGCAAAGATGGCTGTGTGTACCGGCGCCCTCTCGGGCATCCCCTTCGTTAGGAAACCTTATCTTCTGATCTTGCTTCCCTTCACACATGAGGCCAGACGTAGGTTTCAAAGTACTGTTCTTGATGGTGGAGGGTGGTTGTTTTGGGACGTTCTTTCCTGCTGGCAGCAGTGAGGAGGCCTGTGGTGCCAGGCCGACGCCATCGGGCCGCAGTGGGGGCTGAGGAGGGGCGTCTGTGCCCAGCACAGCGGCGTGCTGTGTGGCGGGGACAGGGCGCTCGTCATCCAGGCTCACTGCCTGCCCTGGGCTCCTCTCGAGCCCTCTGGGCGCCTTAAGTACTTCATGACACATTGTATCACATGTTAAACTTCTTCTGCAATTGGTAGAAAGAGAGAAGCAAGCTTTTCTGTGATTACATACGTGAGAAAATTATTTTTTAAAGCGTGTACTATAAGGCTGTCTTCTACTGATAAAATATGTATTTTTAAATCATTCTCGGTGCGCTAGCGCTTGAGATGACATTAGGTTGTATTTATCATTGTCAGTTACCTTTGTCGTTTAAGGCTTCAGTCAACCTGTGTAGTTCAGTTGATTTTGCTTCCCTGTGTGCCTAGGAAGATGATTTCCATATTCTTTGACATGTCTGGATTCTGCATCATGTAATAGTCTCAGATGAGAACAGGAGATATTGTATTCCTGTCTCATTATTTTGCCTTTAACTCCTCAATTGCTGTTTAATCGGACTTGTATCATCAGAACATAAGAAGTTGATTGTTGCTGAGATCAAAGCAAACCACAGCAGTAGAGTGCCTAATTAGCAGATGAATTTGCAAGTTGCCTGTTTTGAAAGGTGGAGAAGTAGAGTTTAGACCTTCTCAGGATTTGCTATAAAAGCAGCTTGAGATTTGTTTAAACAGTCACTTTTCATTGTGGAAAAATAAAACAAGGAAAGAAAGGAGAATATGCATGGTAAATTTCTGAGGTTTAAGCTGCAGCCTCTTAAGAAATACCCCAGCATCTGTTGAATTAGATCGTTCAAGTCCCTGCAGCGGTGCAGCTGTAGAGGCACATGTGAAAGAACTTGCCTGGACTTAGTTAATTGATTGGGTTTAACAAGCTGTTTAAGTAAAACTGAGCATTGTGATGATGCAATCTTTACTGCTGCTGGTACCTGAGCTCCTTAGTGCCCAACTCTATTTGCATCATAATTCCACACCAAAACAGCATTACTCATACTTGTTTAAGTCTTCTCATTTCAGCTCTGTGCTCTATCCAGTGTCAGCTTCTTACCGTCACTAAGCAATTGCTGTGACCAATTGTGAAGGGAAGTTGTACTTACTTAACCAAGGCAGGTGCTTTAACGTGAGTTGGATGTACAGCTGAAGAATGCTTAAGAAGAGAGGAAGGCAGTTTTTGTGTGTAATCCTTGTTGAGTTTTCAAATTAAAAGCTTTATAAATATTTCCTAATGAAGATGGGAGGAGGCATTTCTTGTATTTAAGAGATCAGCTCTTGAATTTTGTGGCTCCTGAAAAAGAAAAAGGGGTAATATTAGACATATTTAGAGTATGGGGAAGGGCCACCTCACTTCATGCTTGCGGTGATTAGGGGTTTAAGCTTAAGCTAAACAAGAGTAGATTTGAATTAGATATTAGGAGGAAATTCTTTACTACAAAAGTTGTGAGGCACTGGAAAAGGACATTGATAAGCTGTGGATTCTAAAATCCCTGATCTAGTGGATGGTAATTGATTATGAATGATTTGTCAAAATAAAAATGTAATTTCATGGAATATCTGTTAGCAGAGGAACTTTTACTAACTAACATGTGAACAGGATTCTATTTTGTATCTTGAGTGTCTTTCTGCTGCTGAAATGGGTTGAAAGAAGTTGCTTACAAGTGTGAAACGTTTTCTCTTAGTCTGGAAACAGGTCTAAATCTTCATCCTACTGGTTTCTGCTGTCCAAACTGTGTCCATTTTTAAAGTTGCAGTTGTGTCTTAATTTTGCCTTTGATGGGCCACATTTATTTAATATATGGTCAGATATCACTTCTTCAGCTAATTTTAGAAAGTGAAACCAAGATTTTAAGAGGGATTCCGTGGTGTATCAAAAGTGTAAAATACATAATCACCTTTTAATAGGATTTCTTACAGAGTCTCCTTGTACAGTAACAAAAGAAATGATAATGGAGTCAGTTGAAATTCTAGGCTTAACTGAGTGATATTATGCTTAGTGGACAGATTGCTTAAAATAAAAAGTTCACCTCTTACATCAGGCTAGGAAATTGGCATTGCCTATTAACTTTAACCATGTGCAGCTGATAATATGCTTAACATGCAAATTTTCTGAAGTAGTAGGCAATAAATGAGGCATGAATAAAACAGTAACTCTTTTGCTTGCTGGTAGTCATCTGAAATTGTATTTAAATCAAGTTTTTTTGACACAACTACAGTAAAATAAGGCAAAATGGTGAAATTTTCAACTTACAGTTTTAAATCTATTCACCATTTTTACTTTTGCAGTTACTACTAATAGGAATTATATATTTTGATTCCCCATTCAATGGTGTGAGAGTAGATCCTAAAATTTATAGCTTCTGCATTATTTCTTACTGCTGGGCAGCCTACAGCAGTCAAATTTGAAATACTAAGGCAGAGTGCCATAAACATATGGTAGACTGCTGAGGTAGGAGGGCTCTTCCCTTCCCCTGAGAAGCTGTATGCAGGCTGTGTCCACGTGGTTTTGGCTGTTCTGTGAAGTGCTTCGGGCTGCTCAAAGCTGATGTGGCTGAGTCTGGCTTTGGTGTTTTTACCTGTATCAATGACACCTGGTGTGAACTCTTTCTATTTTGGGAAGGAGAAAAGGGAAAGGCATAGAAAGAGGCAGAAGTACCCAACTGTTTCTTTCAGCACATTTCAATCACCTAGAGCTGTCTGCAGTAGGATCCAGTTTTGTCTTCTGTGTGGTTCATTCCTCTTTCTCTTGTACTTTCTCTTGCACTTGCACTTTGTTTCCCAGGAGTGCTGTGAAGTGGAATCATGTGTGGTGAGCTTCTGTACTACAGAGATCAGTTCCTGAGATAGGATCAGTTGTTCTTTCTTAATCAAAAGTTGTGAGGGAGAAGAATCTACTCATCTGAGATGTTCCTAAATAATATGCATCTGTCATAAATATCTGCAATCAATTTCTTGAAGCAAGCAGAACAATTATTTCCTGGCTTTTGCCCCAGAGAGGTGACAGGATGGCTATAGGTTAGTTTGCAGAAACACATTACTGGTTTAAGTTGTCGGACACTACAGTCAGGCGTAGAGCTTTCTCTTTGGGCTAATTGTGTCCATTGCTGCTGTCAGCACATATCCAGATATCTGAACTTCATCAAGGTGCACACCTGTTTTTCGTTTGAAACTGTGGGATGGCTTAGAGGCTTTTAGTATTTTCATTGGAAATTATTTCCATTAAAAGCTGTCAAGATGCTTCTTTTGTGTTTATACTTCCATATTGATTAACTATCTTACCACTGGAATGTTAAATACTGCTCTGAGTATACTGCTTTGGTTAATGCAAAAATGCATTTGTTGTCTGAAGATTTTATTCATCATAAGCAATTGTTAAAATACCCAACTGCTGGAGACTTGGCGTAAGTAATTCTTAACGTGAAAATGGAAATGAATTTTTAACCGTTTTCAGTTATTCTATTAGGATATGGATTTCAGAGGAGGAAAGGAGAAAGGAGAATAATATTTTAGTTTTGTGTGTTTTAGTCCCTTTTGGCCTTAAAAAGGAAAGCCTACAACAAATGTACTCACTTCAGACAAATAGAAGATTCACAGTAATTTCCTTTCCATCTTCCACTGTCCATTATATAGGAAAGTAGATGTTTGACAGAGAAGTTTGAGGGGAAGGTGACACTTTGAACTGCAGTGATGTATTTCCTGGGTCTTATGGGGATTATGTAATATCATTAAATGCTGCCATTACGTAATCTGGAGTCACCTTTCATTGAAAAGCATTTTGATAAATGTGCTGGACTAACGAGCATTGCATTCAGACGTGGGAGGAGATGACACTGGAAACAAAACACTGTGACTTCAGGCTATCTTAATAGATACATTGGGCTTGGAAAGGATAGCAGAGAGGCCAGCGAAGCTATTGCAGAAGACATGGCAGGAAGTCAAAGGCCATTTTGGGATTGAATTGGATAGCAGTAGGTGAACCTATATTAGTAGATGACTCATCTGTACCAATAACTGATGAAAGTAATGATAAAATTACAACCTGTGTGGCAGTAGTCTGCTGTTACATGGAGATTATGCTGGCCTCTGGTGCTGTTTCTCAGCTGTGTATGTGTCAAAATGCTGAATTACGATGGAAGAGGTGAGCTGGACTTGAGGTCGCACACAAGTCACTTCTTTCACAAAGGAAAACTGCTTGGAGCTTTGCACTTGAAGGCAGAAATGAATGTAGTGTGAAAATCAATAATGCATTTTGGCTCAAGTTTTATGTGTAATACTGATACTACAGTCACTTAATGATGAGGAAAGTGTGGCTGTGTGTAAATTCAAGGGTTATTAACACAGCTGAAATGTAAAAGGAGAAAAAGGCATACAGTTGTTAATGAAACTATAGTGGGAAGAAGTGTAGGAGTAATATGAGGACAGGAGAAGGTGATATTGAATTTTTGAATAGTTCAAAAATTGAGGTGACATGAAGTTTCTTTTATGTGGAGGAATCCAGGGAGAGTTGCTGGTTAATTCACAGCAGGGGCTGTTTATTGTACAGTGGCCTGAATGAGGCAGAGTTCTTGACCCTTGAAAAGTGGACTGAGTTTTGAAAGAAATAGTTTTCCTTAAGAAATATTGATGTTCCATTTATTTTTGAAAATGAGAAAATTCATTGCGTTCATTTAAACCATTTCCAGTTTTTCTTATTTTAAGAAGGATAGCATTAAAAGTAGAGTTGTCATGTTCAGGATATTTTTTTTATTTGGATTTCCTGTTGGTAACTGCTGCTGTTCTTGACTCTCTCTGTAGAAAGTTTAAAGCTATTCTCAGATGAGCCATTACCTTTTTTTTTTTTTTTTTTTCTTGTTATCCACAGTCCATTCCAATTTTACTTATATAGGGGGTGCATTTACTACGTGCTGTTTCTGTGTTTAGAAGCATCTGTGGATGTACACTGTAAAGATGAACTAGAGTTCTAGACAGTCTGCTACGCTTGCCCTGATTTCAGTTCTTCTGGAAGTCTGTTGTGCCCTTGAGGCTCCTGACTGGGGATGAGGATGGGAGGAGCGATCATCACAGCATCACACGTGCTCATGTGATTCATTGGTGATTCTGATCAGTTTGAGTGTTTAATTAGCACCTCCATGGGCACTTCAGTGTTATTTAAAATATTTCTAGAGGTCACCCATTTGAATTCAGTAATGGAATACGAAGTGAATTCTTACACTGCAGACACTGGCTGTGATGTAGAGGTTAATCTCCTTTGCTTTCTTGTCAGCCCTCTTGTACAACATTTTGTTGCTGTAAACATTAGGCTTGGCTCTTCTCCATCTTCTCTGTTAAAATATCATATTTTTTTCTTTCATGTGTTTCAGAAAGATAAAAACTGGATAAAATACAGATGTTTTAAGGGACAAAGGATAAAGGCAGTGTTTTTTTGAGGTGTTCCTTGTCAGTGTAGCCTTGCACACAACAAAGTGCAGAATGCTTCACTTTGCTGAGTGGCTAACGCAAATGGGAGTTGTGCTAATAGCTCGCTGTTTTGGATCTGGCTCCCATTTAAAACAGGAAGTGCAAACATTAATAATGCTCTTATTTCTTATATACCCTTCTGCTTCCAGGCTTCTCTGACTTGTTAAACCCTTGCCCTTTAGGGATCCAAGCTGAAACAAAGCTGGAATACTTTGTGAACAAAATCCAAGTAATTGCCTTCAATTTTTGTTTGGGAGCCCAGTGGGATTCACCTGAAATGAAAATTAGTGCAGTCTGGGAAAGGTCTAGTGTCTGACAGTGGATTTCTTGAGTAGTTTAAAATTCACACTTTTAAAGTGCCGTGGTTAGACAAAGAGTACTGCTGTACCCAGTTCTAGAACAAACTTTGTCATTAAAGCAGATTTCTTGCGTGTGTTCTCCTTTGTTCTTCAGATCAGAGGAAAAGCCTGTAGCTTTTAAGTGCTGATTCCTGTGATGATGCAGTACACCAGGAGTATGCTACAGTGATCAATTTGCAAATTAATTTTCCCCTTTGCTTCTAACAGTTAATGTGAAGTTTGTAAGAAATTTGTGTAATGTATGTCTGCTTGACAAAATGGATATTGCCAAAGCATTTTACAGATGTTACCATCAATGGTAACATATCTTGTTTGTGGTTATGTTTGACTTTGATGAGATTTTTGAAGCATTCTTGCTGTTTCTTTCCAGTGTTTTTATCTGAGAGATATTTGTAATCTGGTACTTGACAATAGGAGTGTCTAGTTTTCGCTTGAGAACCTCATCCTAACATTGACATTGGGGAGAGGTGTCAAGAAGTAAGTAAAGAAGATGCATAGACCTCTTTCATTGTGGAAAGCATTAAAGAAATAAAACATACCTATTTAAATGCAAAATATGAATAACTTAGTTTTTTTCACTTTATTCCCACCTTTTTCAACCCTACCCCCTGCTGTGGGAGAAGCAATTAACCATATGAAGTAATGGATAGGAGTTATAGCTGTATGTATATGCCACTGGCACATTGCAGTTGTGTCATCAGTGGAATGCCAAAGACATGGATGTTGAATCAATGACTGCAGCTTTTTGTGGCAGCCCTTAAGTTGAGGATGAGTAAGGACATGTGAAAAAAAAAAAAACTGGAATCCTGGAGAATTGCATACTTGGGCATAACACTGCATCTTTATCTACATTTTTCTACTTGTGTTGGTCAAGCTGTTAGCAAGTTGGGTGAACGGTATGTCAGGTTCCACTTCACCAGTGTAAAAAGACTATCTCGTTTTGTTTCTTGGGGACTCTCTACTTCCAGAAAACTCTTTGCAGAGGACTCAACAACTTTGTGGATCTGCTGTTTAGAAGTAATGTTATAAAACTAAAGATCTTGATTTTCAGGCAAAACAGAGGCTTCTTACCAGAGCACAAATCCTATGACAAAGTTAGTTCTCTGTTCTCAGTTGTTTTTTGAGGGTGCAGTGACTAATGGACTAATGTGGCAATATTAGCATTTCAGGAAACAGGTGCTTAGTTAGTATATGTGATTTTTTGAATATGATTTTTAATCACATGTTCAGTCAAAATCTTACATCTTATTTTTGAACATAGACTTGATTGGGAAAAAAAGAGAAAGTCTTTTGAATTGTCTCTTTGCATCAACTTGATGGTTTCATGAGTCAGTTGCTTGAGTAGTGTAATTGTCCCACTTCTACATGGTTTTCAGAGATGACTGGATCCCGTGATCTCTAGAGGTCCCTTCCAATCCCTGCAATTCTGAGACTGGGGATTTAAACATTGACATGTTGGCTAAGATCGTCCTCTGTAGTCTGTTATTCTGTTTTGTGGCAGAGTGTGAAAATAAGCAAAAAGGAAAGGCATTATTACATGCTTGACCTCTTAATATTCTCCACTAAATATTCTCTCATTCGAATATTCTCTGCTGCTTCTTTGCTACTCAGAGGCTTCCAGAAATAGTTTCTTCCTACTTAATAACTCCAAGAGTTCTCTTTTCTGTGAGCTTCTGCAGTCTCTCCTTGAAAATGCAAAAGTTTTGATGTTACAGAATCACTCAGGTTGGAAAAAACGTTAATGATCATTGTGTCCAACTACAACCTAACCATACTACCCTAACCCTAACAACCCTCCACTAAGGCATGTCCCTGAGCACCACATCCAACTGGTTTTTGAACACATCCAGAGATGGTGACTCAACCACCTCCCTGGGGAGCCTATTCCAGTGCTTCACAACCCTTTCTGTAAAGAAGTGTTTCCTGATACCCAATCTAAACTTACCCTGATACAACTTGTGGTCATTTTCTCCCACCCTGTCACCTGTTACCAGTGAGAAGAGACCAGCCCCACTCTTGCTGTATGCAACTTTCAGATACTGGAAGAGAGCAGTAAGGTCTGCCTTCAGCTTCCTCTTCCCCAGACTGAACAGCCCCAGTTCCTTCAGTCTCTCCCTCAGTAGGGCATATTCTCCAAGCCCTTCATTAACCCTTCTTAAGATCTTAATCATTTGACAAAGAGTTTCATAGTTCAGTCATTTTTGCATGAAATAACATTATCATTTTTTGAACAGCTTCCCATTTCCTTCTGTTGCCTTACTCTGGAAGAGGCAGCAGTGATTGTTGACATTCCCCTTCTTTCCCGATAATGATGCCATCTTCTGAAAATATGTGATTCACGCAACAAAATGCCTGTAATAATTCAGCCTTTTAAAGTATTGAGAGTAGTCTTCAAAGACAAGGGGATCCATCTGTGTAGAATTTTTGATGGAACCTAATCAGTTACCGCAGTTGATCAGAAGAGATGAAACTTCACCTGTTCTCATGTTAGCCTTAGAGGATCGTGGCTTATCATAGCTCTTCAAAACGAAAGTATGAAATGAGTTGAATCAAGCTTTGGATTAATAGCAATAATTAAAAAGGACAACCTTTAGAAATATATGTATTATTATTTTCTTTTAATTGTGGCTAGCATTCAGAATTCAGATCTGTTTGGTTCAGTCCCCCCATTCTGAGTGTTTGCATCTGTTGTTTCATTGATCACGTTTCAAAGTTGGAAAAAATTGATTATGAAAATGTTGGGGAAAAAAAAGTATTTGCATAAGAAAAGTTTAGCATGTGGAAGAGCATCATTGAGGGGTGGCAGGTGAGTACTGAATCTGCTTTGATGAAATTGCCTGTGGTCATGACTAGTGATAGAACAAATGTTTGAAAATGGTGAATGCCTGTGGAAATACAGCTAAGAACTTTATCTTATAGTAGACTGCCTATTACATTGCCTCATTTGCAACACCTAATGTTTTAACGCACTCTCTCTTAACTTGACAGGCAAGTATTTGCTTCCCAATGGAAATGGACATCAGCTATGGCAACCTGCAGAAACCACCAATCTTGTTCGCATGCGCTGCCAAGCACTTGGGCAGTCAGCACCTTCACTTACTGTTAGTTCGGTGAGTAATTTTTTTTTAAAGCTATGAGCTTACAAACAAAAAAATATTTCTTGCATCTCTGTAATGTCAGAATCTGCGAGGGGATGGCGATCCAACCAGAGTTTATGTCCAGGTTAACTTCTTTTCCTTAAACTGAATCTTTCCATTAACTAATGCATTCCTGCGTATAGCACTGCTTAGTATGTTGAGTGTGGCTAAACAATGTTTATAACAGCAGAAACTGAACTGCTTTGCTGGATTTAGCATAAAATCTAGTTGCATTTAATGCAACTGTATTATATAGCTATTTGCATTTAAATGGTTTCTTCCCTTAAAAATAGAAAGAAGGCATGCTTTTTTAGATGACAATAGATGGTAACTGTCCCTTCTCCTGGGCATTCTTTTCCATCAGTTTATTTGTTTCTGCTTTCTGCAGGACTATGTCCTCAGGAGAAAGTGATAATATGAAGCATGAACTTAATTAAGCCTTTTGGATAAAATAATAAGGGGAGAGAAAGGGGAAGATATACCTCCTACATTTGAACTTCAGACTTTTTGTGTTCAAGTGTCAATTATCCTCTTCGTGCTTCTGCTTAAGATCTTAAAAAGTGTTAAAATTCAGTGCAACACACCATACTTAACCCATGTTTTTCTTTGAACTCTAGTTTACTCTAGTACTAGAGTATTTTGTGTTGTATACTAGAACGTATTTTGTGTTGTATAAGAAAGCAAAAGTATGTTATTAATAATTGCTCTCATCTGCCCTTTGGCTGATTATGAAAACTTTGCTTTTTCATATCTACTTGAGAGGAGAATTTTTTTTTTTTTTTCCCATAAGGAAAACTTGTGGGTCAAAGATGACTATGAGCAGACGATGCTACACAGGTACCATTGTGCTGATTTTTAGGATTATACTGATATGTACATGGCTGGTTTATCCACAAAGCTACCTGAAATAATGTTTCAAGAACAACAAAGCAGCACTTACGGATATAATTATGATTCGTACTTGATGCTGCTGCTTATTATCTCTGGCTCTTTGGAATGGATGTGATGTATTGTATTGTGAAAGCTAGAAAAAGAATAAAACCAGCCTTCACAAATAGCTGTCCTTACCTAATAAGCGGTGAGGTCATGCTAAGCCTGAGTACACAAGTGTTTGCTGCTTTTCAGCATGCTTTTTACCTCTTCTCTTTTTCTAAAAGAGGCAGACAGAAAAACAACACCCAAGTTATTGCTGACTTACACAAAACGATGTTAAGTCTGAATTTGCAAGCATCTGTACTTTAGTGTATTTGATTTTTGTTGTCACTTTATGAGTGTGAATTTTTAGGAATGGTCTTATGGAACTTGGAGGGTAGTTACTATATAAAGGACTTTTTTATATGGAGTGTTACCAAAAGGAAACAAAATAAGAAATGTTCAGTATCTGTGGAAGGCAGTTTTTACTTCTGAAAGGGCCTTGCCTCCTACTTTCTTTTAGATAGTATAATACTGAAAATGTGTGTCTCTGTTAAATATGCCATTAACTTCAGCTAAATTGACATAATGTTGACAGTTATTATGAGAACTGTTTCAAAACTAATTATGCTAATTAGAATGTAACTACCAGTAATTGCATGTATTCAAACAGCACACCAACACCCTTTTGTGTGGCTTATTCCCCAGATGCAAAGCAGACATTTGTTCCTTGAGAAGCTGCAAAATTATAGCTTAGGTAATAAATGATTGAAAACAAATAAAATACATCCTTTAGAAACACTAATTGGTTAGACAGTATCAATTGTGCTTGAGCAAATGACATAATTTAAAAAAGAATCTTTATTTCATTGAAGAATTGTAGTGAATTCTTCAAATCATTAATTGCATGGGTATTTAGTATTTAGTTTTATCTATTGAATTTGAAGAGTAGCTGATTTTGTTTTAAAATAAAATTATTAGAGAGCAACAAAAACCTGTGTCTGAAATTTAGGTTACTTTAAATTTTAGCTCTTTCTGCCCAGGAATTCAGGTCTTCAGTGCTTGGTTATGTATGTGAGCAGCTATTTAATATTCTAAAAGTTAATAATCAAATCCAAGGACTGCACTTGTAAGAAACTCAAACAAGATATAATAGAAATCTCTTAACTAGCTAATCTTAAGTCTATCTCTTATCTGAAATCTCCCCAGCATAGTTAAGTAAGTACTTTTTAGAAGTACGAAGTCTGAATTGAGGAAGTTGTTTGAATGCTATGCTGTTGTATAGATCTGAATACCATGTTCTTGTTTGGCTTAAAAAACAACTTGACATCAGAGTCTAATCACAGAATCTTTTTAGAATGGAAAGTATTTATTCCTATGAAATGCTAAAACTGCCAAGTTATTATAGCCAGATTTCTCTACATCAGTTGCCTCTAGCATTTAAGACTAGAGAGTTGTTCCCCCCTGTGTATTTCATTTCAGCTATAACTTGCCCATGAATATGTATATTTCTTTATCAGTATTTGCCTTCTAACAAATTCTTAATTGCAGTTCTAATTCAGTAGTTAGTCCTAATTTGGCAAAGGAGGAGACTCAACATCCATCTTTGTAAACACTTCTATATATTGAGTATTTGTACATGGAGAAAGGCTGGAGCAGATGTGATCCAGAGCCATAAGACTGCTGACAAATGAATGCATGAATTTGTCGATAGGGTGTCCTGTTCCACACAGATGTCTCTTATTTGTCTACATTGTTTAGTATTTGAAATATTCACTGCTCATTTCAGTGAAAAACGTATTTGTAGAGTCAACTGCTTGACAGAACTCTAAAATGTTTGATTCCTTTCCTAGATTCTCTCACTAGAATGGGCACAATTCATTCTGATGCTATTCTTGCTCATACTCAAAAACAGAGATGGTGACCACCAGTGTTAAACTACCTCCTATAAACTGTTCTAGATTTCTTGGAACTAAGAAGACCTCTAAAGCTGCACAGTACCATTGTGTAGGACTAGTAAATAAATGATAACCTCTTGTACAAGCCTGACCTAGTTTAAAATGTCTTCTAACCAATAGAAAATGTAACTTACAAGCATGCCCTCTTTGTGTGGAAATGGGTCTTCTCCCATTAGCTTCTAAGCTTCCAGTTAATAGAATGTATTTGAGCTTAGGCTGGAGCTGAAATATGTTACTCCAAGTAGTTTGGACACTTTATTAGAGATGAAGGTAGATTTAGTCCTTTTCTGTACTATATTAGAATGTTGAAATCCAGTAGAGATGAAATGTGTATAGGAACAAGCAGTGCATCCCTATTTTGCACGTGAATGCCATGCTACTATTCTGTAGGCATAATGACCGTTCTCCCTCATGGGAGGCTTTCCCCACACTGTGCGAAGGCTCACTGGGACTACTTTTTACTGCCAGATAATGAAAAACCTGGGTCTTTTAAAATGATCTTCCATAGCATACAGTGTCAGCTGAGCATGCTTTATGCTTTTGGATTTTTGTTTGATATGTGGGACCCCCACAGTGGAAATCATTAAGCTAAAACATAGTGCCTTGCCCCTAGAAGTAGTTCTTGTTACTGTGCCTTAGCTTAATGCTCTCAATAAAGGCTTATTCTTGTTTGTTCTGACAGTTGAGTTATAATTATCTCTTAGAAAAGAAAAAAAAAAATCCAACCACCCTCCCTCTCCCCCCCCAAAAAAACAGAAAACAAAAAACAAAAAAAAAAAAACAAGCAGGAAAAAAAACAAACAGTGGAAAGTATAGCAAAGTCACATCATTAACTTGTATGCTGGTAAGACTATCCGCTTGAGAAATGAGAGTATGGATGGTTTGCCAATAAACTATATAGCCAGAAGAAATTGATGTGTAATCAATTACACTATTTGATATTTGGATGCCTTTTTGGAAATAAAGTGTTTTTCAGCTTGTTTTTAGAGGATAACTGGGAATATAATGATGGTACTTTTTGTAGCCCTTAAGGGTTTTACTGGAGTGGAGGAGATAGTAAACAGGATAAAAAGAATATGGGGAGTGGAGACTGGAAAAGTAACTGGAACTGGGATGGATGTAAATAAATTCAGTTACAGTGCTGTCTCCCAGTCCCCATCACCAAAACCAGCAGAAAACTGTCTATTGTAGCTGCTTGTCCAGTAACTTATGATAGTTAAAACACTGATTCATGAATACATTCTCTTTTGCTTGAAAAGTATGTGCTGGTATACAGATCTGCTGTTGATGTTCTGATTTCTGTTCTCCAAGCGCTTGATAAAATTTAAAACTAATTACAGCTCTGGATTTAAAATGAATGACAGAGTGGGTGCTGGGAAATAAGAACTTAGGAAAATCTTGGTGTGTTGGGTAGTGGTTACACTTCCATTGGTACTCAGGATCTCAAAGTTAACAGAAAGATATTGATAACCTTAGATGTGGGTGCTCCCTGTGATGACTGTGGGAGCAGCAGTAGATTAGCTAGAGTTCTCATGTGAACTCACAACCTCTCTTCTACTGTTCTTAGTAGTCATAGGAATTTGGTACCTCAGTTTTAATTGAGGCATATATTGTCAAGAAACTTAAACCAGAGAATTGTAGAATTTTCTTCTTGATGCTACTCGAGAGTAATTATTACTGAAGGAAACTGGGTTTCTGCTGTGGCATTTGCAGTTAACAGAAATGGAAATACTGAAACTCTTTCTGAGCTTTCTCTTGAAGTTTGACCTGAAATGGTGAACTTCGCTTGCAAGTTGATGAGGTGTATATCATTGTGCTCAATTTTATTTGTGGAGCAGTATCCTCAGATTGAGGGATAATTAAGTGTGGCAAGCTTTTTAACTGACTGAGTAACATTTGTGTTTTCTTCTCAGTCAGTCAACATGTTTTTATGCCTGTGGTACTTGCAGAGTGATTGTAAGGTAGCAGCGGATGTAAGCAGACAGTGTGGGAACAGTAACTCATCTTCAGGCTGAAGTTCTCCTGTGGTTCTGATGATGGCAATAACTCTCAAAACAAAGAAGCTCATACAGAGGCACAGCTGACTTGCAGACACTGGGGTAGGAGGGAAGATACAGTTCATCCACTCTGGTAGGAATGGAAGTTCCTCCTCTGATTTTGCTTACAAACAGAGGTGTATAGGATTTTTCTGCAGGCATTTTTCAGCTTGAGAATATACTGCAGAGCCTTCTGCTGTGTTTAGTATGACTCCAACTTCTCATGTCCTAGTCTCTAGGCTTAACAAGGAGATACAGCTTTACTAAGTTGTAAGTGGGCTGATTGCTGCAGGTTGGGCTTTGTGTATCCGACTGGATATTTGTATTTCTGGTTTTAGTTGGACTTCTTAAAATGTTATGAAGTCAGACATCTTGCTGTAAATTGACTTTTTCTCTTGAAAGTGGATAGGAATGTGGACTTTGCTGTGGGAAAGATGAGCAGCTACTGGTTTACTGGACCTGCTGATGTTTGTGTAAGACCTCAAACAGTCTGACGCAGTAGCCACTTAAATTGTTCTACGGCCACTGTGTTTGTTCCACTCTTTGTACAGTCACAGTGGGCTATGATTTTAGAGACAACTGTTTTCATCTCAGTAATGCTAGGAAATGTTCTGCTTGTTGGTTTTTTTTTCTTGTTTGTTTGTTTTTTCCCCTCTGAGCACAGTATGTCCTGGTACACCATGGTAATTTGTGTGCCTGTATTCAGATGCACCATGTTTTTTTTTAGTGTAGCAGTACTAAGAGCATTGCATCCATTAAGATTTTTCTTCTGTTGTATTGCGGAAATGAAGGAACCTAGAAAAGCACAAAATTGACTTAGTGTCATTTGAGTAAACAATGTAATAAGCAACAGGGGATTGGTTAACTGCTGCTCTCATGAATGCATTTAACCTCTTGATCACTGCTGAATGTCTGCAATTATGTGGTGCAGTGGAAAATAGGATGTGGTCGGTTGAGTTCAGAAATGATGATTGGCTTTGTAGCGAATAGAAAAACTTCACAACAACATATAGCTAAGAGTGCAAGTAAGGACTGGTCATGGTTTCCTCATTTTGTGTTAGGTTATCTTTTAAAAAAATGGGTGAGAGTTGGTAGTAAGAAACAAAGTTGAATTAGAAGATTCTTTGCTGTAAATAAGGGAGGAAAGAGAGACAGCTGAAGTTAACAGATAGCTAATTTACAACTGGAGCAGAGATGAATTTGAGTGCATTTGTAATTATTTGGCCAGGAAAGCAGATGCAGGCAAACATCCGTAGCGTGATGATTCTTTCCTATAATCCAACAACTGTGAATACATGTGTTTTGGTACGCTGTTTATACACACTCTCCTGTACATGATACAAATTAAAACTAGTAATTTAGTAGATCTAGTGATAAGGTAAAACTACAGAGCATTCCTTTTGGCTAAAAACTTCCTTGGCTTGCCTGCTTTGTAATGGATCCTAGGCCGGTGGGAGTCAGACTTCTGCAAAGTGCTTACCTTTTGAATTAAGTTGAATGTTAAAACATTTAACTACTATTCTCTAATGAAGGAGATTGCTTTTGTGAAGAAGAATGACCATGCAGTGAGTGGGAAGTGTTGAATTTTAGAGGGTAAGGAAAGGCAGAATTCATTAAGAAGAATTAAACATCTGTAAGTGAAAGCACATTACTACCATTATGTCTTTGATGAAATGTTGAATTATTGGAAGAATTAAGAAGCAAAATGGGGTGTTTAAGAAAAAGAAAAAGAAATAAAAAGGCTAGGTGCATAATTGTTCAGAGTGATTTAAAAATGAATAATAATTTAAATCCTTCCCAAGGCTAATAGTTGTGTTTGAAATGCAGGTCTATTCTTACTGTCTTCACGTACAAACTTCCAAATATCTAGGAGGGATTATTCAGAGAGTAATTGCTATTGTTATTGTCTTGCCACGTGAATTTCTTTTAAGTCTTTGCTTCTTTTATAGGGTTCTGAATCTAAAATGGTCTGCTGAACTGACTGTTAGAAAATGCCAGTATTGTGAAATCAACTCAGAGGCTTCTTTTTTATATTTTGTCCTTGAAGATTGAAATATAGTTAGATAGGCAGACCTGCAGACTCTGTGGCCTAAAATGATACAAATGCTATGTGTTTGCTGTTTGACGTTTGATGGGGGAATACAGAGACAAGTAGTTTTTTAATTTTTTTGAAGGAGAAGCACTTTTGTATGCATGTAATTCTTTAGTTCCTGTTGAAAAGAGGTCCATGAGAGGAATAAGACTGTATTCAAATGTGTCTGTGGTTTCACAAATAAATTATGGTTTGGAAAATCAGCAGGCTCAGTGATTTGCTAGAACTCTTAGATTGGCTGTTTTGGTGACTCATTGCACTTTGCCATACTAAGGAATACAGTATTTGATGCAAGAAGTGAAGTCATTAAAGCTGAAACATCAGTTGTAACCTGTGTTTTCCTGTGTTCTGTTATTGAAAGGAAGGTTGATTACTCACAACAGTTGTTACTTTAGAAACAAGTTTGCTTCTGTTATGATTATTTTTCTTCTGTGATATTTATGACTGCCATGTTTTTCTAAACCTGCTGGATGTCTGTAGCAGGAGTGGATTGATGCAGATAGGATTTCGTCCAGCAGGTGGCACGAAAACCCAGTGTGTACCTGTGTATTGCGTATCCTTTTAGTATGGCTGCTGTTAGGTGTGTAGTTAAGACTGTTACTAAGAACGAACCTTAAAATACAATCAGGGAAGCAATATTATTTTTTAAGAAACTACTAAAACCAGCTTCTACTTTGTGTTCTACTTTGTGTAACAGCTTTCTGTACCCCTGCACTGACCTGTGGCTTTCAACTTTAAATTCATCAGTCTAGGAGTCCTGAAGGTATCCCTGTTCATATGTGTTTTCTGAGTAATGCACAGTGGCTCAGGAGGACAGTAACATCTCTCTTAGTGCACTGCTAGACTGAGTAGCTGGAGTGCTCTCATGGGTGCACAGCAAGCCAGCCTGGCATGACTGAATTGTTTCTGTGCCACGTAACAGACGTGGTCTGTGGTGGTGAAGGGGAAGGCAAACTGAATGGCACTGCTGATCCATGCAGTTGTACTGGCTGAAAACCTTTACTTCTGAAATCCAAAAGTTGTGTACTAGAAGTGGGTGTAGTAAAATACAAACTGATTGTGATTTTGTTGTCAGGCAGCAGTAACTTCTCAAAGCTTCAGCTGGAGACTCGTAGGAAGTGGTACCTTAAAAAAATCTGAGGGGTGCAGTGTCTGTCTTCATTCCTGAGGGATACTGGGTATCTTGTCAATCTCTGAAAAGGTTCCTTTCATGTGAAGCATCTGTTCCATCGTTTTCAAGTTCATTGGAGGGACTCATGGCAGATGTATGAAGATGTAAATGGCATGAGAGACTGTGAGGAAAGGAGAGCTGGAGATGAATCATTTCTACATTTACTGTGGTGCTGCAGTTGCAGAGAATTTTGTTGCTTAAAATAGAAAATACAAACTCTCTCCAGTAGATCTAGTTCTAAAATGATTCCTTAGCTTTTAATGAGTTTATTATTAACAGTCTGCATACTGAAAAGGGTGTCCTTGTGAATTACACAGTAGATTATTGGAATGCCTCTCAGCTTTCTAGTTGACATATTTGATGCTGGAGAAAAATTCTGATTTAGTAGTAAAAGGTCACATTGTGTTTAATGACTTCTAGAGGAGTAAATCTTGTGATCTAAGATGAATGTGGGAAAATTGAACTAATTTAGGTAGCTAAAACTTCTTGAATATATTGAATACATTACTACGTACTATGTATTTTCTGTGCTAAAATTGAGTATGTAATGATGAGAGGTGAGTAGCATATGGTTAATGTTAAGAGATGCTTAGTCTTTGTTCTTATGGAAACTGTCACTGTCTGACATGAAGAATACCAGAATTAGAGCAGCATAGAGCAAACGTGAGACTTGTTTGGATTTGCACTTCATTCTGGTATGATATGCACAGATTTGTAGCAGTAAAGCTATGTGAATGAAATACTGTAACTATGACACTTTAATATTGAAATACATATTGTTTAGAATGTATAGAATTCTGTATGAATTATTATACTTTGCTAGTAGTAAATTACATCATCATGAGTATTAGTTGATTCTTTTAGAATTAATTAGCTTGTCTGGAATGCAGTGCATTTCAATAATATTCTGATAATTCATTAATCAATAATTAATATCTTAATTTTGAACAAGGGCACCTTAAGTTCCTAACTGTAAAATGGGAGAATTGCTTTCTCTGTTCTCTTCAAGTTCACGTGATACAGTTTCACAGCTTTTACGGTAAATGAGATCTTAGAAAATAAATCATGAAAACCAAGTGTTGGATTTTTATTACCATGCTGAGATCATCTGGGATAAAGCTGGCCTGTGTTTTCTTGCGGATTGAATATCTTAGTTGAAATACTCCTTCCTGTTAACAGCAAAATGAGCAAGGCTTCCTATGGCTGTGCAAGGGGAAGTCCTTGCAGTGCTTAGTGCTGAGCTGCATGGTGGTCAGCGGGTCTTTTCCCTGCCTTGAAATGGTTGAGCTCCTTCAAGTGCATTGTGATTGCCCTTATCTCAGTGACAGCTTAAGTGTGATCAGTCTTGCCTGCCAGTTTTGATGGGGCATCTCACTTCCAGTGCAGTCATCGATTTCAGTAACACTTCAGAGAGCAACTTTTGGAAGCTGAAGGAACAAGAGTCAGACAGATAGATAGTGTGTTGTCATAGGCTTTTTTCCTCAGGAAACAATAAAACATTACTGGAAGTCTGCAGCATTACACTGAAGAAAACTCTTTGGGAATGTGACAGGAGGTAGTGATGCTGTAAGTTTCTGATTGCTGTAAGATGGCTGGGTGCTGTTCTTTTTCAAGTTCTTAAAAGGTTATCTTTTTGATTCACCTGCACAGCAGTTTTCACTCCACTGCAAATGCACATCTTCCAGCTCCCGGTATCATACCTAGCTTTGGCTTTCATGCTTCCTGTTTGCTAGATTGAATGTTAAGCCTAAGCTCTTTGGCAGCATTCTAATTTAAATGCTACCTTTTAGTAAGATGACTAATGTATATTTTTTTAATAAATGATGAGGAAAACCAAAACCTCTCATATTTCAGAGGACAAAAACCTCAGAACATTTCTTCTCTGAGTTTTGAGTGAGTGTATGCTGCTTCCTTGGAGAGCATTGTGGTGTTCTTTTTTCAGTATAATTTTTTTGAATTTTTGGGTGATGTAGACAGATGTAGTTTTTCTGTACACGGTGTCCATTTCATCTCTGAAATACACTGTAAAACATAGTAGGTGAATTCCTGTAGGAACCGAAAGCTATTTTTAGAATACTACAAAACAGAAATGTGATCTCTGTACTATGGTGTTTTTTTGTTTGTTTGTTTGTTTTTTACTGATATGCAAAGTAGGAGAATTATTATGGTGTGGGATTTAAGATGATTCCACTTCTATTATGACCATTCAGAAAGATAACCTTGGGGTTCTTTGTAGAAGTGTAATGTCATCTTCCACTGACAGTTTGTGCTTTAATCTATCTTTAAAAGTAACTTCAATATGCTTCAAAATATAGCTTTTGTGTGTCTGAAAACTTTTGAGACCTACAGTGTGTCTTCAGAAGAAATAATCAAAGTAGGATCCACCTCAGGGAGACAGTCAGGGACGTTGCTGGAATTTGATTCACACTTCATTGGTAGTGGATAGGAAGCTGTGCTGCCACAGGTTCTGGAAGGCTTTGGAGAGTCAGCTCTGAAAGATTCCTGTAAAGCTTCATGCTCTCCTGAGTTCACAGGTATCAGTGGTTATTTGCTGTGAGAAAGATGAGCAGCTACTGGTTTACTGAAGCTTGAATATCAGTAATCTCTTATATCTTTAAGTGAACCTTTGTTTGTGATTAGACCAGGACGCTATTTTCAGTGTTCCATTGTTGTTATGCACTGTAAAAACTGTATTCAGAATCTGCTGCAAAACTGCTATGACTGTTTCACTCTGAGATCAGACTGAAAGCCTTTGGCTTAAGGAACAAGCTCACTGAACTCAAAAGCTGTAGGTAGAGTTTAGCTTGATGCAGCCTTGGGATTCCAGTTTTAAAATAGTCTTTTTTGCTATATGCCAATACTGTTTGTACAATCAATCACTGTTTCAGTTTCCATTTTGTTTAATTATGTTGGTAGCTTTATAGAATTTTTCTTTGCAACTTTTTTATTTTTACCTTTTTAACTAATACATTGTTCATACTAGACTTGTTGCACTGTGAGGTGTGGAAATATATGTATGTATGTATGTATGTAAAATAAATGTTTAAAAAGCACTTAATGAGTGACAGAAATCTTAGCTGTGCCTGCTAGGACAGTAATTCTTAGTGCCCAGTAAAGCTGCCTGGCTGATGTGCAAAAATAAACCAACAGAAAGGTGCGTGTTTACCTGTTTTGGTGATGTGGAAAAATAGTTGCTGCCTGTGGGATACCAGTTGTAAGGAATCCTTATTTCCTTCCTCTAATTTGGTTTCCTTTTTCAAGGCGCTGGATTTGTGGATTTATTTCTGGAGGAGGCAAGGATCTTTAAGGGGGAGCTGGAGATTGATAGTAAACCACATTTTTCTCCTACCTCTTTTCAGTGCCGTATCTCAATAATAAACATGTATCTATATTTTAAAAATTGTTTCCTACATCATCTTTTTGTATTAGCTGTCTATTAGCCTTATCCAGTCATGCATTGCTGCAATATTTTTAGCAGAAGACGTATAAAAATTAGAAGCTGGTTCTTAAAGCCTGACCTTTCATGATTAGAATGATAAAATAACATTTGTGTATTGATTTGCAATGGTGTGAGGAAGACTATTCATGGAAAACATGGATGAAGATCTTCAGCTCTGCTACGTATATTAGGTCTGATGTCATGAATGGGTTTTACTGTACGTACACGTATTGCAAATACATGTGGCTGACAAGTTGACTCTAGCTGCTTCTGTTTACCCTTGCACATGCAGAAGCAGTGCTGGTAGGCGCTGGTTTCAAAAGCATAACTACAACTTCCAGTAGAACACACTCCGGAGTGGCTTATTTCTCTTTTCTCAATGTCCTTAGAGAAAGGTTGCATAGGAATTAGTGTTAAATGCTTGCAGTTGTTTCCATTCCTGTACTTGTAAAAACAAGTATCTGCAGTGATAGCGTGTGCACTTACCTGAACTTCTGAAAATATGGCACAATATTTTAATTTTGCTACTAACAATTATGTGAATAGCTTACCAATAAATTAGAACACAATCAGAAGCTTTAACCAGTGCCAGGGAAACACATTCTTGTGGGTTGCAAGTTTTCAAAAGTCAAAGCAATTACTGGATTGGTTGTTACCTGTTCCGATCTTTAGATTTTTCACAGTTGTGAGGAAAATAATTATTTAAAAAATTCAGTGGTGGTAATTTGATGTCATAGAGTACATAAGGTATAAAAAAACTAGCCCTAGAGACCAATTCAGAGAGCAGAGCACAAGTGAGTTGTTCCATGTAATAAACACACTTTATCAGATGCTGCCCCCATGTAGTATGAAAGTGGCAGCCCCACACTGAATATGCATATTCATTAAATTGAATCTCCACTGTGAAACTTGAATTAATACACCTATTTTCACATGCCCCATTTTTATTTTTAAACTAAATCATTTCATGGTAATATCCGTTTTTTCTCAGAAAATAATATTGACTGACAGGCCTAAGTGAAATAACGTGATGAATTCAAAAAACAACAACTGAATGAGGCAATAAGCCAGTTCTCTGCCAATTGTACTGAAAATTGTTACATTTCTTTTCAGCTTTAAATAAATGTAAACCTATTGGTTTGTACCTAAGCTAACTGAAATATTCTTTGTAATTATCAGGAAAATTCTGCATTCATGGGGAAGAAACCTTTCTGAAAGTATTGTCTTAAGGTAATTTTGCCTCCTTGGACAGGGAAGAAGAGTTTCCTTCTTCAAATACTGTATACGTGTACAGTTTTGTCATGCACATACCACAAAAGTGTGCCTTTCTGCAACAACTGACATGAAGGACTCTGTAAATAGTATTGTTAAAATGTTTAAGAACATGTTTCATGATTTTCCTTCTGAACCACAACTTTTTAATACCTGACACTTACTATCACATTTTCATCTTCCATTCATTTTACTGAAATAATTAGCTGGAAAGTGATAAGAGATTCCAGACAGAAATAGCAAACCTAATGCTATGACAAACATGTAGGTACACTTTTGGTAGTATATGAGAAGGTTCAGAAGATAGTATGTGAGAATATTCAGTTACCACTCATTTTATGAGATGCAGCGTAAGCTTAGGAATATGTCACTTCTGGAATTGACAGCAAATACACTTTCAACAAAAGGCAGTTTTCATACATTTGCATTAGGATTAGTTTCATCTTCCACTGGTAGGCAGTCTTCTCTCTGTTTTGTTCTCCTTCCTCCGTTTTGCCTAGGTCGATTCAAAAATGATCCCTAACTTCTTGCAGAACAAAGTCGTTCTTGTACTCTGTAGCTGGAATGCTTCGTGGAGAAGAGTTCTTAATTTTGCCTGATTATAATTCTTTCTGTAAGTTATCTGTGTTCATAACTGGATAATTTACAGTGCATAAGGTTTCTATTTGGTTTGTGGACCATTTGTATGTATGGCTATCAGTGATATGTTACTTTGTGCTGTGATTTTTGTCGTGCTGTTGTTGTTTGAGTAATAAATCTGTAGAATTTTTCATGCCTTACAGACCTCTCAGCTAGATGGGAGAGTGCTTTTCATTCATATATTTATATTATGTATATTTAGATTTGTTAAACTCGCTGATGAAAAAAACATTTAAAACTTCAGTATTCTTCACCTTTAAAGGAACTGGTAAGTCATGTGCTGGGAGGTTTTTTCTATTCCAGTGATTGAAATAAAGCTTATATAAACACATATGCAGGACTGCATGCATAAATGCAAACAGCTTTGCCCCTGAACCTGGTTGTGAACCACAAGGGACAGACAGTACCCTTTTGCCTCTCACTCTTGAAATATGGCAGTCTGGTCATTGCCTCAGATTCATTTGTCCTATCCTCACTGGGAACACCCCAGTATTTGAATTGTGATTCATTTGCCTGCATCATCTTTGGAAACAGAAGTACTGAAACGTTAAGAGCATGTGCATCCTGAATGATGTGGAGAAAATTCTAAAGTATTAATAATGTAGAAAGAGATTATGGCTTATTTTTAAGTGGAAATGGGGCAAGGAGGAGCTGAGAGGAGATCCCCTATCTCCTTAGTGTAAATTCAGTTTTCCTTGCTTCACGAGAGGATCTGAGGGATCCCAGGCATCCTTCAGTTTGGTTCTCCAGACCTGAAAGTTTTCCACTAGCTGCAGCATGCTGTTTAAAGACAGGTTGTGTTTCAGAATGAAATGAATTTAGGAGAGTCAAATATCCTTTGTTACCCCATGGTCAGAATTCTCCCTCCTGGCCCCAGTCAGTGCTTTTCATTGCCTGGTCTCCCTCTTGTGGAATCAGTCTGAGTGACTTCTTTCTCCATGAGCTCAAGTGCAGCTCTGATCCTGGAGCTGACATTGGCGGTGATAAGTTTTGAGCCAGTGACCTGATGGTGTGAGTGTGTTTTGGGTTGGAGGCAGGGAGGGGGAAATGCCCCCAGGCAGTGTCACTGTAACTGATAAAAAATGACTCTTTTTCCTCTGATCTCAGAGAAATGCACCCTAATGAAAAAGCTCAAATGTTCTCACTACTTTTAAAAGTGAAAAACAAGCATATTAATGCATTTCAATTGTAGGGAGAAAAGTAGAAGCAGGCAAATACAGGAGCCTCTTCTTTGTGGTTCTTCACATAAGCTGTTACTGCTTAGTGTTATCCTTTCAGCAATCCTTCATTCTCGTTCCAAATGTTTTTGCCTCTAGCAGGTTTTGCTGCTGTGGAAAGTACATGGACTGCTTCTCAAGATGATGCTGTCTGACAGGAAATCAATACTTTTTTCTCATGCTAGATTTAAGGGCGTGATTGTCATAATCCTCATCTTAGACTGTTAATAGGTGAATGCAACCTTGATTTCTATCTCCATTTGTATCCTTTAGTAAGAAATGTACCTTTGTCTGTGTCCATGCTTGCTGCTCTCCAGAAGTGCTGTGGGACGTGTTGTTCTCAGTGGGAAGAGAACACATGTCTGCAGGTGTACCTGTGTGTTTCAGGTAAAAGATGGATGTTCCTCGAGTTGGATTCTGCTGTTGTGTTATGGAGTCTTGTGAAGAATCAGACACTTGAAAGTGAGAAATTCCTTAAGCCATATGATTGGGATATGACTCGGGGAAAAGCAGACTTCTGTTGAAGTTAGTGGGTCCAGATACACAGAGAAGCTGAGGGGGAGTTTGTGCCATTTGCCAGACGTGATCAGGAGGAGTGCCCAAGGCCTCACTGGACTGAGCCTGGGTTTGCTCAGCCTCTGTCCTACAGTGTTGGTCACTGTTCGTTTGATGAAGGCGGGACGCGCTATGCCTGGAGAGCACGCACGCCTCCCAGGTGCGGGAGGCTTCCTGCTTGTAGGCGCGGCCTGGCGATGCCCCACTGCAGAAGTGTATAGGAGCGTTTATGGGGATTAGCACTGACAAGACTTACCCCGATGTGCATACAAAGCTTTGGGCAGGAAGCACGGCTAGCTTTACGCGGTTGCCGGGTTCGTAGTCTCGCAAGGTGTTAGAATGGCACGGCCCGGGTGGTGGGCGCCGGGGCCGGAAGTGCTGTGGCGGCTGTGCACAGAACCGCGCTCCCCGCGGGCGGGGCGATGCCTGTCGCGGGTCCTCGCCGGCGGTGGCGGAGCTGCGGCCCGGCACGAGGGGACCGCCGGGCCCTCTCGTAGGGGCGCCGCTGCGAGGCGCCGTTACCGCTGCGCTTCGCGTGTGCGGAAACTCGGCGCGGTCCTCGGGGCTGCCCCGCCGGCGCCGCTGTAAGTTGCCGAGGTGCACAACTCGCCGGGCCACGTGACCGCTCGCCGCCAATGGGCGCCGCCGTGATGTCAGCGCTCGGCAGCTGCAGGGATGCGGAGCGGCGCGCGGGCTTGGGGCAGTCCGGCGCGGCCGGCCGGCGGAGCGGCGCCATGGACGCGCCGGGCATCCTGCGCAGGAGGGGGCTGCAGGTAGGGCCGCGCGGCGCCGCCGCCCGCCGCTCGGGAGCCGCCCTCACCTGCCGCGCGGCGCGGGGGCGTGCCGCGGGTTGCGGACACCTGTGGGCGGGAGGCGCGGCGGAGTTGGGCTCCGAGCGGCGCGGCCGTCGGGGGCTGCGGAGCGGTGCGGGGAGGCGGTGGCAGCTCCGCAACCCCACCCCCCCCGCCGCCGCCCGAGCGTGGCGGAGGTGCGGGAAAGCACGGTCATTACGGGGGAGAAAGTTTTGTCCGCCGTCGGGTTCCAGGCACGCTCAGCTAGGGGTGGTGCGGCACCGTCGCCGTGCGGTCGCCTCCCGAGCGAGCGTTCCGCCGGCGCTCCGAAAGTCAGGGAGATGTCCCCGCAGGTAGCGCGGCATCGGGCGGAGCTCGGGCGGGCAGACGGTGCGCTGCGGGCCGAGCGGTGCCGGAGCAGCGGCGGCACGCGGGTCGCCCCCCGCACCGCTTGCGCCCATTGTTCGCCGAGCTCCTCCGCTCCGGTCGCGCTCGGCGATGAATGTGCTGCTTCCTTTCTTTTGTTTTCCTTCACATCCGCAGGGTTTCGGTGGGAGCAGGGAGGGAAGGAAAGCCTCCCCGTGGCTGGGATCGTTATTCTTAGGCGGCGTAGAGCGGCGCGTAACGCGTAAAATGTGCTGAAGTTGCGGGCTCGCTCCTGATCCGCGCTTCCAACTTGGTGCTGATCACGTGGCGCTTTCTGTCGGACGGGCGAAGGGCTGCAGCCTGCGGGCCGCGTCCAGAAGTAGCGCGGGGAGGGCCGTGGGAACCAGGCGGCCTCTCGGCATTTGGGACCCGCTGGCTGCTCCCGGACTCGTGTGCGAGAGCATTCGTTCATGTGGAGGGGGGAACTTCTTTGGTAAAAACAGACTCTGCGATGTTAATCCCTTAAGTCCTAAATCTGTTCTGTTAGTTGATTGTACGGCGGAAAGGGGCATCTCGGCTGCAGGTTGGGACCGCCTGTGCCAGCTTTTAAAGGGGGATTTAAAAGTTTCGTGAGGTAGATCTTCATAGTGAGACCGGATTTCCTTTTCCTAAACCTTCTTTAATCCATTGAGTCATGTAAACCGGATTTCTGCCCTTTGACAAGAATCGAACGGCAGTCTTTTCTGATTAGGGGATAACGTAAAAACTTGATGTGAAACCTATTGTTGAGTTCTTCAAGCACCACTTTTGAGGGAATTTTCTTTGTCTTCTGTTACTTAAATAGGTAATCCTGAATGGATTCCAAGAATATTTTAGAGAATGCTTGCTTGTTCCTACATATGCTCTGGTGATCGTTTCATAGTATTGAAAGTCATGCCATGAATAATTGTAGTATCAGAAAGATCCTATTCACACATACAGTGAATGCAGTAATTTTTAAAGATTAGTACCTCACGTCTGCCATTAGAGTCTGATTCTGGGGTGGGAAAAAACAGCCAGTGCTCAGAAGTGTACAGAATGAAATACTGTCATCTAGGAGAAGATGGGAGAGGCTGAGATCCAATTTACGCTGAAATTTCATTTTAGTCCTTTAAGTAAAGCGGTTTTCCCATTGTCCTCTCATTCTCTGTCTTCTGTTCCACTGTTTTTTTCACCTTCCATCTGTTCGTGTGGTTAGCCTAGAGACTAGTATGATGAATTTGCAAGCTGGAGTGCAGATCATATGACCTGATACAGAATGCAGCCCCTGTTTAATTCTCCTTAGTAAATACTGATTAGATGAAGTCCCTGAGTTGGCTCTTTGATTGACGCTTGACCTTCTCAGTCCAAAGTAATGAATTGGTTACTTTGTAGTAGTAGTAGCTTGGATTCTTACTGGCTTTTGTTATTGTTAAATAAATCTACCATTATATTGTTCTGTGGAATTAACCTATGTATGTTTTTTTCTGTTCTTCTTTTTCATGTGTAACGGAGCCTTTCCTGTAAAGGCTGCAGGGAATGCTCAGAGTAGGATTTATTCTTTATTTAAATAAAAAGCCTTAGCCTAAAAAGGTTAAGACTATTCTGAAGAAGCTATAGTCAATGACAGGTTGACTGACTTTACTTCATAGGTTTTTGTAACTTCTTTGGGTTAGAAACAGCAATGCTATAAGAAGATAAATCTGCTTAAAAACAGTGTGCTTCTTTTGTTGAAGCACACAGTTCTCCAAAGTGTGGGTTTTTTGATAAACCAGTGATACAGTGTGAAACAGCACCTACTTAAAAGTCAGATTTCTGCAATTGCTCTTTTTTTCTGTTTGTACGCAGTTTGCTTCAAAGCCTGGTTTACAGGACACAAACCATTTCCTTTTAGATGGGAAACTGATGTAGTTGTGTTTGATACCATGTACCATCATGCTGTGTTTAAAAAAAGCCAGGAAGCAGCTTGAATTGAATCTCAAAATGTAAGCTGTAAGTAAATATGCAGACCTGGGTAAATCTTGTTTTTGGTTGATCTGGGAAGGTTTTCTGAGTGCTTAGGCTGTGAAGAGAAACCGAGCTTTCATTTATTGCAACCTGAGTATGTAGTGCAAGTTTTTTCTTCAAGTCATTACTTGTTATATTCATAGAAAAATAAAATCTCCTGAATACAGAGCTCTGTTGCATGTACTCAGTAAGTAAGTTTTTATGAAACATCCTCTTTATCTTTAATTAAGATTCACAGTTTTTATTTGAAAAGAACAGTTTTTATTTGAAAGAAAAGTAAGGAGAAAATAGCTTATGAAATTTGAAGTATAACTTAACATGGATTGAAAAAGGATTTTTTTTTTCCAAATAAACAATAAAAATGAAAGCAGTTAATCACTTACACATTCTTCCTCACAGATCTGGACTATGTCCTGCTAAGGCATTACATTTCAGCTTTCTTCCACAACTTTGTCTGGTAGGCATTGATCTGAGGTGGTATGTTTTATATTGGCTTAAACAAAAGTTCCAAAATCCAGTGATGGTGTGTGCAGGTAACACACTGTTCCTGCAGGCACTTAGAGAAGTATGGAAATGTGGGAGAAATCCTGCTGCCAGATGCAAATGGCTTCAGTCATGTTTCCAGAGCTGATGAAGCTTTCTCTTTTGTGAACAGATGTGCTGGATGCTTCAGGCCTTCCCTTTCCTTTTTGCTAATTTCATTTCTGCCTCTTAAGTGGTTAGTAAGCAGTGTCTTGTAAATCCTGAGGTAATTACATGAGATTTTTTTTATCAGACTTTTAGAGAAATTGACCAACAGCAAATAAATTAGCTATATGTGGAAACTCCCAAACGTCAAAGAAAAGACTGCATTGATTTGCTTTCTTGTTCACGAGTGTGTATTTTCTTCGTAAATGCTGGAAATTTTTGACAGGTATGTAAGGCTTCTGTAAATTTGGAGTGACTGAATTGCATTAAATTTGCCTAGTTAACACTGTATATGACATGAAAAGAATCCCATTGAAGGACTTTTAATACTGTACTTTGCACAAATTTTTGGAGGATGAGTTGAAAAGAATTTCACCCTTAATTCAGAGTCATTGCTATAGAAATGGAAGCAGACAGCATGAATGAAAGTGCAGTACAAATGCAGGGTTGCGCTTCTTTGTGAACTGGTGAGTCTGTTTGTGCACATTCCATGTCTTGATAGCAAAGATTGCAAGGAGCAGGGTAATTGTGGCTTTAGTGATTCCTTTACCTCTGATACAGGAAAATAGTTGGCTTTTATAGGCACTCTTAGAAATATTCTATACAAAACATCTAGTCCTAGCAGAATAGAAAATGTTGGATTTTTTTTTTCCAGGTCCTTACCTATTGGCTTTCCTAAAAATGCGATCCAAGAGACTAAACAGAAGGGAAGGGATTTCTTAAGAAAAATGACCTTATCCATGGCTCCTTAGTTGACATGTCTTTTTTGGAGTAGGAATCTTCATGAAAATAATTCCTGCTGAAATAATTGACACATGAAATGGAAAGTTCAGCTGGGAAGCTGTATCTCATAGGTGAATAATGGATATATCAGTGAGGCTGTAACTGTCTCTTGAATGCTGTTCATGTTGTGTGCTGGGAGGAATTATGGTAAGAATTGGAGAATGTTAGTTCGACTGTGGCTTCTGTTGCAGGCTGAAGACTGGAAAAATAAAGCTTATCTGTGAGGCTCTGTAAAGTCTCTATGTGTTTTCCACTGGTTTGAATGCTGTGTATAACAGTTCTCTGTTGTGCTAGGTGAGAGGAGTTGTACAGTTATGAATTGGACTTTGTGCATGGTTCTGCCTCTTACTGAATGTGAGGAAGGGGAAGAATAAGTCTGTGGAGGGGTGTGGAACCTCATGCAGAAGCAAAAGATGAAAACCAGAAACAAAACTGAATTGAGGGGAAGGTAGAGGGCTTCTGGCATTGTGCATGAATAGCCTTGTGACTGTACTCTGCATACATCCTCAGTAGTTGGCTCCAGTCTTGTGTAACACAGTTACTTGAGGGGCTACATCGGTGAGGTAGTGCTCAGAACAACATAAATTGTGACTCTAGAATTCTTGATTTATGTGAGGTATAGACAAACTGTTCAGTCATCGGTTGGATAAAGTTAAAAAAAATAAAATTAACACTATATACAGTGTATATATATATATATATTTTCTGATGGAGCCATCTTTATTTTTAAGTTATGCTAGGGACAGTGGTAGAGGGCAGGTTGTCGTGGATCTGTTGTGATGTGCACAGGACAGAATAGATGTTTTGCATGCTTAAATAGTGATAGATGGTGATAGCTGTGTTTTGCTAGCAAAAGCCGTTGGAGAGAGGAAACACCGATGTAAAGAACGCTTTTCCTTTTCTCATTATCTGTCATGTCTGTGAACCTAACAAAGCGTACAATCTCTTGATCAGCTAATTCCCCTCTGTTCTCCAGGCATTCATGCATTGTTACGTGTTTATCAGGTGCCTGTAAAAGACCATGCGAGTCAGACATTTTGCTGTTTGAACTGTGAAAGCTTTCCAGAAAGAGTTAACCATTACTTCTGTCTTTGCTTTTCTTGGCATTGTGGTCATTTTATTTCAGGGGCTTAAGTAAGTAAATAAATAAACAATCCTGCTTGCTGCATTCAGAGCTAAAATATTTGGCATGAGGCCAAATTTGGTGCCTGTGGTCCATATCACACTTCTCTCTAATGCCCTTTGTTTATTGCAGTAACGTTTCTTGATAATGTCTACAATATGTCACCAAGCTGACTGACTGTTTTGTATTAGGTTTGGAATGCAAAGTGTAGACTTAATGTTCCTTCATGTCAGATGCTACAGTGAGCTCAGAGGTGGAACATGTAATGTTTTGGACTGAACTTGGTTGTGTTCTACAGGTCATAAAGAAAACTAGTTTTTCAGAGTTCTCTGTGTGCTGCTTAGCTCCTGTTGGAGTCACTTGGCATACCCCAAAACCCATAGTATTTTTTTACTTAACTATTGAGTAATAATAGGAATAAGATCTGCATGGAGAAAATGAACTTCTGATTAAGACCTTTTTTTTTCCCCTTAATCCAGTGGGTAGTTCTTAGCTTGACAGATTGTTTTGTTAACTAACAGTTTTTCTTTACTCACTGTGTTGCAGCTGATAAAACCTGTAATTCTTCATTTTTAAATTCTTCTTAAGACCTTCACTTGAGTTTGTTGCGTTTCCCTTTCCCTCCAGTGCTGCTTCATGTGTCATGTTTGACAAGATGATTTCTCAGGTTTGTTTCCACCCAGTCTAAGTCTTAAATTCTCAGTTTCTTGAGTAGAGGTTTTATCAGAATTGCCCACTGACTTTGACATTCTATTAATTCCTCTTTCTAAAAGGTTAAAGCAATAAATATTTTTGCTTACAGCAGTGCTAATTCCTCTGCTGTGCTATGGTAAAACTACATAAAAAAAGCACAAACAATTGTGAAGATCATGAAGGAAAATTAGTTTGGTAGTTTCTTTAAATTTTCTCCTCTTGGCTTTGCTTTATCTCCATTGAAGTAGCACTGAATTATTCTGCGATCTTAACTCTACCTTCTACAGGACAAGTAAATCAGAAAATGTTTTTTTCCAGCAGCAACTCATATTTTCTCTAATCTAATTTAGTTTTTTGATCGCAGCTTCTGCTTTCGTGTTTCTGTTGTATCTCACCCACCTTCTCCTTGAAGCCCTTCTAGATTTTGCTTCTCAAATGTGGAACTCCATCATAGTGGCTTGGATTTGTGCTAAAAGGTATAACTGCACTCAGTGTCCATTCCTTTGAGAACAAGCAGGCTGTGTATAGGCATTAGGTACTAAACTCTGAGTGTCTACAGAGCACATTACATTTGAAGTAGTTAGTCCTTTCTGAAAACCCTATTTTTGTGTTCGTATTTGGATACTAGATAACATGTGGATGGCACCTGGATATCTTTCTTCACTGAATTTCAAGATTTGTTGTGGCAAAGCAAGGGAACAGGTGCACTGAATATTCTGAAAGCATTTTTAAGCTCTCCTGTCAGTGAGAGATCCACTTCAGCAGCAGTATACCAAAACTTAGTTTTTGTATACATGCTGTGAAGGAAAAACTTCAAGTTTCTGAAGACATTGAAGTATTCAAAGTCACTATCTTATAGAAGGCACTGGGTGACCTTAGTTAAATGATGGGGCTCATGGCGTAACTGATAACTAGTAGCTCCTCTTACTCTATGTTCAAGTACCAGGTGACTACTTTGTACAAACTAGTTTTACTATGCAGTGCCTGCAGGTAAAGGGTGCTGTATCAGAAATGTTTCAATACAGAAACATATGTGAAGATGCTTTTCAACTAATGAGAGTTCTCCTGCTTGAAAAGCAGGGGAGACGTGGTAAAACAGGATGATTGTGTTAACTTCTATTTTGAGGTTTTCAGATAGCTTTTAAAAACCTTATTATCCTTTTAATTGTGCTAAAACAAGGAAGATAGCATTTGAGTTGCTCTAAAAAAACTAACTATACACGATTCCTACCTTTACTTCAGGGAATCTAGCAGTCAGAACTTACATGTAGGAGAACCTGAAAATAATTCCTATTATCTTATGTTTTCTAAATACAGCACTCAAAGGCACAGCTGGACTATTCGGGTTGTGAGTAGAAGATTGATTTTTAGGTATCCAGTGCCTCTTGTGAACATGGTTTCTAGCTTTAAATTACTTCAATTTTTTCTTGAGATTTTAGTAAATGTAGAGAAGTCCAGGAGTGGAAGGAGCAATGCAAAAAAAAGAACAACAGTTAGGAGTGGCAAAATGTTTATGCCCAGTATAAAAGGTGTATTTTATGGTGCTCTGATTCTTTGTTGGTTCGTGTTCTATTTTCTTATTTGATTCTTCAAGACGCAGTAGTATGTATTTGTGTTTAAACATGCAAGATGATCACTACTGCACTTACATCAATACTATTAATATATACTATTAAGTATCTTGTGGTTTTGGGCTGTATTTCTGGCTAGCTGAAAATAATAAATAGCAGATTTTGACCTTGAGCATGAAGCTGATTAGCATTTTCTTATTCTATCACTTCTGTCCTGAATAGTCCTACTTCTCTGTAAACTGAGTTCTCAGGGCAAATTGGTCAAAACCTGTGTGGGATGGCTGTAGAAGCTTGGAGGTAAAGGTGGTTTTGCTAGGTGGGGCATGCTTTTCTTTGTTCTGATCTTCTGAAGAGAGCAAGCTCGGTAATGTGGTAAACTGGGGTAAATTCCTGATTATAAGTATTCCAAGTATTTTGGAATTTTAGAATAGAATTGTGATGAAACAATCACGTATTTTATACATGCATTTATTTTATTTTCTTCCTTTCCATTTCTGGATTTTCATTTAAGTGTTCAGGACAGATGCCTCTTTAATGGTTTCTTAAGACCTTATGCCCTTTGTTATGTCTCAGCTGTGAGTGTGGAGCATCTCAGGTAGATTTTTAGCACTGCTGCAAACCACAGTAGTTTATTTATTTTATTCTGTTTCTCCCTAAAGACACTCTCAATTATTTTAGTGTAGTTTCTCTCTGATGTGGAGTCTCTCTGACGGATCAATACTAAGCTCTTCTTGTGCCAAAGTCAGTGAAGCTGGTTCGGCTTATAGGTATGTGAAGTGTGTGCACATGTCTTCAAGCTCTAACGAGGTTCAGGGAGAAAATTCATGCACTTCTAAATTGATATGTTTCTGTCAAGGGGCTGTTCTACAAAAAGATAGTATTTAAAACAGCAATTTTTTTTCATGTGTGTTTTCTCTAGTATCGATGAGAAAATGCAGCAATCAATGAAAATCCTGTCAGATATTCATTCTTTCCTTTCCTTCAAAATGCCTGGATGTTTTTTGTTCAAACAAATGCTGTAACATCTGTGTTCAACAGGATACGGTCCAGGAGATGAAGACACTGCCATAACAAGCAGTGCTAATGGGAGGGTATTCGGCTGACTAATGGGTTAGACTGCCAGGCAATTAGAGCAGACCTGTTAGCTACATGTTTTTGCTACACAAAGTTTAACCTCTATGTCTGTTGTGCAAGAATGGCATACAGCGAGTTACCTCAGATGAATTTTTTGCATTGCTTACCTGTAAGTTTCTATTGCTGGACAGATTAATTGGTATAGTATACAGTCCTGGCTTCAGAGTTCTGTTCTCCTTGGGAGATAACTTTCAAAGGTTGGGAGTTTGTTTTGTTTTCTTCCTTTTTTTTTTTTCTTTTTTTCTTCAGTTTTTGTTTTATTGTTTAAAATGGAAGCTACAGTTTTGAAATATTTTTTACTGATTTTATTTCTGACCATGACTATTATAAAGATTGCCTTGCTTAATACTGTACAAGTTTTTTTTTGTGTAACTGTTGACACATTGCTTCTGCTTCTTTAGATTCTGTGACTCGATAGCATATTTGTATTTATTATGTATTGGTTGTGCTGTGAGATGGCTCTCTAATAGAAATGGTTTTCATGAGCCTGTGGAGATTGGCACAGAGCCTAAGCATTACACTGAAGATCTAAATTGAAGGCACTGGAGATCAGCAAGAAATGGCCATCTTATTAGTTAAAGAATAATAGTAATGATAAAATCATTTCACACTTGTCTGAATCAAAATTTGAAAGGGAAGAACTATCACAGAATTTGCAACTTGACCCAACTTCCACACTTGGCACACTGTATGGCCTTCTGTTTGAAGATCACAGTTTATTTCACAATGTCTTATTTTGTAATTCACAGTATGTTGGTGAAGACCCAGAGACTAAGATGAGGGAAGGTACTGCACTGTTACTTTTCACATGAGTGAAAGACTTGCATATATTTTTACCTCAAACTGCGTCATCAGAATGTTCAATTCAGAGTTGTCAAACCACTTGTAGGGTGGTCTGGCTCTACTCTCATTCATCTTTTCAGTTGTCACCAATCTTTCACATTCTGTATACCTTCTTCAGTAACCTGATTTTTTTTTACACTTTTTTTCACCGTTGGTATGTTATCAGTGTCATTTCATTCAAGCAGACTAGTTGCTATCTTTTTCTTTTAAATTAGTGTTACTGTTTTCTTTCTTGTAGATCCATGACTTTTTTTTTTTCTTTTTTTTTTTTTGATGGCAAGCTCTAGAATTGCATGCTGCTTCCCTTTCTCCTTCTCCTTGCATATTCCAGCTACCTCTTTCTCCATACATAGATTTTTTAAAATTGCTTTTAAGCCTTAAATTGTGGGGAAAAATACTCAGGAAAACTGATTAACCAATCTGCAGCCATAACACTGAAATCTCAAAGCTACTTAACGTTTTGAATGACTGCATCTTTGTTTAATTCTTTCCCAGTGTCTTGTCGTCATTGAAACACAGACAGCATTTCATTATTTCTTTGATAGGTTGAGGCACAGGGAATTAAGTGTTCTGTCCAAGACTGCAGGGTCCAATGACCTTTCTGGTTGCCTCTTGTTACCGTGATTGCATTGCATGACCTTAGAACAGGCCATTTTGTTGGCTATCAGCTATAGCACAATACAAAGATGTCAGACCTGTATCTTCAAATACAGTTCAAGAATGTGTTATGGCAGGGAGCAAGATGGTAGGTATGAAATACCTGTAATGTCTGCACAGGCTGTATCTAATTAGCAATCTTTTTTTATCAAACACTTATCTGACAGAAGTAGTCTTAGCAGTACTCACAGATCAATAGGTAACCAATATAAGGAAGCTGTGTGCATGAAGAAATGCTATTGCTTTTGCAGTATATTGACTTCGTGACTTGTCATATAACTAACAGAACTAGAAGTAGATAATACTACATACTGAGTTAGTCTTGCAGTGATACTTAAATTTTTGGTAATGTGGAGTGACTCAGTTGTGTGTCAGTCCTGTAGTCCTTCCTTTGCTACATTCTAAAATCATCAGAGACTGAATTGTGTCTTTTGATTAAGGATTAGGGAAAAAAACAAACATACATTCTAAACCAAGATTTTTTCATTCCAGTTTATGTATTTCTTTTGTCCTTTTGTTCTTGTATTTTCTCTGTAGTCACAGTTCTGTTAATAAAACTCCACAAAAACAAGGAATGGTGACAGAATGAAAATGGATCTTTGGTACATTTCAAAATATACAGTGTTGTAACTTGGTATTTTCCATCTTTATATAATGAGTCATTAAAACTGTCTCAAAATAATAGAGTCATGGAATTATAGAATTGTTTAGGTTGGAAGGGACCTTTAAAGCTCATCCTGCTCCACCCCCTGGCTGCTCCCCACCAGGCCAGGCTGCCCAGGGCACATCCAGCCCTTGAGCACCTCCAAGGATTGGACCCCAGCAGCTTCTTCAGGCAGCTGTGCCAGGGCTTCACTGCTGTCTGAGTGAAGAATTCCTTCTGGAAGGCCACGATGAGATCCCTCTGGAGCCATTTCTTCTCCAGGCTGAACAAACCCAATTCATAGGAGAGGTGCTCCAGCCCTCTGACTTGTGTGGTAGCGCAGTCCCACATTTTACTTGGAAAATAGTGAATGGCAATTTGCATGACTTTTTTTTTTTTTTCATTCCTTCAAGATAAAATCTATTAAAATTGACTGAATCCATTTTTGTTTTGCTAGACTGATAAATTCTGTCAATTCAATTTCAAAACTTTTCTGGCCAGTTATATTTACCATTAATAACTAATCAGAGAGGAAGAATGAGGAAAGTCTTGGCATTTACTGGTAATGTGACAACTGGTGTTGTTTGTGTCGTACCAAATGGAATGGCTTTCTCTTAAACTTGATTTTTTTTAAAGGAAAATGTGAAAAATGTTATGTCACTTTGAAATGTGCAGCAGTTGCGTATTTTTTTTTAAATAATGTTAAGATTCCACATTTTCCTTTGATTTCTATTACAAGTCTTCAGTCTTCAGTACACTGAAGCAGCCTGGAATATCAATGTGTCTTACTTGCGTTGTTATAATTTTGTTTGTAGTTGGAAGTGAAATTTCTGGTAGGCAGAAAAGCCTGATCTCAGGCTGGAAACTGTTGCCAGTGTCAAGCTTGTTGTCCTGTGTACTGGGCTAAGGCTTGGTGTGTGCTGCGCTGCACAGAGGACTGTGTGCCCAAGAGACATGATGGTGACTTCCGGTGGGGCTCACCTTTCCTTTCTGCCTGATGTGCTTTCCTGCAGGCGCTGTGGCGTTGCACATGTTTTCAGTCTTGTTCTCCAGCTGGCAGTTAGCTTACCTTTTGGTGTGTGCTTCAGGACGGAGTACAGCTTTGCTTTTAGCTGCATTAGCTCTGCAGTTGCTGTAGAAACAATACTGAATTACCCCTCAGATGCAATTTTCAGGCTAGTAGTCTAGGACTGAAATGTAGCATTGTTGCTCTTGTAGGTGCTTCAGAAGAAATGATAGAGGCAGAAATTTGAAAATTGAATGTTCTTTTTTTCTTAAGTTTGCATTTGTGTCCAGAGTAAAACTTTCCAGAGTTTAGAATGTTTCCTACTAATAAAAAGAAAAGTTGAGCTTGTGGTGTACTGGAGTTGGATTCAACAGTTCACTGTTAAGTTTACCATCTTTGATAATGTGTTTTAGTATAGCTTATTGAAGCTTTCTGTAGTGTAAATGAAGGAAGGGGGGGGAAAAAAAAAGAAAAAAGCAGAAACTGAACTAAACCAGTATATGTTTAATAATATTCTCTCTTCTTTTTCTCTTTATTGGATAGAATTACCCTCTTCCATATTTATCATTAATTAAGCGCACTTTAACAGTACACACTTGTGTCTTGCTGATTTAATGAAGTTGCTAGCTAATTTGGTAGAAATTAAAATGGCAATTACATATTGAAAGTTTTTACATGCTTGAAACAAACTTCTAATTCACAGTCACTTGATTGATTAAAAATACAGCGTATATGATTAAAAAAAGAAGTATCAGGACTATTTTACAACACTGTAGTTTTCTACTGGTACCTTTTAGCATCATTTTTCTAAAGCTGGAAAGATACAGTGTATTTAATTTGCATGAAGCATCATTAACCACTGATATTACTTACTACAGATTTACATCTGTTTGTAAGTACAGTGTAATTCTAAGAAATTGGTTACTGAGCATCTGATCTTGCATCTGGTGTATTTGGTCTTCTCATAGAAGGTGACAATACTTCGCTCGGTTGGCTTGCATTGTTACTTGCAAGAATTGAGCTAATGAGTGTAAATCGTGCTCTCTGTATATCACATATCCTGTATAGCATATCCTAACTATTTCTAGGAAGCAGCTGGATATACTGATGAAGAACTGTGTTTTGCCCTGAAGCAGATTTTTGTTTTTATGGTGTTCCTTGTTTGGTTGTTTTTTAACTTTTTTGCTGCTTTGTTTGTTTTGGAGAAGTATGAATTACAGATAGGGACAGTAAAAGGAGTGAACCGTAACTTTGAGAGTGGATGAAGAGTGTGCTATATGTGTGCTGTGGCTTCGTGCATACATGGGAGAGCTGTATGAGAAAGCTGCTTGTTTACAGCTCTCTGCCTTACTGCCTAGTTCAATGAAACTATGAAGATTTTATATCTTAATATATTTGTTCTATGCATATATAGGAGTAAAGATTGTTGATGCCTTTATCTGATCTGACTGTTATGGTCAGCAGAGCTGGCAGTCCTACTTTGATACAAGGAAGAAAAACACAGGCTGGGCTGAACTAATTTAGCTTGTGTTTCCTGAACTCCTCTTGTTAGAGGTACCATTAACACATGAAGGGAAGGGACCCGGGTCTTGACTTATGCTTTGAGATGAAGACTTTGGAGGCAAGCATACAGCACTGTGTGATGTTATACTAACTGCAGCGTAGCACCGTGGCCTCACACTGACTTGGGCGTTACAACCTGAGCACAAGTGGTTGGGTAACAGTGCATCTAGTAAGGGAAAGTGTGGGGAGGGAGGTAGATCGTGATGCATACAAAAATGTTCAGGGGATGGTCTGAACAGTTGACAGCAGGCCTTGGCTATAACTGCTGTAGCTTTTGCTAGCTGTGAATGCAGAGATGCTTAGACTGGAGTGGGGGGACACTGCAGGGTGTGGAATCTCAGATGTCTGGAACTTTAATCCCAGATTCAGCTGTGCATCAAGGACATAGCACAAGGCTAGTCTTGGAGGATGAAGTGTATTTAGAGATAGTGGTTAGGGAGTATGGGCTCTTGAGAAATGGGGTTGAATATGGTGATAACAAAAACAAAGAAATAGATTCATTAGCATCAAGATTTGTCCAGCCCCACGTGAATGGAGTTGTTGTTGTGAATTTTTCTTCAGTGCCAACCACAGGTGGAGCCATCAGGTACCCAGTGTGGTGTTGGCTGGTGTATTCGTATTGTCTGTGTGGGATGCTGCTGCTGTTGCTCCTCAGCTTGGTCCTGCAGCTAAGAGAAATGGAGTGAAAAAGGAAACAGTTGCCACTTCAGTCTGGAGGTAGAAATATCTTCAAATAAGAGCATGTGTTTGACAACTCAGATGCTCTTGCTATTTCCGCAAAAATGAGTGATGTCCCCTCTTACACAGGACCTGCTTTTGGTAGCAGTGTTAAGGCCTGTAGGTAGTTGAAGTGGCTTGCCAACCTGTGCAGCTTAAATCATGTTTCCTTCTCATAATTGCTTTCAGGATCCTGTGCCTTCAGAACTCTGTAATGTGTTCAGTACCTGACTTTGGTATTGGATTACACACCTGGATCATGAAATAATTCTCTAGCTCTGCTTCCTGACTGGTGTTCTCCATACCACCTACCTAAATCGCCTTCCCTTGGACAGGAATTATTTAAGAGTCTGCCTTCTTTCATCCATCTGCCCACGGTGATTTGAGTCATGCTCACCTTTACAGGAAGCTTGTTTTCTGACAATTGCTTTTTATCAATTTATCAATTGCAGCTGGCCTGTTTCTCTGGGAAGGACATTCACAGGGTATCATGGATCTGTAGGATGTTCTTTGCTGGTAGTAGCAGGACTGTTTCTCTAAAGGCATTAGACTTTTCAGCCTGTAGATTTATTTTTTTTTTCCCTGCACCTTATTAAATGAACAATAGCTCTACCTCTGAGACCCTCGTCCTGACTTTTTCTGTGCCTTGTCTGGAACAGTACATACAGCTGATGAGTGCATAGAGAAAATCTTTATCAGCGAGAGTGTACTATTAAAGGGCATGAAGTTATGGTATAATGGGAAACACATATGCATGTGCTCTAATGTCTCTGCGTACTTCAAATTTTGAATTCTTCTGGAGTGAAAGAACTTAATTCTCTTTGCTCTTTACTCTCACCTTTATTATCTCTAACTCCAGTTGTGTTGGGTTTTTTTGTTGCTGTTTTTTTGTTTGTTTGTTTTTGTATGCACAGTCTTAGCAGTTTCTGTTAACAGCTGCTGATTTCAGATGCACCCTCAAGGTAGCTTTGTATTAATAATTCCTAATAGTTAACATTCATTCCTACTTGATTTTGGTGAGAGCAGAGCTTAGATGTTGAGACCTTTAGCAGCAGTGCAGCATAAAGAGTCATTGGTCCCTTGGTTCTCATCAGTAGTCCATTTCGCAACATCTGTGGGCTTGTTGAATGGGATGACTTTCGGATGAGCTGTGACCCTTCTGCACCAGTAATAGCTGTGTTTAGTCTAGACCATTTCTGTTTCACAGAACAGTTCACAGTTGTACAGGCTTGATAGGAGGAATTATGAACTCTGGGTTTAGGGCAAGAATTAGCTAGCGGGGAAGCTGCAGAGAGACTCTCCAGAATCTGGTTACTGCTGGTCTTCATGGTGGGGACTCATGGCATGACTTGCACCATGACATATTTCTTATCCTAGCAAAGAGTTGAAGTGTACTACAAAAGTGAAGTTGAAGGTACCACGTGAGTAGCAGCACAAAAGTGAGTAGAATGTATTATTTATGATTTGGAAAAAAAAAAAAAAAAAAAGAAAATTCCACATTCTGTAGCGCAGGAGACAATGAATCTGATAGTCTTGGGTTTTATTAACTGTTCATCATGTGCCTGTTTATACTAACACTGCCAGTCTACCCATCTGATTATATTACAAAATGTGCTGTTAATGTATTCTGATTTGTAATCTTTTGTGGTTCTAATGTTTCTGGTGTCATTGCAGGCAGCCCACATATCATTTTAGTAGAGTTCAAGACTCTTCATCATAGGAACGATTGCATCAATTTGGTTCTACTTTTGTGCGTGTGAAATGGTATCCCTGTTTGGTACCAGGATTTTTCATGGTGTAAACTGTGTTTTTATCTGGATATCTCTGGACTGCTTCTGAGGTATATTTTAAAAGGAAGGTAGGAAGGAAAAAGCTGTTGATAACAGGGAATAATTTCCAGAATTTCATGTTAGATGGGTTTAATAACCTCAACAAGACAGAAGGTAGGGTCTCTGAAGTTTGGCATTCTTGCTGATTAGTGTAAAAAAGTAATTAAGTTGACATATGATGGTTCCAACCCGTGACAGGAGAGAATGGGACACTTCGAGAATCTGTATTTCAACAGTGTTAAAGTTTGTATTAAGCGATAAAGGGGAGGACCTGGTTTGGTCTGGATTCTGTTTGTTGTGTTGTTTTTTTTTTCTTCTATAGGCATTGAGGCACTACAAGAGTGTTGTTTTTGTTAATGCTCTGATAATCATAGGATTAAAGGACTAAAACTGGCAGGGAGTATTAGGGCTCATTACATTATCACTTCACTTGAGAGATTGAGAGACCCTCTTCAAACTTGCAGTTAAATTCATTTCAACATTAAAAAAAAAATTCAATTTCACCTTGAAATCTTATGTTATGTTCACAAATACTTTGTGTTCCATATTGGATAGTTTTTCCTAACCTTCTGCCAGACCTTAAGTAAATGGTAAAAAATGCAGAAATGCTGCAAATCAAGTTTTTGAGTGCATAATACATGCATACTGTAGTTGTGCTTTTTCTTTTAAATAAGATTGATTCATATCTCAAAAAATGTCATGAGAAAACTATTTCAATTTTTAATTTCTCTCTTAATAGGACTACATGTTTTGAGGGCTATTTGTTGTAATTTTGTTTTCTGACAGCTTATCATTTTGAACACTTTTTTCCTCCTGAATTAAGAATATTCAGTAATGGAAGGACAGGTGTTGTTGCTTTAAAGGTGTTTGGAAAACTCTCCCTTTGTATCACTGACCCTATTTATACTGAGGCAGAGGGTGTTTATTATAAATATGTATGTGGAGTGGGTATTGATGTCCTCTGAATTACTACTGCATTTGTTTGCAGATCTTCAGAAAATAGGGTAGTTGGGCAATGGGGGTTAGTTTGCACTGTTCGTATTATTGCACGTTTACCATAATTCACTGGGTTAATGTGACATAATGTTCCTGCAGTGTGTACAACCTTTGTTTTCACCAGATCTTTTTTGACTTACAAAGCTGGCTCTTCATGGCATCTTGTTGAGTGTGGAGGCTTTTAATTATTTTTTTTGTTTTGTTTTTAAGGGAGGGTAGAAATTACTTTGTGGAAAGCAGAGTCATGATTATTGGAAATACTAATTTGGTTATAAACTTATTTTCAGTTAATTCTCCAGATGACATCTTTTCAGGAATATGAGCAAGTCTAGCTTGCATTTGTAGAACTGTTCTGGTTGTTTTTTCCCCCCTCTTTTAATAGATTTCTAACAGGAATTATGTATTGCTTCTGAGAGTGAGAAATAAAGTGCGATTTTTCATGTGTTAAGTTGTGCAATTGTGGCTGTTCCCTATGAATCTTCTTCTAGATACACTTATTCACCAGAAAACTTAATGGTGTATATTTATATTTGTTTCACTTGGCCCTTTCTCAAGGGATTGCCTCAGAGCAGTTTGACTGCTGCAGTTCTGTAGTGTTAATTTCAGGAACAAAGACTACTCATGCAGATATCATTCAGTCAGACCTAGATGCTGCTCCATTATTACCTGTCTTACTTTGCTTGGCTTTCGCCTCTTTACTTTTGCTCAGCAAAACCAGTAACGCCTCATGTTCTTGTGCACTTCTGTTGCTACGTTGGTAGGACCTCCAGCTAATGTTTTCCTGAATTCATGGGAAAGAATTTCTGGAGACTCATGTCAGAGAAACCAGAGCGCATCCTCCCTAGTAGCCCTCCTGCCCAGCACTCTGACAAAGCCAAAGGGGCTCTGATTCACTACGTTGTTCTTGCTTTTCTGCTCTGTGGCTTGCAGTGCTATCGCTTCTTTTCTTGTCTGTTAGATACAGCCGTGTATTCACACAGAAAAATATATCTTCTGCAGGCAGTTTCTTGTGTTCGTAGTTCATTGCATCCCATAGATTTTTCCAGGACACTACAAAGATGTTCAGTTGATGGCATGTGTTTAGTCTGTCAAAAAGTAAGAACAAATGGAATCAATTTCCAGAAAAGCTGCTCAACCTAATACTTTAATGTAGAGTGTCAGACTTTAATTAGATGTGTTAGTGGAACACCTCTTTGATAAAGTTTTGTGGGGCAGGAAGAGCAGCAAAAGATAGAAATTTGTAATGTGTTTGGTGTGCAACTTCTTAGACTGATACAGAAAATGCAAGGTAATATGAGTAAGTGGGACAGCAAAATGGATCTTTCTTAATTCTGATGTGCGTATCTGGAAACGAAGTAGGCTGGTGTATGTGCATTTTTACTACTCAGTGTCATTAAATGCTTGTGAATACCATGTAAAAGCCTAACAAGGCTACTTGCAGAAGGTTCATTTTCTTTGATATTTGTATGATGAAATTAATGGAATTTGATTTCATAAAGCTTTTACAAAGCTAGTGACAAGTACAGTTCAGTTAAATACTCTCCTTCTCCCCTTTCCAACATCGTCCATTCCATCCCCTCCACGATCCATTTCCCTCCTTTTTCTCCTTGTTCCTCTCCTTTCTCCATTCGCTGTCAGGAAGGGGCACCTCAGAAGAGTCATTTCAGCTCAGCACGTCACCGTCAGAGACTAGTGGAACCGGCGGCTTCAAAAGTGAGTGCTTTCATTGAAGGAGCATTTTTAAAAGTGAAATATTGTTTCAGAAAAATGCTTGTTACTAAAGCAAAACTCTTCTGTGTGCTTGATGGGAGATTTAATTATTACTTGTCTGCAAGTGATATAATCGCTCTGTCTCTGATGCTGAATTTCAGCGCTAGAAAAAGTCATAATCACATGCATTTGTTGTACTTTGAAAAGTTGAGCTAAGGCTTTTTTAGATCTGTCTGCAAATAGAAATAGAAACTGTATGAAATGTTCTGCTTCTGTGTTATTATTTTTCATTGTATTTGTTTTCTTTAACGTGTGCAGTTCTTTTGTCTTAAACAAAAAGCTTTCGTTATTTAAGAAATTGTCTATGTGAGGAAAACAACTGAGTCTTTCATTGCCAACCTCTGATATGAACTTTCGGAGAAAAAGAAATGACTTTGGCATCAAAAGGTGATATTAGCAGATAAAGTGGCAGTATGAGTTAAGTTCATAAGATTGATCTACCTTTTCAGAGGCATTCTTTTTTTAAATAGGAAGCGAAACAGTTTGAAATATCACACTTAGTGACTGTTATGGAGCTTTTACTGTCTAAACTAATGAAGTGTATTATAATGGGTATTTTAGAACATCTGTAATGGGTCAGCTGTATCTACTTTTGTTACTTTTTGTTAGATTTGAGCAAAAATGGAGCAGTGCATCCATTACCACCTTTTCCAGAAATCTCATTCTCCACTTCCCTTTTGATTCTGATATGTTCAGTATCAATGACAGTATTTATGTATAACCTTTGATATGGATTGAAGTAAATCAGTGGTTGTAATTTTGATCTTGAAAGAAAAGCCCATTTAAAAAGGAAAAAAAGAAGTGTTCCGTAAATGGATGCAGTTTGTCTTAGCTTGTTTTCAAAACTGATTCCTGATACTGTTGTTAGACCTTCCATTTCTGTGTTTATTGACTCGGTATCTGTTCTGTTGACTTTTGCTGATGCCAACATATAAAGTATTTTTAATTCATTTCAGACTTTAACACTGTCAGTTCTAAGCTCTCCTTTTGATGTACCCTCAAATTGCTTAAGATAATGCCTTCAGTGTGGAAGGGCAGAGGAAAAATGCGTACCAGGGTGCTCTTCTATGGGTATAAGCCTTGCTAGCTTTTGTCCCTCCTTCTTTATCTGGTTTTCCAGCAGTATTCTGCCATACCCCTGGTGCACCTGTCTTGCCAAAGGCAGTTGTACTATGAAAACCTCAGTCTGGTATCTACAAAGCAACTTTCTCAGTATTTGCACTTCATTTCCCTCAAGATGAAAGGAACAGAAAAGGCCTTGATTGATGCTGAACAACCCTTAGCCACTGCTCTTTAGTTGGTGTTCTTTGCTGGTGGGAGGATATCCTGGAGCAAGTACATGGGCAGCTCACTGCTGCTGGACACCAGCCCAGCACCTGGGGGGGGACTGGTAGCACAAAGCACTGCATCCTCTGCCTTTCCACTTGTGGCCATTGTCAGCAGCCTCTGAATGACCATCTGCTTGGAAAAGACTCTTTAGCACACAGTAGGAGCACACAGCTTTAGTGAATACTTTGTTTTGATTAAAATGCCTTGGTAGAAAAGAGAAACGAGGCAAACTAGCACTGCTTTGCTGCCCATACTGTGTATCAGAAGAGAAGAGCTGTGAGGTCGTAGCTGTCAGAGGCATGGACCAGACTGCAGATCAGTTGCCCTATCTCATTTTGCACGTCTACCTCGTGAACTCCTGGAGAAGCAGGCTTCTGAATCTTGTTTTTTGATGCCCTTTCACTAGGTGAATAGTATTTCCAAACGACAGCAGAGTAATACTGATTCTAACAGGCAACTGTGCTTGTCTTTTTGGACAGCCACCTCTTCCCTTCTTCCTTTCCTATGCACTCTACTCAGTGAGGAATAGCTGCTGTGTTTTTTATACCAGATGCATATGTGTTTTCTTCTCCCACCTGTCTTGCTCTTTTCTTGAGATCAACTGCTGCAGCTGAGAGGACTGTACTTTTGTGGTTTGATTAAGGTAACTTGAGGTAAGAATTGTTGCATGTTTCCCACTCCCTCCTGTCTGTCTTTCCCTTCTTTTGTGCCTGAATCAAACTGAGGCATGGGTTCTGTGCTTTATCTTCATCTTTCTTGAGATCTTAAGCCTAGGAAATAAGATGTTTCCTCATTATCAGACTGCACTCAGTCTGCACCAACTGATGGAATGTAGGACCAGGAACAGAACTTGGCAACTCAATAGCTGCCCTTTAGCAAGAATTTTTGGAGCAGGGATGTTGGCCCCCGTTTCTGCAGTGAAGCAGTGAGGAACACATGAGTTGCTGCTCTGCACAGGACAGGCCCTGGAAGCAGTCATGAAAGGGCTGTGTTCACCTTTGCTCAGAACTGTTGGGGCTAGATTAGGCTACTGTTCCATTGACTGTGAGACAACTCAGGAGATGAAGGTAAACCTGTGCTGCTTCTGAAACAGGTGCTCCAGGTAGTGGTGTGGTGATGAGAGGTGTAGTCCAGGATTACCTTAGCAGTCCCACTTGTACATTGCCGTGTTTCACTTGTGGGTTTGGCTGGGAAGCAGGGTGATATGGCACCTACACAACAAGCAAAGATATTCTGTGTTCCTTAAAGGTCCATCTACGCTTCAGTACGTACTTGAGGCAGCATGAGGTTCTCTCTTCTATTCAGATGGCATGGTGGAGGGAGGGTGATAAAATGCTATTGGTGCTTAGCATTGAGAGACAAAACTGTCTTTTCTTGTATTCTGCTGCTTCACTTCCTGAGCTGCTTTTCTTTCGCACACTCACTGACTGACTACTACTAACGGTGCAACAGGGATGACATCAGGCTTCTGTCACCCTTTTTCTTTCCTGTCATGTTGAATTTAAGCACCCTTCCTATCAGATACTGTGACAACGTGGCCAGTGCTATGCTTGAAGGAATCTGTTCACAGTACAGTTGAAGAAAGCGCAGGATGTTCTAAAATGTGAATCCAAGTGATCAAGTTGGACTTCTCTCAACTGAAAAGGTAACAGCAGTGTAGCTTGTCTTTTAGCCCTGCAGAGCACTTAACCTGCTAACTGTATTCCTCTGCAGATGTACTTGCTGCAGTTCCCTCTCAGCAGCCACTTCTCATGCTCAGACCCACAGGGCTTTGATATATTCTTATTATCCTGTGGACCAGAGAAGCTCTCCCGATCAAGACTTAGGAGGAAAGGAGTAAGAGTCAACTCAGCAGGTTGATCCAGATGTAGGAACCTGTAGAAAGGCGACAGCACTGTCAGCTTTCCCAGCAGTTTCTTTTACCACCCTCCTAGATATAGGTTTATTGCCTCAGAAAGGGTTGCCAGTTACTCTTGGTAGTTGTAGATATGCAGAAGCCAACAGTCCACTGGTCTTGTACTCCTAAAGCAAGGGTAATCTTGCCTATTGCTTTTAGGCTGAAGAGGCAAAGTGACATGCCTTCCTTTAAGCTTGTTACAATTTTTAAAAAAGCAAGCAAACGTGTTACTTTGAAATGTTATGTTGTCTCTTGGCTCTATAGAGACCGATAGGTTCTCTTTTATTCCTTTTGCTTTCCTGTGCAGCAGCTGTTTGCCCAGGTGGCAGGATGTTACGGAAGCCCAGGCTGCACAGCTTGCAGAAACTTTTGCTTGTATCAGGGATGCTTTTTGGGGGTGGGGGAAAGCCGTCAAAGACCCGCAGATGAATGCTGGTTTTATGCCGAGGAAAACATGCTGGTGAGTTTGTGAGCGTGTTTTGATTTGCGTGCCTTATCCTCAGGTTTCTTCCGTCTGGCTCCTAACATCTCAGACATAGGAGAACATATGTTTGAGAGACTTGGAAAAAGGTCATTGTCTCTCCTGGAAGCTGCAGTGACTTGTGCTTGTGGGAAAGATTCTTCTATATCTAGTGCTTTTTTTAAGGTGAAGAATAGCTTCTAGTATATAACTGGGGACAAGGGCGCCTTTGAATGTTTGAGGGTGCTCACAATGCGCAGACCTTACTGTTCTGCTGGGACTTGTTGCTCAGCTGAGAACTGTGTGCATAGAAGTCATGTAGCCAAGCTTACTGTTGGTGGCTGTGTCAGGCTGATTGTAAGTGACCTACAGAGCCTAGCCACATCTAATCTCTGTGTGTAGTGACTGATCAGTAGACTACAGAGTTAGTATATGGATCAGCAATTTGTAGTGATTCAGAAGATGCTAGTCTACAACTTGCCCTGAAGATTCTCCACCTGTGGAATACAGACGATAACCTGGAACTCTGCAGGTGTTCTGCACCTCATTCTGGTCTTCTACAAGGTGTGTTTGTGGATTAAGAATAGGGAAGACTCAGAGTAGCATGGGATGTGTTGGCTGTTGATGTGGAGGCTAATGTTCTGAGACTAATGTCTCCTTAAAGGGGAGGATCTTGGCCTGTATTGTCAAAAGACAATAATGAAGATATGGCCATGTTAACCAAGTTAATGGCATCCAGCTGCAGTATCTGAATGTTGTTTATGACAGCCAGCAAATCTCTCAGAAATTTTGGAATTATGATAATCCTCTGGTTCCTTTAAATAAAGAGGTCCTTGGGAGGTGTATCCTGTTTTGTCTGTCAGGTCCCCCCTTTGCATCTGTGGAAACTTAGCAAGGACCCTAACAAAACCCTTGATAGTGTTAGAGATGTGGGCCACGTGAATAAGCAACCTCTACTTGTTTTACTGTTTTAGTGACAGATGATTTTTTTAGAATACTATTTAGAACCATATCTCCACCTGCTAAGACTGAAGTTCTTAAGTAGATGGAAAGCCTAAAACAATTATTTATTTAAAACTGTCAATAAATAGATGTTTAGGTATTACTGCACATAGGTTGCTCTGAACATAATGCCTCAGATTTATTTTCAAGGAATCTACAACAGGTACAAAGAGCACAATAATGCTACTTAATAGAGCAAAATCTCAGCTACAAAGCACTGTTTTTCAACAATCACTACTGTTAGCTATGCATTTTCACCAGTGATGAACAAGAGCTTGCGTGCTGCAGTCATAAAGATCTGCACCAGCAAAGATGTCCTGCTGTTGCTCTCGCCACTGCTGAAACGTGCAAAAACCATCCACCCTTCACTGTGCTCATATCCATTGTTTGGTCTCCAGAAACATTCATCAAGTGTCAATGAATGCTATTGGATGCCATTTTTTCTGTGTGGAGGAACTGAACAACACAGCTTTGCTTCTTCTATGCTTCGATGTCAGATGCCATTTTGTCTGACTACCCCGCTGCTTCTGTCTGTCGCACGGCAACAAAACGCAATGGGATTTGGTAGGATCATTCAACCTCTACTGCCATACTACCAAGCATCCGCCTCTGACATTGTGGGCTGACATAATAAAACACAAGGCTTTACTTCCAGAGCAGCTCTTGTATGTTCTTTTATGCTACGTTTGTAGTACTTCTTAAATCACATACGTTCTTAGAATTTTGGTGCTTTATGCAGTAAATTGGGCACAAATTGAAACAGTCAACTTTGAGTGTAAGGTATTGCTGTAACTTGTGCACTGCCTCATTTTATTTCAAGAAGAAATGATTCATAAGGCAGAGAACTGCAAAGAAGTACTATTCCTTAACACTAGTCTCTGGCAACAGGTGAAAGTATTTGATTTGATGACCAATTGATTGCTAGAAGGTTATTTACCAAAGGTTAGAGAGTCTGGCAGACATATAAATAGACGCAGAATATAGTTTGCACTCAAAGGGTAGAAATGGCTGCTCTCTTTGGCAAGTTAGAAGTTGACATTGTTGTAATTCTTGGACAAATAAGTATTTTGCTCACCTGTTATTAATTATACTAGATTGATTTTGTAATCTTCTTTCCACAAAAGGAAACAAAATAAATCTACATTATTCTTCTTTCTCCTTAACTAAAACACTAGTTTTATAGAAAGTAATGCCAAGTTATAATTAGAGGTTTGCAGCTGTTACTTCAAATGCTTGGCCTTCATTCATGTGCCTGCATGTCTCCTGGTTTTAAAAATAGAAATAGCTGTTGTAGAAATGGTACTAGAAGTTGTTTGAGCAATGTAAATGACAGTATATTAAAAAACAAAAACACAAAAACATACCAAAACAAACAAACAAAAAACAAACAAAAAATCCAAACCCAAATCCTTCAGAAATGCAGAACTATGAAGTTAAGGTTAAATTGCATCCTCTTTTAAGTGTGGTGTGGGAAGTCTGCATAGTGTGGACACTGAAGGTTTGGAGTAGATAGAACCATGAAATTAAGGGGAAAAAATAGCTAGTATTAGGAAATATTTCAAGCATACTGAGGTAAGTTTTGTGTCATCAAAAAGTCAGTTTTATTTTCTCTCTGAAGTATTTCGTCTTTATTCTGCATGTGCATACTTTACTAATGAAAAATAACTTTCCAAAATACACTAGTGCTTTTTTTTTTACTTGCATATTTTGGTCTTGCTGGCATGACTGCAGGAAAGGTGAGAACTGCTGAACCTAGCCTGTCAGATGACTCTTACAAATCAATATAGGAACTGGGATAAATTTTTTATACCATTCCTTGCTGTAGACTCTGAGTTTGGGTTGCCTCCTTCTGGTTTAACAACAGATAGTGTAGAGGAGAAACTATCTACTGTCTACTCTTTAATATCTAATTTAATTTTGAAAAGATGTAATTGAAATCTCCTTTTTTTATCCTTTTGGGCAGTGGGGAGATCCTTGAAATGACAGTTTTACATATCACATAAGAAATCTCTGTGCCTTTGAAAAGTTATTTCTATTACTTATTAGTTATTTCATGATAGAATCTTTCAAACAAACCTATTAGATAGAGATACAAATTCAAATAACTTCCATTTACCCTGCTAGACCTTATTAACAGTGTAAACAGGATGATCAGTCACAGGTAAAAGGGAATTTAAAAAATGTAATGTTTGCACAAACTTAATACAGTTGCTGATGTGATTTACTGTAGTTTCACATGGAACAATCCATCTGCCATATTGGACAAGGAGTGGGATGAAATTGACTATAAAATGGTAATAAACCAAAAGATTATCTGGATCTTGATCTCAGCTTGGCTAGAATGTTAGTAGTCCAAAGGAAAACAACAACAACAACAACAACAAAACCCACCCACCACCCTATAAAATATACTTGACTTTATTGCTAGCAGATAACTGAGAGACCAAATAATGATATAAATTGTTGAAAAGGATTTATCACTGTTTTTGCTTTCTGTAGGCTTTTAGCTGGAATCCTTGCTTGGAATTCTGCAGAGTGATTTACTTCAGATTCAGGAGTCTACAAATTCTCAGGAAGTGTTCCAGCAGTAGTAATTTGTGCTGCTTAGTCAAGTTATGTGTAGTGTTCTTTTTTTTTTCTTCTTCTTCATTGAAACTGTCAGTATTAAGAAGCTGGTGTTCAGTAGACATGAGCTTCCTGCCTGTATCAAAGTTTTAATATTGGTAGTTTACTCCAGAAGATGTTTGTTGCATATGTTTTGAGACTTTCAGATGAAAAGGTAAATGGCAGAATACTAACATTAATGTTATGATCCCTTGCTGATAAGGAATATTTAGAAAGAGCATTCAGATCCACGAAGAAAAATTACCTTTCAGTATTTTTTTTCTTGTCTGCTGTGGTTACTCAAAATTGCAGCTAGTTAAAGAAGATAACGTCAACAGGAAGAGCAATGTAGTATCAATGAGAATCATGAGATTTCTGCCATATTGTTTCTGGATGGGTTAAAATTAATTTTTCTTGCTGTGGGGCACTGACTGGTAATTAAAGATGCTTCTAGATTCTTGCCCACCATATAGGGGAAGTAGTTCTAGGCACAATTCTTCCTAGGGCCAATTCTGGTAGGAATTAAGCATATTTGCTCATAATGTTGAACTGGGAGGTGCTATTAACTCTTTGGAGGGATGGGAGTCCTTACAGAAGGATTAGATAGACTGGAGCACAGCAGCATGAGTTCCAACAGATGAAAATGTGTGACGCTACACTTGAGATAGAACAACACCAGATGGGAGATGAGTGGCTGGGGAGCAGCTAGGCAGGAGAGGACCTGGAAGGGCTGGTGTCAGCAGCTCAGCTGGAGCCACTAGTGTGTCCTGGCAGCCAGAGGGCAAACTGCATCTTAAAGTGCATTAGCACAGCACAGCCATGTGCTCAAAAGCAGTAATTCTCCCACTGTATTTATAGAATTGCAGAATCCTGGGAGTTGGAAGGTACCTGTAAAGATCATCTGTTCCAGTGCCTCACCACCCTCACTGAAAAGACTCCTTCTTTATATCTAGCCTAAATAATCCCCTCTTTAAGATTGAAGCCATTTTTTCCCTTATCCTGTCACCACAGACCCTACTGAAGAGGTTGGGAGCAGAGGGAGACCGACAGATCAGTAGTTCCCAGGGTCATCCTTTTTTACCCTTCTTAAAAATGGATGTGATATTGCCTTTTCTCTGGTCACTAGGGACTTCACCTGATTGCCACGACTTCTCAAATACCTCTGAAAGTGGCTTGACAACTACATCAACTAATTTTCTAAGGACTTTGGGATGCATGTTATTGGAACCCATAGATTTGTGGATGTTTAGGTTCCTCAAGTGTTCATGAACCAGGTCTTTGTTTACAGTGTGAGGGATGTTGCTTCCCCAGTACCAAACTAAACATTTGAGGGCTGTGTGCTGAGCAGTTATTTGAGAAGACCAGGGCAAAAAAACTTGTTGAGTACCTCATCTGTTGTTAGCAGCTTGCCTGTTTCACTCACTAGGGGGAGTACACTCTCCTGGACTTTCCTTTTCTGGTTGGGATACCTGTAGAAGCCTTTCTTGTCCTTGTTGGCATCCCTTGCCAAATTTAGTTCAAGCTGGGCATTGGCTTTCCTGACCTATCTCTACACAGTCTATAAGCTTTCTTACAGTCTTCCCACAGTACCTGTTCCTGTTTCCACTGCCTTTGTGTTTTCTTCTTGCTCCTCAGTTTGACCAGCTGGTCCTGGTTCATCCGTGCCGGTCTCTTCCCTTCCTTTCCTGACTTGCTGCACCTCAGAATGAAGAGCTCTTGTGTGCCAGCAAAAGCTTCCTTAAAGATCTGCCAGCTCTGCTCTGTGCCCTTACCCATGAGAACATTTTGCCAGGGTGTTTTGTTGACTAACTCTCCAAAGAGCTGGAAGTTAGCTTTCCTAAAATTTAGTGTCCTAATTTTACTTTTTGCCTGTCTCACGTCCTTCTGGAGCATGAACTCAACCATAGCATGGTTGCTACAGACCAGGCAGCTTCCAGTCCTACTATCATGTATCAGTTTGTTTGCATTGTGAGCAACAGGTCCAGTATTCATCCTCCCTGGTGGGGCCTTCCAATACTTGACTGAGGAAGTTATCTTCAATGCGTTTTAGGAGTCTCTTGGATTTGCCTGCATCTCGTGATGCTGCTTTCCCAGCAGATGTCTGGTTGAGTGAAGTCCCCCAGCAGGATGAGCATTTGCAATTGTCATAGCTCCTATTGCTGGAGGTAGAAGACCTCATCAAAAGGCTCCACTTGATCTGGTGGGCTGTAGTAGACATGGATCATAGGGCTCCTTTTGTAACCTTGATCTCTAGCTGTCACCCAGAGGCTTTCAACTTGCTCTTGGGTAATACAGAAGGCAGAGAAGATGATTTGTGCATTCAGTTCCTTCAGTCATTGAACCTCGAAGTCCCTTTTGATAGCTCTCAACCCATGTGTAGCTGCTTCATCTCTCCCTGTATGGAAAAGCAGTAAGGGATGGACAGTGGTCATACCAGCTTGGTGGTCATACCAGGCTAGGTAGTTTCCTGGTGACGTCCCTTGCCTGAGCCCCATGAAGACAGTAGACTTCTCTAAGAAGTGGGTCTGCTCAGCATATTGGACGTTCAGTTCCCTGCAGGAAAGAGTCACCTACAACTAGTACTCGATCTCTTCTTGATGCTGGGGGAAGGCTTTTCCTGATTCAGTTTTGTTAGTTTGTCTAGACTGAGTGGGCTGTTACCACCCACTGATGGCCTTGCCTCATACCTGTTACCGCAAGGAAGGTTTTCGTTTGCACGCTTAGCCTTGGTTTGGCATCACCATGAAGAATGTGTGGAGATTTGAGGGTGTTTCCAGTTCTTAAGAGGGTCTGGAGGAGGACAGCACAGCTGGTGCGGCAAGGCAGGAAGGCAGTTGATATGAGGAGGGGCTGAGGGCACTGGGATTGCCCAGCCCAGAGAAGCAGGGACCAAGAGATGACCTCAGTGCTCCCTGCAACTCCCTGAGGAGGGGAGACAGAGAGGTGTTCTGCTGCTGGGAACTGATGGCAGAGTGGGAATGGCAGCATGGGAATGGCAGCATGGGAATCAGCAGGGGTGGATCAGGCTGGGCATCAGGAAACACTTCTGATGTGAAGGGTGGTCAGGCACTGAAACAGGTTTCCTAGAGAGGTGGTTGATGCCCTCTGTGTCCGTGTTCAAGAGGTTTGGTCAGTGTCCTCAGTAATACGTATTAGCTTTTTGTTAGCCTTGATGTGACCAGACAGTTGGAGTAGGTGATCTTTGAAGGTCTCTTCCAACCTGACTATTCTAATGACAGTGGACCTTTGCAATTAAGTAGCAAGTGTGGCAAACCATTAGGAAAAGAAGTGGAAAATGGGTGCGTGATAAGAAGACCATAAAGAGCCTGTTGAAGTTTATATTAGTTGAAAAGACAAAACGTTGCTTCCCAGTGCTCTCTTCTGGGGGGTGGCCAAAATTAGCGTGGTTATAGGAGGGCATTTAAAGCTGTGTAGAAACCCACTAATATTCATGTTGTTGCAGTGAGCATGAGTCTATGCTTTTGAAGTGGGCAAAATAGAAACGTATGTTATGTTTTGGTAAGCAGGTTAATATTTACCTTGCAGTTCTAAAGCAAGTCTCATTTTTTCTGGTGTGATCCTTGCCCTCAAATTTGATCCTTTCTTCCACATCAGCAGAGTATATTACCAGTAAGCTGTGGGCCACCTGAACTGAAAAAAAAAAAAAAAAAAAAAAAATGGAGCTTATAAATACTGATTGAAATGCATTAAGCAAAATCTTTGATTTTGAGACCTTTAGTTGTATAAAAAGGACAAGACGTTTCAATTGAGTAAAAGAACAAGTATGTAACTGGATTTTTCTAGAAGAGATATTTCTATTGTCTGCTGTAGGTTGTAGGGTATTAGTTTGTTTGTTTGTTTGTTTGTTTTAAAAGAAACAAGTGATGTTTTGTCTGTACTGTTGTGTGTAAGAGTTTTGTTGGAAAAATGAGCTATTTTTGTTGTTTGCTCTATTTGGACCAGAATCATCTCCTTGCTTTTATGTGTGAAGAGCAGCTGCTAACCTCAGCTCTGTGACACCTAGAGGTGAGCAGTGCCTTTGCAAAACTTGTGCCTCAATTCTTCTCATCAGTGCAGCCAAAACTTGGTTAGTGTAGTTTTTCCCTTTTACCATTCATGATCAGTTACAGCTGATGGTTGTGAGTGTTCTGAGGTGGAGAACAAGGATAATGTCTTGCTAATGGCAATTGTTCTTGGGAAAAAGAATAAACATATGTGGATTTTTTTTAGCCCCTTCTATCCTGTGCAAAATGTCTAACAAAAATTCCTGCAGCTAAAGCCTAAATGTGGGGAAGTCTTTCATGCTGAAGACGAGTTTAATCAGTTTATGTTGTAGTTACTGATTTTGACAGCAGTTTAGCAACAGCTGCTGAACATACTCATAGAATTCTAACAGAATTGTCAGCTATCATGATCTGACACTGGTAAAAGGAAGGCACCTAGATTCTTGTGAGCATAATGATCTCTAGCACGTATATTTTCAAGCACCACAGAGTCCCAGAATAGCTGAGATTGTCCAGGATTGCTGAGTCTATTTGCAGCAACCCCTGCTGCAGCAGGGGCATCCAGAGCATAGTGCCCACGCTTCTGAAGATCTCTCAGGAGGAGACTCCACAGCCTTTCTGGGCAACCTGTACCAGTGGTCCATCACCTGCACAGCACAGCACTGCCTGATACTCAGAGGGAGCCTCCAATGTTCTGATTAGTACCCACTGTGTTTTGTTCTGGCACCACTGCACCACTGCAAAGAGCCTGGCTCTGTCCTCTTAGCTTCCTCTCTGTCCTCTTAGCTTCCTTCCTTCAAGTATTTGTGGATGTCTTTTCTTTTCCAGGCATGAACAGTCCCAGCTCTCCTGACCTCTTCTCATCCTCTCTCAAGAGAGCTGCTCCAGCTTTTTTTTCATCCTGATAGCACTTTCCAGTCTGTCCATGTCTTTCTTGTACTGGTGGCCACAGAACAGGACACAGCACTGGTGGTAGGTGTGGTCTCTTCAATGCTGAGAAGGAGGGAAGCATCACTTCTTGTTGTGCTGTCAACAGTCCTCCTAATGCAGTCCAGGATACCATTAGCCCTAGCAGCAGGGGCACATTGACTTATGTTCAACTTGATGCCCACCAGAACCGCCAAACACTTTTTTACCTTCCAGTTGGTGGCCCCATGTGGGGTTGTTCCTAGCTATAGGGCTCTGCACTTCTCCTTGTTGAACTGCATGAGGTTCCAATCCTTCCTGTCAGCCCACCGCTCCATCCTGTTGAGCTCCTTCTGAATGGTTGCCCAACCCTCTAATAAGTCAACCACTGTCCCCACTTATTTGTCATCCACGAATTTAATGAAGGTGCGCTCTGCCTCATCATTTAGATTGCTAATGAAGAAGTAAAGCAGGGCTGGACCCAGTATTGACCCCTGAGGTACTCACTCATAACTGGCCTCCAGCTAGCTGGACTTTACATCACTGATTGCTTTCCTCTGGCTTTGGCCATTCAGCCAGTTTTTGATTCACTTCACTGTCGAAATGAGGTGAGAAATGCCAAAGCTGGTAGCTACTATATGCTGTTGTTGCATTTTTCTTATGTGTTTTAGAGATGGGTAAAATCTTATAGAGCTGTGTCCATATAAAAGCCATTGCTTTCTGCCAGTGAAATAACCTGGGGAAACCCATGACTTTATTCAAAACACAGGTTTTCTGTATCTGTATTCTGTGTCTTTGTTTGCATTTGTTCAGCTGAACAATTGTACCAGCAGTTGGTATTTGATGCATTTTTCTGTTTAATTCATTCTTCTTCTCCCTTAATATATAATAACTGAAGTTATAAAGATGGAAATGTTTGTGTGAGTGTGGTAGCTGGAATCTCTTGAATGTTCTGAAATCTTTATTGTCAATGCATTTTCTCCACCAGTCGTGGTAATATTACCAATGGGTGAAACAGACTGTAGAACAGCAGGCCAGCAGGGAGCATGGATTTTCTTGTGCTGAGTTGGATGGAATGATTTTTGTGTACTTCGAAGTGGAAAATTCATTCAGAAATTTTGCACTTCTTAGGTAAAGAAACATGGTTATTCATAGGTTTTGAAAGGCTGGGCTAAGAAAGTGTAGAAGACAACATGGCAACAAATAAAAACTCTAAGCAGTATTTTTCTACAAGCAAATCTTTGAAAGGAGTAAAAACCAGATCACTCTGAAATGAGCACAGAGTTTTACTACATTAATTTTGGCAGCTGTCATTAGTTTTTCTCTCGTGGGAAAGGATTTCTGTTTCTCATTAAGGATTTTCTTTTTTCCTTTTGCTAATTGCAGTATCTACTTTCCAAGTAAGCCATGTTCCTTTTTTTTTTTTGTAAAGTAAGTAGAGTTGGTGTATTTTGCCACTGCTACTTTCAGCTGAAGACTTGAAATAGTGTGCAGATATTCAAACAGTGCTTAATAACATTAATTCTTAACTGAATTTACTGAACCAGTAGACTACTGAATATAGCCTTTGTGCTTTTTAAAACCGCTGTGGTATGTCATTTTGAATGTATTCACATTGAATACTGATGGAATGGGTTGGTGTAAATCAGGCTAGTAAACACTTCTTAAAAAAATTGGCTCCTTCCCCTCTGTATTCATAAATTGTATTCAAATAGGGGATATACTTTTTATGACAGCTTACCTTATGAATGTTCATCGTGCTTTTATACATTATATTTTCTGGCCAAGTTGTTTTTTTTGTTTTTTTTTTTCTGCTTCCCAGCTCTCTTCAGAACATATTTGGCTACTAGTCATTACATTAGATTTTTCCTCGTCACTGAAACTACATTGCTTTTATGCAGACAGAACATTGCAGTGCTAGTTAAAGCTATGTAATTGGACCTAGGAAATATTTTGGTTTATGTTTTTATTTTCTAAGAATTTATTTAACAGTTGCCATTACTACGTTATCTCTTGCCCACTGGGACTCTTACAGAAGAAGTTCTTTTTGTTATTGCAGATCTCATCACTGGAGGGACTTCAGACAACATATAGTGTTATTCTTAGGAAATTCTGTATTGTTAATAAATAGTAATATGTTGTTAATAATCATTCTGAAACCTTCCACCTTGTTCCATAGGATTCGGACTTCCTAATGTTAAAAGTTTGTAGAATAATACAAGGCAAAGCGAAACACGTCTAACTGCTGTTAAATTAGTTCTATCAATCACAAAGTTTAACACCACCATAGTATCAGGTTTGTCTATAGGAAATATGTATAGATTATTCAAATTGCTTCCATACTGTACATATATTGATTTCCATTTTATTGTATGTTTTATACATGTAGCCTGTTAGACATTCTTTTTAATCTGGTTAATTTGAATTTAAGTCGATAATGCCTAGCTTTAAGTGGGTGTCTGGATCCTTCTTTTGCATCCCATGTAAGTAGCCATGGAGTTGTTGCACAGATGCCCTTTGAAAGGGGCAGTCAGCAGTGCCTGCAGCAGAAGTGTGGAAGTTAACTGAGGAGATAATAAATGAGTTAAATAGAATACAGAATATTGAAGTAAGCAAGATGCAGACTCTTCTGGTTACATCTGAACTTAAGTAGCTCCTTTCCTTTATAACTTACATCCTGTTAAAATATACAGCAGTTACTGCTGATTTGTGACTTGAAGTTTGTTATTTACACTTCTTTTTTTTAGTGTTTAGGTGGCAGAGTGGAGAAAGTTAACATGCAGTACATGTACACCGAAAACGTACATTTAAAATATTTAAAAGCAGCTTTGCATTCATTCTCACAGGGTGTTCTGTAGATGATGGGGAAGAACTCTGAATAAGATATTTTCTGAGTCAGCAGTTTTTGCTCTTGAAAGTGCTTGGGGAAACACTGTGGGTACGTGCTAAGCAAAACAAACAATAAATCCCACTGTGTTAAACTGTTGTCTGCATCTGGGTGACTAAAAAGAGTATGAAAACCTTGATCATCAAGTAGAAGATGAGAGTTCATTGTAAGGCATTCATAATGCCTGTCTCCTTGGCAGCGAGAGCAGAAAGGGACAGAAACTGATCTTAATTGGGACTTATGTTGTCAGAGAAATCTAGGTGTTTGTATGGAGCACTTTTCCTAAGAAAAGTGAGTACGGTGTTGCATTGTGGGCAAGCTGAGTAGACCAGGCCTGCTAAGAACGTCCGTTCCAAACATGAACTCACTTGGGTCATGTGCTGGGCAGAGCAATTCTATGGATACATCTGTTGTTAAGAAAAACAGGTCTGAGTGAGGATATTGTGATGAAGAGCTTTCTGCTCATTTTTGAAAACCAGTGGATTTTCTTCAGCTGGAAATTTGAAGTTGAAAAACACTCTTAAAATTCAACCCTATTGTTAATAGAAAGCACTTCTTGAGGCAGAGTATTAGGCTTCATGGAACCAGGAAATGTGGTAATTTTGTTGTAGAACAAAAGGACAGCTCTGACAGAGAAATTGTAGCAAGAGAGAGGCATTTCATTTGGGACCTTAACACTGAGCATTTGGAATGATTGATGCTTCCATGCGGTGCCCCTTGCAATATGTTGAGTGAATCTGAAGAAGTGTTGGTGAAGTTGGGAGCAGCCAGCTGAAAAGTGTGACTTCCCATTGTCTTGCTTAGAAGGTATTTAGAATGGCTTAATAACAGTGGGATTCATACAGTGACTTGATACATTAATCTTATAAATGGGTCAAGATGAGTTTTCCCTGATAGCAACTGTGTGCTATTTTAGTCACCTTCCTTAATTTACTTCTTTCACTTATTCTGTCACACAGATGCAAGACCTGCTATCTCCAAAATCTTTTAGCAAAAACGTAGTAATTGCTCATTTAAGAAAAGCCTTCGCATTACTCCCTCAAGACATCCTTCTTTTTGTCAGTAGTTATGATAAGAAGGTGAATTGTGTGCCATGACCGTTCTGTTGTGTCGTGCTGCTATAAATGCTGTGTAAATGTTAGCGTTAACCTGTTATTAATGCAGTGCGTTAATTGTGTATTAAATACTGCATTAGTGGAAAGCCTTGCAATGCTTGTGACAAATGAATTGACCAACAGGGTATAAACCCTTCTATAAATCTTACCACATTTAATACCTCCCCTGCTGAAGAGCACACTACTGATTATTTTTTTCCATTCCCCCCCCCCCCCCAAAAAAAAAAAAAAATTGCTTTTCAGTCTACTTCTCTGGCAACTGAAAACTATAAGGTAAGACCTTTGAATATGTGAGAGATGTGCAGTTGTTTAAGTTAAAACAGACTGAATTGTAGGTCTGAAACCTACCTGTATCAACAATTATCTACATCGTTAGCAGCTCAAGAATGCATTAGCTTTTTATTCATTTTTGTTTATAAGTGAGCCCAGCAATGACCTAATGACATCTTCCTCCCTTGTTGGGGAGAATGTGGACTATTCTAATTTTCTGTGATTTGCTGTCATATTTACAAGAAACCAGGTGAAGTTTAGCCTTTTTTTTGGGTTTTCTAATTCAAATATACATAAATCTTTTAATTTAATTCTGTTACTTGAACACTTTTTCTAGTTTGTAGCATGAGGACTTTGATTCAGAAAAAAAATTCTGTCCTTTATTCAGGGAGTAGGGTTTTTCTGTTGTTTTTTTTAAAGTAAGGCTGATTATCTGCAGTCTGGGGCACTGAGTGGACTTGTCCAGACTGAAATGCCGAGTAGATGTGTAGCACCAGAGGAAGAACCATAATTACTGAAATGAACAAAAAAGCATCTGTTGTTGTGAAACCATGTTACTGATGATAAAATGCACAGATTATGGAATTTGAACTGGCTAATGACAGCTGCAATTAAATTTGGTACATAAGTCCTTCTGCATCATCACAGTAATTTGGCACAGAATTGCACAGACCTCTTAAACCAGTGACAAGCCCTATTATGTTTTCAGAGCACGTTTTTTGAGACATGAAGGACTTCAAGGCCAAAAGTGTGGTGCATTAAGACTGCTTTATGTGATTGGTATGGAATGAAGCAGCCCTGAAACAGGGAGAACTGGAATTGCATAGAAGAGAATTCCATGTGAGGCAAGAGTAGAAGAGCATGGTGTCGTTCAGGTCCTTGAGAACCATAATGACTGGTGCTGAAGGCTTTTTTTTTAATGTTCAGGGGTTTATCTGGCAAGTACTTGACCTGAAAATCTTGACGCCACTAAGTTTTTGCCTACAGCATTCCTCAGACTTGTGTTGGATGCTGCACAGCAGGACCAGGACAACTGGTCTGGGTCTAGCTGCCTGAGCCTTTCAGAAACAGAGCAGCGCAGTGCCAGAGAACTGCAAGTGGCTACATTTGTAGACTGAGATCTGAGCTTCAGAGCTGCAAGTCTGAAGGGCTGGTGGTTTTTGGTATAGTGTTATTCAGTGCTTTCATGTTTTCGGAATCTGTAAATGAAGCAGCTGGGAGAACCTGAGTAAAATTGGAACTTCAGCTGATAAAAGGTATAGATTTTTATATTTTTTAAAATGAACTTAACATGTTAATAACTTCTCCACCTAAACTATTGCTTAGTCCCAAGCATAGCATGTTTAAACTTTTTCAATCTTGTCTGAATAGACTGTTACAGAGTTCTGGTATACTATGTCAAAGCAAGCAAAATCCTTGCCGGTCTGGTCTGCTGTCAGAAGGCCTGTGCCAGCACAGCTGATAATCTGCCAAGTATTCAGTCTTTGGAAAAATCTAAGTCTTAAGTGATGTACAAAAAAAGAGAAAAGGGATGTAAAAATTAAACCTGATTTGAGACAGAAAGCCAGGCTTCAGTCTACTTTATACTTACTGTTTTTGATTGTTTTTTTTCCTCCCTGTGGTTATGATCATGAGAGACAGGAATGACCTAGCATTCCAACACCAATGCTGTGATGTATAGGAAAAATTAGTATGTAGAGGTCATCCAGAAAAAAAAAAACAAACACTTTTTTTCTTATATGCATTCATTGTCATGGTATTTTAAAATCTGCAACTTTTTTGAAGTCTTCCAGCATGAGTTGCATACCTGAGGTTTTATTTCTTTTTAAATTTTGTACTGAGAGATCTTGGCAGTTCTCAATATTTTTACTTGCAGGTAGTTGCAGTGAATTTTAGAATCGTATTTGGTGATCAAGAGTAATACCTGAGGGTGGCATGTGTGAGAATAAGCTGAGAGATTAGTGTGACTTCAGGTTCCCATTGGAGGCAGTTATGTGCCATTTTCTGTATTAATAACAATCTGTGACCAAACTGATGTAGTTTTCTGTTCAATGACACGCAAACACCAAACCACACAAAACAACAGAAACAAAAAGTCAAAACCTGAATTACAAGAAAAAGTTGAAGTATATGTTGCAATTCTGTTAGATTAGTTATGAAGCCACATACAATTCTTGCTCGTTACATTTTGTCAGTTTTCTGTGGTCAGGGTCTATTATGATGTGACAATGCCTAGAATTACAGATGAAGTTTTTTGTAAGAAATGAAACACAATGGCATTGTAAATATTAAAGAAAAAAACATTACGCAAGGAAGTACGTGGGTTCTAAATTGCAGTTACATTTTGTTTGTGATGAATGTGACATTCTCAATTTAGGGGAATTACACAGCTGCATAATGCAATATTCTGTGCAGGTGTAGCTGTTCTTTTGTATATAAACACGTTATGCTAAAAGATGTTTTTTTTAAATTGCAGATTCTGAACATTTGCTGGAACTTCCTAGGAAGCACCAGATTTTGTTACCAAGGCCTCCTGTTCTGCTCTCTTGTGCCTGTGCCTTATGATCTCTAATTACATTGTTTCACACTATTTTTTCCTGCCTCATTCAGTTAACAGGATGGGCGGTGCTCAGGAATTGAGTAGCTACTTGATATTTTAATCCTTATCACTCACTGAGCGGCCCCTGCCTTATTTACTGCACACCATTTAAGTCTCCAAAGAATACATAATTATTCATTCCCTTACAGCCTTTTCTAAGGTGCCTGACTAAACTATTTTTATCCATTCAATTGTATTTCATGTGCATTTTCTAGTCAGTGCCTATAACTTAATTTATATGCTCTATGAAATGAGAACATGTGTAAACACAGTTTTAGAATTTTGACATCATTCTCTTTTGAAATGGAACTTTGGAATGGAAGTGAAGCACACATGACATATTTTAAAATAGTCTTTTGTGGGAATATTGAAAGTAAACATAAAAGTAATGAGTAACTGAAGGCATCAATTCACGTAACATTGAGTCATTCTTATATGCAGCTGTCCTTTGTGGTAGTCTTCAATGTTTCATGTATCCTGGAGGATAGTCAGCTATTCTGTTTATTTCAACGTAGGCTATTCTCCTTGTGGAAAGGATTGCAAAGAAATTGCTACCTCATGTAGCATTTAGAATATAAATCAATGTGGGAAATGTGAAAAAAATAAGGATAGTTGAACACTACAACAGGTTGCCCAGGTAGGTTTGGATCTTTGTAGGCTTTTGAACCCAACAGGATACGTTCCTGGGTGACCAGTTCTACCTAGCCCTGCCTGGGGCAAAGCTGGACTGGGAGATCTTTAGAGATCCCTTTTAGCCTCAGCTGTTCTGTTATTTCTGCAATATGTAACACCACTGTAATTGTGGTGTACATATGTCATGCTTATTTCTGATAGGCAAAATTTCATGAATCTTGTGGCTTTCTTCTATGCTAAAATGCTTGTAAAATGTTTGTCTGCAGTTGCCTCTTAGCGAGCACGCTGTGTCCCGTCTGTCTGAGCAGCAGTTTAACTGTTCTCAGCAAAAGTGTTAGAAACATTTGTCTAATGGTGTTTCTGTTGCCATGCCAGTACTACTTTCTAGAAGACTGCAGAGAATTGCATCGATCTGTAATTGATCAAACTGTAGTGGATTTCATCCTTTTTGAGTTTAAAAAAGAACAGCACCTCAGTGTAGAATCCATCGGTTAGTTGGTCTCAATCCTTTTGCAAACACGCCTTGCAAACAGTGGGTTCTATGAAGAGCTTAGAATTTTTTTGTCACTGACTTGCAAGTTTTAATACTGTCACCAGTGCATCATATTTCTGAGTGTAAGGTTTTTCTGTGATGGTTCTTCTGGTTGAAATAATTTAAGATTTCTGCTACAAAACAGCCAAGACTTTTCGCATTGCTAATGTTAATACTTCAAATAAGAATAGAAAGCAATAAATGAAAGATGGTGCATGTCAAATCTTTCTTTTATTGCAGTTGAACATCTCTGCTGCTGGTTGAATGGAATAATTACAATACATATATATGTATATGTGTTTTGTTTTTTTTTTTAAAGGCCACATCCAATTCAAATAGATTTTGTTTCTAATGTAACTTTTTTTTTTTTTTTTTTTTTTTTTTCAGAAGGAATTGAGCCTTCCAAGAAGAGGAAGTCTGTAAGTTTCTGAAATTTCTTCTGCTATGTGCTCATTATGTGTTTTGGCAATTCTTAAGTGGGCTGTTTTTCTCTTTGGGGAGTTAAAACTTAAGACTAAATGTGGCGTGTGATTTGCCTTAAGATGTATACAAAGAAATTGAGATTGTGAATGAAGACTGGGTTCTGCAGTAACCTTTTTTATGCCTGTCCTCCTCTCTTAGAGGAGCTGTTGTTAGATATTTCCAAATTGACAAGAAGACCTGGTGTTGAAGCTTTTATTTTGTATTGAAGATTACTATAGTTAAAATCAAAGTTTAGTTTGTTTCTGAATGATACAAAGGTAAGTCAAACTGTTATCATATGAAATTTTGTGATAAAACCTGTGGATAATGAAACAAAGAATAGATGAGTGTTATTAAGTGTATAGGATTGTTAATCTAGTATTTGGTTAGTGGATGTAAAGATTGTATGTTCTTGTGTGAATTGTTACTGAATTAGAATAGTATGACCTCAGATACTGTGGTTTAAGTGTTCTTTGTATGGGTTGCAATACCTTGTCTTTCTTTCCTTTTTTGAGTTATTTGGTTTTAAAGCTTGCTTTATTTCATATTACATAGTAATAATTAAGAAGGTATTGGGATCACAGTGTATTAGAATATCTTAATCTGCATTCGGCTACTGTTTTATTTCCCAAAATAACATAGGACTATAGTTTTATCACTGTACTCAGCTAAGATGGTGTTTCTGATGACGTGTTTTGAGTAAACCTCTAAACCCTTGTACAAAGGCTAGATATTTGGCTTTGTTTCTAAATATTTGTTTTCAGCTTGATGGTGCTGCATGTGTGAGTAACTGAAATGCTAATTGCTGGGAAGGTACAGGTTGTAGGCATCTGCTGACTTGCAGAAGGTTTTCTTACTTTAGCTTTTGTCACAAATCTTCTACTAAATAGTAAGCAAAACAATTATTAAGAAATGGCACAAAGTTTTGAGACTAATTCTACATGAAGTATTTGATACTGCAGTAACACAGAGAAAAATAGTTAAGGAAGAGAACTACTGGTGTCTTTTAGAGGCTTTATATAAACCCAGCACTATTCTGTGTGCAAAAGATAACTGACTGTAAAGTTAATGAGTAAACTCCTGTTGATTTCAGCCAGAGAGAAAGTATCTTTACAGACTCTTTTTTTTTTTAATAAGTAGCCCTGACCTTGCTTACTCTTGCTGTGTTTGACATTGAATATTATTATATACTTTTCTCCAGGTTTGAAAAATGGTTGCATTCATCTACGTATTTTTTATAGCTGAACACTGAGATGTAAGTGCAGATTCTGTAATGTTGCTGAGATTTTAGTAAAGTGTAGTAAAGGAATAGTTGATTATCAGCATAATCATATCTGGCTGTTAAAATGGTTGAGATTCTGCACATGGTATTTTAAACTGTCATCTTTATTACTGCTTTCTTAGTTATCAGAGCTCACAGTACTGAAGTTAGCAACAGCTGTAGCATCAGAAGGTCTGCATTGGGTCACTTTGACTCCTCTATTTGCATATCATATGCATGTTAATATGAAGACTGAATATCAAAATGTGGTACATCCTGTGTTTTAATTGCCATAAACATCTAAAGAACCTCAATGGTTCTGTGTGGATGTGTTGTTTTGTCTTCTGGAACTTAAGAGCCAGATGTCATGCCAGGGCTTTAGGTAAGGCAGGGACAGCTGGCTGAGGCATGATCAAGAAGAGAAACGTGGATAACAAGATTCTGATTGATGAACAATTCTGCTTTTTTTAATTTGCGCTTTGTCTTACTGATTATGGTACAGTCTGGTGGGAAAATATGGAGGAATGGTGTATGGGGAAAAGGTTTCTAGCTTGTATTCAATATGTAAGTCTTAAAGGACTATTATGCAAAATACTTTCAGAAAGGTTGAATTATTTTTATGCCTATTTTGGAGAGTCTACTGTCTGGATCATACGGTGTTGCTTACATCTTTATGTGAATAATTTTTAATGCAATTTCTGTGGCAAACATAAAGGAGACTGTTGATTCCAGATATAGAGAGCAAGTGCAATACAAGATAGTAAAATAGAAAGATAGATACTTGTGAGGAAGCACAGGTTGAAAATGCATATTATGTGACTTACATAAGCCAGCAACCCTTTCTTACCTGTATACTGCTGAACCAAGCAGAGCTCTTTGGCATCTGTAACTACGCACACAACTTGATGCCAAGAGAGGTATCCAGGTTGCCTTTGTTAGGTTGATCAAATATGCAGAGAAAAAAAAGGGCAATGCTGACTTCCTGCCAGCAAAACAATAAGCAGAGGAGTCTATTTGTGCAGTAGTAATTAGCTCTGAGTTCGTTAGCCGTGGCATTTGTTCTGACACAATGTAAAACCTGCTGCCAGTTGGCAATTATTGTTCACTTGTTGAATGTCACCTGCCATTCGTCAGCTAGGGTATCCTGGTTGTGCTCTTGGGCACACATGTTGTTGCCATGTGTGGAGCCATTCCACTTTGATGCTGACCTTTTGGGCTAGCTCTGTGGATGCTGATCTACAAACCCAACTGGCTTCACTTAAAAAAAAAAAAAAAAAAAAAAAAAAGCAAACCACGCCATATGTTTTCACTGACCTGTCTATGTAACCATCCCTCAGCCCAGTCAGAGGCTTCTAGGCTTCTCTTGTAGCCCAGCAGTGTCCCTGCTTTTTGTTCACCAGGTATAAGGGCGTGGTAATATGGAAGTCTTCTGCCAGATCTTGAAATCAAAGACTGGATGCCAGAAATGAAGTGTCTAGAGACGCTGGACGACAAGGCATGCAGTGTGTTAGGTGAACTATGGGAGAGCATTGATGGCAGAAACTGGAGGAAGCTTGGAGAGGGAGTGGACTCAACATCTCCACTTCTCACCACATTGTTGCTATTTTGGTTAACTTGTTGTGGAACAGTTCAATTATAGACTGCAGTTTTGCAGCCTCATTTTGGATCTCAGGAAATAAGTTGAACTGTGCAGGCTTCCTGCTGTACAACACAGTTTTGATTTCTACATGTACAGCAACTCCTTGGGAAGGAATTGGAGACAAAGGCTTGTTAAAAGGTTAGTTAAAGTAGCACAGTTGACAAACTCTGGTAAGTGATGCTGATTCAGAAAGAAGTGGTATGCTCTATGCTCTGACCACCCACTGGCTGTGTTGATACAAGTGCTTGTATAAGCACAGGCAGAACTGATCCAGATTGCAATTAGCTTCATGCAGGTTCTTTGGTGTGTTGTGTAGCTTTCTAACAGCAGGGTATCATGGCAAGGAGGGAAAATTAATATCAGGGGGTCTTCTGCTAGTCCTCTCACCAGCAGCAAAAATATCTGACTTTTCAACCTTATCAGAAAGTTATTCAAAATACTTTGTGCACTGCTGCTACAGAGGGAGTTTATTTATATGCTGTTATGACATTTTTATTAGTTCGTTTGTTTTTGCAAAATATTTTCAAATATCAGGGCAAGCATTTGTGGTTTATGTTAAGTCAGACCCAAAAATGCAGGTTTAAGCATTGCTAGTATCAGTATGTCAAACATACAGATCTTCTGATGAGCCACTGAATGGCTGTTTGAACCTAAAAATCTACTATAAGTGAATTGACAGCGTGCTTCAGAAGAAGTCAGACTTCAATAGGGGTAAGTGTGTAAGGTAGAGGAGGTACTGGTTACTGGTACTGGTTATCCAGTACTAGTACTGGATAGTGTTTAAACAATTTTAGGCAGATCATTATAAGGAATAATTCTTTTTGGAGATACAAAGTATTTTCCATGTTAATTATGAAAGCTAGTCAAAATGCAGTCTTGAGATATGAAAGACAGTGAAAATTTGTAGTCTTAATTAAAATAAAAACTTTCTCTGCTTATGAATGTTTTGGTGCTTGTTTCATGGTAGGTTTTCTTCTGATACTTTTCTCTGAAAATGCAGAGAGCCCCTGCTGTCTGGTGCTTACTTGGAAAAACTGGGTGTCTTAAATTAATCTGCAGTATCTCATCAAAATTATTACAGGTTTATAACACAGTTGTGCCCAGGACTGCACAATGAATTCATACTGCAAAGCAGCACAGAACTGGAAATTCTGTATTGATGTAGCTCTCTTCTTTAGTTTGCTGACACTATTTATATTTGTACAGAAGTGAAGCCAACAAGTTGGCCTGAGGTGAGTGTTCTGGTAAACTGCTTGGTTAACAGCAAGGAGAGAGATTTACATGCATTTGTTCCTTAGAGTGTCTACCTTTATAGCTGTGGCTTGTGTATGTTCTGTGAGTAGTGATTTCTGCTGCAAATTACTGTACACTGATAAAAGACTCCCTCTGATGGCCAGTTAAGGAATCTGATGTATCTGAACAATATGCTGCCCCCAGGGATTTCCTCTGTGCTTGTCTCAGTGGTGTATTGACCTTTGGCAGGAAGTGGCAGGGGCAAATGTAGTAAGGAAGAGGGCCAGCAGCCAGCCCTTTTAGAATGTGGAACTGGATAGCTTGAGTCATGCCATCTGTGCTAGGGTACAGCTTACACTTCTCTGTGAATCCTTGTGCTCCAGAAGCATGTATCAGCTGATTTTATTGCTCTTTGCCTGTGAGCTATTCAGAGTTATTTTGCTGATCTAAATTACATACACAAAAGAGTGAATTGCATTTGTTTAGCTACACCCATGGTTAGACTTCTGCGGACATTGTAGCAGAGGCATTTTTTTAGTTACAGTCAATAATTGTTAAACATCAGCAAGTAACACAGTACTGGTATATTGCATGTCAAAAGCAGAGGGCTTTTCGGGAAGGAGTGGAAGCTATGGGATAGACTTGAGATTTTCTTACCCTTTGGAGTCCTGAAAATAAAAACAGCTTTTTATTCTTCTTTCATTTCATTTTCATTTCCATTTTATCCACTCATTTTGTTCTGTTTCATCTGAGTTTAAAGTGAGCTGAGATGCTGCTTAGTGCGTTCAGATGATTGAGTCATAATTAATTATTTGGTACCTTTGTAGTAAATATCACTGTTAATCATAAAAAGAAAAATTTTAAGTTATTTAGGAGACTGCTATCATCTTAAGATTTTAAGTCAGAACATGTTACTTATTATTACCAGGTGGTGGACCTCTGTGATGATTTCATACCAGTGACTAGCTGAACTCTACCACACCTGTGTCTCAGTGCCCCTCCTCATGATGTGTAAAAAAAAAAAAAAAAAAAAAAAAAAAAAAAGGGACTCATTCAAGGATTTTGTTGTTTTTTGTTGTTTTTTGTTTTTTTTCCCAACAAGCCCAATTTATTGAATGTAGGATCACATGTGGGTGGAAGAATTCTATTTCCATCTCTGTTACTGTTTCTATTAGTGACTTTTGTGAGAGCAGCATAATGTCTCCTAAACACCTCTGAGTTACTGCTGGTGATGGTGGCTTTCTGAGTGCAGTGCAAACTCCTCAGTCTCCTTAATACTTAATAATTATTTGTTTAAAGGAGCGCAAATTACAGAGAGATCCTGATCATTTTGTATGTGACAGTGTTTTCAGTGTTCGGTATTTATGCAGTGTTTCACCTTTGAACTTTCAGCAGTGACTTGTAAATATCATTTCCGGGTCACTGATGCAAATGTTGAATAGCATGAAGCAGACCATAAGAGTCTATGAACTCATAAAATAATTTATTCTGTACAAAGGAAATTCCTCCACTGACAGTTTTTTTTCTTTTGAGATCTGTTAGTGAACTATAAATCCACTTAATATATGCATTACTGCTAACATAGTGAGCTTTTTTAATGAAAATTCTGAACAATGAATTCAGATCTGTCTGGCCAAAATCACTTGGGTATGACATGGAGGACAGGGGTCATGAGCTGCTGAGTCCTTATCAGTTCTTGTGACTGACGACGGAAAAATGGTTTTTGGACATGTATTTTGTATGCTCTGAACCAGCAGTTACTGTAGCACATTTCTTTTCCTCACAGTCCTTCTTGCTTCAGCCTCCATAAATTTTACACAAGTCTGTTGCCCATTGTTTGCATTTGCTCATTTTAAAGTTCTGTTGGGCTGACAGGAAGAGTAATGGCACGTGCTGTAGCCTTGTTGCCATTTTTCTGTTGGCAGCATAGGGTCCTCTGCAAACAAGTCTTCTGTGCTGTGGAAAGCATGTGCGTGGTTTTGATGTAAACGGCATATCCTTTGGCATTTTATTGCTGTTAGTTATGCCCTCACTTATCAGTAGAGGCCGCTCTAATTAGTCTTTCAGCTATTTCTTTTGGTTCCCTCATGCACACATTTGCATCCTTAGTTCATTCATACCGTGTTGGGGATCTTTGCGTGTTGCCTCTTGGCTCATGTTTTACTGCTGTGTGCACTCTTTGAGCCTTCCCCCCACTGTGAACAGGTCGTCATTTTTCTTTCCAGTGGAAGATCCATATGCTACTTTTGAACATCTTTTAAGTTTTGTGAAACCTTCTTATTGGTGAGCTCACACTTATTTGTGTGCACACAGTCTTTATGAACATCTTCAAGAAGAAAGATGACACTTTTGGGTGCATGAAAATTCTTTGTTGCATTTAGTATGCCATATGTTTCTTACAGCATTGTCCACTAAATTTTTTTATGTGTGTTCAGAATGCTAGAACATTAAAAAAAAGAAGAAAAAAAAGTGTTGAAGTTTTGGTTATCTGACAGATTTATGTCTAGAAGATGACACATTCAGATTTTGAACCACAGTTATGTAATGTATTTGCCCTCTTGTTCTGTGAGTGCTGTGATGTCTGGATCATGTGAAGTCTGGATAATAAATGCCTGGATAATAACCAATTCTTAACCACACACTAAGGTTCTTCACAGAACTGTGTTGGAATTTACTTTTGGGTACTTGGACAAGGACAGGACATTCGAGAATGACAATAATCTTAAATAATTCTTTATCAAATTCATGATCATAGAGGAAATAGAAAAAACTAAAATCAGTGTGTTGGGTCTAGTAGTGATTTTGTTAAAATGTTACAGAATTTTAGGATAGGAGAATTGCATGCATCTTGCAGGGAGCAGAGGCCAAATACCTGGGTGTATCCATGTGTTACCTAAACCCAACAATGTTTTTGCAGTAGAATAGTTTGCTTGGGAATTTAAATATTTCTGTGCATGCAAATAAATCTTTAATTGAGCATGATGTTCAACTCAGATGTTTGATGGCCAGATCTTACAGCTCAGGGATTGGTGGTGTTGAGAAGGTGGGTGCTGAGGTTCTTAAACAACTAGATGCGTGCAGAGAAACAGTAGTAGAAAGAATCTCTATTTCTGTATTAAAATTTCAATAGTGAATCTTATGAAATGAAGCAAAAAAGAGTAATGGGATGGAGATTTGTTGAAAACAGACTAACCTACTGTTCTTGCTCTTCCCACGTGACTCTCCTTCCCTGGGCAGCCTTTTAATTTCAGTGGTGAACTGCTCTGCTTCTGCTGGTTCCTCCCTTGTACTCTCTACTACCTGTTGAACAAGCACTTTTTGATGTTCATAGTGTTTGTCTGTACATACTAGCAGCTAAGTGTATAGCAAATAAAGAAAATGCTTAGGAAATTTCATAGTAGAAATGTGAGCTAGGGAGGGAAGTGAGCTAGGGAAACGGACGCTAGGGAGGAGGTAATAAGCTCTGAGGGCAGGTTGAGGTATAAGGAAGGCTTGGTTTGGTGAACTCTGTTGTTACAGGGTTGTGTTTTGACTTTCAGTAGCAAGTGTGAATAACAAATATTTCATGATAATTGCTTCAGGAATTTTTTAAATAAGCATTTTATCCTCTCACTTGATCTTTGAGCAAAACTTGCATCATAAATAAAATTATTTCCCTTTAGGTTGTTCTAGTAGAACACACACACAAGAGCCAACAACAGATGACCATGCAACCACCTGCTTTATTCTGCTGCCTTAGAGAATATACCCAGTGAGAAAACTGGCAGAAAAACAGCGTCATGCTACTAATCACCGCTGATCAGTGCAGCTAGAATTTCAAACAGCAAAACTTGGGAATGTCAGACATACTGAAAAAGTGTTTTCTTCACTTTGCTTTTTCACACTGATATTTATTTTGGAAATCCCAGTTTTCTTCACTTAAGAAAAATTCCAAGTTGGTCAAGAAAGTTCTGTTTTAAAGAAATTCGCCTTATGAATTGCATGATCCTGTCTGCCCTGTGCTGTATTGATGAATTGATTTTTTTTTTTTTTTTTTTTTTTTTTTGCATTGATGCTAGAAACATTTGAATAATCTCTTAATCTGCAGAGAGAGCTTTCTGAGGCTATGCAATTTCAAGCTCACACTCTTAGCCTCTGTTGGATTGGGGTCATGGTAGGGCTCTGGAAAGCTTACATGATTATTTGATGAAGCTGTGCTCTGCTTAGAGAATTCTAATGACTATTTTGTGTGTGTGTGGAGATCAAAGATGAAGAATAACCTATGAATAGATGTATGGTTCGGAAAGAACCATTCAAGTTTCTGCACAATATATTTGTTCCTCTAGTAACAATGAAATCACCTGTATTCTAAATAACAGCTTTTAGGTAAAAGAGGCAGTTGCTGAACAGCAGGGATCTGCATCTTCTGGCATTACAGACTTTCCTCTAGAAATTGTTAGTATTATCACAGTTCCATTATGTAAAGCACAGGCTGACTTCCTAGAGGTGTCAAGATCATAATATCCCAGTAAGCCATTTCTGTTGAGTCAGAGAGGAAAGGTAAGCCCTTTTTCCCCTTCCTCACTCCTATCAAATGCAAAGTTGAACATTTTATTTACTGTCAGTATTCTGAACCAGTAATGTTGCTTACTGTAAAGAATATTCATGCATTTGTATCTGTTACCTGTCAGGGCCTCTACTCTCCATGGCTGGAAGTGGTACCTACTTTGTCACAATGTCTGTTTCTTGTTGGCAAGCCTTTTGGGGAAATGTTGAATAACATTTGAGTCCCTGGCCATTTTGACCTCTACCATTGTCTCCATCTGCCTAAAATTTCTGGATCCTGTTGATTTTCCTCCATCCCAATATACCACTCCACAAGTCATGCTTGCCCTCTGAGAAAATAAAATTTGGTTGTCTTAATGCAGTTGTTGACATGCTTGTGTTTTGCTGGAAGTATTCCTTCCATTTTTATTTTCAACCTTTGCTTAAAGCTGAGCGTTGTCTTACAGGTCTGTTCTCTGGGAGAAGTCAGCAGGAATCCAGGGCAGGGATACCGAGTCAGGTTTTGAGCTTGTAGGACTTGCTCTGGGAATGTAGTTTTCACACAAGGATAGACATGCCAGGAACCTGGTTGCAGACTGTTTTTTTTCATGGGAGAATGGATGGTAACTCTTGGTTTTAAAGGAGCAGCAAGGAACATGAGGTCTGGTCAGTGGCTCATTATGAGACTTGAGGCAGCAGAAACTGAATAATGTGTGCCCAGAGGCCTGGGCAATGGATGTGTGGATGCTTCCTGTGTATAGCAGCTGGGCTGAGCTCTCCTCTTGCAGGTTTGGGGAAGGAAAATGTTTCTTTGGCTAGATACCTTTCTGTTCTGAAGTCCTAATCAGCTAATTCTGCCTCTTTAGTCTTCAACAAGCCTTTATTTCCCATGTTCTGGCAGCACTATCTTGGCATTAATGTGCTTTCCTGCAATCATGCACTTTTCTTCTCTGCTGTTTCATAACAAAGTGGGGTGTAAGCAGATAATTTCTGTCCCTTCTCCCAAATGTTGTAGGGCTTCTTTTCCGATTTTTGTTTTTTTCTTTTTTTTTCTAGCAAGCCATTTTAGCTTAGATCTGTAAGGTTTAGTAAGTTATGTTGTGACAGCTCTCATAGCCAAGTGAAAAGGTCAGAAGGAGCGCTGGAGATAAGTAGATCTGTAACACTGCAGAGCTTGGATGAAAGGAGATCAAGTGCCAGGGGGGAAGAAAATGGAGGTCTGAAAGGCTGGCACAGTTTTTGGGAGTCTCTTGCTTTGTATTCATTGTGTGCTGGTTGCCGTGATGCACAAGACAGTATAATTGCATATAATCACATTTCTTCAAGTCCCAGTTGGTTCACTCATGAATATTTAGTGTAGTGATGCCCCTAGGCAGTGAAGGTGAGCATAGCATTTGAGACAAACACGCTATCCCAGGTGTTTCTATGTGGGGCTAAGTTTCAAGCTGACAAAGAAACCAGTTCTTGCTGTTTTAGCCTGACTGTTTTAACTCATGTCTACTTTTGTAAAGGTTGTGCAGCATATGCGGGCATTGGGAATGCTTTTTTGCTTTGTTACATGGTACTAGTATGCAGGCAAAAGGTGTGATTAAGTCAGGGACATTCTACATCCATATGTGAGTAAGGTTTTGAGACTGAGTGGGAAAGGGTCTGAGGTGACAGCAAAGCACATGCTTCAAACCATCCTGCTTCTAAAAAGAAGGCCGGAGATGCCTTTAAACCTGAGGTCAGAATTAACCCTACCAAGGCAATTCTTAATTGTGCTCTGATAGCCTGGCAGTGCCTTCAGGTCGGCTCAATGGCTGGTAGCTTTATACACTGTACAGCACGAGCAGTGAATTGTGTTGTGGTTTAGCCCTGCAGCAGCTCAGTGCCACAGCCTTCACTCAGTTGCCTGCAGTGAGATGAGGGAGAGAACTGGAAACAAAATAGAATTAGTGGGTAGAGATAAAAACTATTTTTCTGAGACAGAAGAGGAAAATGGAAACAAAAAAGCAATGATAACAATATGTATATGTCTGCAATGGAATTATTTGCCAACTGATTCCCGGCTCACAACACAACTGCCTGCTGGTCAATGACCTGCTATCAGTGCAATGTCTTACCACCTGCCAACTGATATCCAGCAACCTCCGAGCAGAGCCGCCTTCTTGGCCAGCTCCTCATAGCATCTCTTGCCTAATTGAGATAAGCTGTCCTGGCCCCAGGTGTGCTCCCAACAGCTAGTAACAGCCAAAATATCAATGTGCTGTTAACGCTGTCTCAGCTGATAACAGGACAATTCGGAACACAGGACACTGGCTGTGTCTTGTTTAGTCTTTCTCATACTGGGAAACGTGCTGACTTACTGTTGTGGGTTTTTTTGTTTTTTTTTTTTGTTTTTTTCCTATTTTCTTTTGTTTCTTTGGAGTAGGAGATTTTATAGCCATTATTTAAAAATACTGGCAATGTAAAATGCGGAAAGCAAGTCAAATTATTTCCTTTTCAAACTGGCTTCTGCTTTGCTTCATAAGCAGCACATAATCAATTTTGCGTAGATAAGATGTTAGTCCGGGAGCAAACAGTAGTCTGAAACCAAAGATCAAAGGAATTTCAAACAGTGGGATCCTAGGGCTTATTGGCATGAGAACAACTATCGGAAATCTCCTGTCAGTAAAAACTGTGAAAGCTTGCCATGCAAATTTGGTTCACAAATTAACTCAAAATGGAGAATCTTAAGCAGAGAAGCATAGCTAGAGAATCAAAATATTTACATGGCAGTTGATTTTGAATGATGTCCAGGGATTGTGTAGCTCATTTGTGATGGTATGACACAGAAGCAATGTAATACCAGTAAAGTTAAGGAATTGTGCAAGAGTGAGAGATGAGGGAAGAAGTTGCCATAGAGAAGAATAAAATGGGTAATGACTGAGAAAAGGCTGTGTGGAACACAGAGGCAAGAAGACAGAAGTGCTGGGAATGGGATGCTTGAGAGACTTTGGAATAGAGATACTGAGATTTGACATGTAAAGTTCTGTAGTTGTGAGTCACTCTACTACCCTTGGGTGTAGTATCCAGACAGCAAAGAGAAATCAGTGGAATCACTGTTGGTAGTAGAGGAACGTCAGCCTTAGACACTTTTATGGACAGGTGAATAGTTGTAATAAGTTAGTGCCATGTGGAGAGTGATGAAACTCTCAGAGGCATGTTTTTATGGAGGAATTCTGTATAAAGCACAGTTTGATCTCCTTAAATATGGCATTGATATTCTTGTGGGAACTCCTGGGCAGCTCAAAGATCACATTCAGAATAGCAAGCTGGCCCTTTCCAACATGAAGCATGTTATTTAGGATGAAGTTGATCATATGTTAGATGTAGGCTTTGCTGAACAAGTAGATGAAATCTTAGGATTTGCTTGTAGAAAGGTTCTGAGAACAACCCTCAGACATTGCTGTTTTCTTGCAGCATTCCTGCAAGTTAGGCAGGAATGAGGAAATGAAAATGGAGGGTAGTTCCAGCATTTGCTGCTGGCTAAGTAAGAAAGCTGAGAGATCGTATTCTGTTGGAAGACAGCTGTTCAGGGCAATGGGGGTAGTGCAATTCCCAAGGTGTGTTCTTGGTCATTCTTATCAGTCTTAGCACTGTTGTGTACTTGCCTCCCACCTGAAATGGTTGCAGAACCATCTCTCATTTCAATTGGCTGTACTGGTGCTAATAAAATGGTGGTGGCACGGGAACTCAGCTTTGCATTCACTTTTACCTGGAGCAGTGCGCTTTCCTCCACAGCAATACTTGTAAAGCTCATATGCTCCTCTAGACAGCAGGGCATTTCTTCAGTCTGAGCAATTGCTGTGTGATGCTGGAGGCTGTGGCAGGCAATACCGTGCTCTCTGTATCTGAACATGGTTGATGCTTTATTTTATGTTTTGTGGGTGTTTTTTTTTTTCCGTTCATTGTGAAGCCTACTGATTCCTTAAAAGGAAGAGAAGTTAGCTTAGTTTACCTGTAGTTAAACAGCACTGTCACAGGGACTTGTGTGGTCTTTTCCCCATGCTAAAACATGACAATTTTTAGCACTTGTCCTACCTTTCAGTTGAGACATGAAGTTTGTAAGGTGTGGTAGAGTCTTCCATTAGATCAACTCTCTACAGTTAACAAAAAAGAGACTTTCCTTGGCTCTCCAGCCTTGTGCATTTTGTTCTTGATTTATTACGCCTCAGCATCTTCAGATTTCAGGTTTAGATTCTGAACCTTCTGGGGCTTCCCTCATAAATAACTAACGTTCTGGCTCCTGCCCAACTGTAATAATTTATAACTGCAAAGCCATAAATATTTAAATTTTGGATCAATGAAGGTTTCTGTAGCTTTACTAAATATCCAGTTAAGTTTCAGAAGTGTGAAGTGCGGAAGCACAGTAGTTTTACTGACAGTTTTCTGAGTGTTTTTTTGCCTTTGTCTTTACTTCTTCTAAATGGAAATTAACTAAATAAACTAATGATATTCATCTTTGTGATTTTCTCTAAACCTCTTCTCTTGGTAAGATGTGAGCTTTTAAGTTTCCTTTACTGAGGCTTTAAGGAGCTTTAAGCTTCCTTACTGTTTTTTATTAGGTGAAATTACTTTCCAGAACAAAACGCTAGCCCCGAGAACAGGGCTCTCTCCTTGGAGCTGAACTGGATAGAGTTAATCTAACTTGACTTTATGTGGTACCATTTGTCAGATTTATTGAACAGGTACATAAGAGCAGCAAAGAAATCTTTGAATCTGTCCATATGAGGTAGGGCTGCTTGAAGGTGCATTCGGATGGATGATGACCTTTTCAAAGAGATAGCTGTTGACACTCTGACTGTCTTCGATGACTGTGTGTAAGCCCTCAGGTTAACAAAGTGCATATAGGATATGCCACTTCTTTAACATTGGATGTGAAAGTAGGAAATACTGTGCATTTTAATCTGAAGTCAGTCAGTGCTATTGAAACTTATTTGATAACTCAGACCAAGATGTTTCTAGAATGGATAAAGACAATAAAAATATACTTCAAATTTTTTTCGTTCTCTTATTGTATATGACTAATACAGAATGCTGTGTAAGATTTGCTTAAGATGGTCCTCTGAGGAACAGTGGGTATAAAAATATCCATTGACATAAGGGGTACCTGCTTCTATTTACAATGTAGAGAGTACCTGAATAACTTTTTAAATGCTTAACTTGAAAGTAGATTTTTGTGTGTGTTAGATTTGGCATCACAGTTGCTAAACATGATGATTTTGAAAGAATTTTGTGGTTTTTCTTAATACCACTGGGAGTCTGTTGATGATCAGGTTTATACACTCTTGCGTTTTGTGGATGCTTTTCTCGTAGATTATTGTAGGAGAAACCTGAAATATTTTTAGTTACCTGGAAAATATCTGATTTTATGTTTGAAGTAAATCAATGACGAATACAAAGAATATACCTATATTAGTTTGGATACCTTTTAGGTTACTGCTCTCTCTGAACTTTGTTGTTGTTTGTTTTTTTCAGACAAGTTTTACCTGTTGTCACTACTGAGAATCTTTTGATAAGTTGTGTATTTGATAGAAACACTAAGCAAGAAATTGCAGTTGTCTGTAGATGTAAAAAGCCTGGCTGTTCTGTCTTTTGTTAGTGACGTAGATGATAAAGTGTATTTATTAAATTTGGAGAGGACAAGCAGGGAAGAGTGCAAGTATGTTTAAGAACAGTTTGGGAATTCAAAATCTGGCATCTTGAACAAAATATACACATGAAATAGAAAAAGCTGAAGATTATGTTGTTCAACAGAAAACACTCAGCTTTTTGGATGCAAGATAGCTGACTAAGTGGCAGCTTATGGAAGAGGGTTTGTGAAACAATAGTTCCACCGTACTGTGTAGAGAAAATACAAGGGAAGATGATACATCTCAGTACATCATATTAGAAAGCTGATAACTCAGAGCTGCAAAGCATGCAGCACTATTCTACCCCATGCAGAACTTTTTAGGTCTTAGGCTTAAATACTGCATATGGATCTGAGTGTTATGTGTTGGTTTGACATAATCTATGGAAGAATACTTTCCGGAATGAGATTGTGGAAAAGAGAAGACTGGGTGGGGGTTAAAAGAATCTTTTTCAAGAGTGCAGAATATTTGTTTTGGGCAGGAAATAGTGCTGTGTATGTTTTTAGGTGTAAAACAAGTCATAATGGCTTCAGTTTAGACACTGCTGAGGTGTTTTCTGTCCCTCTGGATAGTGAAATAGCGAACTGAGGTTACAGAGAAATTGCTATCTGATTTTAAGAACAGCGAGAAAAACAGCTGGCTTTGTGTGATGTGGGTAATAGACACATAAAGGGCATGTTATCTTGATTTACTTAGACTCTCTTTACTGCATGCCGTTACATTGCCAATAACAGAATGGTCATTAAAAATGAAAAGGCTTGACTTTAGCCTTGTGACTGGCATATAATGCTTTTGAATGCATATATATGTATTGTACTAAAGTAAGTGCTTAAATCCTATGAAACAGAATTCTTCAAGAACTAAGTCTATTTTTGCTTCTTCCTTTAAGTATTATTCCTTTCATATTGAAAGACAGTACAGATTGAGACAGTAATTATTATTAATAAGCTTGGTTTTTCAGGCTTTTTACAGTTTTGATGTCAGCTTGATATGTGTTGACGAGAGACTTCATTACTTGAGCTATTTTTATTACTTTCTAAATTCAGCTTAAGATTTATTTAATTTTAATTGTTACAGCATGTGGAATGTGGTAGGAGGTTGTCTAAATCTCCCTAGCTACTTTAGGAGCTTTCCGGAAGAGAAAATTTGATACAAGATGCATAAATTGGCTGTGTGGATACAGGTATGGTGAGCATCTTCCATCATCCTCACCAACCTCTCCCTTTGCCAGGAAAAAAATACCAACAAAACAAAATGTAAGACATTGCTTCTTTTCCTTATGCAATCTGACCAAGATGAAAAATTCCTTGAATTGTAAAATGGGAGATTGTTTTGAGCCAAAACACATGATCAGGACATGCCAGACAGGATTCTAAGGAAAAGGATTTCTTATACCATCTGGTATTACTTCCTTAGGCCTATCTCAAATGCTTCTGAAGAAAGTAGGCATAAATAACAAAAGTGCCCAGAATAGACTAGCCAGTTACACGTTGATAGGAAAATATTTCTTTACCCCGTCCAGCAGCTAGCAAAAGCATGAGATGTGTTCCATGTGGATTGGGTTGATCAGTCTGTTGACTTCAGCAGAAGTAACAGTTTGGTGTGCTTTTCAGAATTCTTCTGTGATTGTCTTAATAAATATCTGGACACACTGCATTGGAAACGATGCAAAACATTGCTTGAGTGCTGTGTTTTGCTTCTCACTGATGCCAAGAAACCAGGATTGTACTAGAGTGCTTCTGCATTGTTCTTGGTAGAACCTATTTAATACCTCAGTGTTGCTCGTGAAACAACTATGAGAATCCTGAATGTCTCTGAGTAACAGCTCTGCTTTCCAGTTGGTAGGTAGTTCTGCAGTATTTCAGATTTGAATATTGAATCTGATTTTAAAGTTGTTGTTCTTGACTGCTCACCTGAGAGACTTTCACAGACCTAAGTTTTGAATGTAATAGGAAAGGAAGGGAAAGCACTTGAACAAGTAGAACAGAATCTGCTGCTTTGGTGTCATTACGAGCTCCTGCTGTTTATTTAATGGTGGATCCTGAAATGGTAATTTTTCTGACTGATGTGAGAGATGCAGAGTGACCGCAGAATGTGACACTTGCAGATACAGAAGTCTCTCCAAAAGTAATGCCTCCTATTTGTTTCCATGGAAACTGCAACAGGTAGAAGGAATGCAGTAACATTATTTGATGGTGCAAGTTCTCAGCTACAAAATACTTTCAACACAGCCATTAGCTATGCACTTTTGCCAATGATTAAAACAAGCCTGCATGCTGCACTGGTAAAAATCTGCACCACTGGAGTGTGAACGACTAGCTGCTACTACCATCCCACCACCATCCACCTCTGATGTCACGGACTGACGCAAAAACATAGGAGGCATCACTTTCAGAGCTGTCCATGTGTTTGCGTGTGTGTATGCTGTATGTGTGTGCATATATACTGCATGTATGCCTGTGTGTGTATACACTGCTAATGCCTGGATGTTTTCTCATCCTCTCAAGTTCTGTGGTGCAACATTAAACTGAGAAGAAATAGTTCCTGAGTAACAGTCCTCGGTTACAACTCTGTAACTGTCATGCAGTGACTAGATTATACAGTCAATGAGTGTATGCAGCTGATTTTCATGGATGAATGCTGTCTAATAAGCGAAACTTGAAATGGGTGCATTCCACTTAAAGATCACTTTAATGGGGCTGATTAGTCTGACAGGACCTCTGGAGGATTCACAATGATGTTGTTGAAGTATGGGCCATGTAGAGGATGAACATCAGCTCATTCTTGATAACTGACAAATAAATTTCAGCTTTTCTTTTTATGCATAAGAAAACAGCAACTTGACTTGGAAAATGTTGACAAAAGCATTTGTGCAAGGGATAAAATGCAATTCACTTTATGTTGGTTTTACAGTTTTTCTTTAGTCCTGTATTCACTGGATTATGATTATTACATTTTTTTTAAACAACGTATGTTTTCTGGTCATGAGTTCAGAACAGTAATCTAATTTGAACTGGAAGAAGTAGAAGTTCTATGTCTACTTGAATGTTACTAAACAGAATATGCTAAATGTCTGAACATGGTGTGCTAAGCAGTTCAGGTGGTACAAATGAAGATGAAATTATCTTTGATCAAACTATCACAGAAATAAATTATTTGTTGTTGTTGGTTATTGAAGTTAACTGCAAACTCCTAAGCACATCTGGAAAGTACTTGCCAAGTATGCACGCAGAACCAAACATTGCACAAACTTGCTTATTACTTTAGCTTTTCAATTGCTATTGAACATTAAAGACTAACGAAAACCAGAGGCACCTGCATTGTTAGTGGTATTACTGTGTATTACCATCATTTAAGGAAAAAAGGATATGCATAAGTAGCAATTAGGGAAGTAGCTTGAAAGTGTAGAATATTAATCTTACCTGTGATGTGGAAGAGTCGTTCAGGCTTGTGTTTCAGTCAAATAAAACATTTCACTGTGCTTTCCTCTTTGTTTGCTTTTAACTGGATATTGGAGATGATTTACTGAACTAGAAAACCTCAGGGCACATAACTTGTGGCCTGTATTCTTGTATTTCACTTTCTAAATTTGTCTGAATATGGATTTCATCTGTCATCTTAGGGGTATGGATTAGTAGGCAATTTTGGTGGTAGGTTGGACTGGATGATTACTTAGAGTTCTGTTCCAACTGTATTGATAGGACACTAGGGTTTAAATTTGCAAAGGAACGTAATTCCTAAATTCCCTGTGTTCTGTTCTTGACCTTTTGTTTGAGATTAAGCTTTCTAGATGAGAAATATTCCTCTATGGTAGTTGTGTCAGTGTAGGCAAAAATATCTTTACCTGGGTAAAAAAGCATGAACACAACAGAGGATACTTGACACCATTATCAATAACATTTTTAGGTACGTTTCTCAGGAAACTAAGGTCCTACTTACCTAACTAGTCTTTCTCATGAAATAATGTTCTGCCACCGTCCTCTGCTGCCTGAAGCATTACTTATCCTTTCCCATGGTAAGGGGGCCTGGAGCATAAATCTTAGGAGGAATGGCTGAGGGAACTGGGGTTATTCAGCCTGGTGGAGGCTCATAGGAGACCTTATCTCTGTCTACATCTGCCTGAAAGGATATTGTGGTGAGATAGGGTTTGCCTCTTCTCCCAGGTAAGCAATAGGATGAGAGGAAATGGCCTTAAATTTAGGCAAGGGTGGTTCAGATTGGATATTAGGAAGAATTTCTTCTCAGAAAGAGTAATGGTGCATTGGCACCAGGCAGCTGGTGAAGTCACCGTCCCTGGAGGTGTTTCAGGAAAGGGTAGAAGTAGTATTTAGGGGTATGGATTAGTAGGCAATTTTGGTGGTAGGTTGGACTGGATGATTACTTAGAGTTCTGTTCTGATTCTGTGATTGTGTGATACCTTGATACCTGGTAGTGTTAGAAGAATGCAATGTACAGATCTGAAAAAGTTGTTGACTTTTCACTTAAATTATTTTTTCTCATCTTATGTAACAAAACCTCCTGTTGTATCTGGTATCCAGACTTAGTGTTTCTGCTCTTCATCATGCTGTTAGTAAAGCTGTCCTCTTGGTGAAGCATAGCTCCTTTCTTAACAGGAGAAAATGGCATTTCTTTCCAGTAGCCATAGTACAGTAGAACACTAACGTGGACATTCAAGCATTTAAGCTTGTGGGTGTTGCAAATTACAACTTAAAATCTCATAAATGAGAAGTTGGACTTTTAAAAATTACCTTAGGGACTCTGCGGTATTTATGAGAATTTATTCTTCATAGTAAGTAATGCTGTGTTACACTGAAAGAGCTGGTTTTACTGGATAAAATAATCCTTAAAATACCTATCTCAGGGATAATGACAAAAATCAAGAAAAAGCTTATATCGGTATCTTTGAGACTGACTTTACAAGTATACAAGCCTTTGCAAGTATAGTGAGTATTATTTTCTTAAGAGTAAATTAGTTACTTCAAATAAATGAATAAGATTGTACCACAAAAATATAATGAGCCCCCTCTTTGTCTTCATCTTGCTTTGTCAACTGCATATTGGTGGAAATGCTTTATATCTAAGTAGTCTGAAATTAAGAACCAGACGATATTTTTTGATTAAATTGATGTCAGCTTTTAACTTTCACTGGCTAGTCGTCATCTAATTAAATTGCTAATTCACAGAATCATGGAACTGTGGGGATTAGAAGGGATCTGTAAAGATCATTGAGTCCAACCTCCCTGCCAAAGCAGGCTCCCTACAGCAGGCTGCATAGGTTAGCATCCAGATGGGTCTTGAATATCTCCAGAGAAGGAGAATCCACAACCTCTGGGGGCAGCCTGTTCCAGCGCATTACTACTGGTAACTGGTGCTAACTGAAGAAGTTCCTTGATGAATCATGATGGAAAAAAAAGACAGAGGAACTCAGTGGATTGAAGCCACTGAATCATGTGAACCCATTGTTATAACTACTTCTCAGCATGCATCTTGAAAAAAAAGTCGTAGGTATCTGTTCATCTTGTGTTCCAAGTTGTGGTTGTTGCCTCTTGTCCTGTTGTTGGGCACTGCTGTTCAGTGTTCGTCTTCTCATAGCAGTATGTTCCTCCATGTGCATAGGTCAACTTCCTTCTTTGGTTTCTCCTTGCTTGAATGGCCCGCAAATATGCAACGTGGTTCCCACTTACTGTTAAAGAAGCTAAGGAAGAATGTAACTGTAGGCAGAATTTGTTCTGTTTTTCAGGAAGTCCTAATTATCCAAACTTATGTCTGTGCAAGATGAAATGCAGAGAAGAGTAATTTTCAAAGTCAAACTACAGTTCAGTCTCAGCTTAGAGTAACTTTACCGTTACTACAATGTGAAATGCATGAATTAGCTCACCAAGGGGTTTGATTTATTGTGGTCTTAAAGTAGCTCTTACATGCAGCTGCTTATGTTTCATGTGCTATGTTCAGTCACTGCTACAACTCATTTTTGTGTTGCCTGGTTTGGTGGCAGTCTTGATCTCCTGCAGGTAAAGTGCATCTGTTGCCTAATTGTAATGTTACATTCTTGAGCAGTGTTTTGTGACCACTGTTCTTTTTGCCTGTTTTCTTCTTGGTAGTGCTTCAAGAACAGCAGGAAAGAGCCACTTTGACTGTGGGCCTGTCTCAGCTCTCTCCAACTAGTAACACTGGCCTTACAGGTGTGTTTGAAGGAAGCTCTGCATCTTCCTGAGCTGATCCTTTTGCTGTTTACTACATGGAAATAATTCTGGTACCATCCAGATTTGGTGGAGCTGCCTGTCCTGTCAGTGTCCTGCTTTAAATGTTTTCAGTGAAAAACAACTTTATACAAGAAAAGTTAAGTAGTTTGTATTATGTCCGTGTGTATATACAAGCACAGGTGTGGACTTAAGTTAGCTACGAGGCAGTATGTGCCTATAATGTTATATAAGATTTATATGTATGTCTATACATGTGCACAGTTTCAATTTGTCTGTCCAAATTTTCTGTCACTGTTTATTACTCCATCAGGTGTGATAATATCTTTAACAAATGGCCATTTTGCTGCATTCTGAGTAGAATTTGAAGAACATATTCTGAAAGTCAGAATTGAACGCCTAACAGATATTTGTGCCCTCGAATCTGTGAATTGAATCAGCGCTGTCTGTGGTCTCAAGATAATCACTTTAGTTCAGTCAATTCTTTTTTCTTTTGGGAGGTAGGGGAATTTAGAACTTCTCTAGAAAGATCAATTGTAGGATGCTTGGCCTAGCAATGCTTGCAAGGGGCCTGAGTTTGGTGTATCAGAATCCAAACGTTTTAGAAATTCAGATGTTCAGTTTTGATTTCAGTGTCCTGTAAATGAATGCTCAGGGTAATGCTTAAAGTGTTTCCTAATGGAAATATGAAGAGAAAGAAGGAGTTCAGTGATTTTCTCTTGTGCACTTGAAAGTAATCCAGTTCATCAGTTCCCATAGCTAGAAGACATTGTCAGTTTCTGAAAACTACGATTCTTAGGAGTTAGCTGATTTTATTCTAATTAATGAGCCAGCGACCCCAAAAGCAGCAGCTTTACTTGGTCCTGCCTTGTGAATAGTCTGCAAAGTACATCTGTGCACAGAGCAGGGACAGGGCTCTCAAAGATGGAAGAAGAAAAGCCCTGGGAATATTGTATTGTGCGAGAAGTACGAACTAAAGCTGTGTGGGAAAACTGTATGGATCAGGTAAAAGCTTCTGGCTCTTAAATTACTGAAAATGAGTACTTGCACAGTGCCATGCTTTTCTTGGTGTTCTGTGGAGTCCTTGTGGAACAATTCACAGTATTTATGGTAGGATAGCCTGAGAGAAAATGTCTAAGAAAGAAGAAGATGTAAGTCAGCAGCCCGTACAATAGCACTGCCTGTAGTACAATGTCGTGTACTGCTTTACTTTTAGCTTGGGATACCTTTATTTAAAGTGAACAAACAAAACAAAAGACCTGAAATTGGTAATGCTTTTCTGCAATTTCCTGGGCTGCTCTCACTCTTTAATAAAGATGGTATGCTATTTGTCTTTAAAATCCAAGTACAGCCATGATAGAAGAGAATTTCAACTTTTCCCTTTGTCTTAGCCCCCACCGTGACAGTAAGGTATTTGTTCCTTCAGGCACTCAGTCACAGTTTCCCATGTTAAAGGAAAAAAGCACATTTTTCATGCGGGGGAATGAAAGGCGGGAACTGCCTGTCTGTTTACCGAGGAAGGGGATAATGTGACTTAAACAAGATGGCTAAATCCTATTCGGTAGGATCAGAGGGGGTGGCTAATGTTTGACATTTGCGGAGAGAAACTGTCTGTAACACGCAGGGTGTTTTTGCTCTGCCGCTTGGCGCGGCGAGGGGGACTTCTCCTTCGTCGGAGGGGCAGAGCGGTGCCGGCGGGGGCTGCCTTTGCGGAGGGCGGCTGAGCCGCTTGTCGGGCAGGTCCTGCGCTGACAGCTGAGCGCGGTGCGTGCGGCTGCCAACCTGAGCGAGGCCGCGGGCGGCGCGTCGTGACGGCGCGGGGCGGAAGGACCGAAGTTGCGGTGCTCCCCCGCCTCCGGGAGGTCCTTTAGTCCGTTCCTTCGTAGTGGCTCATTTTGGCTCTCTCATTGCCGGGATGCTGCCGGGGAACGCGTGGCGTGGGTACAATAGAGCCTGGTAGCGCATCAGAGCAATGAAAGCCCAGCGGGAGAGACTACAGATTCCAGGGCTGACCTTGGAGTAAGTATTGTCTGTCTTTAATATTTTAATGGTTTCTGCATGATAGCTGGCTTTGGTGCACACAGGAGCTGTTTAGCGTGCGTTGTGCTGGCAGTCTCACAGCACTGCAGCTCTGTGTTGAGGGAATATGTTTTAAATGCATTGCAGTTGGTTGAAGCAGATGTGTGAGCCGGGAGCTGGGGCACTGCAGTGCATTGGGAAAGAAAGCATTTCTGCGTATTTAAAGTTACTGAATCTCCTGCGTGGAGCATCCTGTCAGCTCGCAGAGAGCATCCTTCTGTAGGCCATGGTGTCTGCCTTTCTCTCCTGCTCTCTGTTACTGTTTGTTTATCCTGGTGCTGCCTTTTAGAGAGGCCTCTATCTCTGCTGCATAACAGAGAGCACTGCGAGAGATTAAAGCATTACAGAAATACCGTTTGTGAGAATCCAGCAGCAGCAGCCCGGATTTTACATACGTAACTACATTAATGAAAGGTATTTGCATACCGGAGATTCCTCTGCAGTAAGCATGTTTACCTAATTTAGCAGCATGTTTACTTGGTGCCTGCTTAAAACTGATTAACTAATTTGTGTGTTTTCAGCTATTTATACAGTAGGCACATGGAAATATGTAAATTTTAGCGTATAGTGATAGTAACAACAGTCTTTATTCATGAATGCCAGCAGATATCTACCCAAGGTTTGTCAGTCAAAACTAAATATTAATTTCTATACATGCATACCTACGTTCTTGTTAAATACACATCAGGCACTATGTATGCATGTTGCAGACACCATGGGAACTTGCTAATTTTATCTAGGTAAATAGACATGGTTATGTCAGATCCTTTAGTGTTCCCTGGGACTTCCCCATTTGTGCTGGAGAAAAAACCTGAATGCTGCAAATGCCTGCAGTAAAGTTACTTAGCTCTGAACGGTATTATATTTGACATCTGCCACGTTTTAAAGAAAAGGCAGTAGGTGAGTGTGCAGTCTAGCAAATAATTTATTCTGATAATCACATGAAGGTGACAGAGCACTTTATTCCAGGAACGAGTGTAGATGTTACACTGGGTTCCCCCAGAACGGGGCTTGTGAAATGTCAGGGAGGAATCTGCTTTTCAGTGTGGTGTCCTTTCCTCAGCGCAGTGTGTGTTAGCTGTGAGCACACTGAGCTCTAGATAATTGTTTGGGAAAAAAAAGAGTTGTTAATTGCTCGTGAGTTTTAAAGGAGGGTTCTTACCAGGGAGCTCATTAAAATGGTTGCCATGAATAATTGATAATGGTGCTCCTTCGGTGATGTGGAAGTTTAAATATTTTTAAATCAGTCTTCATTGAATTATATAATCATTTTATGTGAATAACATCACTAACTGCAAAAGATGAAAAGTGATTGATGTTACTGGTTCTTTATGTGCGTGTGTGTGTGTGTGTTTTTGTAATGCAGGGCAGTCATTTACTGTTTCCTATTTTCATGGTACCCTGACAAAATCGCGCTTGCTTTGTGTCATTTCTACAGTATTTAAGTACTGGCAAAAGTATTTGTATTTTAGTTTCAGCATTGCTCAGTTTTTGATTTTTTTTTTTTTTGCTAAAACACTGTCCAGATACAAATCAGTTACATGTTCAATTTTTTTTTCCATACTTTTATAATAACATTTATATAGGTCATCATGCTCATACTTTCTGAACTTAAATTGTTTGTAGAGAAAAGAGAATACCCTATTTTGGTTGTTGTCAGTGGTTACCATAAAGTCGTTTTCTGATTTGTTAGAGTTGAGTCAGCAGAGCTTTAAGTTGTATCCCCCCAATTTTTATTTTCAAGTATCTTAAAAGGCAAATACTGGGGGACGGGAAGGGGAAGACAGAAAGACAGAAAGAAAGCAAGAAGTAACAACAAAATGCAAACAAAGAAACTCTACAACCATTTCTTTTAAACAGTCTTTGCGTTTGGATTCTCTTACATTTTCTTTCAATCAGGTTTAAATGTTGGGACTGGAGTTATGTTTTATCCCTGAGAAATCTGTATAGTCTGTCTGCTTTCTATTCATTACTTGCAGAAAGCTTCTTTCAAAGAATATTAAGGATCCAGAATGAAACATTCCTAATTTAGTAAATGTAGGAATTAATGCTGCCTGTCATCCTTGTGCATATGCACTATGATAATTTGTTTTAACACGTTTCTGCCTGCGATTTTTAGGTCTTAAAAAAAAAAGCAAAGCTGAAAAGCAAGCTCTGTAGAACTGTATTGACACTATGCTGTCAACGCTTGGTGGGAATTTATAGATGAACAGTATCTGATATTGAATGCCCTCCATGACTGAGACTCTTGTGTTTCAGAAACAAACATGAAGAGTAACGATGGAGTAACTACTAGCAGGTGCAGCATTTCTACCTGCTGTGTGTATGCCAGCCACTAGAGTGAGGGGAACGTGTTCTGACACTGGGTGTCCCCAAGGTTTGTTCCCACAAAAGGGGAAGTTACTGACTTCATCTCATTCTGATCTGAGTTACCATATTCTTCTTACTCAGTGCCAGCGCCATTATTTCCTTCCTTTCCACTGCTCTGGCTTTGGCTGGTTCCTTGCCCCTGATCTTCACTGCGTAGTGGTCTCCATCCTCTCTTCCTGCTGCTGACCTGTGCCTTTTGGGCAGCAGCACTGCTTCTTTCCTTCTTCTGCCTGGATTTCCTTCAGTGCTCTCTTCCTATTCCTGATCCTTGTCATCCACATCACCCACCTTTGCCCTTGCTGAACACCTCCAGAACACTGGGCACAGACACTGTTGCACAGCAGTTTTCCAGCCCATTGCTAGTGTTGGCAATACTCATGCCTTCCTAGTGCTCTACATCAGAAGCAATAGTACTGTTTCTGCTGATTTTTTTTCAATCAGATCTCCACCTTGCCAGGTTTTAGTGAGAATGTTACAAAATGTGGCGTCGTCATGCAGCTGAAAACTAGGGATGGAGATGATTGCAGCTTTCTGGCTGTCCCTGGCTCCCTGAGGGCAGGTCAGGACACCAGTGCTGGCTGGCTGCAGGGGTCTGTTATGCATCAGGACAGGTCTTTGTGAAGGTCATCTGGAAAAAGCTACACATCAGCATCTACTTTTGCTTAGCTTGAACCAGTGGTGCCACATGTGGTTTAGATAATTTCAGCTGATCACAACAGGAGGAGTGTAATCAAACATTTAAAAAAAAAAGGCTGTATTGCAAGTGTTGTAGGGACACGTGCACGTGACTGCACTAGAGTATCGTAAAGGCGCATCTCTGAAATCTTTCAGCATCGTACTTTTATTGAGAGACTTCACAATGGAGCTGCACTTGAGGTAACTTCTTGAAGGTGCCTTCAGAGCCAAGAGCTCAGGTGTGCTTTTGGAGGCATTAGTTGCTTGTATTCGTACTTGATTACATAAGTAAAAAGCTCGATGCATGCAGTAAGACATCTCACAGTGATATCGATGGAAATTGCTTGTAGATCACTTCTAGTTTTCAGTAGGTCCCTGATTTTAGGCTTTCAAATTGAGGTTTTTTTTTCCTAAGAATTCTTCTTGCTGACAAAAGCTCATAATCATTTTTAATTTCCAACATATCTTATTTGCATATCAAAACATAGAAAATTCCTAATATTAAAAACAAAAAACCCACCATCCTGTCTCAGTTATTTATTCTGCTCTGAAGTTTGAAACAGTGCCACAGTACACAACTTCTGGGTACGCAAACAAGTATTGGAGAGAGCCTCACATAGTCAAGCTTATTCACCAGCAACAGATTTCATGTTTGTTTTTATTTAAATCAGTTTCATCTTAAGTCAAAAACTATGTGGCTATTGTCACTCACTTCATTCAGAAGGATAGTAGTGTTTCAGTTCTAACTGGAACTCCTTTTGTAACTCCTGCACTAAAACATGCAACTCTTGCTAAACCTTCTGTTCACTAGAGATGACATTATTTTAACTTTCAGTCTCACCCCAAGGAGCCTGAGCCCAACCCCAACAAGCCCTTGCAGTCCATGCAGCCCTCTGTTCGCTTTTCATTTTTGGAGGTAAGCAAGTAAACTTCCATTGTTGATGTTTTCTTCTGCATCCAGAACTTGACAATCAAAACGTATTTCAGGGGGAAAACTGCAGAAAATCAAATATGTCTGTACAATCAGAAAAATGTTGTACTTAATAAGCTGTTATTCTGAAGTTATTATTTCTAAATAGAAAAAAGTGCCGTATTTTGAAACATTGTAAGGAGTTTTGAGTTGCAAATTCATAACTGTGAGTTGCTCTGACTTTGGATCAGGAATGTATCCGCTGTTGAAGTTTTATGGTTTGCTTCCTGTGGTGATACTGCAAACTGTGTTCTGTCGTGTCAAAAGTTTAGAAGGTGTATTCAGAAGTGGATGTGATCAGTGAAGCACATTATTGTGTCATGCCTACCTGAGGGACAGCAGTATGATCTGTGATGCCAGGTGACAGAAGAGTTGGGTTTCCAAGAGGTATGTCATTTTAGAAGAAAATAATCCGTTCTGTAGTAGGCCTGTAGTGCTGTCCCTTCTTCAGGACTGGGATAATGTTAAGCCTTATTTCTAGTACAGTAACATCTTAGATATGCCCTATGCAGCCGCATGCAATATCTTTCTCATTTTCTTTGTTCTACTTCTCAGTTCATACAAAAGAAACTGTTTGTTTGTTTGTTTTTTACTTGTTGGTATTTACTTTAACAACATCAGAAAATAATTGAAAAAGTACTGTGTGCCTCATACTATTATGGTAAAATAAATCGCAATAGATGGTAATTGAAGGGTGTTTCTGATACAGAAAAGGTTTTTTTTTCTTTACTATTTTTTTCTTTCTAATATGCAAAATAAACTTGCAAGCCAAGTCTCATACTCAAGAGCATAAGTTAGTGAGATTCTGCCCTATAGGGAATGTAGTTTTTAAAATGAGTTTTCGGTGCTTTCTGGTTTAAAAAACAAGAGCAAAACAAAATACTTAATATTTGTGATAATTAGAAGTTTTGTTTGATACTGTGATGATGAAGGACTACAACTTCACGGAATTATACAATAAAATAGATCTGTATCTGCACAGTATAGCCTCTTCAATGTTGCATGGCAGAGACAATGTTTCTATGGGTCGTTCTCCTTCAGAATGCTTTAAAAAGGAGCTTATTCTTGAAATTCGTGCATTGTGGTATAATTTGACAGTGAAAAATGAAGCAATAATTTCGCAATTTGCTCTGTGTCTCTGTAGAAATACTATGATTTTTTAAAATAACTGTATATATATATATATATATATATACACTATTCTTTAAGGGAAGAGATGGAATTAAAATCTTCCTTTTTTGCATTTTTCAATATGATTTAACCATATGTTTTCTTCTCAGTGGAAAAATGGAAACACATTGTGGTGAATTATCAGCATAGCCAATGTGTTCTGTGGAGTTTATCTTGATGGTAGGGAAAAGCTGTTAAAAACCAACATTTCTGCATTAGTCTTCAGTTTCTGTGCAGCTGGATTTTGAGGGAAGGGGATGGGAGTAGGGAAGGTTGGAGGAGGGACAACGATGCTCATGGAAGGGTTCTTTTTCAGAACGGCAATGTTATGGATGCAAAAAGCTGCATTAAAAAGTTTTTAATTTGTTTAAACTGCTGAATTGTATCTCTGGCCCTGTGGACATCCTTCCGTGCAGACTGTGGTGTGGACACAGCCCTCGCAGGCTTTATGATTTTAGAATGAACCAATGAGACTGGACCCTCAGTGCTACGGTTTCCCCATGCTGGGTGGCAGAGGTTAGTAACTACATCAACTTTGAGCTTTCCATTCCTGTGATGGATGATGGTGCAGAGAGCAGACTTCTTAGATTCTTTTTGATGAAATGGAATGGAATTTAATGCTAGAGTTCAATGTAATACCTAAGCCACATATTTTCCTGAAAAAAAGGTCAAAATTCTTACTATTGTATTTTATTTTTATTCTTATTTTTTGCTTTTAGAAATCCCTTAAGAACACTTGAATTTACCCTGGAACGGAAATTAAAGAGAAGTACTATGATTCTGTATCATTATACTATAGCTGCAGAGGACTTACCATGTTCAGAACAGCAAATAGTAATTATTTACTGTTCAGGACTGACTTATGTTAACAGAGAAAAATATGTTTTTTAGGGCATGTAAGTAATTAGCATTTCCTGTTCCTTTGGCTCAGAGTACTCTAGTAAGTGGGAGGAGAGGAATTATTTTAGTTTTACTACTTTTGCTTTTGTTCAGAAGTATTAGCATTATGGGAGCCTTGCTAGAGTAAATATATAGGATTTTCCTATGGCATTGTATCTGTCTAACATTCTGTCTCGTCTCTGTCATGTCCAAGGATCTGCGCAAGTCAAAGGACGAGTTTTGTTCAAGTTCTGCTTACAGCAGTTGTCTCATAGAGTAGCTGTATAAAGGGAATCTTTGGCCACTCAGATGATGAACGATTTTTAAAATAAACAGTAGCATCTTGTGAATGTACCTGTAATAGCAGAGCCTTGAAGAGGATGGGGGTGAGGCATAAATTTCCCATTAATTCATACAGCTAACATTTTCAACTTTTGCAGGGGAGAAAAGTAGTATATTACCATTTTAGCACGAATTAATACAAGCAGCAAAAGCAGATTTGCAAGGAAAGGGAGAAGGTGGAAATTATGTAAACAGCTAACTACAGCTGCTGAGAGATTCTTCTGGAGTGCTCCAGCACAGGTCCCCACGGGCAGCAGCTCTGCAGGCACAGCTCCACACGGCTCCGTCCCACAGGCCCCCCCTCAGGAGCTGCTCTGGCACTGTCCCACGGGCGGCAGCTGCCCCAGCCCTCCCGCCCCACCGCAGGCTGCTCCCCACGGGCTGCTCCTGCGGGGTATCCGTGGGCTGTGCCTCCTCCGGGCCTCAGCCACTGCTGCACCGTGGGCTCCTCCGTGGCTGCATGGGAGATTTGCTCTGCATGGTGCCCGTGGGCTGCAGGGGGACGGCCTGCTCCTCCGTGGGCCTCTGTGGGCTGCAGGGAGCTGCTGCTCCATGCCTGGAACACCTCCTGCACTGACTGTGGTGCCTGCAGGGCTACTTCACGTTTTCTTACTTTTCTCTCCCAGCTTCCTCCCACACAATGTTTTCCCCTTTCTTAACCATGCTTTCCCAGAACCACAGCCAGCATCGTTCATGGCTCAGCTGAAGGTGAAGCATGATTTTGTAGAAGAGTTAGTGATGTAATTCAGATTTCTTGTCACAGAGTAATTTATTTTATGAATTTAAAAGAATGATATATACCATATGATGACTCCTTTCCCTCCTAGTATGATAGCTGCCATATCTGAGGAAGCTCAAGCAAACATTTTTCTTTAAAATTCATTTCCTCCTTTAGTTCCAGAGAACAGTACAAAGCAGATTGACCTTGAGGTTATGCTGAAAGATGCAGTTGTTGATTTATTAGTCTAAAACAGCAAGTTCATGAGAAGGTCTGATGTGTATGAGGTAAGGAATCACTTGGCTCCAACTCTTGCCCAATTTATTCATTTTTATCTAAAATGAGAAAAACCTGCTGTTTCATCTCTTAGAATAATCTTATTAGAATTCATGAACAGCTAACACAAAGCACGAGTTCCTCAAGGTGTAATGAATTAATAGTTGGCTCTAGCCTCCCAAGGTAGACTCTCTGCTCCCAAGTTCTTGTTAAAGCCTCACTGTTCTTTTAACTCTGTGAGCATTTATTTAGAATGGCAAAACACACATACTTCAGATATTTCCAACACGCTCTCATTAAACCATGTGATGCTTCAAAGGGAGAGCTGTCAGTTAGCACTTAGGGTTTGCAAGGATTCTTAGAGAATTTGCAGCCTTTACTGTTCTTTTGTCAAACTGGAGGGATGTAGTAGGGTAATTCCTGATAGTGTGATTTTTGGGCTGGCATCAATAAGAGTGTGGTTTTGCTTGCTTCACACTGGTTCAAATCAGAGAGGCAAAGCTTTAGTTGTCTCAGTGATGTTATGGAGCTTATGGGGTAGGATAAGAGCAAGGCTCAACTGACTTACCAGTCATGAAGATACGGAGTGAAGTATACTTTAAAAAGCTCCCAGAAAAAAAGAAAAAAATCTGTGTTCTTGTATGTGTGTTTCAAAACCTTATGTCGAATATGGCAGTTTTACCTGTGGTTTGCGTTACTTGATGATGATGTTCAGAATACCTTTTTTCTAAGTCATGTAACCAAATAAAAATAGTACCCTTTCCCGTATCTTCAACCCCAAGGTTTTACAGCACAGACTATCTTGGAAGAATAAATGATAGAATAGATAATTTGCTGCAGCTTTTTTTTCTTTTTTTCTTTTCCTTTTCTTCCCCCCCTGCCCTTTTTTCTTTTTCCTTTGGCATTTGTAAGATAGATCTTAAGAGAACATGAAAAGTTCTTGTGACGGTTATTTCCTGTGGTAGTCTGAAAGTTGCTACTTCTCATCTGTGGGAGAGAGCTTGTCTGAATCATTTTAAATGCCGTATTATCAATCTCCTTTCCCTGAACTCTCATAAAGATTCTCCCAAAGCAGTTGAATGTCGTTTTTATTATATCTTCTGGCCTTTTGTGTTGTATTTTGTGTGTTGAATGTTGCAATTTTAAATTAATATTTAGGCTTTCTAAAAATTTTGAGGAGGTAAAAGACTGCTATGAATTCAACTTTGAAAATTGCAGCTGTTATGGAGTAGTGCTGTAACTAGAGCATTGGGGTTGAAGACACTAAAAGGTTTGTAGGCTTTATTCTAAATGCTGTTAGAAAACTTTCTAGAATTTTCTAAGACTGCATAGTCATAGTAATGACCTGAATGAAAATTTCTTGAACAACTTTATTCCTTTCTAAAGCAGAGAATGAAAGAATTCACAATTTTAAAGCTTAAAGTTTTTATGGCCATTAATTTTGTTTACCTGTGAGCCAGATTCAGCTTTCTCTTAGCTGTTAAAGACAATGTAATAAAGAACTAGTCTGACTGAGCACTTACCCTGGGTCTTGTTTGAAGGAGTAAAATAAAAATAAGAAATGGAGAGTGGTGTTTTGTAGGAAATGGGGTTTTTAAGGTTTTCAAGTTTTAAAAAAATACATTGAAAGTTTGCAGTACTTATGAAAAACACTATATGCTGCACATAAATCAAAAGTTGGTGGAAAGGGGGGAATTGAACTCCGGAGACTGAGTGAAAATTGGGTGAGTACTCAACCCATCGTGTTACAACATCTCTCCAAGATCTCAAGATTATTAAAATTTGGATAACAAATCTACATTGTATAGCAGAAGGTCTTGAAATACACTTGGAAATGTGTCTTCCTAACAGTCATATGACAAGTTTTCAAGTACATGCAAGTTACCTGCTAGAATCGTAACTGTTGCAAAAGACCTCTGGGATGATCTAGTCAAACAACAGAGAGCAGCGTGGTCTTTCTTGAGCCTCCTGCAGGGTAAACAATCCCGGTTCCCTCAGCCACTCCTCATAAGACATGTGCTCCAGACTCTTCACAGCTTCATTACCATTTTTTGGATGTGCACTGTGGCCTTGGTGCGTACAATACTCAAGGTGCAGTCTTACCAGGGCTGAGAACAGAAGGGACAACCACTTCGCTAGTCCTGATTACAGCAGGATCCTGGTTTGTATCAGAAGGAGTGGCCTTCTTGGCCAGCTGGACTCACTCACTGGCTCATGTTCAGCTGTTTGTTGGCTAGCACCCTCAGATCCTTTTCTACCATACAGTTTTCTAGCCATTCTGCCCTAAGCCTGTAGCATTGCTTAGAATTGTTGTGACCAAAGCGTAGGACCTGGCACTTGATCTTGTTGAACATCATACTGGTGATGATGGTTCTCAAACCCCAATCTGTCCTACCCAGATCCCTCTGTAAGGCCTACCTACCCTTCAGCATTTCCAGCTTAATGTCGTCTGCAGACTTACTGAGCGTGCGCTCAGTCCTCTCATACACATCATCAGTGAAGATTTTAAACAGGGATGGCCCCAGTACTTACCTCTGGGAAACACCACTAGAGACTGGTAGCCAGATGGATTTAATTCCATTCACCACCACTCTCTGGACTCAGTCATTACCTGGTGAAAGGCTTTGGTAAGTTTAGGTAGACTGCATGCACAGCCTTTCCCTCATCCACGAGGTGGATCACCTGGTTATAGAAGGTCGTCAGGTTGTTGAGGTTGTTCTTGCCTTTGATGAATCTGTGCTGAATAGCCTGATCACCTGGTTATCCCAGCATGTGCTTTATGATCATACTCAAGATCATCTTCTCCATAACCTTCCCCAGTATATAAAGGACAGGCTGACAGGCCTGTGGATCCTGGATCCTCCTTCCCATCCTGCTTACAAATGATGTCATGTTGACATGTCTACAGTCATCTGGGACCTCCCAGTTGACCAGGACTGGTGGAAAATGGCTTGTCAAGTTACAGTCATTAGTCACTGTGGAGTGTGTTAACCTTGTTAACTGGTTAACCTTGTGGCTTTGCCTATTGGAGCGTGACATATATATTATATTAATGATTGTGATGCTCAATTGCCTCAACCTATGCATAGTCAGACTTGTATAGTATGATTTCATCTTGGTTTCATCTGAGGTAATGGGAAAGGATTTGATCCTTAATTCAAGGTCTTTTTATTGTCCAAAGTGAGGCTGTTGCTTATATTTCCTGTTCTGGGAAATATGGAGAAAAATACTAAGTAATCCTGCTTGTTATCCCTTTTTTTTCTTTTTCTTTTTTTTTTTTTTCTTTTTAAGTTTGAACTGGTAGGTGTATCAGCAGTTTGCTTCTTCCAGGAGAGTTATTTCTTTAGATATTTCCACTTCTGTTACACCATTTCAGAAATCTTGCAGACTCCCTGCAGCACAGTGATTTATTTCAACTAGTTCTTGTACAAGTTGCCAGAGAAACAATCCTTCGGCTACATTCTTGAGTTGGAAATTCTCGTCCATGCTCTGTGCCAACACTGCAGCATTGTGTAGCATCTGCATCATTTTATCGCACCTTGATAAAAATAGTCACAGAACTGAAACCAACACTGCAGGCATCAGCCTTCTGTATTACACAATTCCAGCAGACCACAGTTCTGTGAGCTGCAAGGAGTTGCTTATCTGCCTTGAAGCTTAAGAAATACTTTCAGACTCAAGGCTATAACTGTAGTAATGCAGAAGGAGGCGTTTCAGAAAGACTGCTATCCCTGAAGTATGCTTTTTGGGAGGCTTTCTTTTTCTGCCCTTACACAACACAACTTGTTTTCACTACTTTGTGAGCCAAATTACTTTGCAGTAAATATTGATGATCCCTTAGGGAAAGTGTTTTTCTTTGGTATTAGTTTATTCTTGAATACTGTTAAAGTGATGGTTTCACAAATGTGAATTCTAGTCAGACTTCACAAATGAACAGAACATTTTGGAATACAGGAATGCAAGAAGCATAATAAATTTATAGAATACTGGAAAAAAATAAAAAATAACCCAGGCAATACTCCTGTTAAGTACAAAGACTCTTAGTCCATTTGTTCTTCAGGTATCTTGTTGCTCCCTTTGTTTTTGTTACCATTTCAAAAGGGAAGTAAATATATAGGTTCATAGAGATAGTGCCTGGCAGAAAACTGAAGAAGATCACTAATGTGCTGTATTCTGGACCCAACAGCCCTTTCTCTGGTGCCAGTTTTAGCAGGTTTGTCATCTTGATCTACAAGGTATTGGTGGTTCGGGCAGAGATTTCCTATGCTCCTGATCTGTAGTTATTTGGCTTTAAACAAGGGAGCAGTTCCTCTCTGTGATAGAGTGGAAGGACAGTCATGGAATGACTGGGCACAAGCTGGTGAGCCCTCCTGGGGACTCTTGTTCTCTGCTTAGAGGAGTTGTAGCTGGCCTCTTGTAAAATTGCAGCATGGTTCCAGAGCCTGAGCACTCTAAGGATGTGATTCCATCTGCTGCTGGGACACTGGTTTTTTAGAGGCTTTTGGGAACTGATTCTGGGCTCAAGCATAGCGTTGGGAAGTAGATGGTGTTGAGCTGCATAGTGTTGGACTGACACCAGCTTGAATGTGTCTGTCTCCTGAATCTAGCTTTCACACAGCTCTGTGTTTGTCATTAATGTGGTAACTGTTCTGTTTGTGTGACAACATTGTCAGTATTAACGTCATACAGTGTTATAATGGGTGTATGTTGTGATGTCTGCCTTCGATCAGTGTGAGTTTCTGGGCTTATGCCGCAGCAGTCAGGTGCTCATACCCACAGTGTACTCTGAAGCAGACTGTCTATTAGCTTTAGAGACTGTGGGAGGATATGAGCTAGGCTTGCAGAGTTCTTTTCTAGCAGTGAGAAGCCTGCTGCTGTAGAGAAAAAGCATGCAGCAATAGAACCTGCTTTTTCTGTTCTTTGGGGTGTGCTGCTAAGAGAGACTGGCGAAGTAACCCTTGGGCTGTAAGAGATTAGGTGGTTTGCAGTTTTAAGTTCTAGCACAGTGATACTTTAACAGGGCAAAGCTGATGGGAGTTTAGCGCCTCAGAGTTATGTAGGAATAGTGTGGTTTACAGCTGCAACATGCATACCTTGAAGGGTTGTGACAGGGATTGCTCCATCAGGGCATCTTGGAGAAGGAATAACATGTTTCTTGGCCGGGGACACAAATTTGCAATTTGACAGAGAAGTGAGCAGTGACCAAAACTGGGCCTAAAACTTTCACTCAACTGAAAAATGTCTGTGGGATTCCAAAGTACTGCAGCAACGGTTTTGTCATATTTTAGGAGTTCATGGTTTAAGACTGCTGTATTTCTGCTGGGACATAAATGGTAAAGTGTGTGGTTGGGTTTGGGAAGGTGGTGAATGCTCTGTGACTTTCCAGGCTGGTTAAACCTGGAAGTGTCTGTAAAAATTGCTGTAGTGCCTGAGATGAGGGGATGGCATAGATGCGTATGAACGAGAGCCAGCCTCTTTCAGTATGAGCATTCAGGTTTGCTGTTCCTCCTTGACCTCTGTGCTTTGTCATCTTTACCAGGCTCTCAGAGCTTTGTCTGCCACTGGTGAAGTTTTTCTTTGTACATATGTACAATTGCATGAACAATGGTGTTGAAGAAAAGCAGAATGGAGAACATGGTATGCATTTGTTGAGCTGGGGATAAATATGGTATTAGTTGTTGTGGCAGATGGCAGAATTTTTGACTAAAGCTAGTCATGTGGCTAATGGTGCTTGTGAAGATAGAGTGGAATGTGTTGGGATAATTCCTTCATTGAGATTAAGCATGACTTCTTCCTTTAAATTTTGCAGAATTTATTTGTTTTTGACCAGTCCTCCATTCTTCTTGCTGTAAATAATCAAATATAGAGCGGAAAGTGTATACTTGTTTAAGAGCAACATAGTTTTATGTATGAGGTTCAAGCTCATTTAAATTAATGGTAATTCATGTCCAAGCGTGTCTGGAGACAGTCAGAAGAGGGGCTGCCTGAACGTTAAGCTACGATATGTTACTTTTGAGTTTGGCCTTTTTTTTTTTCTTTTCTCATTGATAGCATATGAGGAATGTATATTTGCAGTGATAAATGTTTTAAGTTTCTTTTGTATCGGGATATTGATTTTCCCATAAACACTCTCTGCAGTTGCATGGATGGAATAATCAGATTGTCTGCTTTCAGTAAAAACATGACTGTTAGTGATTTGAACTGTTACTTGAATGCTGAGGAGTTAATTCCCTCACTCCCACTATGAATGATAGAATTTTCCGGGATGCTGGAAGTATAAAGAGCTAGCACAGATTGTGCTGATTCTGCAGTCCTTGTTTTACATGTTTTTGACAGGGTGTTGGTAGTGATCGAGCTGCTGACTACATTTTGTGTGTTACACAGCGTTGATGTGCCCTCTCAATCCTCAAGAGCTAAGATAAAATGTGTAAAATATGCCTGTCTTTGCACCAAGAAGGTGCAAAGTTTGTGATTTGCCATGTCTACTTTTAATTCTTGCTGATATGCAGAGAACAGATATTTAAGGCTGTTTCTTAACTTACCTGAGTTCCATTCATCTAATGTTTGTACTGTCTTTGCTTGTAAGAGGGAGATGTAGAAATAATTCAGTAGCTCTCAGTGTGCGCTGTGGTGAGCCCGCCTCCCTGCTGTTGTCTACTCCAGTGCTCTCCTTTTTTTCAATACCTGTACATTTCATGCACATATTTCTGGAAATGTCTTTGCTGCAATATGAAGAAGCCACATGAAGAAGGCATTATTATCTCTGCTTTGCAGATGGAGAACTGAAACACAGATATTAAATGACTAGATAACACTGGATCTTAGATCCTGAGGCACCTTAGCCATAAGATTGTTTTTGTATTTTGTCCTTCACTTGTGGGTTTTCTCTCACACTTTGACAGGCATAAATAACTAAAATCACGTTATCCTCTGTTGTTGTTCTAGGTGCTTGGTTCATATGCTGTGCCTTCTTTTACATATAGTTATTTCTACCTACTTTTTTTGTGATGCTCTTTTTCTGTCAGCAGTAGTCCTGCTAATGCAATTGGATTTATCCAGCTGCTGCACCATCTGGAAAACAAGCTAGTTAGTTAGCTTAGAAAACAACACAGAGTACAAGCTATTGAGATATGCCAGCAATCATTTCAGCTGGTCAGATTCTTTGAGTCAGGGAGCTAGGAAGGTCTGAGTATTTCTCATTTGGATGTAGTCAGGATTGTGTGGGTATTCAGTGGTAGAGCCTACAGGGCTGTTGTAGATGGGCAACATCTGACTGGCAGCAGGTCACCTCTGGTGTTCCCCAGACTCAGTTCTAGGGCTTGTCCTGGTCTGCAGCTGCAGTGCGCCCTCAGCAAGCTGAAGACACTAAATGAGGTGGTGCTTTTGACTCCTTGGAAGAATGAGAGACCTTGTAGAGGGATCTGGATAGGTGAGAGTGCTAGGCAATCAGCAACAAAAAAAGGAAAATGTGGAGTGCTGCACCTGAGGTGGAGCAATGCTGGATACAGGCACAAATGGGAAATGAGTGGCCGGGGAGTAGCTCAGCACTCCTGCTAACATAAAGGGTGCTAGTGCCTGCAGCTCAGCACAAGCCAGTAGTGTGCCCTGGAGCCCAGGGGCAAACCATATCTTGGGGTGCATTAGCACAGCACAGCCACTTGCTCAAAACAGATGATTCTCCCACTGTGTTTAGCCTTGGTGTGACCTCACCTTGAACAGTGTGTGCAGCTTTGGTATCCACAATGTGGAAAGGATGTTAAAGTCCTTGAAAGTATTTGGAGGAGGACAGCACAGCTGGTGCGGCAAGGCAGGAAGGCAGTTGATATGAGGAGGGGCTGAGGGCACTGGGATTGCCCAGCCCAGAGAAGCGGGGACCAAGAGATGACCTCAGTGCTCCCTGCAACTCCCTGAGGAGGGGAGACAGAGAGGTGTTCTGCTGCTGGGAACTGATGGCAGAGTGGGAATGGCAGCATGGGAATGGCAGCATGGGAATCAGCAGGGGTGGATCAGGCTGGGCATCAGGAAACACTTCTGATGTGAAGGGTGGTCAGGCACTGAAACAGGTTTCCTAGAGAGGTGGTTGATGCCCTCTGTGTCCGTGTTCAAGAGGTTTGGTCAGTGTCCTCAGTAATACGTATTAGCTTTTTGTTAGCCTTGATGTGACCAGACAGTTGGAGTAGGTGATCTTTGTATGTCCCTTATAACTGAACTATTTTGTTCTATTTAGATTTAAACTGTGGAGTGTGTGCTGAAATGTAATTACTATTTGTTACTTAGCCCATTGAGTAAGAGCAAAAAGATGTGAAGACATTATCAACTTCCAAGCAATGCGCACACAGCACTGTAATACCTAGAGTGGTGTGTATAGGCAGTCCACTAAGCACAACATTTACCCTTTTAACTTTCTGAATACCAGATTTCCATTTTGTTGGCTTGCACTGCATGCGGCGCTCCATCTCACACCATTCTAGTGACAGCAGATCCATCATGTACATCATCTGTAGCAGGAAGCCATAGGAGTGTGGGGATAAGCTCCAGAAGTGCAACTGCTTTGTGTTGCCATACTACAAAGCTCTGAATTCTTAGCACCTTATTTTTATTCACTTTGATTTAAATCAGGATTTGGAAGTAACTGGTCTGTCTGAAACACCTGAAATAAGCAGAATAGCCAAAGTCATGCTTAATTTCTTTGCTCTGACAGGGACCTGTAATCGATCATCTATCTTGTGCTGATTGTCTAATTAGTTCAGGGCATTCAGTGTGTAAGTATCAAACCTGATGAAGTTTTGTCTCACTGAAGACAGCATTTGTACTGAATAGCTGCTTTCAATTTCAGTATCACTGGCTTCAGACTACTTAGGCTTCAGTTGACAGGCATGAATGCTTCACAGTGCTGACTGCCATTAACCCCACCCCCAAAAGATATTTTAAAAATGAGAGAAGTTACAGCTCGTGACAGCAACTGTTCCAAACACATCAGGGTTGAATGCTATCAAATGTGAACTGTGCTGGATTTCTTTCCCTAGTTCATCTGACTTTTACATACAGAGTTCCTTAAGTCTGTTGTTAGGAGCGGAGCAGGGCAGTGGGGGTGGCCAGCGGTGGAGCTGAGCACACAAAAATGGCTCTGAATAAGGAGCAGCATTCACCTTACAGGAGTGTGTTGTTTGGGATCTCCAAGCTCTGGTGCTGCAGTGACATAGCAGGATGCTCCATTTTTTAAACCATTCTTCCCTCTGAAAACATTGGGTTTTAATTTGTGTGTTGTTAGAAGTTATGAAAACAAAAAAGATACAAAAAATTTTACAATTTAACAGTTCTATTTTGTTTTTTGTTGTTGTTGTTTTTTAAGTTGATACCTTTGAAACTTTGTTCTTAAACAGTATTTTTTTTTTGGTTTTAAAAGGGAAAACCTGATATTAATATTACATGTTGGAAAGATTGAGAAAGATTGTATTGGAATGTTTGTTTACTGGAATTACTCGTTTTTAAACTTTAAAAGCTTTCTGATAACGTAATTTTTAAGTTTTAAAAAAAATTAAAAAATGGATCTTTTCTACAATTGAATTAAGATTTTTTTCTCAAAATGTGGCTTAGTTGACTGAGACTTTAATGTAGAATGTATGGTAATGGATGAATACTTACTGCTTTAGAAAAATGACTGTATTCACATCTTGTTAAGGAATTAAGAATTTCACCTTTAAACATAGGGTGATTGATGTTGATTGATGTTGATTTCACAGGACGTGTGGTAAAATATGGCAAGATGTGTGAGGAGAGGATATAAATGTGTGAAGTGAGCTAAGCTAGTGCAATGAATTACATGTCTTAAATCTGTGACTTCTTTATGTGAACGCCTTAAGACACTAAAACATCATTACCACTCCTGAGCAGAGAATACATTAGCATACAGATTTATACTCGTGGTACCACAGCCACAAAAATGGTTACCAACTGATCTGAAGATAGAGTGTGACCCTTTCAGGATGCTGCTGCGTGCTAGCAAGCAAGACTCTCAAAGCAAAGCAGGATGTTTTAGTATTGGCTGTAACACAGCATTTTTATTTTTTCCTCTGGCAGTTGTGATAATGAAGTCAAAATGTAAATGCCACGGTACCTGCAGAAAGGTGATATTTTACCTGATGTCTTCTGTTCTCCTTTCTTTGCTGGACCTGCTCACCACAAAAAGTAGCACTTTGAACTGTAGTAACGCATTCTCTATCTGTGAAGATAGATGTAAATCTAGTGATAACAGTTGGAAATAGCTCTTTCATACTTAAGCAGCTAGTTTGCTTGCTTGCTAAATTAGCTCCAAAGCTAATTTTTTGGACAAGAACAAATGGGTAGCCTTGTTGATAGAGCATAAGTGGCTCCTTCCACTACAGATAGAAAAATGTTGGATTAAAAATAGTGCTGCCTGAAATGAATTCCTATGTTTCACGTGAATAACTGCACAGTATATGTAACTTCCAATTAACAGTGCATATCTATCTAGAAGCTTTCAGAAATGGGAAGAGATGCTGTGACCATTGCTTTTCCTAAATGTGTTTGTGCTAAAAAATATATACCACACTGGAACAGTAGGAAGTTGATCTGAATTTGTATGTTACTTTACAACTGGTTAGAACAATAATGTTTACTTATGTTTATAAACATTTCTAAGTAAACTCAGAAATCTGGCAGACATGCGTTGCACACCCACAAAACACTTCTTTCAGTGAATTCTTCAGCTTATTTTTATGCTCTACATCCCACAGTGACGGTTGTGTGAAGACAGCAGGGAAAGGTAATAAACATCACAATCAACCACTAGAGGGAGCAAGATCTCAAATATTGCAGCTGAGAATACTAAAAAATATTTATTAATTAGTGCACTTTAAGGATGAATGTACTATTAAGATCCTGAGATTCAATTTCCCATGTAGGTTAGGCGGTAGAACTGTACCTGGTAATGCTTGTACCTATCTTTTTACTCATGTTTGAAGTGTGATTTTATTTTTTAGCTAAAAAGGTGTCTAACTTACAGGTTAGCGATGGGACATCAAGTGGGTGGACAAAATAAATCAAAAAATTTTTTTCATCCAATTCTTGCATCTTGAAACCTTACCTCTACTTGAGGAGTTGGGCAGGAGGGAGTTGTTGATGCCTACAACCTGTATCTTCCTCCACATCTCTTCCTCTTGGGTATTCCTATACTGTATGACCAACGTACTTCTTTAGTCTTGGATAAGTTGAATAAATCAAGCTTTTCAGACTGTGTATAGCAAATTATTTTTGACTATGCTCTAGTCCCATAGGCCTGATCTCCTTACTTCTGTGAGAGATTTTCCTGCTTACGCACCTGAGGGATGTGTATTTTTAGATATGCTGTCACATCAGGAGCACCTATTTAACTGCATATCTGAGAGAGAACCTGAACTCCTTGTGTTTGTCTGTGCCCTCCACATTTCTGCTTTATACTGAGTTTTTTGTGTGGTTTTTGTGTGACCTCATGTCTGCTAATAACAGCATGTCAGTTGCTCAAACAAGGTTGCTTTATCCAATGATAAACCATCTTGTTCCTGTCATTGTTTACCTCTTTGTTTTCATTTGCTAGAAAGGGTACTACATTTTTTTTCCTTTCCAAAACACTGATAGCAGTACTGAATTGCAATCAGTGAAGAAAGTAGTCCAGAATTAACTACAAGAAGCATTTAACGTGCAGGTTTTTTCTGAATTTTAGTGTTTCCTGTATCTTACATACATTTTTGTGTTACACTTAATTAACTCGTTAAAACATGATGTGGAAATGTGTTGAATGTTTTACAAATGTCTCAGTGAATTTTTAACTTGAATGTTTATTAATCAGACTTGAAATCTTGTTTTAAAGCAGAACTGTTGAGCAGAGCTGTGTTTAGTGACGCCAAGCATGCTGCCATACCTGAATACTGTTATTAATGGCAGCTAGTATCCTGTTTGTTCTTTTAAAGGAATGCTATTATGGGGTGACTTCGTTTCAGTGTTGTAGAACTTTCATATATTCTAAGATACTTTGAAAAGGGCAATAATTGATGAGCAGCTCAGGCGGTTCCTTTGTTTCTCTTTGTGTAATAGTTAACTGGCAAAAAAAGGGAGCAGCTAAAAGAAAACAAACTCCTCCCCGCATGTCTGCAGCCCTCATTGTAATCTGATGATCTTCCAGTTACTGATTGAATGAATGAAAAGCATTTCTTTGTTACTTTAAGATGCGATAGCATTTTAACAAATATAGAAAAGATCTGTTAAGGCAAGAGTTACCTCTACTTCTTCCTCATTCACGTTTTATGAATTTACTCTTCCAATCCAGTATGAGGCCTGTGCTGATGTTAGGATTTTACTGGTTTTGGGTATTGAAGGAACTTTATTATCTACACTGTTACTGGTAAACTTCATTTGGTGTGTATCTCGTAAAACTGATAAGATTTGGGCAGTTTGTAATGCCTCTGGGCAATGATTCCAGAACAGTTTTCATGTTTTGAAAAATTCCACTGTGTATTGACTTAATAATCAGAGTGAAGAAGCTAGGTTAGATCTAACTTCTTCACTGGAATACTATATGCAGTATATTGATTTTGTGTTGGTATTGCACTTTGGTTTTAAAGATGAGCTACTTGTCTTTGTGAGTGTTTTGAGGCAGTGAAACAGTACTACTGTAACTGAAAAGTTTCTGGAGAATATTTTATTGCTATTTATCATTGAAACTAAGTGTTGACATTCAACTAAGCATTGAAATTTTATTTTATTTCATTTTTTGCTTATGTATTGAATGGGAATCTTTCTTAGAGAAGGGAATCCTTTTGTAAGCTTTTTGGAAATGAATTTTCTTCAAAGGTGGATTAGATACCTGTAATGACTTGGGCGATGTTTTCATTCTCACGTGAGTATGTAACGGAAAGCTTAGTGATCCTTATCACTAGCATTACAATCTGATCCCCTATGTGCTTTGTGATAGAACTTATCAGCCAAGTTACATAGTGGAGCATCTCTTAAGTAGTCAAGTTGCCTGAGCTGCTTACTGTTTTGGGTGGGCCTGTGAAGCTGAAAACCAAATGGTATTCATAATGTGTTTGCAAGTTCTCATGTTGTATTGTATGCTGATTCTTATTTTAATACTACAGAATTCAGTGTTTTAAATTTCACAGTGACTTATTTGTAGTTGCCAAACTTTTCAGTAACGTTCTGATGCAGAGAAATGTATTTAATTGTCAAATGCGTATTTATTGTGCCACAGATCTATTCCTAGCAGCTTTGTTTTCACATGTTTTGGAATATGGTGTAATCTACATTATGCAATTTTTTGTCCAGTTCTACATGGCAGAGGTGAGTAACTACACTCTGCTGACGTACTGGCTGTTTAGTCTGTGTCTGTTGGATTGTTGCAGGGATGGGCAGCCCTGTCAGATGGCAGAGTGAAAGAAAGCTCCAGCATGATGGATATATGCTGCCAAAGGACTAGTCCTGCTCTCCCTGCTTGTCTGCCCAGCTGTTTGCTCCTTGTTCTTTTCTTCTTGGCCTGGTGCTGGCTGTCCCTGCCTGAGCTGATTCAGCTAGTAAATTGTGGAGAGAGGGTGGTCCTTCAGACAGCAGCTGTGTGGGACCAGTTTCATTAGTTTGCAAGCCTTTCTCTCCCTTGAGATGTTTGCTTTGAAATCTGGTCTTTCTGTGGCATGGAAAGTCTTAGACTGCAGGCACCGCTGTGGAAAGGATGTCATTATGAAGTCCTCACCATCATTTACATGTAGTACCCTGTGTGATAAGGCCTTTATTTCCCCTTATGGAGCTTTTTCTTTCATCTGAGGTTGTTGTGGAACTGTGCTGGATTTTCACAACTCCTCCCTTAATATTTGCGTGTCTACTTCAGAAAAAATACTTGGTCTCCTTGCTTTTGAACTCATGTTAGAAACAGCCTAACCAGTTAGCAGGACTGCTTGTGTCTAATTGTGTATGGAAAAGTTAAGTGAACCTAAGCTTGAATTCACAGGTCATGTAATTCTGGGAGCTATTGCTTGTTGAAAAGCCTATGCAGGGTGTACAGACAGAATTGTAAGGATTTAAACCATTAGAAGCCAAAATGAGCAGTGTTCAACACTGAACGTAGACAACATTCTGATATGATACACTGTGTTGCTACACAAATGGACAAAAACTTTTACCTTGATTCCTTTGTTCCTTTCTGCATCTGGAAAAGTACAGTTTGTTAGATCATGACATGTATTGCAGTACCCAGATCTCTGTAATGGCTTTAGATATAGTAGTCTGGTTACATCTAGAAGGAGTGGACAATTAATGCCATCCAATTGCAGGCAGTAATCATTCTTTTTCAAGCGGATCTTTGCCAACAATGTAATAGATGATCTTGCTTCATTTTTGAAAACTTCTAGTTGATGTTTCAAAATCAGATCCTTCTAATCATTATTGTAAAAATAGTAGAGTTTCACAAAGAGAACATTAGCTGAATTAGTGTGGCTTTGCTAGAGAAGGTTTGTACTATGTGGCCTATATAAAATGGGTTTTGAGCTCCATGTTCCAGGATCACCCCACAGATGCATTTGGTTAGATGTGTCTTGAGTTAAAGAAGCTGAGCTATTCCTTTAACTGCTTTTTAGGGAGGCTTAGAGTGGGGAGATAGCTTGCGGAGAGATGAGGGTGCTGAAACTTTCCCTGCATATGGAAGGCTTTGTTGTTACTCTTCAGTCAGTGCTGTTTGCTACATCCAGCAGGTGAAATTCCCTACCTTCATCGTTAAACACAGATGCAAATTACAGGCAAAAGCTTGGGTGAGAGATGAATTGAGTGTAATTGAGTGTAAAGAGATGTTTCTCAGTGCTTATGCAGAGATTTGAGAATCCCCTTCTGAAATAGCAGAAGGTTCAGCAGAACTTAGCAGTTTCTGCAGGAAGGGGGGTTCTCAAGCACACGTGCCTTCACACAAACCTTTAAAACTTCACACAATGTGAGGACAAATACAGGGAAAAGAATTGGGTGAGAGTTTTCCTGTCATTGGTGTGAATATCTCCTCTGTGTCCATGTGTGGTGTGAGAAGTGCAGCCACTGGAAGGGAGGCACTCCTGCTGAGCACCTCAGGGAATATGATGGGGGTTGCCCTGCACACCAGCCTCTGCGGTGATTTGTATCAGCCCGTTTATACAAGAAAATGTGACCCAAGACCTCCATTGGACTGTTTTCACTTCCTCTCATCTGTAACTGACCTCTGCTAAAATTAAGACATTTATGGAGGGTTGTTAGATGGCTGTATTGTGTTTGATCCATGCTAGCCTGCCTTTGTTTGCAGTGATGTGTCTGCAGGGCATTTATTCTAATAGGGTTCTATTAGATGCCTATGTGAACTCACTTTATACCTGTTCATTTTTCTTCTCTCTTGCCTTTGACTTGTGCTTATCTTCCAATTTATTAACTGAAGATTTTTTTTAATGGTATCTCTATGCATTTTCTGAGTATGATAAGTTTTTGTGTGTGACTTAGAAAACTTTACCCTGAGAGGATGTTCTCTGCATCCCTCAAATAAGCATGTTGTAGCTGGTTGATTAGAGGTCTGGTACCTTCTTTGCAATGTGTATTTCTGGGCACTTTTCGTAATGATGGCTAATATTTGGATGCTCTGTGGCATGCAAAGCTGGAATCCTCAGTGGTGCCTGGTTGGCCACTCCAGATGGTCTCTGCAAGGGTGTGGTGGTTTCACAGCCTTGTCAGGCCATTCTTGCACTCATTCTCCTCAAAAGAGAGAAAGTACAGTGAAAAAAGTCTTACAGGTTGAGATAAGGACAGGGAGATCACTTGCCAGTTTTCTGTCATGAGCAAAACAGACTCAGCATAAGGGGGATTAATATGTAATGCATTTCCTATTGCGAACAGACTCCAGCCACTGGCTGTCCCTTTTGAAGCAGCTGGAGCTGGCTCTGATGTGCCATGTGGTGCTGGGCTTTGCTCACAAAGGCCAACTGCCACAGATTCTCTGCTCACAAAACCCTGCCGTGTAAGGCCAATGCAGCTATGCAGGTTGTGGCCAAGAAGGCCAGTGGTATCTGGGGGTACATTGAAAAGAGCATGGCCAGCCGGTTGAGGAAGGTGATCTTTCCCTTCTGTTGTGCCCTGCTGAGGCCGCATCTGGAGTACTGGGCTCCCCAGTTTAGGATGGACAGGGAACTCCTGGAGAGAGTTCAGTGGAGGGTCACAAAGATGCTGAGGGGCCCTTCTGTGAAAGGCTGAGACCTGGGACTGTTCAGCCTGGAAATGATTGAGGGGGGATCAGGGGTTGTATCAGTGCTTGTAAGTATCTGAAGGTGGAATTCAAGTGGATGGGACCATGCTCTTTTTCGTGATGCTCAGTGACAGGACAGGGGGCAGTGGGGACAAACGGGAACTCAGAAAGAAAGTTCCATATGAACACAAGGAAAAACTTATTTGGGATGGAGCACTGGGACAGTCTGCCCATGATGGTTCTGGAGTCTCCTCTGGGGGTATTCAAGATGCACCTGGATGCCTTCCTGTGTGACCTGCTGTAGGGAATTGCTTTAGCTGGGTTTTGCACTGGGTGATCTCCAGAGGCCCTTTCGAAGCTCTACAATTCTGTGGCAGTGAGGCATAGCAGTAATTCCAGACCCTCTCGTGTGCTGCGCAGATGTGAACGAGCGTGCTTGCCTGGGCAGAGGCAGCACGGCTGTGGCACTGGCTGGGCCTGCAGCAGAGCACAGAGCTGCAGGGGAAGCGGAGGTGTGGCCGGGCTGGAACGAGGGCAAGGAGGAGGAGGAGGCAAAGGAAGAAAGTTGGGAGGAGGAGGAGGAAATGACTCAGGGCACCTGAGCGCTTAGGTCACCCACTGTTTGGAGTGGAAACGGTGCCGTTAGCCTCTCTCTGGCCTTGTGGCAGCCTGCGTCCTAGGGTGGGCTTTCGCAGCCAGCGCGCTGTCCAGTGCAAAGAACAGCGACGAAGTGCCGGCTTTGCGCCGGGCTAGGCCCGTGCTCCCCTGAGCGCTCTCGTACGCGGGCGCAGACCGATCGCCGCGCGACCGCTGTTCGCGTCGCCCGGGCCGCGGCCCGCCGGCTGGTGCCGCCGCGGCGCTGCGGAGCTCCTCTGCCCGGCCGGCCCGCCGCGCGCCCCCAGCGCCTCCCCCCGCCCCAGCGCCGCGCCCGGGGCCGCCCGGCGCCCTCACCTGGCGCCGCCGCTGGCGGGGGGCGGGGCGGGGCGGGGCGGGGGCGGCCGCGCGGAAAGTTGCCGTCGGGCCGAGCTCCTCTGGGCGGGCTCCTTTGGGCGGGCCTCGGCTCTCGTCTCCAGCTGCCGGGAGCGGTGCAGAAAGCGGCGGCTCTCCCTTCCTTCCTCGCGTGTTATGGCTGTGAGCGGCGCCGCGCTGTGAGCGCCGGGGTATGGATATGTCGGACCCCAACTACTGGACGGTCCTCTCCAACTTCACGCTGCCCCACCTGAGGAGCGGCACCCGCCTGCGCCGGACCCAGAGGTAAGGGCGCCCGGCAGGCCCGGCCCTGAGCCACCCCTGCCCTGCCGGCTCCGCGCGGCCATCCGTCCGTAGGACTGCGCCGTGCCCCGGCTCCTGCGGGTTTTCGGTTAGCTCTCTGATAGTTGACCTTTTATCCGCACGCGTATACTTTATATGGACAACTCTGGGAGCCTACTTTGTTCGCTGCTCTTAAAGAGACCGCTCTGTGCAGCTGCGCGGTCCGAGGCGGGCTGGGTGACGTTCATATATACAGGGACGGCTTTTTTTTTTTGGTTTTTTTTTCCTCCCTTTTTTTCGGTAGCTTTTCTCCTCTTGACCGGAGGGAAGCGGTTCGCGGTACCTGATCGCTGCCAGCCGCCCGCCGGATGCCGCCGTGCCCGCAGTGCTGTTCCGCAGCCGCTGTCACGCGCCGCGCCGAAGTTTGTCGCTCCGCTCGCCTCCCGTCCGCCGTGCTGGGACGTCACCCGCCGCGGTGTGCGGCTCGGCGCGCTTCTGTGTGAAGCTGCCGTCGATATCTGCGCGGGGTTGTCCCCGGGATGTGACACGGCTCGGGCGGGGTGGGGGCTACGGGGCCCGAGGGTCCGTGCGACGATGCGGTGACACGTCCCGACGGAGCAGCTTCTATAGAACGGCGGAAAGTTAGAATAACAAACCGAGGACACGCCTCTCGTGCGTGAAAGTGCTGCGGCTCATACCCAGCCCGGACCTAACTTGGGTTAGCTACAAGCGCCGGGTTTTTTGGTGTTCAGTTATTGTGCTCCTTATTGAATATCATGTCCTCTTAACATCCCAACTGAATATCTAGTTATGCCTTTACGCTTTTTTTTTTTTTTTTTTTTTTTGCTACAGATGCATCTGTGTGTAAACAGAACAAGTAGTGGGTCTTTTTTTGCACCTTCATTCTTCCAGTACCTATAGGAAGGTGCAGAAATGGGTTTTCTCAAAGTGTATGGGAGACTTTTCAGAATTACAGAGTGCACATTTGTGCCACTGATATTTTTTTGCTTCTATTTGAATGCCCTCCTATTTCTTAAAGACATACAATACTACAGAATTGTAAACTAGAGTGATAGAATGCTTTGGCTTTGACAAACTATTTGAAAAAATGTATAAAGTAGCACTGACTGCTTACATTTTATAAGTAAGAAGTTTCAATGAATAGAATATACCGTATATACACCTCTGTTCTGTGTATTATAGCCAACCCAACCTGAGGAAGGGATTTCATCCACTGAGACCTGTACAGGCTTGGAAATTCAACCCATGTGAACCTAATAAGGTTCAACAAGAGCAGCCCTGCAAAGAAGGACTTTGAGGTCCTGATGGACAAAAAGCTGTGTATGAGCCAGCAGTGTGCGCTTGCAGCCAGAAGGCCAACTGTGTCCTGGGCTGCATCAACAGAGGGGTGGCCAGCAGGGAGAGGGAGGGAATTGTAGCACTCTGCTTTGCCCTTCCCTCATGAAGCCTCACCCAGAGTACTGCACCCCGGGCCTGGAGCCCCCAGCACAAGGAAGATACAGAGCTATTGGGACAGGTGCAGAGGAGGGCCACAAAGATGAGTGAGAGCTGGAGCATCCTCTCCTGTGAAGAAAGGTTGAGGGTGTTGGCATGTTTAGCTTGGAGAAGAGAAGGCTGCAGAGAAACGTCACTGCAGCCTTCCAGTACTGGAAGGGGGCTTATGGGAGGGAGACACAATTTTTTACACAGGCTGATAGAGACAGGACAGTGGGAAGTGGCTTTAAACTAAAGGAGGGGAGATTTAGGTTAGGTGTTAAGAAAGACTTCTTTACTCAAACAGTGGTGAGGCCCTGACGCAGTCTGCCCAGAGAAGCTGTGGATGTCCCATCCCTGGAGGAGCTCAAACCCAGGTTGGATGGGCCCTGGGCAGCCTCAGCTGATGGGTCAGGTGCTAGCTGACCCCCTTGGTGCTAGCATCACGGGGTTGGAAGTGGATTGTCTTAAAAGTCCCTTCCAGCCTAAGTCATTCTTTGATTCTATTACAGGGGTTCCATGTTGAACACCCTCTACTTACTAATAACCAGTATGTCACTGCATTTTAAAATCTAAGAGCCTGCAGTGGGGGTTCAGAGCTCTTTTCAGGTAGGTTCCCTCACTTGGTGGGAAGCCTGGTATCTCCCTTGCTGACTGCCCCATTGCTCCAGTTCTCTTCGTGAAGGGATGTGTCCCCTCTGCCTGGCACTTATACCTGTGTTAATGTATACAGAGTACATTCCAGAGTAATGAAACTGTCAGGAGAATTAAAAATAATACAGGCCATTCCTCTGGTTCTGCTCTGGTTAATTGAGATAGCAGCTGGATCTGCATTTTCAGAGCTCCATCTGATGTCTTCAGAAACTCACAAACCCAACTGCTGCATGAGTCAACTGGAAGGATGTACCTTTATCCTTTTACATGCCACAGGATTCTCCCTCTTTCTGGAGGAGTGCTGTTTGGTGATAGCCACTCATATTATGTGAAGCTTTTCAGGTGTTTTAGAGATTGAAGACTATGAGTAGGCCTGAAGGGATCTTGTTCCTGTGACACATGAATCTGCTGGTTGTGTTTAAGTCTTGGGTCCACTGATCCAAGGCCTTGGGATTCCTTTCTAGCGTGAGAGCTTTATTTTTATTTTGTTGAGTGCTTTTTTTTTTTTTTTTTTTTTTTTTTTTTGTACTTAATCTTTGTTCCTCTGGCATGTTCTCTGACCTGTGTTACTGAGATTATTATGGGCGAGTAGACCTTTTCTGTGTGCACTGTCCTCTTTACAGTTGAGATAATGAGAATTGTATGCAAACACTAGGAATTTTGGAGGTTTTTTTGGTACGTATTTCCTTGAAGGAGGATTTCATTTCTCTTTTTGAGATTCTCTGAAGAAAAGAAGTAAAAGATAAGCTATTTTCCTTCAGGGGTTAGTGTTGAGCTGATCAACTGAGTTATAACAAAAGCATAAAACTTTATGGTCTTACTTGCTCAGCGAAGTCTTTAATTAAGGCTTTTCTCTCCTGCAGTAGACTTAACTGAACTGAATTGCAGCAAGTCTGGTTGGAAGTGATACCTGAACAAGAAATATCCCAGCCTGACTTTCAAATCAGGGCTTTCAGGACTAGCAGGTAGAAAAATTCGGTTACAAATTAGAGGCATTTGGTATACAAGTCATCAAGTCTATAAATGACATGGATTTCACCATACCCTTTTACAGAAAAGAGGCATGCACACCACCACATGATCTTATTTTTCTGGTGCTATAGGTATGTGAGACTTGTGTAGTGCTGATTTGGTGTTCCTGACAGAAATGACAGCTAGTCTGGGTGGGAGAACAGGAGAGAGAACATGAGAGAAAGACCATGTGTGTATGTGTGTACATTATAGACATGGATATGTACAACTACATAAAGATGCATAAACAAAAAACATTACTTTTTCATACTGAACATAGGTAAAATATATCTACTGCATGCTACAATTTGCAGTTATCTCTTCCGTAACTTCTGTCTCTGTCCTCTGTATTTAAAAAAAAAAAAAAAATAGCAACAGAATGATTCTTTGTTTAGTGCCTTTATTTTTTTTTTCCCTTGCTTTTTTGTGGCAGTTGCACTGAAACAGTATTATTACAGTCTGTCTTGCTTTGGGTCAGAGAGGTTGCATTGCTTCTCAGCCAGAATACACTTTTGGATGATGCTTGTATTATTTGTATGCAGACATTGAAGTGGTACTGAAGAGACTTTCTTGATAGGCACTTAAAATATTCATCAATCATCAAGTAATTCTTCAAGCATTCAAAGAATTTCTGACCATATTGGAAACGTGAATTGTTGAATATATATATAAATCATAGCTCTTTTTGGAAACTCCTAGAGAGAGCAGAGTTGTCAGAGTGTTGCTGTAGTTCCGTTAGTTTTGGACAGTGTGCTTCCTGGAAAATATGGAGCAGGCTTCTTGAGCTTGTGGGGTTTGGCAGTTTGAGTAGATGGGATGATAAAGTTACAATGTAACTCCTGCTTTTGGCTCTTGTATAGATTTTCCTTTTTCAGCATGATATTATGTTGTAGTATTTGTATCCTGTGAATCTATTCAATATTTATTCAGTAGCATGTGCTAAAAGGAGACCTGTTGGAATCATAAAAACAAGCAAAAAACCTGAACACATTTATTAACATAAAAGCAGCCGCAGGAATTAAAAATCACTGCGCTGATGCCAACTGAATGTGTCAGCACTCCAATGTGAACTCTTTTACTTTTGTTAAATAGGAGTACCACTGGTTACAGCTCGCCAAGGATTGCTATTGATTGTGTTTGTGTTATTTTGCTATGTGTTTCAGAGTGTGGTGATTTGGAGAGCTTTGTCTCTTTCCTGCTGTCAGTCCTCTGTATTCACCTTAACTTCTACATGCAAGACAGGGAGAGTCAGAATATTTCTCTAGTAGATGTTGAATATACTTAAGAAGAAGATAATTATCCTAAATCTGAGGGGGAATGAGAAATAGGCTTGAGCAGGCCACCTGGGCTTCAAAACACCTTGTCATTGAACAGGAGGAATTAGCAGGTATCTGCTGGGCTTGCTGTGCAAGATAGTGAAGTGTTAATGTATCTTGGGAGTTTTATTTCCTTTCTTTCACAGCAGAGGTTTGTGTTAGGGGAATAGTCTTACAGTCGCGCTATCAAAGTGAGTACACTGTTCTTTTTATTCAGTGTAGCTTACTTGGCCAAACTTTTTGTTTGAGCAATTAATGTATTTCAAGTTCTGCTTACAATTGAATGTTGGCAACATTCAGTTTTTTCCAGTGAGCCTTTATTGTTTCTTAGCTTTAGCCAGACTGGAGAGGATTCATCTGATTGCATTCTTGTTTTTTGGGGTTTTTTTGTTTGTTTTTTTATTTTTGTATTTTTGCTTAGTCTTTGCAATGAGAAATTTCTATTTGTTTAGAATTAAACCAAGATCCTTACTTATATTGTAAGAATGAAAGAGTCATCCTGTAGAAAACCTGGGGAAAGCAACAATAAGACAGATCTAAGAGAAAAAAAAAGCTTGGAAAGTGCTGGAACTTTAAGAAGCTGGGTTTTAAAAATGATTTTTTAGCCATTGTGGTTAGTGTCTGTTGTTGCAGAGTGGCAGACAGTCTTTGTCCTAGTACAGAAAATCAACAAGACAGCAGTCCAGGCTTCTGTTCAGTAGCTGTGGCTGTTGGGACGCATCACACGATACGGACGCATTGCGCAGAGATGTCTGAATTCAGCTCTACATCTGCTGTTGATGTCCTGAAGAGCCGTTAAAGTTCTTTCTGTTAGAAGTTTACTGATCCCTCTGAAAAGCAATTTTTAAATATACAAGCAACTCCCTCATGCAGCTGTTAATTGCCTGCCTTTTATGCTGCATCCTCTGTCAGTTCCTGGTAGCAGTAAGCTACATACCTTGCTGTGTGGCTGCACATGCTTCCCCTATTGGTGAGCCTACCTCTGGTAATTCTTTGTCAAAACTGTAAGAGTCAGTTAAGTGGACTCCAAAGTGGGTTCTCTTGAATTGGTTACATGTTTCAGTGTGCATGCCTTAGAAAGTAGGAAACTTGAGTGGCATTGATGCGGTTAGTTACTGGACATGACCCAGTCACTAGCTGGAGCTGCTGTGTTCCGAGTATGAATGTTCTGCTAGCTGATTTAGGTTGAGCATGTTTAGTGACACTTACTGAGTGGCACGCTAAATTAATAATGGAGTAAAACTGTTCCACGAGTTGTGTAGTTCTTTTGTGTGTTGGCAAACCAATAGGCTGTACAGTGTTACATCAACATATAGAATGAGGCAGACTTGTTGAAGGGAGCACTGCTATAGCACCAAGGTAGATGTATATATGCCTCACTGTATTTCTCAAACAGAGAAAAACAGTGTTAACTTTGATTCAGGTGTATCACAGTCAGTGATAGCTTATGGATTTTCCCTTGGGAACCCTTCAGGTGATCTCACCTCTGAATCTTTGCAAATTCAATAACTGCCATAACTGCGAAGCTTTAAAGCCTCCCAGTAACACACAGCATTAAATAATCGTGTGTAAGCATAATATGTGTTGTGTATCAGGCTCTTAAATTTCATCTGATATGTCTGTTGCATTACACTGTGCTTGGTTACCTTACTTAATTTTTAATGGGACTTTAGTTTTCTCTTTCTTTGTAGCAATACATATTCTGTATATTGTTAATATTTTTGTTTTCATATGCTATTGGTGTGCTAGCTAGATCTGCTGCAATATAATCTTCCACCTGAATTAAGCAGGGATACAAAAAAATATCCTAGTGCAACCTTAAATCTCATGGCAGGTCAGTTCTGTGATTTTATTTGAAATGCTTAAATTGAATAGTAGCAAACTAGAAAACTCCTTGGCATGCTTCCCAGTAAATATAAAAGTACCTCAGAAATACTGTAAACTGGAACAACTCCCAGATTGATCTACCCAATAGAAGGACTTCAGAACTACCAGCTGTGCATTGCTAGTGTTCCTGCCACTGACAGATAAGTACAAAAATATTGAGGTCAAGCCAGAATAAATATATCAATTTTTTCTTCCTTTCTGTTGGTTAGCAATGCTCTTCACTAAATAATTATTTAGGAGTAAGGAAAACCGTCATGCTCTATTGTTGCTGAGAGATTATAATTATTATTGTAAGTAGAATCTGTTATTCCCATGAAATGCTGGCATGTTCAGTTTGGTGATTAGAAAGTAAAATCTGCTGCAGTTTCCTTCTCCCACCCATTCTTTTTTTTTCTGCATATGCAGTAATTATGTAGATATTCCAGCATGTAATAGCCTGCTTTTGATCCCTATCATTTGGCTTTAGCCTAGGTTTAAAATTATGCATTAATGAAAAACTGTTAAAAGGTTACCCACTGGTGATTTTCTTTTTTTTTTCTTACGAAAGCGTTGAAGGTGATGTCAAACAGGGCTCTGATTGCTGGCAGGAAAATGGTTGTTCTGTCCATCAACTTACAGTCTGTATTAACTGTGGGTTTAAAACATGATTATTAATACCAAATAAAGATACATATGGCATCTTAGAAGCATCTTAGTAGTTTGTGTGTAATATAATGTTAGATCTAGGTAGTTGCTGGTACATTTAAATATGTTTATTTGATTACTGAAGAAATACTGTTCCTAATGATGTTTAATTTGTTGAAACATAGTAATGTAAAGTGTTGCATATTAAAATACTTCATATTACTAATGTGTAGACCTCATGGTTCTTGGATACAAAAATTATTGCATTGGAGAGTTTGAAAAATATTTTTTCTTTCATGGGGGTAAGTTTGATTTCTTGTGTGTGTCAGTGGGGGAATGCGTCAGTCTGAAAACTTCTTCTCTGTCTGATAGAATTTTTATTTTTTTTTTCCAGAGAAATTGCTTGACTGTAAGCTTAACCTGCTGTAGCATAGGAGTGCAAATGTTAGCAGTATCAGAGGATTTTTTAATCTTTACTTTCATACATACCTCTAGGCAGACTAAATACATGGGTGTTCAGACATCTGTGTACATAAATACTCAAGCAATAGCTTTAAAATAATGGCTGTTCAGAACTTGAGTATTAACATTATAAGGTCAGTTCCTCAGTTGGAAAAGACTTGCTCCCTTGTGCTTTGTTCAAAGATGCATCATGACAAACAGGAAAGAAGCTATTTCATCTACAATGGGATGTAATATGGCTATTTGTAATGGCCATCAATTAGTAGTATAGATTTTGAAAGTACCTCAAGTACAGCCGTTTCTGATTTTGCTTCTGGAAAATGTGACTTGTCTTCTAAAATTGAGTAGGATTCTGGGCTCTATTCCACCACTGGAAAAAGCAGTCTGTTTATTTGATTTTTTAATAGCATGACTTATTGAAACTAGTATTTACATTGTGAAATATGCCTGTATTACTCCTAAGAAATAGAGAAGATTCCTTAAAAGAAGTCGTCCTTTTATTTTCAAGGAAGTGATACAGATATGAATTTTATCGTGAATTTAAATTGAGAGGGCTAATAAATTCAAAGTCAGTTTGTTTGAATGCTGGTACTTGTTATTTGTGCTTGTTTAAGTAGCACTCTAGATGTTTATAACTGAAACAGTAATGGAAGAGGAACTTTTCTTTTTCTCCAGCTGTTTCCCTTAATGCCTTTTGGAATAGCATATAGTCTCCCCTTTCTAGAATGCTGGGCCCCTGTCATCCTGTATGGGATCTGGCATGGGCTCATGAACAGAACTGTTCATGAATCTCAGGAGACTTGCACGTGTGGGACAAGTTGCAGTGTTGGATCCTTTGCTCTTCTTACACACCTGGGAAAGTGGAGTTATTGTATAATAAAATTCATATTAAAGCTGCCTGTCAGAGATGAGTTTTCTATGAAAAATCTTTCCTTTGTTTCTGGAATACATTTAAATGTGATGTTTTAATATATCAGATTTAACTCCTAAGATTGCTATGAGGAAGATGGAGACAGTGGTTTGAAGGAGTTGACCTTCTTCTTGATAAAATGTGAATGTAACAAATCAGGTTATAATTAAAATCTTTAAAAATCTTAAAGTCTTTAAGAAGCTTTTCAGGTTCTCTTTGAGAAGCTAAAAAAAGTGATATTATCACTTGATGAGCTGCTGAAATCTTCTGGAAAGGTATTCCTACATTAAAGAAATGGATATAAACATTTTTGGGAGCGTGGAGAAGGTGGCTTTAAGAACAGCTTATTGTATAAGTCATTACTTACACCTCTGACATCCCTCCCACCTGCCCCCCAGACTGTACTGGAACATATGTGCATGTTGGCTGGCTCTGATGGGTGGGATGCACAGAGGTGTCTGTAACTGAGTGGCAGATCCTTCTTCCAGCCAGGAGGTGGGGAAGCTCTTGGGAAATGTCCCAGAGTTGGTACTGAAGTGGAAACAAGAAGTGTCTTGCTCTCCGTGTTGTCTGACGGTGAGGGGAGGTGACTCTAAAGGGATTTTCTTGGCGAGTGAATGGGACGAGAGAACTGAAAATGTTGGAGGACGGCTACAGGGGTTGTAGTGCTGCATTCAGTTAGGAAATGCAAAATTGCGGGAAGTAGAGCTTCCTTAGTTCCTCTGTTAAAGGAATTATTTGCAACAATGTGTCTAATTTATAATTATATATATCTTAATGTCAGTGAGCCTGGGAATCTCAAAATGATGTTATGCTTCAGCCATGGTCATTTCCTGTTGTTTTATATTTCTACCAACAGCTGCCTCGGTATTTAACATAATTTGTTGTCAAGACAGTTTTCGTAATGTAAATCAACACACAGCTTTTATGTTCCCTTTTATGGAAATAAGAATAAGAAGGCATAAATGTTAACTCATTCATCTGACAGTGCTGTTTACTGATAAGTCGTAATTAGCTAATGTCCTTTGTGACAATACTGTTAACCTTCACACAGTGAGCTGATAATAAGTGAATTGTGTGCATTTGTTACACAGGTTAGCTTTTCCAGTGAGTCCACACTTGCCTAGCTTCTTCTTACACATGGGTATGTCAAGGGAATTTACTGAAGTGCTGTAAGAGTAGGAGTGAAGGCAGTCAGACAAGTCCAGTATGCGCTATTGGTTTTGTCTACAAACAGCCTACGCAAAAAGATGATTATGTCGGTTCCCTGTACAATCAAGTTTTACCAGATTATCTTCCTTTTATTTCCCCGACAAGATGGACAGGAAAAGTATGTAACATGTTTTGTAAGTAAGCTCATTGGTTTTTTTTTCTTTTTTTTTCTCCCCTTCTTTTTTGTTACCTGAGGCTTGATGATTTGGCTTCTTCCCATGTCTTTCTGTCGTGTTTTGATGATTGAACTATCTTCTTTGTAGGCGTCTGTTCCCCACCTGTGGCCTATGAGTAATGAGAGAACATGAGCTCTATTGAGAAATAAAGTTGGTCTCTGTTGGGGTTTTTTTCCCGTTTTGTTTGATTGTCTCACATGTTCTGTTCTGTCTTGCCAAGTATCAAGATATTGATACTTGATACTTGTATTAAGCATTGTACTTAATATACTTGTATTATATTACCATCATTTGCAAGTTTTTGAGGACTGATTGATGGAATAAACCTTCAAAACCAAAAATGAACCTTCTTCCTGTTTTGTTTTTTTTCCCCAAGTTCAAAAATGAAATTTCTTTGCTTTTTCTTACCTGCATTCTCCAAACTTTACAGTAGCAAATTACCTTTTTTTGTCTGTCTTTTGGTCTGTCTTTCCTTTTCTGTAAGGGAATGCTTTAAAGGAAATTCAGAACATACTGGACTATATGAATATACAAGGTTATTTTATTAAATATGCAAATTGTTTGTGTGGTCAGACTTAAGCATTCAATATTATCTATAAATTAATACCTTTTAACCATCATGTGTTTCCTTCTTCTGATTCATAAATTAAAAGGCAAGGAGAAACCTGTAGGATCACCTACTCTGGCATTCCTCAGGAAAAACAACACGGAGTAATAGTAATCTGGTCTTACCAGTCAATGTATTGTGTTTATTTAATCACTGACAAATTTGAGAGAATGGACAATCAGAAGACCGGGATCCAGGAGCTAGAACTTTAGTAGTAGTAGGCATACCTTGTGCATGGGGAAGTCCAGTAACCTAATGAAATAAAGTATTGCTGAAAGTAGTTTTAGTGTAATGGTAATGTATGCATTTAAAATATTAAAATGCCTGTAAGGTTTTAGATGATCTTGGAGTTGCATTTTAATAATTATTTTTTGACATGTTACTGGAAAAACTGCTCAAACATTCATATGTAACAAGAGAGAAAAATCTACCAATGTAATTGCTCTGTTTTGTGGAAGAGCTCATATGAAAAATCACAGTGATCATTGGAGGCATCTTTTTCATTCTGATTATCATATACACAAGTTGGGGGTTTACAGGAAACCCGGTGAAGGACTTTTTATAAAGGCATGTAGCAACAGTATAGGGGAAATGGTTTTAACCTGGAAGAGGGTAGGTTTAGACTGGATATTAGGAAGAAATTCTTTACTGTGACGGTGCTGAGACACTGGGACAGGTTGCCCAGTGAGGCTGTGGATGCCCCCTCCTTGGAGGCATTCAAGGCCAGGCTGGATGGGGCTTTGAGCAACCTGGTCTAGAGGGAGGTGTCCCTGCCTACAGCAGGGGGTTGGAACTAGCTGTCATGAAAGGTCCCTTCCAACCCAAACCATTCTATGATTCAGGCATCTCAACAGAACAGTTTGTATGCTTTAAGATAATTTTCTTTCTCTGCTGACTTGTATTCTTACAAAACCATTTTTCAGAAAGATACCAAGGTGCCTATAAACCACAAGTGGGTGAGTTAACTTGCCACTGGACTATAGCCAACCTGTACTCAAAGGCCACAAATACTATCAACAGAACTGTTCAGGATAGGTAAAGACAAATGTAGGAGTCCTTCTTCAAATACAGCGGAAGTGAAACATGATTAATAGATTATAAAACTTAATTGAAAATATAGTTCTTTTTATAGTGAGATAAATGGGAGAAATGTGGTGATCTTTTTTTTTTTTTTTTTTTTTAGTAAGTGTACAGTATAATGTGTTTGGGTTTTTTTAGCCATTTATTTTTTAATGCCTATTACTCTAAGAAATCAGTGCAAACTGATCCACTGACTTTTGCATTTATTAGGTAATGTATGTTGTCCTGTGTCGAAAATGAGGGCAACTGTTCCCTCAAAAATTTTGCACAACAAAAGCAATTTACGCACAACGCGAATTTTCTCTTGGTTTTATGAGAGAATTGAAATATTTTTCTTTTCTTGAACCTGCTGGTAATGGTATTCACAGGGCATAAAACCTTGTTTTCTGAACAAAAGCAAAGACTGGAGGAGTGATGGTTTTGTCTTTTCTTTGCATCATTCCTTATGGCAAACTTATGCTGTGATGCAGATAGAAACCTTAAATTAGGTGATGGGTAATGGGCTGGATGAGTAGCAAGGTGATTACTCTTCCTGATGGCCAAGAATTGTAGCACACCCTCTTTCAGTCACCTTACTTCATCCACACCCTCTTCTAACCTGTTTGTCTCATGTACATGTCATGCCTAGGTTTTTGGACCATGTAGGCTTTTCCCAGCAGAGGCTGTCATCTGCTGTATATGATGTCTAGAATAGTGAGGACTTGGAATAGTATTCTGTATATAAAGAGTATTAGAGCTTCTCAGAGTTATGTTGTTTTACACACTGCACTGTTATTTTTTTATTGAGAGTAGAAGATGTGGTGTTCTCTCATTTATGAACATGTCTTACCACAAAACTGTTTTTCTATAGAGATCTTGGGAAAAAAAAGCATTCTAGTTTTGCCCTGTTTCTGACTCCCTCTCTTAGACAGAAGGCCTGTTGTGTGAATAACAAAAAAATTGGTTCTAGGTAAAGTCTAGAGAAATAATACCTACAATTAGGACATTTCTCACTTACTCCAAAGGTTTCTTCTTACAAAAAGCACCGTTGTATCCATCTATAGTGTCCTGTTTGTCTTTTTTTTGGTGGGGTGGGTAGGAATACACATTTGTACAGATGTTTATGTGAGTGCTTGTTATTTTCTGGTTTCTAGAATAAAAAGAAGTATGTAGAAAATAAACTAAAGGCTTCTTTTTTTTCCACATACTTCCTATGTTTTAATATTGGAATATCAAATGCACTTCATTGTTAATGTGCTTAGTGATTACTGAGATTTCAAGCAAATATATAATATATGCTGAATTTCAATTGATTTCTTTGAAAGAGGATAGAATGCACTTTGCTATTACACTGAAAGGCAATATTTTTGCTTAACGTTTATTAGATTTTTTCCCCTACTGTTCTCCCAACAGACAGAATTTATAAAATGACATTATTGAACCATACTGTCACTGAACTCCAGTAATGAAACTCGCTAGCCCAAATGGCAGGTTGGAGAGCTGACATTATGGCAGCACAGGGTGCAGGGGGGATCACTCACAGCATGCACTCCCAGGATCTTAAGCACACAGATCTTTTACGTTTAAACGTGAGAACATTCCTACAGTTTCCACAAAGTGCATGCCTATTCCTAGAATTGCTATGCATATTAAAACCTAACACTGCACATGTGCTGTGTTTGTATAGGATTCTTGCAAGGAGGTCTTTGGTGGTCATGAGGTTCTGTGGAAAAGTGTTATCCAGGCAAAGTTCGTGTTCGTGTGGGCCAGGTCCCACATATGGTCAGGAACTTATATACAAAAAACAATGCTGTTGAATAAGTTTCTACTTAGCACTTTAGCCTGTATTATAGTTGTCACAGTGTGCAGTGTGCCTCCTCAAGGGCTGTGGAATGCTGAGACTCTGTTTTTAGGCTCGAGATGTCCTGTTTATATTGGAAAAAAGCAGCCTTCCCTAGACAGAATGTCAGTTTATTGAAGATTTTGAATTAATTGCTGAAAGCTCTGAGTTTATTGTGCCAGGTATCAGTTCCCCTCTTTGGAAGTAGTTAGTTCTTCTCACGGTATTGATATTTTTTTCAATATATGTTGTATCAGGAAATTCAGACTTTGAGTCTGCGTGGTGCCTGTGTGCCACCTGTTTGCCTCAACAAAATCAACAAACTTCTGTTCTTCTGTTCCCATGCATAATGGCGATAGCCTTCCAAAGAGACTATCAGTATAATTTACCTACTTTTTACACTTGACCAGTGATTTGATAAGAATTTCATTTGTTAACTGTATCGATACGTATTTATCTGGTTTTACTCAAAATATCCTCGTTACACTTTGTTGTCTTTAGTGGTAAAATCATGTACATATATGCATAGTAATTACAGGCCTATTTTTGTTAGGCTGGATAGTTTTCAGAAGCCCGAATCTATCACTAGGTATGTTGGTTTCAAATTAAGTATTGGTACAGAAAAGAGGAGAGTAATCAAGTGAACTTAACAGCAGTGTTCTGTTAAAATGATTAACATTTTCCTTCAGTTAGCTTGTTGAGATCTTAAAAAGCAGCCCAGTAAATCATGTTCAGTTGACCTGCGGTTCTGAGTATTGGATTGTTATTTTCAAAAGCGCGTATTTAACTAACCTTACTCCTAAAAATTGCAGTAATCTCTAATGATCTCACGTGGCTGGCAGCGCAGACTCATCCGAAAAGCAGCACTGTGCCCTGCAGCACCGCAGTGGGGTGTGTGTTTAGCACTGACTCACAAGAGATGATCATTTCCTGCAGCAGCTAGTTAGCCTAATGCTGTCTAGCCTGAGAAGTGGCAGAATCACAGCACGAGGTGATATGGCTACAGGCATTTGAAGTATTGAAGCTAGACTTGTAAAGGATATGACGTGTAGTTTTCTATCACATTACAGATTATTCTCAATTCCACCTCTCGTGAATGACGTGTTACTACTTTTTTACATTGATGAAGTATGCTGTGAGACATCAGTGAATGTGAAAACCAAAAATTGTCTCTTTAGATAGAGCAATTAAATTAACTTTTGTAAAAACGTGTAAATTGCGTAATCAGAATCTAAAAGCAGAATATTATGTTCTGAAGTTACTATGTGACGTTTTCAGATCTCTGTTCTACGGATACTCCATCAAGCCTGTGGATTACCAGTAATGTTAATATTCAATCCAGCTTTGGTCTTAGAGAAGTTCATGAGAGCATAGGAGATTTTTGCAGGATGATACTGGTTCTAGTTCCCTATGTTAAAAGATGTGCGATTATTATTCTTGTTCGAGTTTATTTATAGAAAGAAGAAGAAGAAAAATTAAAGGAAATTATGATTATTTTTTTTTCTGTAAGAAGAATATGAAATGAATCTGTATAAATTTATAAGCTGTCAGCTGTTCCCACAGTCACCTGAAATCTAATGGAAAGCTTTGGAAGCATGAGATTATCAGATTGCATTGTTATTACACCAAATTGCAGGAGGAAATATGTGTTGATGAATGCCAGTTCACCAACAAGTGTATTTTGGTTTCTGTGGATTTTTTTTGTGTGTGTGCTATTTCTCTGTTTTAACTGATCACTTCCAAAAATTTCAGTCATTGATAATTTCCTGTATCAGCTAAATTGGTTGTAGTCCCAATGAGACAGAAGATTGTACACACTAATAAAGACTAGTTAGAGCTCTCTAGCCAATTCAAGCTAGTTTGAGAAAACTGTCACTTTTTGATTAGTCACACACCTGTATGTACATCAGATTTGGTGTGTTACCATTACCAGCACAAACTGTCTCTAGATTTTGAAAGCCTGAAGAACTTTCTAGTTTAATGTTTAGTTACGCATTTGTAGATTGGAATTGATTAAAAAGTGTATGATTATGTTAACACTAGTTTATGTTAATGATTTATCACTTAATTTATACCTACAAAAGCAAAAGCTGTTTGTTTGAGTAGTGATAATTTTTGCAGTTGTCATTTAAGGAAAAGAAAATCCTAGTGAATGTCTATCCTCTTTTATATTCAAAACATTTGAGGAAGTGGGTTTCACTGACATTCTTTTGTCTTTCAGATTTATGTGCTCAGGTTTGGCTTTTGAGCTCGCTGTCTGTTGAAGGTGATTGTAAAGATTATTTGGAAAGCTGAGTGAGGACTTGTATTAGTAGGAAGTCTAACGTTTAACGGATCAAATCACTGGACTAAGTTAGTAGTTTAGGGCATTTGTTTTGCAAAATCCAGAAAATAAAGGACAAATGCTCAAACTCATGAAGTAGTCCCACTTGAGTATGCCTTTATGCCATCAAAAGGAGATACGTAGAAATTATGCCAAAGCAAGATTTTGGTAGAACAGAACAGTTATGTGTTAAAGCTACTGAATTCAACTTGAACTCTACATTCAGCTTTCAGTTCTTTTCATCTGAGCTGCTTGAAGTGACCTGGAATGTGCAAGATGTCTTTCTGTGCTGGAATCACAGACATGAATCTTAGGGATCTTGGAACCTCACGGCAGCACATATTACAGAAATACATAGATGAATGTATCTACCATGTTAATTGCTAGAGTTAATTGCTAAGATTGTAGTATGTCTTGATAATGAATTGGAAGAACATAAGTGATGTGATTGACATAGTGAACACATTGCTGAGGAAAGGAGGAGATGTGTTCTTGCTGTAGATGCCGGCATTTGTTTTAGTGGCAAATTGAGTATTTCTTAGCTCTAAACCCAGTACTAGTCGTAGGCATAAATTCTAGTTCAAAACTGGGTGAATGGAAGCAAAAATCATGTTTTTCCTATTTTTTCTTCTAAGTACATTTCTTCTCATTCTGAGATAACAGTTGAGCGCTTGCAGATTTGTTTTCTGCAATTCAGAGCTCATAAGCAGTAAATGCTGTTTGTAAGAGTTCCAGCTATTCACGTTGCTCATTTTTGACACAGATTCCTTCTCAGTTTTATTCATTCCACCATCATTTTTCTTCTGTCCTGTACATTGCTACTCCAAAGCAGAATTTTAGCTGAAGTCAAAAGTTAAATAGTTGTCCTTGTAGGATAACAGAGCTTTAAGATCTCTGCAGTACTAGAGTTCTTGCAAAGATGGATGTCTGAAGAAAAAGGACTTTGTATTGAATTGCACCATTCATCCACACTGTTAGTTCAAACCAACGCTCCTTTTTGTTTGAATTTCATTGACTGCTGTATAGATTTTAGTGCATACTTTTCTGATGTTTATAGGTCAAAGTTAGATTTTTACTGTGGTCAGATGTTTACAGTTCATATTATGTCCTTATTTTGCCAATGTGTAAATCCCAAACAGGGATTTACACATAAAATTCCAAGAAAATCCTCAAACAAACCCCAGTGTAGAAATGATCAATCCAAGAGTTCCTGCCCGAAATGCCAAAAATTTTTCGTGTTGCTACATGAATCTAGAAGTTAGGACTCCGAGCGTAGCTGTAAGTACAGCATCGTACAGTTACAAATGGCAATGTTTTCACCTAGTTTTCTTCTTTAAATTACCTACTCTGCTCGTATTGGAATAGATTAGTTGAAAGTTGAGTTTAAGTACAGACGTGTCATCCCTTGCTCATGCGACAGGCAGTATTTTCTGTTGTGTCACGTAGGTAAGCTTTCATAGCTATAGACAGTAAGTTAACCAATGTATTCAAAATTAAAATGTCAAATGTAATTATTACTGCTTGCTCTTTCCTCTTTGCTTTTGGATGTTGCTTTTCCAGTTCTTTTATGTGATACTTCATTCCTGACACACCAAGATGAATTAAATGAATCTGCATTGTGAAATGGTTCCTCCTCAGATACTTGCTCATAGCTATTTGCATACTATAAATCATATCCTTGCACTCTTTTTTTTTCGTTTTTCTTTTCTTCTTTTTGGCGCATTGAATCATTGGCATTTGCTTTCATGAATTGTCTGTGACCTACTTCTTCTGTTTACAGACAATCAGTATATTACTTTGTAGCGAAATGAACCTTTCCTGGTAGGGATATTTTTATCCAGGGCAAAGCATATGTAGATTTTTTTCTCATGAATCGCTTCTATACTCTGTATTTAAGAGGCATTTAGTCTTTTTCACTGTATTCTTGTGGGATTCTGTATCTGCTGTCCATAACCTAGAATTATATTAAGGATAAACATTAAGTTTCACTTTCCTCTTTACCTCGCTTCTGTGTTCCTGGATTTTTGTGAGAAAATAGGATGTTACATTAGCCACTGAGGGAATAAAGGAATGTTACTATAAACAAGGCACTTTTCTGTAAGTTATGCATAGAAATAAATCTTGGTAAAGGCAACATAGAGATGGATTTTACAGACCATGTCCATTCTCAGAGATACATTTCACTCTTCTACCTGGAGACTGTACTACTCAATGGTCATTTGTTTAAAAGCAATGCATTTTGCTTTTATTTTTGTTTTGTTGTGCTTTTCCCATAAAAATGATACTCATTTTGCAGTTTCAGTCAGTAGATTTTCACAAATAATTTAATGTCCAGTAGTGTTATTCTTAAGTTAGATCACCAGTTATGGGAAGTATATATCATTGCAGAGAAGAAAATTTTTGGTCTCCCTAAATTATGCATAATTTGTTTTCAGAGCCTAGAAGAGCTTGTCTAGAGATTACAATCCAGCACTCTTTATGTTTTCATCTCCAGAAATCCTATTTTACATACTCTACAAGATTCTAAAATATTACTAATTATGATTTTTGAGTTTTATATACGTGGGTCATTAAAGAAACATAGCATGTCAGGGGGAAGAAAAGCACTTGATGGAGGAATGTGAGCACTATAACAGTACTTATTTGGAGTGTCCCAGATAATTTGTTTCTGACATCACTGAGTAATGCAGTCACTTGAAACTTACGCCATTGAAACTTCTGTTTAATGCTGCACTATACTATTTTTAATAGCATAAATGTGCATGTCTGCTAAGAGCCAGGTCTGTGGCAGCAAACTTACATATGTAAATCACTCAATCATTCTTGGCTTGTATGGTGCTTGATGATTAAGTGTTACCAAAAAAATAAAAAAAGGTGGTTGCATGTCATAAACCCTTTGCTGTCATCCCTGCTGATGAGTATGCCTGGAGATGTTTGAATTGCTTCACTGGAAATTATTCAGATGTTCCCAGTACGTCACAGTGACTTTGCAGCAAAGCAGTGCCATCTGCGTGTGTAATAGTCTGCCTTCCTGAAATAGGTGTGCTGCTGCATGAGGCTATTGTTGCTCTCAGACTCGGTATACATGCTGGGCTTTTATATGAGGGTAATCATTTGAGTTATATCTGCCCAGTTAATTAGGCTGAAGTAGCTGTGTTCGTATGCAATTACGGTTGAAAAAGAGAGTTTACGTTCTCATGGCTTGGTCTATTTTCCATCTGGGAAAATCTAAACCAGTAAAAGACTTCTATATTGATTATAACTATGTCGATGGAATAGATTCACATAGCTGTATCAGTACAGATACGTAGCTCACTCTTAATTATAGATACTACATGTCTAATAAAAAATGTGTTCAAAAGAAGTGATTGATGTAGTTTCTGTGATTTTGTAAATAGTGTCAGCTGTGTGTTAGTATCCTGGAGGGCATTTCAGTGTGTTTCTGTCAAGTTTCTCATGAAGCTTTCTTAAACAAAAAAATCATAATTAACAATTATGTTGGTTACATTATGTCAGTTTTCATCTGGAAAAAAGAAAGCCCATACATAGAGTTCTACAAATTAGTTATTTCCTGTTCTGCTATTAAAAGGACTTGACTGTTTGGAAAACTCTGGAGGGAAAAATGTAGCTCATTACAGCTCCATATAACTGACAGGCAGTGCCACGTTGCTGGCTGCACGTATGTTCATGGTGATGAACATGGATTGTTTGGTCACTTAACATTTCAGCATGAGTTTGCAGACAACCAGTTCCTACTGAACAAACAGCCTCTTCATGAAAGCCACCGTAGCTGGCATTAATTGATGTCCTCTTTGGCAGGCTGAACAGACACCGGCAGCTGAATGGGCACAAGGAAAGGATTTTTTTTTTTTCCTTAGGAAAATAATGCTTCTGATTGCTTAATTATGATTTAATTGCAAAACTTCGGCTCAGCTGATGGTGGGGGGAAAGGAGAACGCTGCTCTCGATGAAGAGAGAGACTCTTTTGTCTGCAGACTGCACTTTGGCAATGCGCTCTGTCTGTGTGCACACTCAAGTGGGGCACTGACGGTGCGGCTGGAGGTCTCCTGGGAGCAGCTGCAAATGTCAGGTTGAATGCCTCGCAGTCAAGTGTTTGTATTCAGGATCCTAACTAGTGAAGGGCCCACATTTTGTCCTAAATAATGATTAAAAAAAAAATTTTTTTTTGGTAAATTCCTTAATTCCAGTGTATTAACTATTTGCTTAAGCACTGTTGAATTTCTAATTCCAAGCAAAAAACAGTACAAATGGAACTTTAGTTATATAGTTGTGTTTTGGTTTTGTGTTTGGGGTTCAGCAGGCCCAGCACTGCCAGAGGGAGAGGGGAGGGGTTGTCCCGCTTTGCTTCGCACAGTGCAGCCTCAGCTCCAGCACTGGGTGCGGGTTGGGTACCACAGTGTAAAAGCATAAAGCTTCGTGTCCATGGAGGGCTACAAAGATGGTGAATGGTTTGAAGGGCAAGATGTCCAAGGAATGGCTGAGGCCCTTGGGTGTGCTGAGCACAGAGCAGAGGAGCTGAGGGGAGGCCTGATGGCGGCTGCAGCTCCTCACAGGAGCGGAGGGCAGCGCTGAGCTCTGCTCTGTGTGACAGCGACAGGGCCTGAGGGAACGGCATGGAGCTGTGCCAGGGGAGGGCAGCTGGGCGCTGGGGACAGGGTGTGCAACACAGTGAGGTTGGGCACTGGAACAGGGTGCCAGCAGTGGTCATGGCACCAAGCTGCTAGAGCTCAGGAAGTGTTTGGACAATGCTCTCAGACACAGGATTTGAATTTTGGGTGGTACTGCATGGAGCCAGGGGTTGGACTCACTGGTGACTCCTGTGGGTCTCTTCCCTCTTGGGATATTTTTACTATATACTCTTTTTAAGAAGCTCAGCTCTAAAATGAATGAGACTGTTTTCTTGTTACTTGCATGAATTAGTTTGAAGAAAGAGTGAAAACTTATACCTTGAACTTAAAAATTAGATTTTAAATGTATGTATTTTTTACACTCTCAGAGTCATAAGAGAAAAGAAGGAAGGGGTAAGGAAACTACTGACAGTGACATGAAAAAGCTGAAGCTCACTTCCCTTATTTTGCAGGTGCTCAATAGGCAACTAATTCACACTGCAATGCTTCTGAATTTGTGGGTTTCTGCCCTCCCTTCTGGTTCTCATCAGGTTAAATAGTGTGAGTGATCAGGGCTGTCTTTACTGGAGGAATGTGTCTGAATACTAATATCCTTGAAAGATTTTGCCTTGCTCCCTGCATGTTGTGACAAAAGGAAGTTTTTCAGAATCTGCTGCTAGGTTTTATGTTAAAAATTACATCTTCATCTTTGAGGTGTAAAGCAGGGATCCTCCTCTGAGTAACACGGTTTGAAGCAAGCAGTAGCTAAAAAATTCACACAAGCTTGTATGTAAGATAAAAATGTGAGGTTGGGATATTTGTAAGAAAAGACAAAGGAATTTTTTTTTTTTTCCTGAGTTCATTTACAGACTTGTGTTTTTACAGCATGTCATTTCTTCCAGCTTTTGGTCCTGTAAAGCTGTATCTGTTTAATGCTGGTTGTACAGTGCTGTGAAAAAGTTCCACAGAAGAACTGAATAATTAAATGAAGTTAATGCAACTTTTTTTTTTTTTTAACGGATTCTGTTTTAATTTATCTGTAACTCCACTACTTTCTTTGCCTACTCTTCTTACTGACCTTCTGCCTAAAGGTTAAAATTGTATGTATGTGCACACATATTTGGTTTGCCTTCTGGTTGCAGTTGTTTACAGATGAGTTATAATTTTTATCTTTTTTAGCATGAATGAGCTGAAGTCAAACCTACCAGTTCCAGGAGAATTGTGATGATTTAGCTAAGGTTAAATCTACAGATTTCAGAAAACCGTGACACCACAAGAGGCAGAAGTCTCACAGTGATAAACATAAGGAATGAGCTAGTGGTAGTTGAAGTATTGTGATTTATGAAATTCTAATTTTAAAATAGAAAAATGAACACTTAGTTTGCCAGAGGTTTTAATTACTTTGTAATCTCTTAATTCTTTCTAGCAAGGGAAGGTAAGTTATTTAGCAGTTATTTAGTTAAGCTTTTCAAAGTAGTGGATAATAGAGCACTTCATACAGTGACAGTGTCTTACAGCTTTTTTGGTGCCCTGCTTGCTAGGAATTAGGAAATGTCAGGCTCTTGTTCCTAGTAGGTTTGATCTGTGAATGTAATTTTTCTTCATTTTTTTCTCTGGCATTGATTATCCAATCTATCAAAACCTTATCTAAAGGTTTAAAGAAAAAAACCATTTATTTAGCATACACTCTTCTGTAGTTTTGATAGGATGTGAGCTACCAAATCTAGCAATGGAGAACACTGAGTCCTATGTGGAGTAATTATTGATTAAGGTAAAAAATGAATTCCTATTTAGTTATAGAAGAAAGAAGTCAGGTGTAGGTTAGGGATTAAAACAGAAGGCTGTTATTGGCTTTGAAAGTGAAACCATACAAAATCACATAGTTTACTACCCTTGAATTCTAGGATATTATTAATTTTATTGCAATTATATAAAATGATTTAGAAGAAAATCTCAAAAACAACTGTCCTAACAATTGTGGTATGGGGAAAATATTTCTAGGGCTTGTCTTTTAGTGGCTTTTCTCATGAGGGGAGTTTCTGGCTAGGATGTAGAGCAGATACTTTCATGTGATAAACATGTTGAGCTCTGCTGTGTAGACTTCGGTTTAATAAGCCTCTGATCCTTTTTTTATGAAGGTAACATTAGCAATGTAAATTGTTTTGACATATGTTCAAATTGCAAGGAGGTTGAAAGTAAGGTAAAACAAAACTGTAGCAGGAAGTAGAGCAGACTAAGTCATTTCTTCTCCTTTCTCTTTCGTATCCCCAAATGAAAGCAGATTGATCGTTTCTGAGCTACTTCCTAGGCATCTGTTTTGTCACTGAGGCATCAGAGCTGTTAGGCTGTTTTTATGTGTAAACGTGTGATAATTTCCGGCAGTGGTAGACTTACCCTTAGAAACTACCACGTGTGCTCTTTCAGCCACAGGAAATGCTCAGAAAAGCCACTCTGCTATTTGGGGAATCTCTCAATGTTATGAGGAGGACTGTCTATCGCACCATCATAATACACCAATCCAATGAAATGAGGTGAATTAAGAGCAGTGATGCCCATAGGACTGCTGTTGGGAATGGCTGTCAGCAAGGAGAAAGCTGAGAAAGCCAAGAGGTGGCAGGTCTAAGTGGAAAACAGAGCAAGAAAGCTGTGTGGATTGCAGTATCTGGATAAGCAGGTCTTCTGTCAGCAGTCGGGAGGCACGCCCACTTTTTATCTTAATTCTGAACTGTGCTGGTCTCATTTTCAACCAGAGTTACAGAAAGCTTGGGGTTTGAGCTTAGCTCCCTTGTGGTGCTGCAACAGCCTGGGGACTTTGCTGTGGTTAGACTTTGAGTCTGGATGGATGCTATTCAAAGGAAAAATGGCTGGAACATGACCCGCTTTGTCTTTGTGGATCTTGTTTTTGTTTTTTGGCAGAGCCAAATTGGGTAAAAGTTGTGAGTTGGGCTAGTTGGCTAGGCTGTCTGTGGTGGGTGTGGAAAAGGCCTTGCTCATACCTTTACATCAGCTAGGGGTGGAACTTGCGGAAATCACACAGCTACCCCCTCCTGAGTCTGGACTGTGCATGTTGGGAGCAGCAGCAGCCAGAGGCACCAGCCAGCTCCCAGAGTGAGGGCAGATCGAACAGCAAGCACCATCAGTGGTGGGCTGCAGGAGACGGCACAGGAGACAGCAGGTCTAGAGTAATAAAGCAGAACTGATGCCGGTGGGGGCGGGGGTGGGGGTGGGGGGGGCAGTGCACAGCTCTCTACTGTAGTAACTGACCTTGCCTTATTTCTCCTAAGATATTAACAGTGGGCAAGGGGGAAGCACAGGCAACATCCTGTCCCCAAAGTAAGGTTTGAGGTGAGCACCACAACGTGGTGAGAAATATGGGGCCACATCATCTTGTTAAGAGATATACCAAGCGCTTGTAGTCAAAATCCAAAATCTAGAATAACCTTTGTTAATGTGAAATTTCTTTGAATGGCCAAAAACATGGTGAGATTTGTGTCCTTAAAACCCCTGACCTGCTGTGGCTGTGATAGGCATGCACTCTAGTAAGTTATTTCCCGTCTGATGTAAATGATTTCTGGCAGAGCTATCTGCGAGCAAGTCAAGGCACTACCTCGTTTGGTTAGCATCTCAAACTTACTGATGCTTTGATCTTCACAGGTGTGATACATGACACGTTGTTGTTGTTTTTAAGGGACTAGTAGTTAAGTGTTATAAACCTTCTTCTGTTCCTCTCAGTTACTCTTTTTTTGCATGTAGGTTTTTCTCCCTTTTTTAATTTCCCAAATTTTGTTATGGAAGTCATACTTAGTGGTGAGTCAGGCAATCCCTGTAGATTTTTCCTCTGATTCTGATACTGCCTAGCTATTTGTCTTTTTTTGTTTTGAAAGAGAAATATTTACATGTTGAGGAATTTGTTGAATGTCACAGTATGATAGCAGATGTGCTTTTCAGCAAATAATATGGTTTGCATCTCTTCCCAAAACACACACAAGATTAAAAAAAAAAAATGAAGCAGCAGCAGAAGTAATCATTCCCACGGATGTGTTCTCAGTAGCTTGTATGATACAAAGTTTCAGAAACTGCATATTGAGGATAAGGAAGCAGAATTGTGCAGGAGTCTCGTTTATAATCTTGGGTGTTGTGGTCTTTGCTGTTTTCCCATGCAGTGTTCATAACAAGTTTTATCTTGTGTGCAGCAGTTCTATGGATATTGTACAACTATGGGGGTTAGAAGTTGGCTTAAATACTCAGTCTTGTGTCAAATAATGAAATGCTTGTCTCTAATCAGTTGAAGTGTATCAGGTTTTTTTTAGGAAGCAGCTGAACAGACAAATAGAACATTTTAGGTCTGTGGGGGAGATTTAGATTTCTTGAAATACCATTTTTCTTCTGTTTGAAGAGAAAAAAAGAAGCTTGATCAAAACTGCTAGGAGTAAAAATAAAAGCAAACGCTAATGCAAAATATGTTGAACACGGATGTAGCTACATTAGGCAAAGGCATAGTTATGTTTATTTGTGTTGCAGTGCATTATGGAAATGTAGATTTCTCTCACAGCATCAGAGATCAGTCTTTGTGACAGAGTGTGACAAATCTTCCACAGGTCTGAACAGAAGAGACTTGGGAGATACTTTTTGCAGTTTCATGAATTACTTTGGCAGATTCTTCTCCACCAGTGCTGACCAATGTGTCTTTGAATTCCTTGACAGTCTGTGCAGAGGGTGATCGTGCATCCAGCTGTTTTCATTTCAAGGTTAATCTTCAACATATTTTCTTCCTAGAAAAATGAGGAAGAGTCTGAGTTTTCCTTCTTTGTTATTTGGGGAAGATAAGAGTTTTGATGATGTGCAGGAAGCTGGTAGACATCAGTGACTGCAGAAAAGCACTTGTTAAGTGTCTAGTCTGGGTGTCCAGTTTCACCCAGGTAGCAGTCAGAGCTGAAACATTCACAACTCTATTGGAAAAAAATCAAGACATACTCTGCTAAGCTAGTACTGCTAGCGGCTGTGTATTTCAGTATTTCCTTGTGTTTGTTATGCTTTGAAAGCTGTCTTCAAAGTATAACTGTCTTCATTCAAGTGACTAAAGCTTAAATACAACTTGAACCTTTCCGTCATAACTGTTAAACTTTCCAGCAAATACCATGACTATTTCTTCAGCTCACTAAAATATAGAATAATTCCTTGCAACGTGTAGGATATTTAATAAGTAGCGTTTTTCAATGTGTGTCTATGTGTGTATATATAAGATTCTAAAATAAAACTTCATGTATCTATATTTATTTATATCTATGTCTATGTGTAAACATACATAGATATACCATATATAGAAAGTACATTTGCAAACATAGTCTATTAAAATATTTTGGAAAATAATACTGTGTTATGCTAAATGTATGTAAGTATGGATCATCGACATCCATTTTAAAAGTTCAGTGTTACTGATCTTGTGTTTTGCTCACCTTCAGATGTTTTCCACATTTGTCTAAGTGGTGGCACCTAACGGATTTTTTAATTCAGCCTTTAAGAAATTTCTCTCAAAATTGGAAACTAGTGCTTCCTTACTCTGCACTCTCCACTAGCTGTAGGGCAGAACAAGATAGCAGATTGCTCTGAGTAGGGTTTGTGGGTTTTGCTTGCGTAACCCTAAATCCTCAGCATTCATGAATAAACAGTCTTGGTTGGTTTGCTCTCTTTTAATAAGTGACCTAGGCATGAAACTTCTTTAACTGTACCCATGTTGCATTGTGTTTTCCTAAATCAGATGATGCATCATCAACCTTAATGGTTCCTGTTGGCAAGGAAAGCACTGTATATGAAGAAAGGCTAAGTGAACTGGGTCTGTTCAGCCTTGAGAAAAGATGACTAAGAGGGGACCTGATCCAGGTCTATAAATATCTAAGGTGTGGGGGGCAGAATGGCGAGGCCGGACTCTTTTCAGTGGTGAGTGGAGACAGGACAAGGGGAAACGGCTGGAAACTGCAGCATAGGAAGTTCCACACAAATGTGCGCAAGAACTTCTTTACAGTGAGGTGACGGAGCACTGGAACAGGCTGCCCAGGGAGGTGGTGGAGTCTCCTTCTCTGGAGATGTTCAAGACCTGCCTGGATGCCTACCTGTGCGACCTGCTGTAGGGAACCTGCTTTGGCAGGGGGGTTGGACTCGATGATCTCTGGAGGTCCCTTCTAACCCCTACAGTTCTGTGATTCTGTGTGTATCGCACATGTCATCTCTTCATTACAGCTGTTGCATTCTTTTTGAGTTAGTGCCCCACAGAACTTCAATGGATGATGGAGAGCTTGGAAATGCTCACCAGACTGCCCCTTAATGCAGAAGACCTTTTTTTCTGGAAAAGCAGAACACAAATCAAAAGCAGTGAATTCCTCATTATAGAGGTTTTAATTAATTATTATTATTTTTTTTAACTTAAAGCAGAGTGTCCTGTTGATTCTTCAGTGTTGCTGTTCATGAACTTAACTATGGAGTTAGCTTCAAAATAAGTTAAATGTAACTGAAATACAACTTACTCTGTTGTATAAGCAAAGTGGCGTCATCTGAAGTCTTGCTAGGGACAGCACATTCCTCCTAAGGTAGTTTTCAGCCGTGCGGTTTTAACACCAGAAAGATTGCAACTGCTTTCTTATCCCTACATCCTTTATGCTAGTGCTGATCTTGCACTATGAGCCTGTCTTGTATCTATGCAGTCAAGCTTCGTATTCTGGGTACAGCAATAGCTTATTTTATCTGCACTTACATTAGCAAATAAAACATTTATTTGCAGTCTTTCTTAAATAGGAGGTGTGCCCTTTTAATCTTTACTTTCACCTAAATGTATTATACTGATAACAAAATTAGGAAGCTGTGTTGCAAAGTGTTGTGCTCAGCATATACCATGAAAGGTGGTGAACTGTCATGATAGCTTGTAGTCCAAATCCATCCTCATTACATGTGTTAATTAAGATGTTGAGATGAGATCACCATAAATGATTAAAGCTATGAAAAGCATGGCAAGAGGCAATCTCTATAAATATGTCCTTTTTAATGTTGTTTTTTTTTTTTTTTGTAGGGGTGGGGAGTGAAAGCAATTAACCTTTAGTGCCAGTAATTTGCTCACATATTAACCCTCTTTCTGAAGAAGAATCTTTCATTTTTATGTGTGCTTCTCACTGTTACTGCCATTTTTTGATCAGGAAATCAGAATTTAATATTTCAGTTCACAGAATCACAGAATAACCAAGGTTAGAAAAGACCTTCAAGATCATCCAGTCCAACCATCCACCAATCACCAATAGTACTCACTAAACCATGTCCCTCAACAGAAAATCCAATTGTTCAGTTCTGGATGCGGTACCTGTCCCGAGTATGCAATTAGAAGAAGTTTCCCTTTCAGTCTTGCAGCATACTTAGTGCTTTCAGGAGCTTAGTGCAGCTGTACTTAGTGGCCATGCTAGTGCTTCATGCACTGCTGGTGGGGGTGTAGCTGTTCCCATCATTTCTGCCCAGAGAGCTTTTGCCTGAGGAAAAATGTAGCTGTTTAAGAAGCAAAGTAATACAGCCTCATGCAGCTGGATCCTGCCTTTCAGCAGCTGTAGTTAACCCTTGCTTTCTGAGATTAACAGAGTTCAGTGCAGAATACCTTTTACATAGTGTCCTGTTCTTGCTTTATCAGGCAGTGCTTCTCATGGGAAGTGTTCATCTGTTGCAGTTGGACTGACTCAGAGGTCAGAGCGCTCGCTGCTCCTGATAGCAGAGAGTGAGGGAGAAATTCCCCAGCAGTGAAGTATTGTGAGTGGGCAGGAGTGTTGGTGGCAGAGAGCAGGAGTTTAGGCAATGGGATTTGGAAACCAAATAGTAAATTATAAATTGGATTCCATGATAAGGAACGGTGCCAGTAATCCAGGGCACAGCTGGTAGGATGTAAACAACTGCCAAACATAGTGGTTCAAGGTTTTTCAAGTTGTGAGAACAGGTTCAAATCCAGGGAGGATCTTCCTGGGAAAGAAAAGAAGAAAAGTGGAAAAAATGCAAACTTTCTGTTTCGATTTTGTGTACACCTCAATTGTAGATAATATGTTTAATATGACTGGATCTTCTTGGAAAAGTTATTTTTTAACTCAGTGCTTTAGACCGTGTGTCGTATCTGCTGCCTAGCTTGCTGGTCTTGTCTCCATGCTGTGCAACCTGAACCCAAGGCTTAGAGAATTGTTTTTTGAGAGTGTAACTCTCTGTTTTATCAAGGTTATGTTTCCGTAGCTTACAATCCCTGTGGATGTTCCTGTGCTGTGTAACTTCAGTGTAGACAGAGAGGCTTTCTTTCAGAGCTGCGTCTTAACAGTTGGTTTATTTTGTCAAATTTGAATGGAAAATTTATGAAGACAATAGAAGGAAAAAGTTGCTTGATGAGTATAGAAATCCAGGATAAATGATTTTGTCTGCAGAATGGCTCTAACGCTGAAGACTGCTCTTTCAAGACTAATATGTTTGTCAGTAATGCTTTGCTATCTCCTTAGTGGGACTCTGCTTCCTGTTTGCAATGTTCTAGTATCTTAGGTCATTTTTCAGAGTTCCCCACAGATAGCTTTTTTACCCACAAAGAGCCTCTTCTATTCTAGCATTAATCTGAGGAAGGAATTGTGTATCATGGCTTATACAGGATAACCACATTGAATTTCAGAATCTGTGGAACAAAATAACAAAGCTACAGGATGAGCTGTAGCATGGATTTGTGTTTTCATGCAGTGATTCACTTTTTAGCTTAGGAGGAGGACAAGCAGAGTGGTGGTACATTGGTGGAGGCTGCCCACCCAGCTGGTGGACTCACCGTCTTTGAAGGTGTTTAAGGAAAGGGCAGATGTAATACTTAGGGACATGATCTAGTGAGCGGATTCGGTGGTAGGTGGACTAGATGATCTTAGAGATCTTTTCCAACGTTAAAGATTTTGATTCTGGGAGTTTTATATCCTAGATGATATGTTAGAAGTATTGTGCTAATTTCAAGTGTAGAATGTGAAGTTTGAATTTTACTGTAAAAACGAATAGAGTCTTTTGCATGTGAAATTCAGACGTAAGTGATAAAACTCAACTTCCGTAGTTGAATGTAAATGGTGCAGATATACATATCTGGAATTACCTAGGTAACAAAATCAACCATGTGTGCAAGTTTCGAAGTAATGTTTGGTTAGTTAAGAAGAATCATCAGCTACCTGTGGAATCGCTTCTACTGGTTATATATTTTAAGCGATTGGATGATTAAAATATATCTTTTTTGTGAAAGATGAGAATCTCAAGCTTGCATTTGCAGAGCAGCTGCATGTCTTGTAGTGGGGTCTCATAGCCTATAGCTTTAGACTGCAACCCAGAAGCTGTATTCGTCATCACACCATAACGGATAGATGCAGTCTGTTGTGTTCTTAAACAAATGTTTAATGAATACTGAAATTTTCTGTTGGATTTAGTTTTGGATTGCAGAATTACCAGTGGACAGTTATTCCTTTTTTCTTACAAAATGTGTAGCAGCTAAATTGAGGCTTGTCATAGTATGATATTAAAAAAATTACTGAAAGTACAGTGATATTACATGAAGTCAAAAGGAAGAATTTGGACTATTCCTAATAAGAGGACAATCGCATGTAATTCTTCAGCTGGATAAAATCTAGAGATGAGATGAAACAAGAAGACTTTGGAATTGTCTAATAAAATATGGAGTATTTGCTGAAGTTCTGTCACTTAAAAAGTAGGTTACATAGTGAGTACATTAAACATACTTCTTATAAGATAACCAAATTTAGGAGGATTCTTTAAAATGTATGTTCTCTGTCATTTGAGAAGATTTATCTCTTTAGTCAGCTTAGAAATTGGAGTGCATCTCTGTTTTATGTGATTTCTGTACTTCAGATGTTACTACTTCAGTCATTTTTTGTTTTCTGTTCTTAAGTAGATCAGTTGTTATTATTAATAGATATGCATAAGTTAATGTATAATTCGCTATAATAATATAGTGATATGGTAGTTAATAACTTGGCATTAACTGTTTGAAGTGTTGAGGATTCATATTTATGACTGTAGTAGCTGCAGTAAGCAAGAGAAAATATCTCTAAGAAAAAAAAACACTTAAAAATTGTGTGGTGTATTTAAGAAAAGTGTGTCCTCTCAAGTTTAATAGATTCATTAATTTACTATTTATCTTGCTTAATGATCCTGTGATAAGGGAAATTAGTGGCTTTGCAGATGAAAAATGTCTGAGTAAAAAAATGCATTCATCTTTGTAGGCATCATCTGTTTCACTGACAAAAGGCACAGATGCAAAATTTATCTCAATAATTGAATTTATAATTATTGTATCATAGATTGATAAATCATTGCTCTTGATGGCTTGTAAGTTCGAGCTACAGTTCATGTAACAAATAGATTTAATCATTGAATAGTGATTATAAGCTGAGATTTTTCTAAGATTGCACTTGTATGTTTTATACATTATTTAAAAAGTAAGGCAGAGAAGAAAGCTGCAGATACGGAAGAGGATTTTGTTAATGACTCTACAGGGACGTGCTTTTCTGTGAATGGCAGAATGGCAGACATGCAGGCTTGAAAAGTTTCTGCTGTGCTTTTTCTTTGGAAACTGCTGTCTTTGCCATTATCGAGGATGTTCATAGATTTCCTAAACTCATAGAAGTACTACAAATCAGCAATAGCACTGATTTTTAATAGGAGGCTGGGAAGTGAAAGAACAAATAAGCAAAAAGTCAAAGTGTTCGTATGTGGTGTGTGATGTATTTCTGATGCTTATGTCTTTTTTTTCCTCTTTCCCAACAGCTGTAGAACAAGCAATCGAAAGAGTTTGATGGGCAATGGCCAGTCTCCAGCTCTGCCTCGACCTCATTCACCTCTCTCAGCACACACAGGTGATTTTTGTATCTATGCTACTGCTGTTGTTATTAAATCCTTAAAAATCCTGTATAAGAAAAGGAAAATAGGCTAATTCTCTTCTCCACTACCCCTCCTTTCTTTGTTGGTTGTAGTGGAAGAACTGCATATCATTCCATCCAACTTTCTGTTAAGTTTAAATTCAGAAGTCCATACATGTTAGGCTATGGTGGAAAGCACTCCAGAGATACCTAGCACGGGTCATGCAGCTTTTTTTGTTTTTCACGTTCTTATGCATTTTCTCCAATTCCTTATCAGTGTGTATTACAGTATGAAAGGAATATAAAACAGCTTATAACACATGGTAAATTTAATGGAGTTGGTGAGTAAAGTATTACAGTATTATAGTGTTTTTGCTCCTTAGGATTTTTGATGTTAGACACATGGCAAGAAATTTCAGTGCTTCATTTGTCATATTCCATTTTGCTTCTAAAGCAGCTGAAGAGATGCTTTGGATTGAATCAAAGATTGAATAAAAAGTCTGTAGATTTGGGATATTATTGATAACAATTGTCCTCAATTTTCAAAAAAAGCATTTTTAGAATATAAAAACACATTTCTTCAAAGAATTATTCTGTCATGTTTTTTTGTGTTGGCACTGACACTGACTACTTTGTAGTACTGTTCCTGGATGGTGGAAGATAAAGTGCAGAGTTCTGTGTGTGTTTTTCAAGAAGGTGTTGAGTTTAGTGAGACACCTGCAGTTTTCTGGTGGAAGTAACATTATTAGAAAAAATAGAGTGGTTCTCTTCAAACTGAGCAGCAGGCTATCACAATCAGAAACACAGATGAGATCATGAAGATTTGTGAAGAGTTCAAGATAACATGCTATGTGCAGTTTCTCAAACATAAAACAGGAGTAGAATAAAATACTGCATTTGGAAGGAACTTACAGATCCTTTAGTCCAATTACCTGAATACTTGAGATCTAATCAAAATTTAAAACATGTTACCCAAATGCATCTTGAGCACTGACAGACATAGGGCATCAAACACCTTACTAGAAAGCCTATCCAGTGTTTTGCCACTCTCACAAATAAATAATTTTTTACTGATGTCCAGTCTGAATAATACTGTTGATTTCAAAACTGTGAGCAAGCCACTCTAAATGTAGAAAAATGATAGTATTAAAGAAAGTTAAGTGTAGCCTATTCTTTTCCACTAACTGAGCAGTATGTGCCATGTTTTCAAAAAACTTGCTGTGGAAGCTTGGCAACTTCTACAGTTATGCAAGATCATCGGGTCATATAATAGTTTAAGTTGGAAGTGACCTTAGAGACCATCTAGTTCCACCCCACTTGGCATGAGAAGGGACACCTTTCACTAGATGGAGTTGCCCAAAGCCCCATCTGATGGAGCTCTGGATGCTTCCGGGGAGGGTGCATCCACACCTTCTCTGGGCAACCTGTTCCAGTGCCTCACTACGCTCATAGTGAAGAATTTATTCCTTATATATAATGTATTTTCCTTCTGAAGTTTAAAGCCATTGCCCATTGTTGTGTCACTATACTCTCTGACAGAAGAGTCCCTCTCCATCTTTCCTTTAGTCCCCCTGAAATACTGGAAGATCTTTCTGGGATCTTCCCAGAGCCTTCTCTTTTCCAGGCTGAACAAGCCTGGTTCCCTCAGCCTCTTTTGTAGGAGAGGTGTTCCAGCCCTCTGAGCATCGTCATGACCCCTTCTGGATCTTCTCCAACATCTCCAGGTCCTTCTTGTACTGGGGGCCCCTGAGCTGAATACAGTACTCCAGGTGGAGCCTCTTGAGTGGAATAGAGAGGAGGGCAGTTGTGTCTCTTGCCCTTCTGGCCACCTCCATGCAGCTCAGGGCATGGTTGGTTTTCTGGGCTGTGAGTGCAAATTAGTGCTGGCTAATGTTCATTTTCTTGTCCATCACTATCCCTAAATCCTTTTCCACGGGGCTGCTTTCTGTGCGCTCATCACCCAACTTATGTTCATGTTTGGGATTCCCCTGACCCAGGTGCAGGACTTTGTGCATGGCCTTGTTGAACTTTCCAAGATTTGCATAGGCTTACCTCTCAAGCCTGTGAAGGTCCCTCTGGATACCTCCCTTCCTCCAGCATGTTGACTGCACCACACAGGTGCTCTCTGAAAACTTACTGAGGGTGCATTCAATCCCACTGTCCACATCACCAACAAAGATGTTAAATGGTGCCAGTTCCAATAATTACCCCTGAGGAACACTTCACTGCACTGAATGCAACAGATTCTCTTATACTTGTACCTTGTTTTCCCAAGGTGTGCATGCCGAAGACTTCAGCAGCAATGGGATATCTCTTCTGTGCCAGAAATTTGCATGTTTATGACTGTTTTTTTAGTTTTAATTCTGTGTGTAGTAGTTTACAGTAAACAATTGCATAGTCATTGGCTCCTGACTCAGCTGGCTATCATGTCTGGAGTAGTCCCTTGCAGGAATAATTTGAAATTACAGCATGCTCAGAGACAGCCTTGAGTAGTTTACTTCTTACTGTGCAGATGGAGTAGATACTTTCTAGAGCTGACTTAGGCAAAATCATTTCTTAATATTTGAATACCGTGAATGTGATTCTAATTCATGCAAGCAGATATGCAAATGTGTTACTTAAAAACATAGTGAGGCCATATAAGAATTTTCTTCTGTATGTTCAAGGTATCAAGTGTTCATAAATCCTCGATAACTTAAGTCTGAAGAAACTATGGATTTCTACCATTGCTGTATTCTTGTGTTGTCAGAACCACCACGGCTTACTTGCGCAAGTGACCTCCCTGCTCCTGCTGGAAACCTGTAGTTTTTTGCTAAGTCCAGCAGAGAAGTGTAACAAGGGATAGTTTGGACCACTAAGTGGATAAAGAACTGTTTGAAAGGCCACAGACAAAGGGCGGAGATCAGTGCTTCTATGTCCAGATGGAGGCTGGTAATGAGTGGTGTCTCCCAGGGGTCTGTCTTGGACCAGTACTGTTTAACATCTTTATCAGTGACACTGATGATGGAATCGAGTGCACCCTCCGCAAGTTTGCTGGTGACACCAAGCAGAGTGGTGTAGTTAACACAGTGGAAGGAGGGGATGCCATTCAGAGGGACCTCAAGAGGCTTGGACAGGTGAGCCCAGGTGAATCTAATGAGTTTCAACACAGCAAAGTATAATGTTTTGAACTTGGGCCGGAGGAATACAGACTAGAAAGAGTAATCCTTGAGAGCAGCCCTGCAGAGAAGGGCCTGGGATCTGTTGGATAAAAATCTTAACGTGAGCCAGCAGTGAGCCAGCAGTGAGCTCTTGTAGCTCAGAAAGCAAATTATATCCTGGGTTCCAGTAGAGGGGTGGCCAGCAGGGACAGGGAGGTGATTGTCCCTCTCTACTCTGCCCTTGTGAGGCCCCATCTGGAGTACTGTGTCCAGATCTGGGGTCCCCAATATGAGACAGGGAGCTTTTGGAGATGGTCCAGAGAGCCACAAAGATGATCAGAGGGCTGGAGCACCTCCCCTGCAAAGACAGGCTGAGGGAGTGGGCTTGTTCAGCCTGGAGAAGGCTGCAGAGTGACACTGCAGCTTCCCAGTATCTAAAGGGATATAAACAGGAGGGGAGCCAACTCTTTGGAAGGGTTGATAACAGCAGGACAAGGGGAAATGGTTTTAAGTTGAGGGAGGGAAGATTTAGGTTGGATGTCAGGGGAAGTTCTTTACAAAGAGAGTGGTGAGGTGCTGGAACAGGCTGCCCAGAGAGGTTGTGGATGCCCTGTCCATCCCTGGAGGTATTCAGGGGCAGGTTGGATGGGGCCTTGGGCAACATGGTCTAGTATTAAATGGGGAGGTTGGTGGCCCTGCATGTGGCAGGGGTGTTGGAACTTCATCATTCTTGAGGCCCCTTTCAACCCAAGCCGTTCTGCAGTTTGTTCTCTATGTCCTGCTGTATTTACTCTTTTGGGGAGTTTGTATCCGAGTGTTGAGTTCTTCAAATTAGAGAGGCCTCCTTAACTCCACTGAGACAGCCTGATTTATCTACTGTCATGCTTGATGATTTTTAAGGTCTCCTTTGACTATGTCTGCAAAGTAACTAATAGTGGTGAAATGTTACCAGAAAAGTTCACTAAATCAGAACGGCGTTTATTTTCGCAGTCTGCACAGGACATTCTACCAGGAGCATGTATTCTAATCCCAAATCTCAGGTGAAGATTACCATCAGAAAAGATAAGCAGATTTTCACTTGTTTAATTAGTGGTTGCTGCTGGAGAACAAACAAAAAGAAATAAAAATTGAAGCAGGAGAGATAGGAGGAAACAAAATAGTTTCCAGTTCCAGTTGAGCAAACTAAATGTGCAGTGTAGGAACTGTGCTGGCATTCAACAGAAACAAGATTTTTTAATTAGGCTATCCTTGGCTGAAGTGCAATAATTGCATGTGCAATGTCCTAGTAGGATGATGCAGTGTGTGGAGGATGTTGGAAGGGAATCCTGTTCCAGATACTGTTTTTGTGCATGTTGTCAGAATTCAGTTTTGTGCAAGAAGTCTCAGATTGCTGCAGGTTGAACAGATCAGGCTATGAGCAGCGGCAGGCAGGTAGCTTGTCGTCATGTGATACTGCACCGTTATATTCCTCTGCGCTATCAAAGGAAAAAGGTATTGACACTTTCCATTCAAGAGGCTGAGTGTAACTGATGATAAAGTTGAGACCTGGAGCCACTAAATATTCTTCTAGTTCTCAATTGTCTTGAGAATTTTCTACCCATCTCTGAAACTTAGTTCTTTGTATCTTACGATGCCTCATTGTCTTGGTTTCAGCTGAGTCAATGTTTGCAGTACAGGGATGTTTGATCATTGCTGTGTGATGGGAGCATGCCCTGCACCAGGCTGGGCTGCTCAGTGGGAAGGACTCAGCCACAACAGTCCTTTTGGCGCTCAGCATGGAGCTCTAATGGTTGTGATAATGACAGCTCTGAACAGAGCATGTTAAAGCAAAACTGTTGTAGGTGTTGTAGTAGTTTAACAGTTTCTGCTGTTCAGAATGTTTTGGTTTATTTTTTTTTCTATTTTTGGAGGTCTTAGTATTTGCACAGAACCATATTAAATACTTACTTGTGATATACAATCCTGCTGCATTATTTACCATTTCTGGGGGCTGGATTGAGATTATCATTCATCTATTTGGTATAACACTGTTTTGGAAACTAACCTGGTATTTCTATTTAATGTTGCAGTCATCTTTATGTTTTAGGAGGCATATATTGGAAACTTTTAATTTCACTCTTTACTTTGTCACTTGGGGGAGTCAGGCTGTGGGGGAGACAAGTGGGAATGCTCAAACCAGCATGTTAAAATTTCTACGCATACTGATAGTGTTTCAGATTTTGTTTAAGGTTAAGAAGATGTTTAGGAATTTCTCCCAGTGGTCTGTCCTGAGGCTGGATGAATGGTTGGGAGCATGGGATGGGATGGTCAGGCACCTAGAACAGTGGACACCATTAGTGTTTTGGGACTTCACCCCTAAACAACTGCAGAATCCTGAGAAGCTGGGAAAATATTTGGAAAAGGTGTGCTGCTGCCTTGACAGTCTTAGAGAGACTCAAATCACTACAATGTTCTGTGGCCTGGCCTACTGCTCAACACTTTTTTATTTGGCACCCTAAAGGGAAAGAAGTCTGTGGGTCTGGTGGCAGCGTAACTGGCCCTACATTTGCTCCAGCCACTACACCAGGCCTTGCAGTTTAGTCAGATAACCAATCTGTGCCAATCTTCGTCTTGTCTATAAACAAGACAAAAAAAAAGTGTCTGCAAAAGTCAACTTGTTTTGTAAGAGCAGAAATGCCTACTAAAATAAGGATAGAATAAGATGAGGATGAAACAGGACCATCATGATGATGAGAGGAGGAAGAGTCAGAACTCATAAAGGAGGCAATAACTTTCTGACCACTAATTATGAGTGAACTGCAAGATACACAAAAAGATTTCAGCTATCATCCACATGAATGCTCCAGTACAGGGATAATGGGGCCAGGACCCTGGGCTTACTGGGCAGCAAAGCCAAACAGCTGAGATTCCTTTTTCGGTAAAGGGGATGTTAACAAAGCAGTGGGAAGAGGGACACAAGCCTTCACCCTGTGGAGGCAACTCTTGTCATCTGTGAGAGAAAGGTATCCCTTGAAAGAAGATCTGATGTGTTTCCCAGGTAAATGGAACCACCATAGAAAAGGCTATCCAGTAACTGGAGGGTATTAGCTGTACAGGAGATGATGTACAACATTGATCTGAATGATGTAAGGCCTTGCACCTGAATCACAGCTGCTCCTACTACAATGCAAACTGGGGACAAAGGGACTAAGCACAGCTCTGCCAAGACAGGCTTGGGAGAGCTGGTGCGTGGCAGTCTGTGTGTGAGCCAGCAGTGTGCCCTCACAGCCCAGAATGCCAACCAGATGCTGGTCTGCATGTTATGGTGCTGATCCTGCCCCTGTACTGTGTGCTAGTGAGAGCTCCCCTGAAGTACTGTGCCCAGATGTCGAATCCTCAGCCCCTTTCTGTATTGAAAGGCCTCAGGTCTTAGCACCATTCTGGCTTCGGTTTCATACTGTGAATGCTTTTCTTGCTAGAGTACTGTCAGAGTACTCCAGGCATCTCTATGGAGAAATGACTGTCAACCTCACAGAAAACAGGAAATATTGTACTAAATACTGTTGTTTAATTTGACCAGGTTTTTGACTTCAGGCTTGTTGCATCTCGGTCATTATGGCATGTACTTGTTCTTTATTGCAGACTAATGAAATTGAAGGGAATCAAAGTTGTCTGTCAGACTCTATTATATCCAGTTTCTATTAATTAATTCTGTTAATTATTTCTATTAATTATCTTGAGATGTCTGCAGTACTGTACTCTATCCTTCTTAAAATTGTTTATGTTGGTTGGAAATTCCATGCTTTATAAGTACCCAAATTCAGTATGTTCATGCCTTGCTCCACAAAGATCCATTTTACATCAATTTATTGCTCTTGTTGGGAGGACAGGCAAGATTAAAGCATATATTGAGTTATCTCTGCTTGCGTTCTATACTTGAGGTAAGTTCTTTTGGGATAACTAGTTTACAAGACTTCACATCTTGAAGGGAAGAGTGTTATGTGTATCTTTAGTATCAATAGAAGCAAGGTATATAAAGGCGTACTCTGAGTGTGAGGGTGGAGCTCTATTAGTCAGAGTGCATTGAATTAATACTCATCCCAGTACTGCTGGCTTTGCTGAGGAGTGTTTTCATCTTTGGTGATCTGCTCAACAATCATTTTAGAGATCTGGTTGCTCCTTCAGTAACGTGTCATTATTTCAGACTTAAAAGAACTCGGGTTGGTGGTGCGTAATCACAGTGATTTGAGTTGGACCTATCCAAAACCAGCACTGCATCTAGTCTTGCTCTATTCTAAACAAGAGCTTCTTGAGCGTAATTGTAAATCTTTCAGGATATTTTCAGTGCTTTTTATACCCACACTCTTCCTTGCAGTCCTTTTCTTACAAGTTCAGACTAAACTGAAGGTACAGGCCATTCTAATTAAAAAGACACCCTTTGAGGAGGACTTGAGGTGGTCAAGTTTAGAATTATGCGAATTTTCATTGCATATGAGAAAGTCATGTAGACTCAGTGCACTTTATACCTCTTCTCATTCTCCTGTTATAATTGTTTGAGATGGGGATAACAGAGGATTGTTCCTACAAAGCAGTCTGTTATTAATCTTTATATGTGCAAGCTGAATTGGGTAAACCCTGAATAGTTGCATAAAGATTTTTAAGTGCTTGTCTTACCTTCTCAATATTTCTCAGATTCATGAGCCTAGATAGGGGAGTACATGTGAGATGACACCTTAACAATAAAGTAAATACATTGTGCAGTAAATACATAGCACTGGTCAAAGAGGGAACGGTTTACTGCTGAAGTCTTTTGCATATATGAAAAGACAGTAAGATTTCTAGAGTAATTTCAACTATCATTATGTGAAATTTTCTTAGTAAAATAGAAAACATGTACACTAATGACACTTCTTGAGGTTCAAATCTTGTTCATTAAACTAATAATCTTATCTTAGTTGTTTGGATATCCTTCATATTTAATATCTGGGTTGAAAGCCTCTAAGCCTGCTTAGAGGTCCTGTTAGCTTTTACATTAACTGTGACTGCATTCAGAATTGTGAGAGGCAAAGGGTTGCAGTATCAGCTTGGACAACATCTGGTGCCCTGGATGCTAATGGACTTTTCCAGATGAATGCCTGCTGCTGTGTAGGCAGGTCATCTGCACCACCCAGCCTTTGAGTGAGTGATTGTCATCACAGCAAGTCAGGGCGTTCAGATGTCCCCACCTCAGCACTCACAGAAGCTTGTTCTTGTGGGTAATGCTAACCCCCTGATGATAAATAATCACATGTAGTGCTGTTTAATTTTATCTACTGCAGAAATGGGTATCAACTGTTAGGAGTAATGCTGTAAATCTTGTGTTTCTTAATACAATGTTCCATGTGGTGTCACTAAGAAAACAAGTACTAGGATAAGAATTGCAAGTAGGAAATGGCTTAAAAAAGAGGAGGTGAGTGTTGTGCAAGAATGAGAAATCATGGAATCATAGAATCTGATGATTTGCAAGGTCACCAAGTTTAAAGGTCATTTAAAGGTCATCTAGTCCCCAACTCCCCTGCAGTGAATAAGGACATGTACAACTAGATCAGGTTGCTCAGAGTCAGGTCCAGCCTTACCTTGAATGCCTGCAAGGATGGAACATCCATCACCTGTCTGGGCAGCTAGTTTCAGTGCCTCACTCACTGCTCATATTGTTAAATAAATAAATAAATAATTTTCTTTATAACCACTCTGAATCTCACCTTTTCTAGTTTGAAACTATTTCTCATTGTCTGTCACTACAGGCCTTGCGGGAGAGTCTGTCCCCTTACTTCTTACAGCCCCCTTTGTATACTGACAGGCCACTATTGGTCGCACCAGAACCTTCTCTTCTCCATGCTGAACAGACCCAGCTCTCTCAGCTTATCCTTGTAAGTGAGGTATTCCATACCTTGGATCATTTTTGTGGTCCTCCACTGGACACGGTGCTCCAGCTGAGGTCTCACCAGCACAGAGTAGAGGGGCAGAATCACTTCCCTTTCCCTCCTGACAGCACTTCTTTTGTGTCCAGGATAAGTTGGCTTTTGGGGCTGTGCTGGAACACATCTGGCTCACCATCCACTAATACCCAAGTCCTTTTTGGCAGGGCTTACAGAAAAGTTGCGAAGGTTACCAGTAAAGTCCTCAGGTTTTGGTTTTGGCCAAATGGTAATCTTTTTCTAATGGACATTGGAAAAAAAAACTTACTTTGTTGATGTAAAGTTAGAAAACATCCAGTCAAGATGAGGTTTGGGAAACTATTGAGGTGAGTGAATTTATTTGAGATTTATAGTAAAGAGGTTGAAATAATAACATGCAGCCTTTTTGTGCTGGAAGACCAGTAAAAGAAACATCTACTATTTAGGAATTTAGAGAAGAAGTGGAATCAGATGGTATTTGCAAGGGTGAAACTAGTGTATCTTTCAAAATCAAATCTCAGAAGATTATGCAAAGCAAGTAATTTTCAGTTGAATCGGGTAAGATTTCAGGCCAGTAAGCAATGTTGTGGTTAAATTTTACCTGGAACGCTGCATGTTGTCATGGTTGTGGGACCGTGGAGAAAGAGAAGCTAGTATGACTGAATGTGAGACTTTCTCATGGAAGACTAACAGACTGCTACTTAATTGGCTTAGCAAATAGAGGACTGAAGAACCTGTGCTGTAATCTAAATTGGTCAGAGGTGTTTTGCAGGGAATGGGAAGAGAGATGTGTATTGCAGTGTATCCCAGAATGTAAGGATTCCTGAAGAATCTTCCACTAAGTATGGCAGTGACAATCTCTACCTTTCCTATGGGATTCAATAAATCTATGCCTAAAGCAAAATTTCAAGGCCCAAATTCTTACCTGTACATGTGGTCCTCTCTCTAGGATTTTCAAGGTCTGGATTTTCCTAGACGTTTAACTTCGTATGTGTCTTTTCTGTCCATAGTAGGTGATAACAAGTACTGGCCTTACTGTGATGTATTTGAGGCTGACAAGGATCTCTCTTATACAACTTCTGTGCTGTTCTGCTTAAATAGCAGTCTGTAGAGGTTGTGTTTTGGGGAAGACTTAGGTTTGTAAATGAATGTAAGGGAGCAAAGCCTTTATTTTTGTGATGAAAGTCAGGAGTGCTAAATGCTAAAGTTTTTAATCTTTTTTTTTTTTTTTTTAAGGGAATTAAAACAGTGTTTCAGTTACTCTGACTGTTATCATATGTAGAACTATAGAAACTGTTCTGCTAAAACTCAGCTTAATATTATCTAGTCTTGTTTTGGAGCGAGCTGTCAGTCCCAGAGCACCTTCTCTGTTCGGAGATTAGAAGGAAATAGTGAATGGTATGTTAACACGTAAATTCAACTAAATTTCAAGTTAAGTGCTATTAAGACATAGCACTGCTGGTATTTTAAGTAGGTAAGTAATGGTCTGATTGTGAAAAGAACTCTCTGTTCTTCTTGAGAACACTGTAAGTGTAATTTGTGGTTTCCTCTTCTTGTCTCTACTGTTTCCCAGTATACTGAAAGCAGGAATTGTACTGTCTTATCAGCGTAAACTTCAGATTTTTTTCTGGGCCTATGTTTCAGTGTTAATTCCAGCTTGGAGGAAGTAAAATAATAGATACAGCTTTCCTACTTCTTTGTGCCTGCCTAATGCTGGTTTCTCCTGGAAGCAGTCAATGCTACTGAGCCAGCCAGGAGTCTTCAGTGACAACCAGGATAAAACAAACCAGCTGCAAACCACAACAAGGCAATTCAGCAAAAAGTCTGCGTAGAGAAGTTTGAGTTGGCAAACGGATTTAAGGAGCTTGCTAACCTTCCTTTCTGTAACTGAGGCATGAGGCATAATTAATTGTTTTTGAAATAGCACAAGACTCTTTCCTCTGTGCAGATCTCAGTGGAAACACCTGCAGAAATATTCAGAATGATTCTGCTGCCCAGCTCTAAATGTTGCTGACTGACAGTTTCTTGGAATGTGAAATTCAGATCTGTGACTATTGGTGTTTTCTTGTGTACTGTTCACTTCACAGCATGCATTCACCACCAAGTAAACAGACATAGAGGAGCATGACCTCCTGTTACATTGTGCTGCTGTGCTGTAATTCATTTCAAAAGACTACCAGATAATGACACCAAGACTTCAAACTTGAACTGTCTTTGAGTAGTTGGGAATTTATGATTCCAGTTATTGCTAATCTGTTATTCATTCAGTACTAACAAAGTGCTTGTATCAGAATGTCTTTGTTTTCTAAGTAGGCTGCTATTAAAAATACATCAATGTAACATGCCTTTTTAAAAGGTTTAATAATCTTCTCTCCGTGGTAAAGGCACAGGATTTATTGACTAATGACAAAACAATTGAACAATTCAATTAATTTATGTATAGTGTTCTTAAGAATAGCTGATTGCAGAATGAGGCACCCCACGTATTGTCGTAAGTTGAAAGTATTGTTTTGATATGCTGATTGCCTATTCATTGTGTTACTTCTCCCAGAGGATCTGGAGTTAATTAGTTACCTAGTGCCTGACCACCAGTCAAGTTTACTTCATCCTGTCGGGGACATCAACAATAAACTCGGCAGCATGGAAATATCCTAGGACTAAAACATACAGTAGCCAGCAGATCCCAAAGAACAACGGGATTTGACTAATAAGTAAGCACTGCACATATGGGCAGAGAATTAACTGGCACTGGCTTTTATTTGAAAGTCTCCCAGGTATTGACATGCAGATGGACTTGGGGGTGGATGAATGCTATGATGGATGAAGGTCACATATAGGACTCTGTTTCTAACCTTTCTTGTTTTTCTGGAACACCACACCTTACACCCTTAATAGCACCAGTTGTTGCCTCCATTGTTTGAGGTTCGGATTTTTCATTCTATTTCCAGGCTTGTGTGGATTCTCAGACATCTAAACAAAAACACAGGGTTTAGTATCAAAGTATTATGTATGTAGCTTTGCCAATTTTGTTGTTTTAAAAGCTGATTTGCATTTGGAAATTGTGCTTGCATCCAGATTTTTCTTTGAGAATAAGACATAGATGTTGCGTTTTCTCTGAGAGGAAGAGCTTTTATTGCTTTTAGTGAGGTAGTGAGACCAGAATGTGTCCCCTTGAACCCTGCATTGTAGTTATAATATTTCTGCATCTTCAATGTTTTTTGCTCTATTGTGAATGCTGTGCTCAAAGTAAATGTTTAGTTTGCCTAACTAGCTGTTAGGCAAATTGGTGATGTGTGATAAGAAAGTATAACCCTGTAAAACTTAAAAATAGCTGTCACCAGAAACAAATTTAAGAAACCCTCCCTCTGATGGTTTGTCAGATAATCTTCTGTCAAAAGCTGTTTCTGTCCCATCACCTAATTTGATTCTTCTTTGCCAAAGTTTAAGGTAGCTTTTTTTTGTATTTTTTTCCCCCCCCCCATGTCTAAGCTCACACAGAACTCCCAATTACAGTTAGTTATTTCCAGTGCAGTAGCTGGAGTTTGTGACAGTATTTTATCTGCACAGTTTTAATTTTTTTAGCCTATCTTATCTTTATTAAGCAGCAAAAGAAATCCAGTTAGCTGTTAAATTAAATGAGCTGTTATTGTCAGTAATTTGGTGTTTGCAGTTCATGCAGGACAAGAATAAATTGTGGTGGACCCCAAGTAAAGATTAAAATCTGTGCCACATGTGTAGATTCCCTTCATTCTTCCCTTCCATCCTTAAGGGAATAAAAATCCTTGCCACCTCAAAATTATCTAGGCCCTCGGAAGTGTCTGAAGAGTAGTGAAAAAGTCTTGAGAGGGAGGAGGTAAAGTTGAAAGGGCCTAGCTCAGCTGTGATAAATAAATGGACAAAAAGCAGTCTGGGGTACGGGCCAGCGAAAGTGGAATCCTTGTCTCTTGGGGCTGTGGAAAGAACAGATGGAAGGGCATGATTTTAAGCAGAGCTGAAAACGAATCTTTCATCTGCTTCTGATAAAAGAGGGAGACGGACTCTGTTTACTACCTCGTGGTTCTTTGTCATGGAATGTTTAAGGATATCACTCTGAAAAATGCAATTTTTGTTCAAAAATTTGAGTAGAAATCAAAGTCACTTGAAGTATTTTAGGAACCGACTATTTACTAGGTTTTCCACATGTAGAAGCTTCTTTATATTTTGTTTGATGTTGTAGTCCCATTTATGTAAAAATTAAATTCATGATCTTAATGTATTGATTTTGCAATCTGTTCATTATTTAAGGAAGGACAGGTTTTAGATGTATGTGGGTGCTACTTTAAAACAAATATTTTTAACTCTTGAAGGTTAGTGGGGTTTTTTAGGTCTTTTCAGGTATCACTTTTATCACATTTTCTCTATACTGTGTTTACTCTAGCTATATGTGTTGAAGAGCCAACTGCCTCTCACTGCCTGTCTTCTTTCTGCACTTTCATTGGTCAGGAGATTAAATATTCACATAGGGAGAAATAACGATCCCTAAATTGTAACGTGTTCAGAATGTGCGAATCACCTATCTTACAGGATGCTCAACTTTTTATTTTTTGGTTTAACAAATAATGGAGAAAAGATCATTAAATGTGTTCTCCCTCCTTGTTTGGGGATAGGAGCTAGGAAAAAGCCTGAACAATGCAAAATAAAACTTTGAAAATGCTATAGAGACTTTGTCTAAGGGCTAAATCATGCTAATCTTGATTTTTCTTTCTTTCAAGTGTATGATTAGAAATGCTGTGTTTCTGAGTTTGAGAATACTTTTTTCAAGCTAAAATAGCATTTTTCGAAACTTTTTAAAATTGAGTAGAGATACATAGGTTTATAAAAGTAGGAGTAAAAAAATAGAATTAAGATTCTGTGTTAGTTTGTGAGACTGTGAGAGGAGAAACTCAAAAATTAGCTTTTAACTTGACTAAAAGTGATTTAAGTAGCATGTTTGAATTTTTCTGAAGTTTACTATTCCCTAGTATTTATTTCTTCTTTTGCCCTTCCAACAGGAAACAGTCCTCAAGACAGTCCTAGGAATTTCTCTCCCAGTGCCTCAGCCCACTTCTCTTTTGCAAGAAGGTAAGCGTTTGTCTGTGGCGTGCTGCGTGCGTTCTGCAGAAAGGAAATGTTGTTGGACTCAGATATCAAATGGTGATTGCAAATGCGCTGTTATATCTGTCAAATCTATCACAAACAATTATATCTGTCTCTGTTACACAAACTCCTTTAAACCTCAGTTGCAGCAAAACTTTGTTGGATGATTGATACAGTGCCTTTATACCTTTTTTAATTCAAGAAAAGATGTTTTGTTAATGACTTTTAAATGAATCTTATTCGGGCTATATGGAAATGCAGATGTTATCTCCTCATCTATTGGAATTTGGAGAAGTTGTAGCATATATCTATTTTTTTAAACTCATTTTTAACGATGTAAGAAGTGCATAGCATGCAAGAATCCTGTCATAGAGAAGATGGAGTAGAAGTGCCTGTATATAGAGCTGCGCTTTGCAGGTAACAGCTGGATTGTCACTAGATATTACATCTGACCTTGATCTTTTTCACTATCTGGACAACTGAGACAGACAGTTCTGTCATAGGGGCATTCTGAGGGTTAATTAATGTTAGAATTTTTGATCATATAAAGTGAATTTGAAGTAATCTATGAGGTAAATTACTATTAAATGAACCATAAACTAAATTGATTGTGTGTCATGGGAGACTGCCTATTTGTGCCATTGTGGTTCCATATCACTTAATACCTTGTCAACTTACCTTAAATAATATATTCGTTAACTCTAAGCCTGGGAGAGTGCGTAAAGTTTGTATGTTGACCCAAGAATATAGACACAAAAAAATGAAATAGGAGTGCAGTGGCATTCTTTGTCATTAATGTCAGGTATATAACTGTTGTATTCCCAGTAAGATAACACTGCTATAACTTTACTTCCTTTCTTTTAGGCATTCATTGAAGTTGCTCACACAACAGCTCACAAAAATGCACACGAAGAAGTGTGTGATCTCTACTTATATGCTGCATAGGGGAGAAAGCTTCACACACTTATTCTTTTTATTCATATCTGAAACAGTAGTAGATTCTACCAGTCTTTCTGATACTGCATGATGCCATTTTTTAAATCAACACCTTAAAAAATATTTCTTTGGAATTTATTTCCTCTTGATAATATCTTTATTGTAAAAGGAAAGATACATCTTCATAGATTTTTTGTTTGTGAACGTATTTTCAGGAAGATTAGTTAAATCCTTAAATAGCTTATAATGGAAAAAGCAGATGTGAAAGACAACGTTATTTAGAAAAACAGCAGGCAGGAAGTACTTTTCCTTTCCCACCCATAATAAAAAAAAATTCAAATCATCCTGTTCCTCTGAACCTTAAAATTCAAGGAGGAAAATGAATTTGTCTTATCAGTATTTCAGCTGATTTTAACCATTCTTAGAGCATTGAAAGTCCATTAATTTCCAAATGAAGAGTTTTAAGTCTTTCTCTTATGCGATTAACACAAGAACTTTGTTATTTTAAAATATTTAACCCGTATGCTGGGATTCAAAGAAACTTCTTTTTAGCACTTTCCATGAAAACTAACTTTCTTCAGTGTTCATAGCACAAATGTTTGTTAACACTACATTTGAAAGTGTAGATAAAAAAGTTTATCAAGTTGGTGTATGTATTATGGTTATTTCCACATAACCTGTGTGTCTCAGGCCCGTCTGCAGCAAGCACAAGTGTCAACTTCCTCTGCTCAGATTTGATGCTGTGACACAAAAGGAATAGACTGTGCTTCTCCTGTCTGCCACTACGTAAAAGTCCAGTGTCTGTGATCCCGTGGGTAGCTGGCAGATACTGCTTTCTAGAGCTTCTGGAGAGGTAGATCTGTACTGTAGTCCAGTGACAAACAGTATGTCAGGGTCCAGGGAAAATGCTGTAGGTACTTACTAAGCTTTTCTCCTTTCTTCCTGATTGGATGCTTCCTATTTTCTCTCCTCTGCTTCTGGGATGTTTTCTGTGATAACCTTGCCCCTTTTCAAAGGCTTTTATGAGTGGGAATTGCTGTATGATGCAGGAATCCTGTTCAGTATAGATAATTCATTGACTGTATTTTCTATCTCACTGCTGTGGAATATATAGGTCTAAGCCAATTTAAATCACCTTTTGTTTCTCTTTCAACTGTGAACATACGTGAGTTGTGCAGATGAGCCAAAATGAAGAGAAAGCTCTTTTTGTAATTGCTCACTGAGCTGGATATTGGTGATTTCTTTTCGGGAAAGAGTGAGGAATTAATGAAATAAAAGCAAAACAGTTGGACTATATCATCTTTGAGGTCTTTTCCAACAACCTTAGTGATTATATGATTCTGTGCTAAGTATTTGTCCAAAACTCACTCTTGTCCTTCTACTACATGTTCTCTTTTCATAATTAATAGCATTAAGATATGTTCTAATTTGTAATGGACAGCATTTCAGATGCAGTTCTTGACGTATTTACATGTACTCTGTTATAGCTTGTAAATAAATGGGAGTAGGAAACAAACTGCTAGAATGGAAAGGGAAAAGATTACCTCAAAGGATAGGAAAGTTCCCCCAAGTGATTCAGGGCGCCAGATTTGCTGTGACTTAAGTTCTCCTTTATGTAGTTGTATTTTTTGTGCAGATTGGACTTGAAAGGTGATCTTTGTGCTGGCTGTAAAACAGAACTTTGATTTTTCTCTCAACTCTGCCATCATCTTGTGTATTAATAAAAATAATTTTATTTTCTTGTTTATGTATGTATTATTTTCCTTTTTTTTTTTTTTTTTATTTTAACGTATTTGATAACAATTGTACTCCAGTCATGGGCACCGAAATGACAGGTAAATGATACCTCCTTAGAAATCAAAACATCGACTTCGTCGTTGCTTTTTGGTTTGTCTCTTTGATTGTTTAAGCTCCATCTTTTCTATGTGTAGCTCATCTGAAGCTGTGAAGAGTAGAACTGAGGCTAGATGCAATTTTTATTTAATCTGATTAAGCATGATTTTTTCTGAGGCATTTCTTTTTACTGATGTACAACTTTGCACAAATTTAAGTGTTTACCAAATCATTATTTCCTAGTTATTTTAGATTAGCTTGTTAGTTTACTGTTGTCCTCCACTGATGTCATGTAAGAAACCGTTACCCTTATACTTAAAGCAGTCTTCTGGTTTTTTTCTGGTTCAGAGCATCATGACTTGCATTTGTTCACAGGTTTTTAATTTGCTTCTCATTCATTTTCATTTGATGAACCTGAAAGTTATGAAGACTCCATGTTCAGTTTTTATGCACATTAGTGAGAGATCATTTCTGTGGATCTATTCATTCACTTTCTAATTGTTTAATCTCATAAATTTGGTCTAGAAAAAAGCTTTAGGAAGTCCATAAACCTGAATCATCTTTGCTGAAAGCTTTTTTATTGTGGACCCTTGTGAATGTTTACTTTCTATTAAAAAACTTGTCTGCAACATGCTTTTGGAATGCAGTTTTTCACGATAACACTTCATAGATGTTTCTACATACTGCAGTGTTCATTTGACTAAACTCAGTTTTCACAACAGGACTGATGGTCGTCGCTGGTCTTTGGCTTCCCTCCCTTCTTCTGGCTATGGTACAAATACACCCAGCTCAACTGTTTCTGTGAGTATCCACTTTGCTATGCAGATAGATTTTCATTACATGCCCTATATTCTTAAATTAAGTAGTGGTTATTTGTTTTAGGAAAAGGCAGTGTAAGACTTCATGTGTCATTTCTTTCCCTGTTTGTTGTTGTCTGTTTTTTACTGGACACCTGGTGTTTGTTTTTGTTTTTGTTTTTTTTAATGTTTATTTTAGAATTTAAGTAACCTCTTCTCCTGGGTATATTTTACTTCTATTGTGAAGTAGTGGAATTTCACATTCTGAGCACTGATTAAAGTTGACCATTTTGCACCATGGTCAACTCTTTATCTTCATCCATAAAAGCTCTTGGAAAGTGGAATCAATTCTATTCCTTACTAACTTAAAAAAAAATGTTGGGAGGATTTTACGTACACAGGGCACTCTGAAAGTAATGCTTCCGTATTTATTTTCATAGAAACAACAGATACAAAGAGCATTATAAGACTATCAGAGCAAATTCTCATCTACAAAACATTTTTCAATACAATCAGCACCATGAGCTGTGCATTTTCACCAGAAATGAACAAGATCCTGCATGTCTCTTGTAAGAATAGACACCAGTAGAAGTCACCCACTATCACTGTCACCTTTGCTGAAGTGTACCACCCACCACCTCATGGTGGTTACATCCACTGGTTGGTCTCCATAAATATTCAGCAAGTCAGTGAATGACAGTGGGTGCAATTATTTTCTCATACGGTGACACATCCTTGTTTAATGCATTCTTCCATCTCAGATGCTGTTCTGTCAAACTGTGTCTCCACTGCTGTTTGTCACACAGCAATGAAATAAAGTGGAGTATTGGTGGGAAGATGCTATCTCTACTGCCATATCACTATAATTAGATGTCTCCAATGTTGTGGGCTAACATAATAAGATATGAGGCATTACTTTTGGAGCAGCCTTTGTATATTTTGAACTGCTTCTCAGCAGCACTCATTTTCGACCTCTGACCTAGATCAAGTCTTTGCCAAGTAAATGCTTTGTTTCACATTGTCTCTGACCACTTTCCATGGTGCACAGTCATGCACCTCTTCTTGACACTAGCACAGATATGCTATGCTATTCACTTGAAATATACTGATGTAAAGGAGCTTGTCAGATAATAAGTTGCTTTAGCAAACTCATTGTTAGAAGTGAGAGACGTGCTAGAGAAGAAATAAAAAGCTGTATCAGGAATGTTTTAAAACACAGTTCTAATTTTCCATCCACAGGCATAGCTTTTTTCTTTGATAGCTTCCATTTTAGAATTGTAGTTTACAGTGTTTTGTTTCTTTCTTTACTCCATTTTAAGTTTATGTATGTGCTGAAACACAAAACAGTTTTTACATCACATTTGCATTTCTTCTGGAAAAAAGCAGCACTGTCATTTGTGTAGTTAATGTATCTCAACTTTTGTGATACTATTTTTGAGTTCTGCCTTGATATTCTTTGACACGACCACATCTTATAAATACTAAAATAGATTTATATCATTGAACAAGCATTCTAACTTGTGAATCTGTTTTCTAGGAAGATTAAATTTTGTTGAAGAAAGCGACAGTGTAGAGTTGATGCCCCATGTTTCTTTTCCTTTGTGGAGTTTTTTTTGTTTTTTCTTTCAAGAGTCCTCGCCTGTTGATTAACTCTGCAAAAGTATTGAGGCAACTTCAATTTTAATTTTAAATGTAGTCACTATTTCTTTGCTACTTACTGGAAGAGTTTTTCATGTTTTTTGCACACTGACTGATGTACTTAATTTGAAAAATGAAAACTCTTCATCTAATTAATGTCACCTATGCTTTCAGAATCTGAAGTGGCTAGCACTGTGCAACCTTCCTCTCTGTATCTTTCCAGATTCATAAAGACAGTCACAGATCATAAGTGGTAGTCTTAAGTATACATACAGAGTGCTGAGTTTTCAATGCAGGATGAATAAGATACACCTTAATTAATCCAGAGATTTATTAACTGGAAACCAGAAGTAGTTTTTGCATAACACAGTAGAGCACAACTTGGATCTTTTCACTTTGACTGAAAGTCAAAGCAGGGACAGAAGAGCTGATAGTAACCCTACCATGAGTATGCTGCACCCCACCTCCTGTTGCCCCATTTTTGTGATTTGGTGGTGTGGTTTGGTTTTGTTTTTTGTTTATTTGTTTGTTGTATTGGATGTGGAATTAACAGTGTAATGGAATTTCAGGGGTTTCGTGCTGCAGATCCAAAAGCAATGCAGAAAGCAAATGAAAATGTTTCCTGCTAGCATTGTTGAATTGAAAATAAACTACTGGTGTGTTGTATTCTAAGAAACAACGTTTAATCTGATCTTTCCAGTTAAATCATGCTGTTAAGATGATTGTGTATCTTTTAGGAGAAGAGGCCCATAGGAAGTAAAAAATGTGAAAAAGAATTGGTTACTTTTTTTTTTTTTTTTTTTTTTTTTTTTTTTTCCCAGTACCTATTCTTTGTAAACTATTTGGATGGGAAGATAGATATGAAGGTTGGGAAGGAAATCTTTGCAATTACATTAGCTGATACTGGCTACAGATCTTTATTTCTGTATTTGAAGAACCGTCTACCTTGTAGTGATGCACTCATAATAAATATGTTAAATCCTATGTAATTTTTGATTGAATGAACTATTCTAGAATGCCAGAATGGCTATTTTTTTTTTCTTTGTAGAACTCTGCTGTGAGAACTCTGATCTGTGCAGAGGTCAGAATTCAGACCTCCAAGAAAATGCACTCTGGTGCATGGTTCTGGTGTAGCTGGAAGTCCTTAAGAAAAGGCCTGTCATCTTACATGTGGAAAAACATGAAGTAGATTATTGCTTTTTTGATGTGCCTAGAATCCCCTGAAATGCAAAGGATATTTATTTTTTAGAAATAGGTATACGTGACAGTCTGTATTGGGAAACGTCATTGTTCTTTTAAGTTAATGAGGGTGGCTCTAGAATTAATCATGAGGTTAATTGCAGCTAGCTGCTACAGTGTGAGATATGAAAGAGAGTAGTCTGTACTGTGTACTGAATTATGCATAGAAATATGCTACTGCTGAAGTTCATAATTGAGTTACTGTGGCTCGACAGGTTACTCCCTATCAAGTAAACTGTGGTAAATTCTTGGTTTACACTCTTTTTAGCCTGCAACAAAGCAAGATAATGGGGTCTTGCTATCTTTAATTTGTTCTCATGTGATGAAGCTTTCCTATATACACTAGTTTTATGAGAGAGAACTTTTCCCATCAGTTTTTTTTTTCTTTTTTTCTTTCAAGAGATGACTTCATGTGATCTAGTGCGATAAGTAAGCTTTTCTTTAGTTCTTAGAATTAGGATTTGTTCAGCTTTCACCGTTCAGATTACCAGGTAATTATAAAGACTGTCTTGTTCCTTTGATTAACAGCCTGGATATTACCTGCTGACGTTAGTAATGCATGGGAATGTCAGTACAGTATGGAAGTTTATTGACTTCTCTCACTTTGAATGGAAGAGCAAAGATGCCCTTTGCTACAAATGCAAAGGCCCCTGTGTAGGCCTTCAGTAAAAAAGCAACCAGGGAAGAGTCCTGATGTCTTATATGTGAAGAAAGATAAGAACAATGGTTTGCATGAGAAGATGGGCGTAGAGAAGAATCTTATGCTGAAAAAGCCATCCGGGGACTGACAAGTTACAGAAAGAAATTGAAGTTTTTGGAATTTATCCCCTCCACAGTTAAAATAAAAGTAATGTCTACATGATAACAGACAGCTTTCTAGTGTCACAGTCACATCAGCAGGGATATAGAATGCACCCTTGGCAGGTTTGTGGATGACATCATACTGAGTGGTGCAGCACACATGAGGGAAAGGATGACATCCAGAGAGACCTAGACTGGTTAAGCCTGTCATGTGGGCCCAGGTGAACATCATGGGGTTCATTAAGGCCAAGTGCCAAGTTTTGCACCTGGATCATGGCAGCCCTCACTATCAATACAAGGTGGAGGATGAAAGGGTGGAGCACAGCCCTGCCAAGAAGGACTTGGGGATATTGGTGGATAGTGAGCTGGATGTGAGCCAGCAATGTGCTCTCACAGCCCCAAAAGCCAACCAGATCCTGGCCTGCATCAAAAGAGGCATGGCCAGCAGGTTGAGGAAGCTGATCCTGTCCTTCTGCTCTTGCAGACCTCATCTGTTGTCCTGTGTCCAGATGTGTCTCAGGAGAGACATGGACCTGTTGGATTGTGTTCAGAAGAGGGCCACAAAATGATCCAAGAGATAGAATGCCTCCCCTGTGAGGATAGTCTAAGAGATATGGGACTGTTCAGCCTGGAGAAGAGAAGGCTCTGGGGAGATCTGATAGCAGCCTTTCAGTATCTAAAGGGGAGCGATAAGAAATAAGGGGACGGATTCTTCAGTGGGGTCTGTAGTGGTGGGACAAGTGGAAATAGTTAAAAAAAAAAAAAAAAAAAAAGGGGGGGGGGGGGGGAGGGGAGATTTAGTCTGGATATAAGCAGTAAGTTTTTTATAGCGGTGAGGCACTGGAACTGGTTGCTCAGAAAGGTGGTGGATGCCCTGTCCCTGAAGGCATTCAAGATCAGACTGGATGGGACTCTGAGCAACCTGATGTAGTTGTAGGTTTCTCTGTTCATTGCAGGGGAGTTTAACTAGATGACTTTAAGGGTCTCTTCCTACTCAATTCTATGATGATGTGCAGATATCCATGAACTGGTCCATGTTAGAAACCATGTTCGGTACCAGAAACAGTAGAGCATCTACAGTAATCAGTCCAGATTATGGCACATTAATTTTTTCAGCAAGAATTTAGACTGTTTTTCTCCAAACTTTGATAATCTTGATTGTCCATAATGAAATAATTTACATGTACAGAATTGAAATTTGTATTGGCAATAAGTTGTACTCCACAGCTAACATACTTGTTTTGCCTTACTCAAGTAATTAACTTTCAGCAGAATCCATTTAAAATATTCTCTACATACTGTTGTGTATTACTGACACCAGATGTCTGTGCCTTAGAAAGACAAAATATGAACTTCCAAAATGCGATGATTCATTCTTCTGAGACAGTAGTTTTTGTATTTAAACTGTGTTTAGCTCTGTAAATTGAGACTAATTATTTTTGTTCTTTTTTAATTTAGTAGTTAAGCATAGGAAACATAACTGTAATTTTTATGTCAAACAACTTCATTCACAAGCAGAGAATATGATGAATATGATGTTGAAAATGCTTCTTCACTGATAGATGTTTGCGTTCTGCTTTTCTTTTCCAGTCATCTTGTTCATCACAAGAGAAACTACACCAGTTACCTTACCAACCAACACCTGATGAACTACATTTTTTATCTAAACATTTCTGTACTACTGAAAGCATTGCAAGTGATAACAGATGCAGGACCACAGCAATGCGCCCTCGCTCCAGAAGTCTCAGGTGGGTTTGTCCGTCAGGTGAAAGGGGTTGACTTTTAATTGATGTACTCTAGAACATTGTGGTTTTGTGTATTGGGAGCATTCATTATTTTCCTAATTGATGAATACAAGAGGTAAGAATCTGTGCTTGAACTATTAATAACCCTTTTTAAGTTTTTGTTCCTATGTTCAGCAGTGTAAGATAAGGCATAAAGGTGGCAACTTAACCCCTTCTAATGAGCTATGCCTTACTGATCTAGAGACTTCTAGAGTTCAAATTGTGTAAATAATATTGTCTTTTTCTTTTTTTTTTAAAGTAATTTGAAATGCATTTATATTCTAGAAGTGCCTGAAAAGAACTGTGGTGAAGAATAAATGGGCAAGAAGTTGGGGTGGAACCATTCATTAATTCATTAGTTTTCTTTAATAAAAATAAACTTCAGTTTCTTGTTTCCCAGAGTTGACCTTTAGAGTTTCCTTTGCAGTGACATTTGTGTGAGGTGTATTTCATTGAGGATCATATTTTTTATGGTTCTTTTTTGCTCTTCTAGAGAGCTGAAAGCCATTTCTTTTGCTTATATAAGAAATGCATTTCAAGAAACTTCTGTGTACGTGTTAAGATGAAGACACTCCTAGAGGAGGACATTGCCTTCTTGGGATTTATTTTACATCTTTTACACCATATTTGGGTGCACTGGTGTCTTCAAAGTCAGATGGACATTTTAAAAAATGAGGTTTATGATAGTGAAAAGGAAGTTTGCTAGGTTAGCCAAGGCCATGGGTACATTTTATAGATAGTTTTCCTGCAAGTTTCACGCTTTTATTTTTTTTTCCAGGCACGGTGTTTGTGGCATGGAACTTGTGCATGTTACAGCATTACTTGCAGAAGTGACAGCTTTTACCTGCCGGTTAGATTGGAAATAATAGTTTCAACCTTTTTCATGATCAGTTTAAAAATACGTATTTATATGTGGGTAAATGTGTATGTATATGAACTCCTCCCAGACTGCTGAATGTCTTCACTTGCAGCTAGTGGAGTTCTTGGTCAGGTTTTGCTATTTTGGTTGTATATAACCTTCAGAAGGGCAGATGTAGTCATACATATAATCATCTGTTAAGTGGATGTCTCATCCTTCTGAAAAAAAAAACGTAATGTCGTGTTGCAAGACATGCTGAACTGCAGTTAAAAACTAAGAAAATAGCATGTTTGGCAGTCAGATGTCAAGCATATGATGTAATTTTTAAGGCCTGGTCAGAAATAACAGAAAAGAGCAAAGCATGCCACTGATTAGAGATTATACCTGTTTAGTAAAGTGTTTGTTGACTTCTTGGTGCAAATGAGCTGTTCAAAAAAATAACTGCTAATTATAGCTAGCACTGAGACAAGTGTAAAGAAATAATTTGCTTTGTTTGCAGTCCTGGACGTTCTCCTGCCTGCTGTGACAATGAGATCATTATGATGAACCATGTCTACAAAGAAAGGTTCCCAAAGGTAATAAATTATATTTAAGATACACAGTATCTAAATCAATAGGCAACATAGGTTTTAAGTAAATTATGTTTTTGTTATGGAAACTAATGATCCAAGCCTGTAATGGCTTTCACAAAGCATCACCAAGTTCTTATTACAAAGATAAGATCACAATAAAGAAAATCCCTGCTGAGAACTGGACATTCATTTGACGAGCTGCTGAACTGGTTTTGAAATTAATCATGCTGGTAATATATTCTGCTGATTGGAAAGAAACAATAGCATCCACTTTCAATAGGTGGTATATACTTGGAGTTAGCTTATATTGATTTAGTAAACAAAAACAATTTTGGTTGCTCAGTCTTTTGCAGAATCTGTTGATAAACCTGCAAACTGCTGTTCCATATTTCTCTCTTTTCCTGGACAGTTGTCTTAAATGTTTTTTTCAGTGGTAAAGACCAGCATGAAGTTGTCCTGAGTTTGGTTCTGAGAAAGCAACTCAGGAAATGTTTCTGGCTTGTCCAGAAATCTGAGACAAAAATGAGTTCCTCTGTGCCACATGTTGCTAGGAGCACTGTGCTGTTAGTTGATCCTAGAATTTATATGATTTCTGGAAAATAAAATACAAGTGAAATTGATACAGTTCCCTATAGCACCTAAAAGTAGTAACTATAGGAAATCTTCATATTTATAAATTTATTTTTATTAAATGTATGTCATATTTATGTTTTTATTTGTAGAAAATTATGAAGATATTTGTAGAGAGCTTGAGCAGCAGACACCGGTTTGAAATGAGCCTCTCATTTCAGTGGATCAGTTATGAATTAAAAGGAGTGAGATTATTTTTAGTAAGGACAATACTGTAGTTATCGCCAGTATATTTTTATAGTCTGCTATAAGTGAGAAACAAGACAGTTGATTCTATAAAGCAGGCATATCATACGTGCAGCAAACGTCTTCCAGTAACTATAAGCCTTTGGGTTTTTTTAGTCAGTTAAAGTGACTTTCAAACCCACTCTGTTAAAATGGGTTTGTGGTGTAACCTGTACAAAAGGAAGGAAGATAATCTGGTGTGTAGCGTTTGCAGTTTTAGCAAAACATATGAAGACCTCCATAAGTTCTCCTTGCTTTTATTTTGCCTTGAACTTAGTTTTACAGTCATGAGTGTATTTTAATTATGTTGGTGAGTGAGCATCATAAGATCACTGTTTATTGCTGGGGGCAGACAAAACTGGGGTCTATATAATGGAATACTAAGACTTTCATTTCTCTGTGCTGGTAATTGGGGGGTATGTAGTCTGTCACTCTTGTCTATTTCCTTGCTTTTTTCTTGAGTCGTTTTGTGTAATAAACATAGGCAACTTCTTAGGTACTGCAGAAATGTTGTAAAACCAGGAGTAATTGTTGAAGTTGTGAGGCTGATGTAATATATTGTGTGTACATTTGTATATAGGCCACAGCCCAGATGGAAGAGAGGCTTCAGGACGTTATAACAAATCATTCTCCAGAAAACGTCCTTCCGCTGGCAGATGGTGTACTCAGTTTTACCCACCATCAGATCACAGAACTGGCTCGAGATTGTTTGGATAAATCCCACCAGGGCCTCATCACATCTCGATACTTCCTTGAATTACAGCAGAAATTAGACAAATTGCTACAGGAGGTATGAGCTGTTATGATTGGTAGTAAAATGGTTTAAATATGTTTGCAGTTTGAAATAGTTATGACTGTTGCACTCAAATAATTTGTCAAAGAGATGTTCATGGCAATTTTAGTCTACATGATGACCACTACAAGGGCCAAAAGACATTTCTAATGTAGTCTGTGATAAGTAGGTTGTAAAGATTCAGAAACAACAGCATTTTGTCTTGCAGTGTTAATTATAAATTGCTTACAGAAGCATGTGCATAAGCCCTAAGTGAGGAAGCTTGCTATTCTATTTGCTGTGGATAAATGAGGAAATGTATACCATTTCCACTCTTTCCACTTTATCAACCTTACTAATTGCCTACTGTGTTGACAGAGGAGGCTACAGCCCTTATGTTTCCATTACTTGGAGGTTATTATTAATTATTTAAATATTTCCCTCCTTCATAAAGTGTTTATTAGCAGAAATTCAGTTTTCAAAGCATTGAAACTTCCATAGAATAGTCTGGTAAATTAATTAACAAAAGAGTGAAACTTATTTACAGCATGACACTGTAAGTCAATACAGTTTATATATACATCATTTTTAAAACAAATGAAATACTAAATGGTATAACTGTAAATGTGGGACTTGATAGTATACTGGGAACCAAAGTTAATGTGATAGACTAGCAGATTTGATAGACTTGAAATTTTCCCAGTGATATGTTCAAGTATTCTGCCTTGTTAATTCAAACAGTTTCTTCTCTTTTCTTTTAAATGAAGGAGCAATCTCTAAAGATTTTGATCGTTTTTGTTGCTGTTTTTGTTTTTTCCTGTGCTGATTTTTTGTTTACTTCTATTCAATAGATTTACTTTCAGTTAATTTCTGCTACTGTATTCTGAACTTCTTGTCATAAAGCAGTGTAAAAGTTAAGGCATCGCTAAAATATGTATGGATTATTGAAGTCCTGTCCTTTAAACAGAGAAAATAAAAACCTCCCAGCAATGTAATTCAGCAGTAGGAAAGCCTGCTCCTTTCCTCAGCTCAGCTGCGGACACTTATGATTCGGATTCATGCGTCACATTTGTTGTCAGTTACTAGCTGTGATGCTCAGTAGAAGGCTGCCTCTCCTACTGCTACTTGGCACCTTATGATTACTGTGTATAATAGAGGAAGGCTATTTCAGTGCTTGAGTAGCTTGATTCATCTCACACCTTTGTAAATCTAAGGTTGAGGTTGGGTGTTATCAGTGTCCTTTCCTGCTTCATCCTACTTTAACATAATATATATTCAATCTTTTGTTCAGGTGTACAACTGAGTGTTCACAAAACTATACAAAGTTGCTTTTAATTCTGCTGGTGATCAAAACAGGCAGGCATTTTGTTTACAAGAGTTCTCTTTGGGCTTGGTTGGTAGTGTGCAGAATACAAATGCATATGTCTGGTTAAGGTACTTCTGAAACCCATTACAGAACGCTAGATGATGTTCATGCTTTTTTTTTTTTTTTAAGTTACCTTTTTTAAATCTCACAGATTTATTTATTTTTCAGCTACTTAATATATTTTTAAATTACAGTGTTGAGAGCAGCATGTAGCATCATATTGTTGCAGGATTTTTAACTACAAAAATAAAATTAATGATCTATTTTATACGAAAAGTACTTAGTTGTCCATATTAATCTCTCTTAAAATGCTAGTTTCTTGTTTTTGTTTCAGTTCTCTTAATGATTTTGTACAAACAAAAGATGAGGAAAACCTTCAGTTCGGAATATTCAAAACAAAGAAATACTTTGTGTGTTTAGAGGGCTAACAGTATGTTTTAGTGAGGAGGAGGACCATATGGCCTCTTTGCATTCATTGGCATCCTTGTTTGCGCCTTTTGTTCTTAAAGGAGAAAATTTAAAAGAAATTGAAAATGTAGTTTAGCCCATTATGCAAATATTTTAAAACCTTCCAGAATTTTCTCTGTATTCTTTTGTAACAATTTACACTGTTCTTCATTACCTTCATAGAAGTTGATTTCTCAACTGTATGTGGCCTCTCTCTGCACAAATCAGTATTGACTCTGTAGATGTAGTACATTGTTATTTGGCTAGGAATTGTGAACGTAGGAAATTATGACCAATTTGACATGAATGTTGCTTATGTTCATGAATATTTCATTTTTCATCTTTTCCTAAAGCTGTTAGTAAACAGGGAGACAAACTGCATATGTATGTTGTATCGAATCATAGTCCTTTTTGCAAAACTGACAATGGTAATACTATGTGATTTTTTTAAACAATTACAAAAGCAGAAATCGTCCATTTTGGACAGTTTAACTTAGTTGTTACAGTATTAGAATTGTACAAACGTATTAGTTCAGCATGATATTTTATAATGTTGATATTCTTGATATTTCTATAATTGTCTTGAAAATGATGTACTCTTGTCTCAAGTTCACATTTCAAAACCTGCAGGTATGTCTGAAATAAGCATGCAGGAGTTGTACATTGAATGCAGTTCTATTTTTCCTTTGTGTCCATGTTCTAGGCTCAGGAGCGATCAGAGAGTGAAGAACTGGCATATATCAAGCAACTAGTCAGAAAAATCCTCATAGTTATTGCTCGCCCTGCTCGTTTACTGGAATGCCTGGTAAGGTGATGCTACTATATCTAGATTTTTGTTAATTGCTATGATGGGAAGTTTCCCAGATTAGTATTCAGTTTCCTTCACAGTACTGTCAAACAACTCGGCAAGGCTTTATTGTTGGTGGGATCTTTTTTACTTCTGTTTCAGAAGCAAGATACTAGTGGAGAGCTCCTGCAGTTGTGTTTGGCTCCCTGCTATTGCAAATACTTCGTTATTAAATCCCTGTCATAAATTTAGGAAGCTCCAGTTTAAAATGGGTTTGTTTTTTCTATTGCTTTGTTCAACGTTGTTACTCTCTTGGGAAGATGTTTCCGGAATCATAATTGGTTGGTGATTTTCCCATTGTTCTTCTTGTAAGTCTTATAATTTTGTTGCACTGAACAATTGCCAGGACTGTATGCAGCTTGCAGTCCATTCTGCAGTAGGGTATTTGGAGATACAGGTAGCCTTAGTGAGCATAGCATGTGTGTTGCCGTATTGGGCTAGCTTGTGCCAGACCACCTAGGCATGTTTCTGTTTCACTTGCCCCTGCTGTGAGAACTGGGGAGGCTCAGGTGCAGGAGGTTGTGCTTCAGTTGTTCAGTGGAAGAAATTAATGCTCACAGAACACAGTGCTGAAGAGGATGGTGTAGACACCCAAATGCCATGTAAGAGCCAGCCTGAATCCAACAGGCTTGGCAGGGAGCCTGAGCTGACTTTGTTGAGCTGCTGTGCTTGCCAATACCAGGATCGCAGTGTTGACACTGCAAGCAGCTATTTGAGGCTGGCAAGGCTTTGTGTATGTGGGAGCCACTAACCTGCTGCTAGACTCAAGTTATGCCTGGAAGTGTCATAACTGCGTTTGCATACCATTGAATCTGAACTACTCAGTCTTTCCAACCTGATCTTGGCTCTGTGCTGTGTTTCTTCATCTGTGGCACAGTTAATCCATAACCTAGATTGTTCTGTTTGCTGTGGGCATTTTGAGAGATGACCCTTTTGTTTTGGAAACACCATGTCTCAGTGTTCCCAGTTGCAGTTTGTTCATGACTTGTAGTTCAGCAGAAATCTAAATATGGTGTGTGCTCTGAAGCAGGATGAATGATGTGAAAATAATGACAGGAGCTACAGAAGAGGATGTGTTAGTAAACATTGAATGCGGGCTTGCGCTGTGTCTTCACTGTGTCCCCTGAATGTTAATTCAGCAATGTCTGGAGTGATCTTCCTTGCTCCTTTCTCACAGTTCTCATAATCCTTCTCCAGCCCTTTGCACAATCTCTGATATGAAGCCTTGTTTCTCTGCATTCCATGATTTCCTTATTGCATGTTCAAAACTGCTCTTAAATACGTACTGTGGGCTGACAGACCTAGGCTTCTTTGTAGCACTTCATCCTCTCCTCACATATTTTCTTTCTCCCATCCACTCCTGTTCCTAGTCTTATCTTTTAATTTGGGTTCTTTCCTGGTGACCTATTTGGCTCCTGGTTCATTCTCTATAAATGCTAAATTTTATAGCTGGCAAGTTCCAAATCTACATTCTCTTAGCTTATGGCTTTGGGATTTTGTTCCAGCCTATCACAGTTGAACTGGAACTGCTGCACATCCTGCATTTCTCCCTTTGCTGAGCCTGTTGATGTGAGTGGATGGACAGTATTTTTCATTTCTCTCAGGAAATGAAATTGTGCTCTCAGTTTTAGTGCTTACTTGCTTCCAGCTGTTGTAGATTTTCAGAGCAGCAATGGCAGAGAAAGCTGGCGCAGCTTCTTTGGAGTGTTCTTACTTGGAGTCTGTAGAAGATTTAAGCTGAAACGTAACAACTCTTCTTACAGTAGGTTTCTTCAGAGGCAAGTGGCTTGAAAAAATCCAGGCAGATTGTAACAAGACCCACATTTCTTACACAAGGTGTTAAGACCTACCAGTTAAGTCACTGGAATCATTTAATCATGTAAAAACAACATTGTTGCTTTTCTGTAGCTATTCTCTGGAACCTTTTAAATAATATTGGCTCATATTTTGAAAAGTCTGTCTGAAATAAATACTAGATATGACAATTTCAGCCTCTGTAAGAATTTCCATAGAATCACTGGAAATAAAACAACACTTTCATCAGAAGTTTCATGTACTGGTTAGTTAAGTAACCAGTTTTCTTCCTGCTTTTTAGCTAGGGTTCAGCTCAGATGGTGGTGGTATGTGTGTTCCTGCTTGTATTTACATGTCGATCATATGAGTAAAGACTTTTTGTAGTTTCATGTGTCAAGAGCTACTTCCAAATGTTGAGAGATTTTCTCCATTTGTAGTCGCTTCAGTACATGAAGAATGAAGGACATAAGTTTGAAGTTAAGATGAGGAAATTGATTTCTTCTAATATTTATGTGTGTATGCATGTACTCATACTTGTGTGCATTATATACATTATATGAATGGTTTGAAGAATGTAGTGTCTATGAGTGAAATTTTGATATATGTAGATACAGACAGAATGTATTGGAAAGAGAACAGAAGATTATTAAAAAGAATAAAAATGGCCTATTGGTAATCCTTCTTGTTCTATTAAATGATTTCCTAATTTTACCTTCTGTTAAAGTAGTGAAATAAATATGTTTCTAAAGGACTTATGGGATAGGGAAGGATTTCTTTTCTTACTCTTGGAAGGCATGCCTTCTACATGTGGAATAAATTATATAGTAATATAGTTGGCTCCCAAAGGGTAGTGTTTTATTTCTAGTTTTGAAATAATTGGATCAGTGAAGCTCCAGTGTTGTTTTCAGTAGCTTGCAATGACTTCATTCTAAAGTCAAGTACTTATTCAATTACATTTTCCTTAAAACAGTGTACAGTTATATTTACGTAAAATACTTCAGAATTTCATTTAGAAGTGGAGAGCAATTTATTTACATGGTTGATTTCACTAGCAGATTTTTGTATCCAAGCAACTGTAGGGAGTTGAAGTCTTATGTGAAATCTTGTTACTGAATAATGTGTTGCTGGTTATGTCATTTCACAGAATACTGTGGCGAGTTCTGCTGGCAAGTAACTTCCTATTATAAAAGTACAGGATGCAAAATTGTATGGCTTACAGAATATTATATTGTCTAGGAATGATAATAGAAGGATAGGCTACTAATACTAGAGTAATAAGGTTTGGTGTTTTTTTTTTAAATAAGAGAAATATTTGTGATAGATACAGCTAAGGAAGTTATTCTGTTAGGTTCTAATACTTCAGTTTCTGCAGAGAGAATGATAGTTACTCTTTTTCTTTCAGGAATTTGATCCAGAAGAGTTTTACTATCTTTTGGAAGCAGCTGAAGGCCATGCTAAAGAAGGACAAGGCATTAAAACCGACATTCCCCGCTACATTATTAGTCAGCTGGGCTTAAATAAAGATCCTTTAGAAGGTAAGTGCATCTCTTGGTTCAGCTATAAACGTCCAGATGCTTCCTTCCCATTGTATATGATTGTTGAGATACTCTGAGTGTGCCTCAAGGAATCAAAGTAGAAATGAGAGCAGAACAAAAAGCATTCACTTCACCCACAGGTTCTGTCACGAGCTTAAAGGCATTATAAAGGCCATCTGAGATTTTCTGCTATGAATACCATTCACAGATGGCATTGTATCAATGATGCTCATCTTTTTACATTCAGGCAATAAAACTTCCTTATTTGAACTCTATCTGAAATTTACAGCTCTAATTTGGTATCTACTATTATCCAACTGTAGGTGTAAGTGAAACTGGACTGGTATGTAATTTGCCTTTCATGGCTCCTGGCTTTCTACATCGTATTCTCACTGAATACATATTCTCCCTTTCCTATTGAAACTCTGAAGATTTCTTTTTCTGAGCAACCTATGTGTGCATAGTTAGGACTTATAAAGGGGAGAAGTTGAGTTGGTTCCTGTAAAATTATTGTCATTGCAGAAGATTATTTGTTGCCTGATTCTTGTTTTAAGGACAGCATTGGTAAAACTAGAATTACTTGTCTCCTGAGCAGACCGTCTTCTCTTTCATACTCAAATCAAATGCTGTTAGTAGTGAAAAGTGGAAATTGGGTTCATTGCATACTGTGCTAGTCTCACAGTTTAGAGTGCAGCAGAAGTGCTGTCCTGGAAAATGGATCTAACTAGTGTTAGTTTGCTTGTCTTTTGTGTTATGAACAAGGGAGACCTCTAGGAGGGGATTTGGTAACACAAAATCATATTTCTGGTATTTAAAGGAAGCTTATGAGCAGGAAGGTGACCAATTTTATACGTGGTCTGGTAGTGATATGACAAGGAGAAATGGCTTTAAACTAAAATAAGGGATATTTAGGTGAGACATAAGGAGAACATTCTTTACTCAGGGGCCAGTAAGGTGCTGGCATAGGCTGCCTGGAGGAGCTGTGGATACCCCACCCCTGGAGGAATTAAAGGCCAGGTTGGATGGTATCTTGGGCAGCCTGAACTAGTGAATGGCAACACTGCTTGTGTTAGGGGTTTGGAATTAGGTAATCTTTAAGATTCCATCCAACCCAAGGCATCCTATGATTCTGTGAAAACAGTTGTGGTAAGATAGGATTGGCTTTTTCTTTTTAATCAGTCTTCATAATGCAAAATCATATTTCATGAAGTCTGAGAAGCTATATGGTGTATTAAAATGAATTTTTTTTTTCTTCAACTTAAGCAGCACTGACAGATATTGTCATGTGTTTGGTTAGATCTAATTAAATGAATATTAAAAGATTGAAAAATCAAAATTAAAAGATAAATGGAGGCTGAGCTTACTAATCCTCTTCCTGTCTTCTCAGAGAAGAAAATTGCTTTCAGTTTGAAATTGGTACCGTTGCTTAAAGGGACATACCATAAGCAAAAAATAAGGAGAACGACACTGTGAGGTTTATGCCTTTGAATTAATCATGTAAAGAGAATTATTTTCAGTGTTTTATATACATTACTGTAAAGCATAAAACAAGATGAGAGCCTTTACGTTTCTGTGTCCAAAAATGGAATATACTGAAAAATATTTAGATAGAAGAAAAAACCAGAAAGCTTTCAAATAATTATGTGTCAGTAACTGCAATTAGAATAGCAGCTCCACATAGAATTGTATTTTAAGTGTTTAGCATTTGTAAATGTTCATGGAAGGGATTTCACTTTCAGTTCAAAAAAAGAACTGAATGCTTTAGCACCTTCCCTACTTGCCCCCTTTGTTTTCTGCCATAGCTGAGTGAAATGATGCATGCATTACTTGGGAGATAATGCCAGATAAATTTATACTGTACTGAAATCTGGACCACAGCAGATTCATCACTTATCAGAGGCTGGTGGCTGCATTTCTGAAGAGTTCCCTGGGGAGAAATTTTCCCCCCGGTTTTTAAATTTCCATCTTTACCTTTTATGAATCATGAGACTTCAGAAATGGTTTAAATCAATGAAAGAAAAAGGGCAGATGTTTAATGGTATTTAGATGAGTTTTAAAAATCTCTTCAGGCATTACAAAATTGTTCCATGGCTCTGTGTTTTGATAGCTGACTCTTAGTTCCATTCCATTAATACCTACTATTTGTAAATAATAGGTATTTCTCGGATAATGGATATTTTGCAAAAGTTCTGTTTAACAATGGCCCATTTTAATTTCCTATTTATGAAAACTGTCTCAATTGAGAAGGCTGTCAAAGCATATTTTTCTATCTTGTGTAGTTCTCACTCATACTATTAAGGTTTCATCAGCACATTTATTATAAAACCCTCATGTTCATGAAACTGAGTTTTGACAGAAAACTCCACTCCCTAGTTAGAATTTTGCCTGTACTGTTTAAGCCTAGGCTCTCTTATTATTCTTCACAGATAATTCTGATGGTTCACTGAGATGATTCTTCACTTTCTGTTGACTTGTGTTCAGATTTTTGTTTGAATCTTTCTAACTCCTGTTAAGCTTTAAAGATCTGTTTTGTTTTTGAAATTAAATTTTGTGGTTTTTGTAGTGATTAGATATGAGAGTTACTCTCAAGATGCTCTACAAGTAAATTATCTACATGCTTAACTTACAGTTAATGATTACAGTAAGTGTTGTGCGAATAATTACCTAGGATTTCACTTCTAGTAATTGATTATTGTATAGAAAAATCCAGCTTATATATATTCTATGTGAATATTAAGTTACTTTTTTTATTCATAAGTTAAAAAGTAAGTACTGATGGTGAAATTGCATCTTAGAAGTTTCAGGTAGTCTTTTCTTTGATCCCCATCACATAATTATGATCAAGTGTAGATCCTTGATTCTGCAGAGTATATAATTAACAATGTATATTAAAGTTATATTAAGTTGTCCAAAGTCTTTTTAGGTACCAGCTTTCCTGTTCAGCTTTTGTTACCCAGAGGAATTCTTAGTTCACATGTCCCTGGAGAACATAATAGAGTTAGGAACTCTGCACCATAGACAGATCAGGACAACCTGGTAAACTTGCTAGATCAGCCAAAATCCAAGCGTTTCACTGAGAAATAGTCTGTATTAATAATTCCATAAATGATAAGCTTTGAGGAAAAAAAATGGCTTTTAGCTGGGTCTGGTAGGATTATCAGCATTTCTGTGTATAAGATGGAAACATTTGGAATCCATATCAGCCTGAACTAGAACCTTACTGTTCCAACTGTGAAGCTTTAGGTAGTACATAAAAGATATGATGTGCAGTTTAACCCCCTGGTGGTCTAAGATCCTCATGATTTTTAGAAAAGTAATACACACAGACCACATAATTCTTGCATCTCAGCAGTCACAGTACTTAATGCTGTTTATTGGTACTTAGCTGTTTAAGATCACATAGACAATGAATACCACACATTCCTTTTTCAGATTGTGCTCCGAATTATACTCAGCATTAATACTCTAAATGCTTAGAAACAGCCTATAGTTATTTGGCAAGAACTACAGAATGATTCCAGAAAAGTGTCACTTCTCAGATTTTAGTTTGGTACTTAATTTTATACTTACTGAGGTTTAAAAAGGACTTTCTAATATTTGTTTCTAGAAATAGCTCAGCTAGCTAACTGTGACAATGGGACAGCAGAATCTCTGGAAATGGATGAATCAGTAACTGTAAGTTTTCTTTTTACGATGCTGCTTATGCTGAATGTGAATGAAGAAGTAAATGTCTGTCTTCTGTTTTTCTTCTGGCATGGGTAAATTAGTAGAATGGATTCTTAAAAGTTACAGGGTTTAGCACCATGCCACTCAGCAGATAGAAGACTCATGAAAAGTACTAGAGCAAAACTTTCTGTTTTCCTTGGCACTGTGGTATTTGGCTTCCATGAGGCTACAGTAATCGAAACAAGAAGACTGTTTTACCATAGTTTCCACCAGTGACTGTTTTATTTCCGTTTAATGTAATCATTTTCCTTCTCTAAGTATTTACATGCTTCTTTAAAAACAAAGCATTTTACAACTATTTCAAGTTGGTCTGCTTACAGTGGCAGCTAATGACCAAATTAACAGAGTCTAAACATATCCAGTCAAGACATGAGAAGGTAATAAGCATGTTGCCAAAAAACCTGTTTCAGGAAGCTGTCTTGTAGTCTGGAATATTCTGCATTATTCTTTTGAATCTATGTATGAAAATATTTGGCTACAATCATGTGTATCTTACAGTAAGATTTTGTCAAATGCTTGCAGAGGTTAGCAAAAGAAAAATGAGTTGCTGGAGATGATTGGTCTGAATTTTGTGGTGGGTTTAAGTTCTGTTTATTTAAATTATAATTTTAAAAAGTTCTTATATCTTGCACATCGATCAACAGTAAATGCAATTCTATTATTGTTAATTTTTAGTGCATGCAGACAGAACAAGTCAGTGCAATTCTGCAAGGATGCATAGATACTTTGCTGGCATCTGTAACAATTAGTAGAGTTAAAATACAGGCGTGGGGTATCTGCTAAGGTAGTATCAACATACTGCATTAAGGACATTATCTCCTCTGAAATGTCTTATCTTGAGAAGGTTCCTGGTGTTTTCATAAAATACAGACCTGGGCATTATTTACTGGAACCATACTGACAAATTGGATAAAAATCAGATAAATAAAATGCTGAAGGAGTGTTCTAATTTAGATGGGGAATATGTATCTGTAAGACTGGCTTAGCAATAGGTATGAAATTGTAATTCTGAAGGTATTTATATTGCGCAAATGCAAACTTCTCAAAGTTGAACAAATGAAGTAAAAGGAAGAATGATGGATTGTAATATGGGAATGTAACTGCGACTGTGGTGAAACTATATGAGGAATGAAAAATAGAGGGTGAATATCTAGAAATATTTTACCAATGTGGAGTAAACATAAGATAAAAACAACCCATGGAAAGTGTAAAGAGGCATAACTTAAAATAGAACACAGAACAATTTAAAATAGTGCCATGTACACAGTTAGGAAGAATCCTGTATTTGCAAGCAAGTAGCCTAAGCAGTTTAATAAATTCTCTTCCTTCTCCTGTGTAGTTTCTTCTGTTACCATACTCACTTCTTAACACTGGACTGTTTCTTTAGTAAGCATTTCACTGAAAGTCTTCCAAGCAGATCTACACCCAACCTTTAATATTACTGAGTTGTCTTGATAGGGATCCCAGAACTTTTTGGAAATTTGGGAAGCACTTTGTATTTTGTAGGTTTGGAATAAGAAATGTAGGAATCTGCACTAGTGCAGGCACATGTGCCCCACACCTCTCATTCCTAATTTACACTTGGTTGTTAAGATTCATTAAGATTACAGCTCAAAAGAAAGTTGTACTACATTTCAAGATAACTTTGTTTTGAAGATGTTCTTGCATAAAAATTGGTGAAAGTGACATTATCATGATAGAGTTCTTGCATTTTTGTCTTCCCTTTTTTTTCTCTTCATGTGTCTTTCCACGGTCCATCCTAAATTATATCACAGTCCTAGCATTAGTCAGAAATGTACAAAACTTTGATGTTAGAAGAATTCATCTGTTTCAGTTACTCCCAGGCTGATTCTGCCTGCATACTGTTGGAATCACTTTTACTCAAAAATGAAGGCAATGTCCAGCGAGTACTTAGTGCAATTCCCAGAAGTTTAGACCCCAGATAGGAGTTTCCAGTATTTCCCTTTACCAGAAGCCATCATACCTATCTGCTTTCACCCTGACATGGAGATGAGGGGACAGATGGCTCCAGTGTTACGGATACCTTTCAGATGGAGAGGCAGCTCTGTTTCAGGAACTCCTGTGTCCTTCACTTCAGCCAAAATGTGGTCAACTGGCTAGGTCTTTCAGCTGGTTTGTTGGGATGTGACAGACTCGTAGTACTTGGAGTTATGTGTTGTTGTTTTTTTTTTCCTACTTTGAAGAAAAAAAATACTGTACTGACTGTATTCTTTCTCCTTTTTTACTTTGAAGAGCTCTAATACCTCACTACAGCTCCGGAGAAAACCTCGAGAAAGTGATTTTGAAACAATCAAACTGATTAGTAATGGAGCTTATGGGTGAGTAATTCACGTTACTGTAACAGCTTTTTCAGAGTTCTGCATAACTTCCCAGCATTTCTTACTGTGGGGATGATTATGGGGGGGATTTTTGCACTGATGTATTCTTAATCCTGCTTTCCTACTTTGTTGTTAATGCTTGAGTGCTAATTAGACCTAAAAATATTGGAGAAGTGGAAAAAAAATTTCCTTAAGAAGGTCTGAATTGTTTTGGTTTGTTTGTTTGTTTGTTTGTTTGTTTTATCCCCTTCTCTGTGGACTCTCTTCGATCCCAGATGGCTTTTAAGGAGTTACTGTTACTTGGTTGGATTTTCTGGGTACTTGTAAAAATAGAGAACTTACTGCACAGTGGTATATAAGTTGTTGTAGATAGCTCTGAAAAGCCAAGAGAGAATTAACATGAGAGAATTCCGTAGCTGTAGTCTTAAGTATTAAGTCTGCCAACAGATAGAACTACTGGTTCCTTTCATGTTCAGGTGCCTTCATTAGATCTTTGCTTGGTTATATTTCTCAGCGCTAAATTGTATAAAGACAGGAACTGCTGATCAGGAGTAGGAGACTTGGTACTGGTTCAAAAAAGACAGGTTTCTGTCTGTCACCAAATGAGGCAGTGTTGCAGAACAGCATTGAGGGAAAGGGCTGTGCTGATCCCTGGCACAGGTCACGTTACGCTGGCTCTATCCTATGCTACCTCTGTTTGAGGTAGGAAACAGCAGCTACCTGATAGGACTCTGGAAGAGAAAACCCACTGGTGATCTGCCCACTGGAATTTTGCATGCTGTTTTAATGGCCTTGGGATTATGGGTGCAGCAATGACTCTCAGGTCATGTTATTTAAAGATATCCCTGAGCTCTGATGAGACAGTTAATGTTTACTACTTCTGATCATGACAGCATATGGAGAGACTGTTTGCTTGTGACCAGACCTACTTATGTAGTTCAGCAAAAAGCCTACAAAAGATAGGGTAATTTGAATTAAAATTATATAAATATCCAAATATAACTTCTCATAGTTCAGCCTCCTCACAATTCATTTTCTCAGAATTTCTCTGTAGTCAAACTCATTAGTCTATGCCAGTTACTTCAGATTACCCCTAAATTTTAACAACCTTTCTTCTTGCACTTAGCAGTAGTTTCTGCTCCCATCCCTGGCTGTATCCGTTCTTCTTTTCCCCCCTTCATCTCTATCCAAATTCCTCTTTGTCTTACTGAAGTAGAAGAACAAGAATTGTGTGGGGTATGTTCATGTCAGAGAAATGGGTGTCTGAGTCAGTGGACCCGTGCAATTTCCCAGTAGTTTTAGGTTTGTATGCAGTGAGGAAAGGAGGGAGTGGTGGCACACAGGCATGCTGCAACTGGCAGTGTGTGATTGACTGCCTGAAGTCAGTTGTACAGTAGTCCTCTTGCTCCATACCCTCACAGCCATGAAGTCTCAAAGGGCTACTAAGAAATACAGACTGGAGACAGGTAAAGATTTGTAAGGTGGAAAAGAAAGGATGAAAAAAGCCCAAGCTTTCTGTGGCTCTTACAACGAGGGCACGTACAGTACATTTTCTCATGTTTGTGGCAGGGAAAATCAGTACTGTACTATGTGAGGCACCTTCTTAATGAGCATCACAGGTAAAGTTGTCACAGCAAGTATAATTTTTGTTGAGATCTGGGTAAATTGTTGAGAAAAGGGAAAGCTGAGTGAGGGTGCATATGCATTCTATAGGAACTGTTATTGCCTTTATAAAACATTAGAACAGAAGCATGCTAGAGGTAATGCAACAGTAATGGAAACTGAAGTGGAAAGTGAAAATCCCATCAACTTTAGTGAAGTGCTGTTATTTCCATGCTTAAGCAAACAACATCAAAGTTGATTTTGTTGGTCTGGATTTTTTGTTTAAATTATTCTTACAAGAAAAATAAAGAAGATGGAAACAAGAAGGACTATGAAGGTAAAACTGAAAAATAGTCTAGAATGAAAGAAACACATTCAGTGAACTGCTTGAGTGCAGATTTTGAAAGTATATACTCAACATTTTATAAAGTGAGATTAGCACTTGATCCCATAATGATGCTGGGAGTAGGCTTGAACTCTTTCAAGAATTTCTGTACACCAGATAAAGAGGGACAGTACTGTTAGCAGACTTTTAGTGAGTATCATGTTTATGTTGATGTCATACAGCTAGAGATTAATTTACTCATAAGTTATGGTCAAATTTAAAGAGGAACATACAACTATTGCCCGTATACTTTTAAACTCTACAAAATGGAGCATAATTAAGCAGCAGTATCTGTTCCATCTGTAAATACGAAGCAGTAAATTGCCCAATGGGCATTTATTGCAATGTATTACAAGTATAAGCAGCCAAAATAAAAGTTAGTGTTGTTATGCTACAAGACTTTTTTCCCACTTCCACATTTTTCTAGGCCATTAACTTTTTGAAATAACTTGAATGTGCGTGAATTCTGTCTGAACTTCATTGATTTATTCTCCAAAATACATCAGTAGGCATCTTTTGCGCTCTGAATTACTTAGTATTCTACTGTAATACTTTACTTGTTTCAAGGAGGTAGTAGAAGGTTATGTTCAGAACCAATTTATGAAAAAAAAAAAAGCAATGTACATTCTGATGTCCTTTATTTTACTGTTGTGTTTTTGCCTTCATTAGTGGAATAGAAAACTTTGCTTGACAGGATAATTTTTGGTCTTGGCATACTGTAGCAGAGATTTGTCAGATGTGCTAAACTTGATGAGTTTAAATATCAAGTATTGGTTGGGTAAACTAATTTGTAATGCAATTAAACGACTGTGTAGTAGATTAGGTGTATCAGGCTGGGAATACACAAGAAGTTAAACAAGCTGTGAATCAGTAAACAAGTAGGACACTGGCCAAGTCACTAATGGTTTCAAAGCTGTCTGTCAGACTGCTTTCCAGCCAGGCAAAAATTATCAGATTTCCCAATTTTTCAAACTTTTGCTGCAATTACAGCAACTTTTTTTTTTTTCCCGTATTTCAACTACTGAGAGTTAAGAAGTAGTGATGGTATCAAATTTTGTCCTTCCTGAACGTGCGGCATACTATAAATATGTGAAGGACTCTATTTCTCAAGTGTTTTTTTTTTTTGCAAATACTGAACAGTTCTTAGGGAGTTTATTCACAGAAAATCTAGCACTAGTTTTATCAGTGTGTGCCTGTGTTTACTGGCTTCCATAAAGGTGGAAGTTGTTACAGTTAGATGTAGACAGGCAATTTTACTGGCTGAAGTATGTAACACATTGAAGTGAGTAGATCTCTCATACAAAAAGAAGGATCACAGCCATTCTGTTCTTTTCCCATGCTACATGGCAGACTAGGGTGTATCCCAAACACATAGTTCACACTACAGTGGATGCTTGTCTTAGGCATGCTGTAGGCAGCGTTTCCTCCTTGCCCCCAAATAAATCTGATTTGGTGATGGATATCATCTAGGTGGGAGGTGGTGCAGAGCTGTTTTTGGTTCTGGTGGTTCTGATTTAACTATCTGTAAACTCTGACATAATGCTATAACATGCATCCTGGCCTCACAAATGGCTGCCTTGGACTGGAGATGATTCAGGCAGTACAGAATTCAGCAATCCCTTCTCAGAAAATTGCTTTTTAAGATGTAGCATAATTCTTGGTCAGCAGCTTTAAATTTTAAATAATAAATGCAGCAAGTACAACACCTGTGTTTCCACAAGGAGTTTAGGGTCCTTTGACAAATTCAGGAATCAAGTTAAAAGCAAGTTACCTTTAAACACAGCAACATCAGCTGAAAGTACTGAATGTAGACTAAATTTTAAAACATCTTGGAAAGTTACTGAAGATCTGTAAACTAGGGAACGTAGAAACAGGAGGGAGACTAACTTCTCAAATGGGCAGGTAATGGAAAGACCAAGGTTTAGTCTAAAAAAAGGTTTAGATTAGGTACTATGGGGAAATTCTTTACTCAGAGAGTAGTGAGGCACTGGCACAGACTGCCCCATCCCTGGAGGTGCTCAAGGTCAGGCTGTACGTGGCTCTGGGCAGCCTGAGCTGATAAGTGGCAGCCCTGCCTGTGGCAAGAACTTGGAATTAAGATGAGATTTAAGATTTCTTCCAACCCAAGACATACTATGTTCTCTGACAGATCTGAAGACTGTTAGATTTTAGTTATAACCAAGAATCATTGTTGTAAGCTTTGAAAGGTAGATTGCATAACAATTAAGTTGTAGCAGGTTTGTTTGTTTGTTTTTGTCATATCAACACGTGCATAGCATTTATATTTATGCCTAGGTGTTTTAGATATACTTTTTCAAAGTAAATGGAAATTCTATACTAGAAGTAGAGGAAGGTAGTGTTTGGACAGTCACAGAGTTTGTTAATTTCTTTCATTTCTCTTGTGAAATAAATTTTGCGTGATACATTTAGATACATTATCAGTAAAAAAAAACAGATCATTTGTGTACCTGCTGAGATCCATGCAGTGAAATCAGCAGGTGTTCTGGAAATCCCATGGTGACTTTATGAAACTAGTAGGGCAAGGCAGGAAAGCAAATTCTTGGTTTGAAAGCATAGGAGGTTGCAACACTGCCTCTGTGGTTGTGGCTTTGCAGGCAAGGATGGCATTTGACTGTTGTTTAGTGGATGGATGGAGCAATTTGATGTTATGGATGAGTTGCTTTTGTATTAACGGAGTTCTCAGACAGTTGTCTTTTCACTGGAAATCATGAACTGGATGTTATTGCTCAATGCCAAGAAAGTGAGAGTGAGAAATTGTGTTCTCTTAAAAGCGGAAGTGAAACAAAGATAAAAGTCTGTCTAATGCTTCTGGAATAGCATCTGACAAGTAAGGAATAGAGCAACAGAGTGAAATGAGCCTGTCGTGAGAAAAGAAAGGCTGAGTTCAGTGCAGGAATGAGGATAATGTAGCAGGAGAGAGCTTCAGGGAAAGCAGAGGGAATCAGACCATCCCATTCTGCTTCATGGCTTAAAAGAGAATACCTCAAAACTTATAAATCAGGTTCAAAATAAACAAAGCTAGAACACCAGAACTCGTTATGGTTGTTCTCAACTTTTTATCTGGAATTTCATTGTCTTCATTGTCTTGGCAGCTCTGCGCTTTACCCTGAGCTTTCCGTTATTTTGATTAAGTTGAAATCCCAGGGAGGTGAAGCTTTTTTTTTTTTTTTTTCTTTTTTTTTCACTTTGGTTTGTTGTTGTTTTTGTTTGTTTTTAATGTCCAAGTAACTTCTACATTTTTTCTCTTCGTTTAACTGCTTGTCCCTGGGACAGTTTCATATTCCATTTATTAGTGACATCTCAGCAAATTCTTTCAAAGCATAAGAGTCTCAGTAAGTTCAGGTTGCGGTTCCAATGATCTGCCTTGCTGGTCGTACTAGTAAGCAAGGGAAATGCATAGTTGTGAAATGAGACTCTCCTGAAGGAAGATAGGTAATCTTTGGCTGGAATCCTTTGCTTCCATTTAGAGCATAGTTTTGTTCGTAATGCTGTTAGCTCACGTTACTGTGTTACACGGATGTGCAGAATGATGTGCACTCTTGTATACTGAAGATCATTTAAAATCACCTTAATCAGTACAAATGGCACATGAATGTACAAGCATAAGACAGAGAACTATGTTGCTTTTTTTTGTGTGTGTGTGTGTGAATCTAGTATCTTGTAAATCAGTGAAATATTTTTTTTCCAAGCGTTTGTGACTAAAACAATTCTGGTGGAAATTTAGATTATTGTCTCCCTGCAACTACAAGGATAGAGAATCTAATTTAGAGAACTGTGGGAATTGTAATCATCATATCTGGATCTTCACTGCATTGAATAGTTTAAACTGACTGGTTCTTCATCTTTAAATATGGTAGTGGCTGCTCTACTGATGCATATGATGGAAAGTATACTTAAGGCACCTGAAGAACTCACTTTTTTACAAGCCAAAAATTCATGAAGGAACTGAAATAGGAAAAGAATACACAGTATTATAGGAGATTAAGAAACTTATGACAAATGAGCAACAGATAGCACCTAAAGAAAGATGAAAAAGAGAATGCAAAGGAAACAGCTGTGCAGGAGGTGTGAAGAAAGAAATGAGTGTGCTGGGAGTGGAAGGAAGAGGTGTGTGAAGACAGCAGGAAAGCATACAGGAGTTGAATAACTTGATCTTTATTTGAGTTTGGGATGGGCAACAGAAAGCAAGACTTAGTAGGAGGCAGGCACTAAGGGTGAGGTTTGTCTTGGATTTTGTCCAAGGTGTTTTTCCCCTAGTTTCATGATGAGGTAATGTTTTCTACCTGCCCCGTGCTCAGACTGTAGCAAGGGATTAAAGAAAACTTTCAGAATCTGTAAGAGAAACTCTCATGTCTAGAAAAAACCACTCCACAAAGCAAAATAGAAGTTGTTGCTTTTTTCTGTGACTTTGGTAGCAGTCTGAAGATTTAGTTGTAAAAATAATAAGGCAGAAATTGCTTTTTGTATTTGTATGCTTGTATGCTGATAATTGCATGTTGTGGGGACAAGTAAATCAGTTTAAAAACTTCATTACTGGGTTCCATTCTTTACTTCTTTTTTTTTTTTTTTTTTGGTCATTTCTCTTTCCAAATAAACAATGGTATTTATTAAAAAACAAAACATGTATTTATAAACTGGAGATGCTATGTGCGTTGAATACTGTGAGGTTGATATCAAACAAAGCAGTTGTTTTCAGGGTTTGTCTTGAGAGACTTTGAGAAATGCAGTGGTTCTGTCCTGTGTGTTTTATGATAAGATTATGTATTTTTCCGAGCCTTGAAAGTAGTCCATCTGAGGTTTTCTTTCACTTTGCTGCCCTGATCACCTTGATCTTTCTAATCAAGCTTATGTGAAACTTTGTAAATTTTGGCTGTTGAGATGCATCTTATTCCCACATTACCAGGTAGTATATGTGGTTTTTTAATTTGTATTACCTACTGGTGACCTACCCATGATATTTATCAGTGCTGATGTCAGGGTACTGTACTGAACAAGTACAGATGATACATTTTGCATCTACCAATTGGGGAGAGCCACATCACTGAGCAAACCTCTGAGCAACCTTCTTGAGAAACCTATGACGTGTTTTAAAATCCCCCTGAACAGAGTCTGCAGTCAGATAATTATGACTCACACTTACAGAATAAACATTTGTCAAAATGGTTTATAATATTCTGTCATGGCTGGTTTTCATCTATAATCCTTTGCTGATGGAAACTTCCAAAATCTGAGCTTAATATCTGTTGTGGGTGGACTGTTTGTTTTGTTTGTTATCAATTTGTATGCTAATTTGTGTTGACTGAAGTCATCCTGATGAAACATTGAAACGTAACAAGGTCTCAATCCATTGTTATCTGAAAGGTTCATCAGCTACATTAGATTAGAAGCAAGTCTTTTATGAAATGCATATGCAATATTTTGGATATATTTACTTGTCAAAAATGTATTTTAAAATAGCTTTTAAATTTAGTGCTTTTTCTTTTTCCATCTCATTTGGACTTCTTCAGTGCGGTTTATTTGGTGAGACATAAAGAAACCAGACAAAGATTTGCCATGAAGAAGATAAATAAGCAGAATCTCATCCTTCGAAACCAGATCCAACAGGCCTTCGTCGAGCGTGATATCCTGACGTTTGCAGAAAACCCCTTTGTTGTCAGCATGTATTGTTCTTTTGAAACAAGACGTCATTTATGTATGGTCATGGAATACGTAGAAGGTAAAGTAGTCATTTTTAGAGGAAAGGAGTATTTTTTTAATAATACCAGGAAAGACATAAAACCTTGATGGTGCTTGCATTAAAAGGACCTTCTTTATTTGCTGTGTGTTCTGGCTATACAGATTTGGGATCAAAACTCAAGAGTAAGGTGGCTTTTCTCGCACTCATTATTCTCCTAGCAGTCAAGATGAGTTGCTGTGACTGTGTGGACTTCTTTTAAGTAGCAGCACAAACTTATTGGTTTCCTGCTGAACTCTACCATCACTCTCTCCCAGCTTCATGGTTTTTTCAGTACAGTAGGTATTGTGATTGCCTGTTAAATTGGATCATCTGATTGGAAAAGAAACATTTATGACTACAATTTATGTTCCCTTCTGCAGCAAATACATCTAAAAATTTATACCACCATCTTCAACATTCATCCTGTTTTCACAGGTGGAGACTGTGCTACTTTGATGAAAAATATGGGCCCCTTACCTGTGGACATGGCAAGGATGTATTTTGCAGAGACTGTTCTGGCCTTGGAATACCTTCATAATTACGGAATTGTACACAGGGATTTGAAGCCAGATAAGTATGTATATAGAATATAACAGAAAGAGGACTTAAATTGATCAGTGTGAAAAGTTGATCCTGGTTGTTTTTTGTTTGTTTGTTTGTTTCCCATTATCTAGACATACAGAATCTCTATCTATAAGTAATATTACCGCAAGTAATTATAGTGAAAAGTATGGATGTTGTATCTCCACTTATCACAGAATCAAAAAATATCCCAAGTTGAAAGGAACCCATAAAGATCCAACTCCCATTAAGTCCAACTTCTGACTCCACACAGCACCATGCAAAAATCAGACATGTAAACTGTGTAAACTGTACACAGACGTTTTGAACTCCAGCAGCGTGGGGCTGTGACACTGCCTTCTGGTGCACACCCTGTCCCCAGCGCCCAGCTGCCCTCCCCTGGCCCAGCTCCATGCCGTTCCCTCAGGCCCTGTTGCTGTCACACAGAGCAGAGCTCAGCGCTGCCCTCCGCTCCTGTGAGGAGCTGCAGCCGCCATCAGGCCTCCCCTCAGCTCCTCTGCTCTGTGCTGAGAACACCAAGGGGCCTCAGCCACACCTCATACATCTTGCTTTCTAGAATCTTTGCCAATCTTTGCCGCCTTTGCGGTGCTACTTGGAATGCTAACAGCTTTGTGTCCTTTGTACATGGTGTGTCCAAATGGCGCTCAGTGCTGGAGGTGAGGCTGCAGGGACAGCTCCTCCCCTCGCCCGCTGGCAGTGCAGGGCCTGCTGCACCCCAGGTTTTGGTTGGCCCTTAGGGCTGCCAGGACACACTACTGGCTTGTGTTGAATCTTCTCCTTGTTTTATATTAGAACAACAAGTTAATAACAGTTTAAAAAAAAAAAAAAAAAGAGGAGTTGCATCAGTGAAAATATCTTCTTAGCATGATGCCTCAGGCCAGTGTGGTGGTATTAGTTACCAGCTATTTTAATATCTGGGTTTTTTCAAATGAATGACCCAGCCTACTACTGGTAGAAAAAGCCTGCCTCACTTTAAAAGTTGAATTTATTCTATTATTCTTTCAGAATGATGACTATTTCATTTTCTTCAAACATCTGCCATTTAACTCTTGACACTTCATGATTCTGATTACATTCAATTGTATATGAAAGCTTTGTTTATGCCTGGTGTAACAGTAATAAACGTGTGACTGTGTCATTTATTCAACCTATTTTGTTCTGGCTGAATTACTTTTTAAGATGGGTTTAATTTTTTTCAGTGCTGCTGAAATATTTATCTGAGTGTAATAATAATGATAAGCATGTAATCTTCAATTATATCACAGTAACTTGAGATCACTTCAATTTTCAGTTTATTGGTAACATCCATGGGCCATATAAAGCTTACAGACTTCGGTCTATCAAAGGTGGGGCTAATGAGTTTGACTACCAATCTGTATGAGGGTCACATTGAGAAGGATGCCAGAGAATTCCTTGATAAACAAGTAAGATACAGTTTTTTTTTCTTTTTTACATTGTTTAACACAATGATGTTTTGCTAGCAGAATCTACTGCAGTAGTTTATAAGCTGTTATTTCTGCATATGTGTTCTGATTGTATTTGTCAATTACTTTGACTAATGCCCAGCAGATTATGGTAGGCTCTTTTCTTTCTGCATTAAGATCTATTAATAAGATGAACAGCCTGACTGTGAGCAAGTGAGTCTGTGAGAGAGATAAATAGAAAACTGTTTTTAAAAGGAATTCAGAAGTCTCAACAGTGTGCTTGTGGAACTGATGATGCATGGTACTACCAGGGGTTCTAAATTCTTTGCTATGGCCCATTTCCCTTTAAGCGTGCCTCATTACCATTGCTTGCAATCTGTTCACAGTAAAATTTACTTAAGATAAAGCCGTCAAAACTTTCATGTAAAGCTAAAGATAGGTTTAAATTAAATAAAATATTTGCTCTGATCGACTTTCATAACATGTATCAAGAACAAACTGTCTTTTGCTTTACAGACATGCAAATGCGATTGATGCCTATATTGTAGATGGAGAATGCAGAAAACAAGTTATGCCAGCAGAATAGCCTAGGATGTACTGAATTTCATTCGTTTTTGTTTCTGTGTTATTCTATATTTCAAGAAAATATATTTCAAGATGTGATATAGCAAGTACTGTTAGACTTAATATACCATCATGCTTATTTTCTTTCTTTCAGGTTTGTGGTACACCTGAATACATAGCTCCTGAAGTAATACTGAGACAAGGTTATGGAAAACCAGTGGACTGGTGGGCTATGGGTATTATTCTTTATGAATTTCTTGTTGGGTGTGTGCCATTCTTTGGAGATACACCAGAAGAGCTGTTTGGACAAGTAATCAGTGGTGAGGATCATCTTGTAGAACCAGATTTCTTTGTTTGCTGAAATGTCAAACATTTCCGTTTATGTCAATAGTAAAGATACATACAATGTTACGTGATGCACTGAGCTAGTTTTTAAGCTAGTTTTGCTCAAAAGAGACAATGTCATTATTGTAACATGTCATGTGCTATCAAAATAGCAAGAATAAATTTGTTGTAAAAGCTAAACTTACCATATATTCTTGCTAAGTACAGGAATGCAGTAATATAGGGTACAGTATCTATGCTACACTGTTTGAGAGAGACAAAACATGGGTACCGCAGCACAGCGTTTTAGGTCTTCGGTAAAGAAATCCCAGAAAAGGAATGGTTAAATACATTTGCATAAATGGGAAAATGCCTCATGGCATGATGAAGAAATTAACAGAGATGTGATAAAGCCTTGAAACAAATGTCTCCCAAATAATAAATAATGAGAAAGAGAAGGAAACAAATTCAATTCACAGATTGTTAATGATTTCATTTGTGATTGTTTTAGTGTAATGTTATTCCTGTAACAGCTGTTCTTCTTTCATTTAAAATTCAATAACCTTTTAGATGTTAACCTGCAAGCTGACCCTAAGTGTTGTTATGAGGCTTGTGGCAAAACTGAATGATAATTAAACAGAATCATTTACTATCGTACCTGCTGTTTCCATAAATTTTCCAGATGCATAGATGTAGAAGGCCTCTATTTATGCCAAAAGTTTAACAGAACAGCACCTCTGTTACTGAATTTTTCCCAGTCTGTCTTATGGTCTTCTTAAAAGATCCACTAAGACCAAAACAAAACTAACCAAAACAAAACTAAGTGAACCTCTGGATCCTTTTTCTCCGAGAACACAGCAAATCCCCATTTATTCACAAGGAGATAGTTTGTCGTCACCGCGCTCTTCTCCGTCGGTGATGCTGAAAGCCAAGTATGTTTGCAGACTTCAGTGAAAAGGATTTGCTTTTGACATATTACCACATTCTAGCTGTTTATGGATATATAACCATGATGTTTTCCGATGTGATATGCTGAGGCCTGAGTGGCAAAGAGAATCAACTGTTTAATTAACACAAGCAGCAGATGCTGACTTTGTTCTTGATGCATCATGTCTGCAGTATATAGTATGCTTTATTTTCCAAATCAGGTTTAGACTGCTATAGAAGCTGTGGGCAGGTGAACATGGAAGTAATCCGTGTTTTTACTGCATTTCCAAACACATGTGCATATGTTTGTATCATTAAGATCTTTGAATGGAGGTGAGGGAGTAGTCCAAATTTAATGACTAAATTTGATCTTTATATTTTGCACGTTACATGAATTTTACGTTTTGTAAACTAAAATGTCATACGTTACAAACTAACTGATACTTAGGCAAATAACTTCATCCATGTGATTTGTCTAGAGATTATTTATAGAAGTGTATTTATGCAAACATGATCCATTCTTGCTACTCTACAACACTGTTGGTCAACATACTTTATTTTTTGATATTTTTCTTGTAATTTTTTCCTTTTAAGTTTTGAATGTCCTCCTGTAATCACTCCTACTGTCAGTATCTGCAGATGAATTCTTTTCTTGAATAGATTTCTTTGCTATAATATATGGCCCCTTTGAATTCAACTGAAAAAGTCATGTTATGGAGTCCAAACTATAGCACAGCATTGTATTCTAGTCTCTGTTCATGAGGTCTGCATTTCTCATGACTCAGTTAAGGCCCCTCATTTTAGCTTCTTCCTTTTTGGTTGTAGTTTGCCTCTCCCTTCAAGTTTTATGAGTAAACTGGGAGGCTTCAGTGTAAAATAGATGCCTAATATGATAGGATTTAATAATAATCCTCCAGAAACAGGTTACATTTCATGCCTGTTTATTTCAGTACCTTTCTTTATACTTCAAAATACAAAGTTTAAGCCTTCTGATAATTGTTTCTAAAATGATATCAATTTCAAATGAAAAATCTAAGTCATATGATTACAGCAAAATCCTTAACATTCTTTTGTTTTCTGAGGTCCTAATACTCTGTTTCTCTGATACTGAAATTTTTGTACCTCCTAAAAAACTACTGCAGGATTTTGTGTAAACCTGTGATCTATTACATTTGTGAAGGCAACCTCACCTAAAATTCAGATAAAAATTATTGTGTAAGCTGTCACAAAGTTTGTGTTAATCTTTAAACTGATGCTATTTTCCAATATTTAATTTAAACATAGGTTTGGAAAAAATTTTATTCAGTTTTACTTGAATGTTGCAAAGTTAATATTGTGATTGCAGGATTTAGGTGCAACTTGCTAAGTAAAGCCTCTTTAATACAGAGGTGCAAGCGTTTTCGTGTGAACTGTGGGAGACCCGGAAAAAAGCTGCACTGACATAGTCTCCCAGAACAGATGATAATACCTCAACCTTTGCCATGGGTGTAATAACTTCAGTGTACCTAGTAGTGTTAGAGCAGGACTATGGATGTGATCTCTGACTGCTGAGTCAGGTCAGCTGTGTCTGTATTATCGGCAGTTTCCATGGAATAGAACTAAAATTTAAACCATAATGATACGGCATTTACAGGGATGGCTGTGGGAAGGATGAATACAAGCATGATAGTGTTAATAATAGTTTTCCCTGTGGTTAAGCACTGTTTATAAAAATAAGTTTATGTGGTCTGTGTGAAGAGTATGAAAATCAGAAATAATTGGTATGCAGCGGAGCAACTTGATAAAGTTTCCTGAACTCTGACTAGCTTATGATGACAGCTTCACACAGTTCTTTTCTGAATGTTGGAATCAGACTTAAATAATAACAAGCTATTTTTTCTGTTAGATGAAATCATCTGGCCTGAAAAGGATGAAGCACCACCTCCAGATGCTCAGGATCTCATTACCCTGCTGCTCAGGCAGAATCCCTTGGAAAGACTGGGAACAGGTTAGGACAAACTAGTCCAAATATTGTTTCTGTGCTAGAAGTAACTTATGTTCTGCAGAGGTCACTACACTCTTATTCGTGGTTGTTTTTGTTTTTTTTGTCTGAGGAACATCTTTCAGGATGAGTAACATGACATGCAGTTATGACAAGAGGAAATTTATGGATTTAAATGAGTAATAATGCCTAAGCAAGATGATGGCTGTTCATTTTGTGATGTTTAAATATGATTATTATTTTACTTCTCTTTTACTTGAATAAGTAAAGCAAAGATGTGTCAGAGATGCTGTTAGCCATTAAGTGGGGTTTTTTCATGAACACAGTATTAAATAATTAGACATAGAACTAGAGAAGGAGAATCCATACACAACTGATGCTCTTTCTTCCAGAAGCATCTTCACCTGGCAAATTAGTTCCTTCAGACTTTTGGATGGGTGATGAATTAATTACTCAGAAATGACTGGAAAGTCCTACCATTACCATTCAGAACTAGAGCCTTGCATAAAAAATAATGAAATTAAAAGCATGAATGTTAAGAAAATAAACGGGTATCAGAGAGAACACAAATGGTCAGCTTATTCTGCTGTGGTCATTCAGTGCCAAACATGTTCCTTATCAGATGAATAATTTGACATTCTGTATTTGGTACAGTTAGCCTGTACTGGCTAATTAAAGCACTGTGACTTCATGTAATAGAGTTTATGCATTAGTGGGTTGATCACAGAATCACAGAATTGCAGGTGTTGAAAGGGACCTGTAGAGATCGAGTCCAACCCCCCTGCCAAAGCAGGTTCCCTACAGCAGGTCGCACAGGTAGGCATCCAGGCAGGTCTTGAACATCTCCAGAGAAGGAGACTCCACCACCTCCCTGGGCAGCCTGTTCCAGTGCTCCGTCACCTCACTGTAAAGAAGTTCTTGCGCATGTTTGTGCGGAACTTCCTGTGCTCCAGTTTCTGGCCGTTTCCCCTTGTCCTGTCTCCACTCACCACTGAAAAGAGTCCAGCCTCACCATTCTGCCCCCCACACCTCAGATATTTATAGACCTGGATCAGGTCCCCTCTCAGTCTTCTTTTCTCAAGGCTGAACAGACCCAGATCACTCAGCCTTTCTTCATAGGAGAGATGCTCCAGGCCCTTCACCATCTTCGTGGCCCTCCGCTGGACTCTTTCCAAGAGATCCCTGTCTTTTTTGTACTGGGGAGCCCAGAACTGGACACAGTACTCCAGATGAGGCCTCACCAGGGCAGAGTAGAGGGGGAGGATCACCTCCTTTGACCTGCTGGCCACACTCTGATGCAGCAGGATGTTTTGGGGAATTTGAATGAAAGACAGAAACAAAGAATATTGCATATTATTTTCAAAGTGTTAGTGTGTGTGGGAGCCCTAGTCACTGTCCACCATCCCACTCGCAAAGAACTGAGTAAACAGAGCAGAAGAAGCTTTCCGTGTAAAAAGGCCTAAATATATAGTCCTACTTGGGCTAAATAATGTGTATCATTTGTATACGTATAATGTGGACTCTAAGGAAACCAAGTGACAGATCGAGACATCATGACTACTGATAAAATTACTGTCAAAGCTAGGTCCCACATTCAGAGGATGATGCATATTTTTCGAGCTAAATTAAAAAGTGGTGGTAGTAATCAGCTCATAACTGATCTATTCATAGGAACTTGAATACAACCCAGGTTCCAAGTGCTGTTGACATGGTGTCAAACTACAGGTCTTCTTTTGGGAAGTGGTCAAGTGGCAGAAATGACTTGCTCCCTGAATGCATGGGATCTGTGAACAGTCTTCCCTGTAGCTTATGATTTGGAACAAATTACATCCAGTAGATTTGTTTTTCACTCTTGCCCAATGTTAAAATAAAGTGAGGGAGTTGTACTGTGCCCAAGGTGGTTTCTCCAGTTGCTTTCTGTTCATCCTACTGCAGAGGGCACCATCACTATAGTTAAAATGAAGGGCCAGGGATAATTCTGTTCCCTTGTTTCAAACGCATGCATAAGCATATAGCACAAAATACCTTTCAGAGATTTTTGTTTCATTGCCAGGTTGCCTTTTCCTAGTCAGTTGTAGTGTTTATGCAAGACTGTCAACCTGTGAGAGGCTGAACTACAAGTAGCTTGCAAATTCTGTCTCCGTTTTGTAACGGATGAAGAAGTAAATTGGCAAGAATTAGGCTTAAGAGTTGCAGTGATCAGTGCAGCCACAGGGAGCATCTGCTCTGTTTACCTAGGAACTGGCTTCTTTGGACTGTTTGTGGTCTCTCAAGAGCTGGCAGTCTGAAGAAAAAATCTTGCAGCCATTTCTTTGAAGCACAGAGGAGTGTTCAGAAGCCACAGTGCAGTTTTTTATTTGTCAGAAACAACTCACAGAAACAGGAGTCTGCAACAGAACGGGTCCCACAGGGGCAATGCAAAACAGTGCTTTTTATCCCAGGCTCCACCGTACATTTCAGATGATTGTCCTATCTGTTTAATACATATTAGCTAGCTGCATAACATTCCATTGAAATGGTAATTGTGCATTTTCTCAGGAGACCTTAGTAACATGGTCAATTTGAAAGACAGGTACTGTACTCTTTTGAAGAAGAAGAAAAGTGATGGATTGATTTGAAGTGTCTGAAAACTAGTCAAGAACTATAAAATTTGCTGTAATATCCCATTGTTGCTTTAAGAAAGGTGATTACTCTATGGCTAGTTACTTATGACTAGATGTGGTATTGATCTCTTTTGGGAAGATTTGGCTTTTATGAATTTTTCCCAGCTGCAGCCCAACAAATCAATGAATCCAGCGTAGAAATCTTGAAATATTTGTAGATCATAAAGACCAATCCTAGAAGATTCATACTTTTTCCATGGCTTTGTCCTGACTTACCCTTGGCATATCAAGTTGGATTGACTGTGCAGTAGTTTGTATGTCCAGCTTACAAAATTACTTCTGTGCTTGTTAATATCCCCACTCACCTCTCCAGGCAATTTCAGTATTTTATTGTTACGGTTTACTGTTATTTCAGTATTGTATTGTGTTCTAACAGATTCTGTTTTTAATTGGAAACTAATGCAGCTGTTCAACAAATTATAAAATCAAGGCAGTGATCCATAATAAGCTAAATTACAAAATATTTTCTGTAGAGCTGTGTATCACTACCGTAAAACACCAAAAGGAATTCCTAATCAGCAGTGGTATTTACATTGAGCAACTATTAAGAATAATTCTCCCATACTTTCTAACTTGCAATTACTCATGCATCTACATTTTACTTTCAGACTTTACTTTTTAGATGATGTGTGATTGATGCATTATTATTAGTCTATCTAGAAAAATAGAAATGTTGAAAGAAAAGGCAATACCACCACCACTGAACAAAGAAAACAGGGGTGCTGCTCTGACAGGTTTAGGTGACGCCAGTGAAAAGGAGTAGTAAAGGTTCCTGCCTGCAGGAAGGGGTGACTGTCCTTTCCATGCTAATTTACATTCTCTTGACCAGGAATTTAGTTGAAACAATGTCAGAGGATTTGGTGTCGTTTGCTCACTGTTTTTCTCTGGCTCCCCCAGGTGGTGCATATGAAGTAAAGCAACATCAGTTCTTCAGGAGCCTTGACTGGAACGGTCTGCTCAGACAAAAAGCAGAGTTTATTCCACAGTTGGAGTCTGAAGATGACACAAGTTATTTTGACAGTGGGTATTTGCTTGCATTAAAGAAAAATGCAATGAAAATCTTGTTAAAATAATCTTGCAATTTTGTATTTGTTTAGAGCTTACAAGAACCACTGGCAACTGTACAGTTTCAGTGGTGGTATGACATTGCAGAACAAATAAGAATATAATAAAGCTTTTGGCTAATAGTAAGATTTATAACTCAATCCTCCTGAAAAATTCAGTTAATTTATTTTTCTTATTTGTAGCTCGTTCTGAGAAATACCACCACATGGAAACTGAGGAAGAAGATGATACAAATGATGAGGATTTCAATTTGGAGATAAGACAGTTTTCCTCATGTTCACACAGATTTTCAAAAGTAAGTAAAAATTGCTATAATGTTAATACATATTGTATGCATAAATATTTTGCTGCTTTTCTAGAGTTTGGAAACATTAGAAATGGAAGAGGTGCATATAGCATTGTTTCTTGAAATTTTAACTGAAAATGATGGGTAAAAAAAAATGGGTATCTTGCAGATGATGGTGTAAAAATATAGTGGTAGCCGATACTAGCAGTGAGTTTAAATGACAGTAAACTGCAATGAAAAGCAAGGTAGTATTTAGCTTGTCAGTTAAGGAAAGATGTGGATTTGAGCAAGTGATTTGAATGCCATGAAGACAAACTGGCTGTCTAAAAGGAGAGAGCTAATTACTGCTGTATAGGAATACAACAAGAAGAGTGAGTGTGCTCAGGATCTTTTGTAGAGGAAAAACTGGCAGAGGGTATAATGGATTAAGAATCAGAATGCCTCATCGGCATGCTATTAGTCTTAAAGAGCAGTCAACACTGATTTGGAAAAGCTTTCTATTAACGAGCAGTTTCTTGAACCTGTTTAGAACCTATCTAAAGGTATTTTGAAAGTGTATGTTTATATCTTTTGTCTTTTCGGACTTATGCTTTAACTGGTGCATTTTATACTGGCTTTGCAGTATCAGATGTCTATTATATCTGTGATATAAGATATATAGATGAGCAGAGGGAGGGGCTGTTGATATAATTATCCTTATTCTACGTGAATTTCTTATTTTCACTTGATGGCACATTTCAAATTCAGATATTCAGATATTAACGTTGCAGCTATTCTGAGGATAACTTGGACAAGAAGGCTTACTTCTTTGGAGACAATTTAAAAAGAGGCAGTGGGCACAAACTGAAACTCTGAAAGTTCAGTGTGAGCATTGCTTTACTGTGTGGCTGACAGAGCACTGGCACAGGTTCCCTAAAGAGGTTGTAGAGTCTCCTTGGAGATCAAAAGCCAGCTGGAAATAGCAGCCTGCTCTGGGCTGGAGCAAGGGCTGAACCAGGTGACCTCCAGAGATGCTTTTCAACCTCAATCATTATAGCATTCTGTGAACTTCTACCTTTTTCAAAGCTCTGTATCACAATGGTGATTTGTTGTGTTAACATCATTACGTCATGACATCTCTAGCTGCGACTCACAATATGTAGTATATTACAGCCAGCAGTATTTGTATGCTACTTGTCAGGTAAGTAAACAGACTTCTGGTGGTCAGATTTTTTTCTAAATCCTTCAGCTAAGTCATTTATTTTTAACTTCTGCGTCAATTGAGATTCATTTTTGTACTTTCTTCACCTATCTAGTAGATACTATCAGTACCCAAGGGGTAGGTTTTGTAGATACTAAGTCAGTACCCAAGGGGTAGGTTTTTTCTTTTTTAACTTTATGATTTGGAGTGAAATCAATATTTCCACTGATAACCTGGAGACCTCAAGCCTATGGATTTTGTCTGTTGTCTTATGGAGACTATGAAATTGGAAGAAAGCTGTTGAATTTACAATGAGAAGAGTTGCTAATCAAGACCCTCTCTGTAAGGAGCCAAAAAAGCAAAACAAGAAAATGTGTTAAGAATAGAAACTCTGTAGAAATTTTTAAAGGCTTAAGAATTGTGTAGTTCATGTTGTTTACCTGTATAAGAATTTGGAACATGTAGAGCACCACTTGAATAATTTTTTGTATCAAATGTGTCAGTGATGAGCAGCTTCTTTATGTCTTTTGTTGTTGTTGTCTGTAATAGGTGTTTAGTAGCATAGACCGAGTTTCTCAAACACAAGGTGATGAAAAGGAGGATGCAGGAGATAAAACAAAAAGTGTCACATTGCCTTCAGTGGAATCTTTAAGCTGGAGTTCAGAATATTCTGAAATGTAAGTAGAAGAAAGTGGTCTGTGTCCTGCTTGTCAGGTATCAGGCTGCCTCATCTTGGTAACTGCATGAGAGTTTGCTTATTTTTGATGCAGACAACAAGTATCTACATCCATCTCCTCTGACACCGAGAGTAGCAGGCAACGACATAGTTCTGGTTTGTTGCCAAAACTGGCCATATCTGCAGAAGGAGAACAAGATGATTCTACCTGCTTAGCTGGAGCACAGGAAGAGCAGGAAAAGCCTGCATTAGTGAGTGAAGAAATAGTGCCAGACGAACCTGAAGTAACAACTCCAGCAAGTACAATAAGCAGCTCCACACTGTCAGGTAATTCACGTTGTGTCTCTTAACTGCTGATGTTAGAAACAGTTGTGGATCTTTGCTTAGCACTATCATTCATGGATTTAGAAATCCTGTGTTTCAGTACCACTTTAAAATAAAAGATCCTAAAAGGGTTCTGTTTCAGGCTGAGTTTCATATCAGTAAAATCTCATGAAACATGAAATAGCATGAGCATTTTTTAGAAATGCCAGCAGTTGGCATTGTTTCACTAACTCTCCAGCGCTTCTAGCAAGTGAATAAAGTGCTGATTTGTCCATAGATCCTTGGCAGAATCCTTTTCTTGAGAAGATGAGTCTTAGATAGCATGAGAACTCAAAAGACTGTTTTTATTTCTTTTCTTGTCTGTGTTGGTGATTTTTGATTGATAACGCTAGAGTCTTTCCAGTTGATGTGTTTTCCAAGGCTGTGCTAACACTTCAGAGTGTTTTTAAGACTTTGCAGTGATATATATTTGTTTCAGAATTGGCAGTGTAACCTTTGACTTGTGGAATCACTTGTGTCATTTAAAATCCAGGAAGAAATGTAGTAATCCATTCTCTACTTAAATAATATATCTCCTTTATGCTTCCATTTCCCAGCACAAGCATTTGAGTGCACTGCTGAGGAATCCAGAGCCCTATTATCTTGCTGGTTTTGTACCTTCAGAGGAAAGTTTTATGTAACTGTTGGAAAATCTGGTACTTAATACAGATCTAGGCTTGTATCAATCTCATATTTGTCCCTGTGTTGGCTTGAATTACTTCATCTCCATATTTACCAGATGATTTGTAATTCAATGAGTTGACTTGCTAATCATTGTATTCTGTCTTTTTTCTATTCTCATACCCGTGATTTCCTCCATAATCTGCATTTTTTCTTCCCTCGACCACTAGTTCTGGGAATACATCCTCAAACCTGTTGAACTGTATAACCACCTCCATCTCTTTCCCTTGTCCAAAACCTTGTGTGTGCTCACTCCCTTCTCAGTGTCATGTTGATTAATCTAGCTGCTAGCCAAAGATGTTAACACAAAACATCTCTTACTCTTTTGTCAGTTACTAATTACACTTAAGAATAATTTCATTTATTTCCATATCCCATTAGCAATGGGATATTCTGTGACCTTAAATAAAAAATAGGAAATAGTTTTAATCAAAGTTAGGAGACTCTTGATGCTCATTTCATACAATTTTACTGGTAGAGGTCCATCATTGTTTTTTCAAATTCTATTTTCTTTCATTATGGGAGGTGATAGAATAATACCAGTAGGGTTGTAATACTGAGTCTTTAGTGCCTGGTATCTTCCCTTTTCTGAGAGCGATTAAAAAACAAAAAATCACTGAACAAATAAAAGCAAAAGATAATAATGATAAGTAGGAGTACAGGTAGTGTTTTAATTACTTTGGAAAAGTTGTTAAGCTGTTAGCAACTTAGGGTTGGAACCTGTTGTTTGCTTTAGAAGTCCATGTGAAAAATAAATGTTTATTGTATGTTTATGTGTGTTCAATGCATGTTAAAGTTCTTCAAGGCTGATATTGCATGTTGAGCTACCAGACTTGCTTCTGCTTTTGTTTACATTCTGCTTCCGTCAGTGAATACAATATATTGCAGACAGTATTATTTCAGTTCATTCTGTTGAATTTGTGCATGTTTGAGAGAGTTCTTCAGATTTCCAAATTGGCTTTTTGTGAATTTCTAGACAGAAGGAAAAAACTTCTCACAGTTGCACTGTTTCCTTTCCCTGACCTTCAGTTTTGTCTCATTGCGTTTATCCCATTTTCTTTGTACAGTTGGCAGTTTTTCGGAGCACTTAGATCAGATGAACGGACGAAGCGAATGTGCGGATAGCACAGATAACTCCTCAAAGCCTCCCACTGAAGTTGCATTTCAGATGGCTCGTCAGAGATTAGAAAGTACAGAGAAAAAGAAGATCTCTGGAAAAGTTACAAAGTCCCTTTCTGCAAGTGCTTTGTCCCTCATGATCCCAGGAGGTAAAGCTAACTCTGTCCTTTGATGTAATTTGTGCATAGTGCATGGTTTCTGATGTAAATCCAAGATTTTGGTGAGCCCAGAATGGGTTTTTTGTCACATTTTTATTTCTGTAATTTATATGTGACTAAAGATCCAGTCTGGTCTTCAATTTAGAGTAGTCAAATCACAGCTGAGGGATTTGCTCTGATGACAGACTGTCACGTAGTGGTAACTACAGTGCTGCGCAGAAAGGATACAGGCTTCGCTCTACTTCATCCTCTAGTATGACTGTAGCTTAAGTCCTAAGCATCTCACTTGTACAGCATCATGAATAGGTGCTATTCTGTTACAACACCCTAATTCTTTCGTCTCTTCAACAGAAAGATGATGAGCCAGAGTGAAGTCTGAAGTGAAAATAGCTTGAAAGCTAAACTCTCTTCTGTACCACATTGGCTTATATGTAGTAAACCAAATGTGAAGCCAGAAATACTGCTTTGAAGTGGCGAAAGTACAGGAGTAGTACTGGGTGTTTCTAGATGGGGCACTGGCATTTTATGCCATAGTAATTCAGAATAAAAGTCCAAATTGCCGCAACTGAGCAAAAAGGACTTGCATCTTAACTCTGCCTTCTGTGAGTATCTAGCCTTTTGGCTTGTCTGAGCCACATTGAGTGAAGAGGAATTAGCTTGGGCCATACATAAAGTTTATCTAATATAGTTAATATATGTAAGTAACAAAACTTTGGCTTCTTTGTTTGTTGTTAAAAAATTTACAAAGTGGGAAACACTCTGAGCTTATTCTTTGTGTAGACTGTTTCTTCCAAGTAATCACTCTGTCCGTAAGTCAGAGATGTTATTTGATGTACCCCTGTAGCACTCAGTACCAGTTTTTTCTCCTGCTAGTAAAAGGCCTACAAGGCACATTAATTATTCAGACTGGCCATCAGAAAAGCGTGATGCACATGTAGATAATACACATGGCCAAGCATGTTATTTATCAGTTTTGTATTCTAGTGATTCATTTCACAGGTTTCTGTATTTCTATAGGTTGAGAGCTGCTAAGTTCAGGGATGATGTAGTCTGAGTTACCATGTTTGTTAAAATGGGGGATTCTTTGAGTTTAATCTCAACATTCTATGAAATCTAAACTTAGCTTTGTCTACACATGGGAATGTTGTCGTTACGTTTATATCAACCAAAATCTCATACGATAGCTCTGGCTATTACTAACAAAAATCCCACCTTATTCATGTTCATGAGTAATATAAAGTATAGAAAGGGATGCCCATTGTTACTGAGCTGTAAGACCTATGGCTGAGAGTCAAAGCACTTGTCCTGCATTTCAGACAGAAGAAGATGGGGTAATCTGAGAATGCTTCGGAGTCAGAGGGTGACATTAAAAGCTCTCTGTGGGTTAGATTGCTACATGGGATTTCAATGTTAACCCATGTGATACATGGTTACATATCTGTAGGACCCTCTGGTGGCTCACATCCGGGAGTCGGACTGCAGTAGTTGGTTGACAAAGTGTTATCTCTCTTCACATGACATTACTTGGCACAAAAGCCAGCTGGAATATTTCTGGCTTGCATTCCTTTCAACAACTGTCACCCTGTTGTAATCATTAAAGTACTTTTTTTATTCTCCCACAATTGTGTTTACATTTGCACAAGTGTGAGCTCAGGGTGCTTTCAAAACAGTAAAACAAATAGTTTTTAGAAATTGAAGTTTGGTACAGGCATTCTGAGTCACTGTCCACGTACAACAAGATACTGTGTTTTTAGGTATGTGACTGAATCCAAAAGATAAGTGAATGCTTTCTTACCACTGCTGGTTTACCACTCAGTGCCTGGTTTTGGGTATATTCACAACAACATATGTGTATTTTCTAATTAAAAGGACAAAGTTTACATGTAACGTGTTATTCCTGAGAAATAGGGATTTTATTGTGGGAAGAGAAATTTATTTCTCATATCGGGTTGTTTGTCAGGCTTCTGATTTACTGAGATTCATGGTTAGTGCAAAGGAGAGGGGTTTTAAGCCAAGACAGTGAAATATTTTTGCAGAATAATGCCTTTAAGCAGATTGTCAGATTTGTGTCTGTGTTTGTGTGCGTTCAGAGTAACTGGTGTTTTTTTTCTTCCAGATGTGTTCGGTGTTTCTCCTTTGGGAAGTCCAATGTCTCCTCATTCGCTATCATCTGATCCTTCGTCCTCTCGAGATTCCTCTCCTAGTCGTGATTCTTCAGTTGCTACTGCAAGTCCTCATCAGCCAATTGTAATTCACAGTTCAGGAAAAAAATACGGCTTCACCATCCGAGCAATCAGGGTTTATGTGGGAGACAGTGATATTTACACTGTGCACCATATTGTTTGGGTAAGATAATAATTTTATTTCCATAAATCCAGAGGAAACTAATGATATATTTACTTTTGATCTTTTGTACACAGGGTATCTGTTGACAGCTACTCTGGAAATGTAGTGTAGTATAAGTGGTAATGTGCTGAGTAGTAGTTTGAGAAGAAAATTTGTGACTGCACAATGCCAGTGCTGGCTGTAGCAACCCAAACCAATATAATACACATCTTTGACAGAAGTAGTACCTACTTATCATCACAGAAGTACAGAATGACTTATATTGGAAGGGGCATCAAAGGGCATATCATCAAGGGACATATCATCCCCCTCTAACCCCCATGCTGTGGACAGGGTCACCTCCCACTAGACCTGGTTGCTCAGGGTCCCATCCAACTTGCCCTTAAACGTCTCTAGGGATGGGGCATCCTCAGCTCTGGGCAACCTGTTCCAATGCCTCACCACTCTCTGAGTAAAGCATATCCTCCTAACATCCAATCTAAACTCTCTTCTTTTTGTTTAAAAATGTTCCCACTTGTCCTGTCACTATCATACCATGTAAAAAGTTGATCTCCCTCCTGCTTATAGGCTCCCTTTAAGAACTGGAAATCAGCAGTGAGATCTCCATGCAGTCTTTTCTTCTCCATACTGAATAAGCCTAGCTCCCTCAGCCTTTCTTTAGAGGAGAGGTGCTCCAGCCCCCTGACTAGCTTCATTTACTGCTATGGACCCACTCCAGCAGGTCTACATCTCCCTTGCTGAGGCCCCCAGACCTCATGCTGACCTTCTACGTTAGTCAGTTTTACTTCTAGCAAATTTGGCATTTGTAAAGAGGTTACAGTGGCTTATAAAAGACTAAAGAGTTGATGCAGCCTTTCTTTGGCAGCAGAATCTGCAAAACTAGAAGATTGTAAACTGTTGAAATATTCATGGAGTTTGTTAAACTGCTTCGGTTAGGAGATTCATAAAAGCCAGATTAGTTAGATATTTTACTACTCACAAGTAGGATATTTTCAACTACTGACTTTTTTTTCTGTAGAAATTTGCAAATCATTTTTAATGGTGAAAACCTTTGAGGATCTATTGTACAGAAAAAAGACTAACAGAATATATGTGTATATATATAATTGAATTTGATTGTGTATGATGTTTATATATTATACGCCGCATATTGGTATATATTATATATGTATATACTATACATTTTACATATCTTTGTGTATGTAAACAGTAATCTAACATATTCCAACTACCTTAAAACAATTTTGAAAAATTCCTTACAGGTATGTAAGAAGCTTTGGAGTTTTGAATGAGATTCTAAGTATCCATTGTATGCTTTGAGATAGCAATGCTACTGATGAAGTAGAGTATCATTCATGTTTTATTCATGCTTTTTATCTCTCAGACCTATTAGTTCATCAAGAGCATTGAATGCAGAGAGTGTGTATATGTGATAATAAATCCAAAATTGGAGTTCTCATGTCTGCTAGGGTGTCAAATCAGTGAAAGGAAGGGAAGAAAAATAATTTTGTATTGCAGTAAAAGTGAAACTTGACATTTTTCAGAAGATTACAGATATTTATTTATTCTTTCGTATTTATGTATTCAGCCACTGCTGAGGCTCTGTAGCCTCAGTATTGGCTACATGACCTAAAATTCCTGAAAAGCTGATTTTAGAATGTAATAGATTATTTCAGCCACCTTCAAAATTATTTGCAATTCATTTTGTTTTGGTGCTTTACCAGCTTTGTCCTGCACTGTTCCCTCCAGTGGGTTAGGCTGATGAATTCGATCCAAATACCAAGAGTCCATGGCTACGTGGTGGAGTTAAAACTTTGCATTGTGATTAGAATACTGTATGTGAGCACTGCTTTTATTACACAAGTATTTATCACTGTCAGATGTTAAAATCTGGATCTGAAATTTTGTGTTGGGCACGCTTTTATGGTGCCCTGCTAAACAGAATTAAATGGCGACACAGCATTTCAGTGAGCTTTGAAACAATTCTAGCCCTGTGCTCAAAGATGAAGCAACAATTGATGATGAAATAGTTTGCCTGTACTTTTTGTCTTCCTTCACTGAACTTGGTATCTGTAAGTTTTCTTTGTTGGGTTAAAAAGCCAACTGTTATTTATATTATTATAATAATAACGAATATTATATATTTATAAGCAAGAGCGATGAAAAAAAACTACTATTGAAAGTCTGGGAATTAGTTAACAAGAGTTTATTATTTTCATTTGTGATTTCTAGAATGTGGAAGAAGGAGGCGCAGCATATCAAGCTGGTTTGAAAGCTGGGGACCTAATTACTCATATCAATGGAGAGCCAGTGCATGGTCTTGTTCATACGGAAGTCATTGAGTTGTTGTTAAAGGTAACTCCTAGACATGTGGGATACAAAATCCATTGCTCTTTTTCACGTAGGATCGTGGGGTTACGTTTTCTTTCTTCAGAGAGAAACATACTTCATAAAATTCTGATCCCGCAGTTGGCTTTTCATGAATAGCCTCTGCAGTGTCTCTCTTACAGAGTTTTTAGAGACCTGTTCCGTTAGAAAATTTAGATATGTTTTATTCTTAAAAACAAAAGATTTTAACTATTCACTGTAGCTCATTATGCTGCAGATTTTTTTGTGATCTTTGTAGCACAGACTGAAGAAATTCAGAATTATTTTACATAGCAGTATATTAACTTCTTGTATTAGTAACAAATTTAATGGTGGTCCATGCAGTTTTGTTTGTAAAAGTGAGTTATAAAATTAGTTATAAAAGAAGACTAGAAGGCAATGAAATAGAAGGAAATAAAAAGAGCTGGGGAAAGATGCAAATTAACTTAAGCTTAAATCTTTTTTTTTTTTAATGTCTTGAAACAAAGAGGAACTTCCACATTTTACAGTTCTGCAAGAAACCTGTGAGATAAAATTTTGCAATGTATGGCAGTTGGGTAAAACTGCATAAAAACTGCAGAAAAGCAGAAACGCAACAAGCTTGCACACACAGTGCAGAAGAATATACTTCATATGAATGTACCTAAAATATGAAATTGTTGCTATCCAAATGTGATACCATACATTAATTTATTAAAATTCGTATGAGCATTAGAATTGTGTTGCAGTACTATGCCATACTAAGAGGGAGGATTGGATTTTTAAAAACAAATATACTTATTTCCACTTGTATTTTTTTACTGAACAGCTGTCATCTCTCTGTTCATGTAAGCAACCCTAAAAATCTTAATTTAGTTATATGTTCCTTTTTTTGAATAAAGTAAAAGTACTGATCAGGACCCATAGTGAAATTTATCTCCTCTGTTTTGTCATTGCTAGTATCCTGAGATGTGACTGGCTAGTGAACAGAGCACTGTGCAGTGACAGCTGTTCTTGGTGGGGAAAAAAGATGTTTCTATAGAAACTTTGAAGATTGCAGTATTATGCTTGGTCTGTCTAACTACAATCACTGGAATTTCCCATTGTCTTGAAGCTTGTTCTTGTAATGGAGGAATTTCAGAAAATTTGACAGCATTTTGAGAAATTTCCAGTCATTGTTTATCAGATATAAATCAGCTGTGCAACTTCTGCGTATTGTTCCCCTCACTGCCAGCTCTTAAGCTGATGCTGCTTTGAAGCATCTAGGTTTTAAGTGTAACTTCAGTTTAAAGCTCTGTGATCTTGTATTGCTCAACCTAAAGGTTCTCTGTATTTTGGCAGAGTGGCAACAAAGTGTTGATTATGACAACACCTTTTGAAAACACTTCCATCAAGACAGGACCTGCCAGGAGAAACAGCTGCAGGAGCCGAATGGTCAGGCGCAGTAAGAAAACCAAGAAGAAAGAGAGTTTAGAGAGGTGTGCAGTCCTTTTGGTTCATTACGAAAGTGTGTTCTTGTGTGTATGTATACATAAGAATTTGTTGAAAAATGAAGCTAATACAGTTGTCTCTTACGCCTTTTACACCTCTTTTTACCTTCTTCTATGAGATTCTGTGGTCATAATTTTATAGCACTAAGTTTATATGCTTTTTCTACTTTGTGCTAATTTTATGTGTGTTCTGCAAATACATTGCTAGTACTGTATAAATAGTCCTTCAGTTTTGATGGGCTCTTAAATTAAGAAAACAAAAATCTAAACTTATAAAGAACTAATTGTTCATCTGGAATGCTGAGAATAAATTTTAGTACAGTTAGATCGAATTAAAATATCTATCTTAGCTATTAGCAGTCATGATATTTTCAGAAGGTCATGCTTTGCACTGTAGTTTGTATTCAGGCAAACAAGGATATAATGTTTCCTTTTTTGAGGATAGTGGTAGATTGAACTTCATCCACAGAGCTTTGCCTGTGGTAATAGTGTTCTTTGTGCATCTTACGTTTTTATTAATGCTTTGCTCTTCCCACACTAGGAGGAGGTCTCTCTTTAAAAAGTTGGCCAAGCAGCCCTCTCCTCTTCTTCACACCAGCAGAAGTTTCTCCTGCCTGAACCGATCACTTTCATCAGGGGAGAGCTTACCTGGATCTCCAACTCACAGCTTGTCTCCAAGGTCACCTACCCCAAGCTACCGTTCCACTCCTGATTTTCCATCTGGTGAGTGTGAAAGAACAGAGGATTGAGTGACTTGAAATTGAAGTGTATCCTGGTTCTTGTGAGGCCCCCAAATCTGTTATGCTCTGCTGAGAGCAGTAAGTTTAGACAAACAATCACCGAACAGCTAGTTTCTATCTAAACAAGAGAAAAGGTTTCTACTGCGAAACCAAAGGTGTTCGTATAATACAAAAGTACCTAAAATGAAAATGTCTGTGAGGTTTGTCTGAGAGAAGATTTAAGTCCAGTGGCTTCAAGTTCTGTAATAACCAATCCAGCTTTGAGTTAAAAGTAAAATCTTGTCTAGGAGAGGCTGGTAAAAGAATGTTGGTAAAAGAATGGAACTAGCATGGACTCTTATGTGAATGCGAATGCAACTTGTTGAAAAGATGAACTGGGTGCTGAAATATGGGAAAAAAAGAGGCCTCATCTGCCTCTTTTTCATATCATGATTTCAGTGTCTACTGAAAACAGAAACACTGTTGTACAATCTCTTGCAGAAGGTAAATTATTTGGAACACCCTGATCATTGCTTTGAAGTGCCAGAAAGCATTTATCTGTTCTTCTTGAATAGATGTAGGCAAGAACTTGAAGTAAAGGAAACAGAGGGGAGGAAGGAGAAACACCAACATCCTGAAATAATGAGGTTTTTGAAGTTCAGTGACTCACTGTCTACCAAATCTTGGAACACTGTAGAAACAGACATCACATATTCTTTTAGAATCAGTGCACACACTGCTTATTTCTTTGCTGTTGGTCAGTATTCAGTTAATCTTGCTAATCTTATGTTTATTTTGTTTGCTTGTTCTTTTTGTAGGTACTAATTCTTCCCAGAGTAGCTCCCCTAGTTCAAGTGCTCCCAATTCTCCAGCTGGGTCAGGACACATAAGACCCAGCACTCTTCATGGCTTGGCCCCAAAGCTTAGCGGGCAAAGATACAGATCTGGAAGACGCAAATCAGCTGGCAGCATTCCTCTATCTCCTCTGGCAAGAACACCTTCCCCAACACCACAGCCCACATCACCTCAGAGATCTCCATCACCATTGCTAGGGCATTCAATTGGGAATACAAAAATAGCTCAGTCTTTTCCTAGCAAGATGCACTCCCCTCCAACTATTGTAAGACATATTGTTAGGCCAAAAAGTGCAGAACCACCACGATCTCCTCTCTTAAAGAGAGTCCAGTCAGAAGAGAAACTTGCACCCTCTTATGCTAGCGATAAGAAACACTTGTGTTCACGAAAACATAGTCTTGAAGTGACTCAGGAAGAAGTGAATAGAGAATTGTCCCAGAGGGAAGTAACTCTTCAGAGCTTGGAGGAGAATGTATGTGATGTGCCATCACTCACACGAGTCAGACCTGCAGAGCAAGGCTGCTTGAAGCGTCCCATCTCCCGAAAACTAGGTAGGCAAGAATCCATTGATGAATTAGACAGAGAAAAGCTGAAGGTGAAGATAGTTATGAAAAAACAAGATTTTGCTGAAAAAGTGAATGCTGCTATACATGAACCTAGCACTGAACCAGAAAATCCCAATACCATAAGATTGGAAGAAAGGGACAAAAAAGCATTCCAAAAGGTATTAGAAAGATCAAATCCATTTGAAACAAAAATTGTTGCTTTAGAGACCCAACCAGCTGGAGGCATACTCAAAGACACTCTTCAAAAGAATGCAAACTTGAGATCAAACGACTGTAGTGCTTTAGATACACAGATGCTGTGTCATGGGTCTCCACTTAATGAAGTCAGTCATATTTCTTACGAGTTCAAAAGGATTTCCCCTCCATGTACACTGCAAGATATGCCACCTCAATCCTCTGACAGGATGCTAAATGGAAAGGGAGAAAACACAGATAAAAATGTTCCAACAAAAGAATTTGTCAAATATGAAAGATTAGATGGTAAACTTGCAAATATTGATTATCTTAGAAAGAAAATGTCTTTTGAAGAAAAAGATGAGAGTGTCTGCCCAGTGCTAAAACCCAAACTGACATCGAATGTTCATGAAGGCCTTCAACTTAATGCAGTCAGGCCCATAAGCATTCAGCAGGATTCCACTACAGTTGCTGAAGGTAGAGCATTCATTAGCAGTGCACATGCTTCTCAGATGAGCTCAGTTTCTTTTGTTCCCCTGAAAACATTGAACAGTCGAACAGAAACAAGTATGGAAAAATCATCTGTGATTTCTGCTGAGTCACCAGTCAGAAAAAGTCCATCAGAATATAAACTTGACGGGAGGTCTGTTTCCTGTTTGAAGCCAATAGAAGGCACACTAGACATTGCTTTGCTTTCTGGACCACAGGCTTCAAAGACTGAGTTACCTTTGTGTGTACTGCCAGAAGGACAGAGCACCAGCAGTGATATGGGATCTCCTAAACCTTCAGTGCCACAGGGGAGTGGTGGAAAGTCAGAACTGGCCTGTCAGAAAGAGCATCTGTTAAGCCATTCAAAATCTAGCAAAGTTAACCTGCCAGAGGCTCAGGTTCTGCAAACAAGCAAAGCTAACCTGCCAGAGGCTCAGGTTCTGCAAACAAGCAAAGCTAACCTGCCAGAGGCTCAGGTTCTGCAAACAAGCAAAGTTAACCTGCCAGAGGCTCAGGTTCTGCAAACAAGCAAGAGTTCTCCCAGTCCACCAGTCATCCCTATGGCTGCAGAAGTGGTGGCAGAGAAAAAAACTTCTAGTCCAGTTGCTAAAGTCAGCATTTCTATTACTGAAGCTGTTCAGAAGAAGGACAACTTTCCTTCAAAGGAAGACAGTTCAGTGGAGGTGAAGTCCTGTGTTACTCAAAGTCAGAGTGTTAAAAGTGCCCTAACATACTCTAAGCTTTCTACTAACCAAAGCACTCCTGAAAAACCTCTGAACAAAGAGAAGCACGTACAAAAGGAGTTGCCTGGCAGACAGCCAGCAGCCCAGAGAAATTGTGAGCCTATCTCTGCAAAGGTGGAGGTGATCAGGGAGTCAACTTTGAAGGTATCTGTCTCAGATATCCTGACAACAAACTACTCCAAAGGCAGTGAAAAGAATTCTGCTGATCTTGCCATTCCACCTCAAATGCAAGGGAATTTGCAGGCAGCTGGTCCAAGGGCACACCCTAAGGATGGCAGAGATTCAGTAAAACAGCTAAGCAAGGAAGATGCTGTTGTTGCTAGCAGTTTTCTGGAAAGGGACATAACCAAGCAGAAAGTTCTCAGTGAGTCTAAGAAAATTATTGTAGAGTCAAAGAGTGAAAATCTATCCAAACCCTCAGTAGAATGTGATCCTAGAACTGAGAAGACTGCATTGGTGTCCTCTGTGCAGAAGGATAAAACCAAAGATTTGGGAAAGAAAGATCAGAAACAGGTCCCTGACATAAGGCTTCCAGCCACTGAGAGAGAGCAGTCCAGCCAAGTTCCTCAGCAGCAACCTAGTGCTCCAGTGTCCCCTGCTGTGAGAGATGCTGTAAGCAAACGCTGTGCTGTAGATGTTCACACAGATATTCAAGATCACATGAAGCCTCCTACCACTGGTGTGGAAAGCAGTACTAATAAACTCAGGCCCGTCTCTGATATGAGTTCCTCTAAGTCTAAGCACTTGGATAAACAGATGTTTTCACAGAAACCATGCACTCCAAACACAAAAGAAAAAGAAACAGTTGTTCAGATGTCTGCGAGCTCCCGGAAGGATGGTAAACATGCTGGTAAAAATGTGCCAGATTCCTCTTTTTTTGTATCGGGTTCTTCAAGAAAAATGAACAGTGAGCATACTAAATTTGAAAGGCCTGTGATTTCAGAGCATGGACTTGTATCCACTCTTCAAGTGAGCAGTATCACTCCTGATACAAAACCCAAATCATCTACTGTTGACTCAGGACCAACAGGCCCTGAGATTTCTAAGCAAATGCAAAAGCAAGAGCCAGCAGGCTTTGGGGATTCTGCTGATCAAAAGCTGTTTCACTTCAGCGAGAAACAAACTGTTTCTCCAAAGTTTTCCACTGTGAAAGACTGTCTCTTGCTGAACAAACAGGCAGACAGAAGCCTTAATAATCAGACAGCCTCTCCAGATAAAAGACCCGAAGGAAAAATATGCACCGATGCACTTTACGTTCAGCATGACAATGGGAAAATGGAGCCTACCCTTTGCCTCACAAACTGTGATGTTAGAGCAAAAGGATCAGAAAAATCAACCTCAACTAGCAAATGCTCTCCAGATTCAAAAGGGAAGGGACAAATTAATCAAAAACAGCCTGAGAATGCAAGCAAACAAATTGCAATAAAACATATGCCAGCTGCCAGTGGGCAGAGTTCTTACCATGTGGCTGCTGTACCAGGAAAGCCACCGGCTTGTTCAGCCAATTTCTCTGAATGTAGACAAGAAGTATCTGCTTTGTCTTTGGCAAAGAGTGATGAATCTTCAGCAAAAATTAAAGTAGGCTCACTTGAGCTTCCTTCATTCAACTACAAGGAACAAGTTAAGAAAAGCACCTCTTCCACAGGAATTTCTAAGACAGAAATCACTAAAAGTGTGTCAATGATAACCTTGCACAGTGCTGCTGTTGTAGAAGCCCACCACTCTGCTTCAAACCTTGGAGGGAAACCTGGAAGTCAAGAAAAGTCTTCTGTTAATACTGTGGATGTAAAAGGAAAAGATGCTGCTCAGGCTCAGCAGTCTGCTTCAAGAAAACAAAATGTTGGTAAAGATTTAACTAGGTCAGTAACCACACCTGATCGTCCAAACGCACTTTCTAATGATAAAGACTCAGTCCGGCAGCGTCGAGGGAAAGAAGCTTTACGAAGCAACCCTTACAAAAAATTCTGTTGACTCTAATATGTGGCAAATAAAAATTCAACACTAACAGAAACAAAAACAATATATTTTGACTGTCTTGAAACCAGCACTGTGTAGTGTCTTTATGTGGCAAAGCTTTCATGTCACTGAAGAGGATGGGGATATATAGAGAAAGGACTTTTTACAAAATGCCTTCTCGATTGTAACCGGTAAAACTGTTACCATATAGTATTTGTACAAATATTCATTTACAGCTGGAAGCTGTAGAAGAAATAATTTCCTCTGTAAATACCTAGCATTGTGTTTGGGGATTGAATGTAGCATATATATGTTGCTGCTGATTGCATTGTTTACTCTCCCCTTTTTAAAAAATAGTTGCTTTGCCATTTATTTGCCATAAATATGAAAGTAAATTACTAAAAATGAGACATGGCACAGACATGCACAAGCGTTGTCTGACAGGAGGGCAAAAATCTACTTTACTTACAAAAAAAAGTCCTAGCTAGAGTTAAAAATGGAAGGAAGAAATAAGTATGGTAACTTACCGTGAGTTTTTACATGTATTTTTAGTAATCACATTTTGATAGTACTATCTGGCTACCTGCTTCGCCACACCTAACACAAGATGAAACTGCATCTGCCAGTGGCACGAAGCCTGTCTTATAGAGTGGGGTGTGATTAAAGCGAAGGGAGGACTGCTTGGCTATCACAGAGTCTCTGGAAGACTCGTGTTCTCAGTTGGAATGGTAGTTGGGGTCTTTTCTGAGGGTCGCAGGATACACTCTGAGCAGATAAGGATGAGACTCTGAAGCACATGCTGTGTCCTTGGTTTCTGCTGCAATCCTCTCTTTGTTTCCGTGAGCTAGTTTTAAATTTGGGCCCTTACAGTTTGAGGCACAAGTTACAAGTACATGACTTCCAGGACTATTGTGTTCATCCCTAGTTTTTTTTAATTAATTTAGAGAATACGTTTTATCATAGCATATAGGTCTGCATAATTAGCTGTAGCTTTTTTTCTATTTTATGGCTATTAAGGTAAAAAGGAAAGAAAAAAAAAAAGCAGTTCCATTGTCATAAAAAATTTTAGGACATCAGATACATTTTAATGCATAGCTGGGGCCTTATGTTGTAGACTTTAACTTGCTTTTTTTAGCAAGTAATTCTTGATTTCATGTTCATTTCTAAATGCATTGAGTAGCTCCATACATTTCATAACATAATCTTTTTATTTATATGCAAAAAAAAGTAAATGTAATTATAAAAGAAACATTGTGTAACAAATGAACCTGTTGGAGCTATTTGGTGCTAGACTGTGACTGTCCTTTTACTTTTGCTAAGCCTTATTTAAATTTTGTATACTGTGGAACATGTAGATTTTGATCATTTTAGTGTGGAGGTATTCAGCTTTGAAGGATGAAAGATAGAATTTGAAACATGTGCAAGAGCACTACAGAATATGCTTGTTGATGCGTGTTTTTAAGTGTTTGGGATCAACAGAGTGGGGGTTTGCTTGTTTCTGTTCATGTAGCTAAACTAGAGCTAGGCCCCTAGCTGTTTCGTTGAGGCTTACAGATTGTCTTTCTGTCTCAAAAGCTAGAAACTTGTTCTTAAAAGCACAGTATAATCTTGACTTAGAGGTTTGTGTGACAACTGACAGTGTGCAGAATTCATTTCCTCCTGGGAGACGCTTTATTACACTAGTTAAGTTGGATTACAGCAGACTTGCTATGGAAAGGTGAAATCGCAAACTACAGTGTAATTTTTTTTTATGATGCACCAGAATATTCGTGCTGCCTTTTATGCATTCACAGAGGAGCTGGTTAGCAATGGGTAGTAATTTTGAGCAGCTTTGAAGAGAAAATGGTCTCAACATTTACAGTTCACCTGTGCTTTGGCAATTAATACAAACGAATGCTAATGCACTTCGATATAACATTTCTGTCTGGGAGGTATTTCCTAGTTTACAGTCTTCTGCATTTTTAAACTATCCTCTTGTTTCCTTTAAAGCACATCTAGTTATTTGTTTACAGTGTAACTTTATGTATATTTTGTATAGCTCATTATAACTTCTGACAAATAAGTTTGCATTTTGGAAGTGTAACAGTGCGTAAGCTTGTGTTTATGTAGTACTGTTTGTTGGTGCTTACCTATCAGTGAGCTGTTAGAGATCCTCCTACCTGTGTGCTCCTTGGGTCAGTCTTTTTGTGATTGTAGTTCTGGTGTGCTCCTTTGTAGACTTCCTGCTGTAGATTGCTCAGCTTCAAAAAAAAGTAAAAAAAGAAAAAAGAAAAAGAAAAAAAAAGTGAAAGAGAGAGAGAAAACAAAGACTAAAAAAAAAAAGAAAAAAAAAGTTAGGGTCTGTGCAATAAAGTGTTTGCAGTCTTATTTTCTCTGAGAAACTCCTTATGGATGTCATAATTGTTGTACATTGAACACAATTATTTATACTTATGCAGTTGCATAACATTGAAATAAAAATTCAGCATGAAACACTGTTTTGTTGGTACTTTCCCTTGAACTGTTTTCACTCCTGTAACTTTAACTTCAGGCACTTCCCTGTTGTCCTTGTGGGTGGATGGTCTTTTTTTTTTTTTTTCTGAGGCCAACTCATTGCACTGCAAGCACATAAGCAAAGACTTTGAGTACTTCAGCCTTTTTCTTATCTTTGATGGCAGTGTTGCCCTCTGTATTTAATAAAAGATGGAGATTCTCTTTGGCCCCCCTTTTGCTGTTAATGCATTCGTAAAAACATTTTTTTTTTAATCTTTTACAGTGGTGGCCAGATACTGTACTTTCACCTAATTTTCTCTCTGCATAACCTAGCAATATCCCTGTACTCTTCCCAGGTTGTCTGCCTCTTATTTCAAGGTGGTAAACACTCTTTTTCCCCCGAGCCTTAGCAATAGCTCTCTGTTCAGCCAGTCTGGTCTTTCTGTCAGCCCATCTTACAACATATAGGGATGCATTTTTAAGATATCCTGCATCTTTAAGATATCCTTCTACAAGAATATCCAACCCTTCTGACACCTTCTGCTTTCGAGACTATCTCCCAAGGAACTCCCCCAACCAACGTCCTAGTCAGCCCAAAGTCTGCCCTGCAGAAGTCCAAAGTAGTGGGTTTACTCACCCATCTTACACACAAACACATTCACCATTTTGCCCTTCCAGTCAGCTTCGACAAGTCCAGAAGTGAGGCTAACCCATGATGCTGGGTGGTATTTCAGAAACAGGCAAAGCTTAACTCCCCTCTTTCCAGCTGAGCGACATAATCAGAAAGTGAATACCAGCTCAACATGTAGTTTTCTCTTTAAGTCACTGATATTTGCAGATCTGCAGTCCATTCCTGCAGTGCTTTTTTTAGCATCTATTCCAGGCTATGAACCACACCATGCTCTATTCACTCCACTATTTGTCTATTGCTTTCCTGAACCCAGAAATGCAGGAGGGAAATATCTGAAGCGGTAGGCCTCTCCTGAGGAGAGCCCAAGCTGGTATTCATGCTGGATTGTCAGCACAATTATTGGTGTGATTTGTTTAACCAGTCCAATTTACAGAAGACAGGAAAAGCTGCCTTGAGTCCTGGGCTGCCTGGCTCTCTGTAGAGGCTGGGTTGTCCTCTGACAGCAGCCTGGTTTGGGTCAGTCTTTCAGGAAGTGCCTGCCTGTGGGGCTGGCAGCAAGTCAGCATTAGCGGGGAATGCCGTAAACAACACAGAGCTGTGAGAAGAGGCCTGCTGTTGCCCAGGATGTGCAAGTGTCCATGGGAAGATGTGTTTAAGATTCCAGAGCAATGCTTTTGGGACTGGAGCTGAAACTGAGTTTGTTGTTCCCAGTGCGAGTGTTCAAAGTGAGCTCCGCTTCCACCTCTCTGGGTGACCGCAGCATCTGGCCAAATGCAATTTGGAGCCTTGCTGTGGACAGAGCGAGGCCACACATGGCTGTGCCTGGGGAGAGTTGTCAGGCCATGCCTGTGCACTGCCATGGGACGGACAGTAAAGCTAAGGAGTCCTAAAGGTAATGTTATGAGATAGGCGTAGTGAGCAGGCATGGCAGCTGCTGCCGCTTGGCCAAACACACGTACTTTTACAATCAGAATTTAAAGAGAAGCATGATACAGGACGGTAGGTCTGCCCTGCCAGAGTCATCTTAAGACTATGAATGTTGCTTCAGTCCACCACAGAAATTCGTGGTTTTTGTTTTAATTGAGCAACATACAGTACTGCCAACAAAAAACGCTGTTCTTCAAGTGCATCTGATTGGGAGTGAGAAGGGTGAGAGATCTGTTGTTCTATTGGGGGTGTTTTGTTATTATTTTCAAGAGAACTATGCTTTGTTCTTCAGCTCTTGGATCTCTCTTCTGTGGGTGCATTAGCCCTGTTAGCTGTGACAGCAGTGCTAGCATGCAAGATGAACTGAGGATTATCCTTAAAAGAAGTTAATTCATGTTAAAAACTCAGGTCACAATTTATTTTCCAGGTCCCATGGAAGATATTTTATTCTTTTTCTAAAAAATATAATGAAAATAGAGTATTACGATGGTTACATGAAATGCAGGCCACAAGCAAAAGCAGTAAATTGTCTTACGCTCTAATCCCCTTGCTGTACAACTGTTTGCACTGTGTGCTCACAATAAACTCAGATTTGCTGATAATTTTGCTTGAAACAGTGAGCACCCCAAATAGAGATGGCGACACAGCACAAAACAACTAGGACAGCTGCAATGATTCCTGCAGTGCTGATTCCACATGAGAGTGAGATTGTGGCTAACAGAGCCCCAGCTAGCGATTTGGGTTCAGAACATGTTGTTCTTTTGGAGTCTTCAATTTTATCCAGATGCTGCCTGTACCAGGTGATGAAACCAATACTGGAACAGGTGCATTCCAAGGGGTTGTAACTCAGATTGATTACGCTGCGGCCAGGCAGGGATTCTAGCTGGTCACGTGGTATAATATGGATCCTGTTGTAGGCAAAGTTGAGGTAGATGCTCTTGAGTTTTGAAAATACACCTGTGCTAAGTGCAGTAAACTTGTTGTGGCTCAGATCAACGTGCCGTAACTTCCCAAGGCTGTGGAAGGCTTGGTTATTCACTGCTGTCAGTTCACAGGATGATAAAATTAGCACCTCTAAATTGGATAGCTGTTGAAACACTTTGTCGTCGGCCATGATCCCTGACTCGAAAGTGTTTTGACTAAGGTCCAAGAGCACGAGATTTTCCAGGCCCTGAAAGAGATGTTGAATGCTGGTATTAATGAAGGAAGAGGAAAGGTTCAGGACTTGCAAGAGATGAAGATTCTGGAAGGGACCCTGTGAAGTGCCAATGTGAAGATGAGTGAAAGCTATGTCCAGCAACTCCAGGCTTGTACCCTCCTTGAAAAACATATCTTGGATATGGAGCTTTGTGTTGTGACTCAAATTTAGGTACTGAAGGCTACTCAAGCCACTTAGGGCTTTGCTGCAGCAGTCGAGGCTTTCAACATGACTGTGACTTAAATCAAGATGCCGGAGCTCTGCCAGACCTTCCAAACAGCCAGAGCCCAGCTGCAGTGCCTGCAGGTTCCCTTTGATGTGGAGATGGGTGAGGGATGGGAAGGTGGCAGAGCTGATGTTGCAGAGGTGCTGGAAGGAGTTGATGTTGAGAACTAACTCCCTGAGTGAACTCATCCCACTGATTCCAGGTGGTAAAGCACTGATGTGGGTGTGGGTTAGGTCCAACTTTCGGAGCCTTGTCATACAGTGAAACGTGGCAGCATTTAGGTCTTCGAAATGCTGTAGTTGCAGGTAGAGATCCTTGACAGAAATGTTGCAAAGGCCTTCTAAAACACCTGGAGTTATGTCAGGCTTCTTCTCCACATCACTGAATGTTCCTAGCCAAAGGGTCTGGATAGTGGAGTTCTGTATTCCTGCAAGGATCCCAGGGATGTCAGCACAGCCCCTGAAGTCCAAGCTGTAGAAGTGGGATTGGAGTGCTCCAGGTTCAATGTGTAAAATGTCATTGCCTTTAAATATTAGAGTCATATTACTGGTCTTCTGCAAAATGCTGACATCTTCTGCTGTAATTACTCTTATATGGTTCATTTGAAAGTCAAGATGTTTGAGGTTTTTAGTTGGAAAGTTGGGAGGGAGCTGCAGTGAAGAGATGTGGTTGCTGCCCAAGATGAGGGTGTCCAACCTGTCCAGATTTGTCATTGGAATAAAGGATATCATGCTTATTCCTGTCTGTGTCAATACAAGCTCCCTCAGGGACTGAGGACCAGCAAATGCTGTGTCAGAGAGGAACATGAGCAGATTTCCAGTCAGCACAATGGTCTGCAACCGCCTGTTGTTGTGAAAGGCGTTTTCATACACCCAGTTGATCTGACACCTTGAAAGGGCAATAGAAACCAGCATTACTGGCTGTACTGTAAAGCCCTCACTTAATAAGTGATATCTTAGGCTGCATAACATGTGTGTAAAGTCCAGTTGTCTGCAGTGGGATACAAGTGTCCTTCCTTTTCAGTGATGCTTGCCTGGTATTTGTAAGCTCACATTTAAGTGTAGCAACCTAAGTAGGAATCTGCACTGCAGTGTAATGAAATGAAAATCTCTTGTTGGTAGAAAATGTTGGGCACTTACAAAGACCAAACTTGTCTTTTCCTGGACTTTAGGGAAGAATGTTTTTAGAAAAAGTACACACATACAAAAAGGCAACAACAACAAAACCAAAACAAACAAACAAACAAAAAACAAAACCCAAAACACCTGTTCTAATGACTTTACTGGTATTGGCAACAGTATATATGGAAAATACACATTTCACCACTGCCTAGCAGATGACTGTTACTGAAGGAGAAGCCTGGATGTTGCTCAAGAAGATCAATCTGCTTAGCAAAACAATTCAGCAGTCACCTGTAAGTGCAGCTGGTAGCTTCCCCGTGAAGGCAGGGGAGCTGCTGTTGGCTCGCTCCAGAAGCTGCCAGCTAAGGGGAAGAGTGGGGGAGCGGAGGCTGACCAGGGTGATGCGTAGAAGTGAGAATGCTCTCCCATACCTCGTCAGGTCCAAGTAGAGTAGAGATTCCAGCCCAGAGAAGGTTGAGTTCTGGAGGGATGGGAGCATGTTGAAGCTGAAGTCAAGGATTTCTGTTGTGACAGGTAGACTTCCAGGAATCTCCCTCAGTCCTAAACCTTCACAGCTATAGCTTTTATTCACTGTGATCTGAGGAGAACATTACAGTGGAAATCCAAGAGGTATGTACTGTTAATGTAAACTGGAAACTACCCCACTTTAAAAAATAAACAAATTTGAATTTAAAAATGTGGCAGTAGGACCCTGTAAAATACCAGGACGGGCTTGAAATACACAAGACCTAGCATTCTGTGGAGTGAGCTTTCAAAACGAGTGCCTCGCACCTTGTTCTAATTCAAAGTGTCTCATCTGTAGTACTTTCTTACCATAATTAACACATTTGAGAAGTGTTTACTGTTCTGGATACATCATTAATCCCTAAGAGTAGTAGTTTTTAACCAAGTAGCTTAAAGTTCTGTATTTCTAACAAAGAAAGACTTCTTGGAGAAGTCTTACAGGAAATCTTGCAGGAAGGAAGTAGAAAAGAGCAGACCCCAGGAATGTTTCCAGAAGGAACAGGTCCAAATTATCTTGATTCCAGCTGTGGTTATGCAAGGGAAGAGCTAGACAGAAATCATACCTGATAGGCCAAGCCTTTAAAATTCCTATCAGGGCTTTTCAGTTTAAGCAAAAATGAAGTGGTCTGTGTGTGGAGAAGGGCATCCTGTGAACAACAGGGAAGCTCATTAAACAGGACTAGCCTGCCTTTGTCTGCTGCCCACTTGAGAGTGAGCAGCTGGAGCAGGGACTACTGCAGGACCCCACCCTATAGTCTGAGGCTGGGCTAAAGGGCAACCTCCAAGGGGTCCTGCTGGTGCTGGCCATGCCCAGTGGGGCTGCAGGACAGGGGCAGGGTCACAGGGTCATTCATGCCTGCACCTCCCAGCTAAGGTCAGCCTTGTGTTGCCACATTCTTCCCACAAGCTGACAGGCTGTCAGCAGCAGCATGCAGGGAGCCTTACAGGAGCATACAGTGCTGTGCATGCAGCCTGTCAGCAAGGAGGAGGAAATGACAGGTGTGTGCCCCGTGGACGTGGTAGAATCATGAGGCTCTGCTGGTGCCCTGGGAAGGGTGTGCAGCGGCCAAACCATGTCTCTGTGGCCTGGAAGCTGAAGAGGTGGTGAAGGCTGGAGCAGGGAGAATGAATCATAGAATCATAGAATCACAAGGTTGGAAAGGACTTACAAGATCACTTGGTCCAACCATCCTATTTGCATTACTGCCACAAGCCTCTAATCCAGATATTGTAGCTCCTCACCCAGATGCCTCCTGAACACTGCTTAGGACGGCGATTCCACCACCTCCCTGGGCAGCCATTCCAGTGCCTGACCACTCTCTGAAAGAAGTTTTTCCTTATGTCTAATCTAAATCTCCCTGGGCACAACTTGTGGCCATTTCCTTTGATTCTGTTTGTTGCCTGGGAGAAAAGGCCAACCCCATCCTCATCACAGCCTGCCTTCAAGAAGTTGTAGAATACAGTGAGGTCTCCCCTGAGCCTCCTCTTCTCCAGACTGAACAATCCCAGCTCCCTCAGCTACTCCTCATAGGATTTGTGCTCCAGACCCCTCACCAGTTTCGTTGCCCTTCTCTGGACACGCTCCAGGGCCTCAATGTCCTTCCTGTAGTGAGGGGCCCAAAACTGAACACAGTACTCGAGGTGCGGCCTCACCAGAGCTGAGCACAGGGGGATGATCACCTCCCTGCTCCTGCTGGCCACACCATTTCTAATGCAGGCCAGGATGCTGTTGGCCCTCTTGGCCACCTGGGCACACTGTCTGCTCACATTCAGCCGAGCATCAACCAACACCCCCAGGTCCCTTTCCTCTTCACACTCATCCAGCCACTTGTTCCCAAGCCTGTAGCACTGTATGGGGTTGTTGCGCCCAAAGTGCAAAACCTGTCACTTGGCCTTGTTGAACCTCATCCCATTCACCTCAGTCCAGCAATTCAGCCTGTCCAGACCCCTCTGAAGGGCTTCCCTACCCTCGGGCAGATTGATGCTACCTCCCAACTTGGTGTCCTCCGCAAACTTACTGAGGATACACTCAATCCCCTCATTTAGGTCATCAATAAAGATACCAAACAAATGGGCCCCAGTAATGACCCCTGGGGGATACCACTTGTAACAGGTCACCAGTTGGACTTTACTACTTGCTGAGCACAGTCCTCTAGCCAGTTCTTTACCCAGGGAAGAATATACTGGTCCAGGCCACAGGCAGACAGTTTCTACAGGATAATACTGTGAGAAACCATATCAAAGTCTTTGCTGAAGTCTAGGTACACTGTATTAACAAGCTTTCCCTCACCTACCACTCTGATCACTCAGTCATAGAGATGAGGTTGGTCAAGCACGACCTGCCTTTCATGAACCAGTGCTGGCTGGATCTGATCCCCTGGAATCCATGCATATGCTGTGCGATCTCACCCAAAATGATTTGCTTCACAACTTCCCCTGGTACAGAGGTCAGGTTGACAGGCCTGTAGCTCCCTGGATCATCCATATGGTCCTTCTTGTAGATGTGAGTCACATCAGCAAGCCTCCAATCCTCTGGGATCTCTCCAGATAACCAGGATCCCTGACAGATGGTGGAAAGCAGCTTGATACCTCTCTCAGCACCCTATGGTGGAGCCTGTCTGGTCAACTGACTTATGACAGTGCAGATAGAGGAGGAGCTCTCTGTCTCTATCTGAATCAATGGGAGTGTATTCTGCGTTCCATGCCAAATGGGATCCCAGATGATGTTCATGGCAGTCACAGGATGTACAGAGAGAATGATTTCTTCCTCCCTTCTTGGTGCAGCCAACACAAGGAACACCTTTGACACTGTCAGAGAGATGGAGCACCGGAACAGGCTGCCCAGAGAGGTTGTGGAGTCTCCTTCTGTGGAGATATTCAAGACCCACCTGGATGCCTTCCTGTGCAACCTACTGTAGGGAACCTGCTTTAGCAGGGGTTTGCAATAGATGATCTCCAGAGTTCCCCTCCAACCCCAACAATCCTCTGATTCTGTGACTCTGTAACACCTGTTCCTTAGGGGAGCCGGGGAGCATCGGGGGGAAGCTGGCCAGGAGAGGAGATTGGAGCAGCAGTGTGATGCTGGCCATGCCTCCATCAACCCTTGAAGCCCTGAGGCCTGCCTGGGGCCTGGTATGTGGGTGGAGATGGAGGTAAGAGACATACCCAAGCAGTGCTGGTATCTATAGAAACAGCAAAATGTAAACGTGGAAAACACAACACTTTCCATAGCAGCAGGTGATGCATGGAGCTGCCCACTGCAACACACAGTTTAGAGAGATAAAGAACACCTCGCTGTTGCTACAGAGATGAGCAATGCCTGTGTTCCACCATAATGCAGTGAGTTTGCTTCCTACCCATGCTGCAGGGCAGACAGCAGGGCAAGGGGAGCCAGGGAGCAGCTGCCTCTGTGGCATCCCACTGTGCCACTCATGTACCTGTGTGAAGACTTCAGTAAGGGATTTGCTTCTGACCCCATCTGTGCAGGGAAAAGTGCTGTTGTCCATGGAGCTGTATACCTGAACCAACAAAATCTTTGCCTTCCCCCACCCTACCCATCTCCCACTTTAAAAATACAAAGTTAAAGCTTTGAAGACCAGCCTTTGCCTTGGCTCTGCGAAAACTCTCTGCTTTCTCACTGTCCTCCTGGGACACAGCACTTCTGAGCAGCACACGAAGACATCTCTCTCACCCTGCACACCAGGTGCTGGCTGGCTGGAAAGCATAGCTCACAGGAGACACAGTATTGAACCCACCCTCCTTCTGGCTCAGCTGTCTGCTGAAGATCCCCTTGAGCACTGTGTCATCCTCCACTTCCTGGGAGACCTAGAGTGATGCTGCAGCGTGGCTGCAAAGATGAGGAGGAGAAGGGAAGGAAAAAAGTGCCACCAGGCACATGTCCCAGCGTCCACTTACGGCTCTGACAGAAGCCCCCAGATGCAAGGAAACCTCTTGGTGACCTGAAGCTCTTGGGTGCCAGCAGATGAGCTCCGGTCAGATCCTGCCACCAACACACACAGTCTCTGTCCTGGCAGAGACCAGTGACTAGCACTCACCTCAGAGCAGGTTGCATCCATTATGTGGGTGGCTCTGCAGCTGGCACAGGCAAGCACAGTGGCAATCAGAAGGCAGGAGCTGCACATCATGTCTGAGTGGGGTTGGGAGGCTGCCGGGGTCTTCTCTCGGAGAAAGTAGGACGGGGCGATGGAGGTTGGACAAGTCTGGCTGAAAGGAAGTTGTAAGGAAAAGTTGTGCTTGGTTAACCTCCTGGTCTCAGTGTGAGTGTGGCAGTAGTTTCGGACAGAAATAGGAACTTCCCCACTTTAAGTATAGTCAAATGACTGTGCACTTACATTTATCTGGGGCTGAACAGATTTTAAAAACGGAAAGTGAGGAAAAGGCCTTTTTTTTGCTTATGCAGAACAAATATCTTCATTAAGTACAGTGGAGTTGTTATCTATGAGTGAAGAAGGGGGAGGAGCAAGGAAAGGGAAACAAGAATGCAATATCACACATGAAGAGTGAAGTGCAAGAGAAAGTCTGAGTCACATGAAAGTCAGCGTGCCACTTGCGAAATTACAGCATTTGTAAAGCAACTAAAATGCAGGCACAGTTTTATTGCAAAGAGGGTTACTGATGAGAATGGCTTCTCTTCTTAGAAATGAAGCTGAAAAACAAAAGCTGAGTCTGGAAGAAATGCTTGACTGTATTTAGACTAAGAGGTAGGTTAGGTTATGACTGAATTTTGGGAGTGAAACAATACTTCAAACCGCCCTAGGATGGGCATGTGTGCAGCTCCTGCAGGTGAGAGGAGATCCAGGCCAGGTCCTTGCCACCCAGCACAGCATGGCTGTGCGCTCAGTCTGGCCACCCGGCCTGCCAAACATGGATTTATTTAGATTTCTTTCTTTTCATTGGCTGATTCACTTGTGTGGTAACTTGGTCTCAGCAGGCCAAGCCCAGTAGCCTGCGTGCTGAGGAGTGGTTTTGTAAAGAAGCAGAATGAGCAGTGCTGGGCTGCTGGGAGCATCTGTGTGCTGCGCAGAGCCTCCCAGCTGCCAGCTGCTTCAGCATGCAGTGGCATGAGAGGAGAGAGATTCTAAGTAAGAGCAAAGCAGACACAGCCTGGGCAGTAGCAGGAGCAAGAGCTGGTGCGTCTGTCAAGTGTTGCCCAAATCACAGCTGTGCTTGTCCCTGGAACTGGGTGATGGCAGGTGGGCCATCAACATACAGGAACACTGCCTAGAATCCAGTGTAGAGCAAAGTCCATACTGCACTTCTGTGTAAACTCTTTGCGTACCCGTATCAAGCACAAGCACAAGACCCGTGGCCTTGGTGTACCAGTATCAAGCACAAGCACACCTACCACAGCCCTGCAGCTGTATTTGTTTGCAGATAGGATGATCTGTGCTTATCTGATAGAGCTATATTTTTTGTTGCTGTTTCTGCAGTTGTACTTATTTCATGAAATTTAAAAGCAAACATTCTCTGAAAGGCAGTCTGGAAAGCTCACTGGTATCTCCTCCCTGCCTTTCACTGCCAGCTCCACATTCGCTGGAAATCCTGCTCCCTCTGCCAGCCAGCAGCAGAAAGTTCAGAGGAACTTGTTCATGATGTTCGCTACTTGTTCTCTTCCTGTGCTCCAAGGCTTTTCCTGGCTGGCAGCAGCTATGGCTTGCACCCTTTTGGGAGGCCATGAGAACGTCTGGCATGGATGCCTCCACAAAATCACCCACACCAGAAAGCTCTGTTCTAAGAAGAATTGGTTGTTCTGGAAGAAAAGTCCCCTAAATTAGGAGGAGAGAGCAGTCAAAATGAATCCAGTTTCTCCCTGCTGTGCAAACCTGTTCTTATGTGTTGTGTAATTCATGTATCATTAGTATAGAAATAACTGCAGTGATTTACTTTTTTGTGAGGAAACACTAAGGGTTTTGTTGCAGATAATCCCAGGGTCTGCCTCTGTTATGGGCAACGAGGGTTTAACTGTTGAAGTGAAATTGGAGGTCTGGTGCTCACTGCTCATCCAGGAGCTGGGGAGCACAGAAGATATCAGAAGTGTCTGAGCTGTTGCCTGAGCACCCATCAGGTTAATTCCACTCTCTGTGCTCATAAGAGGCTGCTGTCCCCTCCCAAGCATCCTCCTTTTTGTAATTTTACATCTTCTACAGAGGTAGTCACCTCTGACAGTGGAGGATTTGATAGTGTGCAGACTCAGGAGCTGATAGCTGGTGCTGGATGCTGAGCACCTCAAGGCTGAGCCGGCTGCCTGCTCTGCGCCACCCCTCCCGCAGCCCCAAACCATTCTAATCTATTTTCTGTGCCAGACAGCAAAGCAGCTTGCAAGGCTCACCAGCAGTCAGTGACTCACCCCAGTGTGTGCCCACGTCCCCACTTTGTGTTGCGTTCTGGCCTGTCCCCTGTTGGTGCTGTCAGCCTGGCCAGCGTGGCATGGCCACGGACATTGCGTCAGCACAGGCTGTTATCAGGGTGCAGGAGTGCTGGGACAGTGGCCCAAGTCCCGCTGTGGGCAGAGGGCCCGTGTCCGTTTGCCATCCCAGAGCCTCTCTGGGATGCAGGCCCGAGGGTTACCCAGTGTGGGTAACCAAATCCATCCCACTAGCCCACCGGGTGTTAACAGGATGAGAACTGTGTCAACTCTCTGGGTCTTCCACAGCTGTGAATAAGAAGGGATTTGCAAAACAGAGCAGTGGGGCTTCCAAAATCTGTCTATGCAGGATCGAAATACTAGAACAATTTTTGTTCATTTCCTTCAAGAATGGATTTACAGATTTTTCTTGTTTGTAGTTTTCCTTCCTAATGCAGAGATATACACACTTGAATGATTTCTTTACTTCTGGGTGCAGGTGGTGGGCTGCATCAGGCCAGTGCGTGTTCCTGCAGCTGCAGCACGCCGCCCCAATAACCCCTCTGTGCTGAGCTCTGCCACCCCTCCTTGGAGAAGCATCGGCATGCCAATTTGCTCTCTGACACTGATGCTAGTGCTAAAAGCACATCACAGTTTCAGCCTGCAGTTTCCATGGCTAGAAGTAACCACCTGCATGGGTAACTACACTGGTTGGCATCCCATGGCAGAGGGAGAGAACTGGACCAGGACTACAACTTCAGCACTCTGTATAGAAATGTCCCAAATGTGTAAAGGGAGAGTTCCTTTCCTGCCATCTCTGTGGACAATTTGTTCTCTCGTGGGCTTTATCTGAGGCAGCTTTCAAAAGGAGTTGTGGCACTGAGTGCCTACAGATGTGCTCACCTGGGATCTGTTCCTGCAGGGCCCTGGGACCAGCATGCTTTTGGGGGAGATCAGTGCCAATTTGTTATTGTGCACAGTGAACAAAGCCTCAGCTGATGTTTGAATCTTGTTAGGGGCTCTGGGGACACTGGGCTTCCTGGCCCTGTGCCTGCATCCTGTGTTCACTGTGTATCAGCCAGGAAACCAGTGCTGGCCGTGGCAAGGACGTGCGATGCCACGTGAAGTCCTGCAAACAAATGAAAACTAAAAATAGTCAGGACAAAGTGCTAGAAAATTGCTGATGGGAGTTGGAGATCAACTAATTACAGACATTTTGTACATTCCACTTCAAAGGGAGATGCATCCTACACTCTCCCTGCAGATACTGTTCCTGTTTAATATCTGCTGTTGTGTTAAACTCAAGCATCTTGTGATTTTTCAAAAAATTCATTCAGGAAGTGAGATCTGAGATCCTGTTACTCTTTGAAACAGCTGTTAGGTTACTCCCTACCCCAGAAAAGAATGTCCATTCCTTGCTCAGCCCAGTGTGCTCAGTTCCCATGCATTGTATTAGTAATATATGACCAACATAAAATGCAAATTTCAATGATTAGTAACAAGCCATTCTGCCCACCTTCCAAACTTGTCTTTTCCTCTTGTGGTGGCTATGGGAGCTGATACGCTGAGGCTAATTGCAAAACTTTTGGCACAGGCTCTTTCAAATGACAAAAGCGCATTGCAAAAGGAAGTCCTGTAGATAGTTGATGCGAATTGCCATTTATAGAGCTCCAGTAAGAGAGGAAAGGCACCTCCTGTGGGTCTTCAGGCCAGAGGAACTGGCTGGGAGAGTGTGTGGTTGGAGGTGCGCCATGCTGTTGAGTATGTCTGGCAAACGAGTGGCCTCGGTGTGGCCACATGTGCTGAGAAATGGCCAGCTGCAGCTCCTAGAACTGCAAGAAACCCAAAACCACTGCAGCGAGGAGGGAAAGCTTCGGTGCAGTGTAGATTTGGCTACACTTGCCAGAGTGTCATGCGGTCTGAGATTGTATCCCTGGATGTTTCTGCCTGCTTCAATCCACTTCTTTACTATCCGTGTCCATGCTGAGAAATACAACGCTGTGGTCATGACTGCCTGTTCCAGCTGGGAACACACTTATAGCCTAATGTCATTTTGGCACCTTCTGTTATCCTTTCCACCCCTCACAGATGTATTTGCCGTTATTGCCGAATGTGATCCTTGCAGATCTGGTTTGCTTCTGATAAAATAGACTGATTTCATGCTAAACTCTGCATTTTGTTCTCAGAGTGGCTGTGTCTGGATGATGCACATGAGCTGGGTGCTGTAGCTTAGAAAGGGAGGGATGATCTTATTGCCCATGCTGAGTAAGGACCAAAGATGGGCTAGTATTGCAGCCCATCACACACAGGCTGCTAGTGCTGCAGCACTTACCCACAAGCAGCATCTTGGCTGCATGTGAGCTGCTAGTGGAGTCATGTTTCCTGCTCAGAAACAAAACTCCACCTGAAGGAGTGATCAAAACAGGTGCTGGCACTGCAGTCCATCTCAGTGCTCTGCTGATGAGTTGGGCATTCACAGCCCAGTGCAGCTGGGCCACTTTGCATGTTTATAGGGAAGCAAGGGCTGTAAAACCTGGGCGGGAATGCATCTCTGCCAATCTTCCTCCTGCATGGGATGTGCTTTGTTTCTCCATTGGAGAGATGTGTGTCTTGAAGACATGCCAGGGCTGCAGGATTGGCCCTACACTTCAGGCAGTTCCTGAAGTCCCTTCAGGCTGCTGCTGCATGGCTGTGAGAGGGAGGACAGTATCTTACTCTGTACTGTTTTTCTGCCCTGACAGTAAGCAGAGCAGGCAATAACACTGCACAGATGGTCTTTTGTACTCAGGTGGAAGTAAATCTTTGAAGGAGGAAGGTGATGTGAACAATGGCAGGAAAGGAAATGCCCATGTTTCAGACCAGATTTCCGAAACCCTCCTCCCAGGTTGTCCCCACTGGATTTCAGCTGCCTGGGCAGCGTGTACAGCTGCATGTTTCTTCCTGCCGATCCCAGTTTTGCGTTGCCCGGTGAGAAGCCATGATGCCCAGAGGGCTCAGGGCTGCCTGGAGGGTATGGGAAGGAGCTGTGGTTGGCACCAGATAGAGAAGGTTGCTCACTGCCACAGCTGAGTACCCAGTGGAGCTGCCCTTTTCTTGCTTTCCACCTGCATGTTAGTGTGGTTTCTCCAAGGAGACTGTTGTGCCAGTGGTCAAGCAGCGTGCACTGCTGGCTTGTGGATGTCCAATGAAGCTCACTTTTTTTTTTTTTTTTAAATCAGACCTCTTCAGCCTGAAGGATATAGTATTCTCCTAGATGGTTTAAGTGGTGGTAACAACGCAAAGCCAAAGGACGTGTCCTTGATGCTGAAATTCACTTATCTCCCCTCTCTCTCAGGATATGGATTAAAAAGACTTTAAACTCTGTTATGAAAGGCAAAGGGTAAAAAGTGGAGCCTGGATAAACAGGAGAATAAATCACTCTGTACAGTAGGATAGGGGGAGTGATTATTATTGTAAAATGTAACTCATAGGTTTAATGCCATGTACTTACTTTGTATTTGTGATTAAGAGCGCTGCTTATCTAAACTGGAAATTGAAAGATAAGAACACATCTGAGATGTGTAGTACAGATGTTCTGTCCGGTTTGTAAGCACTCAAAAATGGGTGCAGACATGCCTGAAATAAGCTGCAAACTAAGCAGAGGGAACAATGGGATGTAGATGAGGAAAACCCAACAGCTTCTCAGCAAGGCACAGGCTGCCGCTGTAAATTAATGGCAAAGGCAGAGGGCTGCCAAGAATGAAGCAGCTCTCTGGGAGGACATCTGAAGTGGAGCTCTGTGGGGCAAAGCATGGAGCACTACCCTGCCCCAAACCTTTCTGTGAGTGTCGTCAAGCTGGTTCAGGCAGGAACCACATAAATGTCATAACTGTTTGTCAGAAATTTGATGGAATGCATTTTTTTCTGTTGGCTTTGTGCAAAGTTTTTTTTGTTTGTTTGTTTGTTTTATTCAAACCTGCAACTTGGAGCCAGACTCTGGGAGAGAAGGGACTAACAAACTCCTGCTGATGGGAACCAAACCCGCAGTTGGCGCACGCACCCAGGAAGCGTGCTGCCAACATTTTCTACATCTTTTGTCTCTTTTCACGGCCATTTGCTCCCACTCTGCTGCTGACTTCCACGAGATGGAGCTGTTTTAACACGGGTTACGATGAGCTCCTTGAGAGAGTGGGCGGCAGGGGAGAGCTGCGCACTGCCGCGTTTCATTTCCATGACAGTATTTCTAAACCGGTTAGGCTCTTACGAAAAATTATCATTGAAAAAGTATACATTTATATGCTGCTGGAGCTCAGTGTGCTCGATGTTCAGTTTGCTAGGCTGAATCGTCAAGAGGCTTTCCGGTAATTACCCCATGCACACTGCTGCTAGAGGGCAGGTGTGTGTAGAGCATCCTTAGTCCACACTAGGGCTCATGAACCTACCTGTGCGATGGTGGCCCTTTCGTGCGGCATTTCTGCCCTTTTCAATTCACAGGAATCTCTCTCCATGTCTCTTCTTCTCCCCACTCCCCCTCTGCTTTGCCTCCATTGGCCCCGTTGCCCACTGAGCATCACTTCTGAAGCAAAGCGACATAGACACAGCTGTCCCATGATGTTCCCTGTCCCTCATGGCATGACCTGTCCTTTGAACAGGTCATACCCAGGTCCAAGCTCCATGCGCCCAGTCTTTCAGACACACCCTTGTAGACTCCATCAGCAGCAGCTCAGGGAGACATTACCCTCTGGGGAGTTTCTACAAGAATTGCCACAATGAGGGACTGGGTTATATGTGATATTCACAGTACTGTAAAGGAGGATATCCTGAAAATATTCTGCTTGTGTTGCAAGCTGTTTTGTGACGATGGCAGTGTATCTCTCTGCAGAAGGGATATAGGCTGTATCTCTATGACAAGACATCACTGGCCATGTCTGCTGTCCCTTCATGGCAACAAGTGCTCCAAACTGCAGCAGGGTTCCCTGCCTCCTGCTGGGTTCTGGTGCTGCCATAGTGATTTAAGTGTGGGTGAGTGAGATCAGGTAGGGGGCTGCTGCTGCTGGCTCCACTAATGGTGTACCTGCCCAAGTTCCCCTGTAAAATCACAGTTTACAATAGGAGCATAGATGTCCTTTTCTTTTCCCCCAGTGTTCATTAGCATTCCCTCCCCAAGCCAAATTTTCCAGTAGAGAAGACTCTGGAGGAGATCTCAGGAGCTGCCCAGCAGAGGGGTGTTCCCTTTCCAGGTAGTCCTGAGGAAAAATGAGATCTCTGGCACACTGCAGGCACACAAGTGCAACACCGCTGTGATTTCAGTGTCTTTTACCTGGAGGCCATCCCAGAGGCTGAAGAACACAGACCTTGGCTTGGAGGCCGGGACAGAAATCAGCAACCTCATACTTAGGGAGCTCTGAGCTGTGGGCACTGAAGTTCTCTTACTCTTCTCCCCAGTGAAGCCCATGAATGTCACCTTCCCTGTTCATCTGCTGGCCAGAACAGCAGTGAGGTGTGTGGTGGCTATTGCCAAACATCAGTGCCATGGGTATTTGTTCTTTCTATGTGAGAAGAAAGAAACATTAAGAGAAGCTTACAAGCCACAGTGTAAATATTTCTGTTTGAAATACCTGGGCTAGGAATTACTTGGATTTCCATGAGTTTCACATGACTGGGGTGTGGGTGATTTAGGCTAGTGATTATTCAAGATACAGGGTGTGATTGAGTATTTGGGATTTGAAACCATTAAACTGCTTATGAAGTGGGTATTTAATTTCTCTTCAGTTTTAACTCATTCTTTGTAAATGTTAAAGCTACAAATTATCATGCTTTTGGTCTGTGGCACAGGAGAACCTGTGTTCATTTTCTCCCACCTTGGCTCAGATTAACCACTTTCCTCAAGCACTCCTCATGACACATAAAATGTGACTTTTCCTTTCCAAGCAGTTCACACGGCCATGTGCATGCGCACACGGGCAGGCATGTGTGTTTCGTAACAGGTTGCTGCACAGTGAGTCAGAGCTGAAATATTAAGCCATAACACATGGTTGACATCTGGAATTCATCCGCAAGATTTTGTCATTTGAATAATGAAAGCCTCAGCTTGCTACTCTCTTCCCTCCAGGATGTAGCTACACTTTCTGCATCTATAGCTCATAAAAACAGAGGTAAAAGCCTTTACTGGCCCTGTTGGTGTTGCTTGATCAATGTAGGCAACATGTTTTGTCGAAGCCCACTTAAAAACAACACGTGTTCAGAGTGTTTAGCAGACATATCTTTCTCAACAAAGACCCGGCTTTCCTCATCTTTGGATTTAAAATGATTGCTTACCATGAGAATATCTTAAAATTGCACATTTTTTTCCCCAGTAAGAGTCTGTGCTTGCTCAGAGCACAAGCAGTCACCTGTTAGCTGGTAAATTTGGATAAGAATTGCAGACAGATTGCACTGGTGTTTGAATCTAATTAATTACATTAATTCCTTCAGATGAATGTCACTCATTTGGCAGGTTTTAGAGCAAGATTAAAGTATTCTGGTTTTCGCTGTGATGTGAAACAGTTTGTCTCACCTGTGCCTCACACTCTATTCTCATGCTGATACCGGGCATTAACCAAAACTGCTGTCTGCCTGCTGCTCAGACAATTCTCAAGGAAAAAGGGTGGACTGGGGGAACAGCTTTTGGCTCTGACTGAGAAAAGTATTCCCAGCTTTAATCAGGAAATCATGCAAGCATGTTCTCAACTTTGGGGACTGTCCAGTTTTCCACTGATTTTGAGAAGCATGAGGCCTTTGTTCACAGCTGCTGCAGAGGGAAAGGAAGAGATGCAACTGGAAGCCTACTTGACTTCTGGACAGTAATGATGTGTGGCATGACTTCTAAGCATCTTCTCTGCCTGGTGAGGGGCTGCAGAAGAGGGGTGACTTTGCCACCGAGGGAAATGAAGGCATTCAAAGATTTCTGAGGCAGGCATGTGAAGATTTGTTGCAGAGACTCATCAGTCTTTAGCTCTTGGAATAAAAAGCTGCTCCGCTGGTGAAACACAATGATGTCTGACTGTTCCATTCACAATAGCTGAATAAAAACTTGTCTCAGTGCTTCAGAAAACGATGTGAGCTCCGAAGTCTCCTCTACTTCTGTTTAATAACTGCACTATGCCAAGACGGTCTGAACATGGAGCCTGTGGTATTTGAAAACATGACAGCTGGAAAAAACCTTGCCCGAGGCCCTTTATCCTCATCACTGCTGACCAGAGAAGGCAAATCTGCACTGTTTCACTCACCTGTCACAACAAAAATGGAGACCTCCAAATTCACATGGGTTGATTTCATCCATCTGAGAGTCTTTGGTGCTGGAGGTGGTTGTGGTATCCACGCTAGTACCAAGGTTACCCAGTGCACATCGGATCTCTTTGAACCCACAAGATATGTATATCAGTGCCCAGTGCTATGCCCTGGGAAGTGGTGGTGACCAGGGCAGAGCTGACCCCTTTGTAGCCCAGAGAATCTAGCTCCATCTCCCCAATCTGATGTGCAAGCACAGTTTCATTTAGCTGATGGCAGCACTGCTAATTGATTATGAGAATATGCAAAACTGATGCACACTAAGTGGCACTTAAAACTGTGCTGTCAGACTGTGAAAATCAATCTCAGTTTTGGATGCGGCCAGACATGCTATCCCTTTTTTCTCTTTGTGAGGACTAAAGTTTATTATTACACTTAGCTGGTACTTCCGATTATTTCCAGTCCCTCTGTAGCTTTTGATAGAGCAACAGCTTTTGAATTCAACTCTTTCTCACCAAATCTCCAAGCTGATTCTGACAGGTAAAAGCCAGCATGAGAAAGCTGCATGGACTGAGCCTTTTTACTGGAATGTGCCTTCTCTTGCTTTGAGGATGTTTTCCTAAGCTTGGCTAGATTACATGCTTTTTAGAATTCAGTTGACTATTGGTGAATAGGAGCTCATGACAGCTCAGTGGTTGTAGACCTGTGATCTAGGGTGGCATGGGAATTGGAGTGCTCCCCAGAGTCTGGTCCCTTTTGAGGCCGGCAAGGTGGGCTTTTTGTAAGACAGAGCTTATCAACTCTCACACCTCCCCACCGCTCACCCATCTCCCCAGGCAGCAGTGAAAATTAATGTCTTGTTTCTGAGGCACTTGTGTGCTGTGGTGGCATGCGAGAAAACCAGGCAGAAATTAATTAATAAGTCTGTCTTCAGAGCAGGGTTTTGGGGATTATAGAAAATAAGCCTGTTAACATTAAGGGAAAACAGAATGCTCTGTACCAAGTCCTCACTTACTCTGGGTACTTAATGACATGTTTTCACTGGAAAAAAAAATTGTATGATCATGTTAATTAAAGGTTATGCCAGAATGCATAGGTACAAGGGAGGTAATTGAGGGATGCTGAATGTCTGCCAATTTGATGTTACCTAACTAGTTTGATTTTCAACCATAGTAATACTCTTGTATTTATTTATTTTTGAGATGCCATAGAAATAAAAATATTTTTGCAAAATAGCATATTGTGCGAAGTAAATTATGCTGGTAGGGTTTCTTGTTACTTTGTGCTTGGTGGAGACAATGAAAAAGGATAGTAAACAGAGCAGAGAAGCACCAGTGTGCATATCATTCATAAAAAGGTAATATAACAGCAGCGATCTGTCTGCCATGGTAATGAAGTCAAACACTTGGAATAACATGATTTCACAGCAAGGAATGATAGCAGAGATGTGCTGAATCTCTGCATCAGATGGTTGCAACTTATCCACATGAAACTAGAGAAAAGGTTAAATATTAATTTTATTAAATGTCTACTCACAACAAATAGGCTCATCTCTTCTCCAGATCCTTAGATTTCCCTGTCTCCATCTTGTTATCTGTAAGAAGCTGTTTCTCTCACAGGTCTGTGGGCTCCCTGCAGCACTAGGCTCACAGACTCTTGATGCTAGTCTCCTTCCCGAGGCTCCTGCTCTTGCTCTTATACTGCTTTGTCAGCTGCCATAACTGAAGCCGTCTCTACCTTTCATCTGTACACAAAATTGAAATATACCTGTGGTAGAAAAAGATGATTCTGTCCCTGTTTTGCAACCAAGCAACTCTAGCACAATAATGTTGTTTGCCCAGCAAAATGGCAACAGGTTCTTAATGACCTGATCTCCAAGCATCTTAGACAACTAATTCCAATTCTACTCTCCCCTGTGACTTTCCTTGGGCTGGCACTGGGGCACCCTAGATAACCAAGTTCTCTCTTCCTCCCTCAAATTCTCCTGTGCCATATTCAGAGTTTCCATTCTGAACTAGGTGAAAAGATCTGTGCTTTCTCAGGTAACACCCACTCAGAATTACTTCTGCTGGGACCTCCAAGGAAAAAGAAAAATCTGATTAAAAATAGGAAAACCAAACCACACCACACACAGCATAATTAACCCTGAGCCTCTTGGAAGGTCAGCTGATTCTGGAGATGATTTGTAACCATTAAATTGCACAAAGGCAGCCATGCATCATTACATGATCTTATCTTCTTGCCCTCACTGCCTTTGATCTCCATTTGTCCTTTTCCATTTGTTTATGCTCTTTCATGCCTCACTTCAAAGCTTTTGGGGCAAAGACCAGTGGTGTGGTAAATGCAAAGGACAGACAGACTCCACTCTCTTTTGGCCCAGTCTTGACTGTGAGAAGTGGGTAACTGCTGAACTGCCAACAGTAAGGATAGGCAAATTAATTGCTGGAAAGAGTAGGTTCACCTACTGTGGTCACAGCAGGGATAGAGGTCAAGCATCTTATCTGGATTTCTTGATGACAAAGAGAGGGAGTAGTCACTTGTGCCACCAGTGCAGTTTCCAGAAGCCAGCCTGGCATTTGCTGTGACAGGTTACTGGCATGAAAGAGTCTACTATTGTAAACAACAACAGCAAAATCATAGAAACATTGGATATTCTTAGCTTCAGCTTTCATATTGTTTTTACTCCAGTTGGAAGTTTGCAAATGTTTCCAGTGTTTCTGTGGAGACATACATCTTCAAGACACACTTGAATGCATAGTTATTGTCAGATTTTAGACAGAAAATAGGATGAGGAAAGCCAGAGATAAGACAGTCCATGGGGAAATATCAGAAGATTACCCTAGAAATGTACATCGATCTTTTTAATGCTTTTAATTGTGTTTAATGCTTGAGGGAATACTCTATGAAGAAGCTGTTGTAATGCTAAATTAGGAAGGAACAGTTGCAAGAGAGCCAGGCCTTAAACATCTGGCACAATGCAAAAGCCCAGGATGAACCAAAAATGCCACATACATGCAAATATCAAGTAATGTAGCACCAGTAACTTTGTTTTCCCTGGAGAATCATCCCTAAACTTAATTACACTTGTTGGGGGATATCTTTCATTTTCTTAACCTTTTTATTTCCTCATGCTTCATTTTTGTCTCTTTCACATGTTTTAAGAGGGAACTGTGTGAGTAGCTTAGTGTCTGACTTCTTAAATCTGCTAAAAATGAAATGTGACGAACATGTGGATGAAAGTAGAGGTAGTAGCTACCGATTCTTTGTAATATGAGTAGTTTTTAGTTTAGGTTGGCAAATTCTTTGAACATGAGTCTCTCTAATTCTGCATGATGGCTTATGTTTGAGAAAATCTAACTTTTTATTAGTGATATCCTCAATTCTGTCATTCTCAGTAGATACAAAACAGAGGACCAGTGCTTAAAATCTGAGAGGAGGTGTAGTTTAACTCACTAGCGATAAACTCACCTTACTCAACATGGAGGCTGGAAAATAATAGAATGAAAATGGAAGATCTGTGTGAGAAGTTTGGCTGAGATAGGTTTATGTCCACTACCCCCTAGCACTTTCATAAATTATCTAGAAGATGGATTATTAAAGATGCAGATGACAGTAGGAGGGAGTACATCTTAGGACAGGTTTGAATTCTTAAAGGATCTCAATCATTTGGGCTGAAAATAGATGGTGTAACTTGATATAAACAAGTTCAAGACTGCTTTCTCAGAAGGGATCAATACTCACAGGTAGGAAAGGACTTAATAGTCAAGAATTTAGCAGAAAGAAATCCGCGGGTTTTAGTTACCTACAGGGTGAACATGAGAGAATATTATCCTCCAGTTACTGAGAGGGAAAAATTAGTGTGCCATTAGGGACAGCAGTACAAGGTGTGCTGAGTCTTGTGAATAAACAGGCCATCTCAGCAGCTGTCTATAGAGCAATGAAGTCAGGCATCAACCATAGATTATGCATGCAGTAATAGTCCTCAAGAATGCAGCAAATAATGACTTCTGATGGTGAAAAACTGTGGAATTTTCAGTCCAGAAAGTTGAGTAATAAGGAGGGAAAAACAAAAACAAAACAAAACAAAACAAAACAAAAATTGTTTGTAGTGCAGCACTGCTGTAAAGTAAGAAAAAGGCTGCTTACAAATGGGAGTGAAGAAGAGTCTAATTTGGAAATGGGAATGTTTTTCTAATAAGAATGATGATGAAGCATAGGAATTGGATGCAAGTCTTCAAGAGCAGTTGAGAGAAAGATTTCTCAGTAATGAAACTGGAGGAGATCATTCCGTGCTGGGACAATGTGAACAAGAACGAAGGTTTTTAAATCTCTTTGAGCTATATACTTTTATGATTCTACAAAATAAACATTTCAAAGCATTTTGTCACTGAGCAAACTGAAAAGGAAGATACCCTGGCTTCAATTTTATCTTGCTTGGTACCTTTGCTTTTCACAGAAATATGCCTTTTGTTTCATTACACACCACCCGCTTTTGGGTGAAATGAAAGAAAAAAATATGAAGTTTCACAACAGGGAGGAGTTTCTTCTGTGGTTAATTGTGGTTGGTGTCTGACCTTGGGTAAGCATTTGGAATCTTACCACTTTTAACATAGCTTTATCTTGAGCTCAGAACATCTCTGCTCCCTGACAGCTCTCATTTTTGCATCTGATGCCAATGTGATATTAGACTTTGTAGTCTGTCTATACAAAGGTAACTATAAAATGTTGGGAGCTTGATTCAAGCTACAGCTTGGTTTGGCATTTAATTTTCTATGTCTGTTTCGTTGTAACATGAACTGTGACTTCTAGAGGGGAAACAGAAAGCTAAGAATAGTATTAATAGGAATGTGGCTTTGGTGGTTTTTCTTAGTAAAGAGACAGACGAACAAGACATAGCCTGCAAAAGGAAAAAAAGAGGGGTGGGTGTGGAGGAGAAAGGAGTAGATAATGAGTTTTGAAAATTCCAGGTGGGATCTAGTGGTTTGGGCATGTTGAAAGGTAGACTGGATTTCTCTAGCACTTAACCACCAAAGACAACTTCATACTCTAGCTGAAACAAGGATTACTTCCTCAGATAATATTTTTTTAAGCTACTTCTCTTATATAAGTACTAGAATGAAATTGTAAGCAGTTATCTAGGACTAAGCTAAGAGCATTGAATAAACACACTGATCTGAAATATGATGCTTCCATCCTGAGTGCAATTACGCTGGAGTTTCATGCAGAAGAGTTTCAAAGACATTTTTTGGAGAGACTCAGAAACTCCAACAGGACAGATAAGATTCAGCCATTTCCATTAAAACCGAAGGGTTCTATGAAATCATGTAGATTTTCCTAGAATTTCAGTTTCACAAAGAAGGGAGAATGATAGAGGAATTTAACAGAGGAACAGTGAGATACTGTAATTACTTTTAAACATTTCAAAAAGATTTCCCCCCAGAATAAAAGCTGAATGCTGCAGAAAAAATAAATATAAATCATAACAATAGAGGGATGCTTTCGTTTTTGTTGTTCCAAAATGATTGGATGATTAGAGATGCAATGTTGTTGCAGAAACTGCCTTTTTCAAAAACTGGTAAGGTGGGGGGTGTGCTCCAGACTGCTGAGGGACCAGCAGATCTTGCACAGCTCTCTTTGAATGCTTCCTCATTTTACGGTTTTTTTCCATGCAATGAAGATCAAATAAAAGAATGAAAGCTGTCCTAGTGAGCCAGGTTTTTCACTGTAAGTAGGGAGTTGAGACTGATGCCAAAAACTTCCCAAAGCCTCTGAGTACTAACTCCATCCAAAGGAGAGTTTCCACCTACAGCAGCTCTGTCCTACTAGCTCCTGTGTTCTGTGTGTGATGTTCTGTGACATCCCTACTGCCTGCAATTGCTCACCTAGAGAGGTCAGCAGAACATTTCAACACAGAGCTCAGCAACCTTTTACTGGACAATGCATGTACCTCTGCTCTCACTTCAGTATCTGAAGTGCAGACTTAACACTGAAAAGCCGTGCAGTTTTTACTGTGGATGTTGTTCTGCTCAAAGAGCACTTCCCCACAGAAGCATTGGGATTAGACCAAACATTAGCTGAGTTGTGCCATGTCATTTCCACTTCTTCCTCATCTTTACTAACTGAACTGTTCATTTCCTCCCTTCAAAGAAATTACAGCAACAAAGGCAAAAAAAAAAAAGTTTCACTGTTCAGTTGATTGATGGCTTACATTGAATTGGCTCTAGCCACTAGAATACCATCAAAGACTGTCTGTGTGGAGTCACCCTTTAATCACATCAGCCATCTGAAGGGAGTGTGGTTGAATCCTAGGAGGCAATCATTTAATTCTGCATTGCTCCCCTTCTTCAGCTCAGGATTGAATCTTCTGTTTGCTGGTAAATGATTACTGAAGATGTTAAAAAGAAAAAGGAGTTGTTGTATTTGCTTCCAAGCACTCCTCAATCAATTCAAGATCTGCCATCATGTTATGTCTGCTATGTTCAACTAAGCTTATGATTTTGCTGATGAAGCAGGGCATCTTGTCTGCACATCAGGGTTTTCTTGCAAAGTCCAGAGCTTGATGCAGCTATGTCTTACCAGGCACATGACCACAGCTGTCTCAGAATGAGCAAACTGATTTGAGGAGTGGGAGATCTGAATTTCTGAATGAGGTAGAGCCAAGGTTTAAAACTGAATCTGTTCATGTTCTGCTTATTATTTTAAACCAGGGACCAAGGGACCATGCTAATTCTTTTTTTTTTTTTTTTCCTGTCAGAAATATTGTAGGTCTAGCTTTCATTCTAATATGGGATGAACATATTTGATTTTTAGTGGACTAGGATTTCTACCTAACCACCCAAGAGAGAGGCATTGCTTTTCAGCTTTGTGGTGAGAATGAGCAACCAGAGCCACATAGTGACCCATGGAAGTAATTAACATTGCAGATAAAGAGAAATCCTTGATGTTTGTTACTGAGCAGTTGTCTTTCCTTTACGAGTAGAAACAATGTAATCAGAGAAAGGTGTTAGTGACTAATGGTAGGCAGAGTACTTCTGTATGGCTTCTGCTTCCTAAAATACACTTTTTTTTCTCCTTGGTTTCCTATTATCCTTCCTCTGTATCTGCTAAAGACTTGTCACTGCATCAGTAGACAAGGGAAGGGCCACTGATATCATCTATCTCTACTTCAGTAAGGCCTTTGACATGGTACATCTTTCTCCTCAAATTGGAAATAGATGGGTGGGCTGTTCAGTGGAAAAAGAACTGGCTGCATGTTTGAGTGCAGAGAGTGGTGGTCAACAGCTCAATGGAGATCAGTCATGAGTGGTGTCCCACAGGGGTCGGTGGTGGGTCTGGTACTCTTTAATATCTTCATCAGTGACACTGAGAGTGGGGTCAAGTGTATGCTCAGCAAGTTTGCTGATGGCTCCAAGCTGTGGGACACAGTCAACACACCAGAGAGACAGGGTGCCATTCAGAGGGACCTAGACAGACTGGAGCAATGGGTCCAGGTGCAAGACCTTGCATCTGAGTTGAGGCAACCCCCATTACCAATACAAGCTGGGGGATCAAAGGATAGGGCACAGATCTGTCGAAAAAGACATGGGAGTATTGGTGGATGGACATGAGCCAGCAGTGTGCCTTCGCAGCCCAGAAAGCCAACTGGATCCTGGACTGCAGGTTGAGACAGGTGATCCTGCCCCTTTACCCTGAACTGGTGAGCCTCACCTGGAATACTGTGTCCAGATGTGGAGTCCTCGGTATAGGAGAGACAGACCTGGTGGAGTGCGTCCACAAGGAGGACCATAAAAATCACCCATAGAATGGAACATCTCACCTGTGAGGACAGGCTAAGAGAGCTGGGGCTGTTCAGCTTGGAGAAGGGAAGGCACCAGGGTGACCTGAGAGCAGGTCACCCTTTTAAATATCTAAAGGTGGGGTACATGAAAGAATGGGACAGGCTCTTTAGCTGGGTTTGTGATGACAGAACAAGGGGGAATTAGTTTCAAGCTCAAAGAGGGTAAATTCAGGTTGGATATAAGGAAAAAATCTTTTACAGTGAGGGTGGTGAGGCACTGGAACAGGCTGCTCAGTGATGTGGTTGATGCTCTGTCACAGGAGACTTTAAAGATGAGGCTGGATAAGGCCCTGAGTAACCTGATCAAGCTGTGGATGTCCCTGTTCATTGCAGGAACTAGACAGCCTTCAGAGATCCCTTCTGACTCCAGGGATTCAATGAGTCCGTGATTCTGATCTGGCAGGGCAAACCTAAAAGGCACAGAAGATGTAAAGTGCACTTTTGGAATGGACCCATGTCTTGCAGTTCCCCTTGAAAGTTGTCTCTTCTGATGCATCAGTCAGAATGCAATCATTAGATAATAATAAAGACAAATGGAGTCATGGATGATATGTGTCTACATGGAAGACCTGAAGTGATCAAGTCATGATATATAAATAAAATTTTGCCAGTGCTTCCTCCCTTGATTTCTCTTCTTCCCACTATTTGATATGGCTGATTAGGGAAAGAAGGTTGCTATTTTTTGTCTTTTTCTTTATTTGTTGAGGCTCATGTAATGAGGAACCTAATAGTTGGTTCAAACTGGGATCCGCTGAAAAAATACTCATGTGAATGCTAGGAATAGTGAGAAGGGAATATGAAGGCCTGAGAAATGAAAGCTTTAACGTAACGTAACTACGTTATAGTTACCAAGTTAAAAATCAACAAACAAACCAAAACATTCCAAACAACAACAAAAATTTTTTTTCAGGTGAAATGTAATAAAGAAAATATTACCTTGGAGCTATGGAGTGTGTTAGATTTGTCTCAAATTAAGTATTCTAAGTTTGACACTTGGAAAACATTGAAACAGCTGTTTAAAAATTCTTTCTCACCTTTGTTGGTCTAATTCTATTTGATCTTAATTGTTGACTTTTATAGTTGACTTTTGATCATCTACAAAATTGCATGCTTTGTTGCAGCTCTGTAACCTCCCTTCACAATTGTCAGCAATATTTCCATGTTGTCTTAAACAAAAAAGACCATAAGCAAAAAAGTAGTGGGATTGCTGGCAATTATGTATAATACTGTTGAGATTCCATTGTAGAAATGATATGTAGCAAGACAGATTTTTCTCTGAGATGAGGCCTCGTTGCTGTCATTCTGCTTCACTGTGCTAGGGTCAGTGGCCTTGACTCCTTGCATTACCTCATGTACTTCCACAGCTAATATTCTGGCTGCTGTGGCAGCTTTTGCAGAGTTAATCAGCTCTGGGTGAAGTAGTTGTCAGTAACTGGGGTAAAACAATAGGGTTCAGTAGGATGTTAGCTTCAGTAAGGATGGCCCAATATAATTCAACATGGAAAAATCTAATTGTACAGAGGAGTGAGTTAAACAATAGCACAACAAGCTGAATTTTAAATGGAAATAACCCCCATGACACTGCAAGGAAAATGGTCATAATATATGATCTAGTATATGTGAAATTTAAACCAGCCAGAAGCAGGGCCGTAGAGTCGTGTGGCAAAACACAGACTGGCACTGGGTGTGAGTAAACATGGCAACCAGAAATCAGATGTAATGTCTCCTCTGCAACAGCGACTGAAGTCAGGTGTTGAGCATGGGCTGTGTCTATCAGAAGCTTGCTGTAAGTGGAAGGGAAAAGAGGTGAAATTGCAGATATACCTTAGTCGTCAATGTTAGCAGAAACAATGAAACATATCTGCAGACCCAGGACTCCCACCTGTTAAATGCAGTGAGTGCATAAAGAGAGTATTAATCCCTGCTGTGCTGCTCCTGCTTCAGGGGCCTGAGGATAGCCAAGAGCCAGAGACAGAGCAGAAGCTTGGCTCTCCCCTCCAACCTCCTTTTGATTTCCCACAGAACAGGAGTATGGTTGTGTCTGTAGCAGCAATTCAGACATTTCCTCCTGAGCTGAATCTGAAGCAGTTTTTTTCCTTTGAAGGAGGATGTACTGCTGAGCATTGTGGTCAATAACATCTTAGGAAAGATGAAAGACACAAAATACCTCGTGAGATTATTCAATGTCTTACTTTTCCAAAAAACCCCTGATTCACTTTAAAGACAGCTGGTGGCTTCATTTTCAATTTGAATAAAGTCAGATATGTTATCGTAAATATGGCAGGCTTGATTCTGGAGATGCTCAATGCCAATAGCAAAAATTTCAGTTAGCCTGGAAATCCAAGGGACTGGAAATCCAAGGGATGGCTTTCTTCATCTGCCACTGAATCTTTATCTTAGCAGGAAGAAAACCTCAGTATACATGAGGTTGGCTACAGGGCTTGCTTACTCTTTTAATGAAGTTACCCTTCAAGACGTTTCAAGTTTCACTGGCAGCTGGAAAAAATAACATTGTACCTTGTACCTCTCTTTTTTCAGAATTACCCACAAGACAACCCATCATTGTGTGCTTTGCAGCAGGGACTCACTATGGGCTCCAGACACTGTCTCTTGGAGCTCTGAAGCCTCTCCAGTAGGGCAGCTTTGTAAATGGACTCAGCTTCTACCATGGTCAGGAAAAACACTAGATGCTGACATCACCATGCTCTTTGGAAATCACTTGGAGCTCAGGAACACAATAAAGATTACTTATCCATGTGTGAAGACAAAATGTCTGTAAAAAGCCTTGGCTTTTCCTTTGCTTTCCTATCAGCTGCTGAGATGCATTGGTATCTGGTGAATTTGCTGGGCCACTCACTGGTGTGCTGCAAACTGCAGCTACCTCTGAAAGCCTCCCTTGATGGTCAGTCCCTCAAGGCTTCAGTGATAGACATGACCTTCCTCCTGCCCCAGGGTTTGAACCCCACCTTTGGTGCCAGCTCTTGATTGATGTCTCCAGCATGTGCACACTTCTGTTCCCAGCCTGGCCACCAACAGGGTCTGCTTTGTCCAGTGCAGCGTGTTGGCTTCTTGCTGCCCTTGAGTGAGCTCTGGTTGCCTACTTCCCGTGGCCAAGTACTGTAGCAGTATATAGTAATCTCACTACTTATTATTTCATATTTGCATGGATAATCCAGCAACTCTCCATATCCAGTTATTTTCTCAGATACTTCCTTTTCCCATGAGTTGTGGCTTTTCCCCGGGATAACACACTTTCATTTCAGACCTGAGAAAATTCTTGAATGCTGAAAACTGGTGTGTGTTTCTCCAGCTGTTTAGCAGCCTAATAGAAGATTTTGCTCTCTGTCCACAGGCATTCTTGGGAGTGCTTTTGCCCCTTCCCCTTTACAAGCCATGGAAAAGGTGGCTTGCTCTTCAGGCTGTGCTGGGATATTTTCCAGTGCTCCTGTTCCTCAACTTTGAGGACGAAGGCATCCTATCTGTTTTTCCGTGCCTGCAAGGCTGGAGGAGTAGAGCTTTGGGCCTGTTCTGCAGGCACTCTCACTTCTCTTGGATGGAAAATCAACAAGTGACCACTTGCATCTTGCTCTGTAACGCACAGCATTTAGACAAAGCAAAGTGGAGATACTGCAAGTGCTGCAAATGTGCACTTTATCATTTTAAAACAATTTTCCTTTATTCCACCAAACAAAGGATGGTGGACATGAGCTACTGTGTTGAGACAGAACATTTAAATGTTATAGCTAAGCCCATTTTTCCACTGCAGGACATCTAGCTCCATTCGATACTGCTACTCAAAGTACATCAGGTTGAACAAAAGTGAATTAGATACTTATAGTCATGTGTATTTTGTAGTGAAGCTGTTTGTAAGACGAAGATTAATTATCCAGGTCACAGACTGCTGTGATTTTCCAGCCACCCAAAACATATACTTTAAATTTGTTCCAGGGTTCAATTTCTGTTATGCCACAGGTGCAGGCTCTTCCTCTGACTTGCTGTATTTTGATTAATGGTATGGAAGTCTCATCTGGCTGCAAATTTGAGACTGATATAAAACATCTCAGTGTTTCTCCTGGGCTTTTTCAATCCTTGACTGACCTTCTTGTGTCAGCTGAAGAAATAGAGCAGTCCCACATCAATGTCAGGCTGCAGCTCAGATAGCTGAGGAACAGTTTGGGATGGTCCTACTTTTGGAAAAGCTATGTGGAAATGCGAATCCAGGAAAAGCATCAGTGCAGGGCTCAAGGCTGGTGGATGAGTAGTGTCCTCCCACTTCAGAGCACAAGCCCTGCAGATAGAACCCACCATCCAATATTTCCTAACCAGTTTGTGTGCATGACCCCCTGGTCAAGAAGAGAGATCAGTAACTACAGTATCTACACAGAGATGCTAGATTGGTGCTTAGGTCCCTGAATGCTGCGCCATGCCAGTAGCATCAGCCTGCTGGGTCACACCTTACTAGTGGCTTGCTTCCTCACCAGGCATAGCATGTGGCTAAACCATGTTAGCTATACACTGAGGACTGCCAGAAGTTCATCCCTGCTAGAAAAGGGATCCCATGCCTTCTTCCTAAAGCAGAGCTAACCTCTGATGGCTGCTGGGAGCTCCTACACCTACGTCAATGCACTGCCAGTAGTCCTGTACCCAGCCACAGACTTAGCTTCTCCACAGGCTTTGGATGGCTGCCCCCCTAGGGCGGGAGTCCCAGCTTTTCCTTTCTCCTTGTATTTTTCTATCATTTTTAAATAGGGGCATTTCTGCAAAAAGGACATCAGCTCTGATGTGACCCTTGCATGTTCTCATGCAACGCAAAAGTTCTTATTTCCTGAATGGCTTGCTCTGCTCTCAAGTTAACTCAACACGATGGATTTTGTCCAAGTACATTTTGTTTCTTGACATGAGGCCAGGCTCTGCTGGGCTGTGGTGCCGTTTTCTTCTCCCTGCTCTCCTCCCAGTTTCTTTATTATCATCCTCATTACTGAGTGTTACTGGCACTACACAGCCAAGTGGGGGAAAGCAAGCCCCTGCCCAGGCCTGCCTCTGACAGCAGCTGAAGGGAGCACACTGCAGCAGTGGTGAACGCCTTCCTCAATGAGCCTATACACTGAGCTGTCCTATGCCTGGCCTGGCACTGGAAGGTATGTCTGAGTCCAGCTGAAGCAGAAAACATTTGAACTCTACACTCTGCCAAATAGCTTCCAGATGTGTGAGATATAGCCTTGCTGTGGACTCTGACTGTAGGTCTGCCAACATACGTCTGCACATTTCTGGTGCACAGGGAACACAAAAGTAGATCTTTTACAACATCTGCTGCTTTTCCCCACTTCTCCCTCCCTGCTTCTTGCAGCTCTTTTCCTGTATTTCGTGATTCTATATAAAATATTACGAAAGGATTCAAGCTTTTTCTGCTGATTTATTAATTATTTCCTGCACGTTTCATACCTAGCTGTGCAGGCAGTATGGTAGAAAGGAAAATACAGAGAGACACCTTATTCTGCTTGGACAGCAAGCCAGTGACCATGGCCTTTAATGAATACTGTATTGATTCAGAGCTCAGCTGGGTGCTCCTCTTGTGGAATCAAATCATAAAATCATATCAAATTTCACTGGAAAGGGGCTTTTGTACTAGAAGCTGATATTTATCTTACTGTCACAATCTGGACTTGTGGAATGCTAGAGCAGAGCTGGACAGAAGAGGTAAGGGAGAGAGCAGAGACTCTGGGGATTAAGTTATGTGATCATGATGTGATAGCAGCTCTAATTTTCAAATAAGGAAAATTACTAAATAACCACTGCATAAGTTTTTACTTTTAAAGTAATACTTTGGCTAAGAAAAAAGACAATGAAATGAAAGCCTTTCTTTTCTGCTGTTCTCAAACAAAAAGGAGTAGTTATATCTTCATGTTCACTAAGACTCCACAAGTAGTGGTTGTTCACTGTCCTTTTTTCCTACATCAAACCAGTGTATACTTTATTAAAGACTTATCTTTGCAGCCCATAACTGTGTTGGTATCATTTGTTCTTGAACGATCGTCTGGCCCAGGTTGGGGATGTATTTCGAAGGGAGACCACCTGGGAATCATAGAAGCCATCTACACACATCAGGGAGTTGTGGTCAAACTCTTGGCAAATTGTAGACCACAGGAACCTAATTGAGTGGATGACTTCATTTGCCCTATCATCACTGCTGAGTTGATTGATGAGGTGGGGATGCAGCCATGCTTACATACCTGTTTCTGTCCTCCTGAAACAATGAGCTGGGACAGGCTGTGTGATATCGAAAAGACCTGCCAGTCAACTCAGAGGGCTTTCATGGATAGAAATGTCAAATGGGGGATGTCTGTAGGTAGTGCGTAAGGAGGAGCTGGGTGAGGGAGATGGAAAGACACAGCCAGATGAAAGACAAGATGTCATCTCTTACTTTAATCCACCTATAAAATAGACTGCCTGCTTTTATTTCTCTTGATTTGGAGCAGGCAAAGCAATGATATTCACCCATAACTACAGTGTCTGCAATGAGTCTGCCTGGGTGACACGTGGCCCTGAAGCAACTCATCTCCAACTCATAAGAGTTGGAGATCTGCGTGCGGTCACATGGCTACGATCTCATTGCGATCACGGAGATGTGGTGGGACAGCTCACATGACTGGAATGTCGTCATGGAGGGCTATGTGCTTTTTAGGAAAGATCAGCCAGCGAGGCGGGGTGGTGGAGTTGCTCTTTATGTAAGAGAACAGCTTGAATGTATTGAACTCCACCTGGGGGAGAGTGGTGTAGCAGTGGAGAGTTTGTGGGCAAGAATCAAGGGGCGGGCTGGTATGGCTGACACCGTTGTGGGTGTGTGCTACAGGCCCCCTGATCAGGAGGAGGAGGTTGATGAGGCCTTACACAATTGGAAGCAGCGTCATGATCCCAGGCGCTGGTGCTTATGGGGGACTTCAATTACCCAGGTATTTGCTGGAAAAGCAATGTGGCCAGGCATGCGCGGTCCAGACGGTTCCTGCAATGTGTTGAAGACAACTTCCTGATGCAGGTGGTTGAGGAATCGACGAGGAGAGGGGTACTGCTGGACCTTATTCTCACTAATAGAGAAGGGCTTGTCAGGGAAGTAAAGGTCTGGGGCAGCTTGGGTTGTAGTGACCACGAGATGGTGGAGTTCAAGATCCTGAGTGGAAGAAGTAAAGCAAAAAGTAGGATTGCTATCCTGGACTTCAGGAGAGCCAATTTCGATCTCTTCCGGGACCTACTTGGAGCTATCCTGTGGGCTAGGGTGTTGGAAGGGAAGGGGGCCTGTGAGAGCTGGTCGGCATTTAAGCAGCTCTTCTTCCAAGCTCAGGATCGGTGCGTCCCTGTGAGGAAGAAATCGGGAAAGGGTGGCAGGAGACCTGTGTGGATGAGCAAGGAGCTCGTGCACAAACTCAAAGGAAAGAAGAAGGCCCATGAAATGTGGAAAAAGGGTTTGACTACTTGGGAAGAATACAGGAATGTTGTCAGGGCCTGCAGGGATGCGACGAGGAAGGCTAAAGCCCGCCTGGAATTAAATCTGGCAAAGGGGATAAAGGATAATAAAAAAGGTTTTTTCAAGTACATTAACAGTAAAAAGAAGACTAAGGAGAATGTGGCTCCCCTGTTAAGTGACGGGGGTGTTCTGGTAATGGGGGATGCTGAGAAGGCAGAGATACTGAATGCCTTCTTTGCTTCTGTCTTCAGTGAAAAAGCTCCCCCTCGGGAATCCGAGACCCTGGAGGTTAGTGAGGGGATCCGGGGAATGGAAGACCTCCCTTCAGTCAGGGAAGAGGCGGTCTGAGAGCACCTAGGCAACACCAGTGTTCACAAATCCATGGGACCCGATGGGATTCATCCACGGGAGCTGAGGGAGCTGGCAGAGATGATTGCTGAACCTCTTTCTGTCATCTTTGAGAGGTCTTGGAGGACGGGGGAGGTGCCTGAAGACTGGAAGATAGCCAACATCACCCCGGTCTTCAAAAAAGGCAAGAAGGAAGACCCAGGCAATTATAGGCCAGTCAGCCTCACCTCTGTCCCTGCAAAGGTGATGGAACAGCTTGTGCTGGATGTCATCTCCAGACTACTGGAAGAAGAGGAGGTTATCAGGAGTAGTCAGCACGGGTTCACAAGGGGGAGGTCGTGCTTGACCAATCTGGTAGCCTTCTATGATGTTGTCTCTGGCTGGGTGGATAGGGGGAGAGCAGTGGATGTAGTCTACCTTGATTTCAGCAAGGCATTTGATACTGTCCCCCACGACATCCTTATAACAAAGCAGAGCAAGTGTGGGATAGATGCGTGGACAGTGAGGTGGGTTGAGAACTGGCTGACTGGCAGAGCACAGAGGGTTGTTGTTGGTGGTGCAGAGTCCGGTTGGAGGCCTGTAACCAGCGGTGTTCCTCAGGGGTCGGTGCTGGGTCCAGTCTTGTTCAACATCTTCATCAATGACCTTGATGAGGGGATAATGGCCACCCTCAGCAAGTTTGCTGATGATACGAAGTTGGGAGGATTGGCTGACATGCCTGAAGGCTGTGCTGCCATACAGCAAGACATGGACAGGCTGGAGAGCTGGGCAAAAAAAAAACAGATGAGGTTTAACAAAAGCAAGTGTACAGTCTTGCATCTGGGGAGGAATAATTGCATGCAGTGGTACAGGTTGGGGGATGAGCTGCTGGAGGGGAGCTCTGCGGAGAGGGACCTGGGTGTGCTGGTGGACGACAGGTTGGCCATGAGCCAGCAGTGTGCCCTTGTGGCCAAGAGGGCCAATGGCATCCTGGGGTGCATTAAAAAGAGCGTGGCCAGCAGGTCGAGGGAGGTGATCCTCCCCCTCTACTCTGCCCTGGTAAGACCTCATCTGGAGTACTGCGTCCAGTTCTGGGCTCCCCAGTACAAAAAAGACAGGGATCTCTTGGAAAGAGTCCAGCAGAGGGCCACGAAGATGGTGAAGGGCCTGGAGCATCTCCCCTATGAAGAAAGGCTGAGTGAACTGGGTCTGTTCAGCCTTGAGAAAAGAAGACTGAGAGGGGACCTGATCCAGGTCTATAAGTATCTAAGCTGTGGGGGGCAGAATGGCGAGGCCGGACTCTTTTCAGTGGTGAGTGGAGACAGGACAAGGGGAAACGGCCGGAAACTGGAGCATAGGAAGTTCCGCACAAATGTGCGCAAGAACTTCTTTGCAGTGAGGTGACGGAGCACTGGAACAGGCTGCCCAGGGAGGTGGTGGAGTCTCCTTCTCTGGAGATGTTCAAGACCTGCCTGGATGCCTACCTGTGCGACCTGCTGTAGGGAACCTGCTTTGGCAGGGGGGTTGGACTCGATGATCTCTGGAGGCCCCTTCCAACCCCTACAGTTCTGTGATTCTGTGATTCTGTGATCTTGTCAGGACAGCCACTTTGAGAATTGTAGAGCAGTTCTTTACAGTTCTCACCAGCAACCACATTCAGCCAGGTATGAAAGCACATATTGATTCCTGGTGTGTAAGTGTCCTGGTTTTATCAGTATTCCGTATCATGACATCATGATGTCATGACGTCCAACCAACATGCTATGCACTAAGCATGTGTGTAGGGATCTGCAAAATCCCAGCTGTCAAGTCTGGCAGCTAGATGTGTAGGGGCTTGCCTCTAAAGATGGGTTTCAAAGACAAAATATTTCTATGCAACAATTAAAGATGGTGGGGAAGAGGCAAGTACCCTGAACAGAGTATGCAGGAAAATGGGTTTTAGGAGTTAAAGTAAATATCTTAAGTTCCCTTCTCCTCCCTTCTTCCTGGAATGTAATGGACAGAGTTAAAAAGAGGCTCTGATATTGGCTGATGCTTCATCTCTTGACTTGATTTATGTAATTGTGTGTCAAAACTGAAAAGATCTGGATGAAAGAGCCCTGTTTTTACAGAGACCTACTCCTCTGAGTTTTAAATCTTAGAGACAGTTTTATGTAGTGAAACCCCTGGAAATCTTCCTGGGCTCTTTCTAGTGTGGTGTCCCGTGGAATACCTTTCTTTGAAGGCACCCAGTGTGTGCCCTCCAACTTCATGCCTACAGGACAAAAGAAAATATCTCAGATGAAAATGTTCTGTGCTCCTGCTCCTGTAATCCGTGCCTAAGTGTTATCTGCACAGAGGAAGAGGACAGATGAGTAAGAGTAGAGCCATTTCAATTGCAGGGAAGATAGCTCAGTTTAATAAACACTACCTGTGGTCTATTGCCTATTAGTGCCACCATCTTCTTCAGTTCCTGACTTGTAACATCCCTGAGGGTCATGGAAATTTTGCTAAGCATAGTACAGATTTAACAGCAATAGAAAAAAAACAGACTTGCTTCAGTTCTGTCAGCTCTTCCTTTCACTCAGCATGTTTTGGATCTGAGTTTTTTCATTCACAAACCATCTCTTTGATCTGATACGTCAATCCTAAGCCACTTCTGTCTTCTTTCTCCAGTTTCTTCAGCTTGTGTTATTGTCCCTAATGGCTCTGATCTCACACCCTGAGCCCCAGGCCATTCTGATATTCTCAGTGAAACTAACATTCCTCTCTCTTCAGTCACTCTTTGGTGCAAATTTGTCTGCTATCTGACTTCTCCAGAGGCTTTGATGCTGCAGCTTGCCCTGTTCTTAGACTGAATGTGTAGATGACATAAAAATGGGAGAATAAAACTCATTTGTATCTGAAGGGAAATCTGATTTCAAATGCAGAACTTTTAGGTGTTGAATATGATGCTGCGTAAACACTATGGAAGACTTCATGCTGCTTGCCATGGCCCGTGCTGTTTCCCAGGCACCTGATTTCCCAGGTAATAAAACAGGATATCAGGTATGGGACCCTTGAGCACTGGGCAGCTAGAAGCTATAAGGTTTTGAATGAGCAGGATGTGAGAAGACATTAACATCAGAGGAAAGCAAAGCATACTCAAACTTCCTCTTTTTGCCTCTAATGGCCACTGTCTGTTTCATGGAGGGACTGATCAGATTTCCTCTGCTGAGACTCAGTGAGTCGTGTGGATAATTACTTTTTCAGAGGATGGACTTTCCAAGTACACTTCATCTTATTAATTTGCGTCAAGGCCAGCTAGGATCTGTGGTATTATGTCCTTTTCTTTCATGAATAGGTAGGAAGTGGAATGAGTATTGCTGACTAAAGGATTTCAGTCAGTGGATCATGATCCCATATTATTCATTATTGTAATGACACTGTTATGTGTTATGAAAAAAATTACACAACCTATGGTGTTTTCATTATCAGTGAAGGCTTTTGCTCTTTGACTTGGGTATCATTAGTAGAAATATCACCTATTCAGTCTACATAAATGTCAGATTGAACATGATTATTTTGGATCATGTGCTTCCTGTCCCTTCTGCTCTACACAGACAGCTGTGTGGGGACCCTAGATGGCACTAGCCATGGGCTAATGATGTAACTGTCAGTAACACCAAAAAATTCACTCTGATATAAAATAATATCTACTTCATTGTTATTATTGCACAGGTGGAATGTGTTTAGAACTGACATTTTCAGAAGTAGGTGCACAGATTTGGGAGCATACAAAACCACAAGGGGCAAACGCCAGAGTAGACATGTGGTATCTTAATATTATTAGGATATATTGAAATAGCATTTAGAAAAACATCTGTAGGAGCTACTTCGCAGCTGTAACCACAGCAAACAAATAGTCTTGACTAGCATCTAACTGCCCTGAGAAGTTCTTACAAGTTCTTGAAAGGAATGTGATAGCATGTTCCAGTTCAGCAGCAGAGCAGTGTGGCCTCTTAAACAGGTAACATAACACTCAGTTAAAAAGAATTGAAAAATTTAGGAGAAAAACAAATTACCTGCCTGTAAACTGTTACGTGTGCTTGAAAACAAGGGCATAATCACTCCAAAAGAATCTCACTTCATCCTCCAAGTTTTGAAATGAAGAATGCAAAAACTTCCAGATCTGCTTCAAAAGAATTCATAAATAGAAAAGTGGGGGACAAATGATTTTCCTAGAGTTTCAGAGGCAAATATTGAGGGATTTAGTGCAAATGTAAATAACTAAGGAGACATCGCTTCATACATAATCTATATAAATTCTTGAAAAATGTCAATTCAAAGAGAGAGAAGAGAGCAGGGGCCTTGACATTGCTTCTCCTCAGGCTTGAAGAGCAGGGAATAGGTGAGCAGAGGAACAGGGAAGATAAGCAGTTTCTAAGAATCAGAAGGAAGAATCTTTTTATGTCTTGCTAATCTTTTTTTGTTAATATTACTATTTTTACTTTCTCTATTTCTTTTTTTTTTTTTTTTTTTTTTTTTTCCTTTAAAATCTCTGTACTGATAAATTAATGTCCCTGTAGTGCTCCTGTGGGAGACAACCAAAGGTTGATGGTTATTCATCTGTTCCCATCCTTTTTGTCAGTTCCCAAATATCACACAAAGGAAGTGTTATCCTTTGTCAAATTATCAGAGATATGATTTTAAAGTGCATTCTACGTTTCATTGATATTATTTATATGCCCTACCAAATCAGGTATGTATATATTTGTGTACATTTTGTTTGTAAATAGTCTTTTCCTCTATCTCTCCAAAGCATTTTCATTCCTTTGCATCCTCATGGTTTTTAACCTACCATTTAGAGACTCATTTTTGTTTTCTTTTCAGCCATTACACTGCATATGCCCATTTTTAGAACTGGAGACTAGGACTGAAAGAACAGAGTCTTGGGAGTCCTGAAGGCTCATTGCTGATGCATCTTGGTGGTGTAACTCTGTCATGTTCTTCTGTAAATTCCTGAATGTGCTAACTTTTTGTTTTATGCAGAGATGGAAACTCTGGTCAATGTCTTCAGAAATTTTGCAAACAGTGGAAATCAGGCGAACAGAGACCGAGTTCATTCTTGAGTTTGTTCTCTGTATTACCTTCCCATCTAATGAAAATGTGCTCATTTCTTAAGCAAAATAGAAACAAATGCATAGCAGTTACAGTTTTCACACGCCATAACTGCATATAGGTAGGTGTTAAAAATGCCCCCTCTCTCTCCATTTTCCTCTTCAAACTCCTTTACCTGACTTTTTATCTCCAAGTCCAAATCCTGCAGAACAAATATTTCAGCCTCTTCTTTCACAATGAGTGAAAACTCTTGGGTGAAATGGTGTAGAACTGACCTCTTTTGCAATTTAATACCTTGCAAGGCAGCTCTAAAGATGTTTTTTATTATAGAGAAACTGGTTTCCTTGCTCCTTCAACTGTATCTAAAATGAGTGTGGCAAAACCAGAGTTTTAATGAGGATTGTTATTATCCTTGGTTTTGAAATTCCCCTCCTGGCAGCCATTAGGATCTTTCAGCAAACACTATCAAAATGGTATAATGTATGTGTCTGAGGGCTTGATTAGCACTTGATACATAAAATCTTGTACAGCCTCCAGGACACTGTTGCCTTTCCAGAATTAAATTGGCAGAGACATTCTTGTCCGCCTTGTTTGTACTTAACGATATAAAAATGAGGTTTGCTGTGTAAATGAGGCTTCTTTTGACTGAAAGTGAGAGGTTTTAGCTCTGCATGTCATCTACCCTTAAGCTATGAAACAAGCAGGTAGGGAACACGTGTTTTAGCGTACGATTTTTTTCCTGACCTCTGCTGGAATAAATAATCCCCCTATGATCATTCCAATGTGCTTTCAATTTTAGATACTGGCCTCTATGCATTGCTATACAAATACCATCTGAATCAGATGAACGTTTTTTTCCCAGAATTCAGGGATATGATGTGTGCTTCTACTACTTCCCAGAAGACTTTTTTTTTTCAGCAAGAATGTTTCATGCCTCATTGTGTAGGCCTTTTCTCATTTGCAATGGATAATTCATGAATAATCACTATTTATTAAGTGATGCAAGAACACTTCAGGGTGGGTTATTGCTCTCAAATACATTCATTATTTTTAGCTTTGGAACATACATTTTCTAAAAAGGAATATATCTTCTTCTGGGTGGAAGGGATGCTGAAGTGCAGGGCAGCAAAAAGTATCCTCAGACTCCTGATACCCTTTGCTTTTATTCCCTCCTCCCCATCTCTTCCTCCTGCCCCATGGTTGGTACTCACACATATCACACAGGATATGAGAAATGAAGCCTGAATATACATTCATGAATATTTATATGCCTGCCTGTTGTTTCCCAGTTATGCACATGTTGCCTCAAGTACTTTATCTGGAGAATTTTTATTAGCCAAAGAGTATACACATCTTGGATCTGCCCAGACAGCACATGTCTCTTAGATCTGTACTTCACCTGGTTAAAAAGATGGAAAAGGCTCGCTCATGATTAGATGGTCAGAGCCAGGTTCAGAAGAAGTGGTCCAAAAGAATTTCTAAACCCAATTTTGTACAGGTGACCCTAAATCCCTACTCTTCACTCACGTAAATCACTGTGGAATCTAACTAATGAGCCTAACAAACAAAACAGGGAGGGAAGCTGAAGCAGATGCTGAAACAATAATAGTATCTATAAACAGAAAACTGCATATTTTGAAGTCATGGTCAGTGGCTGCGTAGGATGGTTCTCTCTTTTATCAAGGTGTTTAGTAATCATGGATATAACCAATCCTCTCTTTGTAGCCATTCTCCCTGAACTTAATTGTTTATACTACATTGCAGTCAAGTTCACTACATGAAAATTTCACGATAAAACTCTTCAAAAATAACTCTAGTCCAAATATCTTCTTCTTTTGTAGAAGAGTCCTAAAGTAGTAATTTTTGCTTTGGTCCATGGGTACCCCAGGTAGACACTCAGGCTGAGGTAGGTGATTTGAACCCACGTTGGTCCTAGGCAATGTCAGAAGATATATAAATGCCAGGCTAATATATCCCTAAAAGACAGTATTTGGCCTTTGGTCCAACTCAGTGCTGGCTTTTGACCTCTAATAATCATCCAATTTTTTTTTTTTTTTTTTCCAGGACAGAGGCATAGGGAAGCTGTGTGATTGCAGCTGGATCAGTTTGCAGAGACCTGCAGGCTGCCTACACAGTGTACATGTTATGCTAAATTGTACTACATATTCTGGTTTATTTCCCATGCAAGATTTTGGTCCTAGATTAATTTTAGCGTTTTGATTTTATTACACATCTATGTTAGGTTTGCATCTTCCAATAAATGTTGTAAGTGTTTGGCATCACTTGCATTGCGTAGATTGCCTCATAAGCATCCAGCCTGATTCACCTCCTCCTCACAGCTGCCAAATGATAATCAAATCATAAAATGGTAGAAGGTTTTGCACATTAATGTTTGTCTTCCCTTAGATGTGCCTTTAATTTAGTTGTTTCATGAAGAAATGACATTAAAACCTTTACCATAATTATGATGTTTAAGAGACATGGGAACCATTCTTCAGGGCTCTTTGGGGGAAAACTGTGGGAAATCTGATAGGTCATATCTTTTAGCAGAAGACAAAAAACAGGAGAATTCTTGAAATTTTCTTTTTTTTCTTCTTCTTTCCTCTTCTTCTTTTTTTTTTTTTTTTTTTTTTTAATGTTTCGTCAGCTTAATTACATGCCTGCATTATTTACAGTCTGTTATTCTCTGTAAGATAATAGGGTATCATGGATTCTTGAATTGCTAGTCCTGCAAAAGCATAGCTCATTTATTTTAATGACTGCATGATCTAGCCAATTAACAAGATGGTCAAGCTCTCATGATGAAGTTCAGTAGCTCAAGCATTAGCAAGCCAAGCTTTTTCCTAAAGATGAGTTGTTATCTAAGAAGTATTTGTGTTTTAAAGCTCCCATTGAATGGTTAGATGCTAGTTGTTGCTGTGGATTTTGATCATAGATTTTTCTTCAGTAAAATGTACAAATACTTTTTCACTGAAAGTATCTGAAAAAATGTGGTTTGCATAAACAGCAGTGTGAACACCAAGCACTGCGGCAGAGGTGATACCCCTGCACTCTGATTTGATGGTTGTTGCCTCTGGAGGGATTTTTGTCTCCCCTAATTTTGCACATTGATGTGTTTGAACTCCCTGCATGTTGCCCTTTCTTTGCTGTTCGCTGTACTCTGTGCACCCCCTGTACCAGAGGAAGGTGCTATGTGGCATTGATGAAGCTACCATCAGAGTAAGAATAAACACTGTCAACAGAGTAAACTCAGTGGCTATAAGAGCATACAGTGACCATGTAGACCTGAGGGATAAGTGCTGCTCTAAGAGCACATTTTTTCCAAGTATGAACTTTCAACTGGCAAACCAATCCAAGATACTGTAATTTGCATTCAGAAGCTGAAGTGACCAGCCACAGTGCAAGTGAAGAGCCACATGAAAGGCACCAGAAGCAGAAGAAGAATGGTGGCTCCTGACCCACAGGGAGCTGGGAGACAAATGGATAAGGCCAGTCTATTCTCAGTGATGTGTTGCAATAGGATAAGGAGTAATGGCCTAAAACTTGAATATAGGAAGTTCCATACTAACATGTGGAAGAACTTCTTTAAGGTAAGGGTGACTGAGCTCTGGAACAGGTTGCCTAGAGAGGTTGTGGATTCTCCTTTCAGGGACGAATTCAAGATCTGTCCGGACACCTGTGCAACCTATTGTTCCTGAACCTAGGGTTCCTGCATTAGCAGGGGAGTTGGACTCAGTGATCTTTTGAGGTCCCTTCCAACCCATGTGATTCTGTGATTTTGTGAGGTGGATGCCATGATGGGGTGTGAGTACAACTACAGCTTTCTCTCAGTAAGAAACAGGGATCTGAAAATGTTCCTGGACGTTCCCCATAAGAAGGAGATTTCTCCAGTTTATGGGAGATGTAGGGCAGGGCTGGGCATCAGGCATTGGTCCCATCACTCTTTATTTCCTAAGGGGCGGTATACCACACTTAGGGAGAATATTAGTGAGGTTATTTTGAAGATATTTTAAGAGGAAGCACCAGTAACATTGTCATCAGATATCCATTTCTTTCTGCTCATCTCTGCTGTGAAATTTCCTAACAAATGCTGTGCTAAAATCACTGTTTTAGGCTGGAGACCTCTCAAGCCTTTCAGTTTGGGTTTTTTCTCTCTACCACAGAGAAAAAGAACAGACATAGCATGCCTTGCCACTCATACAGTATTTCAAGAAAATATGGAAGAGCTACCTTTTTTCTTCAGGCTCTGCCTTTAAGATTTAAAATGTCTGGCACGTATTCATGCCTTTGCATTTCTTGATTCCTATGGAGCCTGGACTATTTCATATGTATGCAGCTGGTCTAAGAGAGCCAGAAAAAAAAAAGAAAAAAAAGAAAAAAAAAAAAGCTATCCTGCATAAAATGAGTCAGTTTAAAAAGGAAAAAAGAATATATGTGAATGTATGTATGAGAGGTGTAATGCAGCCTTGCTTCCTGCTGCCTGCTCTGAAGTCTGGAGATCAGAACTAGTGAGTTTGCTTTATCCATCCCAAGAGAGACCTTGCACAGTGTTTGAGGTATTATGCGCTGAAAGACCTCATTAATGATGCAAACACTTCAGCTGTCACTGACTCATAAAAAAGCTCAGAAATGGGAAGGTCTGAAGGAAATTGATTTTCTTTAATTCCTCTGTAAAGTGTCATGTGGAATACTGATCACTTCAGTAGAAATAATTTAAATTTCCCCCAGGCATCTACTGCAAGGCAAATTTTTTTTTATCTGATATGGCTTTTTTGTTGTTGAATCATAGTGCTCATCAGTTGGATACTAAGATACTCAGGACATTCACTATGGTTTCTCTTTGAAAAAAGAAGCCACTTGGACTGGAACTATTGGAGAATTACTATTTCATGTCATGTTAGGCCATCTACAACTGTTTTAAGTGGCTTTGCAATGAATAACTCAAAACATGTGGTGTGGAAGGCACAGTACTGCTCCAGTGCTGTTATGCCCTATTTTTGGATAAGGATCAAGGTGAGTAAAGGCTCTACTCTACTGAAACTCAGCTAGTCAACCTGTAGTATGCTTTGCTATTAAAGTTAGTGAAGAGAGAAATGGTAATAGAAAATCTTATGGAAAAATAAATCTGATTTAAAATATGTCAATTTTCTCCCCAGCTCCCGCAGGTTGTGAAAGTAAATTCATAAGTTCATAAAGCTCTGGGTGTCCCTGGGTGGAAGGTGGGATAGGGCTATAAAGCACTTTATTTCCTTAGTATCCATGGGGAGTTATTACTTTGCTCCTACACATTATTAAAGAGCTTTTGGAAATTATGCTGAATGATTCACTTGGACAGACCAGTGGTAAATAATGCCTGTTTAGACCTGCTGTCCTGTGAGGGACATTTTGGCTAGAGAATAAGTTAAGATTTGCTCAAGTCAATATATATTTCTAGTAAATTTTATCAAGGTCACCTAGAATAATGATAAATCAAAATAGTAGGCTGTGATATTCACCTTCTCCTATTCCTGATCGCTCTGGCATTTACATTACCGTGGTCTACTAGCTTCATTATAGGTCACATCTTTGTGAGATTAATCTATTCTGCTGTGCACTGAAGCAGTGGCAAATGTTTAAAGAAAGTGTGTGTGTTATAAAGCTGTCAGTGATTATAGACAGTTTAGGGACTGCAAAGTGAGAATCTTCATGGGGAGAGCAGGGGGAGGGTCTGAACCGAAAAACACAAGCCCTGATGGTGATCTGACATCAGAAATAAGGATGCAGAACAGTGGTGCAGGTTTCCAACTCCCATGTGTGAATGAAAGCTGCATCCTCAAGTGAAATCTTCAGGAAGTTTGCATGCAGATCTCATCTAAATTCAGCATGTTGAATTCTCTCTGCTCAGCAGTGCTATTAACCTTATTCATTATTGCTCTCCAAGTTAATGATGGGTATCTGATCTGCATAGCGATCTTCTCTCCTTTGCCATATTCATCACAATACAACTTCAGCTAGGTTGTTATTAAGTAACAGAGGTGAGATGTAGGAGAATCATTTTCAAAATAAATGCCTGTGCCTGTATCAAAATACAATCCTAAAGTTGTTGCCATTAATCTGACACTCAGGAACCTGCTGTGGTGCCTAATGGTCCATCACAGACCAGTCTGTGACCCCCAAGTGGATCCCACTCTGTCAAGTGGGGGGGGGGGGGGGGGGGGGGGGGGGGGACACGAAGGAGGAGGGGCGGGGATTGGCAGAACTATGTGGCAAGAATGACCTTGCTCAAGGAGGTGTGCTGCTAAGGGCAGCCTGGTTGACTGAGAACCTCTCCCTTTTCTGCCAGTCCTGGTATCGAAATGCTGTTTTGATACAACCTGCTGGAACAGAGGATGATGTTTCCACCCCTTAGGGAGTTAGGTCAACACCGTTCTCCAACCCTCCACTGTGGCAGCTCTCTGTGACAGACAACACGAGGCCACCAGGGCTGCTCTTTCGTGCAGAGACGTGGGAGCTGGGAGGACTGAGAGAATCACATTCAGTGGAAGTGCGCAGACCAGCACTGTCATCTCCAGCCTCTGGCCCATGGCACTTGTGGCACTGCTGCCAGCCTCACACATCAAATTCAATTGCTCAAATTCAACCCTAGATCAGCAGGTCTGATCAAGGGGCTGCTACAGCCTATTTTCAAGGAGGACTTGTCCTTGAAAGGAGGAAATAAGGTACTGAGTACTGCAATAATCTAGCAAATAAATTGTAAAAGGGAAATAAATCAGCAGGGGATTCTTAGCTGAAAATCTTCTGTTGGCTGCATTAGCTACAATTTAACGATTTGCACAAGACGCACTACCCAACTTGTTACACAGTATAGCTTAACTGAACGTGAGACATCACCTCTGTTTGGTTCTGAGCAGCGCAGTTACAGGCTGGCTAGAAATAGTATGCTGATTTTCACTTTGAGCTCAAATCTTGTTCAATGACTGCAACACTGTCCTCTCTTGAAATTTGAAACATATAAAAATCTTACATTATTTGGGATGGATTTTCTCCTGAAGCCTTAATACACGCACACAATTCACACCCAGCCTTGCTGCGGCACTAAAACTGTGCTCAGTTTCTGATGTAATTTATTCCCAAGAAAAGAGATTGAGGTAATAATATTTATGACTTTACAACAGATTCAAACACAAGAAAGGAAACTGAGAAATGAGGTGCAAAGGTCCATTTCAAATAAATGTCTAGCAATAAAAATCCTATGATAGTCATTCATAGAAACAGGAATGCCTCCTAACCATGCTGCATCTTCATGAACTCCCTGTCTTTCCTACTCGATGGAGCTTTCTGCCCTTTCTGGTTGCAGTGAAAAATTTTGTTTCTGTGCTCAGCTGCTGCTCTTTCCACTGTGATACTGCAGTTGTTCACAGTGACGGACAATTCCTTTGCAACAAGTCCCTGGAAGACAGCTTGCCCTGATGTGAGGGGATGTGGCTGCTGGTCTCTGATTTCTGATCCTCCTGGAAATGTGATCTCCAGAGCAGTGTGGTTCTCTCAGTAATGTGTGTATGGCATTTTTCTGGCTGCAGTTAACAGCTGTGCATCTGCTGGATCCTGCATCCTATCCCCCTTGATGGAGGGGTGCAAAGCACAGTGGTAAGACTTGTAGTGCTGCTGCAGTAGAGATCTGAGAGCAAAAACAACCAATGTTTAGCTGCTATGTGGTGATTATGCTGTGAGATTGGGAACTGTGCTACACTCATAGTAAGGATGCAGGTTTGCAAGATGATGATGGCAACTGAGAAAGGGAGTGCAAACAGCCTTTCAGGCTTATCTTTCCCTGGTAGCTCTCCTGGATGAAGCAAGCAGCAGAAATTCACAAGGCCATGCACCAATAAAGCCTGGGCTGCAGTTATTTCTAGCAGGAAGCACACTGAGGTCAGTGGCATCCTGAAGTAGATTAATCATGAAACGTGAGAGGAAAATAAACCTGATGTTCACTTATTGACCTCACTAATCAGAGAGTGTGTGTCACCAGTGTGTGACAGCCTCATGGCTTGGAGAGCCCCTGCGCTCATCACCTGGCCACACACTGCATGGGCACCACAGCCTCAGGCAGAATGCAATGAGCAGTGTTCACAGAGCCCTCAGAGCTTGCAGAGGGCTGCAGCCATGCTGTGGAAAGCAAGGCCTGGGCCACAGAGGAAGGAGTGTGTGCAGCTGTCTTGCCTTACATCTGCTGACCTGGTGGCACGTTTCTCACATGTAGCAGGGAAAGTCTCCAGTTACCACTTGGAGACCTCTGGACAGGAAACTCAATATAGTCTTATAGCTTGTGATGCTTTTCTTGAAGCCTTCTATTTAAAAATACAATACAAACAAACAAAAACAAAACATCCAAAAACCAAATAACAACAACAACAACAAAAAACGCATCCGCAAATGAGAGCAAAACCAAAACAGAAAGCTATACCAACGCTGCATTAAGGAAGTTACGCTTTTGACATGCAGAGTAAGCAGGTGGGGTGTGGAACACCACAGACCTGCTGTAAGCAGCTTCACCTTGTTTCCAGGAACACAGTCTCCTTTGTTATCCAGTGGGGACACTGCAGTCCCCTCCTTTCTTGGTAACAAAGAGCTTTTTAGCTTTCTGCCTGAGTCTTATCCAGGTGCCTAGTGGTGTTTGAGGCCTTCTTGCCTGCTTCTTGGGGGTTGGACTATATGATCTCCAGAAGTCCCTTCAACCTTCACTGTGATTCTTTGAGTGCAAAGGCTTGGTGGGGGGACTGGGATGTCTTGAGGGCTGAGAAAAAAGACTAACAAAACAGCCGAGAGTGGAATGTTCAAAAATAAAATACCAACATCACTCAAAAGTTTTAGAACTCTGTCCTAAAAACAACCCAGAGCATAACTGAGCCTCTTAGACTTCTATTGGTGGCAGTCTTATTTCTAAATTGAAGTTCTGGCAAGTGAAATGCTACCCCTCTTAATCAGCTGAGCTCAAATTCTCCTTCTGCCACAAGGAGCTGCTCTAAAAGAAGAAAGAGTGGAAATAATGAATATGAGAACACACAGTAAGGGATTGTGTCTGAGCACTAAATGACTGGTGTTGGAGTGAGGCAGAGAGCTTGGTCCCATTGCATGGGCTGGCTGTAGCTAACAATGTACTGCAGACATGCAGTGCGTATCCATGTCCCTGGAGACATCCAAGGGCAGGCTAAGCAGAGCTCTGAGCAGCCTCATCTAGCTGTAGGTGTCCCCGTCATTGCAGGAAAACTGGACTAGATGGCTATTAAAGGTCCCTTCCAATTCTAAAGATTCTGTGATTCTGTGATAAAGGTTGAAATGTTCATCACAGAGGTGCAAGCTGTGCTTGTTGGGAAATCTGCTTGTGTTTAATTTTAAAATCACAACTTTCCACTTGGACCACTTGAATCAGCTCTGTCAAATGCCCATGATATTTTCTCAGTTCTTGCTCTGCTGAGGGGAGATGATTTTTACCTTTTTTTTTCGTTTTGTATTTGAGTTAACACAGCAAGCTGACAGAATCAATTAATCATATGCCTCTGGTCCTGAACAATGAGGCCAGATTCCAGGCTGTGGATATTTTATATCCAAGCCCCATTTGAAATGAAAGTTCTTATTAGCTCTTATGAACAAAAAGCTGTGTTTCATAGGTGTAGGCATATTTTTTTCTCTCAAACTAGTTAGTTGTGTCTGTATGCAAGATTTCCCGTTGATTCAGCATTTTCAGCAGATTTTAATGTGATTTCTTGGAGCACTTACTTTCTCCTAGCTACTGAATTAATTGATCTTCTAAGAACTGCATATCTGTCCTCATTTTGAACTTCTCAGTCAAATTCTATGAAGTGCTAATGCCATGTAGTAGTGCAGGGGGCTTAAAAAAAGGCCCTGTAACAGCTGTGGAACTCATATTCCTGCAAAACATGTATCTTTAAAACAGTGTTCAGTACATTCAATATCCAGGAAACATTGTCCAGGAATAGGTTTGTTGTAAAGCTAGAAAGAACAGGTTATTGAAGCCAACCCAGACAGAAACCTCTGTAGCCTGCTCTTACAGCCCCTCATTCAATTACCTATTTTAAAGCAACTTGAATAGAAGAGTCAACATGAAATGTGGCAGCAGGACATCTGTGCCACCGTAATGACTATTCAGAGGATGTTTATTTGATTGTCAGTTTTGGCTTCCTGGAAAAAAATGATTTACATATAATTTCTGCAAGCTATTTTTATGACAGTGAATTCTTTTTATGATAAATCAGGGTTAAACTATTTCTTTTTCAGAGGAACTATGGGTATCAGCGAGACTCCTGTGACCTGAAAGAAGGCAAATTTGGTAAGTCATTGTTTCTGTGCTTTTTCAATTTTCTTTTATTTATTTTTAATTAAAATATAACTGTAAATGTGTGTTCCCTGATTCATTAGCCACTTGGGGATGAAAGCTAATGCTATAATTAGAGCTTTGTTCCAAATCTTGATCACAGTGACAGTGGGTGTTTTCTAATAATTAAAACTTTTTCCAGCTGATCTGTGAGCACTATGTTCATTGACTTTTTTTTTTTCTTTTTTTTTTCCTGTGGTTGTCACTGGAGTTCAAAGGCTTTTTCCAAGCAGCTCACATTGTTCCTGTTCCTGCACAGTGGTTAAGGTGGGATGGAATGGGCAGATGTTGGGCTGCCTGGGAGCACTCACTACAAGAAGAAGCAAAGATTTTGGTGATCACAAGACATCCACTCATTGCACACTGAGGTGGGAGTTGTTTTAAAAAAGACACCACACAGGCTGGCTACTGCTGTGCAGTCCTGCTCAGGTGCCGGGTTGTGAGTGGCTTGCTGCCTAGAAGATGCATTCTAGCTCCAAGCAGGGGGCTCAGGGCATGCATTGATTGATTGATCTTTGCAAAAAGCAACGTCAGCAAAGAAATAAAATTGCATTATTCCCAGCCAGTGCTCTAATGGAAAGACAAGGCTCAGTTTTACAAAGCAGCTGTTTCGAACTGTTCTTCTGGCATCCAAATGCCTCAGAAGAAAGAGATGGAGGTAAGAGTAGAAACATCCAGGAGTGATGAGCATGCGGAATTTTTAACATTTTACAAAGGCTTCTGACATCTTCATTTGTGAAAGAGGAGAGAACGGTTCAGCACGTGCTTATGCTTGGGAGCCTTCCAAACTCTCACTTTTTTGTTTTGTTTTGTTTTGTTTTGTTTTTCTTGACCCTTGCTTCACATACTGCTTGACTACCCCCTTGTTCAGTGAAGAAATCCTATTACAGGCATACTGATTACCTAGAAATTAAATCAGATGCCATCATGCTGCTACATTTCCACCTCAATTATGCAGGATGGAATTAAAAGTACCCTAGAATAAGACCCCTACTGTTTTATGAACTCCAAACCACAAGAGAAATATTCTACCCGGTGACCTTTATCTGCATATAATTACAGTCTGAGGCATTCTTAATCATTTGCTAAACTATTTCTAGTGTTATTCCATGGTAATCTTAAATACCTGGGGATTACCAGAGATTACTGCCCTATTTTCAGGCCACAGCAGCTAGATTTCTAAGTAATTCTGTGTTCTTGCAGCAGGCATCGTTGCATATGATAAATATAACTTTTTAAATGAAGATCAAAATTGCTGTGTAACAAAGAATAGAACAAATATATAATTCATCTTTAAAACTTTGAATAAACAAACAAACATGAGGCTAATGCATCTGTATTTAAAAGCCGTGCTGCTTTGTGCTGAAGTTTGCTGTGTATTGCAAGCAGTTTCGTGATCCTATTAAATGATCACGCTTCTAGAGTAAACTTCTTCATGGAACTAAAACTCCAGACTTTTGCTGCATGCTATGTTACCTCCAGAAGAGAGTGAGTGGAAATTGTCATGTACATGCCTCAGGTCGGCACAGTGGCTTCATTCAGCAAATAATCTGTGCACCAAGTACCATTTGTAGGGGATGGGATATGGTTCCATGAGCCTGAAATAAGCCGCTGCTAACCTCCGGGTTACAGGCAGTTGAGCATGCAGTAGTACTATAGGTGGATAAAATTAACAGCATGTGATAGGTCTTTGTGAAGCAAGCCTGTGGCACTAGACTTGGGTGGGCTTTTTTTTGTTTTTTTTTTTGGTTTTTTTTTTTTTTTTTGTGTGTGTGTGTGTGCTTTAATTATTATTTTGTGGAGTAGACAAAAGTTTGCAAGCTAACAGTAAAAAGTATTTTCATCTGTAGTGGAGACTGACATGAGCTACTGTGCCACAAGGGCTGAAAAAATCATGTCCCCAGAAGGGACCACTGAGCTCATGGTCTAGCCTGCTGCGTGTGGGACATGGCCCCACAAAACCACGTGTTAAGTGGTCATCACCTGTGGCTCACAAACTGGAGCTGGGCAGAAGAATTTTGCCCCAGATCATGAGTCAAGGTTCACCTGATTCTGAAGCTATCAGCATAATACTGGGAAAAACATAGGAAGTAGAAAAATACCCTTAACAAACAGCAAAAGATTGCCCTGGAACACTGAAATCCCTTCACAGTATTATAGAAATAAGCACAAAATGGTCCTTCTCTCCATACTGTCTGAACCCTCTGAACAAATAATGTTATTTTCCTATGTGCTGCAGCAACCATTGTGTGACTGTTCCAGCTATTTTGACATCTTGTAGGTGATGAGAAATTACATGGCTCCTTTCTAGAACTGGTAAATGTGGTGGCATGTTGCAAGTGAGAAGAGTTTTATAGTAATCATGTGAAAAACAATTTGGATTCTTTTCACAGTATTTGTTGAGATTGTATCATATTGTTCCCCGGCTTTCTTTTTTTTTCTTTTAATTATGAGCCAACAGGGATGTTTGACTTCTCCTTAGTGCTGAATATCTTTCAGCATTTTTTCTTTGTAACCAAACGAGTTTTTTCTTTCCTTAAATAAGCCCAGTAAAGGAGCATAAACCAGTCTTAATGCTATAATACATTCGACACTTTACTGACGCTTTAGTAATCTCTGTATCCCCACATGGATGACGGAGGATGGCTTCCTGCCACCCATAGTAATGTAATTAAATCCTGGAATACACTGTTGAAAAAATGTTAGTTAAGAGCCCAGTGCCTTTCTGGGACATTGATGATGCCTTTTTTGAGCTGGCTCTGTCCCCTTGATTACACATCTGTCTGTACATATATATGTTCCGTCTTTGCATGCATGCAAACAGGCTCTGAACACATTGTTCCATGCTCAGTGTTGCCTACAGGCTCTCTGATGTGGCAGCAGTAATGACCCATTACAAGCTGATGTGGGTCATGCTTGGAAATCTCCTGAAGGCTGTGGATGTATTGGAGACAACTCTGCTATCCTGAACAACACATGCAGGAGAATTAGATTGCTCTATGATCTGAGCTTCAGCATTTTCCACAAGCAAATTGAGATCCTTATATTTGAAAATGTAAATACAACTGAGTTCTGCCAGTCAAATCATTCAGATCAACAACAAAGCTATCAGGCAAACAGACATCTTTTAATTCTTCTTCACTTTCCTCTCCCCTCTCTGTCCAGACTAAGAAATCTCCTCAAAGCTGAAATCCTGGCTGATAAGTGGATCAGGACTGGCAGATGTTTCTCAACCACTCATCTTTTGCTTACGGAAGTCAGCAAAGCCCCTCTTTCATCTACCTCTCTGCTCCATGGCCCTTGGTTGCTGGGGCTGCTGCAGGACTGCAGGAGGGTGGTGGCACTGAGATCAGTCATGGACTCTATATGTACATGTTCGTATGTACACAGTTGCATTGTGAAAATTCTTATGCATCTCAAGTTTTACCAACAGCCATATTAATTTAGAAATCTATTCTCTTCCTTTTTTCACCCCTCATTCATCTTTTGTGTCCTACCTTGTTTAACAGGTGAGGGCTGTAGGACAGACAGGAGGTGACTGCCAGTGTGTGGATCTTCACCTGCTGCACCTTCAGTCCGTCCAGGAGGCATATAGCTCTTCAGTGAACCCTGGCACAGAACAGTATAGATGCTCAGATTCACATGGGGTGAACGAGTGTGTTGACAGGACATTATCCAATACACCAGAACCGTCTTTGTCTTGCTGCTACTCCCAGCCACATGTCACCATTTGTTGGGGCATTAGCGGGATGAAGTAACTTTTTGGTGTATCCTTATCTGCCGTCCTTCCAAGTGCTTTTGGTCACTGTTGGAGGAAGGATATTGAGCCTGGCAGAACCCGTGGTATGGCTCAATTCAGGTGGTCTCAGGTGGCATAGGCAAGCTGAACAGCAACTGATGAAGTTTTTGCTCCCAGCCAGCAGCTTTCTCTGGGTTTTGCACACAGATTCTGAATACAAATGTAGGAGGAAAACAGTCTAGAGGTTATTTCAGTGGGGCTGATAAAATTCTTTTGGTTTTAATCCCTGAATGTGTTGAGAAAAGCTCAAAAATATAGAGGTGGCTTGGAGGACTGTGTGGTGGAACCACTGGAAGAGAGAACTGTGAACCCTCAGAGGGCATCTCTTATGCTGCTCATCATAGAACAGACCAGGATAGGACCCTTCAAACACTACCCTGGGCTCTCAGGCAATACATGTGAAGCTGCAGCCAGGAACAGGCAGTGATCCTGCTCACTGTCATCTGGAGCCACAAAGCACTGCATGCATTGTCCTAGGATGCAGAAGATGAGGTGCTCAAAGACACCTGCTGCAGTGTCTTAGCTTAACTTTTCAGGGAACACTCCTTAAATAGAAAACATCTGGTATCAGCTGTGCTGCAGGCCAGCTGAGATCCAGTCAGATAAAATAAACATTTGCTTGAAACAGGCTCCTGACAACACGCGTGCAAGAAAGGTCATTTTTATGCCTGCCTGAGTGATCAGAATACAAAAATGGGGATGAAATGTTCTGTCCACAGCCTTGATACGGTGTGATTAGTTTTTCATTTTTATTCAAGGCTCATGTATTGTGTTTCCCTGCCTCTCTTTCATTGGCACACCATCCTCTATTTTTTTGTTTTTATACGTCTTTGGACTTGAACAGAACATTGCTGTTGAAGGGCCCTGCTTTGACTTTGCCGTCATCTGTCCTTGCAGATTCATTTCATTACGGGTTGTGGGGAGGCAATGAACTCACTTTTCATTTCCAGCATTAATGAGGAGAAGGCTTCCGAGGCTTCAGCCATCCCCTTTAGTTCCACCTGGTGAACGTGCACTGCATGTCACAGCATGGGAAGCTGCTTTGGGGCTGCTTGGATCTCGTGTCAGCACAGTATGGAGAGCGTGACACTGCTAACATCCTGGGGCTTCTAAAAGGCTGCCAGTGGTACACAATCATTAAGTAACTTACAGATGAAATTCTGCTAAACCACCATGCTCATATCCTTAAAACGCAGGATTTCTATTCCTGTCATGTTTTCCAGTGCAGCTTTACATGTCACAGCAATACCTACAAGTCTCTAACATGTGCTTTCTTTCAATCGTGGTTTATTTCTTGTAAGTAAAGTGCTGGAAACAGTTCTGCCTCCTCAGTGCTGACCTCTCTAGACATTGCGGTGGTACAGTGTCAGATCTGGTCATATGCCAAAATTTCTGCTCAAAAATCACCCTCTGCCTGGGTAGATTCTGTTGTTCATTTTTAGGCTCTGCTGTAGCATGACTTTTTGGAGAGGCCTGAACAAGAGTTCAGGGATGCCTAAGGGCATCCTACTCCTTTTACTGATCCTTCTTAAAGCCAAGCAGTCTTTTGTTAACTCTTCACCATGCTGTAAAATTAACATTGGACTTGTCAATTAATTACTCACAGACTCAAGGCCCACTGAACAACTATGGCCATACACACTTTGCCATTTAATGACTACAGCCCATTTAATTTCTCCAGAAGAGGATTAAATTGTGCAAGCCCCCTGCAAAAGCAGGGAATCTCGTTTCAAAGACTATGTGATAAAAAGTCTACTCATTATTCCAGTAATCCGCTATGCCTTTTAACTACCTTTCCTGTTGTGAAGCAGTATCTCATTGCAAGGTCACATTTATTTATTTTCATCTCCCATCTCTAAGTTTCAGGTTACCTAAACCCTTCTCTTTCGTTTTAACCCTATTCTTCTTGGAGGAACCTGAATTGGCAAATAAGTATCAGACCATCTCTTTCATCACTTCTTTTGATGCAGTGCAGTGCACTACTTCTACAATCTATGGAGACCATTCAATGTGATGATTCATGTCAGCCCAGAAGACCAGCCCTTTCTGGTTGTCTGCCATCCCACTGGTCTTTGTGCTGCCTGCATATTTACATGGCAAGATTTGTATCCCATCCTTCTTGTTGCTTGGATAATTAATAATGGCAACTAATAATTGGACTGTTCAGAAATGATACCTCCTATTTTAATACAGAGGTGGATGTTGGTGATATGATAGTAGAGGTTGAACCTCTCCACCGATATCCCATTCAATGTTGTTGCCATGTGACAGATGGCAGCCAAGGGGCAGTCTGACAGAATGGCATCTGACATGGAAGTGCGTATGGAGAAAACATGTGATACTGAATTCCTCCATGCAGAAAAAGGCACCCACTGACATTCATCAATGTTTGCTGCATGTTTCTGGTGCCTAAATAGTAGATGTGAGCACAGAGAGCAGTGGGTGGTGTGATTCTGCAGTGGCAATGGTGACAGGGGGTCACCTCTTCTTGTGCAGATTTTCACAAGCAGCATTTGGGCTCTTAGTCATTGCTAGGGAAAATGCATAGCTCATGGTTGTGGCTATGTTGAAAAACATTATTTTGTAGTTGAAAATTTGCTCTATCAAGTAGTGTTATTGTGCTCTTATGTCTCCTGCAGTTTCCATGGAAATAAATGGGAGGCATTACTTTTGGTGTGACCTTAAGGCAATCATTAACATTACAGTTTGAAAAGTTATTAGCGAATCACTTTTAAATACATAGAAAGTACTTATTAATTCCACATACGGAAAGCCTTTTATTCAAAATATTATATAATAGTAATAGAAATAATTTTTATTGACACAAACATTTAAATTTTGAATGTTTGATTGAATGTTTCAACTACGAATCGGCATTGACTGGAATTTACTATGCTCTAACTCTTTGTTGATAAAACTCTGAAATATTTCTAACAAATTAATATCAGTTTGGAACATTACTTTCTCTTTTGAAGCATAAGAATTACACTTAGATATACTCTCCTTAAAAGTTTGGAGTTTTTCTAATATTCCTTTAATAGTCAGCTTTATTGATACAATGACGCATTCTGCTCTGATTAAGGAATTTGGTCCAGCTGATTCTAAGTTGCTGAGTTTAATTGGAATCCCCATTATCAGAGAGAGGCCATTGTTAAAAGAATGGTTGGTTAAGACTTCCATAGCAATAGCAATAACAAGATTTGCTCTCATCATTTCTTCATTTTTTTCAGAGGCACATGTCTGACTGAATGTGATGCTTGAAAGAGCACCAGAAACGTGGAGACAACTTTATCTCAGTGGCAATGAAGAGCATGAGAAAATTAATGAGGACAATCTATAACTGGAAACAGTCTTTTCAACAAAGCTAAAGTTATTCAAGCATACTGCTACATTAAGGACAGTCCCCAGGAAGATACAGCTCTGGAGCAGGTCAGCAAAGGGACACTCCAGCCATGTCCAGCAGGCTCTCCTCCACAGGCTCTTCTAAGTGAAATGTTGTGTACAGTGTATGTCTGCAAATGTCACTGGCAGCTTGTCTTAAATGTCTCTGACATGCTTATAGGGAGGCTTATAACCCAAAGGCCTGGCAGTGTGCTCTCCTTTCAGCTTCCCAAATTCATTCCTGGGGTAGAGTATGAACAGATCTTGGGGACAAAGGAGGCCATAGAGGTTCAGTGCCTGAACTACAGTGGAAAAAGAAGTCCAGCCAGCTTATCTTTGTGTTTGATAACCATGTCATTTCTTTTTTTTCTAAGGTTTCTCACATGAAAATGAAATGTTTTTCCTTCACGTTGGGCTGTAATATGTCTGAGAGCACTCTTCCTTCCAATAACCTCATGTCATGCTCCCTCAGACATTTTCACTGAGCAGATGCTCAGCCCAACCCAAGCACCAGCACTGGTGGCAGCTCTGGCTGTGCTTGTGCCAAGAGGTGGGTCTGGGGAGTATTGAGTGTTCTTCTCCTCACTCCTTTTTTTCCCCACTTTGTTGCAATACTGTTTATTCAACAAGTAGATAGAGTCTCTCCATTTTTTGCAATTAGTTGGGGACCTCACTTAGAAGATTTTAAAAATTAAGATAATTGGCTTAGACTTAGACTTTATCAGCTTTATGCACTTCTCACTCAGGAAGGATGTTGGAGTATTCTGGGTTTCTGATTTCACCAGAACTCTGCAGTCCCACTCAGTTTTAATTCCAAAGCTTTAACACAACAGCTAGTTTAGCAGTTAAGTGCCTTAGAAAGCATAATGAATTATTGAGCAGTAGGTGATAGTCTAACACTTGATCAATATACTGAAGTTAAAGCATAAATATATATTCTCAGGCTGAAAATGTCTTCTGTTGTCAGTAGGGAGAGTACTTAGGGCTGTCCTATACAACATGGAAAGCAGTAGTATAGAGACCAGACAATTTCTTTAGGGGTTTTATGTGCTTTGCAATCATTAATTCACTGAACAAATTTTTGGACTCTTGCATTCATCTACCTTACCCATTTCTGTAAGTATCGCATACATCAGCTCTTGAATATGAATTTGGCACTTCCCGTGGACTGAGGTTTCTTAATTTACATTAGCTCATAAACATTTTAAAGAAGGTTACCATGAGTGTAACTCAAGTTGGCACTAATGTCCTGCAAGTTTCACAGAAAAAATAATTGAATACCTGATTTGTTATCAACTTATCATTTTGTCATTGAAGAGGAGGGAAAGCTGCTTAGGCTCACATTTCTGATGCAGTGGTAATGGAATAAAATCATGAAACATTCAGGAAATCCCAAGATGGATACATAAACTTTATGAGGTTATTTATAATTACTCATCTTCTTCTACCTGCATGTTTATGTGTCCATCACAGTAATTTAATATAGAGGTTCATTTATTCATGACAAGTAATACCAGAGAGCCGTACGGCAAAGCCTCTTCAGTCAATTAAAGGAGACTCCAGAGGTGAAATTGTGTGGAGATATTCAACTCTTCTCCCCACACTTTTCCTTACTTTCTTTACTAAATTCCTTTTTCTATCCACAGCAGAAGCAATCCATGAAGGTTTAGGAGACCAGAATGTTTTCTCTTCTGCCTTGAATCACCATAGACTTGATAGACCTAGAAAATCAAAGATTTTGATTGATTTTCACTAGTTTTTCTATGAAATAACAAATCTGTTGCCTTTAATGTGAGTATAAAAATGTCTCTCTCCTCTTTTGTAAATAACTATTTTGTGAAGATACTTGACAATGATAAGCACAGCAGAACCTATATAAATGTAAATTTTGTAAGATCACGTTGGCAAGTCAAATGTCCTTTTGGCATAATTTTATCAACAGTAACAAAAAATGCATAATAATTTGTAAATAAAAAGGACATCTTTGGCACTTGCACAGCTATTAATGTCATGCTCAATATTGCACACTAGGTTTCCTGACATTAGGTTAATTAGTTCTTTTCTGGGGCCATCATTAAGCCACCAAAACCAAACAAGGAAAATTTCCTCCCTTGCGGATGATTTAAGAGACTCCAGCAGCACTGGGAAATGGCATATGCTTTTGCCTGCCAAGGCTGCTTTCTTGTTACTTTTGTTTTCAATATTTTTTAGACTGCTAATACTATAATCCCATCAGGAAAAATAATGAGAGAAGTTGCCTGCTTCCTTGACTAGAATCAGGTTATATTGGAGTGAAAACTGCTTGTGCAGATGTAAGTCTGCCTTGGGACACCATTTTATTCTCTTAGAAACAGGTGGATGTGTCACAATTAAATACTGTGCATGACAGTGCCTTGCCATTTATACACTCCATATGATTACAAATTTTTTTGTCACTAACAGATGCTTTCTATCTATGTAATAAGCAATTATGTAGGTTGTAGAAGGACAATTAATGTCATGTAGATTAATAAAATAGGATGAGACTAGATCAGGATATGCAGTACTAAGGTATCTTCTATCCTCTTTTCCTCCTGTATGAGCACGGAGGGTGGTTCAGCACGTACATCTACATAAGTGTATAGCCCCATGCAGCTATACACAGGAAAAGATGGAAGGAAAAGATCTCCTTTAGGAAAAGAGCTGGGAGATACCCTGTTTTTCTTTCTGAACAAGGTGCAAAGAGTCTTATGAATGTGCTGTGGCTGACTGTCTTGCTAGAAGAATAAAGATAACCAGTTAGTGGTAAATTCCCATGTTTACCTTCTATTCCCACTGGGAAGACAGGAAAGGATTGCCCCAAGGACAGGGAGGGCTGAACTACAAATGAAGAATGAGGAGTTTCCACAAGTGCTACAAGGCAAAAATGTTAGCCATTGTGCTCAGGAACAGCATAACTGCTGCAAGGTGGCCAGCTACATGGGGCTGAGATGACAATAACCTTCACAGTTTCAAAATAAAAAATGGATTAAGGCTGTATAACACGCTGTTATTGAAAAAGAAAAAACAAAGAAGGGAAAATAAAAGAAAAATGAAAAAAGAAGATCTGAATGCCCTGGAAAAGACATTAACTTGATGAAAGGGATTTATAAAATCAATTTTTACTGGTTCTGCTATAAAACACAACATAGTACAAAAGGGCAGTAATATGTTTTGTGTCCAGGCTGCATTTCTCAGAGTGACACCACCACCATCTCAAGGGATTTGGGGGGTGGAATCACAATCCTCAAAACAAATAAGTGCACTTTTGTCATGGCCTCCTGTATTGAACGATTTCTGAGCCCTGTGAGAGCTCTGCCTGCAGCCCCCCTCTGTAGTGAAAGTGCCCCTGAACAACAGACTTACAGAACTGTGCAGGTAACTCCAGTTAGAGGTGACCTGTGGTGACCAAAGTATGTAAGAGGGTGGCCTGGGTGAGTGCTATTCTCTGTTGCCTTTGAAACCCCTGCAGAACAGTTAGCAGATCTGCCTTGTGATGTCAAGCAAGTATTTTCCTCTTTGCGATCAACTCCCATGCCACACTCACAAGGTCATTCCTGACAACTCTTGTAGTCTCAGAATTGCTGGCTCCCAAGAATACAGTCCACAAAACAGAGAAACTGAGCTTTAGATCTTTACCATTTGAATTATATCTTCTCCAGAAGTTGGATGTTTTAAAAGCGGTTTTACCATCTCCTTATGCCTGAGATCTAAGATCTCTTCTTGAAAATAAAAGTCTGCGAGAAAGCACTGAATCTACTGTTGGTATAAATTTTCTTCAGCACTTAACTGCAAAAGAGTGGAGAAAAAGTTTCCTCTTCCATCTAAATCAGCCCGATTTTGTCTGAAGGAAGGTGCCTGCATGCTGGTATACAGGAGTGCCGCATTACGTAATGTAAGAAAACTCTGATAGGCCAATTGCCACAAAATTATCCTTGTACCTAAGAGAGACTTTCAAGAGTGGGGAAGATAGTAAACTAAAATTTATAGATTTAAAGTTAACTATGTACATATTTATGCCAAGATCACATCTTCTGCTTGCTTTAATGGAAGAAGGAAATGGTATAAGGTTGATGATAGAATTGAGGAAAGAAGAATGAGAAATCACAGAATCACAGAATCCTTGGAGTTTTAAGAGCGCCTTAAAGGCCATGTAGTCCAACTCCTCTGCAATGAAAAAGGACACTCACAGCTAGATACAGCCTGGCCTTGAATGTCTCCAGCAACAGGATTTCCATCACATCTCTGGGCAACCCGTGTCAGTGCCTCTCCACCCTCACTGTAAAAGACTTTTTCCTTATATTCAGCCTAAATCTCCTCTCCTTAAGTTTGAAAAATACTGCCTCTGTTTTTGGTATGTTGTAGTTGCAAAACAAAACACCTCAGTGATAAATGGATTTTCAGTTGAAGTTAAAAAATGCACGTCAGAATCACTCTAAAATGAAAATATTCAGAAGATTAGCAAGTTGAGATGAACTACTGTGTTTATTCTACTACTCTAGATTATTCTTCTGAGTCTTCATGTCATTTGTGGTGTGCTTACTGCAAGTCTGGTGTTCAGTAGCAGATATTTATGTGAAGTTGGCTATGATTAAGCAAACTTGAGATGTTTGACTAAACTCTCTGATATAGTTATCAACTAATTAAGTAATGACTACTCTGTTTTACATGCTTCTGCTGCATGAAAACATAATAGAAGCATTTGGGGTGAAATACAGTGTAAAGTTTTAATGTGTGCAATAAGCAAAATGGATACAGCTTGACAAACAGAATGGAAAATACTATGAGCTGCTGCAAGAACATCCCCAAAACCTAGGTTATGAGTCTGCCCACACAGTTTCTCTGGCTTTAATCCCTGTTAGACTGTGTTTGGAAAGTCATCCTGGCTGCTGAAGAAAGGCTGGAGGAGAAGGTGCCCATTGGGTCAGGAGGCAGACAGGCAGAGATGGGAAGGCACTGGTCACTACGCTGCTTGAAGCACACAGCCCTGTCAGTCAAGATGTTGCTAAAAGCAGTGAAAATCTGCTTTTAGCAGAAGCATGAAATATGAACAGAAATGTGAACAGAAATATAAACTGTGTTCTTGGTTTATCAACAGAGGTAGAGAAAATGCAGACTATGCTAAACTTCACTGGGAATCTGCATTTTTGAATCACTTGAAGGGCTACCAGGCATTGGAGGTGGAAGAGGAAAATCAGATCTCAAAGTTACTGGCAGATATCATTGAGTCACCCACCTTGGGTGGAGCCAGAAATGCCAAGAAGAAAATAGAACCAAAGGAAGAGGAAGCTGGCTGCAACTCTGCTCCCCAGAGTGACATCCCACACATGGTGTGGTGCCTTGCTTGTCCCTGCTAGTGAGGACAAGTTCTGCTCCTCTGGATCACATTCTGCATTGGGAGTGCAGCCTTGCTTGTGCCATCCTCCTGCCTCAGAAAGATCTTGTATCCATCACCCTAACAAGCCTGATTTTCTAAGCTTCCTTTTCATTTAATGGGAAGTAAAAGTCATTGCTCTTCAGTGACTACTGAGAAAAGGATAAACACGGGTTGATGAGATAAAGTAGAAAACTGTCCCTTTCTATTTAGAGTAGTGATCTTCAACTCACATAAATGGTGGTAAAAAGCATGGTTCTCCTTTTATGTCAGAATAAGTAGCATCAGTAAAAGTAAAAGCTTAACACCGTGAATTGTTCTGTTAGTAGTAATGGCAACAGTTTTCATTTACAGTAAAATATAGCCTTCTTCCTTTTTTTTTTTTTCTATTTTAATTATTTATTTTATTTATTTTTTCCTTCCTTTTAATGGCTCCTTATAAGGGCTTTAAATATAATTGAATAAAATGTCCTGGTTAAAACATGACTGGTCTGCAAATAGGTTTAGCTGTTATGGTGTTGCCAGTGAAGAAAATAAAGAGTTCTGTTAAGAAATCAATGAAATGCTCCCTTAGCTGTGAAAGAAACCAGTGTACCGCTGCTCCCCACCAAGCACTCCAAGCTGGTAATGCTGTTACAGGTAGATGAGCCTGTCCTTATCAGACCTGACTGCATCAAAGGTGGGAGAGAAGCTGGCTTCTCTGGTCTACAGCTGTGAGTTTTGCATGGAGGAAAACATCCCCCTAATATTTGACATTAAAACACTTCATTTTATTTAAGGACTCATAATGTTTTACAAGTGTTAGCTAATGAAGCCTTACAACAGCCTGCAGTGCACTGTAGGAAAGTGCTGTATGGAATTATTAATTTGAAGCACTGCCAGTTGGCAGGAAGCCCTGCAAGAATCTTCCTGCTGACCCACAACACGCAACTGAGAGACCTGCTTAAATATGTGCTTGGCTGCTCTCCCTTACCAAAAGCAGACAGACAGATCTCTCTGACAGTGTGAAGGGGATGTCTCAGCTGTGGTGTGCTCAATAATAACATTCAGACATGATTCCATGTTTGTAAAAATAAACTGGTTCCTCAGAAGGCAGATAGTGAAAGAAATATAACTGTGCACAGCATTGCAGCCTTGAACCTAAATGCTGACTCTTTGCGTCTCTGCTCGCCTCCTCCTTGCAACTTCTCTTTCAGCACTTTCTGCAGGTTTTCAGAAATGAAACAGAAGTGCTGGGTTAGGGCAAGCTGACAGGCAGTGAGAATTTATCAGTGTAACCCAGGCCAGGCCCAGGTGATTCATGGGTTGATGGTTGGACCAGGTGATCTTATTGGTCTTTTCAAACCATCATGAATTCATGCTTTTATGATTCCATTTGTGAAGTTCTATTTGAGTAGGCTGCATCCACAGATGCTAGATAGCTATGCAGAAGGAAAGAGTGGGAAGAAAAAAAACACACACAAAAAACAGGTAACGGTATAGCTGAAAAGTGCACAGCAAAGAAGAGTAGTAGTGGCAGTTAAAAAATTAATCAGCCAGGTATTTCAGTGATAAAACAAGAGCATGGTTTTAAAGTTATTACAAAAAATAAGCAAGTCAGGGCATTTAAGGGCTTGGTACTGCTTACTCCTCATACAACATCATCCCACTGTGCCTCCACGGCAGCAGAGACAAGGATTTGCTCACAGGCAAGAGCACAATCTGCTGACTCCACAGATGCCTGCAGGAAATCTCAAGAGTGAGCTAGTCAGAGGATGGCCATGGTCATTGATCTGGCTCCTGTCACTTGTCTTGATGGCTGAATGATAAAAAGAGAAAACTGGGGGGAAAAGTGTCTGAGCTTCATTAAAACTACGCAGCAGTCCTTGAGACTCAGTTAGAGGATGCTTCCAAGTGCCTGGTGTATTTAGTTCAGATGCAGGGTCATTTTATTTCTGCTTACTGGGACAGAATTGCAGCATGGCTGTGGCCATGGCACTGCTTTCAGCATCAATATCCTTAGAAAAAAGTGTGCAGGAGCAGTGATGGTGATGGTGATAGTGGTGGTGGTGGTGATGGTGCTGGCAATGGTGGCAATTGTGGTGGTAATGGTGGTGGTGGCTGCTGCTGGGTTCCAGCAAAACACTCAGTGCCTAGCAATCTGCACATCATGGACCATTGGCTTTATGCTCCTATGTATGTAAATGGGTTGCCACTGCTGTTTTTCTGCTGTCAGATGCAATCATTCAAACTGCTGCCATGTCATCTTACCTCACAATTTGTTTGGAGTGCCTTTTAATCTGGACCTCCCTGCAGCAGCAGGAAGCCCCAGCAACTAAACCCTGGTTGCATAGTTCAATAATCTATTTCACTTGAAGCTTAGTTCAGAGCTTTGAGTTTTGCAGAGCTTGGTGAAACTTGCCCGTGGGCTTTGACTCAGGCACATAGACGTTGGAGCCACCTGACCAGTTTGGACCTTGATGGGAATTTCCTCAGATGTTTTGGGGCAGGGCACCCCAAAGTTAACAGCACACTGTTGAACATGTTCTCGCACTCTGCTGTATTTTTCACAAGCTGCCTGGGCTTGCTTTAGATATAATAACATGGATGTGTTTTTATAGTGAACAGTTTGAGACACTTGGTACACTTTGCTTTTTCTCATTCAGTATTTCAAATAGGCATACTACTTACAGCTATCATTATAAGGAATAATCCTTCAGGCAAATTAACATGCAATTTCTTTATTCTCCCTGTGAGCCTGGAACATCACAGTCAGCTTCTAAAATGATAATAAAATTTTGCTCATCTTGTCATGTTTATTTTCTTTTATTCAGACAGGACCCTCTGAAAAGCTTATTTTTATAGTTTTTCTTTCATTGTGGTTTTCAGTGCAACACATTTTTCATAACAAATCCAGCAAATTCAAACACAGATTTTTTTTTATTATAATAGTTTTGCAGATAAATCACTTTTCAGTGTAGTATCTAAATATGTGTATTGTGTATGTTTTGGTAACATATCTTAGAAGGGCATAGAATCATAGAATCATAGAATCACAAAGTTGGAAATGACCTATAAGATCATCCAGTCCAACCGTCTCCTCATCGCCATTGCCACCACTAGCACTAACCCCTACCATACAGCACGTCATCCAGACTCCTCTTGAACTCTGCCAGGGACGGTGACTCCACCACCTCCCTGGGCAGCCATTCCAGTGCCTGACCACTCTCTGAGAGAAAAAGTTCTTTCTTATGTCCAACCTAAACCTCCTCTGGTACAACTTGCGGCCATTTCCCCTTGTTCTGCTCATTGCCTGGGAGAAGAGGCCAAATCCCTCTTCACCACAACCTCCCTTCAGGAAGATGTACAGTGCAATGAGGTCTCCCCTGAGCCTCCTCTTCTCCAGACTGAACAATCCCAGCTCCCTCAGCCGCTCCTCATAAGACTTGTGTGACTTGTGGCACTTTGTTTAACACCAGTGATGTTTTCTAAGTTGTTCTGTTTTGTTATCTGCCTGTATTCTCTATTTGCTTATTACTTAATATACATTAACTGTGTCTTCATTGTTGGTGGCATAACTCTTAAGGCACTTTCATTCTAGACTTAATTTCTGCAGAAGACCTTTCTTGTCTCTTAGTGGCCTTCTTGCTTGTCTTTGCCCCTTCTCTGGTGGGTGTGCATACGCAATCATGAAATACAGCTTTTTGAGGTAATGTCATGATGAAAAAATTTTGCAGGGATTTGATTCAGCCTTGTAGATATGGATTCTGGCTACATTCAGATTTACATACTGAACAGCTACCTCTGAGGAATGAAGATCATCCTGATAATTTCCATGCCAATTATGGCATCCCATTTGGGTTTTGCCTTCCTATACAGATTTTGCTTTCCATATGGGCCATCACCGTTAGCTGAGCAGCTCAGATACAGACTGTTATCCATGTGTGAAGTGGTGGCAGAACCTCCTGCTTGACCTTAAAGCCAAAATAGATTGTGTCTTACCACAGTGCTCAGCAGTATCTTGATTGGAAGGGCTTGATTCCAGCAGAAATGCACAAGGGAAGCCATAGGAAACCACATCACTCTCCCTTCTGCTCTGTATGAAAAATCCAGCTGTAATTGCATGCTTAGTTACTATAGAACTTTGTAATTCTTCTGTTTTCAGATGAGAAATCACATCTCATTTGGCCAACTGTTATGGAATCAGAAATACAGCTGGCCAAAAAGAAACATAACATTTGTACTGCTGTCTACATTTGTGTCCCTTGTCTTCACAGCAGTCTGTGTACTGCTTTCTTTTTGGAAGACTAAACAAGTCTGAATGTGCCAGACAATGATTAGTTTGTAGACCAAATTTTCAAGGAAAGGTACCTTGACCGGCAAGCAGAGTGAAGCTGAGTTCTCCTGTGAGTTATGGATCTATTGTTTCCACTCATTTCCAACACTGTATTAAAATTTATTTGATATTCTGTTACAAGCTGACACTGCTTCATATTAACTACTGCAAACCTCATGGCATACGCCATTTTTTGACACTAAGTGAAAGAGATGCTGAGGCACCTAAGTGGAATGAATGTGTGGGCACCAGCTCTGAGCACAGGCTGGTTTTGTCAGTGTTGCAGTATGGCAGCTCTCCCCATGAATATAAGCTTTAGAGCAAGCCTGTGTAGGCATAATCCTGAACTGCACAGAGTGAAGATGGGGGAAACAAACAGGGAGAATGAATCAAAGCCAGGGAAATGAGGCAGTGTAATGATTCTGCAGGCCACAAACCCCACTTAAAACCTGGCTCAAGATACTGGGGCTTCAGCACTCAGCACAGCCGGAGATTAAATGCAAGCAGAGCTCACTAACTCTCATGGGGAGAGGCATACTGCTCTTTCTAAGACAGTATCCAAGAAGAAAGGTTTTCTAGAGGCTTCAAGAAACATTCCTTAATGAAGGCATATAAAGAGAATTTCAAGGGATGAAGGCAGGCAACAGAAAGGTGAAAAGAATCTAAGAGGCCTATTAAAGTAGACATATGTGAGAAGATGTTTTGGTAAGTGTCATCCCAATGCTAGAGAGATATAAAAACTAAAACATGCCTCATTGATAAAACAGATGTAAGCTCTTTAATTGCAGGTCTATATGCAAGTTTCTACTGATTATCAATTTAATTAGCAATGATTGAAGAATATATCCATACAATAAAATTTAGAAGAGATCCTGCAGAGCTAGCTTTGAACATATAACAGAAAGCACTTTAAGATTAGCTAGCTGCCTTGGATTTAAGTTAATCTTTTCTTAAATATCTAAATTTAGTTTCTGCTCTTCTAACTACTTTCCCCCTACTTCCAAAACTGCACTACCAGCTGACCTTCTTGGTAAGCTCTTGTCAGCACTGCACTGAATGCTGCCCAGAGCCACCTGGGGGTTCACTGTATTTTCCATATGGGAAAATGAAGAAAAGTTAACCGTATAATTGTTTAATTAGGAAGGGATCCTCAAAGGTCATCTAGTCCAGCCTCCCTTCAATGAACAGGGACGTCTCCAGCTAGGTCAAAAGCTCAGAGCCCCATTCAACCTCATCTTGAATGTCTCCAGGAATGGGGCACCTACCACCTCTCTAGGCAGCCTGTTCCAGTGCTTCACCACTGTGATTGCAAAAACTTTTTCGTTATGCAGTAGTTTAACTTGGCAGGTGGCTCAGCACCACACAGTCATTTGCTCACTCCCTGCCCTCTTCCTAGTGGAATGGGGGAAAGAATTGCAGAAAAACCAAAACCAAGCAGAACTTGTGGGTTGAGATAAAATGACTTACTAAGATAGACAAAAGGAGAAGGATTATAGTTATGACTATCACAGAATCACAGAATCACCCGGGTTGGAAGGGACCCCAAGGATCATGTAGTTCCAACCCCCCTGCCTAGCAGGGCCACCAAACATACACATTCAGATCAGGTTGCCCAGGACCCCGTCCAACCTGGCCTTAAACACGTCCAAGGACGGGGCATCCACAACCTCCCTGGGCAGCCCGTTCCAGGGCCTAACCACTCTCCTAGTAAAGAACTTCCCCCTAACATCCAACCTAAATCTTCCCTCCTTCAACTTAAAACCATTTCCCCTAGTCCTGCTGTTGTCAGCCCTTTTGAAGAGTTTACTCCCCTCCAGGGTGTAGGTTCCCTTCAGGTATTGATAGGCTGCAATGAGGTCACCCCGCAGCCTTCTCTTCTCCAGGCTGAACAAGCCCAACTCCCTCAGCCTGTCCTCATAGGGGAGGTGCTCCAGCCCCCTGATCATCTTAGTCGCCCTCCTCTGGACCCTTTCCAAAATCTCTATGTCTTTCTTGTACTGAGGGCTCCACACCTGGACACAGTACTCCAGATGGGGCCTCACAAGAGCCGAGTAGAGAGGGACAATCACCTCCCTGTCCCTGCTGGCCACCCCTCTCCTGATAGAGCCCAGGATCCCATTTGCCTTTCGAGCTGCCAGAGCGCACTGCTGGCTCATATTCAGTCTCTCGTCCATCAGGACCCCCAGGTCCTTCTCTGCCAAGCTGCTCTCAAGGACCACTCCTCTCAGCCTGTACAGGTGCCTGGGGTTCTTCCGGCCCAAATGCAAAACCTTGCACTTTGCCGTGTTGAACCTCATCAGGTTCACCCGAGCCCAGCCCTCCAGCCTGTCGAGGTCCCTCTGAATGGCATCCCTTCCTTCCACCGTATCAACCACACCACTCAGCTTGGTGTCGTCAGCAAACTTGCTGAGGGTGCACTCAATTCCCTCATCGATGTCATTAATAAAGATGTTAAAGAGCACCGGTCCCAAGACAGACCCTTGGGGGACACCACTTGTTACCGGCCTCCACCTGGACATAGAGCCATTGACCACCACCCTCTGTCTGCGGCCTTTCAACCAATTGCTTATCCATCGGGTCATCCACCCATCAAATCCACTTCCCTCCAATTTGGAGATGAGGATGTGGTGGGGGACCATGTCAAAGGCCTTGCTCAGGTCCAGGTAAATGACATCGGTCGCCTTCCCTTCGTCCACCAATGCCGTCACTCCATCATAGAAGGCCACAAGATTAGTTAGGCATGACCTTCCTTTGGTGAAGCCGTGCTGGCTGTCTCGGATCACATGCTCATTCTTTATGTGACCGAGCATGTTGTCCAGGAGGATCTGTTCCATGATCTTCCCAGGCACGGAGGTGAGACTCACCGGCCTGTAGTTCCCCGGGTCCTCCCTGCTCCCCTTCTTGTATATGGGAGTGACATGACCCTTCCTCCAGTCGTTCGGGACCTCACCTGACAGCTGCGACTTCTCAAATATGATGGAGAGCAGCTCAGCAACCACCTCAGCCAGCTCCTTCAGGACCCTGGGATGCACACCATCCGGCCCCATAGACTTGTATTCATTCAGTCTAAGGAGGCACTCTCGGACTTGCTCTGCCCTTACAGTGGGGAGGGATTTACCTCCTTGGTCCCCACATAGAGGTTTGGGGATGCAGGGTTCAGGGACGTGAAAAAGACTAGAATCCTGGCCACCAGTGAAGACCGAGGTGAAGAACTCATTCAGCACCTCAGCTTTCTCTTCATCTGTTGAAGCCAGTTCTCCTTTTAAATTAACCAAAGTAGGTACGTCCGTTTTGGCCTGTCTCTTCTGGGCAATGTACCTGTAGAAGGTTTTCTTATTGTTTTTCACGTCCCTTGCCAAGTTCAGTTCTGCCTGCGCCTTGGCTTCCCTGATCCCATGTCTGCAAGTCCGGACGGCATTCCTGTACTCTTCCCAGGTGACACAGCCTTGTTTCCAGAGCTTGTACACCCCTTTCTTCGCCCTCAGTTCTCTCAGCAGGTCCTTGCTGAGCCAAGCCGGTTTCCTACCTCGCCTGCCCACTTTCTTATTCAGAGGAATGGAGACCTCTTGTGCTTCCAGGAGGGCATCTTTGAAGAGCCGCCAGCTCTCCTCAACATCCTTGTCTTTGAAGACATGATGACTACATATCTATGTATATCATGATGACTACATATATCTATGATGACTACATATATAGTACATATACATATATACATAAAACAAGTGATGCACAAGCAATTTCTCACGACTCTCCTACCAATGCCTAGCTAGCCCCTCAGCAAGCTGAAGAGAGCCAGGTGAACTACTTTCTTCAGAACTCCTTCTGCTTGATGTCATATGGTATGGAATATCCCTTCTGCCAGTCTAAGTCAGCCGTTCTAATTCTGTTCCCTCTCAGATCCTTGGACCTCCTCACCAGTCATTTGCTGAGAACTGAAATGGACTTGGCTCTGTAAAACACCACTTAGCAACAACTATGAACATCAGTGTGGCGTCAGCATTGTTTTTCTACTAGAAACAAAATACAGCATCATACTAGATACTCTGAAGAAAACAATTCTGTCCCACCTGAAACTAAGACACCTTCTATCCAATCTGTATCTCCCTCCTTTACTTTGAAACCATTTCCCTGTCCGTAGTAGACCCTGCTAAAAAATCATAGAATCATAAAATCATAGAATGGACTGGGTTGAAAAGGACCACAGCGATCATTGAGTTTCAATCCCCCTGCTGTGTGCAGGGTCACCAACCACCAGACCAGGCTGCCCAGAGCCACATCCAGCCTGGCCTTGAATGCCTCCAGGGATGGGGCATCCACAACCTCCTTGGGCAACCTGTTCCAGTGCGTCACCACCATCTGTGTGAAAAACTTCTTCCTAATATTTAACCTAAACCTCCCCCGTCTCAGTTTAAAACCATTCCCCCTTGTCCTATCACTATCAACCCTCGTAAACAGCCGTTCCCTCTCCTGTTTATATGCTCCCTTCAAGTACTAGGAGGCCACAATGAGGTCTACCCGGAGCTTTCTCTTTTCCAAGCTAAACAAGCCCAGTTCCCTCAGCCTTTCTTCATAGTAGAGGTGCTCCAGCCCTCTGTTCATCTTAGTGGCCCTCCTCCAGACCTGCTCCAAGAGCTTCACGTCCTTCCTGTACTGGGGCCCCAGGCCTGGATGCAGTACTGCAGATGGGGCCTCAAAACAGCTGAGTAGAGGGGGACAATCACCTCCCTCTGTCTGCTGGCCACCCCTTTTTTAATGCAGCCCACAGCACAGTTGGCCTTCTGGGCTGCACACACTGCTGGGTTGTGTCCAGCTTCTCGTCCACCAGGACCCCCAAGTCCTTCTGTGCAGGGCTGCTCCCAAGGAGATCTTCCCCCAGTTTATATAAAAACCTGTGATTGCCCCGACCCAAGTGCAGCACCCTGCACATGGCCTTATTGAACCTTATTACGTTTTCATGGGCCCAGTTATCCAGCCTGTCCAGGTCTCTCTGAATGGCTTCCCTTCCTTTCAATGTACCACTCAGCTTGGTGTTGTCTGCAAACTTGCTGAAGGTGCATTCCATGCCATTGTCTATGTCATTGATGAAGATGTTGAAGAGCACTGGTCCCAAGATCGACCCCTGAGGGAAACCACTTATGACTGGCCTCCACTCTGACATAGAACCATTGATCACAACCCTTTGTCTGCAACCAGCCTGCCAATTCCTAATCCATTAGTCCATCCTTCAAATCCACACCTCTGCAATTTAGAGAGAAAGATGTGCTGAGGGACCATGTCAAAGGCCTTGCAGAAGTCCAGGTAGATAACATCCACCGCCCTTCCCCCGTCCACTGAAGCCATCACTCCATCATAGAAGGCCACCAGATTGGTCAGGCATCATCTGCCCTTAGTGAAGCCATGATGGCTGTCTCGAATCACCTCTTTATCTCATATGTGCCTTAACATAGCTTCTAGGAGGATTTGCTCTGTGGACTTCCCAGGCCCAGAGGTGAGGCTCACTGGCTTGTAGTTCCCCGGTCATCCTTTCTCCCTTTTATAAAAATGGGAGTTTTCCCTTTTTCCAGTCACTTCACCAGACTTCACCAGACAGCCACAATTTTTCAAATATGATGGAGAGCGGCTCGGCGACCATGTCAGCCATCTCTTTCAGAACCCTAGGATGGATATCATCCAGCCCAATGGACTTAAATACGTTCAATTTCAAGAGGAGGACTCGGACCTGTTCCACAGTTACAGTGGGACAGAAACCATTCCCACACCCTCACCTAGAGGCTCGCAGTCCTGGCAGACACGGGAAACCTGACTATGTGTGAAGACTGAGGCAAAGCACTCACTGAGTACCTCAGCTTTTTCTATGGAAGGCAGCTCCCGATTACCTTTCATCAGAAGGCGAACAACCCTCTTGGCCTGTCTCTTCTTGTCTATGTACCTCTAGAACCCCTTTTTGTTATCTTTCACATCCCTCGCCAAGTTCAGCTCCATCTGCTCCTTGGCTTTCCTAATCCTATCTTTACATACATGGACAACAGCCCTGTATTCCTCCCAGGCTACACAACCCTGCTTCTACTTTCTGTACATTTCCCTCTTTTCTCTCAGTTTAAGCTGCAGGTTCCTTACATAGCCATGATGGATGCCTGCCTCCCCTGCTCAACTTCTTTTGCTGGGGGATGGAGAGCCATTGCGCTCTCAGAAGGGTGTCCTTAAAGAGCTCCCAGATTTGTTCTGTGCCCATGCTCTTAAAAACAGTTTCCCAGGGGATCCCATTCAGCAGTTCCTTGAGCAGCCACAAGTTTGCTCTCCTGAAGCACTGGGTCCTAGCTCTGCTTTTCCAGGTCTGCATTCTTCAAGATCACAAACTCCACTAAGGCATGGTCACTACAGTGCAGGCTGCCTCCAACCTTAACCTCTCTAATGCTCTCCTCTGCATTAATGAGCACAAGGTCCAGTAAGGCTTCACCTTGGATTGGTCCATCTACTACCTGGACCAGGAATTTGTCCTCAACAGATTCCAGGAATCTCCTGGATTGTCTGCTACCCGCCACACTGCTATCCCAGCAAATATCTGGGTGGTTGAAATCCCCCATCAGGACAAGAGCCCACAAGTGTGTCACCTCCTGCAGTTGAAGCAACAGGCTCCTCCTGATCAGGTGGCCTGTAGCAGACCCCGACCACTAGATGTCCTTTGCTGGACAGATCCTTGATTTTTACCCATGAGCTCTTGACCTGATCATGGCTGTTCCTCAGACACAGCTCTTCGCAACGTATCAATTTCCTAACATAGAGGCCAACTCTGCCACCCCTCCTACTCTATCTGTCCCTTCTGGAAAGCCTGTAGAAGCCTGAAGAGTCTATCTCCTTCTTTCTTACAGCCCCCCCTTTGGGTATTGAAAGGTGGCTCTCAGGTCACCTTGGAACTTTCTCTTCTCCAGGCTGAACAGCCCCACCTCTCTCAGCCGTTCCTTGTAGAAGTGTTCCATCCCTTGGATCAATTATATTGCTTTCTTCTGGACATGCTCCAACAGGTCCATGTCTCTCCTGTACTGAGGACCCCACATTGGGATGCAGTACTCCAGGTGAGGTCTCACAGAACAGAGCAGAGGTGCAGGATCACTTCACTCAACCTGCTGGCCACACTTCTTTTGGTGCAGTTTAGGATACAGCAGGCTATCTGGGCTGTGAGAACACATTGCTGGATCATGCCCAGCTTTCCATTCACCAGTATCTCCAAGTTTTTTCTGTCAGGGATGTGTTCTATCCTTACATCCCCTAGTTTGGGTTGATAGCAGGTGTTGTTGTGACCCAGGTGCAAGAAATTGCACTGGCCCTTGTTGAACCTCATGGGGTTCTCCTGGGCCTATTACTTGAACCTGTCTCTCTGGACTGCACAGCCATGTTGACTGTACAGTAGAGGCAGTGCAAACTCAAAACCAGCAAACAGGACATGTCTCTTAAAAACAAGGCATACCGGCTCTCTGAGTTTCTACTCTGCTGCTAACTCTACCCCTCTCCCAGCTGGTTTCTTCCTCAGCTCTTCTGATACTCAGGAATTGAGTTTGGCTTGAGGCTAGATCATGTGTCCAGGTACCTGAAGATAAAACAGGAGGAGCAGTGGTGGTTTCTGCGGCCTGACAGACCTCAGAGGAGTGCTTCTCTCTTCCAGGCTAAGAGAAGGACAGAGGTTTGAGACCAGAGTATAGCTACAGACACATAATGAATTTAGAAAAATAATAAACTAATGTAAGGGATGTGTATTCCAATTCCTCTGACTCAGGACTTGTGGCTGTGACCACGGTTTGAACAGTAATGGAAAAATCTTTGGAGGTTCATGGAAAGTCTCTTGGGAAAATGTGATTATTGAATCATGCTTGAACAAAGAGTTTTGAGGTATCCTTGATTCTTTGCTTGAAACAGGTCCATATTTTAAGTGATTGAAAAGAGTGAGGGTCCACTTTCAGCTTCTGGCATTGAGTTCAGTCATGTGGTTGCACTCAGATTTTCACCTAGAACTACATCCTTCCAGTTACCAGAGGGTCCTGAATACAACTTCTTGGAGGATTCTGAATCAAACTTCTCCTGAATTATGGCTTCTCTTGGGAATAGATAGGACAATGCACTTTAAATCTGCTTTTGTGATTTTCCAAAAACCTTCTTCAAACTTCTATAGAGAGTTGCATAGAAAGGTGCCTCCTTGTCCACAGTATAGGCAGGCAAGCCCACGTTACTTATGTTCTTATGAATGAGAATAGATTTTTGATTACATGATGGTGCATGTCCCTGATCTTATTGTCCAGCTGCACTTAGCAATCAGTGACAGTACTGGGGGACAGGTTTCCTTCTGAATCTGCAGAGTAATGGTGGAGCTGAAGTACCTCCCTGGAGGAGCAGCTGGAGACCCAGGAGATGCGTGACATGAGTATAAAGATGGCACACGTGCACTGCCTGTGCTTGTGCCCACACTGCTGCCTTGTGATGACACTGCACCAGCCCCAGTAAGAGGACTTGGCTGGATCCCCTGGAGCTGCTAAGTGGACATTGTAGAGATCTCATGCCTGAGTCAAACTATTAATGACCAGAGCCACAGACAAATTTACAGAAAACCTATGACCACCCATCATGTTCACCAATCATGTGATTTAGAAACATAAAATAATATAAATGGAGCACAAAATCAGGCAGAAATATCAAGTCTGGAGAATGAGAAGTGCCTGCTTATTAAATTGGTAAAAATACATTTTTGCCATTGCTGAGGAAAAAGAAATAACATTGCAGTTATGGACTTGCTAGAAATACGTTAGCATTGATAATAATGCTCATTTGTTTTGAAAATGCTGCTTCATGGCAAACATCTGCTGGTTGCATATCTCCCTGAAGGGCTGTGTCTATAATAGCAGCCCTGCTTCTTTAAAACGTGCTGGAAGAATCACGGGAAAAAATGCAGCTCACTCTTTCAGGAAGAGTAGTTGCCTATAATTATAAATGTTGAGGGGATTTGGTCCCAGAGGCACTGTGTAAATGTTGGAAAAAACTCTCCCACTGAGCTACAGCAACTGGTTTAGTCACTAAGGTTGGCTTCCACTGCAACCATATTTTTTCCCATAAAATGACCACAAGAGAAAAAATAAACAAACAAACCACCAAGATCAGTCAAAGAAGACAGCAGGAAAAAAAATGGTTTGCATTTCTGCATGTTTCAAGAAGGGTATAGAATCACAAGTTGGAAACGACCTATAAGCTCATCTAGTCCAACCGTCTCCTCGTCACCATTGCCACCACAAGCACTAAACCATAAGAAAGTAAGAAAGATTGGAAAAGTTACGGTCAACCAGTTTCTTAAGAGATAGGTAACAATACTGTGAGAGTTGGGGATCAGAGCTGCCCAAAGCACTGCCTGCAGAAACATCTCCCTCTGTCACATAGGCAAAGGTATCTGATCCTCATCCTGATGGCAGCCTGTCAGAGTCCTGAATCAGCTCTCAGTGATACTTGATGGTGACATCCAGGGCAGGCAGAGCTGATATTGTCCTAATCCTGCTCCCCACTTCAAGAACTATAATGATAGAAATTGTAGCCTGAGAGTCATGAGGGTCCAGGTGTTAGGAGAGAAGCTGAAACTGAAGCGTGGGAGAGAGATAATAAGCAGGTAAGGAAGGAGGAGGGGGCAGTGTCTTTGAGTAGTCAAGCAAAAAGACCTTGCTGACTCCTGAAACTGTGAGTTTGACTCCTGGTGTGCATGTATGCAATGGCCCTTCCAAAATGAGCTGGGCTATAAGCAGGTATTCAGTGCTTGGAGTAGAGAAGTGGAAGATGACTGGATGGTCTGTTTGTTTGTTTTGTCAGCTGCTCTCCCGTTTACTGCTCAGGACTTGCTTGCTACTAAGCCTGTAGTCCTATATGGGCACTGTTTGTTGTCTTACTGATGCACACAAAAGAACATCACTGACGTACATATGTAGCTTTATGGTTTAAGATTGATCTGGTTTTGGGACATACACAAGGAATAATAGGAAGAAAGGGATTTGGTACCAGTGCTGGAAGAGTAGCCTATGTGAAACAGCATAGTCAGAAGTCAGTTCAGTCACTTTCAGAGACTGAGGAGATGCAGTAAATCCTCCCCAAAAATATGGCCTTTAGGCAGGGAATAATAACAAGCTTAAAAAAATTAACAATACATGGGTAAATACAGGGGAAAAAAAAATCCAGGGAGAGCTGGCTCAACATGAGATCCCGTAAGGAGAAGTCATGTGAGGATCTCCCAGGAGTGGGTTTTGGGCAAATCCCAGGCTGGGGTTAGAGGCAGGCTAGACCACTGCACACAAAGACCTGCAATGTTATATCTCTCCAGAATAAGGCATTAAATGGGCAGATGGCCGTGGCTTGCTTCCTTGTGGTCTGGCCTGGATCCATAAAAGGTTAGTTTAGTGAAAACAGCTGCAGGGAAAGTTGGCTTCTGAATCCCGTGGGGAAAATGAATTCACTGAGGCCCGTGGAGGAGGAACGGAGCTTGATGGATGAAAAAGGAATGGAGTGACTGTGAAAACTCTTCATCTCAGCCCCAAATAAATGGTGATTATCAGGAAAAAGAAAAAAAAGAGATTCTGTTTAATCTGCTTTGTTCGATCTGCTTCATGTTATATTTTTGTAAACAACAGAATGCTATCTGGTGTCTAACCTTCCATTTAAAAATGTTTTAACATTGTTTATCTGTAAGATGAAGAGTGAACATTCTGCTCACCAAGCAAGAACACAGCTCTCCTCCTGGGGAGATGTCCCTCTCCTATCTCCTGGGAAGCCTTGACCTGCAGCATCACCTCCCAGAACCATGTGTCAGACCCTCAAGTCTGTGGATTTGGCATAGTACTCCATCTAGGCAGATGAAAAGACGATCTCTTATCTGAAATGGCTCACCACTGTTGTTCTACAGACTGGGACTGAATGTCTATTCTGATGACACCCTCTGTGCGTTGCTGTTGGGATTCAAAACACTGGCCCAGGCTCAGGGCTGTTCGCTTGCTGGCATGGAAGATTGCTTTCCTTAACAAGGTAGGGAAAATTATCATTGGAGGAAACGATATCAGTTTCCACAACACATAACATCACCAGGGAGGATGGGTCATAACAGCTTCCCTACAAAAAGGTTCAAAGGTCTATGCTAGACTGCTTCCTATGGAGAAGAAGGCTTTCACGTACTGGAATACTATTATATCTTTTAACAAGGAAGGGTATAAGTACTTATTCCTTTTCTTTTTCATGCCCAGAAGGAAAATAAGTCTTAGAGCAAATAACTGCTTCCAGAAGTCTGACCCAATATGCCTCTTTCAGGACATAAAGCAATCACTTGTCTGAAGCAAAGGTTGCAGAAGAACTGTTAGCTTGAAGCAGTTTAGCTGAACCACAATACATATGACTCTGCCAAAGTGTGGGAAGAGCTTGGAATAAACCTGAGCTTGTCATCTCCAGGAAGTAAAGTTTTCAAACTGTGGCCACAGATGCTACAGGCCTGAGCAGCACAGCTCTGGAAGGCATAGATAATTGTGTTGGCAGATGCTGGTTGACTGTACTGCTGTCAGGTGCTGTCTCCAGGTGGGGCAGTGGCAGGATGTCTGGTTTCTCATGTGTTTGGTTTTCTCCTGCAGATCCTCACAGACCATCTGGTTGCTTTTCTGTTCCCTTTTCTTTAGCTCTTGGGGAAAATGTGGTGTCGTGCCCTTTGGAACTGTACACATACTATTAATCCAATGGCCTAATGGAAGAACTTGAAAGTTTGATTAAAATGAAGTTGTGGGCTTATACCACAGCTTCTGCAGAGTTGGGATTGATTCTGTGCCTACAGCACAAGGGCTCCCTTTCATTCTGGAGTTTGGTAGGAGAGCTATAGATTCTGTGTTCAGTGGGAGCCTAATAAAGGAGATAATGGGAAGTTGCAGGGGAGTGTTGCCTAAATGAAGCTTTTGGTATGGAATCACAGAATCATTTAGGTTGGAAACAATCTGCATAGTGGTTTGGAAAGATCCTTCCACTCAGTTGTTAGGCAGGTGGAGTATCATACCTTGCTGGAACATGCTGACCTAAGTCAAAGCCTTTTTTTATTATTTTTATTGCAGAGTTCCTTCACAAACAGACCAATGGTCTTTGTTTAGAGGAAAAAGAAACAGTTCTTGGAGTATCTGTATGAAACAACATATATAGAGTGTCTGTATATACATATGTATGTATGTATGCATACCTCCTCAATTTAGCACATGGAGTTAAGATGGAAAAAGCTAATTTTGAATCAACCAACCTTGAAAAGCTTTTCAAAGACATATTTCTTAATGCAGAGCCAAAACATGAGAATCTGACCTAGGCTGGTTTATATATATGAGCAAAAATATTTACTCAGCTAGTAAGTATTTGATTAACCTTTGTTTATTGCTTCAAGATGAGAGACAGTTAAAATACAGGAACTCGTGGATTTTATTTTTGCTTTTTGGCTAATTTTCACTTCCTCCACAGAAAAAAAATATGGTGTATTTAGGAAAAGAACATATTTCTTTCTCATCTCAAACTCAGTATTTCAAAGTCTAGAGGTGAACTAGAGAGATGTGGCTATTTGGTTTGTTCTGAAGAGTGAAATGGATGACTGTTGCAGGCAGGCTGAGGCTGTGTGCCTCACACTGCCCAATGAGGCAAGCACAGAATTGCAGGTAGAAGCATGTTTTTATTTATAATTTAAAACTAAGCAAATTCAGACACTAACCTGAGCCTTTTTGTGCACCTTCTGTTTCCAGGACCTTACAATAAGATGTTTTACACTTTGAACTAACAAATTTCAAGGATTCTGTTTTTTGCTGAGGACTGCTGTTAATAAGACCCACTTGCCCAAGCCAGCTGCCTTCCTAGCACAGGTCAGTGCAGCAATCATGCCCCTCCACTCAGGGTCCTGATGTTGCTTTGAAAGGTGCCATGTTTTTTTTTCCTGCTGTGTAATCCAAATTAGGAATTATTTTGTCCTGAATAATGTGGTGGAGGTGTATTCAAGTATGAAGGGTGTGCTGCTGGCTGCCTGAACCAGGGACTGGGAAGGGGGGTCAGGATGAGCCTGAGACCTGCTGGGAGCTACAGCTTTTTTTTAATGCCCGACATTGCAGGGCATTAAAAGAAGTGTTAATTACTATGCAACTTTGAAGGGCTAGAATGTCTTTCCTGGCAAACTAGATCAAGACATTTAATTTGGGTATGACTGTAGCAAGGTGTAACCAAGAAAGCAAACTTCAGAGGTTTAATTCTTTTTTATTATTTTTTTCAAGTAGAATAATTTTGCTCAGTAAAGACAGACTGAGTTAGATTGCTGGCATGCCTGAGCAATTTGTTACTTGAAGATCACTCCTGCATCAGGATTGTCGAGGAGAGAGCACAGTGATGCAGTCCCATAGACCCTGATCAGAAACAGGTTTTCCTGCTGTGAGTTATTTGGCTCCAGGGGCAGGAGAAGATTGTGTCTCAGCAGTCCTGGATGAAGGGCTCAAGTGAGGTCTGGAGTCATGCAAGGATTTTGATCCCCTCCTGTCATATGTGGTCCTGTTCGCATTTCATCTGAGACACCTTCTAACAACTGCTCTTTTATAGACGCTGTGCTGCAAAATCAGCAGGTCTTAGGTGTTATACCTGGCATGGTCCCTCTTACATGGAAGTGTAGTAGTGAAGGTGGCATTCCTCAGTAGATCTGCTTCCAGGTGGAGGCCCATGGCACAGAGAATTGCTGCAACTTGTTCAACACCACGCAGTACCTTAATGGAAAACTTTAGATTTTATTTTGAGATTTTTGATTCTCAGTCTGATTCTGTGTCTGCTCCCAAGGTAACAAAACATTCCTACATTTCCAGAGAGGAATGCACATCTGAACAAGACCCTGCAGAGTAATTCTGTCAAGACCCCTTTACTGTAAGATGGGAAGCAGGTATATTTTACTGTTGATTTTTCACATGGATAGTAGTAATTATCTAGTTTGCTCCTTATTCTACTCCTCATTTATTTAGTATTTGGAAAGCTCTTATTGAGTTCAAAAGCAATTTGGCCTGGGTCTGCTGTGGTCTCTAGTCTGAGACTACGATCTGGGCAGTGGAGGATGGAGGTCAGAGTTGAGCTGATCCAAGAAGCTTGTAGATATGCTGCTTCTGAGGAGCAAGCATTCAGACAACATTTCTGAGTGTAGCAGAGAAGCAGGTTTACCAGGACCAACAGCAAAGACATGCTTCTCCAGCACACTCTGGGCCTCAGCTCACCTGTACATCACGTGTTTAGGAAGCAGCGACCCTTCTTGTTATTACCAGCTCTGGACTCCCTTGACTGGGCATTGCATAGTATTCCTATCCATGAATGTGTCTGCAAGACTGCCAAGTAGGGACACAATCTGCAAGAGAAGCTTTGGTACTGTTCCCACAGTACCGTGTATTCAAAACGTAGTTTCAGTATCAATTCAGTTTTTACTGATTCAGTATACGCCAGCTGAATGTTAAAAGAACACAAGTGTAAACCTGATCTGTATTAAGGTTTTTTTTGTTGTTTTTTTTTTGGTTGGGAAGTGGGAAGGGTAGAGTAGAGTTGGTGGGTAGAATGTGTTCCTCAAACATAGGAGTAGAAGTTTGGGATCCTGATGGAACCTGAGTTAAGCACAGCACTATGCACCACTTGCTGGGAGACCTCTGGCAGGTAACTTGACCTCCCTGTCCTCCAGTAAACCAAATTGTGAGTTTGTTTACAAGCTGCAAACCAGATGCTGCACCTGGGAAGAGTTGGCTCAGGCAAAAAAACCCTCAATCTCCATTTCCAAGGCTTCCACATCCATCTCTGATCAGTGTTGACCAGACCACCAGTAACAGCATTTGAAGTTGAAATGGTCTTTGAGACTAAGTTTGATTCAGTTTTTTTCCTTATTTTTTTTCCTTATTAAATATTATTCTGATTCTTTGGAGGATGGAAGTATGGGCTGAATTACTGTCTTGAGGTATAGCAGAATTCTGAGGAAAACTTTTCCCATCTTCCAAAGAAATTATTTAACACCTTGGTTGTAAGTTGGAGGATCACAATAATCAGACCCAGATGTCTGCAGAGAATTCCAGGGAATTTCCATTGAGAGACTTCTTCCCTCAATGGCTGTTGTTAAGCCATATTCATCACCAGTAAAGCCCCATAAGCAGCCACAACAACTGGTCAGATCATGCTTTGGGAAATAGTTTGTGCTTTCATCTTTCTGTTTTTGGTACTTGATGAGAAAAATAAGCTGCCTGCTTCTGATATGTTACTTCTTTTTGTTCTGACAATGCATGCGTCTTTTTGGCTTTCAGCCCCAGGTGTCAAATCATCTTCGGGACATTGGTGGACTGTAGACTGCTGCAAGAAGTGGCTGAAAGCCCACATTGATTGTTGGTTATGCACAGAATAATGGCAGAGAACAGGAACAAGTGTGTGAGGGATGGTCTGCACATCTCCTCATGCACCATGTGACAAAGCATGCAAGCAGTGCTTTGAAAGAAGGCACTGATACAGTGTTATTTCTGAGCTGATGTACCTGTGAATGCCTTCTCTTAGTCATGGTATTTTGGCCTAGTGTCAGAGGGATTCCTGGACTATTTCACCTGCATGTACAAATCATGTGAATATGGGTTTTTCAGACTGGATTTTGGTATTAGATAGCACTGAGCAAACCTCATGTGTGTTCTTTCTATTTCACTTTCTGAGTCTTGGAATGAATAAAGTGAAAATATGGTGTTGATGTGAACACAGAAATAACCTCTTAGCCATTGTCTTTCTTCAAATATTAAAGCTATTGAACTAGCTAACTGCTGGATTATTAGATAATTTTCTTATTTAGGGGACATATTTGTGTGACAGTTTTTTCCTACATTCTAGGTGTCAAGAAAACAAAAAAGATTTGAAAAATAAAACTGTACAAAAAGTTTCACTTTGTTCTTAAGTTTACCAGTACTTTGGTGAAACCTGGAAAAAAAGAAAAAATTCCCAAACATTGGATAGATCATTTGGACAGATCAGAAGTACATCTGTGAACAGTGGTGAATTGAATTATATGCCTAGAGTTAATGGAATCACAGTTGCATACAATTAATGAGATAACAGAATCAACTCCTATATCTTTGGAATTCTTAGAACTCTGTGATTTATAGCAATTAAGGATAAACTAAAAAATTAACGTATGGGGCAGACAAATTTTATGGAGAGATTTATGAGCTAAACAAACAACACAATAAAGTTTACTCTGAACTGGAACTATTGAGAGTCTTTTATAAAACAGCATGATTTTTATTGCTCTAAACAAACAACTTTTGATATTAGGACTTCCTTCTTATAAAGCAAAGCAATTACCACTCCAAATTAAACGGGCATGTGCTTATCTGGAAAAAAAAAAAATACATATAGTGGTATGAATAGAGTCTGGAGTTAAAAAAAAGAAAAAAAAAGAAAAAAAAAAAGTAGCATTTAAAGCAAACCAAAACCAAACCAAAATAAAATGAGAGCTTTTTATTGTCATAATTATTACTATACCAATTTAAAACAAATTAGATGGTGGTTTTTGGAATTACATCCCCTTTTATTTCCACGAAACCCAACATTGTGCAGGCTGCTAATTTTTCATGCAGGGAAACGAGTGTATTTTATCAGGTGGCAGCCATTGACTTCACTCAAACTAAGTGTTGCCAGCTGGACTCCAGCTGTTTCAGAGCTATGGAGAGAAGTGATTCTCTGAAAAATGTGGGTCTTGTTCAAAAGAAGGGTCTTTGCTTTGGGAATGATAGCTAATTCTTTTGTGTTTCTTAATCCTCTCTGTCCCCAGGCCTTGATCTAGGAAACACTGAGGTGTGTACTGAAATTCTACCTTGAGCTAGAAAAACATTTAAATGCATACAACTTCTTTTCCTGGGAAATGAAGGCACCATGTTCATTTTGTTAGATGACCCACTGATTTCTCTACAGAGGGTAGGTATGACTGTGAGGGGAGAGAAATGCTGAGACATTGCTTCCTTTCATGTGACTCAAACATGTGCTTAAATTTAAACACATGCTTAGCTGACCTTTCTGCACAGGAATGCTTTCCTGACTCTAGACCTTAATTACAAGCATATTTTTGGCGACTGTTTATATTTCTGATGCGAGCAAATGCCTTTGCAGGAGTAGCTTCTTCAAAGTATGGAAAAATGACAGAAAGGTAGAATCTGCAAATACCAGCTCCTCCAGCAAAAGAGAAGGACAGGCCTCTGTTAAGGTACTTATTTTGGTAGGAAGAACATGTGTTGGGGTTGTAAAAATCCAGTTCACCTCAACAACAGCGGGTAAGACTGGCTCCTTATGAAAGTGCACTTAACTGTGCAAGCATGAAATGATCAAACTGATTTGTACAGAGCAATTTCATTTAATGGACAGCGATTTGAGCCAGCTAAAACCTGTTGTGAATTAATTGATCACTGGAGGTATTCACATGCAAATTTTGCAGCTGTAGATCCAACTGGTTGAGGTGTTCAAGAGCTATTGACTGAAACAGATGAAAAATGCTGCTGCTTTTATTCTTAGATGACTTAAGAAAGCCCTTCACAGTTTTGGCCAACAACACAAAAGATGAAATGTGCCAGTGAAAGCAACAGCCCGCCCACCATAAACTGTCCAGACCAGATGCGATATATTCAGTGTCTTTGCAGAGGTTTCCTAGCACCACAACCATTTTGTATTGCAAAGCTGGAGTCTGTTATTCATAAATTATTAGCTTGATGACACTACAGTAAATTGTACCATTTCTGGATTAACCCCTTATACATCAGGTTGCAAAACTTCTGAAACTGCAGGTACATTTTACATGATTTCAAAGGGGTTGAGACCCGTTTTAATCCCTACTTTAAATTTCCTTTAGAGTGTTATTAATTAGAAGGTTCCACCGGAAAGGAATCTCAGTGTTTTCTGGCAACTGCACCAAGCAGTACCGAGTCATTTCCCTTTCCAGGAATATCTGTGAACTTAGTTATGTGAGGTGCTTATGCATAGCAGGTGTTATATTTAAAATAGTGTCTCTCATTGAGAGCTTAAAAGGACAGCTTCTGTTTTTCTTCTCCTCCCCAACCAAGGCAGAAAAAATATCATTTTTTCCATAATAGTGACCAGGTGAGGCAGTATAGGGAGAATAAAAAGGACAGAATGGAAAGGTTGTTGTTGTGTACTTCCCTTTTGCTTCCAAATACTTGCTCATGGAGCAGTCTTTCCTCACTGGTTTGCTGGCAGGAGGACACAGGGCTCAGTTCTTACAGTCCCAGAAGTGCCTCTAAGGCCCAGAAGTATTACTGTCTGTCCCTCCTGGGCTCTTCCACCTTTCCTCTCCTGCCTCAGCCCTGGGGACCAGGAGGAGTGGTCCATCCTCCCCTCCCAGGCAGATGCACACTAACTGGGTTGAAGCAAAGCTAGTGTGTGCTCCTCACAGCCGTTCCTGTTCTCCAGCCTTGCTGGACAAACTCTGGCTCAAATAAAAGTCCTTAAGACCAATGTAGTAGAAAGAAGGAAGCATTCTTTCTTTTGTAAGGTGCCAGATGCAGGAAGGATCCTTCCACCTAATCATGCAACCGGGCAGAACCATCCATTATATCCATCGATCATACACTTACCAAAATGCCATACTAACAATACTATCGTGCTCATTTTCCATGCTCTTCATCTCTTCAGTGCAGGACAGTCCTCCAGGACTTCCTTTAGAGTGAGCTGTTTTTTGAAATTGCTGTATGCAGTGATTCCAATAGCAATATTGCATAAACATGACTAATTCAAGCAACTGGAACTCCGCTGACATTGGTGAGATGGAGAAGCCACCATGTAAACATCAACCACGTCTGAAGGCAAGCACTATGGGCTCCATCCTGCCGACCCAGAAGACAATGGTAAACCTCCCACTGGCATCATGAGAAGCAAGATCTGACATTTAATACAATGTCTGGAGAAGCTTACTTATGAAGTCTCTGGAGAATTTACAATAACATATGTTTAGTTCTTTCCTATGTGTGTCCAAATGTGAGATCACTTGTTCAATTACCCACATTCTTAAAGCACTTAGTGGGCAATGAGGAGAAAACAAAGAAGTGCTTGCATTTGCTTATAGCACTGGATTTTTCCCCAGCACTAACACAATGGCACTAGGACATTTTGCTCTTACAGAAATGTACTGAGCCAACAGGAAAAAAAAAGCAGCCCAGAACCGTGGCTGTAAAATGTTACTGAAAGGATTTATAATGAGCTCCAAGGGAGTTTACTGAATGGCTTTAGGAAAGCTTAATTCTTCAAAATCATTTTTGAGGTGAATATGTATTTAATTATATTTCAATGGTGTTATTTAAAGGCCTCCTGTTATTAGGGATTGTTCAGTGAAAAGTTCCTGTTTTTTTTCAAATGTACCTCTTAATTCAAATCTTTTCCTGCAATTTACTTTTGAGAGGGAAGCTGTTTTTTCATTCTGATTACTATTTCTATGAATCTTGGGCAGATAAGGGGAAAAAAAACATTAGGAGAATTTTATTTTGCAGGCCTATTAGCTGCTGTAAAGCTTTGTTTGGATGAAAATGAGTATGAAGTGGTGCAATTAGTCATCATAAAGGGCTTTCCTTCCAAGAACATCTGTGTGGATGTACGGAACATCTGATGGAAGCAGGACTTCAGTATGGGCTCATAGGCACCTGAAGCGAGTTGGAGTGGTGTGATCCAAGGGCTGTGTCAAAGTGAGCCTCAATGTGGGGCATAGTCCCTCGTTCCTCCCATTCCCATCACAGCCGCTTCCAGGAGATGGGAGCTCACTCCAGCCTCTCTTCCTGGTACAGTTGTGTCTTAGCTCCCTTCCTCTGTGCTGAGCCACGCTGTCTGTGGACTTACGTAGCATGACATTGAATACATGACCATTGGCTTAAAAAATAGAGGAGTTACAGGTGAGGAAGGACCACTGGTGAATGAAATTCTTAATGAAGACATCACTTCATAGAGTCATAGAATGGAAGGCTTGCCTGCCTGTCAGTCTTGCTTTCCTTCTGCAAAAGTATCTCTATTCTGGTCCTGTTGTGCATGCTAACCTGTCCTGTGACTGGGGTACACCTCAGCTAGTGGGAACAAAGTGGCCTGTAGGGGTCACATACCTATAGTCTCCCTATATAGATATGAAGGGATTACATGTCATTATTACCAAGGATCCCTTCAGGTCCGGACACAGCTGTGTGCCATAAGAAGGTTGCCACAGCAAGCCCTTGGGCTAAATCTATGAATGGGCAGCCTACTTGTCTGGCTTTTGTAAGGAGGATTAGAAAGTCTGATGGGGAAACATTACCTGTTGCTTAGTCTCAGGCTGCAGTGGCAGTCATTCCAGCATATGCTTGACAGAAATTCTAATATTCACATCTAAAGAAAGTAAGGCTGCTGCAAAATCCTACTGCAGAAGGTTCCCTTTGTGCAAAGAAGAGGGATAGTTCCTTACAAGAATTGTCAGAAGATTCTATCCCAGCCTCAAGCACGCTGCTGCCTTGGCTCAGCTTCTCTGCCCATTTTAGCAGAGATCTCTGACCCCAGTGATTTTCCACTGCAATTGCCAAAGCAATTTGAGAGTGGAATATTTTGCAAAAGTTTTGTGACAATTGAACTTTTTGTGAGAACAGCAACTAGTACTTTGGATTAATGACTACTGTGCTTGTATTTTTATTGCTAATTTAACTAGTTCCTTTTGAGTTCTATGTACTTGCATAATATGTATATAATTTATTTTTGCTCCCGCCAAGAGGCAATTACAATGTATATCAGATAATGTAGAACACAGTGAGGACACAGCAAAGAATGCAAAGTAAAAATTACACAGCATAAAACTGTGGCTGCAGCTTTAGTCATAAAGTTTTTGTCGGTTTGTACAGTTTGTCATGTTAGCCAAGAAATGGAAACGGAGTTCACAAAATGAGTTGGAAGAAGCACACTCAGGAGTGGAACAAAAAGCAGCTTTAATCTTCAGCCTGTTCATTTGTGGCTAGTATGCTGCAAGTTGTAACCTACCTAGGCTTCTCATCACCTTATTTCAAATGACTTCAACTGTGCATTAAGACAATTCCTGGGATGAGAAAATATTTTGCCTTTATTCCCTCGATTGAAGGTGCTGGTGTATTCTATTTTCATTTAGGCTTTTGGGCATGAACTAACTCAAGCATTCACAAGAGCAAGATTCCCCAGTCAGGTCTTGGGAAAAGCAAAGAGAAGGCTGAGGCTCACATCTTTCTCTCAGGCTGTCTTTTTTTTTCCCAGGCTGCTGAAGACTTTCCTTTGTCTCTGGCAGGTATTTTCTGTTCCTCTGATAACAAGAATTGTTTCTCAGCCTCCTTGCTGTTAGGACAGTATGGGGCAATGCAATCACCATGACATGTACCGGATTACTAGCAAAACACCCTGGCTTTGGTGATTAGATTTGACTGAACGTGCCACATTAAGAAATAAACTAGTTTCTCTCCCTCTTCTCAGTACAAAAGAGTAAGTGTCAGCCACATGCAGTGAGAGTCTTGTCTGCCCTCAGAGGTCTTTACCTTTTCCATTTTTTTCCCAAGTCCTCTTAGCATTTCAAAAGTTCTTTTGATTTACTGGTGAATACAATGGCCTTTTATTTGCCTACACCTTGATTATAATGGAGTTTGTTGGAGTGTTTAAAGGTTCTTTCCCCAGGGCATTTGTCATTCCTCTGCTGGAGACAATGTTTGCACAAGTTCTCTTTCATCCTCTTTCCCATTATCTGTGATTTCTGCAACACTGTGAGATCTCTTGCACAAGATCATCACTGGTACAAAAGCGCCATGTATCATTCTGAAAGGCACTTCTTGTCATCTCTTACTTGCTGTTGGGAAGGGCTCTTGGCACTGTTCCTGGAAGCCATATAACCTCTTGCAGGGCTGGTGTCGTGGCATCAGCCTGACGTCAGTCCATGCCCTTTCGACTCTTTGCCACGTGCACCCACACTTGCTCTCTGTACCAGCGTGCTGAATAGTGCTGCTGAAACTCTTCTACAACAGATTTTGCAAATTGGCATAATTCTCCTGCAGTTAGCACTCATCATTTTAAAACAGTTACTGGAGCTGGTGTAGAAGCCAGCCATCAGAGCTGAGGATGTGGCTAGATGCCCTTTGATCCCCAAGCACTTGGCAAATCTCCCTCACTGAGTTTCACATTCTTCTGCTGCAAGTTACTGTCTGTTCTGCTCTCCCTGCAGGCCCCAGGAGGCTGCAGGGATGCTGTGTGGTGTCCCCCCAGCAGGAAGGGACTGCCTGGGGCCACGCACAACCACACAGCAGGACCGCACCTCCCTGGACAGGCAGAGCTTGGCAGTGTACTGCTGCTGTTGTAGCAGACAAGTTTCCTGCTATTCAAAAGGGTCAATTATTTCTGATTAAGTTTGAAGTGAGAAGGCTGAAGGTTCCAGAAAGAAAATCAGCTCCCCACATTGCTGAACCACAGTGCGCGGAGAAGGGAACTCTGCAATGCTTTGAGCTGTTAATCTGCTTGTTATCCCAGCAAAGACCTGGGCCCAGCAGTGTAAAGAGCAGATTGCTTTTTAATGCCTGGGTATCATTCACACAGTGTACAGAAAGAGTCTTTGTAGTGAATAGATTGCAAGTCTATCAAACCTTTTCTTCACTTCCTCAGTAACATAGATCTCTATCTCCTTGCACTTGCAACCTCTTTTCTTACCACTGCAAAGCACAGAATATCTCCAGCCTGTTTCAGAGACTTCTGATTTCAACTGCTGTGCGCATGTGTCCACTCCCGTTTCAGTGTTCATTTCTTTTGGTGGTTCTCTGTGCCTGTAGGAAGCACTTGGCACCTCAGACAGAGGATGATCGTAGGAGATGGCCAGGAATGCTTGGTGGTTAGGGAGACCTCCTGTGCTGAACCCTGTGCAGCTCAGACCATTTTCTGCAGAAGGCTGCAAACCAGAGGCATTGCAGCTGCAAAGCAATGCTGGTGACAGCTGGAGCCATCGGCTCGCAGTGGAATCACACTGAGGCATCATGCATGCTATCTATGATGGGTGAGCACTGAGTGAAAGCTGGCCGGTTTTATAGTCAACTGGGATCCGTTCCACCTGAGAACTGCTTTTGGCTGAGTTGGCAGTGGTAGTGTGTTACCATGTTCCATGTCATTCACAACTCTATTTAAAACCGGTGATAAACACAGCTAAATAAGAAGATCCTTCACTAGTGACAGAGGTTCTGGAATGTCAGGTCCTACCTCTGTACAGTCTACAGAAAAGAGATAGCAAGGAAAACCAAGCACTTTATTTGATAGGTGGAAGGGTGCAAATAAAATGTGTAGGAGGAGAATTAGTGTTGGTGAAATAGTGAAACACCAACATAAAGTTAGCAGCTCTGCAGGCAGACACTGCGGTTAACAGATATTGTGTGTTCTCATCTAATTTGTTTTCATGCCATGTTGTATTCCTTTCAGGTATTCTTTTCAAGCTTTATTCAAACTTGAAACTAGATTTACCGTTCATTTTTGAAAAAACCATAAAACAATGGCAACCCAAGTGAACAAACTAAGCAAGATCTATGGCTGCTGGGGTCCAGACAGGTGTAAGAATTGAAGAATATGGGAGCTGTCAGATGTGTGCTTTCACTTATAGCCTCCAGAGAAATGGGGTGAAAGCTACAAAGTTTAAATCTTCATCTTTGTACTTGTGATCAAAGTATCAGATTGATCATATCACTACTTTTCAAGTCAGCTTCTCAGGAAGCAAGTAAGAAGAACTGATTTCAGTAAAATTTTATCACCAAGTGAAGGGAAGTCTCTAGGTTTACTTTATATAGTTTTTATTTTCTATGAAATCTCCAGAAATAACTGTTGACTGGGGGCTTCAAACATTCTTCAGATGTAAACTGAGATATTTTTCAAGAAATCCTGATGGTTTGGGTGCTAATTGACAACTACTTTCTGAAAAACAGAGCTTTCAAAAATATTTTATGTTGTGGTGAGCACACTGAATCTTTAGTTCCCTTTTAAAATCTCATCCAATAAAATGAAAATAATCTTTGGCTCAGTTCTGGTTTTCTTATGTTATCCATGGACCAGATCCTGTTTCTGCTAATCTCTGTGTCAAAATGTCTATGGATTTTTGGCACTACAATTGACTCCTAATTTTGCAAGAGTTATCTGCAAGGGATCAGCATAATTTACAAAAATGTAGTGACTTTTTTTTTTTTTTTTTTTTTTTTTTTTTTTTAAATCACTGGCTCAGTGTACACCAATTTTGTTCTCTTGCCATCTTTCCTTCCCTGTTTCATGTTCTGGAAATGCAGCTAAGCTGCTTATAATAATTTTCTCATTCATCAGACATTTCTTCCATTGCTTTCCACCCTCTCCTGACCCCAGTAAGTTGCTTACTTCATACTTTTATTTTGAAAAATTGCTTCTACACAGTAAGAGCCACTTCCTCTGATTTGTATTTCTGTGGAGACTATCAGCATGATTCAAGCAATCAAACATATCAAAATAAAAGCTTGGCCTTATCTTCTACAATTCAGCTGCTGACCAGAGATTAATGAATGCTTTGCAGGTCTTTGAAGCCACCATTCGGAATTCTTTTTCTACCAATGGCTAGTGTTCACCTCAGAGTTGTTGTCTGATAATAGCACTATTGTTTTGATGAAAGTTTAGTTCACCCTCTGGGTGAGCGCATTTTAACTTTATTGTGGTATTTTGGGGAGGCAGAAGTACCTGAAAGAAACTACCCTTGGAAACCAAAGTGGCAGACAGGAGCCTACATCCTGTTTAAGTAACATTTTCCTACAGCCTCTTCTCTCCCTACAGAGCAGCTCATAGTCTGTTGTTTGCAGGACAAGAAAAGAAGAAAAGAGGAAGTCTACATTTGGAAGGGCCCTTAAAAGATCATCGAATCCAGCTACCTGATCACTTTGCAGCTAACTAATAGTTCAAATGCGTTACTGAGGTCACTGTCCAAATGCCTCCTTAACATTGACAGAGAGAACCCAAGGAAGCACTGGGAGGCAGGAGGAGTGCAGTGTCTGATGGGCAGGTGGGTGCTCACGTGCTCGCCCAAGAATCTCAGCCCTTGAGAGCAGTGGAGTTCCATGTTTATTTAGGAAATGAGTAAGGCTTGCTTTCTTAGGAAAATGTGGCTCTCCTTCATCCATCAGAAAGGAGAAGAGTGGAAGTGACTCACCTGACAGCAGGGATTTAAGGAGACATTAGTTATTGCTCTGAGTTGCTGCTCCTCCAAAGGTACCTGTCAGACGCAGGCTGACACTTCAAGAAATAAGAAATGTTTGGCACTATCTGCTCCTTGAGAACACATTTTATCCATTCCCTTTTCACACACTCGCTTTTCTCCCATGAGGATCTGTGTTACCAAAGTTTTCCGCTTTAATTCTCTACAGCAACCAGCAGAGCCCAGGTGTTACCTGCAAGCTTTGCTGTTTCCACCTGTTTTCCCTGCTTCCCTTGCTATCTAGAAGAGCTGCTCCAAAAGTAATGTCCCCTATTTTATTATGTTGGCCCATGACACTAGGGACAGGTGTTGGTGGGTATGGCAGTGGTATGGCACTTTCCCACCATATGCCATTCCAGTTGTTGCTGTGTGACAGATGGCAGCAGTGGGGCAGTCTAACAGAACGATGTCTGACATGGAAGTGCATATGGAGCAAAGGTGTGACACTGAATTCCGCCATGCAGAAAAAATGGCACCCACTGACATTCATCAATGCTTGCGGTGTTAGGCCAGTCTCTTTTCTTGACTGTTGAGCTTCAGAGAAAGCCTTAAGAGAAGCTTTCTTCATATGTTTTGTACCTTCTGCTAGCACCACTCAGCTTTGCAAATTCAGCATTTGTACCCTTTATTGCTTGGACTTCTTTGTTCCTAGCCAACAGGCTTGTGCATGGTATCTCTCTGGCCTTTTAGGCTCTGCTTCAGTAGTTTTGGCAGGTCACTCTTACTGATCCAAAATCTGGGAAATTAGCACTTTTTGGACCACTGAAACTTGTAGTTCATGGCAAGAGCAGCATGAGGATTAAGTATGCAGACACGTTTTCTCAAACATTCAATTTTCTTTAGCAAATAATAACAAAATAGACATTGGCAGTAGGTGAAGCAATAACTTCAGAATGAATGCATTAAACATAAAAAGTCACAGCAGGTTTTCTATGTCAAAAATAAAGCACAAAATTTACATGGACTGTATAAATATACAAAGCAAGAACACTGCAGGCGAATGCTTACAAGACAGATAGTTAGCTAGTGTCATTGTGTTCCAGAAATCTGAAATGCCAAATGAAAAGTCCTGCATGGTCATTAATTTTGTCAAATGCTGTGAGACTGCAGAACAGCAGTGAGTCAGAGCTGTGCTGACAATGAAGACAAGCAACACACCTACCAAATACTGCAATTTTATCGTTTTATTGTTAGCTGAAGTCCATATTATTGTTTTGAATACCCATATAGTTATCATCCAGTACTTCATGGAAAGCTTTCTCATTGTATCAATAGCAAAACAATTTCCAACCTCACTTAGAGGTGAAATCTCACCTCTGTTTGCCATGGCTTCATCTGGTCACCATACCACTCCCATGAGCATGCCTGACATCAGAATGCTGTTTGGAGTGGGGACTTATTCCAGTCACACAGAGCACATGCAAGACAGATGCGATTCCATGCTTTGCCTACCAGGTAGATTCAGCCCTTCGTAGTTGCAGGATTGATAAGCTTTTACGGAGTTTCTTTTCCTACTGAAGATTTTTGAACATCCTTGTATTTTCCATAAGGTCTTCTGAGCTAGGTGGTAGCTGAGCATTGCTTTCCTCCAGTAACATTTGTGTTTTACAGTTGCATGCATTCTTCTTTAAGCTGTCTCCAAGAGGTAACACATGCAGACTAAGAATATTTTATGACACTTGATGCCATGTTTTGAAATATTCCACAGATACTGTTTTACTAGTATTCCTAGTGTGACAGTTTTGCCTTGGAAGATTAGAGGTTTCTAAGATGGGGAGAATTTAGCCAAGCATAGCAATTTTTATTCATTTATTCTGTCTCTCCTGAATAACTTAGAATAGTTGTGGCTGTTCTTGAGCTCAGCCCCCTTAGTATCTGGGTGGAATCATTCTCTCCTAGCAGAAGGCAACCTGGATAAGCAAGTTGGTCATATGGGAAGGATGTCCATGCCTATAGCTCACCAAAGAAAAATCATCCTCTTTGACACAACAGATGCTCCAGAGCTATACAGCTGTCTGAGAGTATGAGATTCATGTGATAGCTCTGACCTTCTTCCTTTCCCTCTGCAAAAACTTCTCCTCCATTTGAAAAGCCAACCAAATATAACTGCCAAATATAAGCATTCTGTAGTTTTGTGCAGTGGATAGATGTATTCTTCTAGGCTCCTTCTGCACTAAATAAGGCTGCAGCCCAGCTGGACTGCAGCATCTACTGCAAGTCCCTGTTTCTCTCTGCTTCTGTCTCATTTTGGAATGGGACAGGAGGACACATAAAGTGGGTGGAATAAGCCTTAATTTTGGCCACTACAATAGTGAGCACAAATCCTTCAGACCACTGAAGAGGTGGCTGTCAGATGTGATGAAAGTCTGTCACCTCCTGTTCTGGATGGGTGTTTTGACGAAGTGCAGCTGGTTTGCAGTGGCACTTGGGGACATACCTTGGAAGACCTCTGTACATGTGTACCAACATGGGTCACTCTGGACTGTAGTGCCTCAGATCTGGGGCAGGTGCTGGCTTGCCTAGACCAGACACAATGGAGCTGTAAGGAACAGAAGAGCTTAAAAATTAGAGAAAATGTACTGGTAAACAAACAACAGGCCCTCGCCGGGATGGGTAAAGACTCAAGGACTGTGTTCTGAACTCATTTTTGCTTCATTTCTAAGGACCTGGGCTCTTCCCTGGGTGCTTGGGTTTCAGGAGTGACTATACAAAAAAAGGAAATGATGTGTCAAAGCCAACTACTGCAACTCCAGCTAGGTAGCATTGCACTGTCCTATGTGACCTCCCTCCTCCCCTCTCCTTTGCTCTCTACATTTCTTATATTACCTTTTTTCTTTCCTGCAGATATAACTCACAGAGATGGGTACTAAGGAAGACATACCTTTTTTTGTTCCAGAGCCATAAAAATAGTTTCCCTGGTTTTATTAGCAGTGCATGGATGTGAGTTCAGCCTCCTCTCCAAAATAGACAATGAGCAGGAAGTACTCAATTTGGCAATGCATTTGGGGTTAGAAACATTGCTGCTTTCAAAACATTTCACCAGAGTCATTAATTAAGTGCTAGAACGGAGAACTTCAACCAAACAAAACTAGGGGAAATTACATTTCTCTTTCCTGACCTATATAAAAAGTATTTGTGCTTAAATCATATTGAAAGCTTTAAAGGGACCCCTTTCCCAGTGGAGCATGCAGAAAACATAAATGTCCTGCGATAGGTTTATTAGGAGGATTTGGCTGTGTTTCCTCTTTTAGGAAATGTTTAGTTTACAAGAGAGTCAGAGCAAGAATAGTGCAGATATGGAGTTTCATTTTTCAAATGCAACAACATGAACCAGGAAATGTTCTCCTAATGACCAGGCTTGTCCTGTCTGAGAACAAAGATAAACCCCATTTCTGTTCAGTGCCAGTGACTAACAATGGGATCAATTCCAATGCCTTACTCAAAATTGTTGTGGAGCAACTTCAGTTTCAACAGTCTTAGAGACATGGGTAAGCAAAGAATCAGAGTGCTGAAGAGCATCAGTATTCCCTGTCTCTATTATTGAATGTGATTTGATAACCACAGCCAGAGAATGTGGCTTTCATTTGACATGTGAAAAGACCATAGGAACCCACATAAGGGAAGGTCTCAGCACCCGGTGCCTTGTGCTGGAGCACAGCCAGCCCAGTACTGCTGGATCCATGCAGATGTTCTGGCTCACCGTGGGGTCAGTACATGGCTGCTTTGCTGGAGACCCAGAGGATGCCCTGCTACTGACCAAGCCCTGACCACAGGGCTGTGAATGCTACAGTACCCGAACACCATGACACTGTTTCTGCCCTAAAATATGGCACATCCCCTTCACTGCCAAATCTGCCCTGCCTGATTGGCATTATCCTCAGGGCCCACAACAGATGCACCCTCAGCTACAATCTGCAGCTGACTCTCTGCCTCTTTCCCCTGTGTTTGCTCACTGGTGTGGATGTGGACGATAGGTCGAAGTACGTTGCTTTAGGAGCTGAATGCCTCCTTCTCAGACCATGACCATCTGTTGCTGGTGCTAGGAGGGATGCTGGCTTCTTGGAGTTGCTGCTCTGATGCTTTCTTCTTTTACCCTTCTCTATTCCACTCAAACAACTTTTCTGTTCCTTTTCTGTTCCTGTTTTGGCTTTTTTTTTCTTCATAGAGAAGTGATCTCCAGCTGCAGTTGCCTTTCCCATAAGAGACAATTTGTTCTTTCACTCTGTTTTCATTGATTACTCATCCCTTTATATAGTGTAGTTCATGAGTCACTTTGCCTACCTACCTGCAACCAGCTTGCTGAGCTATCCATCAGTTCCTTGTTCTGCAGTAATTGCCAGCCTTTTTATTGCTGGATTTTTCTCCTGAGGACTCCCCCTATGCCAGCATACTTCATTAATTTCTAATTTTGCAAACCACAAATTGTGACATAGCTGTGGGAGCTGGAAATGGGAAAGACTGCATATCCTCTCCTAGAAGTATGCATAGGAAGTTGGAAAGGAACTAATGCTGACATTGCCAGCAAGTCCCTTATAATTGTTTTTTGTGTGATTTATCCAGCCAAACTTTTCTCTCATGTACATTTGTTCATTATGAAATTGTATAAGTGGGCTCAGTGGCCGTTGGTTATACAGACGGACCAGAAGATGGGAAGACTGCCTAAGATGGGAACTAAATTCTTCATATCTTACCACTGCCAAACAAGGTGTTAGGAGGTCCCAGACATAAACTCTGTCATGCCTATATGGAGCTCTGCTTTTTTTTTTCTTTTTTTTTTTTTTTTTCTTCTGGCCAGTCTAATTCCATGTTATTTTCTTACATGAATATCTCTTAATGCTGCTTTGAGATCTGGAAGTAAGAAAGCAGAAATCTATTGCTAGTGTGTTACAGGCTATTTTATAAATATTCACATGACAGATTCATTCTGGAATTAACTCTTGGACAACGTTAACTTGACATGAAAAAACTAATCATTGAGCTATGTATATGTCTTGGATAGAAGATACCTAAAATTGTCGATATTGTTTGCAAGTGGGATGCATACCAAGTAGGTCTGGGGCACTGGAGCAGCAATGCAGGATTTCTGTGATAAGAACAGTGTGTGCTGCAGCCCTGAAATGAAGCTTAATATAATCTCAATTGACCTTTCTGTCTCCTCATCTGCAGGAGACCGAGGGGAGTTGTTTGCTTCTGTTGTTCCCCTGGATGTTCTACAATATCAGAAGAAAAAGTGCAAACTTGTTTCTGTTTGTCATCTGATCTCAGCAGGGAAGGGTACACTCTGAAAAAACTGATAAGCTAATCCTTGATGATGCAGCTGATCTCTCTGGTATATCTTTCAAGAAACAAGTCCATGCGCAGTCACCCAGACAGCACAATTCTATTCAGAAGCATGATCAGAGCATTAAACTCTTCATACATAGGATGTGACTGCTGCTGGTCAGAGGGGAGCTCAGCACCCACACTGGAGTCCTGAGAGAGCTGATCCCTCTGAACATCAGTGTGGGTGGGCACAGGTCTGTGCTTAAGAACGTCTGCCTCATTTCCCAGTTGCTATGGTTTGTGTAAAAGTTATTTAACAGATCATTCAGGACTTGTAAAGTCACACCACTCACAGCACTACAGGGTACATTCTTTCCCTGGTATGTTCTATTGTACTAAAAATGCTGTGCTGTTGTTTTTTTTTTTCTTTTTAATGGGAAAAAAATAGGTGTTTTTTTGTGTGTGTGTGAGTGTATGTGTGTGTGAAAAGAATAGAAACTGAGGTCCTTTCTTGATCCTCTGCCACTCACTTTGCATGCAGCTCTTTGTTCTCATCTAGATACAAAAACCATTCCCATCATTTCATTATAATTCACTATTTTTCTTGGTTCTAGTAGTTCTCAAGGATTCCAGTCTTGTGAAATACTGTATAAAAATGAAGAAAGGCCTTCCAAAACATCCCTTACATTCAATTAAATGTTGATATGCTTTTTGTGTTAATATGTACTTTCCATCTTCAACCACCATCATATAAATCATTGCTTCAGCCAGCTGAAGTAAGCATGTGCCTTGGGATGTAATTTCCAAGCAGTCCTTCTCTGTACATTCCAGTCTTGATTTAATCCAGGTTTATTTCAGCTTTTCTTTAGCTGGTTGGGAACAGGTTTAAGTTCAACTGGACAAAGTCACCCTTAAACTGGACTGAGACTGTGCATACTGGCTGTTCTATAAATTAACCCAAATGGACTAATTCACTGAATGGATGCAGACTCTGTATGTAGAAATCTTCACTGGTGTTCATCATCTTTTCACATCTTTAGGGAATCTCTCCCTGCTCCCATGCTTGGCTATTTTCCACTGTTCCAAGAATGTAGCAGAATTTAAGTGATTGGGGTCTAAAAATTCAGAGAAAGCTATGTACAATCAAAATTTTAGTTGTTTTAACATTGATCGAGTCTCATCAGAGGGTAGTGCAGTGAACATTTTCAGTGGGAGACTCTGCAGCTCCCTATAGCTTTTGGTACATCAATGAAATCTTACTTTCCTCCTCATCCAACTGTTGTAAGAAAAGTTGGTATGTTCAGCAATTACTGAGTGAAACAAAAAATTTTTGCTGGAAGCGCTGTTTTTAAAAAAGTAACTTTTTTTTCCCCCCCATATCTTTACAGATGCTTTCTTTCCATTTTGCTTGTGGAAAAATTAAGCATGAAAAAGAAAAGCCAAAAGCTGGGAGAAAACTGTCAGTATTTAGACAATGCCAAACAGAGTAACAATGTGTGCCAAAATAACAACAACAAAAGCAGTCCTCCTTTTTCCACACTCTCAGTCGATGCTGAATTTTCACTTTTCTCCACGAGTGTTTGTTTACAGAAGAATTTTCCTTTTCTCTCAGTGGTGCTGCAGAGTGGGCAGCCCTGTGCACAGCCGGCTCTCCAGCCACGGTGCTCAGCTGCTCCCTTTTTTTCCAGCTTGAGAAGGCTGTGGAAACAATTGTCAGAAAGTCAGCTGCATTCACTGCCAGGGTTGGATTTTTGAACTAGTGACACAGGATCTGCAATTTATTATCAGTCTTCTGCATTCTCTTAGACACTGCACAGCAATTGTATTTTATAACTAGGTAAAAAAAAAAAAAATCTGGGTAATTTAATAAGGACTTGGAAATTGCCAAATTACTTAGCAGGTCTGTCCAGCACAGCAGTCTGGAATGGAGAGGCCAGCACCTCACCCTTGGAAGGAAGAGGCAGAAATAAATCTGCAATGGGCAATTAGGAAACAGCCAGCCAGCTGGGAAGCTTCTGATTACCTCATTACTAAACACATGGCTGATGCTGGAAGAAAAGTCTTTTTTTTTTTCTAATTCATATGAAATAGCTTACTATACAGTATTATTGTGAACATTCTCCTTATTCATGTATATTTGAATCACATTAAATTGTTGACATCAATGATACCTTCTGGCAGTGCTTTGTATTGCGTAATTAATGCTGGGAAAACCAGGATTCCTACCATTTAATGAGAGTCATTATGTATTAATAATTAGGCAGATATTAATTACATTTAACAGCAAACATTTTTCTCAGAATCCAGTTGTGTATGTATAATGCTAAATGCACTGTGGGTGAAAGTGTGTGCAGCTCTCCTTGCACTCTGTTAAGAGTCAACACTAATGCTTCCTGCCTTGTAAATCTGCCCAGTTAGCTGTGTACCTGGGGAAAAGATCCTTGGCAATTTTAGGCATACTTTTTTGGAGGTCAGAGGATTATTACTTGCAGAAACAAGGTTCATAGAGCAAAAGAAAAACTGGTTTTGTTTTGGTTACTGTGTTTGGGCTCTCTAAAAAAGCTATTGCTGAGTTTGAAACAGACCCTTCAGAAGGCTGAGCATGGTCTCTTTTCACTACTGCAACCAATGGACTCATCAGGAATTACAGAAGTTGTATTTTCTTTGCTTCTGATTCCTCTTCTAATATCTCAGTTATCATGGACGTAGCTTTCCTTTCCGAAGACCCAGAAGACCAGGACATTTGGGCTAGCCTTGCAGAGAAAGCTGTCTTAAGAGATTTTGAGAAGGAGAACAGGGAATGCTTGTATAATGGTCTCCTCAAGCAGGTAGGAAGCCCTGACTCAGCTGACTAATCAGTAAGAAGTCTGTTGACAGATTTGAAAACAATTTGACTGAGCTATTGAAAGAGTGTGTCACAGATCACAATGACCGATGCAGAACAGCCTTTTAATTATTTGAACATTAGTTTCCAGTAAGTCAAAGAAATGGGACCCCAGTGTTTATCACAATAATGAGATCTTCCTGCTATCCCTTCTTCTGGCAGAAATGTTTTTGTTGGTTTAGATGGAAATAAACCTGGATATTAACTCTGGTTTCTTCATTGTTGTTTTCTTCCCCTGTGTATTCTGGGCTTTATCCTATCTTCTCCTTCTACCAAAGCCATGGCCCTTGGTCCCCATTTTGAAACACACTCTAAATGAACTTCTGGCTTGGATGAATTTTTAAAAAAATGGAAGACAGCCCCTGTGGAAAGGAGGTATCCCCATGGACTGTTTGCTTAGGCCTGAGGCTAGCTTCAGGCTCAAGGGACAGTGCTGAGAAAAATGTAGAGGGAGCTTCAAGTCTCCCAGCCTGCTGATGGCTATCACAAACATCAGCTGCTGGGAAAACCCCATTTCTCAGATTTTAACAGGCCACATTACCTTCCTCTGTTTCAGCTGGCACCAAGCTGAATCAATTCCTTTACTGCCAGACTTGTCTGAAATTCCTATATAAATTCCAGGTTTTGTCCTGGAGTTCTCAATATTCTTGTTCCCTTTAACCTTCAAATGTCAAACACAATCTTTTAATAGTCAGAACTATTGGCAAACACTTCTCAAATGCTAATTACCTTCATAAGGATGGAATCCCAATTTCACCATTAAAACCTGGTCTGATTTCAGAGCTGGTCCTTCTCTGAGCAGAGGTTTGGGGCTGAGGACACTCAGTCTCTCTTCTAAACTGAGAAGTCCATGGAGAAACAAAAATAACCACAAAAAAAACTAGTGCAGAACTTCCACCCTTGTTGGGTTTGAGCTGCAAGTACTGATGAGTATTTAAACCAGATGTTTTGTTATCATAGAATCATAGAATGGCCTGGGCTGAAAAGGACCATTGTTCATAAATGCATTTTAGTGAGTCTGTACAGGACAGCCCTGCAGGTCTAGAACTACTTGTATGCAGTTTCTATGTTTGTTTGTTTTTTTTTATATGGAGCTCAGCACTAGGAAACCTCAGATTACATATTTCTTCAAAGCACATTGTCTTTATTGTTTAGTAAAGACAAGTTTGCTACACAAATTAGAATTTAGTTGTTTTGTTTCCATAAGATGAGATTAATTGTTTTTTTGGTTTTTTTTTTTCCCCACTCTTCTAGCCCACTCATCCTTAATTTTTGTCCCTGAGAGGCAAGGGCAGTTAGTTTATCCCTGTGGACTGAGTAAGGAAAGAAGGTATGTGGTGGAGGAGTTGGTGGCATATTGCTGTGAGGCAGAGATGAGGCTGTTAACAAACTCAGATTGTGAGGGAATCACCACATCCCTGAAGTTATTGTCCAACATATTGTTCTGACACTGAATGGCCTATCCATAAATTGCAGAGTGCAGTATTTATACACGTTTTTATGAGGAACATGAATATCACCTTACATGGATGTTGCAATGCTTCTGCTCCTTCAAAAACCATCTTCCTGACCTAGTTCTCATTGCTGCTTTTCTTTGGGAGGCAACAGTCACGTGTATCAGGCTGCTGCCAGTTGCTGTGATGGATCTCTTGCTCCCTCCTAAACACTGGTTCTGTGTTGGGAGGCAGCAACTGTGCAGAGCCAGGGTGTACCAGTGGATAAGTCACTGTATTTCCTCTGCTTGTCTTCTGCCAGAGTGTGCTGTAGCCCTGGGTTTGCACCATGCAGAATAAGGCATTACAAAGACTTTTTCTGATAGTCATTTCTGCGTGTGCCATGGTGACACTAAAGACTCTACTGAGCTGAAGTATTGAACTGTGGTCTGTAAGTACTTGAAAATCATTTACATTGGGAAATACCTGACAGCTGTGAATTAATTGCTATGGACGAAAATTATTCAGGGTGTCATTCTGAATGTAAGGTTGTAGGTTATATTACTCAAACTTCTGGGAACATACTGACTTCACAGCTGCAAGACTACTTGAACCCTTTCAGATAATGCCCCTCATTCTTTAAAATGTGAAACTAATATTGAAGTGCACTGGGCAGCCTGGTTCATCATATTTCTGTGCAGGTATTTGCTCACAACCAGTGCCCTCTTTATGGCTGAAGACCCCCATCCTGCCCCACATCCTCATCCCATCCTGAGAATTCTGACTCTCTAGCAGCCATGGCATGAATGGCAAGAGAACAGGAGCAGCTAGCATGATAGCAGCTAGCTGCATGCATCCATCTTTTATAGACAGAAGTAAAAGTATCCTGGTAAGATGAACACTGCTCAACAGTGCGTGCTTTATCTCTAACAAACTACTCTCTGATTTTGGGATGGAGTGCAGAGTACTTGGGAGCTTGTAGGGAAATGCAACATTATTCATTCCCTTTAGGTAATGCTGTCCTGTGCACTTTTGCAGGGGTTTCCAGTTGACAGTTTTGCCATCTAATAGGTCAGATTATCCTCTGAAAAGGAAAAATAAATCTGCATAAATTGCTTTATTGTAGATTTTTTTAATAGAACTTTTTATTTCCTTTTCACGCAGCTATAGGCCAAAATAAATACACATGCACATATCCTCTCTCCTTATAATAGGTAGAAAAGGGCTTGGAGGCTTCAAAGCAGAGCCATAACCCTATGAGAAAATAAAAATAATAACCCCAGAGTACAGAACATGTAGGATTCCAATATAAATGCCTATTTTCTTTTGATATCTTTTTAAAATAGTGTTCAAGATTGAAAACATCTGTCACAGATGTAAAATTATCTTATATGTTTCACTTTGAAATGTTACCAGATTATTTACAATTTCGAGATAAGTGGTTAGTGACCGTATATTTTCTAGTCTCTGTGGAAAGGTAATTAAGCTGTTCAAATCACAAATGGAAAAGCACGGCGCAGAAAACTCCTGTGTTTCCTTTTCCCCTCTAGTGCCTTCCCCAGCCCTCCTTTTTTGTCTGCTCTTCAGCTCTTCACTTCTAATCCACCCTCACTTTTCCTGCTGCTCATTAAGAAAATAAAAATTTTCTGTTTGTATAAATTACTAAATGTGTACCTAAATTTAGAATGAAAATTTTGAAATGAAAAGCACTGATATCCTTTACCTTTTCTTACAGCTTTCATTAGTATCACTGGCTTATGGACCACTATAGGACAATCTTGCTTTTGTCTTTATTCCTCCTCCTGCTTACTCAGTAAAGATGTGAATTTATCTTGCTTCCTACTTTCAAATATAGGTATGGAAGCATCATTCCCCTATGGTGCTGTCACTTGCAAAAGCTTTTCTGTTCCCCTCATGTTCCCACTGTTCCAGTAAAGCATGTTTCTGATCTTATGGATCTTATTTGCATTTTTTTCTGCTTTCCAGACCAGAGAGCTATGCTTTGACTGTTGTCCTGTTGTTCATGGACCATGTATGGAGGAGAGGGCTCCTGAAGTGCCGGCCCAACTGCAAAATGAGAGGAGAAGGAAGAGGAAAATTCACTTGGAGGTGGTCTGCAGATGAGCTTTTCCTATGAATGGAAACCAAATTTGATAGTAAATTCATGTCAGGTAAAGCAAATATTTTTCTTTGCCTCAGCAGATTATATTTCTTTGTTTTCCTTTAGACATAAAAGAACATAAAACTTTGACAGCCCTAAACAAAGCACTTATTTGAAGTCAAAGTTCATTTAGAGAATGTTGAAATTAAAGTTACTATTTGATAATTAATTATCTGAGCTAGAACAATTAAATGAATTCAATCTATATGTTTCTGAAAGTACTGTAGAGTATGAATAAGTATTTCCTATGGAAGTCCCTTCTCCTCTCCTGTTTATTGAGAAAAAAGTTAGGGCTCTCATTTTACAGAGGAAAAGCCAGGGCAAAGGGAGTATAAGGGTCTAGTTTCAAGTCCTTTCTTCTCTCTCCTACATATTCATGCTGGTTCTTTACCAGGTTTGTAGTTCTGACCTCTGTGAAACATTCTGGGGTGTCCTGCATGGCCAAGGGCATCCCCAGTTCAGCAACAGCGCAGCTGCAACACTGCCATCCAGGACATCATAGAGCCATCTTTGTATCATTTGAGTTGGAACAGATCCTAAAAGGTCATCTAGTCCAATCCCCCTGCAATGAACAGGAACACCTAAGGCTACATAAGGTTGCACAGAGTCTGGTCCAGCCTGACCTTGAACATCTACAGGAATGAGGCATCCACCACATCTTTGAGCAACATGCTCTAGTCCCTCACTGCCCTTATCGTAAAATCTGCTTAAAAGTCTACACCCTCTTTCTTACAGTCCTCCCTTTAGATACTGAAAGGTGACTATCGGATCATCTGCAGAGCCTTCTCTTCTTCAGAATGAGCAGCCTCAGCCCTCAGCCTGTCCTTGTAGAAGATGTGTTCCATCCCTTGGATCATTTCTGTGGCTCTCCTCTGGATGCCCTCCAACAGGTCTTTCCTGTATTAAGGATTCCACATACTGACACAAGACCGCAAGCGAGGTCTCACAGCACAGAGTAGAACAGCAGAATCACCTCCCTCGCCCTGCTGGCCACACTTTTTGATGCAGCCCAGGATCTGGTTGGCTTTCTGGGCTTAGAGAGCACACTGCTGGCTCATGTTCAGTTCGGCATTTATCACTTTCCCAAGGTTCTTTTCAGAAGGGCTGTGCTCAATCCTTTCATCCCCAGCTTTTATTGACTGCAGGGGTTGCCGATGACCCAGGTGGAAGGCCTTGCACTGTACCTTGTAGAACCTCATGAGGTTCTCCTTGGCCCACTTATCTAGCTTGTCTAGGTCTCTTATAATGGCATCCCATTCCTTAGTGTGTTGACTGAACCACACAGTGTGGTGTCATCTGCAAACTGGCTGATGGTGCACTTGATCTCACTGCTGATGTGGCAGTGTGAAGTTGAGCATTAAGGCAGGATTCAAAGAAATAGGATGAATTAATGCCATGGTTATTTAGTTACTGAAGTTGTCTGGAAGAAAGTAAAATATGCAAGGAAAAGCAAACCTGTGGTTTGAAGATATGCTTCTGGATGGAAAAGTCAGCAATCAGGAGGTGAGTGAGACTTGGGTTAGAGCACAAGTAGTTTTGAAGATGGGGCACTTGTCCTGGAATTGATGGGTGCAGACTAGTCCATGGAGGTAGCTTAACAAAAATAAATAACTGGGGAACAATCTTTCCAGCAGTATTATGAGAGCTGAAGGTGAGATGTGGTTTCAATTAGCAAATCTGGACCATTGCTATCCTCAAAACAGGAGATGGAAAAGGGTGTAGTTTGGCTATCTTGTGGCTGCCCAGATGATGAGAACAGTGTCATAGATGGGTTGGGTGGTGCAGGCAACTGGAAGATATTGAAGTGGTCTGCATATGTGTGCTGAGCATTATCTATTGGTTGGAGCTGGAGCTCTTGGCTATGTGAAGCATTAATCATGTATGACCAGAGAGAAACGAGGAGTAAAGGGGTTTGAGAGGACAAATAAGAGCTCAAGTGACAAAACTAAGCTTCAACTGACCACTGCTTATCACAGGAGGAATCAGAGAATGTTTGACAATGAATGGAGCTTTAACAGAGACTTTGCCTTGGCAGGAGTCCTAAATTAGTGGTGAGCAAGTGAATGGACACACAGTCTCTAATGAGTCTATTCACAAGCTTCAAACAAAATAACCGTTCATTTTTCTCATTTCTTCTGCCTTTCTACTTCCTTATTTGTGTGCAACTCCAAGTGGAAATGTCAAATGGTGGTTTTCCAATGTTTCCAAGAGAGATAAAAAAGAAAAATAGCAGAATTAGCTTTGCTAATATTCTTGGCATGATGTTCCAGATAGATTTCTAGACCAAAAAGTGATTTTGATCTAGATATTTGGATACCTTCCAGACATCTGGACTTCCTGAAGTCAGCTTAGTTTTCATCTACACTTTTTGTTTTTCCTATCATACTATCAAAAGTACCGCAAAAATACTTAAGCACAGGAGGAACAAGCTTACAGGGAAATTTTCCAGGAATTAACTGTATGCATTTGGCTAGGTGCGGTTAAGGACGTGTGATGAGGATTATCTTCTAGGCATTCTGTCCGTTCAGAAGAAAAGTGAAACATCTGTGGAGCAAAACCAGTATGTAATTAGAAGTAATGGAGTCCTGCTAAGGCTCAGGCTGTGGCTCTTGATTCTATTCTGGTTCCTAAAGTTTTTACTTGCGGTCTGTGGAGAGCTGACAGGATATGTCTCTGACTCCTTTTTTTTTCCAATCTATTTATTGTCTAGGAAGAGCAGCTGGAAATTTTCTTTGTACATTCATTATAAGCTGCATCTACACAAGAAGATCAGCTAGATCAGTTGTGACTGCAAGTTATAGTCATCAGCGCTTCGCATCTGCATAGTAATAATGGAGCAATTTTATAAGGAAGACTACAGTAAGAGGACAATAATAGGAAGTAGAGTGGCATCAGCAAAATGGACATCAGCAGAGACAGGTTAAAAAAAAAAAAAGGGAAAGATGTATGCAGAGAAGGAGGGACAACAGGGTGTGGGGACTGTGTCGAGGTCGAGCAAAGGCAGCCCAGAATCTGGTGCTCTGTTATGCTCTGATGTGCAAAGAAGTAAATAGGGCTTCACTTGACATGAGGATTGAGATACTGAAAGGCAAAATCCCTATCAGATCTATATAATCTTTTTTGCCATCTTGGTTTTTCAGTGGTTGCCTGAAATACAAACTTTATATCTGGTTCGTGTGCTTCTTCATGTATTTATGGTGCTACACAAATTTTAGGGACAAGGCTTCCTCTCTGTATGTGCAAATTATGTGTCCCTTTCAGGTTGTAATTGGGACCTTGGCTTCTTTTGTGGAACACTGTGTGCTTTGTGACTTTTTCTAATGCTTGGGTTTTTCCTTTTTTGCAATGATCATAACTTGCGTAAGAATGTTATTCATAGCCCAAGTAGAATGAGGATCATACAAAATACCTGTCATCTTGATGATGTAATTGTTCAACTGAAGAAGCGTTACTCATGGCATTACGTACAGACAGAGGTCTGTAGCATCTCAAAGGTTTTGACAGTGCACATTCACAAACTGATACTGAAGTGGATGCAGGTGCTTTCTGCACTCCTTTTGAGCTCATAGAGAAACATTTTAGGTGAACAAAGATAGCAGTCAGATCTCTGTCAGCACAACAGACCTAGAAAACAGAACGTTTTTCTCTGTGAAGAAAAGAAAGGAAAGGAAAGGACACTATAAGCACCAGGACACTAGTCTTGGGCACATATATGAAGGGAGTATACGAGTTTTGACTCAAATTTTCAGGGGTTTGGAAGGCTTTGTGTGAAAATGCAAAGTATACCTTTGGGAGTCTGAAGGCAGGCTTAGCTGAAGTATATACTAAGAAGCTGAAAATAATTCTGAAGCAGGCAGAAATTGTTGAAATTTTGAAATTTTAACTCCTGTATAATTGAAAATACGGATAGTTAGTACAGGAATTATCACAATGCCAAGACTACCACTTGGAATGATGGAGGAGCAGAGATAATTCAGTTATTCTGAAGATCAGAAAAGTAAAAGAAAGGAAATGAGATGTTGCCTACAGTCTTTTAATTATCTATCATCATCTATATGTCTGAAATGCCATACTTTAAACACTGTCAAGAATTAGAAATAATATGATAATCAAAAATTTTCCTGAAATTCCACCTCCTTTTGAATATATTTACCCAACCCTCAAATAGTAGCTCTGATATTTTACATTGCCTGAAGAAATTTGCTTCATTCACTGGACATGGATCTTACATTGTAACTTGAGAACTTCCCCACAACCACCCCTACCACATCCCATTAGTTAGTAAGAGCCAGGATGAAAAGTATAACATGGTATTATTTTTAACTCTTTTAATCTGACACGGCTTGTGTATATTTGTGTGCATCCGTGTTCACATTTATATGGATTTATTTATCTACAAAAATAAATATACGCTACTAAAATTTTGAAGCAATCAACCAAAATGCAACTGTGATAGCAGCAATTCTCTTATGAAGTGAAGCATGTTGAATGGTTACTGCAGGATATTTTTAATGTGGGGTATAACGGATGAACTGTAAAGTTTTTGAACTGTAAACAGGGAAATTATTAGCTCTACAAAAATCTCACTTTTCAGTTTGTATCTAGATGTCACAGTGGACATTGAAATTTCTTCTTGAAGTATTCCCTAAACCTGTCAGTTTGCTGTCTAATCCCAGTGGTTTGCAGTGTCAATATAAATCAAACTTAACACCCATAATTCTTCTTAAGCTCCTAACAGCAGTATCCAAACACAGAGCTGGGGTCTTTAACTGGGCTTAGAAAGAAGTTAGTTACACTACCTCAAAACATTTTGAAATATCCTACTCATCTAAATTCCTTTAGCGTCTCACTTGTTAGTTGAAAGTTTCCTAGATGTCTTATGTTTCACTTCTTTTCATCCATGGCATGCCATAACTTTATCAGAGAAGAGAAGTTTAAAACTGAGCAGATATTCAAGCATACTGGAACAAAGAGCTAGGTGTCTGCCAACAGGAGAGCTCAACACTAGAGGTGTTTATTGGGCACACCTAATTTGAATCAAAAGGATAACATTATGTTATCATTAAATGTGTTGTAGCCAGCAGTTCATTCTAGAAGCAATAGGAGAATGATGGACAGAGGTGAGCAAGGGGAGGAGGATATGGCTATAGACAGGATGAAAGGCAATGGGACTCCTGTTTCTACTCCCAGAATAGTCTGTGCATTTCTAGTTGAATTGATAGATGAAGTAGTGAGGCAGTGAATAGTGATGGGTCACCGGCTTCATAGGAGAGCAGCCTGACTACATGATCACAGAGTAAAGTTGCCTGCCCTGGTTTCTTTCTGGGATGATAGTACTGCCTCATACTACAAATGATGAGCTAGTTTCAGAAATGTAATCTGTCCGGTGTGCTGATTGGACTAGATGGAAGATCTGTGTCAGCACTCCTTAGGGAACAATAAGAATTGGTTTCATGTCTTCCATTTTCTGTAGTCTAGCATGAGGCCACCAATATTCTGAAAGAAAAACACTCTGACAGTACTGGTGTAGGCATCTTACTTTTAGACTTGAGAAAGCAGTGCAGGGCGGGCTGGTCAACTGTGGGAAGCTGTGAGGAATGAGATAGTTGCCTGCTTGCCAAGGTGAGGTATTTTGGACTCCCTTCTGACATGCCACAATCTTATAGGGGTGCAGAGACAGGTCTGGTAACTCCTGTACAGCATGCGTGTACCACAAGCATAGCTGTAAGATGCCTAACAGCTACTAGATCGATGCTAAATATGCTAAATAGAAGTCGCTGAGAAAAGAAATCAGAGATCAGCTAAACTGAAATTGTCAAACTGACTTCATTTGAGCCAGGAGACCACATAGGTTCAAGCCAGCTTTCTTCTTGGCTTCCAACACTTTTCACAGGAGAGCTCTAATACTTAATCTTTCCATGAAAACTTACTTTGTTTCTTCCATTCTCAGCTATATTCTCCTGATAATGGAGTTGGTGGCTTAGAAGTCAAAATAACACTGGGTGTATGTGTGTGCACGTGGAGAGAATCTGTGCTTTGCAACTATTTTTTAGTTTAATTTTTGCAGCTGGAAAGTCAGGTTGAAGTAACCAGCCAGCTGTCTTCAAGGCAGTCAACATTTACTGCTCAGAAGTTAAGACTCCCTCTCCTAGATGCTTGTTTCTTTTCATTGCAAAGGGATGGATAAAATACATTGATCTTGTTTTAATGAAACAACACTGCATGTAGAGACTAGACATACCAAAATTTGCAAACGGCTTACAATGTGACGTCTACCCACCACTGAAGACAGGAAGTCAGCATGACTGTAAATGGGTCAATTTGGCAAAAGATGCATGTAGAAGGCTTCTGGTTTTTGTTCTCATTGTGCTTTTTATTTATTTATTTATTTATTTTCCCTACCAGTGGACAATGTTCATGAGTGAACAGCAATCACTCTCAGCCTGTATCTTCAATAGCAATACATATAAAATGGCACTGCTCCAAGGTGCTTCTTGAAGCTAAGCTGAAGGAAATGAGTATGAGTAATCCCTCTCAAGGCTTTATGGCTAAAAGATGAATGAAAAGTATGGTTGCATATAGTACTCTGAATAAATAACATCTAATTACTGAACCTTGGAGGCTCCTTTGGTCTTTGTAAAAAATTTTCCAGAGAAACTCAAGTCCTCTTTTCATCAGTCTTGGAGGATTCTGAAAACTGGCCTGTATCAACATAAAGGAATACTCTCAGCTTCAACAGCACTGTAGGTATCTCTGATGATCTCCAAATGATGTTCAGCAACCTTCTCATATATCCTAAAAGCAAACTAGCTTGATGGGAATAGCAGACCTTTTGGCCAATTAACAGATGCTTTCTTTAGAAAGACATAGGGAAAATCCAGTGAGAGAGAATTTATAGAACAATCAGGCCAATTCATTTGGACTAATCTTTCCACACGTGTTTTTTGTTTTTCAATGTTTCTAAACCTATTTGTCTTTGAAATATAAGTTTTTGTTTTATGGTACTGAATTTATAGAAAATCTTTGCTTCTTACGGCAGTAAAGGTGTAATTATCAAATCAGGCTTTAATTCCAGACACAACATAACAAATTGGATGTTCGTTTGTTTTACATGCACAGAACTGGCACTCATTTACAAGAGAAAATGAGCACTAGCTGGAACCAGAAACAAAGCAATTTTAGTTCATCTTGGAGTTTTCTTGAGTATTTTGTGCAGTCAGAGCGTGGGTCTGCAACTTCAGACTCATGAAAATATGTGGGCCGTGGGCTGACCACTGAGCATCACAGCTGCCAGTGAAAGGTCCAGGTTTTCAAATTTGCCTTGTAGTCTTAAAATGCAAAAAACACCTTCACTGACTTTTAAAAGCATCCTAGCTCATTAGTGTCATTAATTCTAAGTTGCAATCAGAATTTGTGAGTGGCATATTTGTAAATCCCGCCAGATACTGCTGGCATTTTCAGACACCAAAATGTACTTGAAAGCCTGTCTTTGATTCTTCCCATAAGATCTTGATTATGAAGGTTGGCAGATCACTTAGGAGCACTGTGGGCATTTTGAGTGCTATGTGGATTTTGTAAAAAAAAAATTGAGAAGGCTTGGTTTTGACACTATTCTAGTTGCTCCTATTTTGTTATAAAGTACTACATGGTGAATAATTTGCAGTTCCAAAAGTTTGAATAAGTGGCGCTAAACCCTGCCTGATCAGTTGCCTTGCTTACATAAACCATTAGACTTCCTTGCATCTTGAACTTGGTCTTTGAATTCTGCTCCAGTCTTACCTTTAACACTCGCAGGTGTCATGTCTAACACATACCAGTGCTAGTGGACATGCACTTCTTGTTCTTGTTATTTAATATTATTAGACATCAAGCTGTTTTTAAGTAAATCACTGAGCTACAGAAGGATCCCAAAGAATACAGGGGAACAGAAGTTATTTACAACAAATCCACATATTTTTTCTTTTTTTTTTTTTTCCAGGTAGTTTAATTTTACAGGCTGATATCCATCACTTGAAGTACTGTCTCTGCACCATGCTTTTCTGGGTGAAACAGATTCCTCTCCATCTTTGCATGCCCCAATTCCAACACCAGGCGTGCATCACCTAGCTGTTATGCATGTCTTGTTCCTCTGACATTTAGTTCTCATTTTTCTGATGAGCCTCAAAAGAAAGACACAGGATAAAGTTGCACAGCCTGTGCAGAAGCAAACCATGCCACTGTCCATTTTGGACTACCTCCATTGTATAAATCCCTCAAAGGCAGCCATGAATGCTGAATCCAATTCTAGAAACAACGGAGGACTCAAAGGATGACCAAACAAGCAGCAGTAAAGTTAGGAGAACTGGGAAAGTGTTGCACACGAAGGAGACATGTGATAAAGAAAAGATGAGGCCATGGCTTCACGTTCTGGAAGAGTTTCAACTTTCCACACTTCAGCAGGGCTGAGTGCCAAAACATCACAGGTGTTTGCTCTGTGCAGTTGACAAGGAGGGGTTTGAGGTTTGAGTTGCTCAGAGACTGCCGCAAAGCTGCAAAGGAACTTGGCCCTTAGGTGCACCTTTGAATTGTTATTATGTTAATATTCTTTCTTAACATTGTCAGAGAAACCAACATTTTTCCCATGAGAAATTCTGTGTCTTTTACTTCACTGTAATCTGGCCAGTACTGTTGCTGTTGGAAAGGTGAATAAAGGAAGTGAGCTATCCAAAGAGCTCTGGCAATATATATACATATATTACTGGTCCACCACATGGATTTTTTTTTAAATCTTCAGGGTCTCAGGAAATACTTATGCATCAGAAAATAGATGTAACCATGACCATAAATGGCTAGAATTAAGTGAGAGTTATACAAAAGTTGCTTTTGACTGAAGTATGTTTTTCAGATCATGATTTGGATGCAGATAAGACATATTCAGGGCTTTCTTTCCCTCTTAATCTCTCTTCTATTTTTTATTTGTTTGCTTATTTGTTTGAAACATTTTTCTTTGCTTTCCTGTTGCCCAAAGATGCTCCACTTGCACGAGCAGAGTTTCATATTTTAAATGACAGAGATAGAAAAATGTTTCCCAGCCTAAGGCTCAAGCCCAGGCCCTGGGAATAAATCAGAGCTAACAACAGTGTTTTAGGGATTTGAGAGCTGAGACTTTTAAACAAGATTTCATGGAATGGAGTTCTACTGGTTCATTGACTCATCTAAAATTAAATGGAGAGTTTCAAATAAAAACTACTGTGCTAGTAAAACCCAGTGAGAACAGAGAAAATATGCAGGTTGAATAGGATTACTCTAACAAATGTTTCCAGTTAATTCTCCAGAATGCTCCATATTTTCAGCTAGCTAGATGACTTAGAACAGGCCTGGGCTTCCAAGTCTCATCATCTGTGGGAGCGCACGGAAGGAATTCTTAAGTCTCAAGTACAGTTGGCCTCAGTCAGAAGTCTATTTTCAGAACAGGGCTCAGAAAATCTATTCATGATATTTCAATTTTGAATTCTGGAAAAATCCATGGTTGAAATTATCGTAAAAAAAAAAAAAAAAAAAAAAAGCTTCTGTTTTTAGTTTGGGATATCTAAGTTTTGAGTTAATTCCGAAAATATCCAGTTTTAAATCTTCAAAAACCAGTGGTCTGATTTTTACCTGCTGCAAGTTTTGAATGATACAGTGAAAGAAGCAGAATCTTTCTGGAGGAGGAGGAGAAATCAGGCCCAAATCTGCGCTGGTAAGTACATGTATGAACTGATGCAAGAAACTGAACATTTAGGCTGTATATATTCGAGAGCACTGACATCCACTTAACACATGCTTTCAGGACTCTATAGCGCTTAACTCTTTCTAAGGATTCCTCCTGTATCTCATCTTACTTTCTTCTTCCATGGCAATTTTGACAGGGAATACATCATATCTATGTTTGGGAAGAGTTTTATAAATTTACAGCACTATATAAATCTTTTATAATAATCCAAATGTAAACCTTTACTAGCTACAGTAACACAAATGGAAAATTCTTTGTTCATTTCTCAATGACTAAGTACTGCCTTTTGTGTTGTATTTATAGGAAGTTTCTTTTTGTGTATTTTACTGTAGATGCTATTCTTAGAGTTGGAGTTAGGAAAAGCACCAATTCAATACACATCTTTTACTTTACTTGAAGGGCAATGAACTTTTAATAGTTATGATGCATTCTTCAAGCAGACAGTAAGCAAGAAGGGCCTTTAACATTACGTATGGGACAATAAGAAGTATTTTGTCTGTTCTGGAGTATATGGCGCCTACTTCCATACCTACTGTAATTATTTTATGGGATCCCTGGATTTTTCAAGCCTCCTGAATTTGTGAGTATTCTCAGCAGCTAATCTCTGATAATTATTTAGCCTGTAGACCAGGATATCCTTCTGCCAGGAGAGTCTGAGCCAATACATCTGACCTTGGTTTGAGAAATCAGAAAAGGTGTCCTTGGGCTACTGTCTTTATATGGCAGCCTTTCCCTCCAGACAGCATCCCTGCACACTAGTCTACCATAGGTTGAGCAAGAGAAGTCATACTGCTGTGTGGAAGTCTGCATCTTCTCATAGCCAAAAAGGATGCTGTGCTTAGCCTCAGATGGCTCTGAATGTGAATAGCCAGATTTTCTATTTTTCTTGCCTCAATTTTGTACAAGCTTGTGCAGAGTATGATGTAGTGGAAATCACATACAATAAATCAAGATAAATTCCCTTGTAAAACCAACATGCAGACATACATCTCTTCCTGCATTATTGCTGAGGTTCCTATTGAGGTTTCCTGCTTATAATTTATTTCACATAAGCTGATTAAAAAGTCATTAAAAAACAATCAAATATTTCCATAACTGGAACAGGATTACAAAGATGGAGCAATTATTCATTTGCCATCTTGCTGTGTTAATGGAGCAGCTGCTGCCACCACTCTTTTAACACTGCTGATCATTCTTGCCCAAGCTTATCTTCACTGAAAATAAATGTTTTGCTTTTCAGGTCAAGATGACTAACTGAGCCTGCTTGAGACAATGTGCATGTCGTTCTTGCTTATCTACATACATAAATTCATTATATTCTAGTAATACTACTTAGAAGACAACTTCAGAGACCATCAAATTCAAACTCCTGCTCAAAATGAGAATATTGTCCAACACAAGACAGGGTCAACCATGGATTTGTCCAGCCAAGTCTTGAAAACCTCCAAGGATGGAGATGCAACAGTGTTTCTGGACAGTCATTTCTAGCCCTGTGCCATGCTCCTACTGTAGAAGTTCATGACAACTTATACTTTTCCTTTGTTTTTGTGAAACTAGCTGTAGTAGTTAAAATGACCAAAGGATTAGATTCTATTGCAAGTTAGATCTCTTTCTATAAAAACAATGTTTATTTTGCACTGTTAGCAAGGAGTGGTGCCATTACGTAAAAGAATTTAGAGGACTAGAGTTAACTTCATTAGAATACTGATTTGCTAAGATGTTTGCTATTTCAGATGAAGTGTAAATATCTGGGGTGAAGGATAGCAGCACTCAGAGGAGATGAGACAACGCCAGGAAGCTGATTTTTTCTTCTGAGGTGATAGTATCAGTTGGAGTGTCCAAACAGAAGATAGAAAGGGATTGTGTGACACTGTACGACAAGGTTTTTGCATATTCAACAAATAGGTATGCATGGAAAAAGAGGGAGAAATAGTGAACACCTCTGTTAAAAGTAACAATTCTGTTCATTTGGGAAGGGCTTCATCATTCAGAACAACAAAAAAAAACAACCCTGGAAGTACCAGGCAAGTGTGAAACAAAGCCATTTTGCTACCTCACAACTTCTCCCACCTGTAAAAATGTCAAGTGCTAGCAGAGTTGAGTTGTTGCCACGTTTCTGTTCTATCTGTAGAACTAGAATTGCTTAATGTCTTAAGTCTAACAGAACAGGAAAGTTAAAATTATCTTCCAAATGATCAGTTACACCCACGTGCTGTCTTTCTCTTAATGGTAAGTTATCTAGAGAAGGATTTCTTGCAGAAAATTGTTTGAGAAGGTAACATTAGAGAAGCTGGAACAATAAGCCTACCAGGAGGCTGTCTTCTTGTTTGTTAGAGCAGAGGCAGCATGTGCTGATGTGCTGCTCAGAGTCCAGTGCTGGTTAAGCTGATGGGAAGCAGATGGAAAGAAATGCGCAGAAATCCAATGCTCACCTCTGCCTTACACTATAGTCAGCATGGTTGCTCAGTGGGGAGAGGAATGTTTGCAAGGACTGCATGTTCTAAGAAACTCAGATCTCCTTGGGCTTTCCATTATTATCGGCTTTCCAGCTGATTATTATGGCTGGAGCATTACACTGTCTCCCCTCAGCAGCTGTTCAGAGAGAGCCGCTACCTGCTCAGGAGTCTTGGCAACACGCATATGCCTCCTTTCTGCAAATACCTCCTAGCAGCTGTGTCAGAGAGCCTCCAAGGCCTCTGTGAACTCGTGCTGTGGGGTCAGCACTGAACAGCACGTTCTGGAGAGTGCCGGCTTCTTTCCTCTGCACGGCCTCTTGGCCCTGCCTGCAGCTCTGCGGGTAGGAGTCGGACTGGTGTGGTATTGTTCCTGTGCTTGGCACAGGCATGCTGCATAATGTGATAATCCCTGTGGGTCAAATCTGGACTGTCCTTGGCCAAAAAGCTGCACTTGGAGGTAAACTTCTGACCTCATGTCTTTTTTTTTTTCCCTAAAAAAATAACCAAAACCATTTTGGAAAGAAGTGATTGCTATCCTTTCATAAGCCGTTCCTCAACCCAAGGATCTGATTCTCCTGTGTGCTACTGTGGTTTATAAAAGAAACAGAGAGCAATTCACATGGCCAAGAAGCTCCAGCAAAAACAATCACAGAGGCACCGCACTGAGGCAACGGAATTCTTCTGAAAAAGATCTTTTTGTAAGGTCCAATAATACTGTGAAGTCCTACTCACACTTCAGCTCTGGCCAAGCGAAATGGCATTGCTTCTTGCACATTAATTATCTGAGCAAACCACAGAGCACAGGGCAATTATTAAAAAAGAAACAATTTTTTTTAAGAAAAAAGTCTGTACTTGAGGTGTTGTTGAACTAGCAATCGATGATAATTAGCATTTCTAGAGAGAGTTTTTAAGCATTCCACAATTCAGTGCAAGCTTGCATAGAATAACTATGTGGCTACATGCAACACTTCATCCTTAGCTTGTGGGCTTGGACACCAGCACAGCGTGGTGAAGGAGTGTGTACAAATAAAGAACTTCTGTTTTGTAGACTACAGCTGTGAAAGCTGTAGTCTAATAAGTATTGCTATCTCCCCAAACAATAAAAATTGCATTGAAAACGGGGAAAAAAGTAAAATTGTGCTCATGTAGCAATGCAGTGTTTTCAGACTGTACATTTAGAGAGAGGAAGAAATGCAAAGAAAGCGAAATCTAGGTATTACTCAGTATCCTCATGTGCTATCCTAATGCTTTCTTACATGTAAGAGTCAAGAGGACAGCAGATTTGGCTTACTGTCCACAGAATACTATCTCCAAATTTTTAAGCATCCTTCACTTCACTTCCTGTTTTTCATGTTATAATTTTAATATGCCTATAATCGTAGCTGCAACTCCTTATGGATTCAAGTGAGGTTACACAGACATCTACCAGCCTGATTTGCTGCAATCAAGTAATTGATCATTTGCAGAGTATATCCTCATTTGCACCCAGTAATTGTGTTGAAAGTTATTTGCAAATGCAGAAGTCTGTGATTTAAGAGTTGTGTCCTGAATGTGCTTTAAAAAAAATGAAGAATGTGATTTAAGATCCATATGATTTCCATTTCAGAGGGGGTTATCCCTGCAGATGTTAAAGGTGGAGAACCACATTGCAGCAGCATGGGTTGACTTTTAATTTATTTCCCATTGAGACTGAAACCTTATATCATACAGACTGAGACAAGAGAGAGGAGTCATCAGTGGCACTGGCCAGTGTTCCCTATCCTCTAATAGATGGCCTGGTCCATCTCCCCTCTCCCATCCCTGGTTTGTGAAGCAATTTCCACATGTATTCCCCACACATTTCTTATGAGAGGATCAGCGCTGCTGGTCTGTGTTGGCCAAATACCAAATGGAAACCAGCAGAAGAGATGGGGCTATTCACAAGCAATGGCTTTCCCACTCCTTCAAATGACAATTAGCAACCATGCTGTCCATGGTGAGCCTGCTCCTTGCTGATCTTGCTGTCTGAGCTCTGGCTTTGGGCTGTAGGACCCTGCTGGACATAGCTGTATGCTTTGGGTATTGCAACACTAGTAGAACTCCTCCTCCCCCTCCCCACCTGCCCCATGGTTTTCACACTGGAAATTACGCCACAGACTTTTTGAGCTTAGGCACATCCAGATTGGTGCTTTTCATGATGGTTTCTCCATACATGTGCTTATCTCTGTGGGGACACAGCAGAGAGCAAAGATACCTAGTTGTGTCCAGGATTTCATATATCTGGGGACTCAGTCACACTAAGAAATTTGATAGAACAGAGCATACGGTACTTTTAAACAGCCAGAACTATTGCTTACATCACTGGGGACAGTTGTCCTGTCATGCTGGCTGGAGCAAAAAGCACTGCAGTGCAGAAGACACCACGTGGGTCTGGTCTGCTGACCATGTACACAGGACACCAGAACTTTTGCACTGCTAGCCTGCAAAGGATTCCAGCAATCACTGAGTCAAGCTAGAAGCACCCATGTACAACTAAGAGAAACCACTACAGGCAAAGAGACAAAGAGCAATCTGACTTGAGAGGAGAATTCAGATGAGATTCCCCAGGTCTGGATGTTGATGCTCATGTGGTGCCCCTGTGGCATCTCTGCTGGTGGTAGGCCCTGCTGCAGAGCTTGGCCTTGGTGCTAAACATCTCATATATCTGCAGCTCCCAGACAGCCAGACAGACCCCCACTGCGAGGGACCAACCTGGACAGCCACATTCTTCTCTGCCAATCTGTCTGGTTTGGCCTCTCCTTCCTGCTGCTCAGTCTTCCTTCCTTTCTACACCTCCAGTTCTGAGGTATTTCTCACTTTACTTTGATCTTCTCCTCTGTCCACTGAGGCACTGAGGGCCAGTAGGACATCCACATGGTTGGATTAAAGTTGGGTTTCCTCTTTCTGATGCTAACCCACAAGGGTTTTAAAAACATGTCACTCAGTAACCAGTCCAGCAGCATAGACATTTGCCAACATTTGATTTCCAATATTATGGAAAGCAGTAGTATTGGGTTTGAACATGCCTCCTGCAGTGAGAGTCACAGATAGGCTTTAAACATCAGCTGCATGCACCACAGCAGATGGAGCACAATGATGCTGCCCATCATTTAGCTTGCTTGGCACACATGGAAGCCAGGCAGACCAGAATCAAGCTCTGCCACAGAACAAGAATGCCACACAGGGGAACCAGTTGGTTCTTCTGCATTGTCAGCACTGGAAGGTCTGTGAGAAAGATTGTCTATTGTTCTAATCTCCCACAAGCAATCCTAACTCCAGCCTACCTAACAAAGAGGCAGCTGAGTTATGTGTTCACTGCCCTGAAGATGAAGACTGTTAATAAGTACCTCTGGTCCTAAGGACTGCCCTTGAGGAACTGGTATGCAGAGAGGCAGGAGCCTGACGTTTGTAGGATGGGAAAAGAAGTTCTGGAGCTGAAATTTACAATGTTTTCTTCAGGAGAAAGCAAGCCACATGTGCAGTGTGATCAGGTGCTATTCTTGCTCATCTGTGGGAGGATGAGTAGGCACAAGCAAGTGCAGGGAGTTGGGATGCTCTGCAGGCATACCTTCCTGAATGACTACTGCTCACTTCCCTGCTGGGAGGCAAAGCTGTGCTGAACCCTGCTTTTTGTTGTCCGTATGTGTTGAGGGAGGTGGGGAGGGCTGCATGGTTGCTGACTGGTAAACCATGTAGCAGACAGCAAGCAGGAAAAAGGTGCTGTCAGCACTTAACCCTTACTCATATCTCATGCCAGCGGGAGAGATGATGGGCAGTGCCAGACTGTGGTAGTGCCTGGTTTAACCCCTTCGCTGCCAGGGACTGCACTGCCCTTGCACACTCATGATGCCTTCTGTCATGCAGTCCGTCTCTCCAGGCCACCTTTCTAGGCTTGTGACTTGTCCCAACCTGCTCTCAGGATCCATGTGTGCACCTAGAGTCCTGCTCCCCCATGCCACCACACCATTGTTGTAGGGTCATTTTCAGTCTTCCTATTCATGTATTCAAGACAAGGTTGTTGATACCCAGTCAGCATTTACAGCATTTCCAGAGTCTATTCCTGTTATGGGCAGGTCTGCAGTTTTTATTCCTGGATTATCAAAAAACTGTGGCATTTTGATTTAATTTTAGACTACCTTCTGTTAACTTTTAATTGCCTAAATCTAAGACAGGGAATGTAAAACTACCCCAATTCTTTCAAATTCTCAGCATAGAACAATGATTTAGCGGCTGTGAAAAATCATTCTTATCACAGCAGAGTGATTTCTCTACTTAATCACATTCTCCTTATTCATGATTAAAAAACTGTTTAATAATGAATTTTCATTTTCAAGAAGTTCAAACTTGTCTTCAGAACTGTACATGAAGTTGGAACTCTGTAAAACAAATCTCAGCTTGGAAACAATCATTTGTACAAAACTGCAAAGAAAATCAGTTGGCTGAAGGCCAAAGCTTGTGTGAGAATACATTCTACTTCCACTCTTTAAAAGAATAATCTAAACAGTGCTTACATATAGTTCATCATCTCCCTGTAATTTAAGGCTAACTGTTGACCTATAAATAGAAGAAATTTCTTTGGAGCTACTTCACTGTACAGCAAACACAGTTTGTATGACAAAAAAAAATGGAAAAGACTAGTATATATGCTAAATAAATTGTTTAAGTTATATTTAAAGATCCCCTCCACCACCAGAGTATGCTTCTGAGTAGAAGTGGTGTGGAGCAAGATGGCTGGTGCAGATGAGGTTATAGATATGAATGTTAGTGTAATATAACCTAGATATATAGAGTCAAAGTTTATGGCTTTTTTATTGTTACATTCTGTGACTACTTCAACTAAATATCTCCTACATAAAATGAAAATCAAACTGGCTTCTCCCATTACCATTCAAGCAGAAATTTTTTGTTCTTAGAAGTAAGAACATAACAAACCATTTTGGTGGATCAGGCCTTAGATGTCTCAGGACTTTAAATTTGTCACATAAGTGGAAATTAGAGAGGGAGATGATTCACCACAGGAGTCCAAGAATGCTCTAGAAGGTCTGCTGCAGCTCTGAATTAAGTGTAGAAATGATTATAGCTCCACAGAACACAGATCTGTTGTTGAAGTAACTTCTTGAGTAACAGAATAATGACAAAAAAAAAAAAAAAAAAAAAAGAAGGCTTGGCTGGACCACCGTCCTCATTATCTCACCGGTGTGGAAACATTTTTTGCCTTCTGTAAACACAGATGCTTAGTATCTTAAGTTCTGTACACGGACCACATGCAGCACAGGTTAGCAGTGATGGTGCTGACTCCAGCTAATGACCCAGAAACAGCTTACAAGAAATATCAGTCTTCAGTAAGTCCACAGTGAATGGCAATCTCATGTGAAGAAGTATGGAGCTTGTGGTCACCGCAGATGGTTCCCTGGCTGTGAAACTTCCAATGCACAAAGGTCTCCTGAACATACTGTGGTGGAAAGATGCTTTGCTGGAGCCTTTTGGGGTGAGTTGGATCACGTAGGGATTTGTCATCTAGTTCCTCTAGCCATAGATAAGTGTTCAGAAAAATACCTTGAATACCAAAGGAGCACATTTCCTTACAGTTATTTGCTTTGAAAGGTTGGACTCATTTTTTTCTAATGCTTCTTTCTTTCTTTTGTTTTATAATCATTTTATTTCTTCAAGAGAAAGACTGGGGACAGGCCTGTGCAGAGGTAGAATGTGATCAGTAATCAAAAGAGGCTCCTGAGTCTGGTAGGATTTAAGGCATGTTCCTGATACCTGTTTGTTTTTTAGTTGCCCAAAAGGGCATTCCTCATAAAGCTTGGGATTAAAGCATGAAACCTGGGCGAGATACACTGCCCATATTTTTTAGCACGTCTCCCATTCTGCTCTCCCCCTCTTCACCTTGGGACCTCATCAGGCCTGTTGCAGCTGGTTGTTTCCATGGGGAGCCTCCAGTTGCTTGGTCAGTGGCATGGCCAGTGCCATTCAGCCACAGGGGGACAGAAGGCTCAGGGGAGATGGAGTGGGTTTGTGTGGGTCTGCATCCACTCAGTGCTTATGTGGAGGGGCTGTGAGCTGGGGACAGCTTTGGCAGTGCCGTTTTCAGGCAAGAGCATCTTTCTTTCCCTCTGCACGTTAGAGTGTCTGCTTCAAGAAACAAATAATAAAGCTGTCAGCTCGAGATTCCTGGTACTTATCAGCCTGTGCCCAGACAGCTGAGAATATTCTTTGGGAAGATAAAAGAATTTCACTTTGTTTACAGAATGAGCCCTGTTTCTCCTCCCAGGTTTAAGGCAGATGTTACTTTTGTTGGCTTTCTACCAGTCCTGGATCCCAGGTCTGCAAAAAGGAGAAGCCCATGGTCTGAAGAAGCATTAGTCAGATCCTGCCTAAACTCAATCAGGAATTTAAGGAGTTGCTTCTTTCAGGTGGGCACTTAGCAATGGCAGAGGCAGGGCTGCTCAGTAGCCCTGTAAATCTACTTCACTGGCACACTTCATGTCTCTCTAAGCTTTGCAGATTTCACATGCCCTCCAAGGGCACCTTTCTTCCTCCTTCCTATCGTTGCACACAGAAAATGGACACAGCGGAGTTTTCTCTTTGAACTTATTTTTCCTTCCAGTGGAACAGCAGTGAGCATATCATTCAGCCAGAGCTGGATGGCTGAATGTCCCCTGGCCTGGGAAAATCGTCAGCTCTCAGGATCATGGGCTCTGGACACTTTTGTGATGAACTCTCTCAAACACTTTTCCATCTGTGAATATGCAGCGTTTGTTTCTCCATCTTTGAATAACGCTTTGCATAATGGAATATTCTGGATGGGAACAAATGAATCTTCAGGCAGTTCTAGAGAATGTGATGCAGAAAACAATAGGCTGAACCAAATTCACTTTCTTCTCCAAACCTTCTTATGGCTTTTGATTGTCACTGCCTATTCATTTATTGCTGCTTCTCTCTTGTGGAATAAGTTTGGTTTGTTAACCTGATTACCTTTGTTGTGTAATGATAAATGACTTCACCCCAGTTGCCAATAGTCCATGATACCTGGAAAATAAATCCATGAGTCCAAGTTGTTCTAACAATTGCTGATTTCTTTGGGGAAATATGAACAAAATTAATGGGATGCTTATGTAATCACTTACTCAAGATATGAGTAATTTGCATCCTGGCAGCAGTAAGAGGAGATAAGAAGATGTGGCATAAATTACACTCCTATTTTTCTCCATCCATCTCTCTGGTGCCTGCGGGTGCTTGTTTGCTGCTGCAGAGACGTGCCTCTGACTGGAGTCACAATCACATTCTTGAAGAAGTGCTAACACTAAGCTAACAAACCTTCCCAGACTCATGCTGGCTTGTGCAGGGCCAGCTCTGGCAGCTGGGCTTTCCACATACCTCTGGTCTCTGCCTTCTAGGAGACTGTTAGAAAGTACCAGTAGGAATTTCTCTGGAGTATTTCCTGAAGTGAATACTTGAGTCAGCCCACTATAGAAATCTCTGCCCAAATTGGCAGGAGTGGCCTGAACACTCATAAATCATCTAGACTAAACCCTAGCAGCCATTGGCAGCTGCTGGAGGAGCTGGGCCACCCAGTGCCATTGCACATGTTGTCTTCACCTTCATCCCATTTAATGGAGAAGAAAACTAGCAAGTTCAAAAAATGCTGAGAGGGATGTGGAACTGACAGATGGGTATAAACATTGTCATTACAGAAGCCTAGCTTCCTTAGGAAGTCGAGCTAAAAATGAGGTGTAAGTATTTTCACAATGGTGTCTGTATTCTGGAGACATGTCAGTACAGGGCAGTATTGAGCCTTGCTGGTCCTGAGCAAGCTCCAGCTGAGATTTCTTGTCAATGGCACAGTGTGTACAAAGATGAGTTTGGATACTAGAAGCAACTCTTCCATCCAGGGGCAGCTCTGCTGTTTCTGGTTTGGGAGACAGTTCATCCAACATCAGTTTGAGGAGCTCTGTGGTACATTGCATCGTGTAGTGCAATATACTCAATTAATTCATCAGAATAGTGGAATTCCCTGAAAATGTTGCTCTCCAAGAGTAGATCAGAGGCCAAATTTGAGGTCATTTGAGCAAAGAAAATTGAAGATGCAATCATTTTTTTAAAGCATCATATGCCATCCCAGTGTTACTGCTGTTGAAGTATTTTATTTCATGTTGCTCAACACATCTGGCTATCAAACTATGACTTGGATCCTCCTCAGGCTGCTCTCTACTTGGAGCCTGGTGTGGAATAACACCCAGGGGCCCCTGGGAAAGGTAATACTAGCAAAAGTAGTGGGTGTACAGTTTGGATCTCTCAAGATTAAGATGAAAATTAGGAACGCGTGCAAAACAGGACAGGTTTTATGGGCAGTTGTTTGCTGACAGCTCTGGGGATATGAACTACAGGATTGCCAGCTTTTCACCTGCAAGCTGCAAGGTTTTTTTTTCCACATTTCTCCTTGAGAGCAGAGCTTTTGTCCACATGGGCCATGTTTAAAAGGGCTCTGAAACTACATGCATGCCCAGTTTCTTCTGAAAGTTGCTGTACCTTAGCAGGGCCTGAGGACAAATGTAGTTTGAGACCACTTGACACAGCATATTCTGTGGAATCTGTCTTCTCACACACACATGCAGCTGCCTTTCATATTCAGTGCTCTAAAGCCTCCAGCCTGCCCACTACCAGTAAGCACAAATACTGCGGAGGTTTGGTGGAAATAGGGAATCTTTCTGTCAATGGGTTCTTGAGGTGGGAACTGTAGAAAGAGAGCTTCCTACATCACTTTCCAGACTTCAGTAACTTTTGTACTACCTAATAGGAAAACAAACAAACCAGAACAAAACAAAGCAAAAATCAAACTCTTCACAGACTCTCTGACCTTGTTCCATTGTTCCAGTATGTCATGTTATCGCAGTCCAAATGCTTTACTGCCTCTCTCTACTGCACCTAGCACTTCCTCATAGACCCCCCACTGAGAGATGATGACCCTGCAGCAAGCTTGCCCATCCATGCCTGCAGCACATGGGAGCAGATTTCAGGCACTGACGTTTCCCTGTCCCTCCCACTGTGACTATTTGTGAAGGAAGCTGTGTGACGGTTTGGTGGGAGATATCAGGGACCACGTCAGAAAAGGAGCATTGCTGCCATGTCCTCAAAGCGTCAGTAAAATGAATTGCTGTTATGTAAGAAGGTTAATGGTGCCTGATACTTTCCAGAACATTAAGTCAACATTTAAAGGCTTAAAGTATAATTGACTTAAACCTCCCGATACGTGGAAATCTGGAACTTGCCTTCTGCAATACCCTTTCACAATCACCTTAACACTCCTCTAACCAAAGAAAGAGCTCATCAGACTGTGATGATTTTCAGCTCTGGGAATGTGCAGGAGTCCAATCAGGGGACAGGGAAGTCCCATAGGGAAAATATGCATTTAAGTCAATGTAATGAAGCAGAAGCTAGATCAGCTCTATGTGTCCTTGCCTGTCTGTCCCACTTGGGTGGAGAACAGGCTCCATAGGAGCTCATGGCAGACTACAACAAGTCTTACGTCTCTGAACCCTTCAGTTCCTCACAAGGCAAAGAGATGGAGACTTTCCAAGCCACTTCCATTCTCTCCTGGAGCCTCTCAAAAGCAGAGCAGCAGTACTTAATGACAGCCATAAATCATTAAGTAATTAAGCACGCAAGCTATAAAAAAAAACATGTGCAAACAAACCTTGTGCAGTGATACATACATTAAGTTTGAAGTTAGAAAGCTAACATATTGCTACATTCCTACAAAAACATAGCCAGTGCTGTGCTGGAGATCAAGATAATCTGTGTGGGGAAATACTCTTCTTTCTCCCATGAGCTATTATTATTGGACTGAAAAAACTCATTACCATAGTTATATGGAAGTTAGCAACCGGGGCTAAAGTTCAGGCAGCCAAGTCTTAAAAATGTTGGCACATTTTGTGAAGCAGAGATGCCAATTTCATTCCTGTTTATTCCAGTGTTTTTGTATTATATCCTAGCAGTCTTCACAATCAAAGATTTTTGCCAAATCCCTTCACTTTTTATTGCATTTTCTATGGAGTGCATATCCTCTTTGGTGTTCTTCAGGGCATATAAGAGCAGCCTGGCCTGCTGGTGGAGTGTGGCAGGAGTAAGCACTAAGAGCTATGGCAGTGGGCACCTGTGTGGGATCTGCTGGAGTTTCTCTTCCAACAGGCTGAGATTTTATTTACTTCAGTTCTGCTGCTTCTGATTCTTTTACATCTCTTTTCAATCGAGATTTCATGAGCAAGGGATGTCACCAAATGGACTCATGTGCCAAATCTTTCTTCCTTGCCACAGCAGCAAGATGTGCAGGGATCTATATGTCTCCAGCAAGACATTCTGTGGAGAGAGCATTTCCACATTAGCACTGGATCCTGAGGGAGCAGAGTGCCCCTTCGCCTCCAGATACTGACTTTGGAAAGATGGATATTTTTAATTTACTCTGAGATGAAATAGCTGAGACACTTTTCTAGCATTTGGACGTGCCTTCATGAAAGGGCTGTCTGATTTCCTTCTCTTACTAATCTTGGATTATACTGTATTAGCTCCTCTGGTGCTTGCATGTGTGACCAGCCATAGGGAGCCTGCATGACCAGCTGGAACGTGACTTCCCAAGTCATCAGCAGGGAGAGAGATGCAGCCCTGGGGCTGCTCCCTCCTCCTTCTGCTTTACCTCCTGCCAGAGAGCTAACAAGACGACAGAATGTTCCTTGTTTGGTTTGATGTTATTTTCTCCACACTGTAGTATCACAGAAAAAACCAAGGGCAGATAGTGCTCTTTGATCTGATAATTGTAAACACTCTGGCAGAAAACCGTTGTTATACACAAATGTTTCAAAGCAGTGCAAAAAGCAGGAAGGTAGGATGAAGATATACTCAAAATGAAATAATTATGTTAGACCGGATGGATTTGTTTTGTGCCAAACTCTTCCCTGCCTCCTGCCAGCAAATAATATTGCCAGATGATAAGAGGTTGAAAATTTCTGGTCACGTTTGTAAAAGCTATCACTTCTCTGATTGCATAGATCTTTCCATAGATCTGAAGGAAAATATGATCCTAAATAGCACAAGTATGCTCAAACCAGCAAGTATGGTCATCTGCTAGCCACTGAACACCAAGAGATTGCTTCCTCCAGTTGCAATGCACGGACGTATTTGGCATTGTTTATAGTTCAACTTGAGAATATTGTGTAGATTTACTTTAAGAAGATTAGATACCAGTCTGAAAGGGGCATTTTCTATATACTGAACTGTGGGGGCATTTCAACAGAAGGTGACAAGAATTCAGTATAGGAGAAAGAATTTGTAACCCAAAGAGCATCTATGGGACCTTCATCAGGTCCCAGCTTCATGGGCTTAACACAGGAGTGGTTCTCCTGATGTTTGCGGTAACACAACAACATAAATGCAGTGTGACTGGGGAACCATTTGGGGATGTGGCTGTCTGTGGAACAAAATGTCATTCACTGCATCACTGGGGTACAAAAGTCATTTAGGACTGCAAAATGTTTCACAGGCTAATGGCCCAAATGTCAATGTCCGGCCCGGAGTGAGTGGTTCAGTGACATTGCCTTCAGTTGAGTTGTGAAATTAAATTTGACCATGTGCATGTGAAAACTTTGTAAATTAAGGTCTGATGTCCTACAGGCATGCAGGGAAGGGTGAAAATGCTTGACCTAGTTGTAAGGGAGGATGACTATTGCTCTCCTCTCCCTTCATGATTTAGACATTGGGTGGATTATGCACTTCTGCTGCAGTAGATGGCAGGCTCAAGAGTCTGGGTAAAACAAAGGGCTTTGAAATGAAACAGAAAATGCAGCAGGATTTTGTTAGATCCAGAAAAAAAAAGCAGAAATTTCAGAGAAAAAGTTGTGCAAGGCCCCCCTGTGCCACTAGCTCTTCTCAGGGCTACTTCTGATGTTCTCGTCTCAGATGCCCTAAAAAAGGACTCAGCAAGTCTAGTTACCAAGGTAGATCCTCTGGTGTCCAAGAAAGGCACCTCTTCACTAGGATGAGCAGCCTGCAGGCCCCTGTCAAGGCAGAGGACCCTGATGTGTGTCTTCACTCAGTAATATCCCCCAGTTTATTAAAGCTCCTAGTAGTGCCGAGCAACATGAGAGAGATTGTGGTAAAGATTTCACACACTATAGTATATGTATTAGAGGAGACCTTTGGTCATGCCAGAGGTGCTTGGCACTCCCAGGGCCTGCTTGCCCTTTATATGGCCTCTTCCCCACCCTAATTTCTAAACAGAACATGCATGTCTAAGCACATGTGCATCTAGGCATATGTATAAATTGGATCTATGCTTAAAGTTCTCTGGTAGCAAGGATTGCTATGATACCACATAAAAACATTTAAATATAAAGTGCTGGAGTTGGCATCCTTCAGAAATGCTGCAATTTTGCCAAACTTTGCTGACTGAACATTAGCCCAGGATACAAACTTTCATATAACTATGGTAATAAGTATTTTATAGGCCAGTAGCTCAGAGGATGAAAACTGCTTCCCTCCCCAGAGAAATCATCCTAAACTATAGTGCTAAGTATGCAAACAAGGATGCTGCTAAGTAGCATTGGGTCCTGCTTTTGCATTTTTTCTACATATGTGAAGTCATATGATTTCACATTTTTTTTTTTTCATAGGCATGGGGAAGTTATAAAACAACATTCTATCTGGAATCACCAAATGTTTCAGCTTTTTCCTCCCATCTCTGCTGTAACAAAACTAGGGATATTTTAGGACAGCAGCAAGCTGCCAGGTCTGCTTTTTCACACAAATGGTGTCAGATGTAAGCTAGGCTCAAGCCTCACAGTGCTTTCAGGATGTGCTCCTCCACAAGGCAGTCTGGACTCTCACTGGCTCTCCAGGGTATCCAAGCTTCCAGTTGAGGAAGGAAGCAGAGAACCCATCTATCTGTCTTTGCCTCGGAGCCATCAGTCTCAAAGCATTCAACCTGGAAACACTGGGCACATACAACTTCATCTTTCACTTTAGACAAAATCTGCTGTGTCTTTTGTCGCAGACCAAACATCAGAGCAAAAAAAGAAAAAACATAAGAGTTTAGTTTCAACCAGCTGCAGTTTCAACCAGTTTTACAACAGTTTTGACCTGGCTGCCATGTGTTTCTTCTTTGCTTAGTCAGTTCGGATTTTAGAGCCCTACTTTGCAGCAGTGAAATTCTTTCTTAGACGTGGCCCCAGCACATAGAAGTTATCCTCATTATGTTTTGCTTGCAGGTTACACCCCTGTGGTTTTTCTGTTGCGCAGAAGGATACTTTCTCCCCTTGCTGGTGGTTAGATCTAGAGGATGAAGAACTATCCATGCAGCAAAAGGACTACAGGGAGTGAGCACAGACTTTGGTGGCAGGCTAGTTTCCAGCCAACTCTGCCTTTATTCTGTTTTCAGTCAGCTGATGAGAGTTACTCTTATTTTAAATTACTGAGAAACAGCTGTTGGTCCAGAAGGCAATGTTGATTTGCAAGTGCCAACCTTGTCAGACAGTAATTAAAGGCAGGCTAGAAAAGAACATTCCAACCCAGCTTTTGTTGCCTCAGTGCAAATACTGTTCTTTTCACCCAATTTGATTTGGGAGTTTGTGCATTAATGGAAGAACAGTCTAGAAGTTCTGAACTGGTACTGCCTTGGCCATTAACCAGTTAATGGTCGTATTGTTGTTCCTGAGAGAATGGGGACCACAGTATTCACATCACAGATGGTGTTTGGAGAGAACTAGGCTGCAGGGCTGGGCTGGATCCACAGCTCAGGAGGCACTGCCATGCCCTGTGGCTGGAATTTGATGCCATCAGAAAAAGACAGTTGAGAAAACTTTGCTGGAGTTAAGCTGTGCAAAATAACCTAGAAATGTAAGAATGCTGTTGAGAAGGGGGAAGGCTCCTGAGGGAAAAAAGTCTGAGTCAGGCAGTCTCTCAATTGAAATGCAGAAGAAAAATTAGGTTATCTGATGGTCTGTGGGAAATGTGAGAATTGAAGCATACAGTGCTTGAACTCATACACAGGTTGGAAAGAAGTATGTGCGTGCAAGGAATATGCTTTTTCAATCCAACCTTTCCAGCAATATGCATTTGGACAAGAGCATTCACCATAAGAGAAGCCAGTAAGGATGCTCTCAGCATTTTCTGATGCAGACAGAATGATTCAGGACAATGCTGAAATCAAAATAAGCTCTCAGAACCATACCGCATCAATAACTTGAAGTGAACATGATAAAAATAGTTTCATTCTCTTGCTAGAGAGAGAAGGTGAGGCTGTGGTGAGGCTGCTAGACTGGAAACATCTTACTGATAACAATCTTATCTGCTCAGGTTTCTCCTGCACCTTGCAGTTGTTTTGTGGCACAGCTAGGAGATCCCCTGTAGTAGTGACATGACAAGACCATACCTTTGTGAGTGATGGCAGGTTCAGGCACGTTAACTGTGGTGCTGGCTGACACAGCAGCCTGTGGCTGGGGACCTGAGGTGCACACAGGGCCACTGCCTATATGGAAATGAATTAGGCACCCATCTGAAAAAGGGATAGACGCATTTGGGTTTGATTATGGCTTTTCCTCTGCAAGAGAGACTGCAGGGAGGTTGGAGCATTATCTTCAGAAGCAGGTAGAGAAAAGTAGATTTCCTTTCAAAAATTAAATCCTGATGGTCTTAAATCCAGCATTTGCCTTCAAACGCTGTGTTTTTCATTTTTGCCTATCCGTAGATCATGTTGTATGACCTTTGTGTGTAAGGATAGAGAGTCCTCATATACATGTTTGTTTTTTTTTTGTTGTTTTTTTTTCCAGTTGTTTGACATCCTCCTTGCTGTTATAGTTGCTAATTGAAAGAATTTGTTGCACCGTGAATCATAACATATCATTAGAAAAATTGTTTGCTTTTGGATTACATCCTGGATTCTCTGGGAGCATACAGCACAACTGTGCAATAAGAAATGTATCTACAGGTCAGGAAAGGAAGTTGTCTCCGTGAGCTGCCTGCAACAGCCTTTGTGTGAGAGTGATTTAGAGAAGGCTATGGCCTCTGCTTGTATAATCTCAGCAGATGTGAGTACTCCAGAACTGATTCTTTACTAGAGTGATATTCTGGATGAGATTCAATATATTTGCTGTTGATAAGAGAATTTCTCTTACTGTCTGTCTTTCTGTTCAGTAGCTCTCATCTGCTGCTTTTCTAGATCTGGCAATCTTTCTTCAAAATTGTTGCACAGTAAAAAGTTATAATACTGATGGCAGTTCCTAAAAAAAAAATTATTCTACTTGGAGAAAAATGATCACAAGCATCTTTTTTACATAGCAACAAATAACTCCAGTAAACAGTAAAAGCTGTTACTTCTGCTTAGAAGCTCCACTGGCATTATGTCCTCCCTTTTATCATTCATCAGTTGCTTAAGCGTAATACCACTTATCGTACATTAATAACAGAGAAGCAGAGGAACTCTCCCTTTAAGAACTGTTCTAAGGCTAGAATTTGGAATTGAATCCTCCTTTGCTTTCAACAGAAAAGAGTAGCTGCTAGCCTACTTCTGAGAAACCACTGTATGAAAGTGCAAATTTTTGTTTTCTTTCACACTTTCATTTCTCTGTTCTTTCCTCGTTCTGTAATTTAGTGATATAAAACTTTCACAAGCACTCAGTGAGAAAAACATTGCCTCAAAAAGTATTTATTCTGAAAAAGCATTTTTACATCAAGATGTTCCCCTGTCTTCACAGTGAGATGAAACTTAGAGACGTGCTGCTCAGGCCTATCTGAAATAATAGCTAGCTCATATGGGTTAACGTGTTTGGAAAGAAAGAACAAAGGGAAAAAATCGAAGGAACTGAGGGTTTCTGGTAATATTTCTGATCCTAGACACTGAGGATAGTTAAATGATCAGTTTTTAAATGATCATATAAAACAAACTATTCCTATTAGTGTAAATGTGGACCCTTGTACTTCCTGACAAGTAGCTGACAAGACTGGGAAGTAGAATGATCTGGACTGTTTGTTTGGAAAAAGAAACGTGATAACTTGTGCAGATCCAAGTTCAGCACATTCAATCTCAGGAAAAAAAAAAAAAGAAAAGAAAAAAGGAATTAAAAACAATGCATTTATACTCAGTTTCTGACTTTCTGCATCATGCTCCAGGCACATTCTTGCAGCAGTTCATTCCTTGGCCGAGTAATAAGTACCCCTGGCCTTGTGATAAACTGCTTTAAAATTCAACTTAACTTCACTCCCATCTTGCTGATTTTAGAGGTGTGAACAAGGTAAGCATGCTCACATGGCACTGGAAAGAAATATGGTGCAAAATCTTAATCGTTTGACAATATGAAGACTAAAAAGTTAACGCTAGCATGCCATGTCTGTATTTGGTCTTCTCTATGAGATCTGACCTCCCCACTGATCAGCTCCGAGGAGGAAATACTGAGCTCCACTGAAGTCAATGGCAAAATTCACAATGTCCTCAACAGAGCCACGGTTTCATTACTATATTTATGTATGATGGAAGAAATTGAATCAGAGCAAAGCAGATTGCTTTTTACGTATGAACATATTTTATGTAACAATTATTTTATTCATTGATTATTTTATGCAATGACATTTTAATTTTTCAAGATATTTGATCCTTACCATAGTAATTATTCAGTGGAAAAACCTTGGAAGACAATTGTAGCCTTCAAAGTGATGATCTGTTTTGAAACTAAGCTTAACACTATCTGCGTATGTCTAGTGTAAGAATGCTAATTGTAAGCTGATAATTTGCAACTGGTACGCACACGTTTTTCTGGCCCTTTTCACTGTTCATAGATTCCCTGTAAACAGATTGTGAAATCATGTGAATTTCACTCCTATTCCAAACTGGACATGGATTCCAACTGGAAATTGCTTGGGGACTACAACTGATTTATAAATACTCACACATTACATCACTGAGTATGTCACAGGATGTTCTTTCATCTATGTGGAAGATTTGGATTTGTCCAACTTGATGTCCAACTTAATTTATGTTGTGTGCCACATGACACTTGTATTTTCTTCTTTACGGTGTGAACCTTTGACTAACAGAATCTAAACGTGGTGGGAAGATGGATAGATGGTGGTGAATATCAAAGTTTGCAGGCAAATCAACAATCCACTGGGTAGTTATAAAAATTTCTTGCCATAAAATCTTTATGGAAAATTCTCAGTAAAATGTTAAGGAAATTTTTAGAAAGGGAATGGAGGGATTTGAGGCTAGCTGAGTATAAAGAGAAGATAATAGTGAAAGAAAACAAAGGTAATTCTGTAGGCATTACACCTGCTTATGAATAAAAAGTGGTTCTCTCATTTTTGGATACACATTGTCCTCTACAGAGGAGCTTCAGTTAGGTATTCAGGTGTTTTTAAGCCATGGAAGGAATATACTTCCCTGTAGTTCCTCTCCTTTTAATCTCAGTGTTTCAGTGTTGGTGTTGTAGAAGTTTCCCAGCTTCTACTACAGCACTTGCCCACCTGATTTATTCCCATAACCAAAACACTATGGTTATCTCTCCACATTCAAGTTACTGTAGCATATTTGTCATTGTTTACATCTATTTCATGTAAATAAAATTTCAAATATACATGAACTGTTCTTCTGGCTAGACTATTTAGACATGGTGCAATGATAGTATTCGGGTCTTTCAAACACAGGAAACCAGGAGTGTTTAATAAGGCCTAACAGAAGGCAGCCACTTTAGCAAAAGAGATTTATTTACAAACACATCAAACAAGACGGACCCTCAGGCCAAAGGGCAGAGGAAGACCACATTTTGTTTCATAAACATTCATTTTAATGGTTCTCAGTATGGCTGTAGGATGGCAGCAGGGCTTTACTGGCTGAAAACAAAGCCACAGGTAGGTAGGTCATGACTCTTTGTTCATTAAAAATGTTTGGAGAAAATTGGGCCTTAACTCAATTTAAGTAGGCACTTGGTAAGGGTTGATATTTCAGAAGGGATGTATTTATCTTAAACAAGGAAATGAAGGGGCATAGTGAAGAGTTTGGGATCCAACAGCTTTGAATTTTGAGGAAATCCCTGCAGTAATATGAGCTTTGCTGTTTCTGCAAGTCCATGCTGGTGAAGTTGGGCCTCTACTAACTCCTTCCTCAGGTGCATCCAGATGAGCACAGGTGGTTTAGAAATAGTTGTGTGACGACTGCATTAGAAACCAGAGGATGACTGGAGGATAAGGGCATGTCAGACCTAATGAAAAACATCCTGGCTAAATACAACTAGCAACAGCCAATACAAACAAACAAACAAGCAAAAACAAACACAAAAGTGAAAACAACAACAAACAAAAAGCCCCACATAGTGTTTCATCCTCTTCGAGCTCCCATTCACTTTGTTTGACATAGAGCAAAATGCTGTCGGGCTTTGGGCCACTGAGACACTGCATGGATAAAGCTTGCAATGGACAATGCCTGCACTGAGATGGGAGAAAGCTGTAATTGTCTTGCATTAGTACAGTCTTCTCTGCATGGTACTACCTCAGCCTCCAGATCTGGTGGGAGCAACACCAGGTTGCTACCTGCTAACACACTCAAATATCCTCTTCCACAGCCTCTGATTGTTGAACTGTCACTTTACTCAGCTTCTCGAGGAAACTGCTAAATCTGAAGATTTCTCAGACAGCTGTTGGAGCCACAGCTGTTGTGAAAAGGTGGTGATGGATCCTGCCTCAATGGCTCTCCTTGCAAACCCCAGTCTCTTCCCAGCCATTTGCTGACTGGAGAGTTTTGCCAGAGTAAGGACCAAATAATGACTCCACTATTTGGACTTGCACGCAGTATTCATCAGGCTGTGACAGAGCTGGTTTGCAAGTCTTTTGACCATCTTCCAAGAGGCTTTCAGTGTAACATAATCTGGTAAAAAAATTCAAAGAGTGGTGCAAAGGATGCAGTAACAGTAAATAAGCAGTTCACAGAATCACAGAAACACAGAATGGCCATGATTGGAAGAGACCTCAAAGATCTCCAACCCCCCTGCCACATACAGGGCCATCAACATCCACATTTAATCCTAGACCAGGCTGCCCAGGGCCCCTTCCAACCTGGCCTTGAACACCTCCAGGGATGGGGCATCCACAACCTCTCTGGGCAGCCTGTTCCAGCATCTCACCACTCTCTCTGTAAAGAATTTCCCCCTGACATCCAACCTAAATATTCCCTCCCTCAACTTAAAATCATTTCCCCTTGTCCTGCTGTTATCAACCCTTTCAAAGAGTTGATTCCCCTCCTGTTTATAGGCTCCCTTAGGTACTGAAAGGCTACAGTCAGGTCACCTCGCAACCTTCTTTTCTCCAGGCTGAACAAGCCCAGCTCCCTCAGCCTGTCTTCACAGGGGAGGTGCTCCAGTCCCCTGATCATCTTCGTGGCTCTCCTCTGGACCCTCTCCAACAGCTCCCTGTCTTTCTTGTACTGTGGGCTGCAGACCTGGACGCAGTACTGCAGATGGGGCCTCACAAGAGCAGAGTAGAGGGGGACAATCACCTCCCTGTCCACCCCTCTTCTGATGGAGCCCAGGATACCATTTGCTTTCCGAGCTGCAAGAGCACACTGCTGGCTCATATTAAGTTTTTCATCTATCAAGATCCCCCAGGTCCTTGTCCACAGGGCTGCTCTCAAGAACTGCTCCTTCCAGTCTGTATGGATGCCTGGGATTCCTCTGGCCCAAGTGCAAAACCTTGCACTTTGCAGTGTGGAACCTCATTAGGTTCACCCAGGCCCACCTTTCAAGTCTGTTGATGTTCCTCTGAATGGCATCCCTTCCTTTCACCATGGTCAACCACACCACTCAGCTTGGTGTCATCAGCAAACTTACGGAGGGTGCACTCAATTCTGTCATCAATGTCATTGATAAAGATGTTAAAGAGCACTGATCCCAAGACAGACCCCTGGGGGACGCCGCTCGTTACAGGCCTCCACCTGGACATAGAGCCATTGACCACCACCCTCTGTCTGCGGCCTTTCAACCAGTTTCTTATCCATCGGGTCCACCCATCAAATCCACATTCCTGCAATTTGGAGACAAGGATGTGGTGGGGGACCATGTCAAAGGCCTTGCTCAAGTCCAGGTGAGTGACATCGGTCGCCTTTCCCTTGTCCACCAATGTCTTCACTCCATCATAGAAGCCACCAGATTGGTTAAACATGACCTTCCCTGGTGAAGCCGTGCTGACTGTCTCAGATCACACTCTTATTCCTCATGTGATCAAGCACGTCATCCAGGAGGATCTGTTCCATGATCTTCCCAGGCACAGAGGTGAGACTCACTGTCCTGTAGTTCCTGGGGTCCTCCTTGCTCCCTTTCTTGTAAATGGGAATGATGTGACCCTTCCTCCATTCATCTGGGACCTCACCTGACAGCCACGACTTTTCAAATATGATGTAGAGTGGCTCAGCAACCACCTCAGCCAGCTCCTTCAGAACCCTGGGATGCATGCCATCTGGCCCCATAGACTTGTACACATTCCATCTTATGAGGCAATCTCAGACTTGCTCTGTCCTTACAGTGGGGAGGAGGCTGGGGGGGGGGAATTACCACCCCAGTCCCCACCTAGAGGTTTAGGGATGTAGGGCTCAGGGACGTGAGAAGTACTGGAATCCTGGCCACCAGTGAAGACCAAAGCAAAGAGCTCATTCAGTACCTCAGCCTTCTCTTCATCTGTTGAAGCCAGTTCTCCTTTTACATTTCCCAGAGGAGGCACACTCATTTTGGCCTGTCTCTTCTGGTCAATGTACCTGTACCCTCAGTATTCCCAGCAGGTCCTTACTGTGCCACGCCGGCTTCCTACCTCCTCTGCCCGCTTTCTTATTCAGAGGGATGGAGAGCTCTTGTACTCCCACCTACCATCTTGTGTTCCCCACCTGCCATTACTGTCTGCATTCATTAGAGAAACAGATTGTTCAGAGTCCACACAATCACATGAAAAAGGTAAAACACAAGCTGCTAGGAAATAAATAAGGCAAGCAAAATTATTCTGTATTTTTTAGAGAAGAGGCAAAATAGCACCGTTGTTCAGTCATCTGCAGTTTCTCTATAATTAGTATTACTACCTTTTTTTTGTTTGTTTTAATGGAGAAATTATTTGGAATTACAATGTATAGGAAATCAGAACATTTCCAAGCTGTGCACCTTGCAAAGTGGGAATGAGCCATGGTGTAATTCTCACTCCCGTTGCAAGCTGCCAGCAGAACTGACTGCCCATTTCAAGGCGGTGCCCTTGGAGCAGGGATGGCTGCCCTCACATCCCCAGGAGCTGCAGAACACACAGTACCAAGCTTCTGGGCTGTAACCTGGTCTCCAGGAGAGAACAGAGATCAGGTATCATATCTGATGTCCTGTCTCATATAAGTGTTTTTTATTGAAAACAAGTTATTTCTGGGAGTGGTGCTTATTTTTCAGGTGAAAAATGTAAAAGCTCTTTTGGCAGATGGTGGGATCATAGGAGGACAGAGTGAGGATTTGTGATGAGACTCAAAATGACAGACGTGGGAATGTCTCATATTCAAATTAAAAAAACTTTCAAAGGAATCAGTGAAAAAAAACACACATCTAGATTTGCACAATCTGGTCAACAGGAGTGACCTGATATGGCGCTTTCAGCCACTATCTGCCATGGGATTAATGGGTGACTGAACCATCATCATCCTGCCAAGACTAGTGAAGTATCGTTGTCAGGAGCTAGCGGCCATCTGTTCAGCAGAGATGTAGTATAAAAGCATAAAGATATTAAAATAGGGGGAGAGAAGAATAAAAACACGTCTTTGGTTGTTTCATATTTTGAACGTAGAGCATCCAAATAGCTATAATTTTCATAACATTTTCCTCATCATTTTTAAAAGACAGTGGAAGAAATAACCCTAATGAGAATTTCAGCAAAGACACTTTCTTCACTCTGTATGTAACATACATAAACACATGACAGACAAAACACAGTTGTGCCCTTTCAACATTTCTTTTTTTTTTCTAATAAGAATATGGAATTGTCAACAGTTTAATCTCTAAAAATTTGTTTCTAGTCATGGCCCTGTTAGCATACAACTGCTTCAACATCACTCTTCTGCACTCAGAGGTGCTGGTGAATGTTTTCCAAAGAAGTAAATCCAGAGTGGGGCAGCTTTACCAATCCAAGCCCCATTCCGTCAAGATACTTGCTAAAATTTCAATTGTATGATATAAAATATGGCCACGAAGGTTGACAATTAAAATGACAAGTGGATGTACTCTCTGAGGTAAAAACTCATTTTGTTTTTATTCTTCCCAGTTTTGTTTTCTTTAGACAATGAGATAAGGGTTCAGTCAGCTCACTTGAACTCGCAGGATCGGAACAGAGGCCACAATACCCTCAAACAAGTATTATTTGCATCTGAAGAACAGCATTCTGGCATGTCAGCAGTTATAACTGACAATTATAGAGGCACTGCCAACCCTGAGAAACCAATCAGTTATTAGTAGAGGAGTCAGACAGCACTAATCTCTTCACCAGCTAGTCAGCGCTTTCAAACAGCTCGTGGCTATGGCAGATGCTGTTTACACAGTACAGACTTTGCAACTACTATTGTAGTGAATGCTGGGAAAAGTCAGTGGTCAAAATGTCATATTGGTCCCTTTGAAGTGAAGAAGAGCTCAAGCATTCCCCTGCTTCCAGACTCTTTCTTTGTGTCCTTTGTTTATTTCATGTTTGTGTAGTTGTATCCTTTTGGCCATCGGGTGGATTCCTTCTTCTTCAGTATTCACTTAGAAAATTTAGTTGAAAACACATGCTCATCCCCAAATACTGCCTCTTTGTCTCCTTGGGTGGAGACAATGTCACAATAATGCAACTGGCACAGTGCAATCTTACTAAATCCGTGCAGCACAGCAAGCCCACTCCCAGTGGCACCTTCAGCGGAGCCACCAGTGCCTTCAGATGTCACTGTCACTGCCACGAGCAACAACGGCTGTGGGAAGCTGCTGCCTGGAGGGATGTGTCCACCAACACCTGGTCAGCTGTTTGCAGATCCTATGCTGACATCTGGAAATAAATTTGGGCTGCCAGCCCTGGAGTTTCTCATCACAAATGTGCCTGGAACTCTTGGAGAGTGTGAGCATGCACTGCCTTCCTTGCTGAAGAAAAATATGGAGCAAGACCAGTGACATACAGAAACCCATACACCAGAAGTGCTGCTACACACATCTCCCTCCTCAGCAGGACTACGTCTTGTGTGTGGATAAACCTCCAGTCCAGCCCCAGCATCAGGGGTGCAGCTCACTGGCCATTCCCATGCATGAGCTGGGGCCTTCACTGCTCCTTCACTTCCCACACACCTGAGCTACAAAACAATCCCTTCCAACTATTGATTAGCTTTGACCTGAAATGTGTTGTTTGGGTTTTAATTTTCACTTGTACATGTTGTCCTGCTCCATGAGATACAGGGCTGAAGCAATTCGAGGGTCACTAATGGGAATGAACGTGTCACCACAGATGTCTCAAGGAAATCTGACAGCTTTCTGGAAATGCTTAGTAGGACTCAAGCTGCTTCAGCTACTTCCCCTTGTTTTATTCATAGCATGGCTGAAGATGTTTTCTTGAATCCCCCTCAGTTTCAAATCCATTTTTCCATCCCTCAGCTCCTTTTCTTGTGTGGGGAGATACAAATCAGTCATATGGAAGAACTCAGAGCCATTATGGGTGGGGTACTAAATACTGTCAGGGTCATCTCTAAAGTATCATCACAGAGCAACTATCTGTTTGAGCTCTCCATCTCACTGGGGCACTGCAGAGCCCCTCTGCGTGCAAGAGACATATTCTGCTCTGAGCTGGCCCTAAAGGATGTGAGAGGAGAAGAACACTCGACACAGTCATTTTGGCTCAGACCTAGATGAACTTGCAAAGGGAGAATATATGTGTGTCAATCTGTGTCAATCCCCAGAGCAGTTTCAATCACGATTACGCCCTTTTTAGGATGCTTTCAGTTGAATCAGAGCAGCCTGGGATTACAGATTACAATGAAACCTTGAGAGCTAAGGCCTTCAGCAGCATCAAATGCATGTACAATTAATTAAAAGTAGTAACTGCTGCATGCTTACTAGCAAGAACCCATAACATTCAGCTATTCAAAAACATGTTCCAAATGTTGCCTGTGCATTTATTATATTCATATTAACACAGGAGCTCTTTTATGCTTCAAACTCAGAAATAAATTTATTGGAATATGCATTTAAGATCTGTATTATGTGTTATTGTTTGTTGTTTTAACCATATAACCTCTTGTGCATAAAATATATTACAAATTTTCCATATAGAAGCTGAAAAAAGCAAATCAGAAGCATGGCTTGATTTGGATTCATGTGCAAATGTAGAAATTAATGTATGTCATTTATAAAAGACACCTCCACTGAAACACATGATCATGTCTATTTTTGACATTCCTATAGCAACGATAGTAATAGAAAGATGAAATCTAAAGTTTAACATGTATTCCTTTCTGATACTCTCCAAGTTAAGTATCTTCAGCTTCACCTAAGTCTAGAATACTGAAAGCAGCAGAAGCTACTTGTTTGCTTGTTTTTGGAAAGATCAGTGAAAGGAAAACAAGATAACACCAAGAGAATTTCTTCTATTTTACCCCCTCCAAACTACCAGTGGAAAATGTAAAATGCCTTTGTGATGAACTGTGTGTCAGTGTATAATTTGCATTGTCTCATCCAGGTGATATTCCCAGCAGCAACTCAAGAAGGCATACCTGTGACATACCTTTCCATACCTGTAGCCTTCTGTGTTCCCACCTCTCCGTGCCTATTGCTTCCTCCCTCCGTGTGCCATCTGTGATGCAGCAGTTTTTTGCTGCTTACCTTAGCTGTGGGCATGATGCTAGTATTTGCCCTCTACTCCCTTTATTTGATAAAAAAATGTTTTATATCTTTGTGATGAAAGGCCAGCCAGGCATAAATTGTTGCAGAGACCTTTTGTCTCGTGATATTAGTGAATTATGCTGGAGCAGAGGTGGATTTAGGGAATTAGTAAATGGCAAACCTCTCTGACCTTAATTACTCTAATGCCTCCTTTAATCCCATCAGAGCTATGTAAATGAAATGCACTTCCTGCATTCAGAATAAAGGCAGCTTGGTCAGTTTTAATCTGTAGACAGAGCACATAATGTTAAAAAATGTAATAGAAAGGCAGCCAGGCCACCCGTTGGGCAGATCCCCATCGGTGTGATGGAGCTCTCTGCTTGTGCTTCTGGCTGCAGCCAGAAGGTAAGACAGTTCAGGCTCTTTCATTTCTCCTGCCCACTGCACTCATAGGAAGGGCTTTTCCAGAGGGGCTGACAGAGTGGAAGCTCATCCTGGACTCCTTTAACCAACTCTCACACAAATATTCAAACCAACCTACAGTGATGCAAATATGTATATTTACATGTGAAGCAAATGTTCTGAAGAGCCAAGGATACTTGTAACTACCAAGGAGGCTGAGCATGAACATGAATTTTGCTATTCTTCTTCTGCACACAGGTCTTTGGAAGCAAAATTTGTTACCCTAAATGTGTCAGATTTTTTATTCTCCCAAAAAATTTACTCTCCATTTAATTTCTATAAAGTAACCTTGAAGTGTTGGGCTGTTGCAAACATTTTAGTGGATGCCTGGAAACTCATATAGCTGTCAGTTTTTCTTGAGTATCACCACAGGACAAATTAACCTGGGCTCATGCTGGCACCAATCCTGCTGTGCGTGCAAGCATGTACTTATCTCCCAGCAGGTACCTAATCTTGCCAAATTAAGGAGCTGATCTGCTTGTGCCAGCACTAGAAAGGACTTCTGTGCCATCTCCATATACCAGTGAGCACTCATTGTATATGCCCACTGAATTCAATCTGTACTTGTTGCTTTTTAGCTAAAGCTTCAATGGAAAATACCCCATGGGCTACCAATAATAAAGCAGATGTGTATGCAGCTGTCCCATCCACAGCGTTTTGGAGCATGCCATGGCCAGGGAAGGGAGCCATGCTGGCATTTGAGACCTGTCTTGGGTACACCAGGGGTGTTTGGATTGTTGCAGCATCCCACTTGTAGGCTAGGCACTTCTGTGTTTTAAGGAAGTGTTTATAATTTCAACAAGCATTGAAAGGAAAGAAGAAAAGAAGAAAAAAAGCACTTACAGAGTTTAAAAAATGGGAGGTAACCTGCAATATATTCAGTTTTTGCTGCGGTTTCCTAGGGTGCATTTGCTATTCAAAATCAGTTACAAAAAGGATCAGATCTTAAAAAAAATTACTGACCTGTAGGGTGTCAACAGCTTTCTCCAAGCATTTGACATTTTAAATGTACTGGTAACATTTAACTAGGCACAAAGTACATAGAAATTTTCTCTTGCTTTATAATTCCTAAAATCAGATTTTGGCTGCAAACAGGCACAATTATGAGCTTACAGTTAGCTTCAGTAAAAGTTCTGTCAGGATTAATTCAAATTTACTTCTTTTTGTTAAGGTGCTTGCAACATGTATTTGCTAGAACATTCCTAGGAAGTGAATTCAACAAGGGTTTGAATGTAGATGATACTAATTATTTCTTATTCTGTACAATTTTTACAGGACTTTTCAGGTGTCAGGAGGATGGATCCTGGCTCTTCTGAGTAACATCCAATGATAGGACAAGAGGCAGTGATTGCAAGCTGGAACATAGGAAGTTTCACATAAATATGAGAAAAAACTTCTTCATGGTGAGGTTTACAGAACATTGGAACAGGCTGCCCAAAGAGGTTGTGGGGTTCACTTCTTTGGAGACATTCAAAACCCTCCTGCTGGCGTTCCTGTGTCACCTGATCTAGGTGTTCCTGCTCTGGCAGGGGGACTGAACTAGACGATCTTTCGAGGTCCATTCCAATCCCTGACATTCTGTGATTCAGTGTCACTATAGTTCTACAGTCATGTTTAGCTTTGAGAAGGACATCAAAGTAAAACTGAAAAATGACAAACATTAAGCCCAACTCTTAACTGTGAGCAAAGAAACTTTGTGCATAAAATAAAAGTTCAAATATTGACTGTATTTGGACAAATTATATAAAACAGCCAAACAACAACATGTGTAGAGCTTTGCTACTCTTCTTAGCAGATTTTTAACAGCCAGATATAGGCTCCTCTCTTCTGAAAAAGACTACTTGTTTTCAATGGATTATATTTGGGATTAATTCGGTGGAATCCCAGGAAGAAGTAACAAATACAGGATTTGAGCTCTGAATGTACTGAATGTATTAACCAAGGATAGCCAGCACAGCTCCAAAAAGAGGGTAAATAGTCCATTACATGTAGATGCTAGGCAATGGCACTGAAATGGGAAGTATTAGAAAATGTATCTTACTTCCCACGGTTATATTTCATCTTCAAAAATGTTGACATCACTGAGAAATCACTGGGGAACCATAGAGTAGAGAGACAGCAGTTGCACAAAAGCTGTGGGGCAGACTAAAGCCACCTTCCTACCTTGCTTCAGGAACTCGTTGACAAATCAGGAAGACGTGCAGTGCTGTGGTGAAACTGAGGCATGATAACAAATAGTGATGTCTGGAGCAGATTGTCTTTGGCAAAACATGAGAGCTTGGAGATATCTCTTGGAGAATACATCCAGTCAGACATACCTGGCTGCTTGGGTCAGGCAAGAAATGAAGACTCAGATCTGATGCCCCCTTGTTACTTGCACTGCTGATAACTGTCATGTCTGGGTGGCCTCATCGTGTGGGACAAGATTGCAGACATCCCTGGGGAAACACTAATGATAGACACAATTGTAGTGGAGAGGTAAAGTGTGCAGTGCTGAGCTCAAAGGGCTGTGCCAGCCTCAGTTATGCAGGATGACCATGAATTTGGCCCCATAGGTGAGCTGGAAAACAGCTTTAGAGAAAAGGAACTTGAGAAAAACAACTAAGTTGAACATGAGCCAGTAGTGTGCCCTTACCACAGGGAAGGCCAACAGTATTCTGGGCTACTTTAGGTGAACTATAACCAGTGATAGAAGAGAGGCAATCCTTCCCCTCTCTTGGCACACCTGGAATATTGTGTCCAGTTCTGGGCTTTCAAGCCCAAGTGAGACCTGGGCATACTAAAGGAAGTCCAAGGGAAGATCATTAAAATGATGAAGGGACTGGAGCTTCTCTTCTGTGAGGAGAGGCTGAGAGACCTGGTGCTGTTCAGCCTGGAGTTGAAGAGGCTTGAGGATGAGGGCACAAGCTGGAACACAGGCAGCACAGGTGTGGGTTACCCAGAGTCTGTGAAGTCTCCTGCTTGGAGATCAACACTGACACACTGCTCTGGGCATCCCTGCTTGGGCAGGAGTTAGGGCAGATATACCCACAGGTCTTCAGCCACTCTGTGATTCTGTGATTTGCAGTTCAGGCTAACTTCATGGTTTGCAATGAATGAGATTTTCCTATGCAACTGAAAATGTTGTCACGATTGCAACAAACAAAATGCCTGTATTTCCCATCAAAATTGTTCTTTCTAACCCCATCACACAGTTCTCTTTATTAGGCAAGTGCCTCACAGTCTCCATCCCTCCTTTGCTGGCATTAGCATAGTGCTGGGCAGATGGGGGCAGAGCACTGTGGTATCTCCTTTCTGCTTCTTCTCTCTGCCCACCATCACCAGATTCTCTTTCCCATTTTGTGGGCTGAGTGATGTGAAAGGATGCTTCTCCAGAGACCTTTTCACCCATGAGCAGCTCTTCTCCTTTTGACCTGAAAAGCTGTTGAGAAGAAAGCGTCACCATAGGAAGCGGTGACCAGAATGTGCGTAAAGGATGAATCACACACCGCACCCCACTTGGCCATCAGTCAGGCAGTGCAAAACTCCACAGACAAAAGCATGTACTGCTTGAGGGCATCAGTTTCCTGCTAAGAAGTGGAAAACTGAACTAGCTCCTCTCTTTCACAGTAGATTTTCTTTGTGTCATGGCAGAAGTGCAAAGTAAGGTCAGAAAGCTCCATGAGGTGCCTGCCTGCCTGCCTGTCTCTTAGGCAGTGCAAAGTCAGGGGCCATTCCTGACCCTGCAAAGCAACTAGCTGCATGCTGCTGGTCCTGACATGGCCATACTCCCACCACAGGGGAAGCCCGGGTGCAGCTGCAATGCAAATCCACAGGCTGCAAACAGCCATATCGTGTCCAGCCTCATTAACAGAAACTCATGGCTCTGTCTCAGTACAGGCCAGCTCCAGTCGGGCTTGTGCCCGAGCAGCCTCTAGATATTGGCAGGCTTTTGCCTAGGTCATCAGGTCTGCCGGCTGTTACTGCAGCTTACTGGTCTCAGCTGCCCCAGATCTGCTCTCTTGCCTGTACACAGACAGAACAGGGAATGAGCAGTCTGTGCACAGAAACGTGCTGAGCTGTTTCCATTTTGTGTGGGGCAATAGAAACTCCAGCAGCCCTCAAGCACACCCTTTCTGCAATTTGCTCGACACACCAGAGGTCAGTAACTGCATGAGAAGGCCATGAAGCTGCTGTGTTTTTCACTTTTTCCTTCCTTCTTAGTCTTGCCTTTATTGCCATGTCACTGCAGATTTTGTTTTTCTTTATTATAACTTCCAGCCTCGTCTGACAGGTCAATCTCAAAACCTACTCATTAGATAATCAAGAGCTCTGCGAACCTGTCTTTTGTTAGGTTAGCTACCAAGAGGGCAGACTTGGAAAACCATTTTTTTTAATCTCAGTGGCAGCAATTTCATTGTTGTGTTTGGAGAACAGATTGTTCAGCGGTTAATTATTTTTAAAACTTGGCCAATTTAGAGGCAGACCTGCAGGTGCCGGTTTTCCCTTCCAACCTGCAGGTGAACAACACGAAGCATCAGAAAAACAAAACACCTGTGAACTACTAAAGTGAAATTAAGTTTGTAAGCTGCATATATCTCCCCCTTAGACAAATCTTCAAAAAATAACAATGTAAGTCCTAACATTTGATAAATATCTTCACAGACTTTTAGACGGGAAAAAAATTATTAGGTGAACTTAGCAAGAAAAGCTACCTAATTTCACCGTTTTTCCTCTCCTTTCCAATAAGATCATAGGTGAAGTGGTATATAACACCAGTGAAGAAAGTGACATCTAGCCTACAGGTCTCTCGGTGTGACAAAATGAGGAAGACCTGGGGAAGATTCTTCTAAAGTTGCTGTGCATAGTTTGAAAATGAATCAGTTGATTCCTGAAGATTCTCTTCAGAACATACATACATTCTATATTTATGGATTTGAATTTGCATATAGATTTTTCTTCTTCAAGCTTTTCTGCTTTCCTATTTTTAGTTTAAATTTTAGATGTATTTTCTTGTAATAACTCTACAAAAATCCAAACATTTTGCCCTGCAGAGCAAATTCTTTTCTGTGTCTCTCTAGGCACCTGTCGTTGGTCTCAAGCATCTCTGAATTTCCTGTGGGAACCACACTGATTTTTGAACTGCTCTTTGTCTTTCAGATTACTGCCACTAAGTCCCTAGCCTGTGTATCTAAAATAGCCACTTCACTCACTTGCCACAGCAGCTCAGGTATTTTTGTTTCTTTCAGGACAGCGCACAATGCTGACTCCTTCTCCCTGTTGCCTAAGTTGCCTAAGGCTGCTGAAGCACATCTTCTCTGCCTGAGAGAGAAGTGGTGTCTACTTCCAAGCAAGGGCAGATTCCCATTGTGATCTGTGCAGGCCAGAACTGAGAGTTTCAGTAGAGTCTCATAATTTTTAAATACTATTCTTATTCCTCAGCCTGCATCTTCTCTTTGTTTTTGGATTAGTGAAGAACAAGCATAGAGTGATAAACTGATGCTGGATTTCTTAGTCACTTCTTAAGTTGCTTAAAGCAGGTCTTTTAAAGATGGCCCCTGGCTCTTTCCAATGGATGGTCCAGTCATTCAGCAGAAATCTGCATGAAGCCTGGAGAGCCACTGACCACAGTGCAGTGGTTACAGCACTACAGGTTACAGCAGTAACCACAGCTCCCGTTATTACATCAGCATGCTTCCTCTTACCATTGCTATCTCCGTGCTTGGAGATATCGCTGTTTTCCTTTTTGAGTATTCACTTAGGAAAAGAGTGATTGAAATAGGTCTAAAAAAATGTGTACTGTATCAAGAATACTTTTAAATCATACTTAGTACAAATACATACCTAGTTCAAGATCTAGCAGTACGAAGACTGCTAGATTTCATTAGACTAATCGGGATCTTAGCAGTAAATCCTGTATGAAAACATGACAGAGGAAAAACTTGCACAAATGTGCCATGTAAATGGCATGTGTATATCTGTGTGTAAATGGTGAGAAGGTAGGTGGCACATGGTCTGTTAGAAAATAACATTTTATTGTTGCAAATTAGCCACAGCTTTTTATAGCAGCACTGGTTGCATAGCCGTTAGCAAAGGGATGAAGGTCACTGATTATGAGAAATAATGAAGCTTGTGGATTCAGCTAGGCTATATAACACTTTATTTTTGATACTCTTTTTACTTGAAAGAAGTGAACAGAAATCTATGCTTACCTGACATCTGTCTTCACGTACGTCTTCTTGCAAGCTCTCCTCCGTATCCAGCCCTGTTTCTGCTGTTCTACTCCTTAATTTCTTTGGCACTTATGAGCTGGTGTGGGGGTGTTGTAAAACCACATGTGAAAAGGAATCCAGTGTAATACCATACAGGCTAAAAACTGGAACACAGCCAGTTAGATGGTTTTAACCCAAGAATGCTTGCTTTGAAGCACAGTTTGCAAGTTAAAGAAAGGGATTCCCAAATTATATTGCAGGGTTTTGAATGTTGCATGATGCCTATGGCCAGTCTACAGAGAATTCAACCAATTTCTTACACAAAATCAGGCGTAGCTTGTCTATTCTGTAGATATAAAATAAATTGATTAATTCCTGTGACATATTCTACTCTAAGCGGATCTTGCAAAGACTATAGAAATCCCATGCTAGGTTTACCTTTGTTATTTATAGAGCAGTGGTCTGTGTGGTCCACTGCCTTGCCAGTAGTTGTTGACTGCTCCCTTCAAGCTTCAGCCTGTGGTAATGATGCAGTCCTCCTCAAGTCTGCTCAAGTGTTGGAAAACTGGAGAATCTGGTAGGGAATGAGACTTGGCACACAGTGAGGCTCAAACACTGATAATAAATTTATCAGCAAGAAGGAAGTTGAGTTGCATCATCACTGTGCTCAGATGATCATTTAATGGGTTACCAACCTTTAGGGCCATGGCCTGTTCGTTCATTGCAGAATAGCTCCCAGCACTGCAGTATAACAACTAATGATTTTGAAGCCTGCTAGACCTTCCACTGAATGTGGAAGAAATCTAATAGTACAGGCATTAGGAATGGATGAATCTGAATTTTGTCAGAAGCCATCTTTCAGCAGAGTAGCATTCTGCCTTGGAGTGATGGATTTATTGGGTGTTAAATCACATTTCTTTAGAGTGTGCTCTTGCAATCTAAATTCACAGTGTCTGTTTTAAGATGAGAAAAGGAGAAAAATTTGTTTATGTCAGAATAGATGAGAAAGGATAAATGAAGCAATACACAATAACTTGTCTGAAGATACTGACTGACACTAGCAGCAGGTACAGAATAGTTTTTAAAGCAAATGACATGGCCTCAGTCATAACAAAAATCAGGAAGTCAGCTTGTCTAACCTTCTACTTCAAGCAAGATGTTCAAAGTTAATATCTACAGACATAAATAATATCTCCCAATTTTTTTTTTTTTTACTTACAACATTTTATTTCTGAGATGTCAGGTGTGTTTTATAATGCATGGTCACAAATGACATCCACTAACAGAAATCTCTTAGGCAACTTTGGATTGGAATGCTATAATTCCCTGCAGCATTTAGAGAAGCAGCCTGAAAGTTAAACAGATGCTAAGAAAGTCTCACTTCTCTTCTTAAACCATTTATCTTGCCTCCAATGGTGCATAATCATGGTTAATTACATCTACCTTCTATCACAAGGCCATCTTCTTCCTTTAAAATAGGAGTTGCTTAGCATTCTGATAGAGCAGTTTTATAAGGGATCCTCTAGGATAAAATGCTTGCTTGTTTTAATTCCAGATCTTGCTTTCTTTTACAGAAAAATAGAGAAAAAAGTACTGTATGGAGTCTTCAGATGTATCCTAGTACACGTGGTTTAGTATCTCTCAGCTATGGAACAACAAGGAAGTTCTCACTCTGTCCTTTAACAGGACAATCAAGAACCGTTAAACAGAATGCTAATTATCTTCTCAAACTTTTTTATTATTATTTTTTAAATACACTTACAGGTGAAATTATGTGTGGTGTACACACAATCTGTCACTTCAGAGACAATTCTCCTTTTTTTGGCTTTCAACAAAAACAGAAAATGCCCTTCCCCGGTGTGAAGACTTCTCTTATTCTTTGCAGCAAGGTAGTGGCTGAAGCTGCCCAAGCAAAAGCTCACTGCAAAGGCAAGGTACACGGGCTGCATGGATTTGGTTGAGCCACAACTTGAAAAAGATAGAGATAGTGGCTGTTAGCAAAAAAATCCCCAGAGGAGCCTGGAAATCTCAAGTTCAAAGGAAACAGAGTGATTCCCTGGTTGCTGCATTGAACAGTGTGTTCAATAGCCACAGAGTGGGAAGGCTTATCTGAGTACCTTCTGCTTAGAAAAGGAAATCTGCTTCTTAGATAATTCTTTACTGAAGACAAAATCTGAGCAGTGATAGGAATGCTGCAAGAGCCAGTGTTGAAATTGGATGTAGTCACGTTTTCTTTTCCTCCAAAGAGAAATATCAGACAATTTATTTTGAGTCACAGGGCAAGTGACTAAAATGGCCAAATGCGCATTTTCTAGATGTTATTACTGATAGCACATGGCTGGTGCTTCAACATGTCCACACCCTCCTAGGCTGCCATGCTTGGTCCACCTGCGTGCACTGAGGGCTCAGTACCCCAGCACATCCTTCAACTGCGTCGAGGCTCCTCCGGTGAAATGCCGAGATTGTGAAAATGGGGAAGGCCAGTCCCATCTTGCTAGCTGGCACAAAGGCCACGGCAGAGATATGAGGAACTTTGCCTTCCAAGAACAAAATGACTGCTGGCAGTACACTGTGAACATGTCAGCTTAGGGGAATATATCAAGAAACGACCCATCAGTGTTTTTCTTTCTTTAAATGGTAGCCATTGAAAAGTTATGCAAACACTTCAGCTGTGGAATATATAATCTGACGTTTGGCAGGGCTTCTCTGTTGATCCAAGGAGGGAAGTATGCAGCGGATGGCTAGCAGTTGTTTCAGTGCTTATTCAAAATGATAAACTACATTAAATGTGTTTTCCCCCCATCTTTTGCTCTAACCAGGTCAATCCCCATAAATAAACTCAATTGCCCTATTTTCTAGCAATGAAACTCTCATAAGTTGCAACAAGCTAGTGCAAAAAAGAAGTCAGAAAGGGAGCATCAGCTTGTGGCTGCAGATGAATACAAGCCTAAACCAGAGCCAGTTATCTGAAGCAGGCACCCAAGCAAACACAGTTGGTTTTAATAAAGTGGTTTCCTGATCCAAGCCACTGAAGTCAAACTGTTGGCCAGAGAGGTGTTGCTAAATCAAAATAATTTCTGTTTCTGCCCATTTCTTGTCAAAAGGAGGTGTACGAAACTGGAGCATCTTTGTGGAGCCTGCTCATCATCACAGATTTTGGGGTGGAGTTTGCTGGAGGAGTTAATTTTTCTCAAGTCATCCTCTTTATCTTCTGGTGGCTTACTCCTCACAGCTATCAATCTCTTCCTCTCAACTCCACTTAATAATAAAACTGGGGGGAAATAACTCACAAGTTGTGTCTCAAGAGGTTATTCAGATTACACTCATTGCCTAACAAGGTATAAAGGATAAATAAAGAAACCACTCTTGCCACCGAAGCTCCTACAACACCTGACATAATACTCAGCCTATGCAGTTTCTGAGGAAATGAAACCTTGCTGACTGTACGTATTTCTTTTAATACCCTTTTAGGGGAAAAAATAAAAGACCTGATTAAAACAAAATATTAGTTTAAGCTTTCAACAGCTTTCTTTCTGTACTTCTGTGCTGTGTGAACACTCACTACTGGTTCATTTTAAAAAGCTAAACTCTTTGTAAATGAAATGAATTTTTATTATAAGTAACAGTTATATGGCTTGAAAAGACATACAGCTCTTCCTAAATTAAAAATAGAGAATGAACCAAAAAAATACCAGTAATTGAAATACTCTGAGATAAACAGGGTAAATATGAATTTATTGGCCTCATATTATTTTGGCAGGAACAACCTGCTGTGAGGAGACAGTCCTCAAATTATTTGAAAAATAAGACAGAATTTGAACAGAGTGGTTATCCTGTGAAGAAAAATCAGGGACTGAAGAATTATGTGAGGACAACACCACAAAATATTAAATACCACTAGAATGCAACTACACAAATTGGAAACTGTGGACTGCTGTTATTCTCTGATCAAAACTGCACATTAATATTTTCTATGATTTTCCATTAGTTGAATTTCTTGCTTGTCCATATATGCAGTATAAAAAGCACACGAACCCACTGTCATTTGATAATAAGCACCTCTTTGAGCTATGTATGTTTCTTGCAGTTTTTGATTGTTTTAGAGTCACTAACAATAACTGTCCCTGTTGATTATACACTGTTGTCATTCTGGATCCACATAACAAACCTGAAGTAAAATCCAAACCAGCATCTTTCTGTTAAAATTGTACCATTTGGACAAAAGCACAACACACTGCTTTTGGCCTTGGTTGTCTTAAGACGCCCATTGACATTTTTCGTGGCCAAAAGCCTATAACAACTCCTTTTTTGCACTGCATGGTGTTAGCAGACACCTCACAGTTAGCGCAGGAGTTGCTTTCCACTAGTCAGGTCTATTTGTGCTTCACTAATTATGCGCTTCACTGACTGTTTTGTGATTTCTCCTTGAATCCTCCATGAGACAGAAGGGCTGAAGTATCACATGGGATTATTCTGTGCTGTGTTCTCATCCCAGAAATGTGCTGATACCCACACTCATACATACAGAAGCTACACATCCTGCCACTATTCTTTGAGGAATATAAAATATGCCATACCCTTGTGGTTGAAGAAACCCTGTGAAAATAAATCCAATCCAACCAGTGTATGGTTACTTTGCATGAAATATTACTCAAACTAGTCTTGATGTTACACAGCATCTGCTGAATCAAAGAGAAATGAAGGAAGGAAGCCATCATTTAAAACACTTCAAGGAATAAAAGATGTTCAGGATCAGACTGCTTTTTTTTGGAGAATGAATAAGGCTTCATGTTCCCTGCAGCATTCTTCACTCAAATACGGCAACTATAACCAAGACATCTGGTCAAGAGCTGCAGCACTGGTGGTACTTACTCTACAAAGGAAAAACCGTGCATAATTTCATTAACTTTGCTGGGCAAAAAAATGACATTTCAACATTCCAGCAGTAAATTGCTGAGTGATAAATTTCCAAGTTTAATGTCAAAAAGAGCTTTTTGCATTATGCATGCGAGAAAAAAACCAGCCTTAGCTTACATACACATGAACAGACTCTAAGTAAGCAAAACTCTCTCAAGAAGTAATCCAGGAAGATGGGAATCACCGAAGACAACTCGTCACTAGCACCTGCTCTATGCCAAGAAAGCTGGACATGAGGATTTGTTAAAATGAGAAGCAAGCAAAAGAGAAAGTGTCACATGCCATCACAGAAAACAGCATAATGCTTATTTCAGAAATACTGTGTTCAATATGAGCTACTTGTACCGAGAAAGAAAAGCTTCAGAAGGATTTGTGATAAGGAAGATTTAGGCTATCAAGTCCTAACCACCACCACTGTTGGCATGCGTGAGCCACCAGCCTTCTCAACAGGGGCTTCTGCTTGCAGGTGGTTCATGCGCTGCACAACATGATGTAGGAGTTTGGCAGGGTGGGTGTGCAAAGCTGCTGTCATGCCCAGGCAAGACAGGATCTGAAGGGAATGATTGTAAGCCCACTCTTCAGAAAACTCAGGGAGACAAGGTGAGGTACAAAGAGGAGGGGCTAAAAGCATGCCACACAAACTGGCCACAAGCTGGGTCCTGCTGGGGAGTATCTCGCAGGGGGAGCATGCCCCAGTTCCCAGCATCAAACTGCTTGCTGGGTGGCTCTGCAGCCTGTGCTGACTTGTGTCTGGGGCTGGGTGAGGTCCGCATCCCTCCTCGCCTGCCTCCACAGGCGGCAGAGGAGTGACTTGGCGGAGACATTCCCCTTCCTCGTGCTCTGACCCAATGCCAAGCTCTGTGCCTTGAAACAAGGGCAGGTCAGAGTCCTGTCACGGTCTGGAGGCTTATCAGAAATGTATCAGAAGTAACACAGCCGCTGGAAAGCAGTCTAGAGCACCCACAAGGAAAGATTTATTGCACTTTATTCTTCCAGCTGGGCTGGAGTTGCTGTAAGAACATTTTTTATCTTTCTCTCCCTTTCGACATCTGACAATTTGACTTCTGCCTGGAGCCTGGAAGCCTAGAGGTTGGTAAAAAGTAATCAAGAAATAATTATCCTTTCAGAAATGATTCAGTTTGGGTTTGGATACAATTTTAGATGGAGGCTTGAGGGCAATGGAGAATTTTTATTGTATTGGAGTCTTCTGGCTCTGCCTTAGGCACATAAGCTGGGCTGTGTTTTAGTTTGCTCGTTAGGGCAGCAGTAAGCTGGCTTGCAGGAGCCCATGTGAAGGTATATTTATAACAAAGTTATGCTAAAAGTCAGTGTTCGTTATCTGTCCTCTCTGCTGTCTTTAAAGAGAATAATTTGAGTTTTCAAGTCCTTGCTACTTTCCACAAACCCTTCATTTTTAATGAAAACATTTCCCTCTTTGGTGCTCAGGTTTCACCGAGAAGCAATTTTCTCTCATGGAGATGAAAAGCAGGAGGTTAACAGCAGCACTCATGCAGCCAGAACAAGGCCTGGTGCTGAACCACCACCTCTGACACCAGCCATGGGCCTTCTCTGGTGGGACCACGTGTAGCACATGGGTTCCTCCAACTGCTGGTCCCAACAATGGTGATTCCCAACAGTGGAGGTTTGAGTGCTGGTAGAGAAGGAGGAGCATGAGAAGGAAGAGGAGCTGCCTCAGGCAGGTGGCACCTGGATGCTTGTCCCCTGTTGGAAATGCCACATACTGGTGGGCAACCTTTCCTTCCCTTTTTGCAACAGCAGCTGGATGTCCCACAGCTTGTAGCCAATAGAATGTAATTGTTAAAGAGGCTTCAGAGTCTGAGCTCATTCTGTAGCAGCTCTGTTATAGGTAAAATGCCCACCTTACCTTTACTGCATGGACCTGCCGTGTCTTCCGTCCCTTCTGCTGCTCCAGGGGATGCCCCTGGCCACACATGTAGTATAGGAGACACAGGAAGGGTTTGTCGCCTCCATAGGGCACAGAGGTGTCCCAGCCGGCTCCCAGGGCTGGTCTACACCAGAAGAGGCTGGGCTGAGCAGGGAGCTGCAGAGAAACAATTCAGGCAGTTGCTGAATTGTACTTCAGTCCCTAGTTTGTTCTACGTAGTAAATTCTCCTTTGCTCTGAGCTGAAGGATAAATCCATGCTTGTGCCCACAGTGAGCACAGAGAGGAGAGATAAAGTAAACCACATGTATGATTTCCTGAGTCTCTGGCAGAAACCTAGCAAGTAGAGGGACTGCTCTTGGAGGCAGCTATTGCTGTTATACCTCTGCAGAAAACAACTTTGTTCCCATCTCCATGCTGCCTAAAGCCTGTGGCAGCACACAGAACACCATGTAACACATGGGAGGCAACATCAGAACTGCCTTCCCTGCTGCAATCGCTCTGTCTGTGTGAGAGGCAAGGAGGAGTGACATGGGATAATGCAAATCTTTTCCAGCCAGTCCACAAGCTCTGCATTCAGGGCATTGTCCGAAGCCCAGCATTTGCCAGAATAGGTGCATGGTGTTCCAGCAGAGCCCTGGAGCGATCCCGATCATCCTAGTGCTTGCAGCCTGTGTGCACAGTGGGCATACAAGCTGTGACAGAGGCTGATCTCGGGGTATAAAAAGTGGCACTGATCCTTCACTCCTGGTGGTACATTTCCATCCACCACACTGCCAGAGAAGCTGCAAACTCATAGACCCCAGGATGTACAGGATAAACATCTCTGTACTTTTCTATCTTTCTACTTTGTTCTCCTTTTATTCTGCGCAGTTTTGCTGAGGCCCTGGATCTGGGCTGTGCTCTCAGCTCTCAACCAAATCTGAACTAACACCAAAAACAATGGCACTGCACTGGCAGTCACTGGGAACCTGTTCTGGTGTTTCACTACTCACACAGTAGAGGAATTGCCATTATTGCCATTCCTAATATCTAGTCTAAACCTACCCTCTTCCAGGTTAAAACCATTTCCCCTCATCCTGTTGCTACATGCAGTTTTAAAAAGTCTCTCCCCAGCTTTCCTGTAGGCCCCCTTCAGGTACTGGAAGGCCACTATAAGGTCAGAGCCTTCTCATCTCCAGGTTGAAGAGCTCCAGCTCTCTCAGCCTGTCCCTGTAGGGGAGGTGCTTCAGCCCACTGATCATCTTCGTGGCACTCTTGTGAACCTGCTCCAACAACTCTATGACTTTCTTGTGTTGGAGGCTCCAGTCATTTCACAGAACTTTGCAGTCCAGCATGCAGTCATTTTAGTGGCTAAACCCGGACTGTTTGAGCTTCAAGACAGAAGAGCCAGCATGTTCCAGTGCGTCCCTGCAATCTTTAGATTTCCTCCATTTATTTTATATGGTTTTGCCAGCAACCAGTGGTGGGGACCTGGATCTCACTGATGCCTGCCTACATTCAGTTAGGCAGCTTGCAGCCTTTCCTCTAGCCAGAACCATGTTGAAGTCAAAGGAATAAATTCTAAGGACTGTTCTTGCAGATTTTAATTTTGCTTCCTGCATTCCTTTTTGTACAGAGATCCATTGTATTGCAAGAGATTTTTCTAGACTGCTGCTGTAGTCAGCAGGAGTTCAGCCTAGCTAAAGATCAAGCCAAATAATTAAATATACTTTGCATTGAGTACAAACTCTCCATCATACTGGAACATCTCTGCTGGTGATGGGATCCACAAAAGAGCAAAGATAGGCAGGTAGACTTTTTGTTTGAAAAAGAAGGCAAAATTCTCTAGACACTCCCTAATAACTGGATGATACTACCTCAGACTGGTTGAAGTATCGACTAAACAGAGAAATACACCATGGCTTACTTGTTCGGCTTTGGTTTGTTTAACTCTGTGGTAGTACGCATCATTCATTGTGCAGATCCAAATTATAGTTACCAAAATTCATGTGTGCATTTCACTGGCTTGCAGTTTTTAAGGCATACGTACTATTACAGTTTGGTGCAAATCCACAGTGGTCTCAATTGAGTAAAGTGCTACTGGTGCATGTACACGTTTCTTTGTGCTGTGATGGTCTGTAACAAGCTCATTTCAGAGGCTCTTTTTCTTTTTTTCTTTTTCCTTTTTTTCTTTTTTTTCTTTTTTTCTCCCCAGTCTACCATGACTATACTTCCAGTGTAATCTTGGAAGAAAGCAACTCATCAAGATTTCGTATTCCCCTCGGAAACAGTGTTTTGCAGCCTTCATTTCTTTAGATTTCTGAAGCAGTTTTGACTTTTGCACCTACTTCCGTAGCATGAACACTGAGTGATTCTTCCTTAATAGTTGTCTTGCATTAGCTACAGCCCGGTAACTAAGTAATCATAGAATCATAGAATTGCTCAGGTTGGAAGAGACCTTAAAGGTCATTATGTCCAACCACAACCTAACCATACTACCCTAACAGCTCTCCACTAAGCCCTCCCTGAACACAAAATCCAAATGGTTTTTAAACACATTCCAGGATGGTGACTTAACCACCTCCCTGGGGAGCCTATTCCAGTGCTTAACAACCATTTATGTAAAGATGTTTTTCCTGATATCCAACCTAAACTTACCCTGGTACAACTTGAGGCCATCTTCTCTCGTCCTGTCACTTGTCACCAGTGAGAAGAGACCAACCCCGCTCTTGCTGTAACCTTTCAGATATTGGAAGAGAGCAATTGGAAGAACCTCTCCCCTCAGCTTCCTATTCTCCAGTCTAGACAGCCCCAGTTCCTTCATTCTCTCCTTGTAGGGCATATTTTCCAAGCCCTTCACAAGCTTTGTTACCCTTCTTTAGACCTGTTCCAGCACCTCCATGTCCTTCTGTACTGAGGTGCCCAAAACTGAACACAGTACTCACCAGTGCCAAATACAGGGACAGGATTACTTCCCTAGTCCTATTCACCACACCATTCTTGGCGCCAGGATGCCACTGGCCTTCTTGGCCACCTGGGCACACTGCTGGCTCATATTCAACCGACTGTCCATTAGTATAAGTTTCAGGTATTTCAGCTGACTGATTTGCAATCAGGCTCAGAAGCAAGTGTTTTGGACTGCCATCCATCACCTCTGCTCCTCTTTTAAATAACTTTACTGGATAAGATGAATAAGAAGACTAGGTAGCTGATCATCAAAATAAACACCTACATTAAAAAAACGAAAACGAAAACGAAAAAGAAAAAGAAAAAGAAAAAGAGTAAAAAACAGTTCTTGATGAATATCCACAAAACAAAATATTACATAGTGGCTATTTCAGACAATCTGGCTGAGTTTTAGCCTGGGAATTCTAGAAGTGTAGGAAATTTTGGCATCTAAAACATCTGTCTTTAACCATTGTTGGTTTCTTAAGGCTGTGATGTGAACAACAAAACTCCCTGGTCGCATATTGTTATTTTACCAAAGATTATATTTATTGAGCTATTTGATAGAATGATATTCAGTAGACATGCATTAATAATTATAGCGTGTATCATAAAATGAGGTATCATATAAAGATAGATTGGAAGCACTGCAGAATGAAATAGAACAATCATAGCTTGTAAAAAAAATAATTCAGGGCATGCTTAAACCCCTGCCTTTTAAAGATCCTATATGTTTTAAGATAAGGGCTTGTTTGAATTACTTTTGAATAGTAGCAAAACAGAGAAGAGAAAGTGGGATTTGCAGCGGATTTTATTGTTAGATGTGAATTTGCTCTGGTGTTGACCTTCAGTACTAGGACTGGTGCTCTTTAATGTCTTCATTAATGACATCAGCAGTGGGACTTAACATATCCTCAGCCAGTCTGTGAATGATATCAAGCTGTGTGGTGCGGTTGACCTGCACAAGGGATAGGATGCTATCCAGAGAGACTTATACAGACTCAATCAGTGGGCCCAGAAGAACTTTATGAGGTTCAGCAAATCCAACTGCAAGGTCATGCACCTGGGTCATGACAGCCACCACTACCAGAACAGGTTGAGGGATGTAGATTATAGCCTGGCCGAAAAAAAACTGGGGGTACTGGTGGATGGCAACCTGGACATGAGCATGTGATATGTCCTTGCAGCCCAGAAAGCAGAACATATCCTGGGCTGCATCAAAACAAATGTGGCCAGCAGATGGAGGGAGGTGATCCCACCCTTCTATTCTGCTCTGGTGAGGTCTCACCTGGGGTACTGCATCCAGATGTGGAGTCCTCTGTACAGGAGAAACATGGACCTGTTGGAGCACATCCACAGGGGGGCCACAAAAATGATCCAAGGAATGGAACACCTCTCTTACAAGTACAGGTTGAGAAAGCTGGGCTGTTCAGTCTGCAGAAGGGAAGGCTTTGGGGAGACCTGATAGTGACCTCTTTCAGTATCTAAAAAGGGGTTGTAAGAAGGAAAGGACAGACTCTTTAGAAGGGTCTGCTGTGACAACACAAGGGGAAATGGTTTCAGACTAAAGGAGGGGATATTTAGATTGTATATAAGGAAGAAGATTTTTAAAATAAGGGTGGTGAGTGACTGGAACAGGCTGCCTAGAGAGGTGGTGGATGCCCTATCATCAGAGACATTCAGGATCAGGCTGGATGGGGCTCTAAACAACCTGATCAAGCTATAGTCTTCTTGTTCATTGCAGAGAAGTTGGACTAGATGACCTTTAAAGGTCCCTTAGCACTCTAAAGGTTCTGTGACTATGATTCTAGATAGCACCTGTTACTAATTATGATCAGGTACAAAATGTTAAACTGGTCCACTGTCTGATCTGGGTTTGATCATTTTTGCTTTGCTTAAAACAAATAATTGCAAATTAGTTTTTTTAAGCATTTCTATATTATAATAGTTGAATTGTTAATGGAAAAAAATTGGGGGTGGTGATTCTTCTTTTTGGTATTCATACTATTGTCTAGCAATGAGTGGTGGTGGATTGCCACTTCTAAGTTCACTAAAGCTTCCACTTTTACCAGTCACTACTTCTGACTTATAGCTTAAATTCATGTGTCAAGCCAGTACAGGACTTATCAGCTCACATGTGGTGAAGGCACCAGCTGATAGCAGCTGGAAATGGGCACACTAAATCATAGTCTCCTCAAGTGTTTTACAGCTTGCAAGTTTGTAAGTGAAAATGCAATCTCATTTTGCAATGAGATTCCTGTGGGTGTTATCCATGTGCTGTCGTATTTCATCAGGAGTCTTTGCTTACATCTATTTTGGTGTTTTTTTTCAGAAATGTTGGCCTTGTAACTTGCACAAGGTTTAAATCCTCCTGCAAAACTTCCTGTTCTATTGCTTTTCAAGAGCTGTTAGCTGTTAGCCTAGCTCCTGCTGTCCCTATGTGCTGGTCACTCCTACTCACTGAAATGCACCAAAACTCCACTTCAGGATGAACTACACAAGAGGAAAGGAATTTTAAACTAGTTCATTTGAACAAAGCTAAGATAATCTGTGGATTAAAGCTAAATTCATCAATTTTTTCCCTGTGTGACATAATATATAAATTGTTCTTCCAGCTGTGCAATGACAAGCATTTGACAAAACGATTTGTTTGAAAAGCAGTTGGTGCAATTTTGCAGATGCATTCACTGGCAGACTTTTTTCAACCTGCTTTAGCAGTAAACAAAACCAGAATGAATGTATCTACATAGATCACTCCAAAAGTAATGCCTCCTATTTATTTCCATGGAAACTACAACAGTTACAAAGAGCACAGTAACACCATTTGATAGAGAAAATTACCAGTGACAAAAAAAAACCAAAACCCTACTTTTCAACACAGTTGTCACCATCAACTGTGCATTTTTGCCAACAGTGAACAGCATGTTGCACTTGTAAAAATCTTCTGTATCAATGGAGGTGATCCACCACTGCCACTGCTGAAATGCACCACCCACAACCTCACTCTGCTCATATCCACTGTTTATTCAGCAAGCATTGATGAATGTCAATGGGTGCCTTTTTTTTCTTTTTTTCTTTTTTTTTTTTTTGCAGAGAGGAACTCAGTGGCACGCTTCACTTTATCTGCACATCCAGTTCAGATGCCACTCTGTCAGAGTGCCCCTCTGCTGTCATCAGTCACATGGCAACAACATGTAATGGAATACTGATGGGAAAGATCAACCTTTACTCCCATATTATCAACATTTGCTTCTGATGTGGGCCACAATCATAAATTAGGAGGCAGTACTTTTGAGTAGCAGTTGTACTTGTACCCTTGTACCTTGTATTTAAGGTAATATTCACCATTAGTATCTTCCCTTAGGTCATGAAGTGTTTGGCTATGATAGATCTGTACAGCTTGAAAGTATTTTTCGTCTTCAAGCCATTCTGTGTTACCTTTTCTGCACGTTGCCATTGCCCGTAAAGTCTGATGAGCCATAATTTTCTTGAGCTGCAGCATGCTGCCTAAGGTCTAGTATTTGTATCTTTCTCTCTTTCCCTCATTTTGGCTCCTTCTTTGATGGTTTCACTTTATTCAGATTAGCAAAAAAGATAAGGCAGCATTTCTACTAATAAGTCTCCTGAAGTCCCAGCCAACTGGCTGAAGGGCTGAAGATGCTGAAAATACATATCCAATTATGATCTGGCTGAGGTCCCTATTTGGCTAATGTATCAAATGTCAGTTCCAACTGAAAAAAGCACACCCTGTCACTAATGTTGTTTTATACATAGCACAAAGTGTACTCTTGAGAAACAGCCTCATTTTCCGATACACTGAAAAGCTTTGTCAAAAGCAGGGAAGCATAATCTATCCAAAATGCAAACAGAGACACGCAAGAAAAGATTATGCAAGATCATTCACCAAACTAACATAGAGATTGGCATATTAACAACCTTGATTAATTCCTTGCCATGGATTTTTCAAGATTTGCAGCGTGTGCTCGAATATCACAAATTAGCATCAAAATCAACATCTAGAACTGTGTTCCAGTTGCAGAAAAACCACTAATGGCATTCATGTGTTTTATGCACCAGGCAACAAGACAAGAGTTCAAGAATATACAACTATGCATTGGGGGAACTATAGTTAATGTAAGGAAGCTGACCAGGCAGTATGTATTATTTCACTCCTCCACTCCCAAGCCTTCTTTTTCCAAGTTAGACTGCTGTCCCGAACACTGAAGTATCAGGGTATAGTTCTCTCCCTTAAGATGCTATGACTGTTGCCTTTCACCCTTTCTCCTGAAATATTTCTGTAGTGCACTGGAATCTTGTGTAGAAGGGAGTCAGTATTTTTGTTTATTTTTCCAGGATGAAAGAATTCTGGATAGAAAAGATCCTTCCTTTGATTTATGGGTTGCGCTGCCCATGATTAGTAAATGCTTATTTGTTTTTTCATGCCTTGGAAAGGAGTGTGGTGGTTAAAAAAAAGATTCTCTTTCCTTGAGTTCCTGGCAAAAAAAAATGTAAAAGAACTATAAACTGAGGCAGGAGAAACAAGAATATGTGAATATGTTGTAATATTTTAGTCACAAATCACTCATCTCTAAATAAATGCATTAAATCTTCAGAGAGTTGGGCTCAACAATCATTTGTATATAAGCACAGTTTCCTTTTGCAAACACCAGATCTCATGTACTTCTGTTTGATATTCACCAGAATTTAGCACAGAAAATAATTGTACTTTCTCTTTATTTCACTATAAATTTATATAAAGTGTAACACAGTAAAAGAAGTCTGTTTCCACTTTAAAAAGTTTTTGGTCATAGTAATTCCAAAACATAAAATTATTCAAAAGATAAAATAATAATGATCCAGGTTCATAAATGACAATATCATCCTCACCCTTGAAAGTACATGTTAATTAAATAAAGCCAAATAAGTTGTCACCTTCACATGGTATTTAGAATGTATGTCCAAGATTTCTTGGTGTAAGATGTAGACTTACATCTTACATGGATTTCCACGCATAGAAAACCAGCTGTGGATAATATGCACCCCTTAAAAAATCTTAGCTTTTGAAAACCAATTCCTTCCAATTCCTAGACAACTTATGGGAGGAAGACATGGGACTGGCAGTGGTAGGCACTACTAAGAGCACTTGGGGAGAAGGAGCAGGCTCCAAGTCCGCAGTCAGATGGACTTTGAGGGACAGAATGGGCCCCAGGTTTTTCTCTGTGCTCTTTCTCAGGTGTGCAGTCTCACTGCTGATGAATCCCAGGGCCTTGTTATCCTGCAAATAACTTCTCAGATACATACATGGAAATCCCAGAGCCTGCTGCCAACCCTTCCATCTGGGCTGGAGGTGGCAAACCTCACGCAGGAGGTGAAGCCATTTACTGGTATTTCATATTTGCATCTACCAGCATTCTCTGTGACATCTGGTGCCATGTATTTTTAAAGCCATTGACAATTATTTCAGTATCAGAGGCTAGGCCTGGCAAGGGCCAAGTTGTGTTGCTCTAGAAGGGTTTGAAGAGAGCTTAGTTAAATGATTATAATTTCAATTTATCTTTCTTAAACTAGGCCACTAGGGCCTGGCTAATGGCCTGGAAAGTCCATGCAGACCTCATGCTGTCAGCTCAGTTTTACAGATCTCATTTTGGTCTGGCAGGTTTCAGGCTGCCCAGGGAGAAACTTGGGCAGTAGCTTGTTAGCGCAGCGGACGTTTTCCAAGTGGGAATGAATCCAAGTTATTGTGAACTTTACAAATAGAGGACAGGGCACAGAGTCTGTAAGTTGGAGTTGCCTTTCCAAAGACTAAATCAAACTACTGAGAATGCAAAATGGAAAATACTGCAGCAAATGGCATGCAATATGGAAACAAACTATTGGTCAGGCTAGAGGTTTGTTGGCAAATCTTTTCACAACTTAAACACCCTTTCTATTTGCTCCTGTTTGCTCCTGTTTGCCTGGTAGGGTCTTTGCAAGCCCTGGGTGGTGGGATTGGACTTCGGTCATTGCTGTTGGCTAGGGAGGGATGAGAACAACCAGCACTTGGACAAAGCCGGCATTCACTGAGCCTGACTTATGGACCTCCAAAGTCAGGGCCTTGGTGAGTAGCAGCCTGTCCCACAGGTTGAGAGCTGGCCTGAAAGAGCCATTGGCAGGAATTGGCTTCATTTCTACATTTTCATGGACAAGTAATTTATCTTCCTCATGGTGATAAAATAGTGTAGTTCCTAAATTTTCTAATGTACTGCTGTAAATTTGAGATACATTAGTTACTTTTTGAGAATTAGATTTAAAATACGATGTTTACTTTATCCACTGAAGAAAAAGCTGCCTGTTTCCCCTTCTGAGCACCAAGACATGCTTTAGTATCCAAGACTGTACATATGTACACATCCATGCAAGAACTGTATGAAAAATCCTGAAGTTTGAGTATGAAGGGATAGGCAGGAACTGTGCTTGGAACTGTCAGTGGACATACTATCTGTAACAAATAAGCCTGCACACACAACTGAAATATCTATGAAAAGAAAAAAAGTCAGATTGAGCTACAGAAGAACACCCCCCCCCACACACACAAGTTCTCTTAAGTCTGTTGGATGACAGTATCTTGAATTAATTCACAATCTGCCAGTGAAGTCTTGACAAAAATGTACAAGGCTAGCCCAGAAAAGGCATTTAAAGTCTCAGTACTTAAAGGGAAGAAAAGAAAATGTACATTTCTTGTGTCTTTGGCTGCTAATTATATTTTGAGTACATTGCCGAGCCCAGTAGGCCTGACTTATGTAACAAATAAACAAACTGAAGCACAGGTCTTGAGAAAGACGTGAACTTCTCCATACAGCTCCATCACTGCTTGTTAATGACCTGTTGAATTAAGTTTCTCAGTACTTCAAAGGTTATATATTTAAAGACTATTTGAGGAGGTTTTGACACCTTTGCTACTCTCAAAAGACCTTTGAAAGCCTATGGGTTGATGAACTACCTTTTCTTCATTGTATAAAGTTCCATTCAGGAGCTGAAAAGAAAAAAAACACACAACAAACTGCTACTATTAATGCCCTTACTCTCACTGTGTTCTCTGGGAAAAAAAGTAAGATAGACATCTCTGAAAGTACTGAAAAGAAAAAAAAAAAAATAGGAGGCGAAACAGTTCGCACATTTGGATCATGTCCCGTGCTCTTATTCCTATGAATAAAATTGTTAACAATGTAATGGGAGTGAGCCAAGAGGGTTCAACAGGACCAAAACTGGATATTATAGAAAGGCCTCTGAGATACTTGCACTGTATTTTAATGTTGAGATTCAGAGAGTTCTGAAAATCTTCAATAGCATTTGCTAAGAAATAGTATATGTGACATAAGAATGATTATGATTAGTTGAATAGCACTTCTGGAAAATCACTGGTTCTAGTTACATTCTCTAGGGCACTTTATAACTGAGAGTCCCAGCACTCCCTCCAGGGTCAAGCCTGCTCACTGAACCTCAGATAGGTTTGTATTTATATACACTTGTAATGTAAATAACAGACATTTCTCCATCCGTTTAGTCAGTGATGAATGAACGTTGAGCATACAAAGGAAGATATCATGATGTTATGTTAATCAAGGCAATGGTGTGCCTGAAAATTAACAGTGTCTGCGATTCTGTTCTAGGAGTATATTTAAGCTCTGTGTACTATTTTCACATGGAATTTTATACATTTGTAAAGCTATAATTAAATTTAAAAATAATGAAAAGCTTATTTGAATTCAAATTAGATAGAAACCATGCCTTAGCCTTGAGCCTTTTTTTCCTGCATTTTCCCACTTGTGGTTTTTTGTTGTTGTTGCTGTTGCTCTTTTTTAAAGAAAGAACAAAAAGAATGGAAAAACTCTGCATCTGAGTTTTAATGGTAGATTTGGGGTTTCAGAAGAATTTGGATAGAACATTAATGGTGTCAGGACATGATGTCAGAGGCACAGTGGGAAAGTTTTTAACATTTTCTTGCTTCAAAGAATGTCTCCCTGGAGAATAAGGACCCTCCAAGTAGGCAGCTGCCTAGGAAGAGGAAGAAGAGGTATCATTCCTGACTCTTCCCCAGGCTTCCCATTTGACCTTTTTGAGTCATCAAGAGCAAGAGCATAGCACTTAGCCAAAACCATCTTGAAGATAGGTATCTTAGCTAAGCTAGTTATTTAGGCCTCCCCTATCATTCAGGCAGACAGACAGGCATCTCCAGTGTACGATTCATCCTATTTTAGGATAGTTGTCCAAGAAAGGAGGAATGAATCATGCTCTGGAGTTACCTGTCTTTCTTCACTGACTGCAGAAAGAGCCTAGATGACTGAGTTTGATTAGATGCCTGATTTTGGGGGTAAGTAAAGTGAAGTGAGCTCAATCTCTCTTAGCCTCTATAAACCTTCATCTGTTTGTTTGTAAAACTATCCTTAGCTCCTCACAGTTCACGTCTGGCAGAACTGTTGAATGGAGCACCCACATAAGCCTTTGAGAGAGCTCTGTTGGAAGACACCTCTGATACTTATGGTCAGGAACACCTTCTTAATTAATGAAAAAGTCCCAGGTGGAAGGAGCTTTCCAAATACAACAACTATCATGGGGAGAGGTGTCTACCCAAGGGAATTCATCTTGTGTATACACAGAGAAATGACTCAGGTTTTGCACTCAGCAGCCATATTTCTGTCTGGCAGGTGACTGCTCCATTACAAATGGAAAAAGCCTGAAGTGAGTTAAGAAATGTCTGTTATGATACCTTCTGAGGAGAAAAGAGATCCTATTCTGAAAAAGAGAGAGTGGAGAAACAGCTGTCCACTCCAAGATGTTTCAAAGCAAGGATGAGAGGCAAAAGGAATCCCATACAAAAATGTTTGTTAGTAAATGAGAAGGAGATGGAAGTGCTTTCTTGCACAAGTGATTTAGCATTGCGATGGACTGCTGTTCTTTGAAGAGTTTTTAAGACTTCTATTCTGTAAGCCAGGCTCAAAACTTCCTGTTCCCATGACAGTACTTGGGGAAAATGTATGTTGAGGGCTGGGCCATACTCACAACTGCAGATAACATGGATAAAGGAAGCAGAGACATGATATTCTATCTGGAGAAGGTATCTCTCTGTGCTATGTCTCTAGCTATGTCACAACGGATGCTTTTGTCAGTCCCCCGTAACAAAATATACATGCTGTCACCAGGCTGGGTGCATGTAGCACTTCACATGCTGAACACAGAAGATCTGAACTCACAGCCTGTTGTCCCTGGTATACCTATGGACCTTGAGATCCCTTGCAATGAGGACATATAAAATGTAGTAAAAGCCACCCTTCCTTTCTTTTACTTGGGAGACAGAAATTGTCCAGGCAGAGATAGCCACTGAAAAATTGTGAACAGGAAAAACTGGAATAATTGTAAATAGATTTTAAAGCCTTTTGACTCCTAGTGCATATTCTTGTGCTGGAGAATAGCATATTAGAATCATAGAATGGTTTTGGTTGGAAGGGACCTGTAAGGTCACCTAGTTCCAACCTCCTGCTATAGGCAGAGACCTCCCTCGAGACCAGATTGATCAATGCCCCATCCAGCGTGGCCTTGAATGCTTCCACGGAGGGGGCATTCACAACCCCACTGGGCAACCTGTTAGAATGTCTCACCATTCCCACAGTAAAGTAGTTGCCATTCCTTGATATGGATTCATGTCATCACTCCAAACTGTGGATCCCAATCCTTGTACAAGCCTCTCTGAAACAAGAAAGCTCTATAAAGGTATCAGCATGAATCACTACTCTTGTTAAAGCTGGGATGTGGATATTGAAGGGTGGTTTAACAGCTCACCAGTTGTGCTTATGCTGCTCAGCAGTTTATCAGAAATCAGATTTGAACCCTATAGTGGAAGAGCATACTTTTCATTCTGTTCCAGTGCACAGTGGAAGCTAAGACCCATGCTTAGCTGTGGCAGTTTTATAGGAATGGCTACAGTATTTCTATCTGTCCTTTTAAAAGACAGAGAATCTGTACGGTTGGACTTAATTTGTAAAGTTTTACAAGGCATTGGGCACTTTTGTTGCAACAGACTCCATGCCAGCATGCAACTTGTTCATTTTATGTTCTGAACATAACATTGTCCATGTGAGCTTCACAGTTGGCGGCCACCAGCAGCTGCTTTTCTTTATTCACCAGCTGGCATACTGAATACTCTCAGCTGTAATTCACTTTTTCATTCCCCGCCATGAATACTGATGCAGCTATGGAAGCTGAGCTTGCATTCAGAGAGCTAATTTTCACTAGACCTTGCAGGAAAAGGAGGAAAAAATAGCTTTTTTTTTCCTTCTTTTTTTCTTTATTTTGCCTTTCAGGACTGAACAGACATATATGAAGCTGCTTTTTGCACCAGAAATAATAATAATAATAATAATAATAATAATAATAATAATAATAATAATAATAATAATAATAATAATAATAATAAAGCAAGCTGTTTATATCTACTTTCACATAATGTATGTATAGCTGTGCTGCAGGGGCTTTGAAGTTATCCACATAGATATCACTCCTGGGTGCAATTATAAGCAAAAGCCTATAGTATGTGTTTATTTTGGAAAGTTACATAAGAGTAATTGTTAGTGTGTGACAGATGATGCCAGCATTTTATTTGCTTTACCCTCTTCTCTTGCCCCACTATTCTTCCTTGCTTTATTCCTTCAGTCTTGCTGATACTCTCAGTGTCACCATTGCTTATATGTTTTCTTCCCTTCTACAGTGATTTTTCCGTGTTCCCATTATGTGTCTGGTTTTTGGAATATCAGTTCCAGCAGGAGTCTGAGAAGTTAGGTTTCCAAGAAGACATTTCAAGCCACTAAGTGGCCCAGATATTTGGAGTTTTAGACAAAACCGTCCAGGTCAAAGATGACAGCTGCATGTATCTCTAGTGTATTTAGTCTCTACAATGCAAAGGGTTTCAATGTGCCTGATTGCAGGTTTCTGACTTTGCCTTGCAAGCCTGTGTAGGTGACATATGTGCACACTTTGCTTGAAGCTGCCTCATATTTGTGCCACAGTTGGAGCTTAGAACCAGTGACTTGGCAGAAAGAAATAGCATGTGGTTTTTCCAGAGAAGATGGGGTAGAATGATGCTGACCCAGGAAAGGAGATGATATTGTTTTTTGTTGTTTTTTAACTCGAATCTTTCCAAATGGACCAGCAGCAAGCAGCTTCTTTCTCAGAGAAACTAGTTTTAATGATCTAAGGTGAGCTGATCCAGCTCACAGCCCAAAGAAATGTTAGCCAGTCAGGATTACAGGTAAGTGCCTATGATTTTCATTATGTCTTCTCTCATATTCTGCACCTCAGTGAGCCATGCTCAAACCTAAAAGATGAAGTGAGTTGCAGCCTAAAACTGCCAATGAGTAGACAGAGTGAGGAAAGAACATCTGTGAGATTTCCAGCCTTGGTGGTTTTGCAGGAACAAATGGATTCAGTAGTGCATGTCGAGGCTTTGGACTCAAATCAGGGAGGAACTTGGATTTCCCTCCATTGTAGGTCATGCAATAGGTAACAGCGGATTTCTCTAGCCTGATAGATAACAGATACATAGACAAGCTACAGCTGCCATCCTCAAAGAAACTGGTGCATCCCAATATTTCACTTCTGACTTTCCTTCCCTCACATCATCCACCACTCCTTCTCAATCATCTCCTTTGAAAATCTCATGATTTTTAAATGAGAATTAGAAGAGCCTACATTATCTAAATGTTGTTAGCTGTTACCATGTCAATAACTACATTCCATGTTAGAGCAGCTATGTGCAGATTTGACTGTAAGTGTACTGAATCTTTATCCCTCTTAAAACTAACCTCATCTCACCAGCCTAAGCAAAAGGCATGTTAGCAGGAGAAAGCCCAATGAGAGCAGAAAGGACTTTCTGAGGAAAACTCCAGAGCTGTGTAAAATGGCTGAAAGACAAGCAGATGAGTGTGTAAGGATACTCAATAGAAATATGATATGGATTCCTGAAGTATGCTGCTTATTTAGGGATCTTTATACAACTCCAGTGGTTCTTTTTCTCTTTAGACACGGATGAAAGAGGACAGATAAACAAATGCGCACATTTATGCTTCTTAAAGCTAACAGATCTATTATGATTGCCTTTCTGTATACCACTGTAAGTCTGATTTCTTCTGCCTCTATTTTAGAGTATTTAATAAAATCAGAAGTGATTTCTGTGCCAAAAATGTTTGCTTTGTTGATAGAGATTATTTAATAAGTAAATCCTTTTTCACTTGAGGGTGAAGCAGCACTTTAAATAGCAGAACTGACTGTAGAGGAACTGAACGGGTCTCAGAGGTCATTTAGACCATTTCCCCCAACCCAATGGCAGAAGTCACATACCATCATTTTTGACATCTGCTTGCCTAACCAGTTCTTCAACTTCTTACAGGTGAGGGACTTTATAACCTTCCTAAGCAGCACAGCCCCCTGTATCCCTCTGCTTAATGAGTAGAAAGAAGAAGGTATTGCTCTCATCTGAAATCACCTTTGCAGCAATTTGAGACAGCGGATCTGGGGAATGGCTTATCAGTGTTGACTGTGCAGTACTCTTTCATAGCAATTCAAGACAACAATCTTGTCTTATCTGCAGCCTAGTGCACATCTATGTGAATTGAGTGCATCCTCAGCAAGTTTGCTGATGACACCAAGCTGAGTGGTGCGGTTGACACAGCGGAAGGAAGGGATGCCATTCAGAGGGACCTGAACAGACTCAAAAGGTGGGCCCAGGTGAATCTAATGAGATTCAGCACAGCAAAGTGTAGGGTTTTGCACTTGGACCGGAGGAATCTTACACATATATACAGACAAGGAGGAGAAATCCTGGAGAGCAGCCCTGCAGAGAAGGACCTGGGGTTCCTGGTGGATGAAAAATTTAACATGAGCCAGCAGTGTGCTCTTGCGGCTTGGAAAGCAAATGGTATCCTGGGCTCCATCAGAAGAGGGGTGGCCAAAAGGGACAGGGAGGTGATTGTCCCCCTCTACTCTGCTCTTGGGAGGCCCCATCCAGGTACTGCATCCAGGTCTGGGGCTCCCAAAACAAGAAAGGCAGTTGTTGGAGAGAGTTCTGAGAAGGGCCACAAAGATGATTAGAGAGCTGGAGCACCTCCCCTGTGAAGACAGGCTGAGGGAGCTGGGCTTGTTCAGCCTGGAGAAGAGAGGTCTGCAGAGTGACATCATTGCAGTCATCCAGTACCTAAAGGTAGCCTATAAACAGGAGGGGAGTCAACTCTTTACAAGGGTAGATAATGGCAGGACAAGGTGAAATGGTTTTAAGTTGAGCGAGAGAAGGTTTAGGTTGGATATCAGAAGGAAGTTCTTTACCAAGAGACTGGTAAAGTACTGGCATAGGCTGTCCAGAGAGGCTGTGGATGCCCCGTCCCTGGAGGTGTTCCAGGCCAGGTTGGATGGGGCCCTGGACAGCCTGGTCTAGTATTAGATATGGAGGTTGGTAGCCCTGCCTGTGGCATGAGTGTTGGAGTTTGATAATCCTTGAAGTCCCTTCCAACCCAAGCCTTTCCACGATTTGATGGTTCTATGATATTGCATTATGTATATCCCTACTGATATATTTCTTATTTTCATATCTGGCATCATAGACAATTTACAGAAAGATGTTCCATGCAAAGTATAGAAAATGTGCAGCAGCAAATTACAAAGCATCAAGTCTGAAGACATCCTTGACATGGGCCTGTCACCTGCTACCTACCTATGTAGAGCACAGCCTGGAAAATTCCTCCAGGAACACTTGGGTTGGCCAAGAGAAGGGTGAGGCTTGCTTGCTGCTTTAGGAGTAGGGGATTCCTGAAAGACCAGTTCTTTGACTCAACAAGTCAGATGATAATTATATTGCCGCTCAGGCTAATAATGTGTGTATATGTGAAGAATTCTGTATGCTATCAAAAGTCGCAATCACGATACAGATTATTACTTAGTTATTGTGAAATATGCCATGAGGAATTTAATGAGAACTCAGGGGTGAGCAAAGTGCATAAGACATTTTGGAAAAACAACAGAAATACACAGCACAAATACAGAAGTCTTCTTAAGTGCAGCCTGATATGTGAGGCTTAGTTCTCTTCACACAATGAAAGTAAAGGAGTGGGGAACCCTTTATGTGTCCATTTTATCCCTAGTCTTGGAATTATCCACAAAACAAAAATATATCCTTAAAAAGTAACCTGCTTATTACATGCAACTGGGAAATGGAAAAGGCATGTAAACAGCAATAAAGCAGAGCTGGGAAATGAGCTAAAAAAAATCTACTCTAACTGGAAACATAAATCAAATGCGATGTAACAAAGGTTCTTTGCAAGAATTTGTTTATGGCTGCAGGCTCCACAGAGCCAAAGCCAGTATGTGGTTAGCTCAGTGATAGTCCACAGAAGTTCATCAGCCTGTTCAGTTCAGTGCCTTGCTGGGAGACTGTCCCCAGGATTCACATACTTGAATCTTTCCATTCAGCTGGAAGGATAAAAATGAGAAAGTAGTTCAGCATGTATGAATAAGGCACAGAAAAAAGAAAAAAAGGTAAATGCATTCTCCTTCATTTCTTTTAAGTTTAAGAAAATTTAATGGGAGATTTAGATTGGACATAAGGAAGAAGTTTTTTACAATAAGGGGAGTGAGAAACTGGAATAGGTTATCCAGAGAGGTGATAGATGCGCCATCTTTGGAGACATTCATGGTCAGGCTGGGCTGGGCTCTGACCAACATATCTAGCTGTAGGGGTCTCTGTTCACTGCAGGGGTGTTGGACTGGATGACATCTAAGGGCCCCCTACAACTCAAAAAATTGCATGATTCTGTGAAGTGCAGTCAGCAGTTCTCATGGTAGAGCTAAAATGCAGCAGAGCTGATCACCGCCCATCAAAAGCAAGTAAATCTGTAAATAAATAGAATCACCAACAACAAAGCACAGAACACGACAGAATTAACACTTAAATCACTTTCCGTTCCCATTCTTGCACCATAGATGTTCATTCCTACTTTTCTGTTGTCCTTGAACAGTTTTTACTATTCTGCAATTCTTGCTTTTCAGACTATTTGTTATCTTCTACAGTTTTGAGCTGTTCCAGTTCCAGCTAAGAAGACCTCACCCAAACCCGAGGCTTTCTGCTTATCTTTGATGAGAAGAACAGGACTCTCATGTTTGTATAAAGAACACAGGGTTTGCTATAAGCATCATTTATCAGAATTTCCCCATGAAAATAGCAACATAGTTTTCACTGTGTATTTATACTGTCTTTATGTAGGAAAATAGATGATAATGCACGTAGATACTGGGAGAGAGGAAGAGATCCTATCACATCAGGGCGAGGGATTCTGCACAGAGGAGAGCAGTAGGACTGATGGGACATTTAAAAGCTCAGTACTGGTGTAGAAAAAAAGCATGCAGAAAACCAACAGCAAATATATTTTGAAATCCATTGTTTTGCTTCTTTGGAAAAAATTACTATGTAAAACACAGGCAAAAAATAGGTACAGAGCTACAAGTGGTAAATCTCTGTATTGGTAGCTGTTATTTCTGATAATAAAATCATAGAATGGTTTGGGTTGGAAGGGATCATCAATTTCCAACCCCCTGCCACAGCCAGCCAAGTACTAGATCACATTGTCCCATCCAAACTGGCCTTAAACACCTCCGGGGATGGGGCATACACAACCTTTCTGGGCAGCCTGTGCCAGTATCTCACCACTCTCAGTAAAAAAACTTCCCCTAACATCTAATCTAAATTTCCCTTCCCATAGTTTAAAACCATTTTCCCTCATCTGATCATTGTCTACCCTTGTAAGGAGTTGATTTCTCTAATGTTTATAAACTCCCCTTAAATACTGGAAGGCCGCAATGAGATCTCCCCACAGTTCTCTCTTTTCCAGGTCATGGTATACAAGACTGTGGTATACAAGAGCATAGATTCCTGATGAAAATGAGGAAAAAAAAGGAAATTAACTAATGAGTTTTTCCTGGTTGAACAAAAACACGTGGTCAGTTGCTGCCTAGTGAGATGAATCTCTAACTGCATGCAGAGGTGTGCACAGATACACCCCCAGAAGCTCTTTGCCAATACTAATCAGCTTATTCAGCTGCAGGTGCTGCTGTTTTCTGCCTCTCCTGTCCTTCACTGCAGTCAAAACTGAGGCTGGGAATAAAAGGCAAAGTCTTCCTGTTTCTTTCATTTCTCCGTAGAAGAGAGTGCTTATAAATAATAACAGAGAATAAACCCAGCCCTGACAAGGAGGGCTAAATTAACCGATATTCCTTTAAGCTCCCCATAACAAAGACTGTGCATCGTTAACATTACATTGTGAAGGACACAGTTTTTTATTGAGTAGATTCAATTAATTGAATGGTTCTTATATTTGAAGGGAAGGGAGCTTTCTCCAGCTTGCTGTGCTGCTTAAAGGAGGAAGAGCTTTCACAGTTCTCACAACTTGCAAGTTTTTCCTCGCTAATCCTGAGAGTACTCAGGTTTCTTATTTGGCTCAGCAGCATCTGAAGCTCCTTTTAAAGTACAGATATACCTTTTCTCCAGTGAATGTGTACTTATCAAGAGCAGGCACTGAATATTTTGAAAACTTCAATTGAAAGTATTTTTTCACATCTAAGTACAGAAATAATCTATGTACAATTATTTATTTATTTATTTATTTTTGCTTATGGCTAAATGGATTGGATGCAGGGGATTAAAGGGCTTTAAAATCAAATGATCATTTGGCCATGATGAATGAGTGCAGAGTGGGAGATCACTGCTATAATTTTTTCCAAGCAAAAGGAGCTTAAAATTACTCAGTAGGGTATGTAAGTCCCAGCAAGAAGGGAAGGTGTGGAGCTGAGCTCAAAAAAAAACCCAGCACTTTCCTACTGCGGGTAAGCCAAGCTCTAGGATCTCTATGGAGATTGAAAAATGTGCTCAAACTGTGATTCTTTACAAGTCTAAAAAGAGTGACAAGCTATTTTGGCAAGCTGTCTGTACAGATGGATTTTTTTTTTTTTTTTTTTTTGTGAGGAAGGCATAAAGGACTAGACTGTCCCTTCTATTCTTCCTTCTAACTTCCTTTACAAATGTTTATCAGAGAGGTGAGTTACAGGAAAGTGCTGTTCAAGGCAAAGAGGTCACTTCACATTTAAGGGCAAGTAGGATAAGGGGCTCGCACTGCACTGGCATAAAGTGCAGTCTTTTTTCTTCATTAAGAAAACCTAAGACTGAGAATTAACCATTTTTTTGCCGTAAAAAGCACCACCCATTGCTTTATTGGAGATGATCTAAGACTGAGAAGTTGGTACATCTCCCAGGCATTACAGCTGTGGCTCAGTGCAGGCTCTGTCTGGTAGTAACATTCAAGATCAGTTTACTGCTCCTTGTCATGTGCTGGTCCTACTGTTTCAACCTGGAAGCCATCTCTGAATAGGACTCACGGTCAATAAAAGCAGCACCTAAACATGTTTCAATACCAAAACACCTTTCATGAGAGCAGATATTTCACAGGAAGTGTCTGCTTTCCCTGGGACATCTTCTTCTAAATGAACATCTCACAGCCAAAAAGACTTTGATATGTACTTATCAAGAGCAGGCACTGAATATTTTGAAAACTTCAACTGAAAGTATTTTTTCACATCTAAGTACAAAACACTAGAAGTGTCAGATATCCTCCTCAAAAATGCTTCTGATGGTAAGTAGTCCTGACAGGCAGGAGAGGGCCTGGCTTGCCCACCGTGCCCATCTCTCTTCTTCAAAATCCTGCTCTTGTGTCACAGGACACTGTCCCACACCTCCCCATCAGCACCAATTCCTACCCTGTGATTTCCAAGCAAGTACAGGAAAAAACTGAAGATGGAGTTCAGCTCACTCCAGCCCATATTTCAGCCAGTGCTGGGCCCAAAAGGTTGTAGCCATATCCTCCTAATGGGGAATGGAGATGCTACAATTTGCAGTGCAGAGAGAAGATATGGGCACTGCAGATCTCACCCATTGGGATCTCACAAGAGGCCGTGCTTCTCTCCATGCCACCTCAGGCCGTCAGTATTTTCCCAGAAACAACTTATTTGTAAAGTATCATAACTGAGAGGATTTTTGTTAGGAACATTTTCCTGTCAGATGCCTGCTTGATTGTAGCTGTGTAAGCATCAGATTTGTGATGCTAACCCTGCTCCACAAAGATGTGTTGCTTTACTGAAGAGCACAAAAATCAAAAATTAACAGAAGGAGAAACTGCCCCTAAAAATGCCATCTATAAACTAAGGCCTTGTAGCTGCAGGCCTCAGCTCACAGGAATTAGCTGAAGTCTGTGCAGTGCTCTCAATACAATTTTACCCCAAATCTTTTCTCTCTGTTCAAATCTCTGTGCATCACAAAACTGCCCAGGATGATTTACATTCTTTCTGTGTGACAAAACCTCGGAAATGATATTGCCTGTCACCCACTAACCAGCGTGCATCTTACATCTGCTTCCTGTCTTCCTGGACCTCAGGGCTTAGGGAACTGCAGTTTGGGAGTAAGAAACAGTCTGGAATAACCTGATTATCTCCTACTCCATGACTGAGATTGCTTTCCTGACTGCAGTGACATTACATTTTTATCAGGAATGAAAAATTTGCTGTGATTTTCCCTTGCTTTGGAAATTTCATGTCAGTTAATTTCTCTCCTCATTTTGATATATTAAGGAATAACTTCTTCCTCATTAACTCCACAGTGACTTCAAACACATGAGTATAGCTTATTTTTTATGGTAGCAAACTAGTTCCTTTACATACATTTGCAAAAAAACATGATTTTGATTTTGAAACACAAAATAATGCATAACAAATATTAAATAATCTTGCAACTGTTCTGTGAACATTCCAGCATAACAGCTGTCCTGCATCAGCTCGCAGATCTCCTCAGTTCTGTACTCTGACTGTACTGGATGCTCACAAATGAACTAAAAATCGACTGTTTCTCCCAGCACGACCCCCTGGTATTGAGAGTTTAAAGGTCTCTCAAGATTAGCATTGCTGTTATTCTGGATATATCCCGAATGCCTCCTCTGTTCAACACTTTTTGAGTATGCTTGCTATTTTGCCAGATTAGCCCCTAACAATGACTTCCATAGCTTGGTTTTGTTGGCTAAAGAGAGTTAAATCCAGGGGTTTTGTTCTTTGTGCCACCTCTTGTTTGTACTGTATGCAACAGGGAACTAAGTGAGCCCTTTTTCCCTGCAACTTCATTTTGGTGACCTCTGTCACAACACTTTGTCCTGCTCCTTTTCCAGGCTGAAGAGCCCATGTCTATCCTCTATCTGCAATACACTCCCCACTTTTGACCACCTCAGCTTCCTCCCTCCATGCAGATTCAAAGTGCCAGTGATATCTCCCTGGACCCATCCTGCATCATCCCATTGCCATCCTGTTATTCAGCTGGCTGGGGTTTGTTGGCTGCAGCTTGGTGCCCGCTCAGCCTCATTGGAAGGCAGCTCCCTGCAGAAGGACCAGGGGCTGGACATGTCTGTGGCTCTGAGTGGGCAAACAGCTAGCTACTGGGATGGGTAACTGCTGAGGCATGTGCTCTTTTGATGTCCCCGCTCTCTGTGGGTCTGAGGCACCACGTGGCCACATCTGCATGGCAGAAGTGCAGCACTGCTGTGATGTGCTGTGTTGCTCACAGCTGCTGAGAGCTGCAGAGCTGGGGCGTGAGGGGGTCAGAGGTGATCTCCCCAGGCAGGAGGAGAGCCCTGCTCACCACATAACCCCTCTGGTTTCTGGAAACCCTCCTGGCCAGCAACAGTGGGGCCCCATGTGGGATCCAGCTGACTTTCATGGCGTAGGGAGAAGCAAAGTCCCACTATGGCTCAGGGAAGGTAAGTCAAAATGCTGACCTACTTGGTGCAGCCACTTTGGAATGAAATGGGTTCTCCTTGAAGCTGTGCAAATCTCACATCTCTGACAGCTTGGCTCCAACCCCAGGCAGCAAGTCAAGGTGTGCAACAGTACTGCTATGCCTGGAGGTGTCTGTGTGGCTCCTCAGTCCCTGGCGTACTGTGAAGCCTGGCTGTGTGGCTGAAGTTTTCTGTTTCAAGTCTGTTTCTAGGACTGAAAGCCTTCGGCATATCTTCCACCATGCAGATGTCTGCAAGGCTTCATGGAAGCTCTCAACTGAGTAGCATCAGCACCCTGCATGGCGCTGCACTGTGACCTCAGCCAGAGCAAGTTGGGGTGAGACTGGGCTGCAGGCAGTAGTGCAGGCCAAGGGCTTGTTTTGTCCTACGTGCGCTATGGGCCAGCTCAGCCTCACTGAGTTTCCCCTTCTCCGTGTTCACAACCTGTGACATATTTATCAGAATAGAGAAAATTAACTGAAGCTCTCAGAGTAGAAACATAAAAAGTTCTGAAATATTTTTAAAGGAGAAACAATGTAAGTCAACCTGATAGGGTATGCAATTTTAAAATTGTTCATTGAAGTGCAAGCCACAAATTCAGTGTGATTTGCAAGCATGGCAGATGTGATCTCCTGCCCCACTCTGAAGGCACCAATGTTCAAGCAGCTATAGTTAACTAATGAAAAACAGCATTTCAGTGTTGCTGAAAGATGAAAAAAAAAATAATGGTGGAATAAAAGAAAAAAGTAAAATTCTTATATAAAAATCATGTTGAAAATGAGACACATCACTTTCCAGCTGCTTTTTTTTTGAATCACAGTGAGATGCAGTAGTGCCCATTTTTAAGGTTTTAGTATTTCTCTTGAAAGCAGTAGGAAAACACATTCAGTAAAACATTATCTATTAGAGATTAAAAGCAATCTTCAGCTGAGGTTCAGGAACTCCATTCTATTTAAAACAGTGCTTTTATTATTAATCATAAGAAATTGCATGAGAATTAAGTGGGTATGAGCAAAATAATATACCGAGTGACTTGACATTTTAATTCACAAATATGTTTTTATTTTAAAAAAGACCTACTGAATAGCCAGAAAGTATCCTTTGTAGTTATAAACACAAACACATTTACAAGCTGAAAGTGTGTTTTAGATTGTTCCACAAAGCAAGACTCCATATGGCAGCTGAGGTCCAGAGCCAAGATGATTCAGGAAATGGGGAAGATGAAAAGATCAGCACGGTTTATTGAGCAGGTCTGACAGACCCTGCAGCATCCCCACTTTACTGGTTGAAAGGGCAGATGCAAGAGCCAGCAATGCTGAAGACACGTTTTTAAGGAGCTGGAATTCACAGCTACAGATCTCAACAACAACTAATTTTCTAGTAAAATAAGCATATAACGCAGTTCATTTTAAGGTCTTTTGTATGTGGGATTTTACAGAGGGAATAGGCAATAAGAAATATGATTGATGATAGCTGTAAAATGGCGGTGTATAAAGCTGGTAGTAAAAAAAGTCCAGAAAATAGGCATGAAACGTATTTTTACGAGACTCAGGAGGTTGGAAGCAACTTTCTGAGCAGAGATTTTAGCTGATAAAGTGAGCAGTAAAGTCACCCGTTCCGAATGTATGAAAAATAGGTAAGCAGAACACTGTTCCAACTGGAAATTACCTGCATTTTCTCTCGGCTATATTTTTACCTCAACAACTGTTTGTTTGCCTTGCTTGTGCAAGCAGAGCCCACTTCTGTGCTTTGAGTCCGCAGGAGCTGCACAGGGAGGAGGCCGGGCCCCTTCCCACAGCCCTCTGTGGCAGCTGCAACGTGAGCGCTGCCAGCCTCAGCAGGGTGCAGGTGTGACAGCAGTCCTACTTACAGCTGTCCTCTATCATGCATGAGCTACGACCAGGATCAGCCCAAGCTGCATCACTGCTGCCTGCATTGCATCCCTATGCCATGTCCAGACTTCAGGCAGCAATTCGGAGTGCATCTCCTGCTCCCTGCAGCAGGCAGGCTTGCTTTCTCCTCTGCTCAGTAAAGCCCCAGCCAACCTGGTGACACAGTGGATGTGCTGTGTGAACCTGCTAGCCAAGGCTGGGAATGTGTGTCTGGGGCAGAGGAAGAGCATCTCTGACCCCTTCCAAAGTGGTTGGAAGCAGTAGTGGGAAGTGTTTGGACTGGGAGCTGGGCTGGTTGCTTCCTGTGCCACATGAGAACAGTGTGGGCTGAGATGCACAGGTGGTGGCATAAGTGCAGCAGGTGGGCTTTGAAGGCAGAGCAAGAAAATGCTTCAGCAAACAAATAGAGGTTGTGTGCAGAGCAGCAGAGCTAATGGAAAAACAAAAAAGTGTGGATATAAGAGCTTATAAGAACAAAGAACGTGCAAAGGAAGGCTTTCTAGGAGCTTGTTTAAGGTTTGGTTGCACCATGCCAGAAAAACAGAATGTGTGGTCCTTGGTAAAGGGAGGGTTACTGGGTGACAGTCCTACCCCAACAAAGCCACAATCTCTGTCCCATCTTATGTCAATACATGGTCTTCCCCAGAATCTCCCTCTGGCACCATGGTTCAATGGGGACAGATGCATGACGAGTGCTTGCATTTCTGCGTCACTGTGGGCAATCCACAATTCCATAGGATGGTAACAGCTTGAGCTTTAGGGGCATTTGAAAATGTTTATATTTTTACAGTGTGTACGAAGACTTGCTGATGTGAAAGCCCTTGAATTTTAACATTAAAACTAAGTTTTAAGATTCAGCAGAATGTATGTCTGTGTGTGTTCCTATGGTTTCTGAAGCCAAAACACACAGAAAATTAATAGACTGTCACTGAAGAGTCCAAAAGTGAGTCTATCAGGAAGAAAGGAAAGTGTACTTTGCTTCCTCTCACTTTCACAGTTATTGCTTTATTTCATATTGCTCTTGGCATCTTAGCTGGTGATTGAGATATTCAAAACCCATTCCTGACTCTTTATTCACTTCCACAATTTTTATGTGCACTACATCATCCCCGGCTCTGAACATGCCCAGCATTGATTTCTCTTCCCAGTGTGATCTGAGTAGGAGATTTCCTCGTGTGCCTTCTTTTGCAACACTGTGCTTGGAAGCAAAGACCACCCTCGATGTGGAAATGTATGGCTGGTGGAGCAGAAAAACAGAAGGAAGCCATAGGACCACAGCAAAAGGAGCTGCATATACCACCCTCAGGAAGCCTTTCCCATGTCCTATGGTAGGGTGCTTACATGAACAACAAGGGGAGAAAGTCCCAAGCAGAGGGATCAGTGGCACAGGGACGCAGACTCAAAGCTCTTAGTAGTGAGAGGAAGCTCACACAGACATCTGTAGCTTTCATCATGCCAACAGCTACTTTCTCACCTACAGCTATATATGTGCCCCTGTGAACCTAAAATTCCTGGAAAATAAGATGCATGGTTGCATCTCTTTCAGTTTTACATTTGTTTGGGGCTGCTTGGGTCTGAGAAACACACTCACATCCACTATTGGAAAGAGAGAATGGGCAATATGGTCCTAAATGTGGTGCCATTTTAGCATGTCATAGGTGAAGAAGGATATTATTTCATCGAGTTGCTCTTTTGCACACTTCCTGTTTTTCCTTCTGCCTTTCTTGCCTCCTGGCTGCATCAGGTTCTGATCATCAGCTAAAGCAAATCCACAGAGCTTTATGGCTGTGGTAAAACTACTCGACCTATGTAATGACCACCTTCTCATGGTGTGTTCTGCAAGATTTGCAGATTGCATTTTGCAGACACCTGGTGCATGGGAAAGCACCACTGGATTGTGTGGGGCATCTGCTGGCAATCACTGTAGTGGGTTTTGTTTAACTGTAGCCTGACCGGGAAACTAATAGTTACAGTGTTTTAATATAACATTGTGTATGGAATATTATAATAACAATAGTATAACATCGTGTAGGCCAGGTAACAACTGATACATGACCTTGTGGTGAGGGGTGAGAGGTCCCAGTGCTAGAGCTATGGGGTTTTGCGTAGATGCAAAGTTAGCACCAGGACTCACCACTGCTCCGAAGCGGGGCACAGGATATGCTGATGGCAGGTGAGTCCAAAAATGACAGCAGTGGCAGGAGCTGTGTGCCTGGGCACAGAAGGAACCAGTGCCATGATGAGCCCCCATTCTGTGCTAGGTAATGGGCACAAAGCTTGGGAGATCGACAGCAGATGGGCTCTGGTCTGATCCAGGAGTAGCCTTTCACCTCCCAGAGTCTGAGAAATCTGCAGGCAGTGGACGCCCTTTCAGGTTTTGCCCTGAGGGGGATTTCCTCAAATCAAGATCAGAAGCTGCTAACTCATTTTAATTCCTCTTTGATTCAACAGATGAATTTATTGCTCACAGTCTGTGATGCAGATACAATCTGCAAAATTACATTATTGCCATTCTTGTCTTATTTTACAAGCGCAGAATTACTTTCTGGGGCATTTTATTTATTTATTTTACTTCATTTTGTTTTATCCCATTTAATCTTATTTAGGTGGTTTTATTTTTTCCCCTGTGTATAGCATTACTCAGTTTGTATTGAATATGATGAGCTGGCTTTCCGTGTTTCTGTCTCTTCCCTTTAGCAGATGGACTTCCTCAGCAGGAAGCTCTGGCCAGGATAATCACTGCTGCAGATGGAAGGGTGTCCCCGAAAAGAGATCAAAGAGAATACCCATCATGGCAACCATTAGTGCAGGAAGTCTGGACAGCTGAGGCAGTGGTATGTTTTGAAACCTGATTAGGAAAGAGATGAAGTTTTTGACATCAGTTCTTGTGTCTGGGTGCTGATTGCAGGGGATGAGGTGGAGGGTGCAGACCACAGGGAGACTGCTAGTTTTGTCTGGTCTGTAAGGGCATCTCTTGTCACAAGTCTGGGCTTGGTTCTTAGTTAAAACATCCCAGAAGATTGTCACTACAGTGAAGTTCATTGTCTTTCTGGACACAGAGAACATCTCTCCTAGAAGAATGCCCTTGTTTTTGAGAAGGAAATGGAAAACCCAAGAGCTATCACAGAGCAAACATAACCTTCCCCAGTCAGCCACATCTTCCTTGCTATCTGAACACCAGACTATTACAGTTTACATTAAGTCTGTACATCAATCCACTTACTCTGATCTTCATGTACAACATATCGATGTTCCATGTTATTATTCCAGTTTCCTGCTTGCATCAAGGACATTTAATTAAAATTATTCATATCTCAGATTCCTGATCTTACAGAAATGAGGAGAAGTAACTGTAAGTAGATACCATGTCTGGAAAGATAATAAGTCAGTAAAGTGTTGCTCAGGTTTGTAGAAATTATATCCTTCAGTATGCTGGAAGGTATCACCAAATGCAAATTGCTCACATATTCACATAAGACAGGCATCCAAATCTCCATCCAAAGCTCGGTCAAAGGTGAATCCCTCAAATCTAAATCCAAAGCCGGATATGCATGGCTCTAAATTTAATTCACTATACTGGCAAATGCTCTCAAGAGCTTAGACATCTTGAATGCACTGCTGTAGTTTTGAACTCTAGGGCATAAGATTTCTTTTCCCACACAGCTCTGAGGCAAGGTAACAACAGATTGCAACTGTGTGATGAAACACTGCGTCCTTGTCATTTTTCTTCACAATTGAGATATTTTTTTCTGAGGGAGAGGCTTTGCAGTGCCAGTGGGTGGTGCAAAGGGATTCACATTTATCTGCATACATAATGGTCTGAAAATATGGTAGAAAGAGCTGAATAAAAGCTGTCACTTCCAAACCAGAAGTGTGCATCTAGAACCTGAGAAATTTGGATAACCATGGTAAAGCACAGGAAACAAATGCATGTGTTGCTTTTGTAAAGCAGAGAAACACTGAAAGAGAAACCCTATATGACTTGTTCAGCTTGCCTTTGGCTATCAAGTTAAGGGCTTTTCACCTTAAGAGTTTATGCTGCTGCTGCAAAGCTGCAAGAATTTTTATTTCTTTAAAAATGCATTTCAAAGATCAGAAGTTGTTAAAGCCACATGAGATTATTTATGATGAGATGGCTAGATGATTGAGGAAATTAATAATGGTTTATGAGTCCTTCCGCCTTTTAGGTCACTGGCTTAAACAGAGCTCATTGCTATTAAGCTTTGCTTTGAATTTTCTTAAGTGAAAACCAAGGATCTGTCTTTGCCATGTAGTGCCATGATGCAGTTTGCAGAGCTGCTATTCCTCTGCATGTACAAAGATGATAGGACCCCAAATAGCAGCACCCAAGCTGCAAACAGAAGTGTGATGCAGATAAGTGGATTCCAGAATACATTTTTTGCATGAGAAAGATGGGAAAAAGATTATGCATGAAAACTCTGGACTGCTAAACAAGAACAAAGTGCAGAGCTGGGGGGTATTGCAATGGAGATCTGTTACAGCAAAGGAATTGCAGTCTCTTGGGGTAGCACAAAAATAACACCTTATTTTTTCCATCAAGTGCTGCATTCAGTAAGGGGTGGATAAAATCAGGTCTTCCTATGCCTTATAGCCTTGATAGCGACATATTTATTCTTCCTCATGCATTTGGACAGGAAGTTAGATTATCAAACTTCTTAGTGGGACTGGAAATGCCAAGTTACTAGTGCCAACATAGCAAAATACAATTTATTTTGTTTAATCTCTCCAACCTACATGAAATTATTTTGGACATCCAAGCCAAAACTTTTCTTTTTAAAATTACTTTTAAATTGTGCTCTCAAGGGAGTGAGCACTGACTCCTCCAGATCATCATGCGTGGTCCTTCCCAAGGGATGAAGATTGATTCAGCTCAGCCTTGGCCACAGCATAAAGGCAATGCAAGACGCACGCTGGCCTCTGCCACTACCTTGCTCCTTGGTTATTTCCTAAAGGAGAAAAGACATCCCAGACCTCCCTCTGCAGCAGTTACAGCACTTCTGGGACAAAAGACTTTCAGATTTGACTGGCCTCTACTAAGACTTTTGTAATGATGCGTCCTCAGGAAGCCAGATCTCTCAAGAGCCTTGGAAGACAAGCACCTCCCTTCTGATGAAATATTAAACTTAGCAGGACATTGTTGCCCAGATAGGAACAGATGCATTATGCCTTTACAAGGCATAAAACAAGTGTATTGATCTGCTTTCAACACAGAGGTTCCATTTTGGCATATCTACTCACAGCCAGTAGTAACATAAGTAAAATCTCAAATGAAATCTTCCTACCATGTTGGGTGCCTTCCTCTGAAGGTGCTCTGAGAACAGAACAAAATATTCCTAATGCAAAAGTGAGATATCCTTTGCTCATGTTCACTGAACTACTAAACATGTGTCATGCTCCTGAAGTCTTTACAAAACTGGATCAGAAAAATAGAGAAATTTTGTAAGAATAAAGAAAGGGAAAAAAAGAAAAACAAGTTTCTGTGCATCATATACTTGATTCCCCAGCTTCTTTTCTCCTAGATGTTGCCCCACCCCTACTGTATATACCTGTAATTGATCCTGAGAAAATCTGGCATGTTCATCGTGCACTGCTTGAAGACAATGTGGAATACGAGTCTTGGGAGAGTGGATAATAAACACACTGGAATTTCCATCTCTTTCTGGTCAACATCTTACTGATATCACGGCTTATTAAGAACATTACAATTTTATCTTGTAAATAGCTTACTTGAACTCATCTTCCCTCCAAATGTGTTTTTTCTTGATTATTCTCAATTATAAGTACTTGATAAACTCCTAATTCCATTATCATTCTTTGGTGAAGTATTTGTAATTTTATTTTGAAAGGAACAAGGAAATTTGCCACTGTCTTTCAGTTTTTTATAAGGTGAGACGTGACTGTCTACAGAAAAAGTCAGTAGTTATTATCACTTTACTGTTTTATGCAAGTTTTTGTTTCTTTGTGCACTTCCCTCATCGCTGATTTTGCTGCTCACATCCTTCAGAAGAATCAAATTTCTTTAAATATTTATATCAAAGCAAATAGTCAAATCCAAATTATAGGAGGAAGAAAACAGGCAGAAATGAAAGGATGCAATAAATGCCTTCAAAGGCATGTGAGTGGCCTTGAGAGGCTCAGTGTTTAGCGGTTTCTGTGTTTAGATGAGGTGCTGCATACACATCCAGCAGTTTGTAAACAGCCCAGATTTTTCATCCACAGTCCAACAAGCAGAACATAGACCACAGGCTCTGAAATCTGGACTACAGAAAATTAACCAGTTGGCAACAACATTTGTAAGAAGAAGATGATAACTTTGAGAGGACTTTTTAATCACAGTTTACTGATTAAATTAGCAGACTGTTATGGGTCTCCTGCACACAGACTTCTTGATCTAAATTAAAATTTGGCAAGAGCTCTCAGTTGGGAACACAAAACTGGCTTCACTTCTGTGACTACATTGCACAAGCAGTCTATTGCAGCTTGCAGCCATGTTCTTCATTCTGCAAAATGGCTTCTCAGTTTGGGTACAGTCAGGACCATGTGTCGTTTTGCCATGTACACTATGTGCATGGCCTCAGAGCAACTTCAGGCTGTGGGAGCAAGCACTGCTGTGAAAGAAATCAAAGACCTCAGCACTGCAGATGCTGACTCTTCAACTCCAGTGACTTCTGCACTGCAGGTACCGCTGAGGAGGAGCAGAGATGTCTGTGAGGCCGTGGGACATCTTCCAGCTGCCACCAAGGAGCCATGGAATCAGCTCCTGAGAGAGCTGGAGAGCACAGGGGGACACTGATGTGCAGCAGTGGCAGGGGTGGGGATTGGCAGTAAGGATTGGGGGAGGGCAGCTCTGGAAGAAAAGGGCACTGGACCCAGGGACCACCACTCCACATGTCAGGAGAGATTTCACCTTTCCTTGCTCTCTGCTCATTTGCTCTCCCCTTTCCCTTGGGATGTGTTTATTGCCATTAAGCTCACATACACCTTCAGGGGGACAGGCTATGGGTGAAGGAGGACTCCTCACAGAAGCTGGCAGCTCTCGTGACCTCTGCACTAATGCACATTGTCCCTCTGCCCTATCAGTTGGGTGGCACAGAGCATCTTCCTCCATGCTACTTCCAGTTCTCCTAGACACATATCTTTTCTCAAATCTCTACAGATGCCTCTATATGTAGAATCTTGCCAGCCTGATATTTTTATCCAAAGCTCAAGAATTTCTATGACAATGTATTTTAGAGTTATATTGAAGAACCGAGTATCTCTTCATTTAATTTAGAAAATTCTAGAAGAATCAATTTAGGTACAACTTTGATATCCAGATAAAAATCAGATGACTGACCCACTGCCCCCCAAATTTCCAAAAGGTCCTAACTTAGTCATGTCTTAGAGAACCTGTACCCTGAGGCACAGGAGAGAGGGCTGCATGGGAGATGCAAGCAGCTGAGCGCTGAGCATGAGTGGCAGCACTGCCTGTGGTCATCAGCATCTGAAATGGAACACAGACAGCACTGCAAATGAATTCCAGCTCTGCTTGTTGATAGTTACACCTCAGATTTATATAACTATCCTTTCTTTTGCTGGTTTGGAATTGTTTTGCAATTTTTCATCATCCTTCCTGGCTGTTTGAAAGAAAACAAGGTATGAAGTAGCATATAGATGGACAGTAGTTCAAGGGCAATTTTAATCCAAATGATCCTGACTACTATTTTAAAAACTATGTATCAAAATATAATTTCATGTAGCAAGAATTTACAATATCTTCAACTATACCTGAGTGTTTTTCTTGCCAGATTTCACAGAGAAACAAAAAGAGACATGGTTATTATGTTACTTTTAATAGGAATAATCTCAAAAGTCATGAGCTTCTGTCTTCATAAATATTTATCATGAAGTTTCCATTTGAATGTGATTAGATGTTAAATAGCAGTGTTCTGAAATATCATACTTGGCTGATGAAAATTTCAATTTTATGATAATAACAAGGTTTTAAGGCGGTATTTGTCTATTACTTTTTTTTTTAATTATTTTTTTTTTTAAGGCAAGTATAAGATTATTCACATGCAAAGCCTTTCTAACACATCATCTTGCTGCTTCTTTTTCTCTGAGCACAGAGAAATTAATCTTTGGGGGAGAGATTTGGGGTAATAGAACAGTCTGCTTTGGAAGGTGGGCGTAATTCCATCAAAGCTTATTCTACTTAAACTCCACATTCTTTTTCTTAGGTATATCCATTACTAATGAATTGTATAAAAGTGTTTCTTTTCAGTAGCTCTTAGCACTGTTAATGGTTTATAATATGTTTATTGCTTTTTCACTGTTGCAGCCCCAAAGGCTCTGTTCAGATGACATTTTGGCTCTGGAGAAGTAAGTAATTATCCCTACAAAAACAGAGGGCAAAGTTCTGATCAAAGTCTGAAAAGACAGCAGGGAACATGTGAATGACAAAGAAGAGAAATATTCGACAATAAAGGCATACATTGTATTCAAAAAGGGACACTTTCTTAAATTTTGTAATACATGAAAGATTCTCACTTTCCTTTGATGTCTTTCCTAAGACATCAATACTGTTGATTTGTCTACCTCTTACAGACATACATGGAAAAAAAAATCACAATCATTATTTCCAAGTGGGAGAATATTAAATATTCCTGCATATAAGGCATGGAGGAACAAGAGGAAAGAACTGAACAGGACAAGAAAAATAATAACCACGCAGGCGTTCATATTTGGTGGTGCTACAGATGCTTCCAAGAACAAGCGTACTCTGCACCACATATGACAGAAGAGCAGCTTCAAGGGGGAAAAATGTGTATGGTTTGAGTTTAAAACCAGAGCTCATTTACATTAAGAGATCAATCAGTGGGAAAACCCAATCGGCTGTGCTAGCCCATCAGTAAATGAGCTAATTGAATGCAGAGCATGGCAGAGCATGGGTGGCCTCCTTCCTCTTTCATCTGAGCACAAAATGTGCAGCAGCACTGGGTTTCCCCTCTGCACTCCAAGCCTGCGCCTGCCAAGCAGCAGCTCTCCCAGCCAGCCCCTGGCTCTCTGAGCCCATTGCACCTTCAGAACCAGCCTGGTGTGCAGGCTCAGCACCTGCAGGAGCAAGATGCCAAAGCCAAGGTGCAGCCCCATGGTGTGAGGGGGCTGGAGCAGACGTGGCTGCGTGCAGCACGCAGTGCTGCCAGCTCCCTAAATAAACATGCTTACATAACATGAAAATCATCCCATCTTCCCCCCTAGGTTCTTTTGGCAGGAAGACTCACAGGAAATATCCTGTTAGTGGAGATAAAAGGTTTGATTTACTCTGTTCCTGATAATGCATAACTGCTTAATCGCAAGCACGTAATTAAACTCCATTGGGAAGGCTGAAGTGACAAAATTGCTGAGCAAAGATGAGTTCCCCTAGAGAGGCAATCTTTGCATCAGCTGTATTTTTTATAATGGGAATGAGGGGAACATAACTAAAAAGCTGGCATGTTTGGCAAGAGCTGTGGAGCCCTGGGCTGACAGGCTGGACGCAACCGGCAGACAGCAGCAGAGGGAGGCAAGATAAGGTTTTACACTAGCTGAACCATGCTGAGCTGCTGGTGGGAGCAACTCCTCTGGAGAAGCAGCGGGGAGGCCAGGAATCTCTGCAAGAAATGCAGAACCAGGAATGAGACCCCAACATCCCATGGCTGTGCTGACCCTATTGAAAGTTGGTTGTGCAGAGCATTCACCCAATCCTGTCTTTTGAGGAGAGTCCTTAGAAGCAAAATTTATGAAGACCCGTCTGCAGGATAACAGGATGTATGCAAGGCACCTGAGCTAGCGGCATCCCCAGGACAGTTTGAATGCATCTGTGCAGTGTAAATACAGGACAACTGCAGAAGACCCTTGTCCAACAGAGCACACACACCAGGGTGGCACTGCTCCCCAGCACAGAATAGTAGGGGTTGAAAGGGACCAGGGGTTGAGAACACCTAGACCAACCCCTGCTGAGGAAGGCTCCCCACAGTAGGCTGCGCAAACTGACAGCAGAACCATGCTCTGGTTCTGTCCTGCAGTGCCAGTAGAATCAGAAAGCTATTCTTCCCACTGATAGAAGGCTATTTTGCCAACATGCATGAGTCATGATGCCTTTTATTGAAACCTGTTCTCTAGTCATCTGGAAGCCAGCAGTAAAAGATATTTTTTAATTCCTTTGTCATGTAAATTCAGTGTCACTGCTGCGTGAGGCACCCTACCCTCCACAAAAGAACAGTAGTTCACTGAGATGTCAGAACCTGGTGTGCATGTCCACAGCTCTAGGCTTCCTTTATATCTGTGTAAATGAATGAAGTCCTGTTTGCACATGGAAGAGCACTGCATTCATTTTCATTACTGATGATGAAGAAAGTCTGAGAGCGTTAAATAAAAAGCACAAAAAACTTTCCATACACAAGAGCTGCTGTGTTCCCGAGCAGAAAGAAGACAGTCAGTTCCAGTTTGGAGAGCTGGTCTGTAGAAGTGCGAGTAAAGAACGTCACTTTGCAGGCTGCACAGCAAAAGAAGAAAAATCTCTGCTTCAGAAAATGGTGCTTGCTTTGAGCTGGCAAGAACTATTTCAATAACAGGTTGTGGAGAATGTTATTTCAAAGTTTTGAAGTCTACGGAGTTTTGGAAGCAGTTGCTGAAATTTGTATCCAAAAGTGATTTAACTTCCCCAGTAAGTGATGTGTATAAATGGCACGCACCGCTAAACCACATACGCACGCAATGTATGAATTCCCACATTCTTGACTTCCCATTCCAGCTTTAACATTTTTTCCAGCGTAAAAAGAAATGAATCAAGCTTGCAATAGGACGTGTATATAAATGCCAATGAAAAAATTAAAATCAGCTGCTATTTGAAAATTACAGAGCCCGGAGTCTTTGTTTAGGTACTTAATGATCTCATAAATTGTTTATACCACTGTGGGTAACCAGCTAGTGGTGGAACTCTGTATGGCAAAGCTATTCTGGGTTTCTTTGGCTTTTTTTGGTAGCATAACCTTCTATGGTGACCCAAATAGTTATAAAATCACCAGGATCCATGGGGTATATTGTTCTTCTGTGAACTGATTTCTTGTAGTGTGGTAATTCACCCATTTCAAATGCATTTTTATTGCTGCTGCCAAAGTAGAGATGTGAACAAAAAAGAGTAAATGCTTATGTTCAGTACTTTTCTTTGCTCCCACTTGTCCTGTTAAGAAAGAATGACATGGAAGCGGAATGGTGACAGTTTGTCATGTATGAAAAGTTTCTGCAGCAAAGAAGAAATCCTCTCAGTCAGCCTGAAAGTACAAAGTACAGCACTCAAAGTTTTTAGGAGAGTTTTCTATTGAGGTTTTGTCAGCATAATTACAGCAGGAATAAATTTACCAAAATAAATCTTCAGTTAATAAATGTCAGAGCTGTCATCTTTAAAATTGTTTATGTATGATACAGGAAAAGAATGAGGCAAAGAAGTGTTATATCTTGTTTAATATCCTAAAAATAACACCACTACCCTGATAAATAAGAAGGGACATAGTGTAATACCTGGAAGAAAATATTTCATTTTTGTTGTGATACTGCTTATAGTGAGTTCATCTGTACCTGTGTGAGAATATTATGCAGTGCAGAACAAAGAATCTCATTTCACCTAGTGGAAGATTCTCATTGTTACCTCTGTTACCCATTTTTTCCATTTTTTTTTTCCTTCTCAGTGCTGAATAGTGTCATTCTTCCTTGAGCACATAGGAAGGTGCATGGGCCAGGAAGGCTGCATGTCACCTTCTGCATTGTGAAAGCAGCACACACATCTGTTGTATTTTATTTCTGTGTCCACATCTTGAATCCTTCCTTTCAAGGGGAAAGGTTGTGCTAAGGGCAGATCCAGACTGGCAGCTCTTCATTCATCTTCAGGACTCATCCCAGCACCATGTGCTACAGCCAGGCTTTATGTGGACTCTCTCTATTAAGGGGCAGAAATGGAGACCTGAGCATGGCAGTTGGTATGGTGAACACATTTTTATGCAAATCTACATCTGCACATATTTTACTTCTTCAGTTTTCTCATACTTGCACTTCTACAGCCTACTGTCATCCACTGCAACATAGACAACAGCCAGCAAGAACAAGCAAGTTGGAGGTTCTTACCCAGAGGACCTGAAACTTACAGAGTTGTGCATGGACTCTGAACCTGCCTGCAGCCCAGTGGACACATTTTTGACGTTATCCACACCAAGTAATAACAAACCATTTGGAGTTTACAACACTCCTGGGGAAAATGCAGCATTGCTACAGCCAGTTGCCATCACTTATTGCAGCTGGAGCTCAATTCTACAGGGATGAGACCAGGAACTGAAGTATCACTGAAATACCCCATGGCAGATGTAAATAATGCAAGAGCAGTTAATACTTCTGTGTGATCTGTAATGACTCTGCTCCCTAGAGCAGTAGAGAGGCTAGAAGGGCAACCTCTCTACTGGTACCTAAACACCTTGTAAGTGGCTCTCCTATTAAGGTTACACAAGACCCAGGGCAGTCCTCTGCAACATGATGTCAGCTCTGGCTCCTGGCCTGACACACACAGTTACACAACAGGACGAGATGAGAGGAGGACACAGAGATGCTCTGGGGCTGACAATTTTTGAAATACAGTTTGCACACATAGTTTCTATTGCAGTCAGTTGTGAAAAACGTCAGAGAGATCAGTATGGAAAATTCAGGTTTAACTAAAACATGCTGGCCTTCTTCCTTTTTGTTATATTACTCTTTACTCTCTTCATGTATCTGTCCTGATTTTCCCTCTCTTGAGTCTTGGCAGAGGTGCAGAAAGAAGCTCAGAAGTACATAGCATACAGCTGAGCAATGCTTCACTAAAGGAAGGGAATCTTTTTTTTCATTTTTTCATGATTTTTCTTACTTTGTGCATGAGCTGTTAACCTACAAGGCCTCCTGATATACTCATTCCTTCTGCACTGGTTAATTGTGCTTGTTGCAAGAAGCATGTGGAGAGGACATGCAACCCCCACTGATGGAAATGTTCTCACTATCGCAAGTGGGGAAAGGGAAGGCCTCTCCCATGTTGCACTGCTCAAGCACAGGGAATAAAGGAACCCAACTTTTTTCCTCTCTGCCTATGTGCACTTACTCCAACATAGCAATGAGTGCTGGATGGTCATGGAAGAGTGTCTGAGATGGAGAAAACCCTCAAACACCACCCTTCTAGGCCAGACTGTGCTGTTCTTTCTTTCTGTGGCTGTTCAGAGAGATCAGGGCTACCAACCATGAAACATGCAAACATTTCTATTCTCCTTCATGCTGGATACTAGGAAGAATTCCTTTTTAGAAAAAGTGGTGGTGCATTGACAGGGGCTGCTAGGGAAGTGGTGGAGTCACTGTCCCTGGGGGTGTTTAAGGAAAGGGTAGATGTAGTGGTACTTAGGGACATGGTTTAGTAGGCAGTATTGGTGGTTGGCAGACCATTGGACTAGATGATCTTAGAGGTCTTTTCCATCCCTCATGATTCAGTGATTTTATAACTCAACGTAAAGAAATTCTATATTTGGCCCAAGTGGGGGAGGGAATTGCCCAGGATGAGCAGGGATGCAGGCAAATGAAGGACACATGTTACACCTTATCTTAGTGCCAGCAAATACAGAGGGAGAAGAGGGACAGCATGCACTGTCATCTGTGGTCCAGCTCTTTGTCTCACTATGTGAAAGGAAAGTCTCTGACCATCCAAGCTCTCTGGAAATTACCAATAGCCCAGAAATACATAGAGGCTTGGGCTACCCTGTTCTTCCACTGAACACCTCCAGCCTGCTACTTATTCCCTATTTTCCCATCACCATGTGTACAGAGTTTAACCAGTCACTTATTCACTTGATCAGGAAATTGCATTTGGCTGACGTGTATGAGCTCTGCTTACTCATATATGTACTTGTGCTTTCCTCTTGTGCTCAGATTGGGACCAGTAAGAATAAAGTTAGAAAATTTCTTTAACAAAAACGATTTTGGCAATGAATGTCTGAATAGTACATGCTGATAAAGTTCAGTCTGAATTAAATCTCTTGTACACAACTGTTTACTGCAGTTTTCTGTTTTATTTCTGATGTCAGGTCACATAAACTTATTTTGGTGATATCCTGGGAGAAGACACCATAAGAAAACCACCTATCCAAAAACTCCCTTGCAAGTGAAGAAAGTTGAATATGTATGAAACAGGAGAAAGCAAAACCTTGCTTTAGAAAAAACCTGCATCAATGTGGAACTTTCAACTCTGATCTGACCTTTGTGGCTCGAGCCTTTGCAGCTCATGGTATGTCTTTTTATGATCAAGAAAATACACAGATTAAAAAAAGGCCTGCATAGTCAGGATCCCTCAAAACAAATGCATTCAAACGGAATAAATCAATGCAGAAAACTGGCTGCCTTCCTTTTTGCTTCATGTTACTTCCTCAACATCTGCCATAACTGCCCTTGGTAACAGAATTTTTCTGCAGGGTGTGTATTTTATACTTTGACAACTTGGTGCAGATATTTTATTGTCAGAATCAGGACACAGATATGTCAGCAATCCAAATACCTACTCTGAACTGCATATGTCTGAACTTGTGCATGTCTGTAAAAATATTAATCTTTTTTATTCCCCGTCTAATCTTAACAACTCACTTGAAACCAGAAGCAGCATTCTGGCTATCCAGAGCTTCTCAGAGAAAAGCAGCATGCCTTCTATTGCTTTATTGAAAGAATCTGATTTCTCTGAAGCAATACAAGTTCTTTGTACTAAAAAAATCCATTCCACATTAATGCCAGTGCTACATCCAAGTGACATATTTGTGCACAGAGTGACTTTGAAAGAATCCCTTCAGAAAATCCATTTGCATCAGGGTTTGCAACTGGTGGGCTTCCATCTGAATGTTGCTATTGTTCTACTCTATTTGCTTTACCAGTCAGTTTCAGGTGTAACTTTCCAGCCACAAGAAATTTTTTTGAGTTGTCAGCAATCTAATTCATCCAGTTTGTTTTTGTTTACTGGAAGTTGTTAGTGTCCAATGAAAGGAAGGGATTTTGCTGCCAGTTCTTAGTCATTGTTGGACAAAATGCAGGCAGGAGAGTAGAGTTTCATATATCCATTTAACTTTTTGTTCACGTTACTGGCTTAGCCTAGCAGTAAGTTTGGATTGAAGTATCTGTGCTATACTTGGGGAGAGCAGGACTCAAATAAGCTGGTGCTTAAGTAAGCAGCCATGTCCACAGCCCCTTTGTATCCCATTTCTTCAATCTGCATCAGCAGGAACCTCTGTCCAGCCTCTCTCCCCATGGCATGCTAAGCTATACCTACCTATGTCTGCTGCTCCTGGCTCCTTAAGACCTCTGATGTTGGAAAGACCACAGTTCCTTTGGCAAACAGTTCCAGCTTTTGTCTGTCTTCACAGTCACCACTTTGTAACCTAAAACTCTTTTAGGCAGTCCAAGATCCTTAGCTTGTGTAAAATGAAAAGATCTCTGCTAACAGTGAAATCTCACCACAAAACATGCTTTGAAGATATGACCCAGTACTGTCAAAGCTCAGTCCTTTTACTTGCCTCTTAATTTTTCTTTTCTTCCTCTTTATCTGTTGATAGATTCACAATGTTCCTTCTGCTCACTTCAACATCTAAGCAGTGTGAAAGTGCTGACGTTCACTCCTACATACCACCATCAAAATTCAGTTCTCTTCTGTTCATATTCCTAAACTTTCAGATCTTCATCTTCACACTTGCCCACTATAGCATTCTGCTGGGGATCTAAAAGCCACACCAGACACATAAAGAAGCGTTTCTGAGATCATCTTCCAGATTTGGTCTTCCTGAACAAACAAGCCTTCTCTTTGTGACCCTCACCTGGATTCCCAAGTTCAAATTTTTTGAGGTTGCCTTCAATTCCACTTAAAGTGCAAGAACTTAGTTAGTTCTTCTCTTATCCTCTGTGTCCTCTTGCCTCTGTAGCAACATCAGCCTCCAGTATTCATTTATCCTACTGCCCAAAAGATACCTTCATGTTCTCTTCATTCTGTTTCCTTTTTTGAATGCATAGCTTTACAAAGCTGTACCTTAAGGCTATTTTTCTGCATAACATCAGACTTTTCCTTAAAGGTCACACTGCAAAGTCTACAGTAGACTGCCAACTGCAAATGTCTAAAAAGAAGACAGGATGCACCACTATGTTTTAGTTGCTGTTATTGATGTTTTTATTGTTGTTGTTTTTTTGTTTGTTTGTTTGTTTGTTGTTTTTTCCTAGCTACAGACCTACATTATACATGGTCTTGCTTTGCCTATTAGGTTCCGCATATATTGTTATATAAACCCATTGGGAATCTGCTGTGATCTGCACCTCTGCCTGCTTTCTCTTGTTTTCCTACTTCAGTGTTTCTTGTGCCTTCATCAGGTAGTACTAATCACCTAATCACTAATCACAGTACTAATCACTAGTAGTAGTACTAATCACTAATCACAGAATTGCTACTGATATCCTGCAAATGCTTAAGCAAGTACCGTAACCCAAAGGGGATTCTGGACTTATTGAGGAAGAATATGAAGAGGGCTGCTTCAGTTATTTATTTGCCTTGATATTTCTTCAGGGATTCCTTGAATTAGAAGGGACTAGAGAATAGACCAGTACTGGCAAGCTCCATGTAGGAATAGCAGATGTGCTTATTTATCTCCATTAAAAATGTCATCAGCCTCACACTGCTGCCTTTACCCACCTCAACAACATTTCTGCAAGGCAGCCATATGCAGCTGTACATCAATGAAAATCAAGCTTGCTTTGTCCTTGCAATTCTTGCAGGGAAGAAATGTTCAGAAAGTTACTGAAAAAACAATGGAAATACTTCTGCTTCGGGCCACAGAAAACTGAGATCAAAGAAAAAATGCTTCTTCCTGTTTGGTCATTTGCCTGCAGAACCCGTGAGTATCTAAACAGGAACAATATGCACTGGCAGCATAGCCCATGCACAGGCAGAGCTCATGGCAGAGCCTGGCTACAGCACCAGGCAGCCTTGTGACAGTGGCCTTCAAGATCTGCTCCTCCCAGAAGATGAAGATCACAAAGACCTCTTCTTTCTGCCTTCTGCACACTCCTCAAGGCAGACCAGAGACACCTCATTAAACAGGCTGTCTTCCAGGACCATTAGGGCTTACCATAAAAATGGTGAAACTGAAACTGCCACAGATACCTTGTTTGTAACAATTCTGGCAAAACTGTAATGCACGTACAAAGGCAAAGCAAAACATAAGCAATTTGTGCTCCATCTGAATATACTTTGACATGTTGGTAGCGATGGCATTTTCTCATCATGCTAGAGGGAAAGACACTCTGTGAGCAAGCTAGATTTGCCTGTCAGCAGAATTGTGTTATTATGAACTCAAGTAATAGAAGAATAGTTTCACCAGCTGAAGTTAGCTTTAAGAAGCCCTGGAAAAAAAAAAAAAAAAAAAAAAAAAAAAAAAAAAAAAAAGAAGTCTGGTGCCTTCTATTCAGAGAACAATGCTTGACATGTTAACACAGGTAACAGGAGTGTTATGAAAGAGTCTTATGTGCTGTTTAATGTATTTGACTGAGCTCAAGTAATGTGTAGGGACTTCAAGATACTTGTTGATAAGAAGACAGAAGACTTAGGAGTTTGATCATCTGTTTATACAGTCACATGTGAAAGTGCCAGGGTAAACTTGATTATTTCAAGCATACCTTTGAGTGTGGCCCATTGTGTTCATTTACTTCAGCTCCTTTCTCAGGACAGTTTGAAGAGTCATCATGTTTTGTAGCAGTGCTTTGTTCGTGATGGATTGGACTGAGATGGTCAGAAAAACTGGAATAACACCTTGAAGTTCCTCTCAGGGTTCTTTCCCTAATGCTTTCCATTCTCTGCTCTTCAATTGTACAGGCAATTTGCACATGCCTTTAAGGAAGCAATTACACTATTGTTCAGCAACAACACAACATCCGAAGTGAGTTACAAGCTAAACAATACCACATCCTTCTTCCAGTGGAGTACACATTTATGCCATTTCAAATTTCTGACTTTTAATCTTCCACTTTTGTGGTGTTATAAAGCTTTGGAAAATGCAGAGCAGCTTCTTAGTCCCATGCATTGCTGAAAGCTTTTGCAGTAAAACAACTTTGCTTGGCAGGAGGTTCATGGTCCTATAAAATCAATCAGAGCGCTCACCAAAAAGAAACGGTTCAAGAATGCCCTCACTCTTATGTCACACAGAGCAACAACAACCACAATACTCCTCACCATGCCAATTGCATACATGCCCAACACTTTTCCTAATGAGTTCCATTAAAGAAGGCATTTCATGGTTATCACCTGTGAAATTGGAGTCCTGGATCCCCAGTGATACAAAGAAAAGGACTGAATCTTCACTGTGGGCTCTCCTTATTGCTGAGACTCAAGATGAGACTTAAGGGTGCTTTGTTTAGACCTTCTTCATAGCAGTTTTGCAAATGTTTCAGAATGTGTGGTACAAATTTCCTGTGGATCCTTCATGACTTCTGCACTTCCATTAATCTCTTTTCTAAGAACCAGCTGCATAGATGAAAATATTAAGCTGCTGAGTCATACAAACACAAAGTTATCTGCAGGTTGGGTAAAAGTCCCTACAAAAGTATCGCAGTAGGGAACAAAGTGACAGGTAGGAACTTTGAAGAGATGAAAACCAGCAAATCAGAATCACCAGCTTTGCCTTCTGTTTTTCCCAGGATATGCAAGTTCATACGGTCCATGTTTCAGCACTGGAGTCCTGCCTAATGAGATGAGCAAATGCAATTAAGAAACTTTGACCTTTGAGAGTTTTTAAGTCATGTATGGGTCCTAGACATAAATGTTGAGAAATTTTAATTTTTCACATTTATACTTAATTATTTTTCACATCTATACTTATAGTTCACATCTATACTTCAAGTTCCTCATAGTTCCCATGGAAAACAAACCTTAAGGACTCATAGAAATAAGCTTGATTTCACATAAGGTAGATGATGCTCTACAATGCCAGTTCTGACTCTAAACCATGACCTTTTTGGGAGAAGGAAATAACAATTAATGGAAAGACTTGCTCACTCTTGCTCAGGACTCAGTTCTGCTTGTGGCATTTTCATGTGAGGGGTCATGAAAATGTGCTTTTGACCTTTCAGATGCAACAGCTACAAGAAAGTCAGTTTAATATGACAAAAGACTCTGAAGGTAACAGCTGTAACCTTCAGTAATAGTATTCTGAATGATGGGACAGGAGAGAGAAAGAGGAATCAGTTGTATCACCTAAGATCTGGAGTGGTTGGGGAAAAACAAAAGCAGAAATCCTGTCAAGCCACTTGGAAAGTCATTGAAGCTTAGGGAAAAAGGGAAAAAGGATGGAACCTGGATGGGAAGAAGTTCCTTGCTGTGTGGCACAAGTTTCAATGAGATCTATGACCTGTTTGAAGTACAGCACTTTTATACTCTTCTACCAGACTTGAATAGAAGTAACTACTGCAAATCTTGATGCAAATCTGACGCTCAGACTGCTTGGATATTTTTATGTGACTGTGCTGTGACTTCTAATGCTTGATAGGCTGCTATCTTCACTCCTTGAGGCAGGCAATGCTTTTGCAGATGTGAGAGGGGGGCAATCTGGCAATCTAGCATAATGAATGCAAAGAAAGTGGATATTTACTCATTGCTGCTATGAGGCAGAGACATCACTGGGAAAAGTGGTACAAATTGTGAGCTCCTCCATTCCTCTGAGTCTGAGCAGGGAGCAATCCAAAAATGACAGAATGGTAGAATAATTTTGCCCTTCTTTATTATCACATAATGTTTTGCAGAGAAGACAATTAAAAACAGAATGGATATCCCTTACTTTGCCCCTGAGAACTGAAATGCTAATACAGTACAGGGAATATGCACAAAAAGCTCTGATTTTGCTCCCTTCTGTCACCCTCCTCCACTATATTTCATTTTTAAGAACAGACTGTCCTTATGAGATGCCTCTGAACCTGGCAATGCCTAAGAAACATGCTGCTTAGTTATACAAGTGACAGTCATGAACAACAAAGCTGGTTGGATACATTACACGCCTAGTTTATCCAAAATGTAATTCAAGACAGGCCATTTATTTGGTTCAACTACATGTAAAGCAGAAAGATTCTGTGCAGGAATGTGCAGGATTGGGAAGAAGGCCCTAACTGTGCTCACTCATGTTTACACATGCCTTCTCCACTCTTAAGAAAGCACAATATACCAGGGAATTTCTTGGCCAATTGCTTTAAGTTGCTTTAACCTTCTATCTGCTAGATAAACACAATAAATCACAAGTTCGTTTAGAGATAGATCAAGCCAATTTCTCTGATAAGCAAACCAGCCTACACAAAATTACTTCCTTTTGATTCAGTCTCATTTTCACAATGAAAAAGCAAATCATGTGGCACTTAACAGTGCCACAGGATTAAGAATGAATGGTACAGCAGTTTAATATTTCTTCCATTGTCCACAGATACGGGCAAAAAAGGCAGATGATGAACTACACAAAGACAACTACACCATACTGGTTCTTATGCTAGTCCTTTCTCCTTGTTCCCACCTTCTTTCTGTCTTCACCTACCTTGTTTTAGCCAGCACATTGGTCTTTTGGGTAGAAATCAATCCACTGGAAGATCTTTGGACTGTCATCCAAAGAGACCTAGACAGGTTCGAGAAGTCTAGGGACCAGGAGAACCTCATGAAGTTCAACAAAGCCAAACGCAAGATCTTGTACCTGGGTTGCAGCAATCCTCACTATCAATACCAGCTAGGGGATGTAAGGATAAAGCACATCCCTGCTGAAAAGGACCTGGGGTACTCATGGATGGGAAGCTGGAGATGAGCCAGCAATGTGCCCTCACAGCCCAGAAAGCCAACTGTATCCTCGGCTGCATCAAAAGAAGCATGGTCAGAAGGTCAAGGGAGCTGATCCTGCCCCTCTGCTCTATGCTGGTGAGTGCACTCACCTGGAGTACTGCATACACATATGGAGTCCTCACTACAGCAAAGCCATGGGCCTGATAGAGAGCATCACATCCAGAGAAGGGCCATAATGATGATCCAAGGGATGGAACACCTCAACTGTGAGAACAAGTTGAGAGAGCTTCAGCCAAGAGAAGAGAAGGCTCTGGGAAGACCTGAGAGCAGCCTTTCAGTATGTAAAGGGAGGCTGTCAGAAGGAAACAGACACGTTAACATGGTCTGCTGTGACAAGACAAGGGGAAATAGCTTCAAAGTAAAAGAGGGGAGATTTAGACTGGATATAAGGAAGAAGCTTTTTTTACAGTAAAGGTAGTAACGCATAGGAACAGGTTGTCCAGAGGTGCAGTGGAAGCCCCATCCTTGGAGACATCCAAGATTGGACTGCAGGGGACTCAGATCTAGCTGTAGATGTCTCTTTTCATTGCAGGAGAGTTGGACCAGACAAATTTTAAAAGGCCCCTTCAAACAATTCCATGATTCTATGATTGCATGAAAACACTCTCTACTGACTGAGAACAGTCAGGAAGCTGTCCAAGAGGTCACTGAATGGGGCAGGATGGGGCCTGAAGGCAATGAGGATTGAGGCTTCTGCATCTGCAGGCAGCAAAGATGGTTGGGCTCACTACTGCAGCAGTTGGAAGGCCATGGCCCAAGGGGCATGGAGGCTCAGCAAGATGGACCTTCAGGACTGCAAATACAACCTCAGGACTTCAAGGTTGTAAAGTCTGTCCTAGCTTCTACTGCCTGGTACAGGCTCCCTTGCAACCAAGGAGCTTATGTTGATAATTGATAGGAGTTAAGCCATTCTGAGTGCACAAAGCCCCACATAAGAAAGTTTTATGACACTGTTCATTAGGGAATTGCTCAACATCAAAAAAAGACAGTCTGGTGTGGCACTTTCACTACCTGGTTTTAATGTATTGAAGGACTTTATAGAGCATGTACCCTCTGATGTTAATGTGATTTCTGAATAGCTTCATCAACCTCCAAGGATGTTTCCCCACTTAGATTTCTGGAAATGAGTAGTGCATTCTGAGCATCTCCAAAGAGACTATGAGTTATGCATCCATACATGAAAAAGTATAGTAGAGAATGAGTCATCCTGTACCTACATTATTTTGGAGGGAAAAAGGATCCCATCAGTTGTTTTTAGCACTGCACTTCTTAATATGCTGACATTTGTATTAATTTCAATACTCCTACCATGGTATATAGGATGAATCCCTAGAGGCAGTGTGAGACTCAAGGAGGAACTCACATTTTCTGATATTTCTCACTAAAAAGGAAAAGGTGGAGAAGGGACTTTGATGTTTGAGCTACTTATGAGCTCACTGGAGCTGCTCTCCCGTGAGGCAGTGACATGGCCCAACAGCAACATTGACCATGAGCCAAGTGCACTAAATAATTTAAGTCTGTATGCATATGCATGTGCATACATACTTAGACTAAGTTGCAGCTGAAGAGACTTAGAAACAATAGAGGAACAAAAAACAAACAAAGGAAAATTTGGAAAAGGGGTACAAAGGTCTGGCTTAGACTATCTGTGCATGACAAAAATCTCTTTTTGCCACTTTGCAAGAGGTAAGCGGAGAAAAAAGCAAGAGTAATATTATTCAGTCAATAACAGTTGCAAATCTAAAACAGACTGCAAAGAATGAGTCATCCCCATTCTCATGGTCAATGACCAAAGTCCTCTGAGGCAACTGATAGGAAAAGTTTTGGCTGCATCAGTTTACAATCCATAATCCACAGGGTGACAGAAGTTATGAGAAGTCAATCTCATGCCTCGGCATATGAGCTGACTATGTACAGGACTGGGAAAGGAATTTCCTTCTCTCAGTCAGGCCAGAGTCTGTGGCACCACTTCTTCACAGCCGTGCCTTGGCATGACAAGGAAAGTGCCAGAATTATTATGCAGTCCCAGCACTGACTAGAAGTACAAGTCCAACTGTTCATCCTACATTCTGTGGAGTTGGAAGGGAGGTGGGAGATAGTCTTAGTCCCAGATCTTTTAGCCCTACTCTTCACAGATTATTTTGGTTTTTGATGCTTTCCAGGGAAGAGAGGTGGGCAAAAACTAGGATGTCTTTTTTTTTTTTTCTTTTTTTCTTTCCTCACCCCCATGTAAATACAGGGACTTTTTTGTCAGCTTCTTAATGTGAACACTAACCAAGTTTCAGAGTATTTTCCCTTTGGTCTTTGTTCCTTGAAAGAGCACCCTAATGGGGGATTTCATCCCTTGGAAGAACTCCAGCCACAATTTATGGTATATCTCATGGAGGAGTGGCTCCCCTTATCATGCCTACTCAGCTGTAGCTACTTGCAGGACTCTTCCTCTTTTTTTCCCCAGCCTCTCAGGTTGCTTGGCCTAGAGACTGAGCTCCTCGTGCAGCTCCCCTGGGACAGAGGAAACAGAGAAATGTGCATAGCATAGACAAGAAAAAGGGAGCGTCTGCATGTACATAGTATCTTTAGTAGTTAATAAGTTTGGTTGCTTACTGGCAGCTTTAACTGCCTGCACATGTGATTTCATTGTGGGTACATTTGCTCTGAGGACCTTTGAAGTGAAAGGCAGTAACACTTCTGACCCGTAGTATTGCAACACTCTCCTCAAATAGCCACAAGCCCTTATCATTCCCACCCCTCTACTTCATTCTAATGCACTCCTTTTGCGCATTTTGGCAGAGAGGGGATCTGTTAATTAGCCAGACTTTGCATTTTTAGTGGAAGTCTGCTGCAAAAGTCTTGCTTTTCTAAATCTGACCTGTTGAGTGATTCATGAGATCCATATTAATACATGGCACAGTACAGCTCTATTGGTTAGCAGTCTAAATCTGCCAGATGGCTCAGTAAAAAGATAAGCAGCAAGAGAAAATTCACTCTCAAAAATAGCATTGTGACAGCAGCATCTATTAGCCTGAAGTTCAAAACAGAAAGCTGCCATGCTATGGCATATTTTAGTACATTGCACTCTCAGCCAGGATGCAGGGAAAGATCAAATTTAGAAAAGAAGGGCTTTAAATAGAAGTCCAGTTCAAAAATACAGTGTACCCTTGGAAGTTATGTTCCTGTAATAAATTTAGAAACAAGAATAGAATGAAAAATTTACTAGCGTTCTCAGGTAACAGACAGCATAGTCAGGTGGACATCCCTGAATATGACATGCTGTTTCAAATACAGACTTCCAGGAAAAACAGGGGCAGGGACCATGTCTTCTTTTTCCATTTATTATACAGTGCTAAGAACTGGAGATGTGTGAAAAACTATAAATCTTCATATGAAGGCCATCTGGCTTGAATGGCATGACAGCTCATATCAGAGTTTTGTGTACTTGCCGGTTGCTTCCTTGTTTCCAATAAATATCTCCGTGGCCAAATTTTCAATGCTCTGCTTGCAATGAAGCACATGAATGAGTGCCTATTTAGATGTACTCTTCTCCTAGCAGCTTCCAGTCTGACGTGCCTGGATAGATTTTTAAAAGCATCTGGCAATAACACTCTGCCATTAGCCAAAGAGAACTGGGTGAGATATCATGGCCAAAACTATTCTGGTAGAAAATGCAGCATCTCCAACATTTAAACTTAATGTCAAAGAAGCTATGTTGTTTGTGTGAGAACCCATGGAAGGAGGATTTGAGCAAGTAAAGAAAAAAAAAGAGAGGAGAGAAAAAGAAATATGATTATGTTTGTTTTGCCTGCAGAAGAGATTTATTTTTCTGCTCACTGATACTTCAGTGGGAAATTCTGTCCAATGTTTTGTTTAACTCTGAAAAATATTCACAACTGAAATGCAATATTGCGTGAAATATTAGCAACACGTTATCTCTTCTGAGTTTGAACTATAGCAAAAATAGTTTCTATAATCTAGCTTGTTGAAGATGCTGAAAAAAATACATTTCTTGTCGACCTAGGTTCATTTTTTTTCCCAGCCACTGAAAGAAAACATGAACCAGAAAATCAGTTATCCACATGGCTTCAGTACCATTATGGGTTTTGTTTTGTTTTTTAAAATCTGTCTCTACTTTTAGATGACTGTACAACAGGACAGAGAATTTTTAGTCCCACACATGTCCCTGAAAATACATCTCATTGGATGAACTAGGAAGAAAGAACTCTCCACCCCAGCAAGTGATTTTCTTGGTCAGAAAATATAAAGACAGACCTGTTATTTCAGTCAGCTAATGAAAGTATAGTGGAAACACTATTTAGATTTGCTCTGTTCTTCCTACTGCGTTATGGAGTTTGATTAAGAGAGGATTTGTCAATTCACCTTACTCATAGACTTTTTTTACAGTCCAAAAATATTTTTTTCCATGTATATTATCATTTGAGGAAGAAAAAGTAGCAATGTAATGAACTTTTTTCTGGTGATAGAAGTGTGATATTGAATAGAGGGGAAAAATAATAATCTGCCCTGCATTATAATCATTAAATTTCTGTAAATTTTAGAAATAAATCTGGCTATTACTCTTCCAAAAATTTAATTTGGCTTAGGTACGTGTCTAATTTTGTAGCAAGTTCATTTTTTGGATATAATGAGGAAATTACCCAGACTCTTCTGATCATTTTAATTTTCCATTGACCCGTAAGAATAATAAATATTTGAAAGAAAAACAACAGCATCTCCCATGAAGTGTCCAGAGCTTCAGCTCAATGCCAAAAACCTGGAGGAAAGAAATAAAAATAAAAAAAATTGTCAAAAAGTTACTAGTTTCAAAACTATTATTTTTCAAATATCTCTTCAGGAAAAAAAAAAAATCTGGATTCCTTTTGAAAAGAAATTTTCTTTGTGATTTCTTTGTATTTTCTTTGTGCTTGCTCTGGCATGGAAATTACAGCTTTCATTGCCATAATAATTCTGTTATCTGAGCTTTAGTTCTCCATTTACAGACAAAGGCACTTTTCTATCCCACAAGGATAGTTCTTTTGTAGATATAAAGACATACTGGGTTGTGAAGTAGTCAACTAAGACAAGTCTGGTGTGTCAGGACTACTACAGTTCATCTGATCTCATCTACAGTAAAATCATGTGCTGTGTGGTGAGCAAGAAGGCATTGATTTTAAAGAAAATGATATAAAATGGGAAAAAAAAATTACGCTGGAGTTGCAGAAAGAAGAAACAGCAACATGTCAGCTGGCGATTCCAGATTTTGATATTCATCAGAATTAAGCAGACAGTCCATTATAAAAAATAACCAGTCTAAGAAATGTTGCATTCACAGACATAACAACATCTTTCACTAAAATTAGACTTCAGCTTTCCATGAGAGTACATGTTGGGGTGCTGGTTGAAAATCCTGTCAAAAGGCAAATTTGCTGATTTTTTACAGAAGTTGCCCATCTTCAGCTACATGAGATTTTCCTTGGAAGATGTGTCTGTCTTCTCAGAACAAATGAAACATTAGCAGGCCCAGTATGGAGGTAAGAAACTCCTTACAAATAAAATAAGGTATTTATTAAAAAGTCTTGCACTGAAATAAGCAGCTAAAATGGAGAAGTAGCAGTAGTGCTACCAAAGAGCAGGGTGTAAAAGCTGACATGCTAACTCCAAACTGACACAGAGGTACCACTGAGAGAATTACATCTGCCCAAAACAAGAAGGAAGGAGGTACAGTGCCTGAATTTAAGCATGTACAATGAGTGCTGAAGGAGATACTGGTTAGTTTCTTTGCTCTCCTTTGACATGTGGGCCTGCTGTCTCTTGACAAGGGCTACCGGGTTCTGAAAAGTTGAACATGAGCCAGCAGTGTTCATTTGCAGTCTGGATGGCCAGCTGTATCCCAGGCTGCATCAAAAGTGGTGTCCAGCATGGAGGAGGAGGGGATTGTTCCCCTCTGTTCTGCCCTTGTGAGATCCCACCTCCAGTACTGCAACCAGGCCAGGGGTTCCCAGCACAAGAAAAGCACAGAGCTTTTGGAGTGGGTCCCAGAGAAACCACAAAGAAGTTCAAAGGGCTGGAGCACTTTTCTTATAAGGAAAGGCTAAGGTTGCTGGGCTTGTTCAGCCTGGAGAAGAGAAAGCTCTGGGGAGACATCTCTGCAGCCTTCCATTACTTGAAGGAGGGGGATCAGCAGGAGAGAGACCAACATTTTACACAAGCAGATAGTGATAGGATAAGGGGGAATAGTTTTACATTAAAAGAGAAGAAATTCTGATCAGACGTTAGGGGGAAATTCTTTACTCAGAGGAAGCTGATACACGGCTAGGCAGCCCAGAGAAGCTGAGGATGCCCCATCCCAGGAGCTGCTCAAGGCAGGTGGGCGGGGCTCTGGCCAGCCTGAGATGGTGGCTGGCAGCCCTGCCGATGGCAGGGGATTGGAGTTCAAGGTTCTCTATGGCCCCTTCCAGCCAATGGCACTCTATGATTCTATGACATGGATGGTGAATAACCTGAATTAGATTTGCTGGAGAGTATCTCCCTGTGTTCCCGTAACTTTGCCTGAGAATACAAGCACAAAGTAGTGGAGACACGGAACACAAACACAGTGTGCACTGTTACACAAGCCCACCGCTCTTGAAAACCAGATTGTGCATGCCAAAATTCTGATTTTACAAAGAAGAATCCACCTGCAGAATGAGTAAGGCAAAAAGTACACATTCTGGAAGATGAGTGGAGACCAGAACTGGGCTGTTCTGGTCTCTGAACACAGTCCCACTAGGCCCTGTCTCCAGAAAAAGTGGCATCAACTGAGCAAGCTTCCAGAAAGCATAAGACATGAAGACATTGGTTGCTTTTTCCCAATGATAGCAACTTCACCTCTGTCTGACATTTGAAAACTAAGGCAGAAAAGAAGAAAAAGATGAGGGATGGAAGGGAGATAAAGAGAGAGAAGGAAAAACCCAAAAAGAAAAAAATGAGGAAAGATTTACAAGAAAGCAAGTCAAGACTGTACATGCTACCTGGCTAAAAAGAGAACTCAAGATGATACAAGAAAGTCTTGATAGTTTTCCAGAAGCAAGAGTAAAAAAGATGGTGTTAAAACATGCAGAGATTAATAGAGCAAATGAATATCCCACAGCAAGCACAGACAAAGAGAAATGCATTGCCCGTACACCCTGCTTTCTCTTCAGGGTCTTTCAAGGACACCTTAAAAGAGAACAAGCAAATTCACTGAGGAAGAAAAATTTCACCTCATTGATCTAGGAAGACTGCCCACGGCAAAACAACACTGAATCATACCAGTGTGTACAAAACTCGTCCACGGCAGGCTACCTCAGTCCCACTACCAACAGTACCAGGCAAGAAGTGTTTCATAGGTGATCAAAACATGCAGGCCCTACCAAGCTTCACACCTGCCATGGAAATAGTGTTGTCCAGGGCATGGCAGTAGGAAGATCTGTGCATGGCTCTGACGCTGGATCTGTAAAGCTGGGAATTGAAGATGACAGTTCTGGAAGGAAGGCTTATGCTAATCTTCAGGACACCAACTTCTGAAATTTTCGCTAAGCTCTTCCTCTTTTTCCATCTGAGCTGTTTGTGAGCCTGCCCCAAAACACCCCCAGCTTTAACTTTGCTGTTCCTTTCACATGCACTGCACACTCTGATTCCAGTGCGGAAGAAACCTGGACTAGCATCCTGCCTGGTTCCAGGCAGTGAGGCTGTTGCTCTGCCAAGTGAGAGCTGAAGGGTCAAGGCTTGTGAGATCTGAGATGGGGACTCTGAGAGCAGCAAGCCCATAAGCACTCCTAAGTGCCTGGTGTCAGCAGGTGCTGGGCATTTTGTGAGCTGCATTTTGGCCATTCTGCCTGTGAGCCAAAACAGGATAATAAAGTTGGGAAGCATTTTTATATCTATTTTAGAAGGATGGCTAATACAGCGATCATTTCAATTACATTAAAAGCTGCGTGTCAGACAAATAACCTTGGGCAGCTGCTTTTGCAGCTTGCACAGATTTGAATAAATTCAGACTGTACTCCAATTTCAATCTGGGATTAGTCCTTAATTCTCAATCTCTTTATCATTTCATGTCATTTTGGCCCAGACAATCTCCTCCACAAGAGTTGACACAGTGCAGCATGGATGTCACTATGCCATTCACCTAGTTTGTGCCCTCCCCCAAAACTGAGGATGCATAGCTTCTATTTATCTTTTTGTTTGTTTGTTTGTTTATTTTATTGGCAGGCTGAAAAATGCAAGTTTTAGGGGGAACACCTCATGATCTCTGACAACAGTCAACAATGAGTTTTTGCTTGCTGTAACTGCTTACATTGATTTGTCACGGCTTACACACTCAAGGCTGTCTTTCCAAGGACATGGACAAGAAACACCTCCTTTGTCCCTGTTGCTCTATTTGTCTGCTTTGTTTGCTTTCAAGATGGCTTTCTTTCATATTTCCTGGTTCCCAGAGCTGGTGAGAAGCTACGAAGAGTGCTGAACAGAAGAAGCAAACACCTGGAAGGAATGTAAGGATTTATTCGATTGCTGATGATGGGACTGTATGGAAAGCTGAGACCAAGAGGTTTTTCATTGCTGCAGCTTTGTTAATATACTTGTGGATGTCCTCAGAGTTAGTCAGATCAGGATGGCAGTATGTACTTTCTCCTCTCATTATTTGATTTTCACTTAGAAATGCAGAGTGTCTTAGGTGTTAAGAAGCTTTTCATCTAACATTTGAATAATTATTTGGCTAATAACTTAGCCTAAATGAAGCTAAGAAGAAATCCACTCCAAAGTGCTAGGTCATGTGTCTTCTTAGGAGATCATTCAGAAATTTCCAGACTGGCTATGACTGTGCTCAACACAAGAGACATTAACTATCAGCATATTGTACTCCCTGACCCATCTGTTATCAGCCATATTACCTGGTTTAAAAGAAAACAGGGAACAGTCACGTGGCATCTTAGTATCACTTCTTCACTGTGGGATTACATGAAAGCACTAGTTCCTTGGAGCATTACAATGCATGAAGCAAATGCTAGGCAACTGAGTGATTTCCACAGCTTGCTTAGGTATAGAGATTACACTTGTTCCCTGCAGCTGCAAGAAAAGAGAGCCTTGTTCATTTGTGAACAGAACAACAGAATGGGGGAAAAAGGCAAATGTCACTGAAGGACGACTAAATAAAGAAAAAGATTTATCTTATTGTTAAGCAAGATAAGATAGAGTTAAATAGAATCACATTTATAGCATAAACCACCCCATTTATTCTGCCTCTACAGTCAGACTCTTTTCCTGTTCTATAGCCATGACTACTTTCAAATACTTATCGGACTTTATTTCCTAATTGGAGGAGTGTAGGCAGCACAACATGCATATTGCCAATAATGTGGTATTATCAATGGCTTATGGATGTTTATTTAGTATCTGCCAAAACTGTGACTTTTTTCCTGCATGGCATAATGTTTTGGCAGTCTTCTGACATAAAAAAAGAGAGAAAGCTAAGCCTTATCTATGCCTCAATGAAATTCAAAGGATAACATTCCTTTCAAACTTGGAAGGCCGTTACCACTCAATGCTGCTGAGAAATTATAGTATGAAGGACAGGGCAAATCAAAGATTAGGTTAGATTTGAAATTTCTGTTTTAAGACCCTGAAATCTCACTTCATCAATGCATGTGAATGTGATGGAAAAGTTTTAGCAACAACATGTTTTACTAAGTTAAGAATAGCAAGTTAAGGCAGAAGAAAAGTGTTTCCATTCCATTAATATCTAAACAGTGAGTATTCAGGCCTTGCAACAACAACATACAAATGGCTTTCATGTTCTGAAACTTCACAATGCTCTTAAACTTTACACTGCTTGCATTTAAGGATATTTTAAAAACTAAAATGAAACTGCAAAAACTGAAAAACTGGCTTCTGCTTTTTAATACACCTAAAAATGCATCAGCATTCTGTCTTGAAGATCCCATAACAGTCTAAATTTGCTAACAAACATTACTGTCAATTTAACTAGTATAACTAACTGGATATCCTAATGTTCTTGAAGTTAACTTTCAATTTTTATTTTTTCTCGTATCCAGCAATACTGTTTGAAACAGAAGTCTCAAGTAAATTCCTAACATGAGCGTTGAAAAGAGAAATAAAAGAAGGAATGGAGAAATTAGTCATATTTTCTTTTCAGACTGAAATATATAAACAAAAGACATCTCAAAATCTCCTGTTTCACGTGTTGCAATACCTTTTTCAAAATCATCTGCATCTTTCAAAGCTGAGTGGGGATGAAGATCATAGAGATAATCAATACTGAAAATTAACGGAAGTCTTCTGGACTTGCCCCTAATATGAGGACTTAGCTCTCATATTGTATGTATGAAGGATTATCTGTGAACTTCAAAACACACTCATGGCAGATCTTATCCATAAAAATAAATACATGACATGAAAAATTCTATCAACACTTCTGACAAAAATCTGTTCATTCAAGGCAAGGTATCAGAATAATGGAGATTCAGCCCAATCGTCTTCTTATTAAGTGCCTAAACCTGCAGCAGCATTGAAGTAGGTGGAAACCTTAGGACATTTATCTCCCACCTACAGAGCTATACCATTTGTAGGCTGGTGTGTGGAAAAGGAGAGGGACTGTGGATTCTAAAAGCAGACTCCCCTTGTACACACATGTAAGCGCAATTCTAGCTAAAAACCTCCCTGGGAAACTCCAAGCTATCTTCTGGAAGACATTTGGTATGTGATGGCTGTGTTTTAATTAATAAGACTTTCACGACTTTCAAGACTCCAGCAGTCTGAGAAGTTTAATATTCTGCTTGGATGAGTCACGCATCCAGCTCGCACAGCAGATACCCCTAACCTGACTTGCAGTGACACCATCATATTTCACTGATGCCAAGCACAACACGCAGAAACAGGCACAACTGCTATTCAAGTGGCTTGAGGACAAGACAGGTTGTCAGAGACGCAGATCATCAGAATGTGATCAAGCAAATTCTTGAGCAAATTGCACTAGTTTTGAGGCAGCCCTACTTTCACGAAGGGGCTGAACAAAAGGACCAGCAGAATCCCTTCTGCCCCCAGACACCACACACATGGTGCAGTGGCCATGCGTTGCCCCACAGCATCATGCTTAGTGCAGCTGGCATATCATGCAATATGCAGGACAAATCTAAGAACTGTGCAGCTCTGCTCAATGGACAGTGCAAAAAATTGTGCTAATGCTCAGGAAAAAGCCTTGCAACCATAATTTTATCTTGCTATTTCATGCTAAGTTTTCACATGATGGTTTTCATTTTATTCATACTTAAAGATTATGACTTTCAGATCAATGAAGCATTCCCTTTTGTTGTCTTAAAAACAACAATTTGTATCGAAAATGTAATCTTCCCTCTTAACTGAAATCTAAATCCCAGACTGATTTTTTTGCTTTTTTCTTCTATTTCTGCCATTGTTCAAAAGCAGATAGTAGGGGTAAAATCTTGTCCGTTTTGCACTTAGTGGGATTTTAAAAATTGATTTTGATTAAATAATATGTTTTAGAATATCTCTGCCATACTGCCTGCAAGATCAATAGTTGTATCTGGGATTATTTTTTCTCATATGTTGAAGTTAGCACTTTCTGTGAAATTAATCTCAGTTTATTATTGCATAACTAACATTGCAAATAATTGTTCCTTTTTCTCTGTATACATCTGATTTCTCAATGCAATTCACAGGTCTCTTCATCTGTGTCTGACAAATCCTAAGATGTTCTGAACCTCTGCCATGTTAATTAAGTAAGACTGGACTTCACCCTATTCGGACCCTACATCTAGTCACAGCTATGTGATGTACTGCATAGCTGTTTGAAACTCATGTCATTTGCTGGCAACACTTCTATATGTATAATCCTTATCCACTATTCATCATTCTTTCTACTAGAGAAAATGCCAATATAGAAAATGTGCTAAAATACATCCTGACAGTATGTGAGTTCCCTAATGGCAAAGAGGCGGCCACTAGGCCAGTCTGACTTCCTTGGTGATCTGCTTTTACCACATCTGACTTTATTATATATATGCAAATTAGATTTGTAATTATGACTCCTGTTATCCAGCATTTCTAATATAGTGACAGATGTTCCCTCTAGCACTTAGTAGTTCCTAGGTAGAAGATAAGAAACGCAAGTTTAGGAAGGTAAGTTATTAACTTGGATTGTCAAAACACCATCAGCCAACAATGAGTGGAAATGCTAGATGATCAGTAGGAGTCGAAAAGGAAATCATTACACATTGAGACTCTAACTGAGACATGGGAGAACATACATGGAAAAGGAGCAGAAAATAAGCACCTATCCACCTGACGGGTGGATGTTTGTAAGGAAAAAAGTGTAAGTGGAAAAAAAAAAAAGAGAGAACATTTTTTTTAACATCAGTGAGCTTGTTTTCTTGTTTTTTTCCCTCAGTTTTTTTCTAGACTTCTTTCAAGGTTACTTAGCGCTAATTGCATGGGAGGTGCTGGGTTTATCTAAGATTGCTAAGAGGCTTGAGTACCCCTCACACTGGGAAATTAATTTTTGGCTTCAGTATCACAGAATCACAGAATCACAGAATTGTAGGGGTTGGAAGGGACCTCCAGAGATCATCGAGTCCAACCCCCCTGCCAAAGCAGGTTCCCTACACCAGGTCGCACAGGTAGGCATCCAGGCAGGCCTTGAACATCTCCAGAGAAGGAGACTCCACAACCTCTCTGGGCAGCCTGTTCCAGTATGGGCAAGTTAGGTCGATCTGTAGGGCTTATGCTTCAGTTCCTATAGAAACTGCCAGAGAAATGATCTGAAGCCACGTAAGTCTCTCAAAGATGTCACGTCAAAGATGTTCTTAATATATAATTTTTCCAAGAAAATATGAAAATGGGGATAAAATTCCAAGAAAATGGGGCTAAACTTCCAGAGACAACAAAGAACCTAGCAGAGTAATCTGGATAATTGCTGTCACACATCTGGCCTTAGCAATCACATTGAGGCAAACCGTCATACCACAGTTTTGCATATTGATGCTGGAGTGCTGGTTCCAGTGCAAGAAGAAAAAGAGTAGGGAAAAAAGTATCAACAGTATTTTCTTCTGGTAGTTAAGATTCCATAGAAACTGAAATAATTTATAAATATTCCAACAGTAAATTCTGAATAAAACAATACACAACTAAAATAAAAAACACCAGAGATAAATTAAACCTTCTGTCAACTAAGCCTCTAGGCTGAACTGCATCTTCCATGACCAGTATGGATTTCTGTTTTAAATATGCTTCTGAAGTTGGCCTAAATTTTCTGTGCCAGAGTATGTTCCTGACTAGAATGAGGAGTCTTCACAGGCTCACCAAACTACTATATAAGCCCAGCTTCCAGCTTAAACACTTTCAGAGCTGGAACAAACACTAAAGCTCTTTCACCCAGTCTTTAATGAAACATCAGTCATCAACTACCTGAAAATGTGAGGCAGAGACAAAATCTCCAAGCTAGCAGCCACTCCTTCTCCCATACCCTTTCAGACAGTGGCTGTACCTATTTATGCCCATGGCTGGCATCCCACACAGGTTTGGTAGGTTAGAACTCAGTCCTACAGACGTGTGTATGTGAGTGAAATGTGTGCATGTGTGCCTATATATACATACACATATGCAGAAGGCTAATTTAAAGCAGAAGGTTCCTCCATGGGTTGCTGAGACAGAAAACTAGCCACTCATCACCAGGTGAAGCATGCTTCATCACCAAGAGAGGACAAAAAAACATCATTGCTCTCCAAGACTGTACATACTTAATTTCCTTGCTTGCACAGGCCATTGACAGAGAGGAGTCCATGCAGACCCACTCCCCAGGAGTGCAGGACAAGACCGGTGTGCTGTTGCTTCCAGTATCCCCTCCCACATGCTCTGGAGTTGGCGCCCAATGGTAATATAGGGCTGTACGCCCTGGGATGGAATGGCAATGGAAGAAAAGCAGTGTTAGAAAAGCTGCTTGCATAGTGCTTAAATCCTCCAAATTAACATCTGTTTGAACCAGTAGCATTTTCCCCAAGAAAATACAAAACCCTCAGAAATATGTTTCATCTTGTCTCTTCAGATCAAATTCTGGATCAAAACTGACAGCTCTCTGCTTGGGCAATCCAAACACATGACCTAGAAAGAAAAGGGCAATGTATTTGCTACAGGGATTTGGAAAAATTTCCCATAATTTGGAAATTATGGGAAAACAAGAGCAGTGTAATAGCATTGTAAGTTCCCTGTGGATATCCAGCCTTTCTGTGGATCCCAACATAGCCTTCCTGGTGTCCACATCCCTGGGGATCCTGGATCTCTGGGAGCCAATGTGTGACAGTCCAATGCATCTGTAGACCATCCTGGTCTGTAGGATGGCTGCTGCTTGCAGTGCTGGTGGCCATCCACTCAGTCAAGTCTTCAAGCTCATGTGCCTCCTGCAATGTATGTGCACTGCACCACATTGGAACAGAGTGCTGACATGGCAAATGGAACCTGTATGCTGTGCAAAAGCACAGTCGTGTGGGCATGTTTGCATCTGTGTGAGGCGGTACACACCTGACTTGCTGTTCGCAGTAGTGATGCTCAGGGCAACTCTGTAAGCCTGAAAGTCTGTGCCTGGCACTTGACATGTGGAAATCAAACTCTATAGTCAGATTAAGGATATAGAGCAGGTATGTTTATTTCAGCAGTGCGTATACGCTGAGTGCAAGGGGAATAGATCCACCTAACTTGCACATCATCAGGAAAAAGTGTGCTACAGATACAGGCTGAACTAATACATAATCAATAGTTTTCCAGGAATTCGGATACATATTCATTACATTCCCAAGAATTCATCAGCATCCCTTCGCACATGCACAGTGGGTCATGGGATGAAGATTTGTAGTCTTCCTCGCGAAGGCTTCATTGCCTTCCTTGCTGTAAACTTCTGACCTTTTGGGGGTCAGCCCCCCAAACCTGTTTCTTCATGCTCTGTGGTCATCTAATCACCTCCCTGCCAGCTGTTCTCGGGCTGTTCTCAAACCCTTACCCTTATGGCTTTCATTCCTCTCACTATTCTAGACCCAGTGTCTGCCATCCCTTACTTTTCTAACAGGCTCTACATTCTTGCTTCTACAGACTATCTCTAACTACCCCTATTCTCAGTCCCTGTGAAGCCCTTTTCATGCCTTTTATTTTTTTATTATGGGGCCTTTCTCACCCTTCACACTGCACTTGGATATTTTCCTAGTGATATGGGTGTCATCCAAGACATCCATTCAGTTTCACAAAGCTTCCAAATGAAGTCATGAAGCTGTAGCACTGCACTTGGAGCCTCACAGCCTCTTTAGTGAACTCTGGGACACTGTTCCATTTGCTGCAGGTTCTCAGATCTAAAAGAGAATAAAGAGAACTTATGTCTCAAGGGTACTCTTAGTTTAAGCTTGTTAATTACTGTAACGTACAGTTATTACAGTAATGGAGACCATGAGCAGATAAGAAATTCTGCTGTGCTTAAGAAAAAGAAAACACCATTAAATAGTTATCAGTAGAAACTGTAAATATCTTCTTTTCCCCATGAAGCAAACCTCCCAGTGTATTCATTATGAGCTCACTCTATGTTACATGGAAATAATCCTTTTTGCAAGATTGTTTATACACCACAGCATGTAAAAGCACACACCTTGCCTGCTCCTTCTTCAGTCTGAAAAAGCAATAGGAATGTATGAATGCAGGTAATATAAGAGGTAAGCACCACTGGTAAAGTGCAAGTGCAATCTGGGCCTGCCTGCCATGAACTGTGGCTGTTATTCACCTGGCTCCCATATCCATAGAACGAGAGCGTTCTGCCTCTGTCCTCTCTTCCACTCCAACACAACTGCCAAGGTGAGGAAACTGGCCAGGCACTGCAGAAAAGAAGCAAGTGAGACAGGGAAGTGTAACTCTTCTATGCTGTGATGGCTGCTTGTTAACTTCTGTTCATAGGAACAGTGCAATACTTTTTACTGAAATCAGAGGAAGTCAGCTTTAAAAGAAGAAAATAATGTCTGAGAAAGGTTGTTTGCCTTCACACCAGACTCGTTTTTCACAGTCTGTTTCTATATATCTGAAGCCAGGCATTGATAATGGGAACCCTGGCATGGCCACTCTCAAATGAGTGGCACCAGCAGCTGCTGCTGCAGACACCAAAACAGCAAAGCATGCAGTCCCCCTGCAGCCATGGCTCCATCGCTACAGACTGCAGGATTTCTCCTAACCTACATTTTCCTCCAGTGTTTAAAAGTTCCAAACATGCCTCAAAAGACTTTCACTTTTGAAAAGATGGTATCTAATTGACAGAAGTCTGTAGCTGATAAAACATATTTCCGAATAATCAGCTGGCATTTTTTCAGGAAGAAATATGATCTGATGTAAGCAAATGCTTGATGAGATTGGGTGTTTGATGGTGGTTTCTTCTCCTCATCACCCCAACAAGACATGCTAATCTTTTTATTATCAGATACCCACAAAGCTCCTTAAACGTGACTTTTCCAAAATCTCTACTGCCAGTGCATTTTCAGAGAGGAAAAATTTCCTTACTCTTTTGAAAGAAAAAAAATAAAACTCTAGACCTCCCCTTTTCATCAATAAGATTTCTGACATAAGGACATTTTCTTGTTTAATACATTGCTAAAGTATGCTGTTGACAGATACTCTGCCAGTAGTGATTTCCCTTGGGAAAATGAAGTAGTATAGACTTCCTTCCTCATCTGAGAAAAAAAAACACATTGAAATGTGTTTTTCCAGGCAGCTGGTCAAGGAAGCAGGTGTCAGGCTTATAAGAAAATCTGCAAGTTCTGCATCATAGATCTCTTTTTCCTCGGCTCAGCTGAGGGCAGTACCCGTCTCAGGCTGAGACCATTCCTTGTGTGAGTAAGAAAACACTTCCTTGTTATCCTAAGGCACATTTAGACTATGCTATAGATAATTCGACAGTCATTCTCCTGCAAGTCATAAAAACAACTTCCAGTTCACATTCTCTGTATTTCCTGCCACCGCTATCTGTGATTTGTGCAAATACTTTGGCTGTTTGTTTTGAATAGTTTTCAGACTTGGCTATATTTTCTAATTTCATAAACCTATTTCCCAGCCTTTCTGCTCTTCTTTCTCCCTCCCAGCAGCAGCCATCAAGCACACACTGCTATCTGACAAGCCTGCTCCTCGTTTTTCCAGATGGGATCAAAGTCCCCATCCATGCACATTGGCCACCTGTGGGCTCACTCCCTTCACACAGGGTTCCTGGCAGCATTCCTCTCCCCAGCAAAGTCCCAGGCTCTGGCTAGCACTGCAGCACCATGCCTCCATATTGCATGGCCACACAAGGCCTCACAGCACTGGGCCCACTCAGTTGCCCTGTACACCCTGTCCCTACAGCTGGCTGCTTTCTGCCCTCCACTGATCTGCAGGCAGTGAATCCAGGGTTATCACCATGCTTTGTGGAGCTCTGTAGAAAGCAAGCTGGATTGAGTGCTTCACAGGATGAGAGGAGATCATATTGCATTTCATTGTCTCAAGAAGGGTTTGTCAGGCAGGTATGCTATCATATGCCATGGCAATAGCTGATGGAAGGGGAGATGTTATAAATACGTGTACAAGACAGAAGTCATTTGGGAAGCCAGTGAGGGTTACTTCACAATGCTATATATTATCTTCCCTTTAATAAATACTTCCTTTTATTATTTCCTTCTTTATATACTCCAGCTTTGCAAAGAGGAAATGAAAAAGGCAGCTTCTCAAATTCAGGTAAATTTTCACTGAGGTAAATTTTCACTAAAGTCATATTTGTAAGAGTGATTATTGTATGCAGGTGATTTCCTTCAGTAAAGGCTGAGAGTGCCTGTTGTTCTTTTGTGGATGAAGTGAGGTAAATCCCTATGAATTCAACAAAAGGAAATAAAAACGAAGAGAAAAAATAAAAGCGAGTGGCATGAAGACTTAGAGAAACAGGTTATTAACCATTACAAACAAAGCAGTGAAATCCCGTTAGTCTGTTAGAGGTAACAGCAACAAAATAAGGGCTTTGTTTCTCATTTTGCTTTTTTTTATAACGTGTTTTTTATTAAGGTACACTACTTATGAAGCTACTGTCATCTATTTTTCCTGCATGTTTCTGTCTTTCTTCTCCTAAGTCTTCTGACAAAGTATCCCACCATTATACTGGTGTGCACACTCCCCAGATAAGAACACATTCAAATGATTTGTCCAAGTTGGTCCTGATTGCCAAATGCTTAAGAGTGTCTTCTTATGTTTTACCTCCAAGTTGAATCATTAATTTTGATCTCCTATCAAGCTATTTGCTTTTATAAAACCTACAAGAACTCATTTATCTTTAAATCTTCTGCTCCTCTTTTAAATACACCCTCAATCAACCAACAGGCTTAAAACTTTCTGGAGGGGAAATGGCAGAAAAATGGACAAAACAATAGTTAGCAAGATACCCTAAGCCATATTCTGAAGAGAGGGTGTGCTGAAGTCATGGCTGCTGTACAGATGGCACTATCATTTTACATTTATTTTAAATCTCCTCACTGAACAATTCTGACACCTCAGCATGTGGGCCACAGCAGTTGTATCCTCAAGGTATAACAAGAATATGTGTGAAGAAAAGAAGGCAGATTATCTTCTGCTCATGCAATGAAGTGAGATGCTTGAAACTGGGTCTGCCTCTTCAGCTAGATATGAAAAACAACTTGTGTTTTCAAAAAGATCATAGGATCATAGAATATCCTGATTTGTATGGGACCCACAAGGATCATCGAGTCCAACCCCTGACTTTGGACAGCATCATCCAAAAATTCAGTGTTGTACAACACTGCTCTGTAAAGTCCAGCTTGGGGCCATCAGCACTGCCCTGTGCAGCCCGTTCCATGCCCACCGCCCTCTGGTGCACACCCTGTCCCCAGCGCCCAGCTGCCCTCCCCTGGCACAGCTCCATGCCGTTCCCTCAGGCCCTGTCGTTGTCACACAGAGCAGAGCTCAGCGCTGCCCTCCGCTCCTGTGAGGAGCTGCAGCCGCCATCAGGCCTCCCCTCAGCTCCTCTGCTCTGGGCTCAGCACAAGCAGGGGCTTCAGTTGCTCCTCATACATCTTCCCCTCTAGAGTCTTAACCATGTTTCTCATGTTTCTAACCCTTCTTGAACACATTCTAATCTGTGTAGAATAACTCTTCTCCCATACTGTTGTCCAAAGCCTATGTGGCCAGGACCCTATTCACTGACTGGAACAGGAATGGCTACACCTATACTAGGAAAATTTCCCAATTCTTGGACATCCATCAATGATCCAGTCACAGAACTTTTCTATATCGAGGCAAATCTGGTTGCCAGACAGCCTGCAGAGAAAATCAACATGTGTGCAACAAACTGATGGCACAGCACTCTTTGGCCAAGTGACCAACACTGAGTCCTTCTGCAGGAACACAGAGTGGTGAATAAGTTGTATCCTTGGATGTGCATTTTGACGTCCCTGTTACTCATGTCACTCTTCACAAAATCTAGATGGTAATAAGATTTCTTATTCACTGTTTCTTTCTCATCTGAAAAACAGTAGAGACTGTCTCAGAGCCCGTGTTTTCTATTACGGCTAGCACTACCCTGATGCTGTTTTGCACTATTATATGCTACTTTAGTAAAAAAAAAAACCAAACATAATAGTAATGCACACAGGTAGTCACACAAAAATACCTGCGTATGTGACATGCAGTGATTCAAAACTGTAGTTCCAGCTTTGCAACTCATTGGTGTAGCTGTGACACTTTCCAGTCAACAGTACTGCAGAATGGTAAGAATGAAGGGAGGATACTGCCAAAGTCAGATTGTGAAGAGGGATGAAGTTTACTGATATTTCTGAAAGGCCAGGCACACTTCCTGCTGATCTGTTTCAGTTAAGGTCAAGAAATTTCTGCTGAGCCAGGAAAATTGCTAGTGACAAGGTCATTTGTTCTTCCTTATGAACCAGTTCATGCATGTGACAAAGCACCAAGAAGCAGACAGAGATATTTTTCTACTGAATGGGAGTCAGTACAACATGCGTCTAGACATGCTTCACACTTGCTACTTTCTGCAGCATGGGCACATGTAGCAATCACAGATTGTGTGTGCTTGGTCTTCTTACAGGAATCTCTGGAGGGTAACAAAATTAGACATCTAGTGAACTAAAAACACCAACAACAGTCAGTAATTTGTGAGATGGTTGGCTTACTGCAGTTCACATACAAACCAATCCTGCAAGTAACCTGAATGGAAGTTTAGCACTACATATAAACAGTTTCCATTTTGTGTGCACAACTCCAGGAATAGGATTCTTGTTTACTGGGAGGGAAAGCACATGAAATGTTCCATTTCACATCAGAATTGCCTATTATGGGTGATTTTCAATGATAGTTTCAAACTCCCTGTTATGCTGGTGATTACTGTATGAGTAACAAAATTTTAAAAAGACTAGAGCATTCACCTGTATCCATAGGTATATGTATGAGAGTTAATAGCCTGACAGAGAGAAAACATGTTGATCTCTTGCAGTTTCTTACGTTATTGTCCCTGTAATTACACATGTAATAAAGAGTCACCCTAGTTAACAAACTTTAATTTCCCCTTAGCCAGAAAGAAAGTACGTTGCCATTAATTAGTTACACACATAACTGCCAGTGAAATCCTGGGAGCTGTACTGAAATCAGGAGTGACCCTATCTGGATGCAGCTGTATTTTTCTCTGCTAAAATGTAAACACATTTTTTTTTACAAATATGTTGTTGTATAATATAAGTTTTACTGTAAGGTCTACAATAAATATTAGACTAGTAAGTATATTCATCATCTAAAATTATTTGAGGAAATGATTCATTTTCTAAGGATTTGTTTGCATTGCTCCATAACCTTCCATCAAAAAGTTAGCTTCAAATAACCTGAGGTCCCTTCAACCCCTCTTTATTTTCTTCCCCCTTGTCTTCCAATGCCATGAATGACAGCAGGTGCTGTAATCCCAAACTGACTGGCCAGACAGCCACTGCCAAAAGCAATGTATAACAGCTAAACTCTGCCCACAATTCTCTCCCTGGGGTACTCATTTAATCTACACTCTTCCATCCAGGCACTGGTTTTCAAAAAACTTACAGGATTTGCCCTTGTTAACTTCTCAGAACTCTCCTCCTGTGTGGCACTGTTCTTACTTGAAATCTGCAAAAAGTGGTTGGGAAGGAAAGGTGGAGAAAAGCTGTCAAATGTAGGTAGGCAGGCATATGGTAAATGGGACTATATACGTCATCTTCAATTAGAAAGTTTGGTTAAAAATGAGAAAAATTTACTGATAAGCCAACACTGCAACTGCACTATCAGAGGGAAGAGAGATGTTCTCAAGCCATGGGCAGCACAAGACCCATTGCTCCTTTGTCCTTTATTTATTCCTCAGTGCTGGTCTCTTTTGTTTTCTTTTCCCTGGACTGCAGCTTGGAAAATGTGCCAGAAATCTAGGATGTTGATTATGGGTTCATTTAAGAACTTTCAATGTAGGTTCTTATGTATTAGTACTTTAGTACTAATTACATTAGTACTAGTAATGTAGTCTTTGAAGTTAGTCATAAAGGCAACAAGACTATTTCTATATCTTTAACAGCTACAGTAGTCTAATAATTTGGTATTAATAATAGGCCTTAGTTTATCATCTCAGCTACCTTAGCAGAGTATTTCTGATATGCATTTTCACTTCTTATGTGCCACTTTCAGCTGTTGCAGTCTTAAGTTAAAGATCGGTCAGAAGTATTGCATTTCTGAGAAACAGCCCTTATGATACTTTGCAGTCAGGGTATCTGTGTTGCAAGGCATGCTCCATAGTGAAGTGATAGGCATGTAACAAGCTGGTTGTCTGGCTGCTACATACCACAGATTAGTTGTCATGCCTCGGTCAAAACAACAAAGCGTGAAATACTTTTCCCTTTACTGAGAAATACAACATGTCATAATAAAACACAGGCTCCTCTCAATCTTATGGAAGCAACTTCCATTATACAGTTTGTCTTAGGAAACTATCTGAGTAATCAGATAAAACAAAGAACATTTGCATTTTCTTGCATCCATAGTTTGTACTGAGTTACATGAATTAAGAATATCACTTGTACTTCTGTCATAAGATAAAAAGGACCATGGATGAAAACGAACCATTCATTTGTATGGACTTAATGTTCCAGAGAGTTTAATCAATGTGACTGCATGTGTAATTTGCATCCAGATATATCTCAACTGAAATAGGGCAAAAATCACAAGTAACTAGGCAGCTTCTCCTCATATTCTGGGGGTTTGTCCTATTCCAGTTATATATAGAAAGTATTAGGCTTGTGAATGATGCCAGTAGGAGTACGATTGTAACAGGAAGACAGCAAACACCTTTCTGGATTTCTTGAATGTGACATTTCCTAATCCACCTTCAGAAACACTTGATACTCTGCACATTTTGCCCAGATTTTTTTAAATACTAATTAAGTGGATCTGGGGGAGAAATCTCAAAGGTCACTTAAAGGACAAGCTTTGATGGGAACAAAAATGTACCGCACTAAAGAGGATGTTTTTAAAAAAAAACTCCTAAACCTTTCCTTCATCTCATAGAAGCACAGGCATTTTGCCTCTCTTAGTACACTGTAAATGAACTATAAAAGTAGAACAAACCTCTTTCTGAGATGAATCTGAAACAAGGAAAAAGTGAAACAAATTTGTTCACAAGTAAATGACAAAAAGATGAAGAATCCTGCTGCCAAGTTACAACAGAATGACTTCTGTATTTAATTTGCATTCTCATTTTTATACAAAGACTGGCATAAGAGGCTTAAAAATGTACTTTTGGTCATCACTGTGCCACAGTTCTTATGTGCATTCTATGGTTCATTTACTGTCTACACACACCACAATTCCTTTTCTACCATATAAGGAGTGCAGTAGGATAATGGTAGACTTGTTTTGGGCAAATTGCAGTAATTGTCACTTCTTGTCTATTCAGTCATTTTCCAGGTTATTAAAAGGTGACAGTCACTGAGGACTGCCCTGTAAAAAATTGCCTTGTAAGTCACTGGTTGAAAGCTCTTTTAAGCTCCTGTCCCAACAGTAATTGCAGTGTTACAGCACCTGTTATAGTCTGAGAACATAGCTGAACAAAAGGTCTGTGTGAAATTACAGTTTCTTTTAACAGGACATCTGGTATAGGTAGAAGAATCAGACCAATATTGCAAGGGATGTATCCGTCAGGTCAGAAACAATAGGAGCAGAATTAAAATCTAAATACATGTCAGACAAAAAGATGATACCTGTGGAGCAGCAGGGAGAAAGATTCTCACTGACTAGGCTTACCCTCCCATTTGATAGAGGTAGAAAGGAGCACCCTCAATGCTAGGAACTTCTTCCATACTCTGGTACCTGCAAAGTCTGTTACGTTAGCAATGTCTAGCTCTTCAAACACAGCAGACAGACATGATCCAGCCTAAAGCTACATTAGTACCTGAGTGTACCACTGGCTTTATCTCCCTATCTTCTGGTAGGATAATACCTTCTTATTAATATTAGAAGTTTTGCATATTTTTTTCTTGAGCTTTGTTGTTAACTTTCAAGGAACTTTTGGTGCATATATAGCAGTGAGCATCCACCTCAAGGGACCACTCAAATATCACAAGAAATACTTAACTGGGAAGAGTGTACTTTAAGGTTACTGAATGCACGGAGATTTGGGCAGTTAGTTTGAAAAGAGAATAGGAATAGAATTAAATGTGAAACAGCAGAATGGGTGCACAGAGTGAAGGAAGGATGTTGGTACAAATTTCACATAGATTGAACCAAAAGTAGTGCCTCCTACTTATCTTCATGGAAACTATAACAATAAAGAAAACAGCTCTACTGGATAGAGAAAATTCTCAGTTACAAAACGCTCTTTTTCAGTATAGCCACCACTATTAGCTATGCATTTTTACCAGCAATGAATGAGAGCCTGCATGCTACACATAAAAATCTGCACCAGAGGAGGTGACCCACTGTCACTGCCACTGCTGAAATGCAGCATGCCTCACTGTGTTTCACATCCACTGTCTGGTCTCGCATCAACATTCAGCAAGTGTCAATGAATGTCAGTGGTGCCATTTTTTTCTACATGAAGGAATTCAGTTCCACCTCTTTGCTTCAAATGTATTTCCATGTCTGGCACAATTTTGTCAGAGTGCCCCTCTGCTGCCACCTGTCACACAGCAAAAACATGTAATGGAATTTTGGTGGGAAGGTTCAACCTCTACTGTCTTACCACCAGCATCCGCCTTTGACATCGTGAGTCAACATAATAAAATAGGAGGCATTAACATAATAAAATAGGAGGCATTACTTTCAGAGCAGCCTTAAGAGACGTAATATAAGAAATGGACTTTTTTTGTAGCTACATTTCATTCCATCCCACCACGGGGTTAGCTGCTTCTTCTTTTATGGTTTTGTCAATTGTCTGTTGCTTGTTTCAATAGTCTGTTTATTCCTGCAATCTACAGGCTCATGCAATACTGAAGGCTCTTCAGACCCTCGTGAAGAACTGCAAGTTAGGGAAGCTTGGGAGTTTACCCACGTACAAGGGTGAGGGACAGCCCCAAGGGCAGAGCTGTCTCAGTTGCTGTACTTCATGGAACTGGCTTTTGCAAGAGGGATAATGAATGTGGAACTATTTTCAGAACAAAACACAAAGCCCATGTTCAGTTTGTTTGTGTTTTTCTTTTTTTTTTTTCTTCACACACTCAGCACAATTACTCCCTTGTGCAAAGACAGACCACAAAACTCACTGTTAGAAATGTACGCATAGACCCTCTGCTATGTAATCTGTTTTTCAAAAAGTTGGGAAGGCGACAAGGACTGTTGTGTACCAGGGAAACAGGATGAGATGCACATCCTGACAGGCACATGATGAACAGAGTAGACCCAAGACAAGCTTATGCAGAAAATCCATCTGCATACTGCTTAAAGGACTACCCAAGACAAACGTCTCCATGCTTCATGGTGAAGAAATAGGGTAGTTGGCTCTTGTTCTTTTTTTCAGAAATACACAAAGAGTCAAAAAATGAAGCAAACCCTCAAAACTTTCTGGAGCAGGATTCAGGGACATTTTAGTCAATGATGAGAGCTGCCTTGCCCAAGAAAGGGTTTTTGCTTAAACACATCAGATACAATACCCTGAAACTACACTGAGAGTGGCCAGTGCTGGAGGGTTCTTCATGAAGAATGAAATACCAGTGAAAGGTTATCTTTACCTCCACCACACATCCACTAGCTTTTTTGTTTTTGCTTCTGATGATGATGTGAAGATGAAAAGCAGGTAAAGAGCAAGAATAAATTCCTCTTCAATTTCTTAGCTTGTGATAATATATATTTCTTCTTGGCTGTAAAACTGAACTGGAATCTACAATTACATTGGTAAGAAAAAATGCTGTGAGTTCCAGATAATATGCAAAGGAGTCCATGAAACACAGAGCTGTAAAAGGAAAGGTTTCGGATTAAAAGAGAGAACTATGAAAGTGCTGTTGATCATTGTTAGAAGGATGAAAAAGTTGACATTTCATAAATGATGCTTAAGACAGTCTTCAGCTCCTAATTCTGTGTGCTACAAGATCACAGTAAAAATTTTTGAACATTGGAAGCACAAGCCTCCTTGAAAAGGCAACCATACCTGTTCAGAAAGTACTTAGAATAGTTACAAACTTCTTCCATTTCATGGGATTTGAGGAATCTGCACCAGTACTCTGGGGAAAATTTCTGAAGGGCTGAGGACCAGATTTTCAGCAAGGGCAAAGTGTGCAACTTTTTGCCACCACAAGAGGTACTTGCAGAACAATAAGAAATAGGATCTCCACAGTAAATGTTTTTCACTTCACTGAGAAGTACAGAGAGAAAGAAGGGGCTGCCCTGTATTAAGCAGCAATGGCTGGAAAGCGCAGCACTCTAGGAGTGTAGACAATGTGCAATTTCACAACAGGAACAGATCTAATTTAAAAGCAATCATACAGTGAAATGAAACAAAATCAATTTGGCATTTACCAGCTGCATGCTAAAATTGACTGTTACTGGGAAAGTTGACTTTAACAAAATTAGTCATTAACAGATTCCTGTATTTAAGAGAATTCATGTGTTGTTACTGATGTGTTTTTGCTGTATTTTTCCCTTGTAATTTGAAGTAACATGAGTTTTGAGTGAATGTTAACACAGAAAAAAGTGGATGTCTTCTTTTCAAGGAAACACTTTTTTATAGCTAATGTAATTTATAATTGAATTACAGCTGTATTTCACTTACATTTCACCTATATTTAACATGTGCTCTTATGTACACACAAGTTGCAGTAAAAACAAAGCCCAGTAATTAAGGCTCAGGTCTACTCCAGTGGTATTTATACTTACTCAGTACTTTACAAGGAAGATCAAATTGCATCTTCCATGAAGCCATGATTCTGACTGTATGAAACCCATCACTCTCAATTAGCTAATTAATTAATTACTTCACCCATCAGAAGATGAAAAGAGTTGCAGTGTGGAACTTACCTTGTACTCATCACATTTGGTAGTTTTTCATCTCTAAAGCACTAAACTAATGATAAACATAATGATGGTGAATGTAAGAACATGGTTTATGAATATTCCATATTCCATAACTTCTCAAATACTGCTTCTAGTACAGAGATAATAATTACCAACATGTACGAACAGTTCCCAAGCCACTATTGCCAACACATTATGAGAATGCAAAGCTGAGAGGAATATCAGTAGAGCTTGCACCAGGAAAGACTAATTTTAATTGGTTTATCAGGATTAATAAAAAATCTAATCAGATTTCAAAAGAATGGACTATCACAAATAAGCAGTTTTTGTTCCTTGCAAAGCTGAATGTGTTTTCGTAGCTATGTTCACGACAAGTAGCATTAACTCTATCCTGACAACAAATGGCCATCTCTTGGAAAAATAATAAAAAAAACATTTTGTGAGATGAACAGCTCGTGTGCATATCTTATCTGTTTTGAATTGATTCAGTGTGGTTTCTTCAAAGAAGATTTAAAGTTGAGAAAATGCTAAGCTGACCTAGTTGCACAAGTCAGAAGTAATCAACTTTGATCAGCATAATCTCAGCAAAGCAAGACGTCAAATGAAATACTTTGAGCCTCTTCAACCCATTTTGAAAAAGTGAACTGAACCACTCTGACATTGACAGTATTTTCAAGAGTGTGGAAACTGAGTTAGTAGAACATCTCTGCATTACGAATGTGGGTGGAGCTATATGCAGTCTGTATCAAGCTTTAATGCATTATAACGATCTTTCATTTCCTCATTAACAAAAAGAATGTAGCTATCAATCAGAAATCCCAGCAGAAGACAGAGAAAGCTGATCAAACCCAGACTTACTTCTCTTAAACCTTAGCAAAGAACAATGGCAACTCACTCAGAATGGCTTTGAAAGGATGAAGCATACAACAAAAATCCAGATTTTGTTCCAAATAAACAATATTTCATGCCATGGGAACTCTGAATTATATTAAGCAGTGACTTAATACAAATAAAACTGATCTGTGGAGAGTTATGTAAACATCACACTACAGTTAGCCAACATCATTTTCCATTGTAAGTGTTCATAAGAATGTTCATTCTTACCACTCTGGCTAGAGGCCAAGTATTAAAAGTTACACAGATGCATTCAAGACAACGAAATCCTAAACTTGTAGTTTGTGGTTATGGCTATTCCCACCTAACTTGATGATGCTGGGACTTCGGCTCCATAGCAACAAAACTAGATATATAACGATCACTACCAACCTTCATTTTTTTTTCAGAAAAGACTGCTTTTTACATTATTCCTGGCAGTAGCACAGGGTTAGTACAAAATAGCAGATGAAACTGCAAACCTTCTATACCTCAACTTTTTGTTAAAATAAGAAAAAAAAAAAAAAAAAAAAGATTCAAAGGGATCTGTTATTTGCACACCTTATTTGTTTCATCAGGCAGTGGAAAGACATTTTATATCCTTGTATCCACCTTGCCTAAGAGTATGGAGACCCCTGTGCTGTAATGTCCTTTGTCCACTCCATTCCTGTATGGATGCCTAGGCTCAACCAGCTCTGCAATCTGGACCACATTTAAGATCAGGAAACAATTTTCTATGGCAATGCTGGATTTCAACCAGACTGAAGTGGCATATACTTGCCTACCAATGACAGCCTCTTCTTAGTGTTGGCAACTAATGCTGCCAATTCCTTCTCAAATTATTTGTCACTCTGCATTTCCCTTTCCTTTTCTATGTCTGCTGCCAAGATAACAGTCCTTTGTTTCCAGCAATCCCACTCCCGCTCTCCTCTCCCTCAGCATGTCCCAGTGTTGCTGCCTTTCCATTCCCACACCACTGAATACCGTATTTAATTTCTGCAGTGGTCGTCTTTGTTTAGTTTCTGTATGTTTGAAGCATCCTCTCCACCTGCAAAGTTCTCTGTCTCTTCACGTTCTATTTCCCTTCATGGTTAGTAGAATGTTTTATCTGTTACAGAGCACCACAAACACTCAAGCTGCCATATAAATTACAAAACATGCCAACTAAAAGAAAAGAAAAGAAAATACTGCAGCCCAAATACTCACTGCTCAGTTGCCAGAGCTTCCCTTGTTCTTTTATAGCTGCCTCAGATGCTGGTTCTCATTTATACCCACTTGATTGACCTGCTGGCACTGCCAAAATGGTGTAGTGTTGTTCAGACATAAATCTTAGTCAGGCTGTAATTCTGCAGTGCAATACTCTCTCTGAACAGAGTCCTATTCACTTGGGGGCATTTGCAATTGGTGAAAGTGTTATCCATAGAAATTGCGGTGCTGCACCAGGCCATTGGCATGGCAGCTGTGGTTGCACGGACAGGGCGGCTGTATCTAACTTAGGCCAAGAAATGTTTTGCTGCATGCAAGAGAGTTATGGGTTCTCTTCCCCTTCTTCACGACAACAAAATTGTATTTCATCCAGCATACAGCGCATATGGTAGTAACCTCCTCATAAACAAGAATGGCTTTTTCTACTGTCTTCCATCTCTGTGCAACAGATAGTCGCCTTTGTCCCTATTTCTCCATCTTAACCCTAACATTTCCTCAGACAAAAGTCATTGTGCCTTCATCTTTCCAGTGCCTGGCAGCATCACCTTCCCACATTAAAGCAACTATTGAACAGGATAAATCACTCCAGTGAGCAGAGCTAGGAACACCCCAATCCTGACAAATGGATGCCAAGCAAACAGCACCTGGCTCTGATTATCAAAAACAGGCTTATAATTTACATTCTCTTTGAAATGTGTAAAAAAAAATCTCAAAAGGAAAGATGCTGCACAAAAATGCGTTTTTGCTATGCAAAAAGATACACTCTATTTTAATGCTATTGAAAACCATCCCAGTTTAACAACTCATCTCACAGGGTATTGTTAGCAAGAAGAAATCTTTGCCATGGGATTGCATGTGAAGCCAGTTTAAGCTTCGGAAAAGGATTAGGTATGTGAATGTGAAACAGGGACCTCCAAAGCTGACATGCTGAGGAATTCAAATTAATAATGCCCTCAATCCAACTGCCCCAGAGAGTCCAGGGATGGAAGATTTCTCTAAGCTTTGTGCTTCGCAGGTCCCTCCTGATTTGTCATGCAGTGCCATGCCTGATCCTTTCCTAATTCAAGATCCTCTTCCAGACCTCTTCTATGAAGCCACTTATTATTTATGTGACTCAAAGACTCATTTAGTTGGTTCCATAATAAAACATAATAAAGTGTATGTTACATTTTAACATACAGGGAAAATAATCATGATTTTATCTTAATGTGCAAAATTCTTAGTTTGTAAGCACCACTTGCTCTTCCTTTATTCTCATTATTTTGTGCTCTCCAAAACTACCTTATTATTCCTTTCCATGGACAGTTCAGAGCAAGCAGATTTACAGGATACAATGCATCATGTATTTTTAATCTCAAGAGACATCTAGAAAGCTCTGATGTCCCCATAATTACTAATAACTAAAGGTCACATAGCCCATCTTCCCACAAATGAATCTCTTTCATACCTTCCCTTGTCTTGTCAATTTCAGAACGTGGATCCTAAAGATAATATGAAATAAGTTAGTAGAATAGAGGCTTTTATGTTATCTTTCAGGAACCGGTCTGCTAGTGTGGTGAAGTTTGCTGCAAGATTTTTACTGGAATTTACCACTGCGTTTCACTCTGTTAATTCCTATTCATTCTATTATGTTTAGATAATTAAAAAAAAAAAAAAAAAAAAAAGCTAAATAGTTCCAGGAGCAATCACACAGGCATATGGTGTAGCCATGCAGAGACATTCTTGATGAAGCTGAAATTTGCCCTCCAGAGGTTCCTTCTCCTACTTGAGGGTAAGGGCTGCTGCAATTGCAGTGCTGCCAGGACTGGCTGCATGCAGGCTATATCTTGAGCTGGTCGATATCAGTACTCAGTTGAAGCACAGGATAAGCACTCCCTTCCCTTTCCAGTCCAAAGTTGAAGAGATTAGTTATCCACAACTGGGAGGCAGTGCGAATCAACTTGGCTACCTCACACCAATAGAGATTAGGCTCACTCACAAACTCAGCTGCAGAGACTGTAGGTACTGTAAGGAGATGGTCTTCCCCCTTCTGCTCTCTGCCTCTTAGCTGTGTTAACCAGCACATCTTAGCCGGAGTCTCTCCTGCAATTTACATATACTCCATCTGCTGTCTAGACGGCACCCAGGCACTCACGCCTGCCCAGCAGGGTGGTCTCTTCTTGTGGCCCTTTGCTCCAAGAAAATTCTCAGTAATCAGAAGGGATGAGTTCAAGAAGAGCATCAAAGCCATGCACGGCTGATGAGGTAGAAATCCAGGTTGGATGCAAACTGTGATTAACTAATGAGGTAAGTAAAGTTGATAAGGGAGTATTATCACTTATGCATACTGAGCATTTTTTAATCTTTCCTTTTACAGGTTTTGCAAAATATAACTTTACCATAATACCTATCTACTTGTACTCTACTTTATCAAACAGCAAGTTAAGTCTTCCAGAGAGCTCATTATCGCTCAACAGCAGTAAAGAAGGAATATACAGTAGTAGCTCAAGATTTAGCTACATGCAAATAGAGCAGTGCCATGAGTGTCATGATTTTCATCTTTATTTGAGTCAAGAGGACATCAATACCTCAACTCTTATCTACATTGCACAGTGGAAAGCAGTGCAAAAATTCTCAAACGTTAAAGGGAGAGCAGCACAATCACCTTAGCATGTTAGTCCAACTAAAAAAAAAAATAAAAGGCCTGTTTCCTGTATTGCTTTCAGAAACTTAACTGTTATCTTTCTTGACACTGAACTGCCATGTCTCTATAGCAGCTCAACTGGGCTCCACGTTGCAGCTGCTTATGCAGTTTCCAGTAGATAGATATGTCTCAAACATGTGATGTATGTAGTAAGTAAGCTGGCAAAAGTGAATATTTTAGTGGAGATTAGTGTGCTGCTGCATCCAACAATACAGTACTGTAGAAGTACATCAGCAAAAAATGGCATTAAACTCTGTGAAATTCCAAAAGACTGTCGCCATGCTCTAGCAGCCACCAGTTTCACAATCCTGTTACCTGCTATGCCACTTGCATATGTGATGCCCCCCAGTGACATCACACCTTGGCTTAGTGCTATTTCTGCTGGATGACAAAACTTGCATTCACTTCACTGGATTCAGAATTAGATTTGTGCTGAGCACTAACCCAAATTCATGAGCTCCTGATTTCCACCTGCTGCTGCTCAAATGCAGTACTCTGCTGGAGTTAGAAGTGGGATGCCTATTACACTTACCGAGGTTAGTTTACCTTGTGTTTCCAGTGGAACAGGAGAAAGGGCCAATCGCATCATTATTTAAGAGTTCTGCTATGCTACAGTGAGGTTAATTATTCAACTAACATAACAAGTTTGCTTGGGTCTTGTAAGTTGCTCACTATCCCACCAATGCCAGCATTATTAGTTTTGTCCTAGTATTCTCTGTAGCAGGAATGTAGCAGGCTACGTGTTAATATGGTTAGCCATCTAGACAAGAACAATGAAGGGATTTTCATTGCAGTCACCACATCTGAACTTCCTGAGCTGACATTTCATAAAATGTGTAAAAAAAACCCCAAACCACCACAACAACAGTAACAATTAAACAAAACCACTACAAAATGGTCCATTCCCTGTTTTCTATACAGAATTTACTTTTCATTAGAAGTTCCTTTATTTTCTAGAGACACCCAGTGCCCAGACCTTCCAGAACAAGCCATCCAAGAAGGACAAATCCTTGAACCTGCTTCTCTGTTAGAAAAAGGGTTGCTCCGTGAGTTTATACCTGTAGGATGCTCAGCAGAAGTACAGCCTGGAATGTTCAGGTAGATAAGCCTAGCAGCATCAAGCACTCAGGAAAATATCTCTTCAAGGAAAAATCCTTGCCTGTTTCCTGGCAAGTTACCATCTGTCCTTTACCCCACCTCCACGCTTCGACTCTGTGCTGTGTCAAGTTCAGCTTGCTTTTCACAGCAAGAGCATCAACATCATGAAAAGATCTGCAGTGGTCTTTTAAACTCAATACCAGCCCAACAAACTGTATTCTCAATTAAAAACGTGCACAGACCTCACCCTATGTCAACAGGTGGAAGATTTTACTGTTTCCAGACCTTCCTCATGGTGAAGAATAAGTACAAGGATTACACGGTGGAGATACAGCAGCACAGAGAGACAGTACATGTGTGAGTCATCTGCAGCAATAGAGTTTGCAAAGGCACAGCCTGGATAAAGGGATTAGCAAGGCAAGACAGACAGATACATGCCTTGGGAGCGCACACACCTGTGTCCTCTCATTAGGTGTCAGAATAGATAATTAAGGATTACACTGTATTAAGAAGATCGAGTAGGACTTAGGGTGCATTCACAAACCAGCTGCACTGGTGAACTGATCCCAGCATCCATGAAGCACTTTTTTCTTTCTCCCACCACTCGTTTCCTCCTCGTTGAGTTATATTGAAAAGCCTCAGTACTTAAAATAGCTTTAATATTTTTAATATTAATTTAATATTAAATTAAAATATTAAATAGTAATAAACAATAACATTAATATTAATTTAATATTAATAATAATTTTAATATTTTAATAATAAAATTAAAAGAAAAGAAAAGACTATATCTCACTATATTTGTAAATTTCCTCAAAGTATTCAAGAATTTTATAGTATACAGAACCGTATAAATTAGAGCAACACATTTCCTAAAATGCCAGCACAATAAACTTCTCTTCCTTCCTTTCTTCTGTCCTAGAACAGTTTCTTCTATTAATAATTCTATGCCCGCATGGGAAGAAAATCAGTGTGTCTGAGAAATCACGTGTGGCAACTGTACATGACAACTGCAGACGGAAAACACTGAACCTAAAAAGTGAACTCTCAAAGAGAGACACAAATGTGTTTTGTTTTGTTTTTTTGAATATATGTAACCAAATAGCAGCTACTAGAGAAAACCACTTAAAAATATTTGTTTCATTTTTGCTGCTTTGTGAAAATGGCTAGCACTGCACAGACTGTGTATTAGAATGGAGTTACAGTTCCCCTCAAGCTTTTCTTCAGTTCTTTCTCATGAAAGTCTCCTTGTTGATAAACTACATTCTTACGTCTTCTCTATTGCATTCTCCTCTTACAATTAGGAGCATAATGGTAAAAAATAGGTTGTCTCTGTCTCTGTAAGGATATTAATATTATACAATTTAAAAAACTTTTGTATTCTCATCAAACTGAATATTTGTAAGTGGTTTGTATCTTCCTAATCTGAATTTCCTTGCTTGTTTTCTGACTGTGTTCACCTGTAGCTCAGTAGTAGTTTGATAGAAGCAGAAACAGTTGTAGTCTGTGCCTATATGGAGAAAAACAGGGAATTTGAACAAAATTAATTGAGATTAGCATCTAATAAAACTCTGAACTAAATCCGGGAGCATGATTCATTGTGCTTCCTCATACTGGTTTTAAAACTGCAAGACACTGATATTTGGTAAATATCCAGTATATATTGGTGTGTTCTCAACAAAACACCCATAAAGCTTTCACGTCACCTTACCATACATTTCTTATGTGCTCCGTTTTTGACCAAGAAGCTCATAGAGCCTTTACCAATTGTGAGTGTATGGCTGACAGTGCCTCCAGCACAAAGCAATCTCATTAACTTTTCATGCTCATTAAGAAATACTCTACCCTTGCATATTTTCTTTAACGTGAACAAATCTAGCAGTTCTGATTCTAATCAGAAACATAACAAGAAGGGACAAGCCTTTTTCCTCCTGAAGCAGGAGCCAAGCAGATGTGGCCTCTCAAGAGTTTGGGGGATACACAAAGAGGTGGCTACTCTTCATGCCTGGCATTGTGTAATCCATGGAGCTGAAGCCGTAGCCTAATTTGGTATGGGCACTGTCTCTCACTTACTCTGGTAAATACTGGGAATTACTCCCCTGAAGAAATGTTTGCTAGGAGTATGCCCTTGCCTTCATGCTGATCCCTGTCCCTAGTGGGAAAAGCTGCCAAGGGATTTCATTCCAAACTTTTTATCAATCCTTCAGATTTACAGCTGTTGCTTCCCATCATACCACTGAATGAAATGGCAGAGGTGGTTAGCTGAAAGCCTCCACACAGTTAACGTGAGACCGTATCACAGAAGCACAGAATGGCCTGGGTTGAAAATGACCTCAGAGATCATCCATTTTCAACCCCCTGCTATGTGCAGGGTCACCAACCACCAGACCAGGCTGCCCAGAGCCACATCCAGCCTGGCCCTGAATGCCTCCAGGGATGGGGCATCCACAACCTCCTTGGGCAACCTGTTCCAGTGTGTCACCATTCTCTGAGTGAAAAAGCTGCCACTTCTGTCTGCATAGGAAGAGGAACAATGCTTGCTGCCCCTTGCCTGTGGGCACCACTGCATGCAACTCTGACCTGCCACTGCCCAGGCCTCCTGCCTGCCTGTGGCAAGCAATAGGGGAGGCATCCACTACACACCCCACCATGTTGTGGCTGAAGGTGGTGTGGTGATGAGGAGAGCAGGTCAAGTCTTGGAACACCGCCTGTTTAAAATGCCACAGAGTAGGAATCTGCTGGAACACATGAAAGTAATCCATTTCCACTCCTGCTCTAAGAGGGCAGCATATTGTTCTTCCTCTTCATCTATTTCCTCTGAAATCTTTCTGCACCCAGTTGTATTAATGAATGTTGAACTGATGATGACACATATCATATCAATGTGGATGTATGCAGAATTAGGTCATCCCAATGGAAAGCTGGCCCAGCAGCTCCAAAAGCACTCTGCAAAGAAGCAGCAAGCTGAGCTATTCTCTTGCTCTCATTTCATTTATACGATGTGCACGAGGATAAAATCTAACATGCTAGCAATGCACTTTAAGATCCCAAAATTTGCTCTGAATTTTAGTTTTAGACATGAGTTCAATACAAATTGAATACAAATACTTGATCCCTGGATGCCTCTAACATCTTGGTAGAAGCTGCTCTTTACAAGGAAGGAAGAGGGATAGTTTGAGAAGAGGAGAAAAACAGTATGTTTATACATTCTATGAGGTGAAAAACGATTCTTAAACACTGGGAGAAGGGAACGAATGAAGCCAAATGGATCTATCCCCACACTGATTTACTGTTACAACCAGTGAGGTGAGTAGGAGAAATGGGAAAAAGCAAGGGAGTCCCAAACACTATCCTAGACCATCAGAAAAAATGATTCTGCCTCATAGTGCCATGAAGCTGTGCACAGGTGCAACTGAAACTTAGTGCATCATGAACTCACCACTGTACACTGTCAGGGTATTTGCTTACACAGGGCAGAAAAAGAGAGTGCAGGCTGAGTGTTCCTGCATAGTTCGTCCAAAACAAGCAAGATGTTTGTTTTCTGTGAAGTTGTAAAGCTTGTTGTTTTTTGAAGTACAGAGAGTCAGCTGTTGAAGAAAGGTGTTCTGGATTGAGCCATCTTACAGCAGGACCTTTAGAAGTAGGGAGGGGTTGAAGAGCAGGCCTGAGATGCACCTCATTAATACCTGTTGTATGCAGTACCTCCCAGAAAGCAGTCTCAGTTTTGATGTTAAATTTATGAACATTATTTCTGAGAAAGCTGGAAAAAGAGGGAAGTTCCTGGACTTCACCTCAAAGAGTTAAAATTCTGCAAGTAAATTCAGCAAGTCAAAATTCAGCAAGTAATGAGGAAATCTCATGCTAAGAGTATGATATACTTCATTAATAATAAAAGAGATATAAAATCTGCAACCGTTACCCAGCAACACCTCAAATATGTCAGACATAATGGCATGTAAAGCCATCTTCACACTGTTCTACCTCCTTATATCTCACAGTAGCAGTACCAAGAGGTAGATAAATTGGAGCCTGAGAGGCCCCACAAACTAAGGAATTGTAGGGCACAGTGTAAGTGGTGCAACTCTACTGACCCACCACCCCACTATAAACAGATTGTGAATGCAGATGCTGGTGTTTGGGTTCTCCACCCTGACTAGACCTTCAGTAGTGCAGACCAAATGTGAAGTCAGCATAGAATACAGTGGCTACCAGGAGTTCATCACCTAGTCAAGCCCTGAACAATGATCTTAGAAAACTAAACTGTAAACCTAACTAACTTGGTTGCTCCGTTGAAATGTTCATTACCATGGCAATATTTCATTTCCCATATGGTTTATTATTTAAACCAAACCAGACAGAGTTTTTCTGATGCTAAGAATGAGAATACAAGTTGCGTACTGATATATGTGAATAGGTGCTTGTAGCAGTGGTAATGCATGCTGACTTTCAAGGCAAACAGCACAACATTCCTGCCTGTCTGGAGTGAGCAATGCTGCCACATATTATTAAGTGGTCAGTATGAGACTGAAATTTGGTTCTAAAAATGCCTGAGCTAGGGGAGAATAAGGGGGCTGGGATTTTTCATTTAAAAATAGCTCTTTTCCACATTTGTAGGTTGGTCTCATTTTGCAGCAGCTATATTCTGCACCAACATGTGGTAGACCAAAGATTAAGTCTCAAATTCCCAGACACTGGGTTAGAAGAGGCCAAGAATGCCACAGAAGTGGCAAGCTTAGTGTCAGGAGTTGGGGATTTGGTTGCCGTACTTTTCAGCACCTCTTGTTACTTGAGCCTTCTAAGAGCCTTGACATTCGTAACAGAAGTGGCTTATTCCCACCTCTTTCTTTCTTACCAGCTCTCTTTAGGACTCAGCTAAAAAGAGCCATGCTGTGTTTTTTAAAGTGGCTGTAGCATACACTGCCCTACTGGCAATAGTAATGTTACCCTTTGCATTTTATAAAGTGGTCAGGACTTCATTAGAGTGAACAGATGTGCAAGGAGAAAAATATGAAAATGAATACTAGTGTAATCACCCAGATTTCAAATGCGTGACAGTTATTCAGCTGCTTTATGAAGTGACCATGTTTTTTTTAATCTCTGCCATCGAATGCGTCTGAACACCTTTTGACTACAGACAAAATGGTAGAATCATGGAATCTTAGAATTGGTCAGGTTGGAAAAGACCTTAAAGATCATCAAGTCCAACCACAACCTAACCATGTTACCCTGACAACCCTCCACTAAATCATGTCCCTGAGCACCACATCCAAATGGTTTTTAAACACATCCAGGGATGGTGACTCAACCAACTCCCTGGGGAGCCTATTCCAGTGCTTAACAACCCTTTCTGTAAAGGAGTTTTCCCTGATATCCAACCTAAACTTACCCTGGTGTAATTTAAGGCCATTTCCCCTCGTCCTGTCACCTGTCACCAGTAAGAAGAGACCAGCCCCACTCTCACTATGGTACATAGTGTACATTGGCTTTAAAGGCCAAAATCTTGTCTGAGGCAAATACAAATCAGGGGCATATAACTGTAAAAAAGGTCAAAGGGATACAGACGTGCATCAGTGAAGAATATTTGTAGGACATCCTGGAGCACATATGCCCTCATCACACATTTGATCAGAATTCTGAACTAGGGGCATAGGCTGCTGTCAAAAGGATGTGGCACTGCTGGAGTCTGTGCTAACCTAGTGGCTTAGTTATATTTTGCAGTGCTTATGCAAAGCTCTTACTGGCTGCAAGATAAGAAATTACAAAGGATACATGTGGATATGGGAATCGTGCCGTTCTTTTGGATGTTCTGGAAGCACTCCACAATAGCAAGAAAGTCACAGTGCCTTAAGGACTGTTGTAGGCTGTTTTAAGATGCTGTCAGAACATGAGTATTTTTCATGATTTAAGTCTCTCACTCTTTAATCCTTATGCTACATCCTCAGCTCAAAAATTCTAAACTTCCAATTTTTGCCATTCATATGGAGTCAGGAAAATCCAAACTCACTCATTTTTATCTGCCACTGCCCTGGGATGGAATGTTATCTTGGTTCAGTTTGGGAGTTTCTGATTATGTGCTTCATGCTCTGAAGAGCTGAGATATGCACTGGCTAAGAGCCTACTTCAAACCACTTAGAAGAAAACTCAGTTCAGTTCTGGAAAAGGAATGTAGGATAATTTTCAAACATATTTCCAAATACATTTTTCCTGGATTGTTGTGCTCTAGAGCATCTGGAGATCCAAAAGCTAGCTTCAGATTTCATGGGAAATGGTAGAGGTATAAACCCAGAGTATTTCACTGTTTGCCAGGCTTTTGCATTCTTTCCTTTTACAACCAAAATGCAACAGCAGAAAATAATGTTTAATTCCACTCACATCTCTGAATGAATATTTGCATTTCTTTACCCTAATAAAAGATTAGCAGTGCCTTGGAATGGCAAACCTGTAGAGGTAGCAATAATGTCCATTTATAAATAGGCAAAGTACAGCAGCATCAACATTTGTTACTGATACAAACAGCCCCTCCAACCTAAACCACTTACTCGGGGTCTCAGACATCACTTCTGTGCTTACTAGTGCACTGTGCTGTCGGTTTCCAACAAGGCCCTGTTTACTGTAGCTATTTCAGGCTACTGTCAACATAGAACTGTGCCAGTCCATCTTACACCAGCACTGTGGATGCTCTGACTTTTGTTGAAGACTACAGAAACCAGAGGAACATGAAAGCAGCTCTCATATTTTCCTCTAACCATATCACAGTATGACAGTGCCAGATTTGAATATCCATTTCAAAGTAGGGCTGCCAGTAAAAATTACATTTCCTAGCTGCTACCCTACCTTAAGGCCTATTTTTAAGACCAGTGTAGGCAGTAGGAAACTTCTCATTGACACTGGTATTCCTTCACTTTAAGGAATTGCTTCCCATAAATACCACTTGGTCTGGCACTGTTCTTGCATTGGCTGTGCACTGATGGCTATAAGAGGGACTGCCACACTACAGCACATCTCCACTTAATATTTTGTTCCAATTGTGAACTGTCTGCGATTGAACTGAAGTTTTTCCAAATTCATTCTTTATTCAGCATTCCTCTCTGATCATTTTTACAGCCATTGTCTTAGCCTTTAGCTATTGTTTGTAGCTTTTGTCTGGTAGTTGCCATTAATATTTCAGACTGTTTTGGTTTAACGAAGTCGTGTAAGTCACGTTAATGTAGCAGTAATAGCAACAATGCACCATATTTCTGTGCAAATTATGGTTATGAATTTGAAATTTACTCCCTCTGAATGTTTTCAGTAGTCTCTTAAATTTCTACTGCTGAACTGTGCTGTTGTTATCTCTGCACAGATTTGAAAGCCAGAACATTAAGAGGAAGTAGATAGAAAAGGGATGTAAAATAAGCTCAAGCACACATTAACAGTTCGAAAGATTATTTTTGAGTATTTTTTTGTTGATGTTTTATCTCCCGAAAGCCATTGATATTCAAGTATGAATTTAATGATCTAACTTATCTAACTTATTCAGTGAATGAGGTGATGCTTTACTTTTTTAACAAGTCACTAAGATAAATCATTAGTTCTACTATCAAGGAAATATAATAACGGTAATACATTTATTTAATATAATGTGTGATTTCCCGTTCTTGCAGCATTTATTCTTTCACATTCCCAGATCAGAATTGACTTCTGATCATATGGAGAATCAGATGTGTCAGAAGTATTCCAGAGTGTACTAAAAGAAAGGGAAAAATATTATGCAGTCCTGCATGGTTTAATAAGGTTGATGTGAACATGAATATCCACTGGCTTAATAGCTTTAACTAAAAGCTGAGCATCATAGTTCCTTTTGTCTCCTGTGCTGACTTGCCCTTTTGCATAGTTTTACTGAAGTTGCACTAAGTTTTGTATGCCCATTTCCACTGCATATTAAAAATGTGAATACATGCCATATGAAGGCATCTGACAGACAGCTAGTGCTGGGCAAGATGGTTTTGGCCAAAATATTGTTACTGTGCGACAGTGATTCAATGATGTCCATTTTAGTGAGTTGCTTACAGGGAAAAAAAAAAAAAAGTCGTAAAACTGGAATGATTTAGTTTTGAGATACTTTGAATTTTAGTTTAAAGCATTTGGAAATCATTTTCAGATTTAAGAAAGAATGAGTAAACAAACAAACCCTCCTAAACCCCAAACCTTAATCTCAATTAAAAAATATTATTTTTCCTACTTTTATATTTGACTGAGTACTTTATTCTGTCTTGATGGAAAATGAATTCTTGTAAATCTGCCAGTGAGCCCCCCAAGCTGACTAGTTGCCCAGTTCTGGATACAAAAGTCTACTTAGCAGTGTTTCTTTGGCAAAGGCAGCAGCTGTAATTTTTGTGTGAGTGTTGAACTCCTAAGTTATTTTCAGATAGATGAATAGTATGCTTTCAAGTGACTATTCTTCCAAACAATCTCTGTTTGTGCTTATTATGCATCAGTAGTTTTGCTTTCACATTGAAAATGTACAAAGATACAACTCACAGTTATTAAGTTGTGCTAGAATGATGCCTGCATGACTCCAGAAAGGAATTTAGAATTCAGAATCAGGCTAGTAAGAAGTCTGTGGCTGAAAGGGGATGACAGAACTTTCCACTTCTGCTTTGCTGCTTTGAATCCTGGAGACAGTTCCTCATAACATAAGGCTGAGAGGAAGAATTTGCAAATAAAATTTGTGGAGACTAATATTATAATATCAGTCAAAATAAAAATTGTGGACAGTTAGATGCCTGAGGCAACATATGTACTAGCATCTTAGTTGCATAAAATCCTTGTTCTCCTCTCATGCGTCAGGCAGATATGGCCCTCTAAAAGTCAGGGCCAGTCCCTCTACAATGATACCAGCATGTCGTGAGATTACATAAAAAAGGTTCTGGTTTTCCAGGGCAGTGCAGATTGTTCATGAGTAATGAAGGATGAAATGCCACCTATTTATACAGCCTCAAAGTCAGTATTTGTGAGAGGCAAGTCACTCTGTGAGAAGTGTATATGAGTACTGGCGAGGTGAGTGGGACCTGGACATTTCCAAAGATGCTTTTTCATCAGAGCGTTGCCAAGAATGATTTGAATGTTACTGGTTTTATGGATGTACAGTCCTGAATCTACTTCTCTTTGTCCTGCTGGAGAACATGGCAGAGCCTGGTGAGGTTCTGGGGCTGAAAGAAAAGAGAAAAATTCAGATGGAGTGTGCGCTATTCAGTGCAAATGGCAGCAAAAACCCAGTTCTGCCAAATTCGAAACCGAATGATTTTCCCATTGCGATAGAAATTAAAGCACAGCACATAGCTATGGACTGTAATACAAAACTCTGGACAAAACTGCTGTCATGTTCCCAAAATACACTACTATTTGCCAAGGACAGGACAATCTCCTAATCATTTGTAATGAACGCTGTAGAAAATCCTTCTTGCTGCATAGTGTGTGCTTTTCCCTATACTGAGTATGTAAACTGCAGCCAAATAGAATTTACCAATACCACCAAGTGTCATGTAAGTCTCTTTGGGACCTCTCTTATTACTCTTTTAAGGAGGGCAGTGAAGTTATTTGGAAAGTAATTCTTTCTTATATCATTATTGGGGGGTGAAAGATTAAATTTATTGTTTCTTGTAATGCTTGTCAAAAATACAAAGATGCCAAGTTTACCCATTAATTGTGTTTGACCCATTGTTTGAAGCTGCTGGTACAAAATGTTTTTTTTTATATTCTCGTAAGTCCAGGCAACATCTGCCAGGCATTGCTAGTAACCAGCTGCCCATTTTCTTCTCTTTTTCAGAGGTAGCTGAATTCTCGCCAATTCTTTCAATCAAAAAAAGAAAGAAAAAAAAAAAAGGAAAAAAAAAGTGAGAATAAATGAAACAAGATGTTCAAATAAAATGAATCCCACTTTGTACAAAGTTCAGAACCTTAGAAAGGTAGTTCCCCATGGGATATAATACAGTAGTAATCTACTGCAAGGCCTGAGCTCTGATGTTATCCATCTAACAAGAAGTGCAGTTTTGCCACCAGGATATTTTCCCTGAAGGGCACCTGCCTTTTTTTGTGGGAAGACATGCAATTTTCATGGAGACTCCTATAGTTCTCTACGCTCCTTTCTTCAGCAGGAGAAAAAAAAAAGAAAAAGAAAAAGAAGCATCAGCTTTATACTTTTGGTTTCACAATTCCCTATTTTTTGGTGTATATCAAATAAAATGAGGAGAATACCAACTCATGCATAAAAAGGAAATAAAATGAAAATGAAGGGTCAGGTGCTATTTAAATGTTGCGCATATTTGATGTGTGCTCCCTACTTTGGGCAAAGTTCAATGGTACACAATTTATCTCTGTGCCAGAAAATCACCGGAATGGTGAAATTATTTCAAATAGAATCACTCATAATTGTTAGAGGGCTAGAATGGATAATGTGCAAGGTGAGTCGGGAAAAACTGGACCTGGATATGTCAAACAAATGATAGTTCAGTGCCTTAGGAGACTGCAGGCCATAGCAGTCCATGCTTCATGGTGGGTAAAGGTGAAATGTGCTCAGCCCTGCTGCCCAGGGCACTGGGTCCAGGAGCCTAACTTTCCCCATGCCCAGAAGGAACAGGGAGACCAAGCTTGGAGCTTACCTCACTCTTGTACCACATAAGCTGCATGATTACCAACCTTTTCTGCAAATAGTGACCACTGAAAGGATCCTCGTTCTTTTGGTCTCCAGGCACAGGGTTGAAGAGAGGAACAGCGCACAGTGCTAACTCTCGTGGACCAGTCTCAGAGACCCTACATTCTAGTGTATAATTATTGTCCCTTTTCTGATAAAGAACTTGAAAAAGCTGCGTGATTAATCTTATTTTCTTTCTCTTCCCACCTTTCTTGTTTGCTTCTCTTTTTGTGAATTCATGGTAGATTTATTGCCTTGGGTGAGATTTTCAAAGCATTTACAGGTGACCTAATCTTGTTGCTGTAGAAGCCAACTGGGAGTTTTGCCAGTGTGTTTAATGAGAACAGTTAGACCAGTGCTGGGAGCTTTGAAGCCCCCGCTTTGTGTGTACGCATATGAAGGTGGGGAACAAGGTGCAGATAAAATAAGAACCAGTCTAAACTTGGATCCAGCAAGGGAAAATAATGCAAACAAAATCTTTCTTGTGGTTCAAAGGAATCTCTTCTGCCATTTCTTGCTACACTCCCAAAAAGCCTTGACCTGTTGTAATCAGCACAAGGACGCTCCCCTCTGTGGGGCCATAGCTTGGTTTACTATTGATTTCATTTACATTTTGAGGCTAGCAGTTTTTCACTGGGTTCAGAGCCCACCTTTTTTCTTCAAGTGCACCAGTGAACTTTTTGCTAGTAATTAGTCAGTAATTTTAAAACCAGAAAGAACCATCATAATCATGCAGTTAGACCTCCAGCATAATATAGTTTGTAGAGTTAGTCACTATTTACCCACAACTTCTGTTTGAGTTACAATAGCATATATAATATTTTGCTGTGTGTATGTGTCTTCAGTGCCATAAATAGGCAAATATACATGTAATCTACCTGGGTAGGGTCTGCCACAGAGAGCGAACAAATTATGTGGACTGACACAGACAAGTCATACTGAAAGACAAACTAAAAAAAAGGTTGTCATTTATGAATTGCAGCAGTATTTTCTTGTTGCCCTTGAATACACAAAATTTATTGATTTTGATTGGCATTGCCTTCTAACATTGCTAGATTTGGGCAAAGATTAACACAAAGTGCTTTCATAAGTTCAATTTCTTCATCAGTATCCAAGGGTAATACTAAGAACAGTATTTCTCCAGAATAGATTACTACACTTGCCTGACTTAGGCATTGCCAAGAGGGATGATAAACGCGCTTGAACTTGCTTAAAACGCTCTTGCTAGTGTTAGCATTTCATGCAATAAAGCAATGACAGATTTTATAGATTTTAGTATTTTTCATAACGTTTCAAAGACAGTTGGCTTTAAGGTATTATTGCTTTAAAAACCCTCAAGCCCTAGACGATCTTTGCTTAAAAAATAGCAGGAAAAATGTAATGTTGGAATAAGAAACCTCCAAATTTAAGCCTTGGTCCTACAGTCAGATGCTCTGCATCCTGCTCAGTGTGACCAAGTCTCATGATACCTCCGTTAACTTCCTAAAGCCTTTGTCTTAAGTGGCTGCATGAGAAGTACAGTTTTTAGGGTCAAGGAAATAAAAAAACTGTGGCCCTCATTGTGGTATCATAGGGAATACATCTATTTTTCAAATTCCATTAACGGTGTGGAGAACCATAGTTAGGCATAGTTCATGCTCAGTTTCTCATATTTATAGAAGATTATTCACATTGTAGAGACTATCAAAAAGAAGGAAACAATGTGCCTCAGAAAATCCTCAGCACAAAATGTTAGGATGTAAGAAAGAATGTATCACTCCCTGTTTGATTGGTGTGTGTATTCTTATACTCTTGCTCCAATATTCTTAGCCAGAGAAGTTGTCAGCAGTGATGCTGGTGGGTACTGGGCTGTGTGGACCTTTGCCTGGCCCAAGTGATGTGTCTGTCCAAGTGAACACGAGGGGCTCAGGGAATATTGACAAGGAATTACCTTCTAGAAAGAGGGTCTGAGACTGATTGAATTTTTACAGGCTTAAATTCAGAGCAATTTCCGGATTCCCTGGGATGTAGTAAGGAGGTATGAAAGGACATCAGATGATGAAAAGGACGATGGGATTACATTGGAGGACTATGTGTTGTGGAAGGAATTAACACTGGGGAAATGCCTACCATGCCTTTTTTGAGAAACAGTCTCTGAAGGCATTTGCCTCTAGAAACAAGAGTGGCTTTTCCTTGAACAATGCTGGTCAGATGACTCAGAAAAGTAGAGCCAATTACTAATCAGTCTGTACGAGCAAACAGGAGTCCAGCACTCTTTATTACTTCCCTGGACCCCATTTATTTAGCAGTGCAAATGTTACAGGTCTGGGGGAGAATACTTAATTAGCAATTACAGTGCTCTTGCACTGTACAGAGTTAGTTAGCAAAATTAGAAAAAAAAAGATTTCTAAAAATGCTTCTTAGAATTATCCTTGCAATGTTAATAGCTTTATTATCAAGACCACTGACTTGCAGATATCTTCTGTAGCTTCATGCCAGAGCCTGGAAAGGCGTCTCTTCAGAATATGTTTTCTAGCCCGTTAAAAATCATGTTTTCATTTCTGCTTGAAATGTAACATGTGGCTGTGTTTCTTTAAAAGTTTTTTATGTACTGTTACTGTAAGTGCTTTGAATGTGCCTCTGAAAACCACTAAACAACAAAGTTGTTGTTACCATTGCTGCTTGATCTTTCTGGGAGGCCAGTCCCACACAAACCTCCTTCTCTCTCCAGAATACTGCGTATTGTAGATACAACAACAACTTTCAGTTTAGTCAGAGGAGAAAAATGCAGGAGCTTTTTCCTCCTTCAGATTGTGAATTCATTTTTTGTTTCATGAATACCAGTTTCAATAGCTGCACAGCCATTTACGTTAACCAAAAAGACTCAGATATAACAAAAAGTGATGTGGTTGAAATGCCATCTCAAATTCACTGTTCTGGGACTGAACAGAGCATTATATTTAGAAATGCTCCCAGATTTTTATTTCTTTTCATGCTTTTAGACTCTTCACCTGCTGTAGATGTAGTGACAGGTATATAATTGAGAAATTTTTAAAAAACAGTTATTATCCTATGGCCAAAAAACTTTCGTTTTCTGTCTGTGTAAGTTGGAGAACTTTGACATTTCATACTGTGATAGCTCTAGCCATATTCATGTGACTGAACAGAAACTAAGGCAAACTGAAATAAGAGATAAACATAATATTATTCATTTTATATCTGACTTGGACAAATGTGGAAAGAAGATTACTCTCACATTCCATTCAAGTTTTTGAGATTTTTGCAGGTTTTCTCCAGTGCTGAAATGGGAGGAGGAACTGAAAAGTAATGGAATGACATCAATTAATACACTAGAGAAAAAATAGTTTGGAACAGATGAACTGTATCGTTTTGTTTAGGCATGCTTAAAGTCTTTCATCTTAACTGTGGCCTTTTTAATGTGATTCTGTATTATTATAACGGGTTACAAGTTTTTAGGGAAAATGTAAAATGAAGGGGTAAAAAGAAACTTGTGTGCATTTGAAATGTCTAAGAACTATATTAATCACTCCCAATAAATATGGAAATTCTTTGAATCGGGAAACTTGTTGGAAAAGCTCCTTTCTCCCTGGCAGCTTCATTTTGATTAGATGACGCGAAAAATGACAGAAAGCTCTTAACTAGCTCTACTAAACATTTCCTTTATGCCATTTGCCACTTTGTCTCATTTTGTCTAAAAATAAGGTTATTCTTTTAAAAAACTGTTCTAATCCTTCCAGCCGTGTGGCCCCTTTGCGTTCACTGCCTGTAGTGCTGCTGCACAGCCATTCGTCTGTTGCAGGCGTGTGCAACGCTTCCTGACAGCCAGGGAAAGGAAACACAAGCATGCAGCTAAGATCCTGATGAACGGAAGGCTCAAACAAGGCCAGTGGCTGAACATGGAGGGATAGGGCAAGGAGGGAATTGTAGGAAACACGCCTTCTGTTTCTCTGCTGGCTGTTGAGAGACTGCATCCAAGCTACAAATCGGGGAATGGAGGGTACAGAAGGAGAGTAAAGTAGAATTGGAGATGGGTGGAAATTGTCTGGGACAGTGAATAAAAAGGCAGGGGCTTGAAACAGTTTGCAGAAGACAGCAAAGAAGGAATCCAGATCTCAAAATAGAAAAGGGTAGACAATTCCACTTGCATCTCATCTTCCACATTTCTTCTCAGTAACTGTTGCTGTCTTAACAAATGTTTAAAAGCTAACAATATTTTAGGATGAAAGATGAATAACAGAACTTTTGGTGCTTTTATTTCAGTTTTTTTTTTGTTCTAGTTCAACGAGTCCATTAAACATGTTTTCAATATGTTAAGGTTATCTGTACGAGCCAGAAGGGGTGGTTGCAAACCTCAGACCAGAACTGTCTGATGAACTTGACTGAGCAAAGCAAGGGAGTGCACCTTGCTCTGACACCAAACTGCATGGGCACTGAAGAGGGAAAATAAGGTTTGGTTTCTGTGTTTGTGGAGGCAGTGGGCACCTGTCTGTGATAGAGGGAAGAAGGAAAGCAGAAAAGCAGGAAGGAAGGAAGGAAGGAAAGCAGGAAGACAGGAATGGAAAGAAGGGAGCAGTGGAAGGAGCAACTGGAGGGCAGGCCAACTGTGCACACATCCAGAACGTCACAAGCCTGGATTGTATCCATCCTCAACAGCCTCATTCATTGCTCTTGGAAGATTTATTTACTCTTTTGGATTCAAATGGCTTTTAAATCTAATAAGGAAAAAGAGTGGGATCATCTGGTCGAAAGAACCCCAGGCACCTGTACAGGCTGGGAGGAGTGGTCCTTGAGAGCAGCTCGGCAGAGAAGGACCTGGGGGTCCTGATGGACGAGAGACTGAATATGAGCCAGCAGTGCGCTCTGGCAGCTCGAAAGGCAAATGGGATCCTGGGCTCCATCAGGAGAGGGGTGGCCAGCAGGGACAGGGAGGTGATTGTCCCTCTCTACTCGGCTCTTGTGAGGCCCCATCTGGAGTACTGTGTCCAGGTGTGGAGCCCTCAGTACAAGAAAGACATAGAGATTTTGGAAAGGGTCCAGAGGAGGGCGACTAAGATGATCAGGGGGCTGGAGCACCTCCCCTATGAGGACAGGCTGAGGGAGTTGGGCTTGTTCAGCCTGGAGAAGAGAAGGCTGCGGGGTGACCTCATTGCAGCCTATCAATACCTGAAGGGAACCTACACCCAGGAGGGGAGTAAACTCTTCAAAAGGGCTGACAATAGCAGGACTAGGGGAAATGGTTTTAAGTTGAAGGAGGGAAGATTTAGGTTGGATGTTAGGGGGAAGTTCTTTACTAGGAGAGTGGTTAGGCCCTGGAACGGGCTGCCCAGGGAGGTTGTGGATGCCCCGTCCTTGGACGTGTTTAAGGCCAGGTTGGACGGGGTCCTGGGCAACCTGATCTGAATGTGTATGTTTGGTGGCCCTGCTAGGCAGGGGGGTTGGAACTACATGATCCTTGGGGTCCCTTCCAATCCGGGTGATTCTGTGATTCTGTGATTCTGTGATCTGGTTTAAAATACACGTATACCTTCCCAAAATGATCTTTACTAGTAACACTCAGTTTCTTTCCTGAATGAAGGACAGTTTTCCATAGTATGAAAAAATCTCTATGAGTTGGTTTTCTTCCACTCTAAAGAGAGATTTCTAAACCTGATAGGCTTGTCAGCTGCTGCACAAGTTTGCTTGTTTGTTTAGGGTTTTTTTTCTAGTTTAGTTAAGTTTTTTAGTTATTTTCTGAAAGCTGAGTTGAAGATCCCCCCAGTATTAATCAAATCCCTGCAACAAAGATTTTTATTCCACATATTTTCCACATATGATTATTCCACATATTTTGACTGAGAGCCAGAATAAAGTAAAAACTGTGTATTTGCTATTGCAGAAGATTAAAAAAACAAACAAACAAAAAACCCTCAATACTTTGCTTACTGGGAAGTAGATTTAACATCTTGTTTAGCAAATAGAATCATGGTGTAAATAAGGTACCTCTTAGTACAGTCAGATGATGGATAAGTATGATTACTAATGAAATTCCAAAGGAAAGAGTTTTCCTTTCTCCCAGTAAAACATTTATTCCACAATCTGAGAAAAGAAGGAAATTTTAAGAGAAAAATATGTATGTATTGAAAGTTTCAAAGTAAAAAGTACTTCCAATCCAGGCTAGAAAAATGTTATGTTAATGTTTCAACTATAAAATGTTGAAAAACTGGAATTTCCCATAATAAGCAGATTACACTGGAAAAAGAAAAAACAGGCAACAAACAAACCGATTGCCACCAAATCAGCTCTTGGCTTCTACTTTGATTTTCACAGCAAGGTATGACAAAATTGACCACGTAAGTGCTGAAATCCAGACTTCTCCTGCTGTGCGCTGTAGAGCACAGCTCTTATAGTCTGAATTACTCTTTCTCAAATATGACAAACCAAGCTTATATGTACTAGTGTAAAAGAAGTTTGATGAATGCTTGATACACAGACTTTAAAAGTTCTCCATTTCTGTTGCAAGTATCTCTCCTGATCTAGCACTGTTTGCCTTTTTTCTGATTGCACTCCATTGGCAGATTATAGCTGTTCTTGAATCAACTTCATACTAAGCTCTTACTCTTCGTAAGTCATTTCCAACTGATGCTTTTGTTATGAGTCACTACAGGGTCAAGTTCTGGAATGTCTTCATAAGCCAAGTACAAGTAATTTCCATAGGGCATTTTTTTTTCCCTACTAAAAACGTGGAGTAGTTAAATTGCTATGTCAACATGAGATGCTACAAAGTTATAGCTTGGACTGATCTGTGATGTTCTGAAAAGTGCCCTGTGGCTTTGCCATGCACAGAAACGGCCTAAAATTTGTGCCAATAAAAACTTTATTGCATATCACATCATTGGTATTATTAATTGCATATAATTTATTTGGATCTTTTCAAGTATGAGTCAGTTCTAAAAATACAAAGGATATTATGAAAAACATCCAATTTAAGCTAACCATGAATGTAAGAAATTTCATAAGACTATGTTAATGTTTGGCTCTCTAAATGTCAGAACTCTAAGAAAGTATTGAAAAATACATTCACAAAATCACTTTTTTGCCCTTTTATTGGTCCCTCAATCTATCATGCTAGCAACTGCATTATGACCTCATCAATTACTTTGATTCTTAAATGTAGTGCAGAAAAGATATGGTGTATTACTTCTTCTACATCAAGGAACAATATTGTAGGAAAAAAATCTGCTATGTTTTGTTTACCATAGCATCAGGAGTCCACTCTGCCAAAGCAGAGTGACCACAGCATATGACTAGGTTTCAAAATTACCTATATAAAAAATCTTATCTTAAACTAAGTCAGTGAAAATGGCACTACCTGACATTATGTCTATATGAACAGTTCAAACATAGATGTTTTTTATAAACAGAAATTGACATTTGCATACTGTAATTTTTTACATTCATCTTGGAAGTAAAAAAAATTACTTTAAATACGTTTCATATCTTCTGCTTCAGGTATATGGATCCTGAAATATCTGCTTAACAGAGACCACTTTTACTCATCAACTGCATCTCTCCCCTAAACATATAATTTAGGTTTTTATGCAGTAAAATGCTTGCAGTTCCAGATACGTGCCTATGCAAGTTACACATCTAAGTTTTACTGCTGGATGACATTTTTTCAGTGATAAATCTAGAGAGTTGGAATGTCTTTTGAATTTCTTATCATGGAACAAAGCAGTGTGATTGCCAGGCTTGAAAAAAAAAAAAGAGAGAAAGAAGAAAACAAAGAAGCAGAGAAGAAAAGATGATGAAAGTGAAAAGAAAAAAATAGGAAAAGATACATTTCATAAAAAGCTGTTGTTTAACTTTGAAATAGTTAGATATTAAATAAGAATACATGCAAAGTCCTGCACTGCAGTTTGAACCTGCAGTGTTTCTCTCTAATGCTTTAATCAAAAGGATAGTTTCATCAAATGTAATTTATATACTTAAGCATTATTTATTTTAGCAAAGCTGAGATTCTCATGTAGTTCTTAGCAGCTTGCGAGAGATGATAAACTGTGAATAATGCCAAAATGGTGTGTAATTCTCATTGATTTGAGAACATTTCATTCAGTCTTGGGAGGTTTGTGTCATTTAGAGAAGATTTTAGAAAATACATTAACAACTGTCTCTGCTTCTTGTGCTAGAATTAGGACAGGTACACAAACATACTAAGTAATATACTGATGTTGTTGTGGAATGCAAGGCTATTAGAGAATTATGCAGAGAAGGGCTTATGTGCTGCTGGGCTTTTATTCTTGATAATACTGTGGTTATAGTGCATATTGGAGACTGGCTCAGCATTAAGATGATCTCAGCTACTGACATGGAAGAATTACTTACAGGAAGTAGAAAGCATGCCCTTTATGAAATAGTCTCTGAAACAAACTGTGATAGTAGTCCAAGACAATCCAGAGCTATGAATCTTGCTGACAGAAAAGTTAATCAGCAAAACTGTTACCAGCAACAGCAAGGGAATGCAGAAGAAAAATGTTGAAGCCTGGCTGATTCCTGACAGTCAGGTAGCTATTTATCAAGAACGCCTTGCACAGTTTGTGGTAGGCGGTGAGTCTGCCAGTATAACCCCAAGATGCTGGTCACTTCACACCTCAGTGTGTCTTTGCCACTTGCATTTGGATCCTGAATGCTGGTTAATGAAATTCCAAGAGGCTCACAAGCACCAGGACAAAGTCCTGGAAGAGTCCAGGAAATTATATGTGGTTCTGGAAGATACCAACACATACTTCTGCTACCCCTAATTATAGCTGTATGGATCTACCTTAGCCCTCTGATTTTAAGCAGTTATTTTACATAATTATTTAGTGCATTAAGCCTTATTTTTTTCTTGTTTTGTTATCTTTTCTATTCAAGAAGTTCCTCCTGGTTCTTAGCTTAGTTGAATTCATGTGAGTTTATATCTTTCTTGTCTGATAGTTTTGTTTAGTTTTGTCCTCTTTCCCTCTTTCTTTTCTTAATGCAATTTGACAACAATTTTGAAATAGAAAACAATTCCAAACTAACACCAACCACCCAAGGGTCTCTCTATGAGTATGTCAATTATACACATAGGCACAAATACATCTTAAGTGTTCAATATAGGCAATTGCACAGATAGTTATGTTAATCTCACACACAAAATACCCAAAAATAAAAAGAAATTGACTGTTCCTCTGAGCCCTGTCATAGAAACAGAAATAGGGGCAGGCAACACACAGGCAGGCCACTTTTAGACCTCATTCCTGAGCTCACCCAGTGACACTAATTGAGAAAGGGTACCAAGGAAGTTGATGATGAAAGCTGTTCACAGGCTCTTTTTACCTGATTTATTTCAGCAACTACTTCAGAGAATGTGGCCATGGACATAGCTCCTGGTTTTACATCCAGGGAGCTGTTCCCACAAGACTCCCCTTCTGTTTTGGGCTGTCTGTGCATGCTGCCACCTTGCTGCTTGGCTCTTCATAACTGAATCTGTCACAGAAATGGAACAATTACATCATACATTTCTTCCAAGCACCATCTTAAGAATAGTCAGCATTGCATACAGCATGTAAAATACAGAGCAAGCCCATTGGAGGAAATCCCCTAAAACTTACAATACTAATGGTTGGGAACTGCATTACAGTCTTTCAGAGGCACGCTGAGCTCTATCTGGCTTTACACGGTAAACATCAAATTGTCTTCAGACGTCTTGTTCACATCTATCTTCTGCATGTGGAAAAAGAAGCCAGTTATCAATCTGAACACATTAGGCAGGCTCCAGGTCATGTGAGATGGACTAAATTTCTTACTGTGGCTCTGCTCTATCCATGCTGTGTTGCACACACTTTGGATTTTCATAGTCTCTGACAGACCTAGAGGCTTCAGGGTTGCTACTATTTCCAGTTCCGCTGGAGCCTCATATAGTCATGCAACAAAATGCTGAGCATTTCTGTCAGGGAAGGGTGGGTCTGAAAATATAGACGGAGATGAGAAAGGATGAAATGTGGTTCATTTATAGACTTCTATTTAAATGAAAGGCTCTAAGGATCCCACTTTTCACTTTGTTTATGTTAGTTCCTCTCCAGGAGAAGGGAAATGAGAAATAAGGCCACAATGCCCAGTATCAGGCTCCGCTTTTAGCTGCTGAGAGTTTTGCCTGAGCAACAGCAGCCGGTCACAGTGCATAGTCACAGCAGACTGACAGTTAGAATCGTCCATTTTACCACATGCCCAGACATTAACCAGAATTATACATGCAGAGTACTTAACCATTGCTTTTCTGCATGGTAACAGCTGATACCCCTCAGTCCTTCCCCTCTCCTTTTTGGAAATTTCCCTCGAGCGTATGGTGCCTCATGCAATGGCCAAATATGGTTTAACTGTGTCTAACTCTGGTGTTGGTTGGTGACAATAATATTCAAGATATAAATATCCTAATTCTGGCTTAACCTTGGGCCACCAGACAGAATGATAAATATGTGGGGACCAAATATGTTCTTGGAGGACTGTAACTTGTGGCTGCCACAGTATACAGGCATTCACTTTCAAAGTGTGCATGAAGATTCCCACAAGGCTAACACACTTCCCCCCTGAAATCTTTCTGGCAAGGAGTTATTGAGGATTAGGACTGCTGATCGTTTTAAGGCCAGTTGCATGTCTGTCTTTTTCTTCCTACCAGTAAATGCCCTTCTTATTGCATAGTACTTAGAAGTGTCAGTACAGATAACTGGTTAAAATTCACTTGTGATTTATAGCAGAACACAGGAGTTTTGCACAGCATTAATGAATTGAAAACTGTTAATCAATCTCAATAATAGTTACCTGGAAAATTACTCTGGTATCACTGATCACTTGCTGAAGGAAGTAGAAATGGTAATTTTCTTTTTAGCTGGCAAGCTAGTTAAAACTATCAGGGAAATTGCTCAACCCCTTAAATAAATACATATGATTTCATCTGCAGTGAACATTAGAAGCAACCAGGTATTCATGAGGGAACCCAGAATGTCATAACAGGGTTCCAGAAAACAAATCCCTTTTTTCAGATTGCGTGCAAATAGCTACTACTCCTTCTACAAAGCAAGGAGGACTAGTAACCTGTGAGAGCTGGAGAGCAGGAACTAACTACTTCAGCACTAGGGAAAAAAGCAGCTGAGGTGTGCTGCATTGTATGAATATGCCTAACATATGCAAACCAAACATTACAAATCAGACTAACTATAAATGGTGCTTAAGAAATGACACACACACACAGAATCAGCACAAGTACTTCCCTAATACTGGAAGCCCTTCAAGGACTTGCACAAAACATACATGCTGGATGATTGATGAGAAAAGCTCATCCGTCAATGGATTTATTTGCAAACATCACGCTTCGTTGTCTCTGTCTTACAAATCTGCACATTACCTCATCCCACTAATATAATTATAAGGTTGCATGGTATTGACCAAGGTTAAATATCACTCATTTTATTTCAATCTATAAACTGAAGCCAATCAACGTGCCTTGATACCACTACTCAAAATTCTCAATAGGATTGAATAATAGAGAAGAGGTAAATCAAAGCTAACTACTTTAGCTCCAGCCAGTCTGTCTCCACTCAAAGCATCCATTCATCTGGGAAGCACATCAAAATTTATAGCACAGACATTTACTGTGAAAAACTTTAACACTATGAGGAATCCTACACTCGTGCCCTGAAAGCCAATAATATGACACAAAGCCTATATTTGCACTGTCCTACAAGAGTGCTCAGTGGCTGACAGCAACAGCAAACAAAAGCATTTGTTAGCTTGTGAATTGTATTTCATTTGTGTACACTGACACTAGATTTGTTTTCCCTGAAGCTGAAGACAACAAAATATTAAATATTGTTAACAACTCCCAGCCTTTTCTCTCCTACTTGCAGCAGAGAGTTCAGAATCACAGAAGACTGATTCCTGACCTAAATAAAGCTTGGGCAACACAGCCATGTGTTCCCAGTGTCACAAGTAAGCAGAACAGAATATTGAAATTCTTCCGTGGTGAATATGGAGTAAATCTATTTTCTTAGAGTGCAAACTGGATCTTCTTTCAAATTCACTTAAAGAACAAAGATCACAGAATGACAGGATCATGGGAACAGAATTGTTGCAAACATTTATTTTGCTAGCAACTTCATGTCTTGATGTTACTAGTGATGATATGAGAGAGGTAAGCACCTAAATTACCCCTTTCCTATAAAACAACAACTATCTGGTTTGGGCAGAACTTGAATGTGTCTGAGATAGCAGACATAAACTTCTGTTTTCTCTTTTGACTGAAGTTTTATTTCACTGTATATTCCACATGGCTAATGGAATGCATAAGAGCTGTGCGTTCCACCGTGTTTTCCTTTTGTGTGTGGACATAAAGAAATCAGATGAATTAGTCCAACAAAATTTTTTCCAGATCAGATCCCACTTCGATGTAGAAGGTAACTGCACAGCTGTTGGAGTGCACATCCTCTGTACTGCTTACAGTCTGTTTGACAAAGCTTGGGTATTAGTAAAAGAAATTAGTCTTTGTGAACATAGCAGTTGTATCAAGCCAGAAGTCTAACCAATGAGAGGGATGCTTGATGAGTAGGGACTTTCCAAGATCTTCAGTGGACATACAAACAGGAAAATAAACTTGCATTATTTTTTCCATGCATTCATCAGCTCACATCATGTTATAATATGGATTGTATTATTTCACCACAAAGAACTACAATAGCTTTTAAAAATTTCTGCTTTCCTAGCCAAAACAGGACAGTGTAGTTGGTTTTCCAAACCATTTAGCAGAACTGCTAACTGTAGCAATGTTCACTTAACATTTTGTTTGCTTTGTCTCCTTGTTTAAAGTATTTACATCAGTGAAATTCTTCAATGTTTTCTTTTTTTGCTTGTTTGTTTAATAATACTTAACTCTCTCCTCTTCTACATTTCCCATCCATCAAAGTTCACTGGTTGAACATTGAATCCCCCCTCCCCCCCCCCCACACACACACGTACAATGACGGATAGAAAGTTTGCTGAAGCATTACAGCATTCTTTCAAAAGCAACTTCTCTTCCTGGCCTATACTTATCCTGAATAACTACTCATCTTTTCACCATTCTTGTTTCTTTGTCTTTTCTTGTATTTGTTACTTGTTTGCCACTTTAAAATATATATATATTGAAAAGTGGAAACAAAAAACCATACGGCAAGCTATGTGAAGCCAAGCATAGCCAGTAGCTCTAGCCTGCCAAGTTTAAGTTCTGATAAAATTCCTTTTTGTTGCTAAAGCGAGAGAGTGGAGGAGCACTGGCTGTTATAAAACCACTAGAGCTGATGAAAGAAAGAATTTCCTTTCCACTAAATATCACAAAACTGGAAGAGAAATATGTTCCACCTTGTTCCAAAATTTCTTCAGAAATTTCAGAGCTTTCTGGAAAGAGAAATTTCCCATGACATTTTGTTTTGAATTCATGACAAGTATTTCATTTCAGATATCTCTAATGAAATTTTTACCAAGCACAGAAACAGCCATAGCTTCTGTGTGGCACCTAGCAAATCTGAAACACCGTGCACTGCTATCTGAAGGGCAGCAAATAGGATAGGCACCCCCAGGGGTGACAACCTCTTAAAACTTATTTCATAGACCTAAGGCTGCATTAAAGGTGGGTGACCAAGCATACAATTGAGCCAACCGGCAGACTTCTGAAAGAAATCAGTCTGGCAGGCACCTTTGCAGCACTCCTTGTAGGAAAATTTCCCAGCTGTTCCCAGATTACCACACCAGTACTTTCCCTTAAAGCTGTGAAGCTGTTAATATTCTCCAGGACAGATACACCTATCTCAGGGCAGTTTGCTCTATCTTAGAGCACTTTGTTTTACATACTTCTGTGCAAGGTATCTAACTGAGGAAGATGTAGCTACTAGCTGACTACTGTGCACTCTGCTATGCCATACCATGCTCTGAGCTGATGAGCACTGCTGAAAGATGTGGAGTCTTGATAAGCCATTTCCGGTTATCAACATGCCATCAATGAATGATGACAGTCTGTAATGAGTTTCTGTGTCTGTGGGTCCTCTCTGTTAGTCCTCACTTTATGTCAGCAGTCTTGCCACCTGTGATGCAAATTTTCTAGCTGTCTCACAAATGATCTCATACCACATGCATCTGAAACACCAGAAATGCATTGCTGTCAGATACAAAGCTTTTCACGTGACAAATATTTTGAGGTGAAGGTTTCACCTCATGCTTGTTGAAATCCTTCCTACTCTGAAATATATTTAAAGCCATGTGTGCACACCCACCATTTACCATGGTTGACCTCTGAAAGGCGGTAAGATTTGCTCAGATATATATCCTTCTTCAAAGGGTGCAACACTTACAGTACTTCTGCTTTCTGAAAATATTAACTGGAGTTATTTTCACCACTGCTATTCTAGAGACAGTACTTTCCCTCAAGAAATGCATTGGCCTTTACTCTCTGTGAAGGAAGCTAGCTGGCTGTATGTATTCATAATGTATGTACATCATCAAACACTTAGGTCAAACACCTGCAACTCAGATATAACCCCTTAATGAATTTCATTTCATAAGGAAAATGTGAGCTTCATCTAGTCTAACTTCCACATGCTGTCTGATGGCATTACCTGAAGAGAAACTCTTCTCATGTGTCTTAGATCAACATTTGAGAACAGCTACATGGGAATCCATAAGATCAGAAGAATAATTTTATGTCATTTTGAGAGCTGTCAAGCACAAAGTACTACCAAAATAGTTACATCTCTCTTACAGCACAGTATGGTTACCATATGTGAAATAGGAAGTGTATTATATTCCAAGGTATGTCTAGTGCAGCACAAGCAACAGTAACCTTTCCCACCAATACATTATTGTAACTGATGAACTGATTTCTTAACTGCGTTTGTAACCCTTGTATGTTCTCACTCTATGAATGATCAAAATCTTGCCATTAGGAACACATATATTAATTAAAAGCGAATCTATGCCTCATTTGCTAAAAGTCTTCATTGATGGTGGTGTTTTTAATGCTCTCATTTAATAACAAGATTTCAAATATGTTACAGGGTCGATAAGTTAAATACTTGTGGCAAGGTCTATTGCCAAGGCATGACCATGGTGAAAGATCTTAGAGCTACAGGGTGAAGAAGCAAAGGTCAACTGGAAAAGGTCACAGCCAGCTGGTGCTCATTAGACTCCTAGGAAGAAGACCGCAAGAGCAGAAAATGAGAGAAAGGGGAAAGCAGCTCCTGGTGAAATTCAAAGCCTGGGGTTTGATCTTACATTGCAATGACAGAGTTTCTATAGATCTTTGTGTTTTGTATTTTTCCTAAAGCAAAAATACCATTAAAGATTATTCTTACCTTGCTCTGGCTTTCTAAGAACTCAGTGGGGAAGAATGAGGACCGCTGTTCTATTCTGCGTGGATAGAAATGTATCTGGAATGTTACAGATTTTGGATTGTTACTCAGGAATATTACTACTCTTACCAAATGAGATGGAAGAAATTACAAATATATTTACATTTTTACTGAGCATATAGGGAAGGTAGCATAGAGCAATCATCTCTTCAAGGCTTTGTCATAGAGGAGAGTCTTTAACAGACTGAGAACGTCCTCTGTACCAAACTAGTTCTGAAAAACACAGAAAGCTTATTTCCACCAAGACAAAATCTGCTAGTGGGCTGGAGCCATTTGATTGCTGTGTAGGACAGTTTTTGGGGGTGATCTCCTCAGAGGAGAATGGAGTAACACATTTCCTTAGGACAGCAGAGGAAGCTTCCTTCTTCTTCTCATGCATTGTGCGTTAGCCAATGGTAAGAGAAATGAAGATCAGAGATCCTAATTCCCTGAAAGAATATGACTAATTAGTTGCACCTTCTCCTTAGCTAGTATATAGTACTGGCCCATAACAAGTCATGTTGTTCTACCACTGCAAGCAATAGCCTGATAAATCCTTAGGATGATGGCTCTGTTACATCCCACAGCCTGACAGTCTGCTTCAGCTGGTGTTGTACCCACCTCAACAAGAGGCACAACATGCTTGTCTCTCAGCCACATCATGCCACAAAATAGATTACAAAGGGAGCACTAGCACTGATAACTACCACAGACTGGCATCCACCAGGAATGTAGCAAAACTCCTGCCAGAGGAATATTGTAAGAACTGGAGTGGGGAAAGAAAGGAGTTGCGCCCACCAAAGCCCAGGCTTGGTCTTCACATGGGATTAAAAAAAGGCTGAGGGGCATGAACTGGGAATTGTTCCCAACAATGTGGGAACAGATGCATTTGCAAATCAATTAATCAATCAATCAATCTGTAAATATCCATGTAAAATTTTCATAATATTGCAGGCATTTTGATTTTACTGCAGTTCTGCTTGGAATAATTACATCAGGATTAACATGCAACCTCCCTATAAACGACAGAAAGTCTTACATATCTGGCCTATGCCTCTCCACAAATAAAGGTCCTTCTACTCACTCTCTTTGGAACCTTACCATCTTTCTGGCTTAAAATTTGCTGTGACTAAATAAACACTAAAGATTCAGTGCCTGTGTCCTCAGCAAATGCTTCTGCAGACACAGAAAACAGATCAGAGCCTACCCATGCAGCAAGATTGCGAATGTGAGTGAAAGAGAAAAAGTAAGAATCAAAATTTTATTATCTTACTGGAAGAATGGAGAAGACTATGACTTGCCTGATGCTCTGCTGCCAGCCCTCAGTGTGTTAGTGTCTATGGCACAAACAGCATAGGTGTCTGCCTGCATACAGTGCCCCTGGACATAAGGGTAGAACAGAAAGATTTGAGTGATGTATGTGCAATCTGAAATGAAAGAGCAATTACTCAGGTGAGAAATCTGATCTTGGCATCTGCCTTTAAAAACAACACGGGTTTGTTATTTGAGGACAGGATTGTCTAGAGAACTAGTTACTTGTTCTAACAGCACAGACCAAGAGAAATATATCCAATCCTGTAGAACACTTTCAAAGAACAAGGCCAGCAGTGAAAAAGGATCAAACAAGAATTCATATGGATCAAACAAGGAAAAGGATCAAATAAGAACTGGAGTTAAGTAGGAGTTATGATCCTGAGGGCAGGTTCTCGGATGCAGTGTGAATGCCCAAGGAAGCAGCAGGAAACATGGAAAGCAGGATGGGGCTGTAGGTTTGGGTTTGCAGTATTTGCAGAAAAATTGCCTTACTCTGCACCTCAGCTATTCCGGGAATAAGAGTAGCACACATGCAGCAATCTCTCAGCCATTAACCGTCATATTCATGATTATAATACTTGATCAACACACTATTTGATTGCAGCTTTATTGGGAAACCCGCTGCCTTTGCAGACAGTTGAGATAAGCAGCAGCATTCACATGGAGCCATGTGGCTGACTGCTGGCAAAGTGTGCTCTGAGGCCTGTGGGCTGCTGCTGGCTTTTGATAGGAAACCCACACAGGGAGAAGTGTTACAGCTTGGATATCATCATAGCTGGCAACAAGGATTTGCCCTCCATGTTGAGCAGCAGAACAGCGCAGACCATGACCACAGCAGAATGTCCAAACATCACAGGGAGGAGGGTACTGCTTTGGTTCTATGCAGAATGTAAAACAGCAAAATGAAATTTAGAAGAAATGAGTCAATCTAGAACTGTCTTCACACTGGAAGGTGTTTCCCCATTTCCAGTTGAGATTTTCATCACAGAAGTCTGAGTATCTGATGAGGGAACTTTGTGTAATTCATCGCATGAGCTGTAGAGTAGAAGATATCACACAAAATCATTAAGTGGAGACTGACTCCAAAGTTTTTAGGTCCCAGCTCAAGTTGTCTGCTAAACTATGCTGTGTGTAATAAGCATTATCAGTTCCATGGCAGTGAGGAAAATTCCAGATAAAGTAAGGCAGTGAACTAAGCAAAATCATGAATCAGAACATGGAAAGCTGTTAGTGCTGGGCACAAACACTCACTGTGCAATATCAAATGGTTATGACAACCTGCTTTGGAAGTACTGCTGGGCATGATGTCAGCTTGGAAAGTTCCCCCTGCAGCAGGCTTCTGCTTAGCCACATGGACCTGTCACTTGGTAGCTGGGGTAACTGATAGCTGTACAGGGTTAGCAGTCATCCACTTACAGGATGGCATGGGGAATGCTGCACATTCTGCCAGTGTTTCTCACAAATGACTGCTGACGGGAGAAAAAGCAATATACCTTTACCCTTCAGGTTGTTCTCTCTTTATTTATTTAAAGGGTGGCCAGGAAAGAAGGAGAAGGAAAGGTTACCCTATAATTTAGCAAAGATGAGGGTGTATTTTTATTTTCTTAATCGTGTTCTGAGTTGGGTTCTGGAATGAATATTATGCAATATAGAATAGGTTGGAGAACTTGCACCATTCTACAAAGAAAGGAAATTTATTATGCTTGCAATTGAATGCTGGCACAATCCTACCCATGCGACATCTCATTCTCTTACAGTGAACTGCATAAAAGGAAAGCACAGAAAAAAATATAAATCAGTCTTCTTGCACTAACAGGAGATGACTGAGGGAGAGAGAAATTTTTAGGAATGTTAATAATTTATGAGTGACATGAAGTGAGGAAGAACACTTTGTATTCCATCCATTTCTGCCTGAACAATTCTCACGTTGTCATCCTGTTCCTGCTAAAATGAATACTAAGCATCCCTAATGGCCAATAAACCCCACTGCATTGTTCAGCACACTTCCAAAATCCATTTTTCATGTGCATCTTTTACAGAAGAAATCCCAGTGATTTTCACCAAGAGAACACCTCAAATCCTGTAAAATAAGAATATATATATATATATACACACATGGAATATAGAAGAATATATGTTGCTGATGAACTCTATTAATAATTCAGTAAGAAATGGTAAAGCAATGACTGGCTGACATGATGCATCATCCATGCATTGCAATTCTTCAGACAAGGAATGGTGAGAACCTGACAATACTGAGTTACTATGTTTACTAACTTCTTCAACATAAACAAAAAAATTAGTTAAATATTTGAAAGCAAGTAGAAAGAGCTATATCAGCTTAGAAATATGAAGAGGAAATTGTATTTTCTTGTTGCTGGTCTTATTTTATAATCAAACATTAACAGTGCCATACCATGAAAAATAAAGAATGTGAAATATTCAAATATACTTTGTATTGGCCAGCTTTTGGAATTTTCTTGAAGAAAGGGTTAATTATACTTGCCAAAATATGATTGAAATGAGAGATGATGAGAAGAGCATTTGAAAGCAATGTGAGTAGGAAACTTTCTGTTAGGTCTCTCCATGGTCAGCATGTTTGGACTTTGAAACTAAAGATGCTGTTCTTTTCAGGCAATAATCAACTTGTTAGCAGTAGTGGAAGATGTGAAGGAGTTGAAAGTATTGTGAAGAAGTAACATGTAAGAATTTAAAAAAATACTACATCTCAAGTGATTTACAGTCACAGCACACACATACTTAACTAAAGTAACAAAAACTGTAGAAATGCTAATGTCTGCAGTGGGATGAAGGCTGGGTTTGAAAGCAAACATTGTAAGGATCTTAGACCTAGACCTCAGTTATTTCAGTGCCTCACTACCATTGCCTCTGACCATGGGAGTGGAAGTTAGTGGGGATTTTCCATATATTAACAAAATAACTTATAAGTCATGCTGCTGGATGGATTTAGTTATCTCCATGCAGATTACAAAGGGTCTCTTTTGGTATTGGCTATGGTAGAGAAGATGCGCAAATGACAATATCAGCTGTGCTCAGGATGGAAACTTAAATAATGTATTGGGCATAGGCTTTGTGGCATAGTTACAGACAGATTTTGCTGCAACTTCCAGTTTAGATGATTTAGGTTAAGACACCCAGACCTATAAGTAATTCATGTGAGTTTCTGCTTCTGGTATTTCTGTCAAGATGTATATCTACACTGATCTGCTTAGCCATGTAGGTCCTGTAGACTAAGTACCCAAAGTGTCACTCAAGGAAAATGGATCTGATGTTTTTGTTCCTTAATAACATATGGACAAGTATGAGCAGCAAGCTAATTTTGGACATTACCTCAGAAGTGACTAAGTCAGGGACTCAAGCCATTCATTGTTATTCATTCAACTGGGAAAACTAATATGATACAAAGCGTACTAGATGGGGTCTATCTGTACTCTCTCCAGCAGTAGTGGGACATTTACCAATGAGTTCAGTGGGTGGAGACTGGACCTTGAACCTCCATCCTACAGCTCCAACTTCCGTGGTTGCACTTAGGTGCTCTGCCTACAAATGAACAAACCTGGCTCTCACTGGCAACTTACACTTCCTACTCATCCCTTCAATTAATTGCAAAGAGACAATCCATGTGCACACCTTGCAGACAACAGGACTTCTCTTGCCTTTTCAAACAGTTTAATACATTGGAAACATCCAAACTGCAGAGACACTTATTTGTTGTATAACAACAACCATCTTGTAAGAAGTTACTTTTGATAGCTGGGCTACACCTACTGCAGTTGGGAAGCCCAGTGCTTTATGCTGTTGAGGGAACTTTTTTCCTTCTCTATCAGTTTGCTGTTGTGTCAGTGATACTGATAACAGCTCAGTTGCAGATGCTATTTTAAATGCCAAGGCAGATTGACTCCATAAAGATACTCCAGCTAAGGTTAAAATCAATCTATAAAATGAAGAAAATTCTGCTTTTGAAGCTTGTTTACTGAAGAAAACACTTCCAAATACTGTAGATAGATGGGGGGGGGGGGGGGGAAGGAGACATTAAACATCAGGCCATATTCATGCCTTCTAGCTTTTAGGGTTCATAGGACAAAAATGATTACCAGTGCAGAGTCTATTACAGAAGATGAGAAAGTTCCTCATGGGTTTATTTTCTGACAAAAACACTTCATTTGGAGTTCATTCCATTTCTGTAGATTTCTACTCTAACAACTGAGTTTCTTATTAACCATTCCATTTTTTATTTAGGGAAAAAAATGTAATGAAGTATTTTGATAACACTGAAACTAACTTAAATGAAAACAAAACAAAACAAGAACAACCTCTTGAAAAGTTGTGCTACTGGCCTCTGGCCATCATATTTATATTGGCAATGCTTCCAAACTCAGTTGGAGAGTCAGCACATAAAAAGCCATCTTCTACTTGACTGATTAGTATATCTTGTCGTATGTTTCCCTAGTGGAGAGAACCCAATAAACTTACAATTGCTCAGTTGCAGAAAGGCGACAGCATTAGACAACACTGCTTTGAAATTCTAATTCTTACTGATTTTATGGTTTATTGCCAATAAAGCAAAGACATTTTTCATGTACAACTTTAAAATACAAACAATTTTTCTAATAAGTAGCATCTAGCATCTGTGTAAACCTATAACAGACCTATTCTTCCATTGACAAGCTTGATGGATTCACACTTTCTAGGTGTCCTGAAAGCTTAACATGTTTTATGGCAGCCTTCTGCTATAAGCCGAAAATGGAAACTACTGATGATGGGATCAAAGCCAACAAAAAAATCTTAACAGAGAAATACATACTTGTGATATGGTTGAAAATCCAAGGCAGAACTACTGGCAGCAGTGGATTGAGATGTAGAATACCTGCAGTGGGATCTAATATTCAGTCTCATTTCGTTGCTGCTGAAAAGCAGTGAAGACCTGTATTCTTTGAAAGACCAATAAGGTGCTGCAAGCAGATTTTATTAGAGAAAAATCTGCATCTAGAAAAATCCATTCTGCTGTGCACAAAGGTTTAGTGAACAAGCTTTTACCTTTTACTACAGAAACGTAGTTTACATCTACTGGACCCTGAAACCTCTCTGGCATGATAAGCTATGCAATGAGACGTGCCCAGCCCATCACCCTCCCAAACCCACTGCCTTCATCCTACCTTACCAATGCCTTGCAAGTGGATCACAAAGTCTGTACAAATTATAATCCATTACTGTGTTCATAAATGCAAAACAAATCAAGTAGATTGGTCATATATTTCTAGCTGAAAATAGTTATTTTCCTCCCTCCCTCCCTCCCTCCCTCCCTCCCTCCCTCCCTCCCTCCCTCCCTCCCTCCTTTCCTCCCTCCTTCCCTCCCTTCCTTCCTTTCTCTCTCCATCCTTCCCTCCCTTCTTCCCTTCCTCCCTCCCTCTATTCATTTTCTTATAAAGGCCTAGGTACAAACTTAGAAGAAGAGAAAAGGTAGTCCTATCAGAAAGATGTTTTCTCTTTATCCAAACTATATAGCACACTAAAAATCTGCTTAGCATTCAGTGTTTATTACATCTGCAGTTTGGCCTCTTCTTTCTATTACCAATGCCAAAAACTGGCTTAGAGTGCTGAAACAGTTGTAGAGTGGTAATCAGCAAATACGGAACAACAGACCTATTCCACTGCTGGAAAATGTGCACATTTTAGGTGATGATGCTCAATAGGAATTGCATTTATTTTCATTTACTTACATTAAAATACATTTGAAAATGAACAAATGTAGTGAAAATAACATATAATTTATGTTGCACCAAAAAACGTACTGAATTATTTGGAAAAAAATTAAGTCTACTGTAAATTTTTTTCTCATCTGCATAGCTCCAGCCAGTATCTGCAAATGGGATAAACATTTATTAAAATGCAGAACAGAGGAAGTTTTAGCCAGTGGCTTAAGGTAGAGGGAAAAGACTGTTTAAAAAAGTCACAATGTCATAAAGAGTTGGTAAGTGATGTATAACTGTGAATGCCTACAGTTAGTGTTGGCAAACATGAAGCCCTTCTAAGTATTTCAGATGAGAGTATTTTGATTTATTTATAAACCTCACATACTCTGGAATTTTATTAGTCTGCATTCCACTCCCAGGAACAAGTTCCTAAGAGCTCCAGAAGAACAGAAAACAAGACTGATGTTTTGGGAGTGAAAACTGTGGCTATAAAGTAATGACATTAAGTGAGGAGTGGTATCTTTTTAAAGAATAAATAGCATTAGGTAAACAGAGGGCTATTTGCCTTTTGGTTAGAGACTTAATGGAGCAAAATATATATGAAAGAAGGACAAAGGCCTATGTGGATAATAAAACTAAGGACTGACTATGAGTAATGCATGTCACAGTCATCAGGAAACGAAAATCAATGCTAAAAATTTAGGAAACTGCATTTATGGTTGCTTTTATTATACGATCATGCCGATCTCTGAAGGAGTGTAAAGGTTCTGGGTTTTTCATCTCTCACCTCTGTGCTGAAATCCACCTAATACTTCAAGAAAAAATGTGATGTTTTTCATGCACCTTCAAGTTATAGAAAAGAAATGTTATTAAAAAAACAAAACAAAACAAAACTATGTACAGTCTCTTCCCTTCTATATTTTTACCCCTGAGTTTCTCACAGGACTGACCGTAAAATGTCCGTATCTGTATTTATGTCTGTATTTATGTACAATTCAAGGAGTAGAATGGTAGAATTCCTTACCCAAGAAGGAAAAAAAACCTGATTCTCGTTTTACACAGCTCAAACTTTCAGTCTGCACCATTACTTTGTTTTTCATAATTGCAGAGTGATGATAAGAAAGTTTTAACTGCTGTTTGAAAGAATAGTCTATAAATCCTTACCTTTCTTGAGGAATTATGTAGCATTTATCTCAGAATGTAGCACTTTCATACCTTACAATGAATGCTTCACTCTGAAGCCATCCTGAAGTCATTAATAGCCATCTGTGAGTCAAAGAACTTGAATTCGAGAAATCTGGATGGTAAATATTTATCAAGGACACCTGCCATTTCAAGAACTATCTATAGGAAACTCAACACTCAGTAGTATATGGAAGGCTATGCACACTGAAATGCAACCAAGACGTTAGTGTGCATATAGCCACCACATGGAGCAACAGCACATGAAGGAAGAGGAGCTCTCTGAAAGCATGCCTGTCTGCAGAATGCTGCCTGGTCTGTGTCTACCATGTGTATTTAACATGTAATTAACAGCAAATTTAGTAGCATTTATGATAACTTATCTTGGGATCTATCACAGAATCATTTGTGTTTGAAAGGACATTTAAAGGTCATCTAGTTCAACTCCTCTGCACTGAACAGCAACATCCACAGCTAGATCAGAACCTGGTCCTACCTGACCTTGGATGTCTCCAGGGATGGGACTTCCACCACTTATCTGGGAAACCTCTTCCAGTGCCTCTATACCATCACATCCTCCAGATGTGCTCCAACAGGTCAATGTTTCTTCTGTGCAGAGATCGCATCTGGATGCAGTACTCCAGGTGAGGCCTCACCACATAGAGCAGAACAGCAGGATCACCTCCCTCGAACTTCTGGCCATGCTTCTTTTGACGCAGCCCAGGATCTGTTTGTCTTCCTGGGCTGTAAGAGCACATTGCTGGCTCATGTCCAGCTTGCTGGCCACTGGTACCCTCAAGTCCATTTCAGCGGGGCTGTGGTCAACCCTTACAGCCCCTGCTTGTATTGGTTACCTCGACCCAGGTACAATACTTTGCACTTGGCTTTGTTAAACATCATGAGACACACCTGGCTCCACTGCTCAAGCCTATCTAGGTCCCTCAGGATGGCATCCCACCCCTCAACCGCACCCCTCAGCTTGGTGTCGTCAGCAAACTTGCTGAGGATGCACCCCACCCCGCCATCAGTGTTACTGATGAAGTTATTAAAGAGTATTGATACCAGCACTGACTTCAAGATGAATTCATGCTAGTTTGTTGTCCCTTCTGAAAAGCAGTAAGCTATTTCAGTTCTATCTTCCGTAGAGTCTTTGCCAGAAGATGCCCATATTCAATAAATGAAAAGTAGACAAAATAAACTGAAACCAGTCTCCTTCCTTGAAAATGAAATGCCCAGCACATAATTCAGGCCAGCCTCACCTTTTTAGTACAAAATGTTCTTGAATTTACTCAGTTGCTAATACAAGTCAACTAAGAATTCATCAGTCACCTGTCACTGGCATAAGAAAGAAAAAGAGACCCAACCTAGCATTTGACTGGAGAAAGAAACAGCAACATATTCATATTGAATGAATTCAGATAGAATATTTTTTTTGGCAAAGGCATGATATTGAACCAGAAAGATCATTGTCTTTCCAGCTGTGTTTTTCTTTCTGACTGTGAATTTCTTAGTGAAAAATTAAATAGGATTTTAATAATTAAATAGAATTTTAATTTTAATTTAGTATAATTTTATTTTTCCATTATTCAAAGAAAATTATAACCACCAAAATGCTGCCTGCAATAATACAGTCAATGAAAATGAGACACAGAAGGGATCTCAAGAGGTTATTTAGTCCAGTATTTTGTTTTGAAGGCGAGAAAATACGACTTCACAGTTCATGTCAGATGCTTGTCTTTCATGTCAGTAAAATGTACACTGGGACAAGAACTTTGGGAGAATGGCAGAAAGAAATGTTATTTTTTGATGTTGCCTAAGAGCAGGACTACACAGTAAACATCACAACTAATTCCACTTCTGGAGATGATTATAAAGTAAACATGAAATTCATACTTAATACTAAGGACGTTTCTTTGGTCTATTTCTTTCCCACTCAAAATTACTTATTATTGAATATGAGGCCCAGTTTCTTCATTTCTTCACCTTTTTCTGAGCAAGAATTACATGACATTCACTACACAGATGGAAACAAAACCGAGTAACAGGATAAACAGGTCTTGGGGATTTAAGTTTGAAGGGGAAGAAGAATGATCTTTTTTCTTCCCCTGAATCTCTTTGTGGGGAGGAGTAGGACAGGGAGGAAACGTTCATTTTGTTCATTTCATTCCTTTCATTCAGAAGACAAACAGCTGTTTCAGCTGACACTACATCCAGCCTGATAACAGTATGCTTTATTGGTTGTCCTGTTTCATCTAGGAAAGCTTTGTTCACAATATACTATTTCAGGCCTGCTGGTCTGTGACGCTGCCTGTTTGAAGTAAGTCAAACACACAGAGAAAATCAAAATATGGTAAAAGAGATTGCATTGCCTTTACTCAGAAAGCTAATATTAATTCGAGCAGTGTTCCTACAAAATTCAAGTGAAAGTTGCGCCTTGTTCTTTTCCTTCATGTATGATTATGTACTTTCTTAGCAATCTATACATGTGGATCCAAAATAACACAGTTACGGCTCACTACCCAAACTGCCATACAAGAGTCACCTCATCTCTGGATGTAAGATTCACCACTGATTGGAAAACCAAGTGTGTTATAACAAGTCCCCCAGTGTCATATAACTGGACTGGCAGAGGAGTTGCTAACCTGGTTTTGGAAATTCAATACATTCCATGAACTTTATTTCATCTTTACCAACATTATTGGTGTCAAACGACCAGCAAATGAACTCAGACCCAGTTAAAAGAGTAACTTAAAGAAAGAGCATAAATACTGAAGTAAGGCTAACCATGAAGATCCGTAAGTACAAAAAACTAAAAAGGGTATGTTCTTTGACTCCCTTTTCTCATCAAATTCAGAAAGAAGGCATGGAGAAAATTATTGCTTAGTAGGGAAAAGGTCTGTGACATTTTCCACTGAAACAAAAAAAAAAAAATCAGGCAAAAGGGAATTTCTTATATGTTATACATTCAAAGCGATACTATTTAAGAACTGCTGTCACTCCCAACAAGTAAGAGTGAAACCTCAGTACTTCTCTTCTGCTCAGTGAAGCAGCGTCAATGTGATCTCTGATGCATGTCCAGTTAACACATTTGTACTTGAACATCTATATATAGCAGCCTATTATCAGTTTAACACCATTTCAAATTACTGTGAGACTGAATGAAGCTGTTTATTTTCAGTCTGTGACTGAATACTTTGTATAGAAGTCAATGAAACCAGTTTAGACTTGCTAAGAATTTGCCCTAAAACTTCTAAGTCTTAGCTATTCTGATAGCTATTTTCAGCAACAAGTAGGCTGAAAAACATAATAAATAACCCTTGCGTCCCACAGTAACTATGTTTAATCCAAAACACAAATAAGGTAACTTCCCAAAATTGCATAATTAATTACAGATACAAAGGCAAAGATAGGACATTTTTTTCACAAAGTAGTCCAGGCTCCTAATATGGACCCAGCATATTTCCTTCCTGCCAAGCTTCTTGCAGAGGTAAGCCCATTCTAATATTAATTTCAAAACCTTCCTGGTTTCTGCAACACAAAGCCTCACCAGAGCTTACCAGATCCATGGAAAACAGGGTATTAGAGCACGCTATAAGGAAGAAAAAGATCTCTTCACAAAAAGGAGTAGGAGTAACTCTGTTTACCTCAGCACTGCTGTGTTGCTGGGAGTAGACAAACCCAGAGACCACCTTTTTAAAGGGATTTGTAGCTTTGAACAAATGCAATACACATTTTATCTGTCCATCTGTAGGATAATGCCCGAAGCTGATCTGCACTTGATGTGCAAATGGTAGGTCTAGCATTTGCATGCACAAGTGATATGCTGGGACCCGTTTGCACTTACATATGTAGAAGATGACATTTGAAAAACTGGCTCCTAGAATCATTCCTTCTGTGAATGTTATGCAGCCATCTGTACAAAAGTTAGCAACCAAATACTTTGCCATCAGCAGAGTGTTACCCTTTCAGATAGACTGGCTAAGAGTTGTTTTTTGTGGTTTTTTTTTTTTTTTTTTAAAAACTTCTTTTCAACAGAAAATAGTTTTTCCAACTAATACAATTTTCCAACATAATATAAATATGTTGTTAGTTTTTAGCTGAATCATTCCTTTTCACACCATTGCCAAATTTGATTTGATTGATCTGATAGCTGCTAAGCTTGACTGTGCCCTGGAACTTTAGCTTTCTCTGTTGTACCCTGATCAGAGATTCTCAAGTCAAATCCTAGCAGCTCAGCAACAGAAGTGTGATCTGAGGGGCTGCAGCTTGCAGAAAGAAACATTACCTCAGATAGCACCAAAGCATTTTGGCGGGTGGTGAGGATTAAGGGGTGAGGAGGCAAAAAACAACTTTTTTTTTTTCTTACCCCACTTCCACAAGCATAAAAAAATCCAGCGTGGAAAGAATTATTTCCCCAGCTTATTTTCAGTGATTCTGAAAACCCTAACTTGCCACAAAATGGTGCATTGCTCTTCCAGGAGTGAACTACTCAAGGACGAAGGTCTTTTCCAGACAAATTATTGGGACAAACTGTCAGATAGATTCCTTTACATTAAGATCAATGTAAAGGCAGCTGCTCACAGCCAGTGCTCTGTTTTCAATGAAATGTGCTGCCTCTTGATCAATGGTGTGGGTGGACAAAGCGTGTAGTGGGAGAGGCATGAAGGCCAGGGCCTTGAATGATGAGAACCACATGTGGAATCCATGGGTCGTGCACTGTGCAAAATGCTCAGTATGTTAAATCTATCAGGAGACTCTGCAGCGTGCCCAGTTACAGATATTAAATACGCGTGTTGCATGTTAGATTACATCTGACTCAAATAACCTAGACACAGGTGATAGCCAATGACAGAACCCATCATAGAGTCATGAAAACAACAGTGTGGCAGTTTTCCAAGATATGCTGAAACTGCACACATGCTAGGACAGGTGTTCTCTACTTCTACACTACGCCTGAGAAATTAATTAGGTAAGTGGAAGAGCAGCCTTGATTTGCCTTGTGTTAATCTTTGCGAATACTCACCACGTTTTTGCCCTCCTTAGTACTTCAGTATTTTGTATGAGACTGAAGTCATGTGTGCCCACATGCACACAGGTCAGAGAGAATGACTGTATATTTTTTTCCAATTTCTTCTGGAAAAAAAAGGGGGGGAGGAGGGGAAGTACGTAGGGGGGATGAGAAGCCTGTTTCGCTGTATCTATGTATTTACAACAAATTTTGCTCACATTTACATGAGAGCAAAATTGGCATCTATTAAATCAAGCATAATTTTAATGGCAAAACTGAATAATAATAAAAAAAAATTCCTCCCAAAAAAATGCTGCTGCAAAGCAACTTACCTTCCTCACTTGTAAAGCTTCTGAAGATCCAAGGTGCATTTGGATCTTCAACATTAATCCTCCTCTTACGAGGAGATATTTTTAAATTGCCTTTTTTTTGTTCAAAGTCCTCTTATATACAAGAATACTCAATGTGGGAGTAAAGTTGTCTTACTTCAGTTTGGTAGTGCTTTATCTTCCCATCCTATTCTCATAGCATTTTACACTTATATAAGCTACATACAGTGCATTATTGCACAGGACAAAAGACGATGACAAACTGTGATCTAAAAGCCAATGGATTTGGTATTTTGCTTTGGATTTGTCTGAAAAATGAATTTTGATGCCCAATACTCCACTAACAATTGAAACCAGTCCGCAGTGCTTTGTTGTTTCTACCAGAAACCTTTCTGAATCACAGAAAAATAGACATTAGATAGTTGACAGCTTTTATGAAATACTTAAAATCATTTCCCTCTCTCACTACTGATGTCCATTTCCATAGAAGCAGAGGAGAAAATGGACCGTTAACATCTAGGAGTCAACTTAAGCTACGCATACTTAAGCGGTCAATTTCTACCACTGAAAAAGACACTGAATTAGTGAAAATTGGAGTTCTAAAATGACCCCTAAAACAATCTTTTCATGTATTTTTCTGTACTAACCAGGCTCAAACTCTATGGAACAGAGCAACAAAGGCACTTGTAGCTAGCAGGGAAGCAGAAGATGAGTATTCCACATCACATGCAACAGCCGGAAAAAAAACACAAAACAAAACTAAAGGCAGCTGACATGTTGGGGTTCTAAAGCCCCTAAAATGAAATGAGGTTTTCAATTCATTGAAAATTGCATAGACTTGTTTTTTAAATAGTGGCTATTTCATAGTTTTGTTTATTAAAACAAATTCTTGACATCCTTTAGCAAGTGCAACTAGACTCTTCAAGAAGCCACTGTCCTTGGAAAGGTGCAATTACGGGAGAGAATCAGGTATATAGGTCATGGGGATGTCTTGTTACAATCATATATTCTCTCACACATTGTTTTTACCAGTGCAAGCTATTCCTGATTACATAAAAGAAGCAATTCCAAAGCATCTTATGGTATATACGTAATACATAACTGCAAATGCTGAGCTATAAAAATGTTAGACTTGCAGTCTGGAGATTATATAGCTTAGCAGCATGGTAGAGATAGAGAACATCACTTTTTTCTTTTTTTTTTTTTTTTTGGCACAGCACTATTGCAGTTAATGACATTGCTCCTGCTTTCTAAACATGAGAAGCTTCCTTTGTGGGAAATCAAGGCAATCAAAACCAGTTTTGCAGTGGTTGCTTTCAAGGCTAAGCGTGCATGTGTTGTGCTCTATTTGCACATTACATCAATCACAACATTCAACTGCCATTTTTGCTCATGTCTCTGTACGCAGTTAACAGTTTATGTATTCTTTCTAGAGCTGAAAGGCACCTTGCAAAACTTTAAAAGCATCAACTAGAAGTCTGTGCTGTAAAACTGTGTTTCTACCTGAAGACAGAACAGTAACATTTCAGCATGGCAGTTTGGATGCCTGGAGCTTAGTAGCTTTGCATCTCTTTGGATGAGTTTCACCCCCCTCCCCCCCCTCGCAGATGGTTAAAGGATGAAAATTACAGGCTTAGTTTTTTTTCTTCAAGAATTCTGTCTGATTTCTACAGTGCATTGATATAAAGGTCAAATTCCATCAGTTTCTGCCAGAGAATTCTCTGAATTTTATTTTTTTTTTCCCCCAAGATACATAATAAAGTAGAACACTTGCCTTAAAAATGCTTCAACTTTGGGGGGATCTGTCAATTTCTTTTCTTACAAAAGAAATTACCTCTGTATACTATTTGTTAATTTCAGTATTTAGCTCCATTATTTCAGTACTTAGTCTTCAGCATTGGGTTGAGTCCTTTTTTTCTGTCTCCATAGCTCTCAGAAGTGAGAAAGAACATCGTGTTCCTGCAGATTGCCCAGGACACATGCTTCACAGCTGTGCCAAGTTTGCAGCTGACCAATTGGCCTACGTTGCAAGAAGACTCATTTTCAAAATTTACAATCGTTTTTTTTAATGTGTGCCAGATAGGCCAATTCACTGTGAGACTTCTTTGATTTTATTGACGTTTAGAGCCTCATCCAGTTCCCAGTGAAGTCAATGGATGTCTTTCCAGTCCTTATAGAGGACTTGGATGAATCCCTAAGTGGGCAGAACCGTTTCCTGTCACCTATTTTGCCCTCTGAGACATTCAAAAGATCACTGACCGCCCCATTCTGTAAGACTGGATAAAGGCATCTATCCTGAAATTTAAAGGGAATGCATGATTGTCAAAGGTAGCCACTGAATAAAAGGTTGCGAGTCACTTAAACTAGCACATTTGCCAACATTAAGGCTTTCATGGGAATGGCAATACTTACGGCATTACTTTATTTGATCTGTTACAGAAATAATATGTACCTTTTAGAGTTCCAAGCCCTGTTTGCTGGAAAAGGCAGCTTGACCAGGTGAAAGAAATGCATGAACAAGCAAACATCAAAAATTACATTACTATTTCATTAGTACAAATTTTATAACAGTGGAAGCAGGCATAATTCAACCATAAAATGTTTTGATTAGAGTTTAATGTCTGAAACTATTTCAGACTGAACATTTCAGTTTACAGAGCATACAAACAGAATTCTGAAATTCAGCATTTGCAAAGATGAAATCATAAGCTGGAAGACTCCAAATCCAGATGACAATTTGAGTCTGTAGCCAACAATAGCATCCACTCTGCAAAGTAAAACCAACAGGGGAGCAGTGATGTTAGCATATGCACCTTAAACACAAGAAACTTATTTACTATACACGGCCTGATGTGACTTCCCTGCTAAGTGCAAGAAGAAACAGTACAAAACAGTAAAAAAAAGTACAAAAAGAGCTGGGCAGTTTAAGGCTTTACAATGCATTCACCAAAGTATTAGGAGGAAATGAAAGAAAATGAAGCTGATTAACTCTTTTCCCCATTTGCTGCAGAAATTCTTTCTAGCACCTTCAAGCAGCACCTTATCAATATAGTGTACATAAGAAGAAAGGAGGGAGGCAAGAGAGTTCACTTGCTAAAATAATAGAATATTTGTAGCCTCCTTTTCTCTCCCCTCCTGGCTCTCATCTTCTTTTCCCTCTAGCCGTTATAAGGAAACACAAAGAGTCATAAACTGAAAAGATCAATTCTTACAAGAAACTACAAGAATATTTGTCCTTTAAAGAGTTTGTGTATAAAACTTCTCCTCCTCCTCCTGCTGAAAGATCATAAGTTATCAAGTTATAAGTTATCACTTTGTGATGTCTGAATTCAGAGTTGCTTCAGGCCCTAGATTCCTTGAAATTCTAGATCTTCATGCATGCCAATTTGGCACTGCAGAAGATTTTAGAGAAGCACTCCTGAAGAAAATAACCAAAATCAGAAAGTGGCCCATTGTGGGCACAAAGGGACATGACTTGTCTGAAATTGAGCTATATCAGGGTGATATATTAAGAAAAGTTTTCAGTAGTAATGTCTAAAGGAAGATGACATGCTACCCTCAGATGTAAGAGTAGGAGAAACACAGAATAAGAGAATCATAGATTGGTCTGAGTTGGAACGGACCTTTAAGGTCACCTAGTTCCACCTCCCTGCTGTAGGCAGGGACACCTCCCTCTAGTACAGTCTCATCCAGCCTGGCCTTGAGCACCTCCAGGGCAACCTGTCCCAGTGTCTCACCACCCCCGCAGTAAAGAATTGCTTCCTAATAACTAGCCTAAATCTACCCTCTTCCAGTTTAAAACCATTTCCCCTTGTTCTGTTGCTACACGCCCTTATAAAATGTCCCTTCCCTGCTTTCCTGTAGGCCCCCCTCAGGTACTCCCAATGCTATTGCTCAAGGTGCTTGAGAACATGCCACAGGGAATCATTTTGGTATGGAAAGCATAAATTGGATATATAATCTTTTTCATCCATACTTTCTCTACATTCTAACATAATTGAATGTATATCGATAGAATATCTGGCAGGAGGCACGGAAATGATTTTCTACTCTTCTGTAGAAAGAAATTGCTATAAAGTCAATTAAGAAAAGAACTGGAACTAAAAACAAGCGATTATGGAAGAGGAGATATTTGAATGTAAGAATAAAAAAATCTTCCCCCAAAAGACAAGCAAAGACAGGATAAAAATCTACGTCACTGCAATTGTTAACATTTTCACTCTAAAATTGTTTTCATTTCCAATTGTATTATTCCCTAAAGAAAACAAAGAGGTCAGTTGTAGAAAATTGATGAGAACATGCTGTCTTTAATAAAACGTCAGGTCCAAAATTAGGAAAAGCAAAAGTGTAAGATACCTGGACATGTTTCTTCCAAGACAGTTTAGAGTCATACAAGGACATTAAGCCTATTTTCCCATTCCCTTTGCCCTTGCTGTCGTGGCTCTAAACACAATTATCTCCATTCCCATCTTTGCTCTTATGTAGAAAAAGGAAGATGAATATAAAGAGAAATATCAAGAAATGACTTTTCATGAGCCACTACATCTGGGGCTCTGCAAAGTCTGGATTTTGTCATTAGAGCAAGAATGCAAAATATGAAAAGAGAGGAAATCTGCCTCAGCTACTGGAATTAGTCCAGTGGCTAGCTGAGGTAGCAGTCATTGTTTATTTATACTACAGTATCATTCAGCAGGCTTGTTCAGACTGAAGTTTTGTAATCTAATGTGCTATATAAGCACAAAGAAAGGCATCCTCTCCCAGGACAGGAAATGTAAGGCAAAATTAGTGCCCTGAGGATTTGGTAACCAGTAAGGCAAAAGAGAAAAATGGGAAGGTAGCAGCTAAACATGTGCCAAAGAAGGGGCTAGCAGGACTCAAGGCACTATTTCTGCCTAAGATGATAATAACTATTTCTCTTTGACAGCTGATAATGTACATGGGTCTCAGCACACTGGCATTCAGCCTCCTTGTCTGAACAGAAAGAGTGGTTCACACAGTGGGTGAATCTGAGCACAAGAGCTGCAGAGTGTGAAAGCAATGCAGCACTGAACCTGGGGAATAAGGCAGGTTCCAGAAGAGATTGTGTGTGCGTGTGCACACATGCATGGATAAGACAGCTAAGACTGCTGGAGCTGACCAGGACTTCATACCTCTTTTCTTTCTCTACATCTACAAAAAGGAAGGACACATTAAAACAGCCTCAGGGTGTGCTACTGTTCAGCTTCCATTTGACCCTACAGTCACCAAGTCTGCACTTATGCCACCGATCTTTAAATGGAAGCATGAACTGAACCGCAGAACACAAGAAAATGGCCCCAAACAACCAGCTCCATCGTGGCTGAAGTAGCCATGATGCTGCCAGTCATTAAATCCCCTTTTTAGGAATATTTATGAAAAGATGAGACAAAATTTCCCACTTAGCTTATTTTTAGCAATGGGCTTTTGAATACTATAAGCAGATAAATGTACAGAGAATAAATGGTCACATTTTGGAAATGATGCTAGATTTCACATGGGCTAACAATTTGCTTGGAAAGTGGCTGATAAAACTCCTAGATGTAGGAAGGGAAATTGTAACTAGTTCCCTACTCAATTATTTTTACTGTCAACACTGCCTCAGATAATATTCATACATTGCCCACTGAACAATTCCAGCTCTCCTTCTCAAAGATAAGCATACCCACAACCAAGATGTTCTCATAAAAGATTAAAATTCCTTCCCATATCAACAACAAATTAGTCATTCATTTTCACAGTATTGCATTCTGGAATCTGAAAAAAAACATAAATTATTAAATGTTCTTGTGCTCCATTTACAAAAGCAACTATTTTAGTTAATTACTAATTTGGGCATGGCTTAAAAACTAATCAGAAAATATATTGTAAATGTTAGCACTCAAATATATAAAGTGAGTTCTACCAGGTTTCTGCCAGCTCTACTATCAGAGCTTACCAGGGAAATCTGGTGGAATAATCCTTCAGAGGAATAACTGCTAATGTAAAAAAGAGAGATTTGCAGACTATGCTTAGTAGTATAAAAATGGATCAAGATACTTAAGATACTATTTAAGTTAAATATGGCTTATAACAAAGATTGTGTTTTCTTTCCTCCTATAGCAGAGTTATTTTTATAGGCAGATACAGGAATATGGTTACATGCACTTGTGACTATTTCAGAAACCTGTGTGGTAACCCAATGATAAACTCCAATGAAATCTTATCTATTGACAAGATGAATAATTATGACAAGACACTTGTCAAAGTAACACTTTAACTTCATAACATTCCTGAAAGGGAATTCTTCAGACAGCTCTATCTGTATCACACCCTTTTACCAGCAATGAACCCAGATAAATAAATCACCTACTGGCATAAATAAAAGTACATGCTGGTTCACCTCAGGTGAGGACTGACAAGTAGGCTTCATCAGGACTTGACACAAGGACATCAAATTATGTGATTTGGTTCTTTTGTCCAACTTTCTATTGCAGTGGTGCTCTAAGGAAAAAAATGTCTTTTCACAGAGAGGATACATCCTGCAATTGCAAGTAATGTTCACTGGAATGTATTCCATCCAGAGTTATCATCCAAAGCAGTGGACATGTTAAAAAAAAAAAAAATACTAGGCAGCAACTTTGTGGCTTGACATGAAAGACTCTTAAAACAATCTGCTCTATGAATTAAACAAATATATTCAAACATCAAAGCAATCCTGGACAGCGTGGGCTTTTTTTTACGCCACTCTATGCAAACGGCTACTGTACTGGGCATCTGTTACTGTACCTCCTGAAGATGAGAAGGCTCTGGTACACAGGCTATGACCAGGCAGGGTGGGCAGAACAGTCTGCAAGCACCATCCCTTGTACTCCCCCAGGAATACTGAGGCTTCAGAGTGAATACTGGCAAGGGCAGTGAAATCTATTTCAGAAAACCTCCAAAAATTGCCTCCCTTCAGTTTTTTCTTGCCAAGACTCACTAAGATTCCATGCAGTGCTGATACTGCATGAAATATAGCACTGTGCAGGAAATAGGCTCACCACATTTATGGGAATGACTTAATTATCATTTTAGCTGTTACATTACTATATGGGACTCAGATATACATAAATCAGACATCTATCCAGCCCGTTCTTGCTCCCACTACAAGTGGTGGAAGAAAATCAACTTTGTATCACAGATCTTAGACAGAAATGACATGCTTTATTAAAAATCCAGAGTATGCAACTCTCACTATGAAAGAACTCCTAACCCACAGTGTATCTGTAGGCACCTTGATTTTTCTTTTACAGGTTTTTCTTTTCAGCTCACTACTCCGCAGTACAAGAACTAAAATGATAATTTAAATATTCCCTGAATCATTTTGCAAACCAAGAGCAAACATGGGAAAAAGAAAGAAAGAAAAGAAAGAAAGAAAAGAAAGAAAGAAAAGAAAGAAAGAAAAGAAAGAAAGAAAGGAAAGAAAGGAAGAAAGAAAGGAAGAAAGAAAGGAAGAAAGAAAGAAAGGAAGAAAGAAAGAAAGGAAGAAAGAAAGAAAGGAAGAAAGAAAGAAAGGAAGAAAGAAAGAAAGGAAGAAAGAAAGAAAGGAAGAAAGAAAGAAAGGAAGAAAGAAAGAAAGGAAGAAAGAAAGAAAGGAAGAAAGAAAGAAAGGAAGAAAGAAAGAAAGGAAGAAAGAAAGAAAGAAAGAAAGAAAGAAAGAAAGAAAGAAAGAAAGAAAGAAAGAAAGAAAGAAAGAAAGAAAGAAAGAAAGAAAGAAAGAAAGAAAGAAAGAAAGAAAGAAAGAAAGAAAGAAAGAAAGAAAGAAAGAAAGAAAGAAAGAAAGAAAGAAAGAAAGAAAGAAAGAAAGAAAGAAAGAAAGAAAGGAAGAAAGAAAGGAAGAAAGAAAGGAAGAAAGAAAGGAAGAAAGAAAGGAAGAAAGAAAGGAAGAAAGGAAGAAAGGAAGAAAGGAAGAAAGGAAGAAAGGAAGAAAGGAAGAAAGGAAGAAAGGAAGAAAGGAAGAAAGAAAGAAAGAAAGAAAGAAAGAAAGAAAGAAAGAAAGAAAGAAAGAAAGGAAGAAAGGAAGAAAGAAAGAAAGAAAGAAAGAAAGAAAGAAAGAAAGAAAGAAAGGAAGAAAGGAAGGAAAGAAAGGAAGAAAGGAAGAAAGGAAGGAAGAAAAGAAGAAAGAACAAAAAAATAACACAGGGAGACTTCCAGTGATTGAATAGTGAGACAGTGGGACAGTGGGCTGTGAATTCCCGAGGCCGTGCCTTCCTGCAGCTCTCTTGAGTACAGCACAACACAACACACGGCTCACCATGCCTCCTCTGCATTTCCTTGTTGAAAGCAGAAACACTAAGAACAACTGCTTGCGAGCTTATCTCACAGGTGAATCTACCACATGTGCTGCTATAACTCATTTTCCACAGAGTTTACATTAGCTACATTAGCTTTCCAGCTTCTTTCCTTTAGCCATTACCAAAAGCAACCAGTAGCCAGTCATGCCTATAGCATGGTATCTAACTGAGTCAAGGCCTGTCTTGGGACTACCCAGCTTGGAGATTCTCTGGGTGACAATGAAGACATGAGTATCTGACATGAGTTACTATGGCATGTAAAAGTTTGTGCCAAGTGCACAACTGCTGAGAAAAGCCACCCTTGCAGAGTCACTGGCTCTCTCTGGATCCCCATTTTCTGCCTTATCATCTCAGACTGGATGGGGACTGTCTACAAGTGGGTAATCTGAGATTGGGGTTTGCTTCCCACAATCCATTCCCCTTGGTAGTTTCCAGTTACCACGTGCAAGGCAGATGTAGTTTCTGAAAACATCACAGTGCTCTAAAAGCACTTCCTCCCATGAGCCCCCAAGAAAAGTTTTGCTGTACCAGCAATTCCTATGTTCTGCATCTTACTGTGATGCCCGTTACAGTGCACCTAACCCACACTCTGCTCCTGCAGCCTATACACTTTGGTTTTTATTTCCCGTATTCAAGCTATCAGCACCTTCTGTATCTTCTTCAGTTTTACCTCTAGAAAGATCTATGAAAGTCAAACAATTTTTTGCGTCACATTCATGACTTTTTTATGTTGGCTGCTTTCTTAATCCATTTTTGTACTGACTTCAGGCTATTTCATCTTCAAGGCTGTCATGAGATCCCTGTTAGATCTGACTTATGATATGACACAGCTCATGAATTCAAGTTCCCCAAATTCCTTTACTTTAAAAAGTGACGCTTCAAGAAACAGGGCAGAGGGCAGTCCCATCTCTTCTGATGCTGGTGACCCTACCGCAAGCTACAGTTGCATCATATCAAAGGATCTCTTTTCAGCAGCAAGCTACATCAATAAACTGCACTTTATAACACAGCTTCTGCTTCGGGGAACACGCACAGGCAAACAAGGGCTGTGACAGAGCAAACTCTACGCCAGACAACATAATTCACTTCTGTCGTGATCTGAAGACGACCCTGGTATCTTGGCACCAGCCACTACTTCATTTTGCTATTCCAACCCATGCCCATCCAATAAAAAACCCCAACACCAGTAATAAATACTCCCAGAGACTTTACCGCTCTGTTACAGGTTCATTTCCCTCTCTTGTAAATGTTATTGGCAAGTTCTCCTTTTCCAAAATGCACTGCATTGCCAAACTGATGTAGAAGAGAAACACTTCTCATGTGAAACATGAGAATATGAAACATGCAACCACAACATATAAATTGCTGGGTTCTGGGCAGAGACTACCACCCCTACTTTTGAACTTTCATTCTTTTCCTTAGACCCCAAAACTTCACTTTAAAACTGCAGCATTCTCTCTCCCCACCCCTTTTTTTTGTGGTTTAACAGATAAAGTCAGAAAGGGAGGAGGTTTCACCACTTTTGCTACCTACATAAACATAACATTATTCAGTTTTTCTGACACTTGCTGATAGGATGAATACAACAACTGAACTTCAAGGATAGCATTTTTTTGTTCTGCTAGTAAGAGTGCTTCTTTCGTTGTGGGCTTCGGTTTTATTACATTGGGTTTTTTGTTTGTTTGTTTGTTTGTTTGTTTCAGTTCAGCAAATATCTGATGCAATTTGATAGCAGTTCTATAAATTTTTAGCTCCAAACCTTTCCAAGAATATTTTTTCTATTATTTTTGCAAATAAAGTAATTTATAAACTATTAAGTTTGTATTGAAATACACCAACTCAAATGAATGTTAAATATTATATTACAATGGTGTCTCAATAGCATATACCAAGTAAGTATTCTTATAGAAATATCACATACAGTACACTGACTACTACATTTCAGATTAGAATAAAGCCAATTCAGCTTTTGTAGAATCACAGACTCGGAGAAGCAACCAGGTTGGAAAGGATCTCTAATGATCCCTCTAGTCCAGTCTGTCCAATTTGCTCCAAGCAGGGCTACTTAAAAGTTAGATTGCATAAATGATAAAGAGTTCCAAACTCTAACTTGTCAAATTGCTCTTTGTACACTGACATTCATTTAAGAACAGTTAAAAAGAACTGCTAATTGCATGTGCATGTGTGTTAGTATACAAGTGCACTGAGGGCCACCATGATAAATCACTCTGTCCTGCAGCAGCATGGTGGGACTGGCATTGTCAGTATCCTTCTGCCGCTCCTACCACAGAAGAGATAGAAAGCAGGTAAGAATAGTAAAAGCAACTAACCACCATGTATTCTCACTTGAAAAAAAGTGAGAGGCAGATGTTCTCAGCCTTCTCCATTCTTGGAGAATTAATGAAGCATCTCTTTCTAAGGTGCAACACAGCATTTACACGATCATTTTATGATTGCTAGAATGACAGCTGCCATGATGTGATGTTACAACAAGTGGAAGCTTTGTTGCGTGCAGTCAGTTGGCAATGGAATACCATTAAACAACTAATTAATCATATTTCAGTTTCACCCAAAAATATAAAAACAATCGCCCATTAGATTAAACAACAAAGATTCATTTGTTCATTGCTGCAATAAGAAAATAAGTACCTTGCCCAACCAGCAAAAGAAAACTGAATATGCTTTTCTTTTGGCCCTAAACTCCTGCTAGCATCACAGGATGAGACCTAGTTTTATATTTGCTTCCCAGTATTGTAATTGTTAGAAATGTCACTCAAGATGTATTTTATGTAGGAGCAACAGCACATGTTCCTGCCTGGCACAATTTGGATTATTCATGCCCATATTGCAGTGAATTTTGCAGGCTCTACAGAAACACATTGAAATTGGCAAGCTTTTCAAGGCTTGATCTTACATTTTTCACTTTTTGCAAAAGAAGGGAAGGTACCCACATTGAGACATATCATGAACAGTGACAGTTATGAATAATTGATGTAATGGTCCAAGTATTTCAGATAATTGGTAATAACAAGTTATTTCTTCTACCCTGATGTTACTGGAAGAAACGAGGACTCTATATAAACTGATGCAAAATGACTAGATGTTCACAGCCTAATTTAAACTTCTTCTTCTCAGATTGAGCTCACTACAGCAGGATGCAAATTTCTCTGTGATGTCAGTACTGAAACCTGCAAATGGGTTCTTTAGGGAAACAATCTCAATAGAATACACATCTACAGATAACCATGAAAACTGATTGATTATTACTCACGGGGATCTTACTACTACCATTGGTAGTATTCAGAAAGTCATGATAAACATTGGGTGCGCAAACAATACAGCACACATAGAAACTTCTAAGATTTCTGTTTATGCTGCTTCACTCATCTACACAGTAGACATGAGTCTTGCACGGCTGTCAAGCCTAGACTTTCCTATCGCTTAGAGTACAAGCACTGAGAGAGCAGAGGAGGAATTACTCATAGATTTCATAAAAAGCAGAATCTATGTTTATGTAATTTTATATGGTTGAAAGATAAACACAGATGTTGCATTTGCAGATATCATATTTATAACACTATTTTTATCAATTACACTGTGCTTCAAAGATAGAAAAACATTGTCTAATTATTTGCCTTAATAGCCTGTACATATGAAAAAAAAAATCTTTTTGATTTAAAAAGGATTCTCCACAAAAGTAAATTTTCATGCAAGCAAAAATTATCAGACCAGAGAAAAAGATTACATAAAAATCAACTTTCAGATGATTAAAAATAGTTTGGTTTTTAAGCCAAATATTTTGAAGACTTTTAATGAATACAAAATACTTTCAGGCTGTCATCTGCACACAGAAATCTTGTTTTCCACTAGTTCTGTGTTTTGGATGTGTTCCAAAGCAAACCGGATAGACTCCTTTCTAACTGATGCAATGGAACGACCCTCAGCTTTTTCATCCATGGTAATCTGGTGTTTTAATATCATCTGGGTGGCAGAGGAATGATTTAGAACCCACCTCAGTTGTGGGTGAGAAAGCTTAACTCAGTGAAAGTAATATTTGGTACGGTTTGTGTCTTCTTCAGAAAATTACTGTGCACATGCACTTCCACAGCCATGGAGGACTCCAGTGATCATCTATTCCATCTCCCTGGCCAAGGCAGCTCAACCAGAATCTAAGCTAGGCAGCTTCTTTGTTCCTAAAAACCTTCAGAGATTCTACCATCTCCTTAGTTGCCTTATATGGTGAAAAATAAATGAAAGCCTTAGATGTTCACCACAGCATTAAGTGAATAATAAGCTGGTAATAAATTGGAAATATCTATAAACGGAGATTTGGCTGATTAGCTCAGACATAGACATCTGTTGCTGATGTTAGGTTTTAGGTCAAACGGAACCCATTCTAACGTTCCTACAGAAATGAAATAAAATACAAATCAAATTGCCTGCTATGCCCAGCATGACCAGCACACTGTTAAGCTCTAAAATAAAAGGTTGTCAGGTTTACTTCTCCGATACTTAACTGATTAGAGGTTTGTCTCCTTCTTTCCTGGATTCCTCTATTTTTAGCTAATTCTTCTACTTCATACGCTAAAATTCTTCTAGGCAGTGAAGTAACTTGTATTTCATGCTAATATTTTGTCTTCTAAAGCACACCTGAAACCACAGTTTTAAGCAGTAACATTTTATTTGTCCTGGCTATGACAGAAGAATATCACAATTTTCAAGCACTGGTATTTATGCTTCTTGTGATCTATTTCATTTATTTTGTATCTAATTCGAGTCTACAATAACTACGGACTTTTTTTTTTTTTGCTGTTTTCCTGACTCCCCACTACGGTCATTCCTTTGGTAATTCTGCATGACTAGTTCGGCAGTGTATTAATAGAACTTAATCTGTGTAAATTCATTTTCATCTTCAGGAATATGAAATACTCCTAATACAAAATACTCCTAAAGATAAAGAAAGAAACATTAATTCTCAGCTGGCTGAAACTGCACTGCTGCAAGACATTATGGTATTATGTCAAGAGTGACAGGAATGTTCTGACTCATCTATGACATAAGTCATTAGCATTCATCACATCTAAGGTATATTCTAATAAAGATCTCTGTACTGCCTTGTCTACCTTCGCCCATACTACTACAGGAGATCTGATTCTGCAATGAGAAAATCCACTAATCTAGGTATCTTATTTTTCACATGGATTTGCCTTGACAGATCTTAGAAAAAAAACAGAAGGAAATCTCCCTGCTTAATGTGTCAGTAAAGAAGAAAAATGGGGTTTGCCAGTGATAATGACATAAATCCAAATTTTGGGGAAGCGTGCTTTCCCCACAGATTCTCTTTGATGACTGTTTGCATTTTTTTCCTCTCTATTCAATTTCTGTATTTTAATTTTTTTTATTTCTGAAAATCAAGCTGAACATTTTTGGTACAGGGAAGAGAATTTTCAAGATATTTTATCTCCAGTGCTGCACGACTTTTCCTACAGAAAGCCTGCTCAGAGGTAATATGTAAAAGCTCAAATCACCTAACCTCTACTAGTACTGAACAAAAGACCTGCTCATTTTTATATCACGTTCCCCAGTGCAGCCTGTGTCAGAAATGTTCCTCAAGTTATCCTGATGGATACACACAAAAGTTGTTTTTCTTAGCAAGCATAAGAATCTGTCTTGTAGCCCAATAATCCCACACTCTACCTGTATTTTACCTGTTTTTATTTCTCTCCATAGATTTACAAGCAGTCCTGTTTACGTGTCGCCATAACGAATTTCAGTTGGCCAAAAAATAGCCTTTTCAGTAAACATGTATCCAAATCAGGTGTATGTATGTGTCTAACTATAAGCTTTATATAGGAAAGCTTTACACAGCCCTAGGACTTTCACAAAAGTAGCTGATTGAAAAAGGACAAAGCTTTTGAACATGCGCATCTTCCTCTCTCCCTAGTGAGATTTACACTATAGTACTGGCTCATAACATTGTCAGAGAAAACCTCACTGCACAGCCATCACCCACCAAGATTAAACTTGGGAAATGGTCCCTGAAGACACTGGCATAATGATGTAGTTTGTGGGAAAGGAAGGTGAGGGAGCTGGAGACATCTTAGGAAATTAATCACAGCAGACCTAGAATGACAGCCAGCAAGCAGTGTGACAAAGCAGGCTACTGCTACCACCTGCTTTCTCCTCTTGGGTTCCTTTCTCTCCCCAGTCAACAGAAAAAGAAGCAAGCCATGTGCTTGTGGTGAACTCAAAAGAAAAGTTCAGGGAGGAAATGTGGCAAAGAAAACAGATTTCAAGATGCTGCAGAAAGGAAGCAGGCAGGAGGTCTATCTGACCCTGCTCTGGGAAGGGAATGCAGCCATTAGCTCCAGCTCTGCATTTCACCTGTGAGACACATCTAGTTGTACTGGCCATGGTCCATTATTCCAGAGGTTTATAGTTCCTTAAATACCCACTGTCAGGCCAGTGCCCAGGACTAGCATTCCAACCAGCTAGTCTGTCTAATCCTCTTCAAAATCCATGCTGTTTTTGCCCTCAGCAATAGCAAATGCAAGAGACAGTAGTCTGGACAGAAGAAATGGAACACTTTCTCAACTTTGCTTCTGCCTGCATTTTAAATCCCACAAGAAAAACAGTAAGAGATGAGAGCTGGCATTTCCCTCAATCTTCCATTTTATTATACAGTAATTAACTCACATTGATACGTTTGCTTATATAAAAACACCAATCTTTATTCCAAAAGGAGTGTTTAGTTTAAAAGTCACTCTGTGCACTTGGATCGTCAGACCATGACATGAGTTTTCCGGGGAACTGTTTTTTTACAGTTTTCCAGGGACTGGACCCTGCAACCCCATGTCTGCAGCCTTGCCCTGCTGTCACACTTTTGTGTAGTCAGATCCATGTTCCTGCTCCAAGAGGCCTCGGGAGCTGTCATCTTCTCTCATCTGCAGCTCTCAAGGGAAACAAGTCCTAATAAATCAATGCAGAAAGGGTTAATGGGTGTCAGGAAGCATGCCAGTGCATCATAGAAGCTTGCAAAGTCATTAAATCAACGTGGGAAAAAAAAATGTCTCCAAAAAAAGGAAGAAATTGTGGAAGAGTATGCTTTACAGAAATTATAACTGATAAGAGATTTCAATTTCTTCCCAACACTCCAAATTTCTTGTTTCAGAACATTTTTCAGCAAAAATACCTCCAAAACCTGAAGATTCCAGAAACATGCATAATACCTCTACCGCACTCCATCAAAACCTGTTAACACCATGTTGTAGTAGAGCTGTTCTCACTTTTGTTACCAGATCATAAGCTAACTTGCTGTCTAAGAACACCCAGCCACCAAATAAAGCCAGGCAGACTCTTCACGTCCCCCCAGCCAAATTGTGTTTCTTTTTCTGTAAGGCTCTCTTAAGACTTCACCAGTCTCAGCTTCACACATGGTATTTAAGGGCCTGATAGATACTTGTGTCCTGCCTCTACAATCAGAACCAATTTTATTGACACCTCTCTAACACGTGCCCTCCTAAAACTCACACTAAACACAGCAGAGAAAGACAACTCTGCAGTGCAGTAAAAGGTCTGACCCCATCTTTTTCTAACACTCCACCACAGCTGCACCCATTTGTACCACCACTGCAGGCACAAATACTTTACTTTTCATGGCCTATACATCTCTCTGGTCCTTATTTAGCTACTGTTAATTAGGACACACCTGGCACTTGTATCCACCATCCCATAGCACTGGTCTGGATGGCTTCTTAGCTTGCTTCTGGCACCCACCTTCCATTTCTGCATGCCATGTACTTGTGCCTGCCACACTTCTTCCTCTTTCACAGCAATACCTACAGGAACTGACTCACAGTAACATATGTACCAGTATTTATTACCTAAAGATAAATAGAGGCCTGTCCAGACACAGTACACACACCTCAAAAGCATAATTCTTTTGCTGCAGCCTCGTGGTGCCATGTCACACCCTCGTGTTGTCAGAGCCACCTCGGGTTGTGAGCTCCTTTGTGCAGGGAATAAGACACTTCACTCGGCGCTGCACAGGGCCTAGCAGACTCCAGCACCCTGCGAGATGGTACTTTGTGGTGTCAACCGAAGATCGTGGCTACTTCAGACAGCCGCCACCTCCACCCCGCGCACTGGGCTTAGCTGCGAGGCCGGGACAAACAGCACCGAGGATAGACGTGGGAGTCCAGACAGCCCAGGGCAGCCAAACCGCGGTGAGCGCAAGGCCGGGCTGGCAGCCCCGGGTGGAACCACGCACGCTGCTAGGGCTCTGCTGCCGCCCCGGTAGGACCCGACCCGTCCTCCCCGCAGCGGGCAGCAGCACCCCTAGCCCCGCATCACACGAGGCTCGTACCGGGGCCCAACGCGCTGCTAAAGGGGGGGCGGGCGGCGACGGGCACCGCCCCTGGTCTGTCAGCGGGCGGAGCTCGGGGACGGAGAAGGGGGCGGCCGCCGACAGGGTTGGAGCCCGCGCCGGGGGCGGGGCGGAGGCAGCGCCGGCGGCGGGCACTGCACCGCCTAGCACTAGGTCGGCGAGCGCAGCCGGGGTGAGCTGAGCCCGGGCGCTCTGCGGAGAGCGGAGTCGAGGCGGCGGCGGCGCGGAGGGAGTTGGCGGCGGTGCAGCCGCTGAGGTAAAGCGGGTGCCGCTGCGGCCGCCTCGCGTGGAACGGACCCGGGGGGAGCGCGGCGCCGGTCGCGGGCGGAGGGCAGGGCGGTGCGGGGCCGTGTGCGGCCGGGCGCCGGCGAAGGACTGGCTGAGCGGGAGTCGTCCCCGCGACTTTTTCCCCCGTCCGAAGCGCCGGATTGCCGCCGAGCACCGCGGCGCCGCAGGCCCAGGGCAGGGCAGGCGGACGGACGGCGCCGTGCCCCGGCGGCGGCGGCGCTTCTTCCCCCGCGGCTCCGCGCTTCCTGGTTGAGCTCTGCCGGCGGTGCCGGGGCGCGGGGTGAGGCCGGGCTCTCCCGCGGCTCCGGGTGCCGGCAGGAAGCGGCCGGGAGGTCAAGCCGGTGGCGCCGAGCGCAGCGCCAGCCCGGCGTTCGGCGCCCGTCTCCGCGCCGGGGATAAGTGGCCCCTGCGGAGGGCCGTCCTGCGGCGGAGCTGCCCCGCGGCTGCACGAACCGCAGCGGCGTTGCCCTCTTGCTCGGCGTTGCTGCTGTTGTGAATGGGTTCCCTGAAGCGGTCTTTACGCTGCACGCTTTCTCGCATAGCTGTGCTGCCCCTTCGGCGGCTTTGAGATGCTTCAGAGTGGGACGTGCTTTGCAGGATCCTGTGTTAAGTTAATGCCTTAGTTGTCTGCATGTTGTTCAGCGGTAGGGTCTCCACGGGCTTTAAAGCTGTATTTGAAAGGCTGGAATTTGCTTACGCAGTTGCGTGTGTATTTTTCCTAATACCTTAGTGACTGTCTCGAGCATCATTTTCTTGCAAAGAATGCTGCTCGCTGTGGCATTGCCGTAGTTATCTCCTGGGGAGCGGCAGCATCGCTAGAGATGTTACAGGTGTATAGACACCTAGTGGGGAGAACAGGCGGGCTCCGAGCGCGGCGGCAACAGCTGGTGCTCCAGTGCCTCCCTTAGCGTGCTAGTTAGGTAGCCTGAATTTCAACCATGTAATAGCTTTGGAAGGAAAGTTACTGCTTTCCTGGAAGTATTTGGAGTAAGTATTAGGGGACCAACAATCAAGAGTGAGAGACGACAGTACAGCAAGGTATGGATCATTATATGTGACAATTGAAAAGTGAAGAAAGTCCTTACTGCCTTACCAGAGGTGCGCAGTCCCTCTGGCTGGACAGCAGTAGTGTGGATCCATGGAGCAGAAGCTGTTTTTTCTTCTCTGTCCCCAATGTGGGAGGAAATGCTCAGGTACCAGCCATGTGGGACCCAAACATCTGAGCAGGGGGAGAACCTTTTATGTCTCATTCCTTTTCTACTTGAATTTACACAAACCTCTTGCAACTTTCTGGTGAATGTTAAAATCTCAGTCTGTCAGCACGCGTGACATAAATCATTTCATTGTGACCAGAATTCTGCCTGAAGTTGGGAATCTTTCACTGCGATCAAGCTCTTAGTAAATAAAAACCAAATGAATGCTTGATTCTTTTACAATGCTTCCTCCTCCTTTTCCATTCTGCCCGCCAACTGGAAATCCAGTAATACATCATCTCAAATATAATAATGTTTCTTGCCTAAAGTGTTTGGTTTGGGTTTTTTTTTTTTTTTTTTTTGCTCTACTTAGGATGGTCTCCAAGCTATTTATTTTAAGAGTAATTAGCTTAAATCAGTTTGAGACAAAATGTCTGAGGGCAAAGACCGTGTAAGCCCCACTCAGAGTAAAGAGAGTCTGTTTATAAAGAGAGTCTTAGCAGAGCAGAAAAGAACAGGAAGAACTTTCCAAAAGGGATTTTTGGAGACACTACAGCATTGCTGCTGGAGGAATGCTCTTTATCCATCCATGTACCATACGGCTGTCTGCAAAGTTCTTGGAGACACCGAACTTCACAGGTGCTGATAATATAAAAGAGTGCGTGAGTGTTGGATCAGTCAGAGGTTCAGATGTAGGGACCCTGTACCTGGGGCAGTGCTGAGCAGTGTGTATGGACCAGTCTTTGGTTTGGTGGATTTGGGGAGGCTTTGCTGCCATCATTGCATGGAGTTGTTCTGGAATGCAGTTATGTCACGCCTTTTGTTCTTACAGTTTTTGAATTTTTAAAAATGTCATAAACTCTTTCTTCTGCTGTTACAGCATTTCAAATTCTGCATTGTCAGACCAAATGCAAGACATACAAATGCTCATTTTAAATATCTGTCCATAAAGTTGCTATGATACATTTGATAATAAAAGATCAGAGGCGTAGGTCAAGTCAGTTAAATTATGCAGTGTTTAGACGACGTATTTGGTTAGCAGCCAAAACGCCTGTAGGCAGTAGGAATAAAATGAGTACTTGTAGCAGGGCACTTGTTGAACCCTTCTTGAAAAGAAAATATTTCTGAATATTTAGCGTAGTAGAAGAAGTAGCTTTTTAGCAGGTCTTGCTGTGTGCTGTTGGTTTTGATTGGAAACATTTGGATTATCTCCAGCATTTAAATCTAAGGGGTGAAAGTGTTTTGTTTCTTTGGTTTATGGGAGGAATTTGTGCTTTTGAAAAGATTTCTGTACAATTTAATTGATACTTGTGCTGTTGATTTTTGTTCTTCCCCCTTCCACTGCCTTTTTTCCTTTTTTTTTTTTTTTTCCTAATTCATGCCTGTTCACTTTCTCCTGGTAGAAAAGCTAAAATTAAATATCAGTGAAACTCTCCTCATGTTAATTTCATAGTCTGTGATGTTTGGTGGTATGTGCTAAGGCACATGGTTTGGGTTTTCAGAAGTGGCTACAGAAATTTCTCATTAAAATTTTGGTGGGAACTGGAGGCCTGATTCATGTGACTGGATTTGCAGAATTTTAAAACAAGTACTTGTGTGTAGGCTTCTTTAAAATGAGAAGTCTAATTGAGACTCATATAATTCTTCCCTATAGCAAAACTGGTTGCAGTGGATGATAAGGAAGTTCTTCAAGAACTTGCAATAGTTTCTTATGTGTTCTCTTACGAGAGATGTTGTGCAATAAGCTGCATGGAATTATATTTAGACTCAGTAGACTGAGGAGAAGCCACATATGAGCTAGGGATTGGACCATACGCTGAAAAAGGAAGCCTGTGTGCATTCTTATAAACACTTCTTAGCTTTTTCAGACAGTGTTCCTAGGACCTGCTGACTGAGACTTTAGAGAAAATAGTGTGGAAAAGAGAGGTCAGAGGTTCCCTTTTTCATTCCTGTCTGTTGTTGTCCAAGTGCAATGTGAAGAGAAGTGCTACAGAAAGAACTCCAGCTTTCTGTAGCATTAAGCATACATTATGCAGTTAATATTTTACCTACTGGTATTGCATAGTCCCCTCAGGTCCTCTATTCAGCTGTAGTTCAGGAGTTTCAATGCACTTTTGAATAGTTGGCACTTTCTGGTTCCCAGTATAGCATTTCAAATTATGAGTGGGCTTGACTTTTTAAGGAGATAAAAATGAGTGGTCAAAATGATGTTTAGAAAACTTTCACTGTGTGCTTTTTCTATATGCCTTTAAGCTACTGTTTCCTAAATTTAACTTTTCACTCATATTTTTTCCTCTAAGTCAGGCAACCTTGAGTCAAAAAAGCCTGTAGTCTCTTGCCTGTAGTGTAATTTAAGTGTACACCCTGGTACCTTTCGCCTCTAGTGCTGCTTAGGTGGTCCGGGCGTGTCTGTTTCAGTTGCTGGTTATTTTTTCAATATTGTGCTATAAACACATTACAGAACATCTGGATGATGGGGGAGTGGTAGAGTCTGTCTTTTGTATGAAAGTATAAGTATTATATCCATCAAGCAAAATAATTTGAGACGTATTGTTGCTCCTGTATATTAGAGAAGGGTGCTTCTGTCCAAGAGTTTTTGGGGATACAGGTTTTGGGTTGTGAGGTGATGCTTGCTTTCTGCATAAACAGCAAGAGATTGAATAGCCCAGCACTGAGTTCTGAGAGCATCAGCACTAATTACAGTGAGCTCCACCTCTGTCCTGACCTTTTGGCATGGGGTTGTGGCTATGTGTCTTCAGGGAGATAACTAGTAAAATCTTGCCAGGTTAGATGCTGCATTGACAGGATGCCTTATGGGCTTAGAGCAATCTCTGTCAGAGCCATAAGCCACAGAGAAGAAAGACAGTACATAGCAGCTTGTCTTATACTGTAGGAATAGAAATTTGGTTCAATACCTTCACAAAACACAGATTTGTGTATATATGTATTTTATGTGTGTATGTGAGGTTGCTTTCTTTTATGGATTACACTATCTCTGCCGGGGTTATGGAAAGCTTAAATCATAACCAGAATCCCAAGTTCACGAGTGACTGTACCAATTTTCTCTTTTCTTTCCAGGAAGAGCATGCGTGCAGTGTTCAGTGACAGAATATTTAAGGTACGTGCACGTCTATGGCAAGTTCATCAGATGGTGTGACTGGCTATGAGCATCAGCTGAAGTTGAGCATGGAGATTGGGAAGTTCCAGCAAGCTGAGAAAAGGAACTATTTGGAAGAGTTCTGCTAGACATAGAAGAAGTGGAACGCATTCTTCTGCAACAGTAATTGACTCAGAATAAATATACAAATTAAAAATCATCAGCAGTGAAATGATAGACCCTGGTACTTTTTGATTTTCTGGCGGATTTTATTACTTAGGCATTGCTATTGACATTTTTATTATCCCATTTAGTACATCTTGAATCTGTCTGTAAATTAGAATATAACTGGACAATTGCATTTTGATTCTGTTTAATAACACTTTGAATGTTAAATAATTTGCCAAGATGAGTGCTGAAGGATATCAATACAGAGCTTTGTATGACTACAAAAAAGAGCGAGAGGAAGACATTGACTTGCACTTAGGAGATATATTAACTGTGAATAAAGGTACCTTACTAGCACTTGGATTCAGCGAAGGGGAAGAAGCAAAGCCTGAGGAAATCGGTTGGTTAAACGGCTTTAATGAAACCACAGGGGAGAGGGGGGATTTTCCAGGAACTTATGTAGAATACATTGGAAGAAAAAAAATATCCCCCCCGACCCCAAAGCCTCGTCCTCCTCGACCCCTTCCTGTAGCACCAAGTCCTGCAAAAGCTGAAGCAGAGAGTGAGCAACAAGGTTAGTACTGACTTCAGAAGGTGTATGTATGTGTTTTTGTGTACGTGTCTGTCATATTTTTCAGATATTTTTGCTTCATTGGCTTATATGACTGTGTTTCCATGTCTTAACACATACTCGTCAGTTTTTTTTTTTTAGTGCCTGCAATCCATTCAAACAATTAAGAATTATATGTGCTTAAAATATTTAGCTCTTAAAATCTGTGGTCTCATGTGCTCTGTCTCAGTTACTTGTCACTGCAGTACCTTACTGTGAAGTACATCTCTTAGATTTAAAGATATACTTAAAATTCACAACCACAAAGGCTAAAACGGAGAATGAATGAGCAGGTCAGCATTTATTTGAGGTTTCTAAGATGCTGATTGAAATGGTTTCTTCAGTTGTTAATCATGTTAAAAATTTTCTTGGTCAATCTGATGGTACAAACTGCATAAAAACATCAAATTTGTATCATATTATCTGCTGTTAGCAACAGACTTATGAACTGTCACAAAGATTTTCATCTGGCATTAAAGTAAGAGCAGGTGTTTAAAAATGAATTGTAGAGTGATGAAGAGAAATTTGGGTTTAATTTCTATTTCAGGGTAGAGCATGCAGTAGAAAAAAATAACCCTTATATAAACAAGGGAAATAACTTCCTTTGTATAAACATAATTTGCTTTCTGACCCACATTTGCTAAGAAGATTGGGCAGAGCTCAGGCAGGATGTGATTGGAATTCTTCTGTTAGTAGAAGAAAGTCTTAAGAACTGCAAAAAGCGGTAGATTTAAAAACAAAATAAGAAAGCCTTCATGTGTCTACTTTACGTACGTTCAGATATTAGAGCTTTACACAGAAATAAGCCACATCCATCTGAATCTGAGTCGTACATTGGTCTCTCACTTCCCAGAATCTAGAATGTTTCATATTGCTTCAGCATCTAATGCTTTAAATTCTCAGTGTTTGTAACCTTTGGGAATAGGAGTTGTCGTATGTGATCCTGACTCCTGAATAGTATCGTTGCATTCTGCCTTCCTCAAAAACAATTGCAACATTTTGCAAAGTTTTGTTGTCAGTTTATCAGCTTCCATCCCAATTCACTTACTGTGGTGTTATATTTAGGTGTGCTGGTAATCATCAAAGATAAAAGTAGAATTTTAAAAATTGTATGCGGCAACGAAGCAGATACCTGGAAGAAGCATTTCTAGGTTGGTGAGGGCTTAATAATGAGTAGGCCAGAACTGTTTTGCATAGCAGTAGCCTTAAGTACTGAAGAAATGCTAGTTAGTGCATAGTATCTACATATACATCATCATTAGAGCAATGGAAGGGGTCAGCTGGATGTGTAGCTACGTAGGTCTCACCTCCCTGAGCACTCAGCCTCCAGTCACACAAGTCTCATAGTTTCTCATTCGATTACTTCTGAATGTCTTTGCACTGGAATGAATTTTTTTTCTTCTTTGATAATTCCTTTCTTCAGATGCTATTATAGATCCTTTCTCTAGATGCTAAGATATTTCTTTTCTGTCTTAAGCCACTGGGATAGATGCTGAGATAGTTGTCTTCATCACATATAGCTGCAGAATAACCACTGCTTTATGTGTAGACACCTTGGTGTTAACAGGTTATTCTGAGAGGCAGAGAGCGGATGTTCACATGTGCGCTGCGGTGAAGTAACCATTACCCAAGGCTTTGATGCACTTAATGCTTTAAACATCATCAGTGCTTTATAACCGGCTTGGTCTTTGTGCTCATGCATGATGCTCATGTGCCATAGCTCTGTGTTGAGAAGTCTCAGTGTTAATCTTGCAGTTTCTGAGCTCCTGAGAATTGTATTTGTAACAGGCCGAGTTCGAGGTTCTGGCTGCTGAAGTCTAAAATCCTGGTGCAGGTTTGGGGGAGGCTGTGCAGAAACACTCTTCAGATTCCTTGGGTTTAGATCATGCTCCCATCCTTAGGGACAAAGTCTCTCCTGACATGAAATTTACTCCTTCAGAACAGATTAGTGTTTTCATGCAATATGTTTATTTTTTAATAGTTTGGGTCTCTACAGAGTTTTGAAACAAGAAAGTGTTCTAATTTCTGGATTTTTTAACCTTAAAGTCTGTCTGGAGACATCATTATGTTATGCAGACGTTTTTAAGGATGAGCTTGCAGTCTAAACATATATTTTTCTGATTTTAAAAAAAAAAGTTCCCATAATCTTTTTTAATTGAAGATTTTAAACTCCCATCTAAATGGCCAGGCATGTTCAGCACCAGGAATTAAAGAGAAACACTGAAATATGAACTCCAAATGGCTGAAGAGATGGGGTAAATTGTTTCTAAGATGGTGAATACTTCAAAGAAATTGGGAAAACTTGATTTTACTTGTGTCCTTTCACAGTTCTTTTTGCAGGAAAGAGCCAAGGCAGAGAGTGCTCCAAATGCTAGAAATAACTGTGGGAAGTACAAGGAAAGAATACTATAAAATCTAAATGAAAGTGGAGCCTTTTAAGTAAGCAGAATAGTAATAATAATAAAAAAAGACGCCTACAATACCAGAAGTGCAGGAGGAAATACAGTTCAGTTAAAGATAAGAATAACACAGCAATGCACATCTGACTTTGAAAGAGCTTTGCTGTTTCTGCATTTGAAACTTGGTTCAGGGATTAGCACAGTTAATATTGTCTGGCAGTCAGTGTCATGGGCAGTGCACCAGCAGATTCTTCCCAGGATAATACTTGTCTCTACACCCCAAAAGTATATTTCAAGTGAATTAATGAGAAGTATGAAACTTGCTTGACCAAATACAGTCAAGTTTACATTTTCAGCATGTAATGATTTGAAACCGCTGTGTATGAATATGACAAAATAATGGGAAACTGGAAACAGACTCCTTAAATGTATCTCAGTTATTTGTAATCCATATACTTTTTTCCTTCTGTGAGAAGACTATACTGTACATACCATGTGTGCATATTTTGAATAAGAACATTAGGAAGTGAATTGCGAATTTTTAAGATTTTGTATACAATTGTGAGCTTTAAATTTTACCATACGCATAGATTTTTTTAAAAAATATTTTCTAATCACATCAGTAATCTCCAGGACTTCAATTATTCTGAATGTTTCTTCCCAGCCTTGTTAATTGTGCTCACTTGCTCATCAGTATGCACGTTCTTTAGTGTTGGATCAAACTTGCAGTACTTACACCACACAGCCAGGTGCTGCAGGTGCTGTGATACAAGTAACAGTAGGCATCTAAACATCAGTGGGGCTGGTAACACTGGCAGAGCTGTCTATCAGGCTAGTGTCCTGTGTAGTCATACTCCTATTTACCAATTGGAAGGTCTTTTAAACATTGAAAGCTAATTTGAAAACAAATAAAACTGCTAGTGGTGTCAAGTTACGTTAAAGCATTTGTTTCCTTATTGTAGCACCTAGGCCAAATCTTTGTCCATGCTTCTGTTTTATCAGTAACCCATTTAAATTGATTGAACCACTGATCAAGACCAAGCAGAGAACACTTGAATGATATTCAAGAACTGCTGCATTTTTGTCCATTTTTCTTTTACGTTTCTGAGTGAAGAATTAGAGATCATGTGAGTTTGTTTTGGTTTTGCTTGCTGTTTTGTGTTATAATTGCATCTGAAAATACATGAAAAAGCAGAGGTTTCAGTTTCAGACGTTGGTCAGGGCAGAGCTATCGAGAGGTGGATTTACCCCACAGTCGGTGCGAGGCCATCGGCACCTGGCTTGCCATTTCTTTCCAGGCTACTGCCTGCACAGACGGACACCCAGCACAGGGTCATTTCTGCATTTCCTCCAGACCCCTGGAGTTCATGTAAAGCAGAACTCAGACTTGATGTGAAAAACTCTTTATCTTTTGTTTTTTTTTCTTTCTTCTTTTTCCCACATTGCAGCTGCATAGTTCTGATTCTTGTTTCCTCTGAGTTCAGCTGAGCCTTCTGAACTTTGATTAAGCTGATCTGGTACAACTGTGTACTTTGGTTCATACAGTGGTGCTTCTCTACCAGGTATGAGTGAGTGGATTTTAACCAGACTTCAATGTATAAAGCTTTGATTGACAGAAATATTTTTCTTCACTTGAAATGCTAAATTCCCACTTGTAAGTGAAGGTCATTTTTGCAGAAGACAGACCAGAAATTTAAGAGTAATCTGTGTGTTCTGATGTCTTGGAGCTTTCTGCTACTTCCTGTGAAACTTAAGATGATTGTTTATGTTGACAATACAATTTCAACTGTTTTAAAGCCTAAACATAATCAGAAATTCTTCCTTCTTATGATGAAAAATAAATTTTAAGAAAAGAAAGTGACAAAACCATCAAAAAACAGCAGCTTTCTTCACTTTTCTCCTTGAACAGATACGGATCAGCAACTTAGACAAAGATAATGACAGAATATTTGGAAACTCTTTTCTATCAAAGACCAGGTTGTGCGGTGTCTGACAAGGATCCAGTCTGACAGAGAGGAGAAAACCGTTTGTGCATGCTTGAAGTGAATGCGCTGCAGAATTTGTTTCTGTATTTAATTTTCCTATAAAATCAGTAGAGAGATGGAGTTCATGAAAATTATTTACATTTGTTAAGTAGGGGATATAATAGCAAGTGGAATGCAGCAAGCTGGGAGCCTTCGCTGGGAATGGAAGAGTCATCATCTCTCCTGATTCAAGAAAATGGAAAAAGGAAATCAGGGGGTGAAGTGACGAGTCACTATCTCATTTGGTGACTACATTTGCCACTCAGTGCAGAGCCTTGGGCTTGTTCTAAATAGCCCAGTTTGAGAGCAAGTCTTCATTTGGCTAGCGTCATCAGAATGCCCTACAGTCACTAACTCTCAAAGCTGGTTGATTTTTGCTTGCAGTGAGAAAAGGGGCAGGTTAATGCCAGAAATCCTCATTATCTACTTCATCATAATGTTTCTCAGTGCATGAGAAACTTTATATTTATAACTGCCAAATTACCATATTTCTGAAAACAAAGCTCTCACCACCTGCTTTTACCACTAATGAAAAAAAAATTTTGCAAGCTGTATTGAAGTGAGAAAGAGCTCTTTTATTTTGCAGTGGTAAGTGGCAATTAAAATATTTTTTTGTGAACGCTATACAGAGCACAGGGTGATGCATACAAATGTTAGTTTGTGCTGCACGTTTGAGACCTGGGCAAATTCATGGCTGATGCTTGTCCCCATCTGCTGGTGGAGGAGAAAGGAAACAAGAGAAAGGAGGGAGCTTTACAGCCTTTGTCTTCCATATTGTAGTTGTGATGGAATACCATGTGAGAGAGAGTTTTTAGGAAAAATGTTTTATTTTACTTCGACAGATGTTATTTCTGAAGAAAACCATACCACTCGGGGAGCAGAGAAGCTCCTGCTGATCCCTGAGGATGACCAGATCTGGAAAGGCTTTGTATGGCTGATTTTTTTTTTTTTTTTTTTTTTTTTTTTTTTACTTCAGTTGTATCAATTAGTCTCAAAAAAAAAAAAAAACAAAAAAAAAACCATCTTTCTCCACACACTTCAAGAAACTGGAAGCAATGTACTGTACAATTTTGTTGCTATAAGAAATGTTTGTCTGTTTTGCATTACACTCATTTTGATGCACTTTTCTAGAGTTACAACAGAAGCATCATGTTGAGTGATTTTGTTGGCACTTCTTTAGCCTTCTGTAATGCAGACAAAGTATTTTAATATATCTTACTGACATGAATGATCCTGGGGCAAGATGCAAAACAAAGCAAAGGTAAAATAGCCTGCTCCTCTCAATTGGATTTATCTTGATCTTTCTTCTCACTGTGATCCAGGAACATCTGAAAAAGGTAACTGGCTAGCAAATAGTTCTTACTTAAATTTGCATATGATAAGATCAGTTTGTGAGTTTCAGTAACACATGGTGGTTTGTATTTGCCAAGAATGGATCACTCTGCACCCTGAGCAAACAGCCATGCCCACTTAAATAGTTGTGTGATGCCATATAAACATACAGATTTTCTTGTGTGAAAGAACACAGGTGTTGTAACTACAGCTGGCTGTGTTCTCTTTCACATCTGTGTCTTGCTGCAAAGCTGCTTTCCATGATGAACATCCATGAAATCAATCTGAAGGCTTCAATACAAAGAACTGCTTTATTTTAATAGCTAAAAATGATAAGGGGAATTACAGGATTTTAAAAAAGAATTCAACTGGAAAAGGATGTTAAGTCCTGAGAACAATTTGGTGAGACTCTGGATACTTAGGAGAATTTAGAGAGAGAATATTAGGCTGTATAAAAAAAGATGACTGCGGTTAAAGCTTAACTTCTACTCAAGCTTTCAGTAAAATACACGTCTAAAACCAATTCTAGTTTGTCTTTCCATCCATGAAAGTACTGATTTTATTTTTCATGTTATATATGCATTTGTTATTTACACTTTGTTGTAGAAATTCTTACATTCCTGAACATCACCTGGTGTGCTGGCAGGTGTAAATTTTCATGCTAATGTATCTCCTTCTTTCATTCCTATTTTAATGGTGTCTGAAGTGGTCTAGAAGATAGTACTCAAACAGTATTCTTTATATTCTGTTTTACAAAGAGTTTGCATGGTTTACCTATAAGACTGCGTCTGATAATAGTAAGTAGGTTCACACCTTTTTAGGTAATAAAGATGTGCAATCAAAAGTCCTCAGGACAGTTTTCAAAGCACACTACTGCTCTGAACCAGGGAAAGATGTGATTGTGTATGGTTCGTACTCTTAAATATCCTTTAGGACTATCTTGTATGTCAAAGCTACTGTGTAAACTGTAGCATGAATGATGAGAAAGGTCTTTAATAGTTCAGCTAGCTATCAGGCAGTGTGCTTTTATGATTCTCTGCATTTATTCATATGTGCTTGGCATTACTTGCAGACAGCAGACGTGGAGGGCAGCTGCTAGATCTATGCTCTGTGATCCAGCTCAGAACCCTTTCTGGTTCATCAGTACAGATCAACATCTTCTAGTAGTTCTTAAGCAGCTATTACATATTTCAGTAAATAAGCAAGGCCTAATCTAGGCTGTTTTTTCTGCAATTTTTATTGTGTATGGTGTGACACTGCACTGGAAGACCAGATGTAAAATTAACTCTTGTTATCTTTTGAGATTTCCTTCTTTAAAAAAACGAAAAAAACACCCAAAAATATAAAGATGTTGCTCAGTTTCACCAATTTCAATTTAGCACATCATGTTGATAGTTCAGGAGTTCTTTTCTTTCTCTCTTGGAGTTTCTTGATGCAGCATGTCTCAGCATTACTGTGCCATGGCTGCACTGGAAAGGGAAGAGAGCGGCACAAGGTGAGCTCTGTGGTGCAAGGAGGAAAAACACCTTTCCAGAGGCTTGATTCCTTGAGTTTTGTCTTGTTAACAACTACAACTGCAAAATTTATTTTAGCGGGTAGGAGAGAAAAGTTTAGCATCTCCACTGATTTCATCCTAGTTTTCTTCATCCCATCTGATGATGAGCTGATGAGTATGGAGGATTAGTCTTGGTGAAGGGCTTCTAAATGGTATTGAACACTGCAGATCTGTGTTTCAAAGCCTATCATGCTTGCTTCTCAAGCAGTCTGTGTCAAAGGTGGAGCTTTTAATTTGTGTGGTTACCTTTTAATTTCCAAGCCCTCTTCCTAAGCTGCTTCTTGCTCGAGGTAGACCAAAGCACTTAAGTTATAAAATTAATGAAAGAAACCACTAACTATGCACAGTGGTAGATAAGGTTTCATAGCTGTGAGGCTTCATTATCTATGCAGAACCGTTCCAGAAATATGCAGTGAAAGGCAAAGATTTGCAGCAATTTTCCTACTTTCACATGGTTTTTAACACTTTGAGGACACATTCCAGTCCTCTGTTGTTGATTTTTTTTTAATATATAATTTTTTAAATAAGCTGTGCTTGAATGGAGAAGTGAAAAAGTCTGTTGCGTGTATGAACACAGCAGTGAATTGTTTCCTGGCTGCTACACAGCTGTTTGGCACAGGTGAGGGCTGACAGAGGCGACTGCGAAGCCTGCTGTGGTTTCCTGCTTGCCTCCCAATTGACTGGTGTGCAGTTGAGGGCTGTCTAACCTGCCCTGTCTAATCGGTCTTAGAGCTGTAAGACTCTGGGGTAGGATGCTGGTGGGATGCAGCAAGGCGTATTCTGTACACTTTTCTGTCACCTCTGCCAAGCACAGGTCCCAGAGTGGCCTATGTGGAGTGATGCATGTGTCTTCAGTGATGACTTGGTGACATTTGGGAGCTCCTCTGCAGCACAAATTCTTGGCTGACCAGAATTGATTACTTTGTGACTCTTAGTAGTAGTTCTGTGGTTTATTCTGTGCCTTGTATTTATTGCATTGTTTGCAATATATTCTTTCTCTTGAGAGAAATGTCAGAAAATGTTATCCCTTTACATTCTGAAATGACTTATTTTGAAAGTGTTAGAGTTGGATCTATACAGATTTTCAAGAATAGTAGAGAATATTTTTTTGCCAGTCCAAATCTATTCAGTTGTTCTGAAGCCAGAATAATGTAGTTGCTCAATAGCCTACATAAGCAATTTTCTTACGGAGGGGAAGTTCCACTGTGAGCTAGTTCTGAGGCGAAAAGTTTTTTTTTTTTTTTTAGTGGATCTCACAGTCTGGCTTCTTCAATAGAGAAAGTGTTAAGGAACTCATACTCAAAACAGTAAGTAGCAAAATCTTCATATCAAATATCTGGAAATAAAGGCCTTTTTTGTTTACTTACTTAGGAGTCCTCAAGAGCACAGCAGGATGAATGTTTGAATTCTCCTTGCTCTGCTGAATTTATAATTTATTACTGTTGGTTGAAAGATCAGTGTGCATTCCCCACTGCTTTCAACTGCTTTTTCTAACTTCCTCTTGAGTTCAAACTTAGTGTGGACAACTCCAAGACCCTTTTGTTAACCTATGTAAGCTGCAACCTTATCTCTAAAACAGGAGATTTTTACAATCCAGAATTATCGAAACGCTTTTTTTGTTACAGTAAATCACCTAGAGTGACTAGCGTGAAGTCCTTCTGGCTTTTGAGAGAATTCCGACTGTCTGCTAGAGGAACATTTGGCACTCATCTGTTGCATGTAATGCTAATAATTGCTTCGGACTGTGCTGGTCTCTGTGCTAATGAAACGTCTTTTATATTCCTGGTGTTAAAACTTGCACTGACAAGGATACTGGTCTGGGGGTTCGTTTCCAGTGATTTAAGATTCAGGACTATTGAGTTCAGCAGTTTAGCAAAAAAGGGGAAGACGGTTACCAACTGTTGTTTTTTTTCTCCAGATGTTTCCTCTAAGACAAATATCTAGGGTTTTATTATGACACAGAAAAAACACGCCAGTAAGATGAGAATGGTTTGGGTTGTTTTTTTCTGTTCATTGTTACATCTAACAACTAGTCAATCAAATACTGTGGTAGATCCCCTGGTAGTTCAGATGGGACATGCCTGTGCTTGTTAATGTGAGCTGCTCTCTTCTGAGCAGAATTTTAGAGAGTTTTATTCAAAATCCTTTTGGATGCAAAGTAAAAATAAGATTATTTTAAAGTAATCTTCTTGTAAAGTACGCTTCTTGTAAATATTATACATGGGATTTTTGTTTACTTAAAAGACATGTTCATACAAGAAGTAGCAGGCTTTTCTTTTGCTTTCCCTAAAATTGGTGGCAAAACACATTCTGACTTGAGAAGGAACAGGATCAGGCCTATAGGCAGGATTTAGCAGCAGTGGGACAAATCCCACAGCTGTTACTCTCATTTCTCTCAGGCAAAATTCCCATTACCCTCAGGGTCTGGTGCACAAATGCTATAATTACTCCTAGCTCTGTTCTGAAAAGATTCTCCCTTTTCAGTATACCAAATTGCATTTAATGTAAATGTGTGTAAAATGATACACGTTAAAGATTGATGTAAAGTAGGACAGTCTCTTTTTTTTTTTTCATGGATATTGAAGACATGGAAGTGAAGTACTGTTAGAATCATCTTGTCTGAGCGCAGTCACAGGGCATGGAATTTCACTCCATGATTCCTGGGTTAAGCTCATAACATCTAGATGATTTTAAGCGTGTTTCTAATTCATCCAAACTTCTCTCTTTAGAATGTACTTAATGGAGGCAACTTAAATTTTACCTACTTAAATGACTCTTATAAAATAAGACTTGCAGATTTCGTAGCAGAGATGTCTTAATTGAGGGTGGAGGGACAGACATTTTGTAGTACTTGGTTAGGACAGTACTGAGATTATTTTCGCCAGGTTATTTTCTGCCATTATATTCAGGCACATTTTACTGTCTTACCTCTGCCTGCATCGTACAGCTTTACCAGCTGGAATCCAGCTCTGAGCATCAAAAGCAAAATAATTATTAGAATGTGAGTGCATGCATTGAACAGATGTGGTGATATTTAATCTTGTCTCATTTTTTTCCCTGATACTGAGAATTTATAGTTTCAGATTCTCCTTTGTTGTTAGTGTAAACGTTGTAATAGAAATGTGCATATTAGAAGGATGCGTGCTTTAAGTAGCTTTTTCTTCACAATTTTATGTTGCATCTCTAATAATTTCTTTCATTGTGTTGTAGTTGTGATTTGCAGAAGGAATACAGGGAGTTTTCTAAATTATGGGGAATTATGTAGGAAATTACAGTACTTGAGACTTGACAGTAGTTTTCTGATACCAATTAGTAACTTGCTTACTTGAAAGATGTTTTTGGTACCATCTTTATTCTGCTGTGCCATAAACTGTATCTTTATTTCACCCAGAGGTGTGGCAGTGCAATTTCATCCCAGTGTGATAGACAAGAGGTTTTCTTTTTTTTTTTTCTTCTGGATTATTCTATTGCAAGATTTCTGTCTAGGAAAATAATAGCCTAAAAGTTTGAACTTAAGAGGGTCTCAATATGGATGACAGATCAGTACTGGGGGAGATAGGAAAAAGACTCTTGACACCTGGAAGAGGAATTCATTAACTTAGCAGGCACACAAAGAACACGGGAAAGCTGTTCTGCCGTGGAAGAATCTGTGCTGTCTCGTACCAGACCTTTCTGCCAAATTTAAAAAATTTAAAAATACACCCCATGCATTTCCATATGAATTTGCCTGTTCACCTTTTGTATTCTTTTTTTTTTTTTTTTTTTTTTTTTTTTTAATTTTTCACATCTTCTATATAGTGATATGTAAACTGTGGGACCATTACTGTCTTAAGTACAAACAACTCAAGGACTCTGAAGAACTGTGGCATTTGATCTTTGAAAACCAAGGGTATAGGAATGCATGCTCCTATGAAAACCTCGAATTGCAAAAATCATTTGTAGTGGGCTGTAAAAGCATTTGACAGATTACGTGCAAGTATATACATGTGTGTTTCATTATTTGATTGCCTTAGGAGACTGGTGTTTAAGTTGGCAGATCTACTTATTAAAAGCAAAGCTCGTCAGTTGGCAGGATTACAGAATGCCAGAAGGAAAGGGAGAATAAATGCTGAGAGTAAGAGAATAAGTAATGCACATTGAGAAGCTATAAAGACAGGAAAAATTGGGCTTCATTGTGGTTCTGATTGTTCTTTTGGGCACAAGTTGATAGCCAGTATGAAGTAAAAGCATGAAGTTTTTTAATTTCAAGACAAATTCAGTGTTTTGGAAAATCTAGAGTCTTCTGTCAGTGTAAGTACAATTTGGTCCCCCTGTTTGGGGCCTGTCAGAAATCTTTCATTCTTGCTGCTTGTTTTTGCTGTCTCATGTGAAAAAAGGGCACCTTCCTCTGAAACTCTGAAATAGAGTTCTGTCAGATGTTGGTGTACGTGGACACTTTAAAGCTTGGGAACTTTGCTCTTAGTGTTGATTAGTTTGATTCACAACTGCAGTATTGATTCCCAGTATATGTTAAGTCTTCTGCATGTAATTTGATGATAAATAATTTGTAGCTGTTCTGCAAGGAAAGAAGCAACAGAAACCAAACACCACCACAGCCTTTTTCATAGCAGTTTAGAATATTCCAGGGTTTTGGAGACCAAACAAGCTGATTATGTGCATCTCCAAGGCGTCTGTACCTGTGGCTTACCACTTACTCTTTCCAGTCACATCCCTTCACATTCTCCTGCAGGACAGGTCAGAATATTCTCTTCGTGTTTTGCGTTTTTTGTTCTTGACTGGATGCTGTTAGAATAACCAGTAGTTTTGCCTTGTCTCTTAAGACTTCTCAGTTTGAGAGTGATGTTTGAAACGTGGGAAGCTGACTGGTGGAAAATTGACTTGATTGGTGGAGCGAAACGCAACAAAAAGAGAAGCAGAAGCGCTGTCTCCCCTGAGAAAGTAAGAAAAAAAATATTTCCCTTTAAACAGGACCTAGATTTAGGTGATTGCTCAAATTGGTCTATCTGAAAGAGGCAATTAGCGGCACATTTATGGAAGGTTTACTGTGAAGTATTACAGCGCTTTGTGAGGCTGCAGTGTGGGGATTCTGAGTCCTGCAGGAATTACATACATGCTGGGAGTAATGCTTAGATGAGTTAGACCAGTTGTCAGCTGTATTTACTGTTTCTGAAGAGTTTTGCAACTGTCTCAGTAAAGTTTAGTGAACGTGGATGAGCTAATTAGGACTCGAGTCTTCACAGATGTAACCGCTAGTTTAGAAGGGTAAAGCTAGAAGGGGGAATAAGTAGAAAGGTGCTGATTCTGATATGTCAGGCAAGTCATGTGAAGTACCCTCAAAGACAGGGAGTCATAAGGCTATTACAAAAATCAGGTCAGTTTAAAATTTATTCATTCCTGTTCCTTCTGTTCTCGGCAGGAAGCTAGCTTCTGGAAGGATTTTCCATCTGGGAATCAAGTGAGCCATCCTTACGCTTCTTGGCATGGCCCACATTAACAAAAAAAAGAAAAAAGGGAAAGAAAGATGTTCTTCTAAAATGTCAAATAAAAAAGGAAAGAGGTCTATTTTTCTGTTGGGGTCAAGTAAAGGTAACTACTACTCTGGTTCTTTCTTTTGGCATGATGAAGATGGAGGTATTCTTCTGGAAAAGGATAATAGAACAGATGTATAAGAGTTCATTTATTTTGTTTTATTTTAATTTTATTCTTTCTACCCTGGCAGCGTAGCAGGAAAACAACCAGTATGATATACCTGGCCTTTGGACAGAGTAGCAGCCAGTTCCCAATCCTTGCTGGCCAACCCTGAAGGCAGCATACTCCTTCCAGCCTTTCAGCCCCACAAACCTCCACCCGTTCCTTACTGAGTCATAGCTGGAAGACTTTATTTTTTTTTTTAATTTGATCACATCTTGTGCAACTTAGGCAAGTGTTTTTACTTCTTTGTTGTGTCCCATAATCAATGTACTGGAACAACTAAGTGATTATAGCTTTAAGCTTTCTCTGTGACTATGTAGAAACACAGATTTCACAGAATTGTAGGGGTTGGAAGGGACCTCCAGAGATCATCGAGTCCAACCCCCCTGCCAAAGCAGGTTCCCTATAGCAGGTCGCACAGGTAGGCATCCAGGCAGGTCTTGAACATCTCCAGAGAAGGAGACTCCACCACCTCCCTGGGCAGCCTGTTCCAGTGCTCCGTCACCTCACTGTAAAGAAGTTCTTGCGCATGTTTGTGCAGAACTTCCTATGCTGCAGATAGCTTGTCTTCTAACTAACCTTATCTCTTGTCAGGAGCAGATGATGGACAAACTGTTTTGTTGTTTTTTGGAAGAAGAGGCCTTCAGAAATGCAGTATACTTGTAGCACTTAAACTCACAGCATGTTAGTGGCGTGTTCATTTATTCACTCAGTACTACCCCAAGTTCGGAGGGTCAGCTCAAGGCGCGATCCTTCAAATTTCTTCAGTGAAGTTGGGGTATACCCACATCAGCTCCATGGTTTCCCTTGTTACAGAAAAGGCTAGAGCTGAGTGGCTGCAGGGAAGGAAAGGGAAGCAGCTGCTCAGGGTGCAGCTAGCTCACCTCTGAGCATTTGCAGAGGATAAAATGAGCTTCTGCCTGCCTGACACAGCTTTGATTTGATCACCTTAGATAAAAATCACTGAGAACATGTCAGTTCTCAATCACATGCATTCATTTTTTTTTCTATGCACAGCTCTTCTCCAGCTTAGGTATTCAAAGTTCTTGTAGAGAATATTTTTGCAGTTAGTTCAGCCTCTTCTATTCATCCTCATTCCTTCACACCATACTTGTTTTCGAGAGGGATACTTTTTTTTCTTAATTATTTAAATCTTAAGAAATGCCTTCATGCTGCAGGGTTGCATAGAATTTGCAAAAGGATTCATCTGATTCAGTTGCTTTGTTAATATTACAGGTTTTCTTACAGAGATGCTTTGCCTGTTTCTTCTAGTTTATTTGCAAATGACGACTAACAATGCAAATTGAAATCCTGCACTGTACTTCGTTACCCTTGACTTAAGTTAGTCTTTGGCTTGCAGATGAGAAGGTAAAACCATAGTAAAGTTTTCATGCCAGCTTTTCATTTACACCATCTTTGTTCTTTTCAGTTAAAAAAAAAAATCCTATAAACACATTTTTTTACCGTACAAATTTCTGCAGCACAGTGTGCTAGGCCGTAAGAAAATAAAGTTCTTTGTCTCACAGTCAAAGCAGTCTCTGGCTGCTTTGTAAAGGTCCATGAAATTAGTTCACCACTTTAACTACTAGGATCTAAATTACAGTTACTTTAACACTGCAGTGTGAATAAAGTTTGATTTATAGAAAAGAGGCCTATAAGTTCATGCATGAAGTGTCTATACTGCATATTCCATAACATCTTTTTTGTATCATGATTGCATGAATTAATGGGATTAGAAATCAATACTGGCATTACTATGTAGAGAAATATAGACAGGTGTATGACATGGGTCAGAAAATCTATTATGAACAGACTGAGAGTTCTCTTCTTTATACGAAATTAAAGATGACGGTGGGATTAACTCTCTGTAGCTCCAGTTCAGGAATTTCCAAGTAATGTTGTTGTTTCTGTATCTATGTCAGATCAGTGAATGGTTTAATGGCAGTAAGGATTAACCCAGTTTTACTTTCTTAAAAGATTACATTTCATCTAGATCCTTTTTTTTTCTTTTTTTCTTTTTTTAAGGAGGAAAAAATACTTGATTTGAAATATGTTAGTTTCCAGAAGTAAAAGAATTCCTTTTGATGCTGGATTACTGTTACAATTGTTTTTTTTTTTTTTTCCCCTGGGTGACAGCTATGCGCTCATTATTTTTAACTTTGTGTACTTATAAATGTTTCCCATAATTCCCAAAAGATGAAGGAACTGTTTTGGCTTTTATCTGTCAGCAGCTTCTGCCAGTGCTTTTATGTAAATCTTCCAGATCTAAACAACTTGACTTCTCAAGCACAGTAATACATATTATCTTTTCCTTGCCATAATGAAGAGCTTATTCTTTCCCTATAGACAGCTTTCCAGCAGATAGTTTGAGAGTGTTCTGTATCCCCACCACCTTAGTTTCTCCACAGCAAAAAAAAAAAAAAAAAAAAAGTAGCAAAATAAAATATTGTTTCAAAGCAAAAAACATACTGTCCTGAAGTTTAATGTATTCTGATTACTGTGTGAAAATAAAATTAAATGATGCTTCTCAGACAGAATCATTATTACAAACCAGTGACAGCCTTGCATAAGAAAAAATAATGACGGTATTAAAAAAAAAGAAAGTAGGAAAGAGTAAGGAACAAGGATCTGGTAAAGATGGGGCAGGTTGCTTTGGAGAGAATTCCAGCTTCTTCACTGAATGTCCATCCAGCAGCTGTATTTCTGTTACAAGGAAAAGATGCTGCAGGAGTACTGATATTAACCATCACTCTGATTATGTGAAAAGGCAACTGAGGTAGAATCTTGGTAAGTTTGTACTCAGAAGAAATTAGGGCAACATTTTTTAGGTGAAGAGGGTGAAATGTCTGAAAATAAGGGAACTTGGCATTATCACTGAAGCTTTCCACATGGAGGTCTTTGATGTAGTCTTACCATTACATGCTCCACAGTCTTGCCCAGAAGAGGTCAAAGGTGGTGCTGGCTGGACAGCGAATTTTCAATTGCTTCTTGAGATGAACCTCAGCATTCCTTCCCTTAAAAGGTAGGAGCTGTCTCTTGTGATGACAGGAACAGACAAGTACCTATTTGCTTTTCCACTTGCTATGAAGAGCTAGAGAGCAAGGTGTGGAACTAAGTGCTCTTGCATGATGTTGAATGTGAAATAATGGAGGACTCGGTTTTGAAGAGGGAAGTGAACAGGAGAAAAGGAGCTGTCTAGGAGACCATATGTCTGTATATAATCTAGTTAAAGCTCAAGATAGTAAATACCTCAGTTATTCAAGTGGGATCTATGCCTTGAGTGCACTGGACGCTGCATGTTCAAACAAGCAGAATATGTTCATGGGAAAAATGCTGAATCTTGATGTGGAAAGAAGAACTGGAATTTCACATGAAACCTTGCTTCATAGTTGTCTTAAGTTTTGAGCTCTTGACATTGTGATATTTATGCTTCTTTCATATAGTTTTGTTTCTGCTTGTGTGGTATAAAAGACAGAAAACAGGGAGTTCTCTTGTGGAGTGACTATAGTGAATTACTGTGTAAATCTGTGAACTTACATATTGTCTATTTAAAATAAAGCACCCTTTTACTACAGTCTGACCTTTTTTAAATTGAGAATGCGTAAGTTACTGGAATATTATGGCTTTATATCTTTGTGAAAGTTTGTAGAAGGTCAGTAGAGCAGCTGATACGAGTTCTCAGAGATTTCTTAGTTAAGACCGGTAAGGTAGGCAGAATGATCACAAGTTTGTTCATGTTTTGATAAGGGCTTCCAAGCACTACCAGTATAGTACAATAATATACCAGTTTTGCAATGTGAGTGCTTATTAGCAATGATAAACCTGAAAGTTGTATGAAGAAAACCTATTAAGTAGTTTCCAGGTGCAGATGTCAGTGGAACATGCTATCTCCCCTCACACCTGTGCTGTCCACAGTACACCTGACTATTCAGTGCATTATTTTTTCCTTCTCGATGTTGTGTACGGTTTCATATGAAATCATTGTCATAAGATGGAATGCTAGGTTTTTCACTGCCAGTTACAATGTATGATGAGAATTCGGCAGAACTACTCAAAAAAGCTCAGCTGTTTTTCAGCTATGGAGCTACGGAGCTACTGTCCTGAAGGAAGAAGGAATGTACATAACCTTCCTTTGGCAATAAAGACGGTGTTTGGAACTTTGCTGGATCTAAATTCTTGGCTGTCCTTGTACCTCCCTCTCCTTGCTGTCCCCTCCATGATCTTACCCTGCCTTGTGGGGGTGCAGTAAGTGAGTACTGTGTTCTCTCTAACTGCAGACTGCTGGCCTGGAGCCTGAAGATACCCACAGGATGCAAACTGTGTGTGTTGTCTTTTTAAAATGTTTTCTCTGTTTTCAGAATCATGCTGTGCCTCTCTCACGCTGGCAGTAAGGAAGGCCCAATGCGTGTCCACATCTCCCACACTGCTCAACCTTGGCTTCCTGGCTTATGGTGTGCTCTGTGCTTAGAAGCAGGAAGGCAGCTTATTTTACTGCATTCTTATTTACTTCATGGATTACTGTTTCTGTTTATCTGACAACACTTTAAAGGGCAGTTTAATAAACAGGTACTTCTCCCATCTTGTCCTCCAGCTCCTAGTGGGTTTGCTTTTGCAAAGCAGTTCAAACGTTATGTGTGGCATTACAGTGCAGTGTTCTGCATGCAAGGAGATACTGCACTTAGTATATTTTTCATAAGCTGTGCAGTTTCTCTTCAGCATAGGGCTACTTGCTTCTCTAATTTTGCTAATACAAATTGAAAATAGTTGTCGCCATTTCAAGTCTTGAATTCAGTTTGAAAAGAAGTACTGCGAAAGCTCACCAGTAGAGGGAAGCAAAGTATTGTCTTATAGAACAGTGTTAACTACTGGTTTTTTAAAAATTATCTGTGCTTCAGTTGAAGCCAACAAAAAACATCTGTTGCCTTATTTATAGCTCCTATTTCTAAGAAGTATACTCTGTGGCAGATGAGAAAAGTGCTTGACAGCTCATAATTCATAAAGTTACTGAGGTTTAATCTGATAGAATATTATGTACAGAATTCCTGCCCAGTACAAGCAGTATCACTTCCCTTTCAACAGATGATAGAAATAGAGCTTTATGAAACATTAAATTAATGGGTGTGAAACATGATTAGCAGTCAGTGCTAGATGTATAAACTGTTGTGAAGGAGTATTCTGTACTGCTGTTACTTGGTGGTTTTATATGTTCCATTTATTTATGCAGCTGAACCAGTCAGATATAGCTTTTTTTCTTTCCTTTCTTTCTGAGCTTTCATTTTGTTTTATCTTGTATGAATTTTTTCAACTGTCAGGGCAGTGAGTGTTTATTTTCTTGCGTCAGAGAAGGGTAAGGAAACCTCAGATTTCTCTTGGGAGAACAGCTAAAGTACAAATTTTTATGTCAAATCAAAGTTTTGTGCTGTTTAGTTCTGCCATCTACTGTTTACAGATAACTTTATTGTGCTCATCTGAAAGTGCCTTCGGCTATTTCCCCTTTGTTCGAATAGTTTCCCCTGTACTCCTTACCCCTGAGAATGGCTTGACATTACAAGAAAGGGATGAGGAGAGAAATTTATTCTTCCAGCTCCCCAAACTTCTTGCATAAACAGCATGCACATGGTATTTTTATCAGTCGGATCATTGCTTGTATGTACGTGTAGGTGATAAACATAGAAGGTATCAAAGTATGTGACTTGTCTAGGTTAATGCACTGATTTAAACTATTGACTATGTATTTTTCCAGATATTTTGTTTGAAGTGAAGTAACATTCAGTTTTTATTCCAGCGTTTGTAGATTCAGTGGGTTGAATTATAAGTGGCCTGATCGCGATATTCATACATTTGTCTTCCTGGAGAAATGACTGCCTCATTCTGTTAAGTGCTAAGTATTTTGTAACAAATTACACCCATTTTTCTGCAAGAACTGGTTTGAATGTTCTTTTTCAGGCTTGTAAATGGTGTTTTCAGTACTTGCCTCACATACACGATTGTGGAGATGCTGGGTTTGTGTTTTGATCAGTGTATTGGGATTGGCTGAAGTTCAGAGTCATGTTCAGAGTCATGTTCCACCTTTTGGAATAAAACCCTTCCAAAAAATCTGGTCCCTGTATGTTAGTCATGTAGGACCACAGAGGAAATAGGAATGTTTTTAAAAGTGATTTAAAGTCCAGAAGCATATTAATGAGTATTGTTTCTCCATAAGAGTTTATTGTTATCGAGATGCCCAGAAAATATGTTCTGCTTTTTTAGGTATTTCTTCTTTGCAGATGAAAGAAAAAGAGGACTGACTGCAGATATGATAAACTATTTTTCTAGTACCAATCTGTATTTTTTGCAGTGGCTAAAATGTTCAGTATACCATTAGCAGAGAACATCTGAATTAAGTTGTCACTCCATTTCTGGCACATAATGAATGCTTGCTGACTAGTGGAAGAACAAAACTGGGCAGGCAACATCTTTTAGAAGAATTTTCTGACAAGGTTTTTGAATCAGTATTTTTATTACTTTTCCTAGTTGTACTCCAGTCATGTAAGGTCAACAGCATATACTTTCTCCATTTGCTTTCATAGCTGTATGATCATTTTTACAGTAATAAATCTTGACTTGCAGACATTTTTCTGTCTGTGTAAAAATTGGGCTTCTTGTGAGCCTGTGCACTAATAGTTCTACTGGGTCAGAACTTTTCTTTTTCTAGTGCTTGGGTAGTCTTCATCTCTCTGTGTTTCTCCTGGGTCAAGTCTCCTCTAGCAGTGTTGGCTTCTGTGATACTCTGAGTCCACAGAGTCTGCGTGGTTGATGGCATCTGATAAAAATAAAAGACAAATAATAGTAGGCAGGCTTACTAAGCTACTCATAATGACATGCAAAATTCACCGAAGCCTAAAACTTTATTTTATATTTTCCTCTGAATATTGTTATTTTTAAAAAATGTATCTAATTAAAGTACTGGAAGAGACGGCTGAGCACTCCTGCCATTTTCAGTTATGTGTTCAGCACCTACAGGAATTTAATTGTAGTCAAACTTGAATTATCCCAGTTCACATGGAGCATGAAGAGAGGTCTTCTCCTCTTCCAACAGTTGCAGCTGAATTTACTGACTATTAGAGTGCTTGATTTATCTGTGACACACGGTGACATAAAATTCCTGGTCTTCACTCTCACTTTTGTTCATCTTTCTTCACCAAAGAACTTTTTGCTAGTGGCAGATAGACAGTACCAAATCCAGATTAGTCATCAAATCTCAGAGTGAATTTCTCTGTGGTATTTGTAATTTGTAATGCCAGACTTGTCTTTTCCTGTCTTGGTTGAACCCAAAGCTCAGATTCATATGAAAACTTTCTCTGTAGCATCTAGATTAGTAATTTTTTTTTTTCTCATACATGTTCTACCAAAAATTTCTGCAGAGGTGGCTGTTTCCTAAGACTATAACCAAACATACAGAGGACTGTGAAATGCCCCTGTGCTAATCATTAGGTGTTCTGTATCCCTGAGTTTCATTTCATTCCCTTCTGGAATCTTCCCACGGGAAGCAATGTCTGTACTTCCTGTGCTGTTGAAGGCAGGTGCTGAGGAAGGGGTAGAGTACACTGTGGCCCTGTGTTGGACATCTGTGTGGAGCATCGAGCTTCCCCATCAGCCTTTCAGAGGCACCTCCTGGTGCTTCCCAGAATTACAGGATCTTCATGGTTGTTTCCCAGAATAACAGCTATTCAGTGAAGAAAGTAAGCTCGTACCTACTCCAAAGCTTTCAGTAGTGAGTATGGGTACTGACTGTCCTCATCTTGCTGTATGTTATGCCATAGACAGTGCTGCGAGAAAAGGGATTTCATGTTTTTGATAAGCCATTTTTTCCTTGTTTGCTAATTGATCTCACTGAAGGACGTGGTCACCACTTGCTTCATGATGGCCATTATTTCTGCATCTCTTATTCTATGCTAATTATGCAGTTCTTTTTATTTCAGTTCATTTCAGTGCTGGTCACAACATTCATGTTTGGACGAATCTGTGATTTGCAAACATGGATAAGTGAAAATCTTATGAATGTATACTTTAGTTTGTTAGTGGAAACAGTTGCACACGTATAAGCTGGTTATGATTATCTGAAGACCTGTGCTTGGAAATGTTAGACTTTTATGTACAGCTGTGTTGCCATCAAAAGCAATGTGTACAAACAGCTTTAAATGTCATCTCTTGAAAAATAACACACATGGAGTAATTGAGTCAGCACTAAGTTCAAATGTGTTAGTATATAGTTCCTGTAAAATATCCAGAAATTGAACTCCAGCTCTTTTTCATGGTATTATATAGTTACATTTTAAGCTATCATTTCTATGGTGTTTGTACTGTTGTAGTTTAAGCCATGTATATTTTTTAAATGTATTCATTTTCATTTTTCTTTCAGCAGTAATGAAGGATTTGGCTCAGAAACTTCTGAAGCCAAATTCCAGCTTTAAATTTCCACTTGCCATTGCCAGGTACTAATGTTAAAATATCTCTTTTTACTGAGAACCCTTCCAAAAGGTGCAGCTGTGGGCTGGTTTCATCTTGCACTTTGTAGCTGTGTTGGCAACCCTTGAACATTAGGTATGTTCCCATCTCCCACACATTGCGATAGCCTTAATGCTGTTCAAGCCTGTCTGTATCAGGGAGAGGGTAGAGTTCACAGATTGGAGAGAATCCTGGCTTGTGGTTCCTCTCATTGGTTCTCACTATGGCAAGGTAAAAATAGAGCAAGTGGAAAATCCAGCTTTTATCATGTGTCATCAGAAGCTTCCTTACTATCTGGAGACATACTACTGGGCTTGTGACTAGAAGGAAGACATGAAAAGTGTATGACAGCTTTTCAGAACCTTCGTGTTTTGAAGAAAAAAAAAAAGTAGTTGATTACAGGATTTGAGGAGAAAAAAAAATAATGATTGCTTTAAGTGAAAAACTGATACTGGATTGTAGTAAAGGGATCTACAAAGTTGCTCAGATTCTTAAGAGTGGATTTGGTTCTCCAAGCCTCTGCGCTGTGCTACAGCATGCATCAAAACAGAAGATACTTTTGAAATCAGGTACTGAATGCAGGTTGCATGTTGGATTTATTTCCTTGCCTTATACTAGAAGTGACTTATGTGAAAAATTTCTTTTCCAGCTGTAAACCTTTGAATATGCTGTATTTTCTTCATCTAGTCTACTTGAAGAGTATCTTGTATTCTGACTATAAGATTCAAATGGTTTTTACAAAACAAGTATAGTTTTCTTTACTTTAATCTCTGCTATTTCCTGTTGACATTTCGAAAATGGAGGACATTTCCCAAATTTGACTGTATTTTATGTAGACGTTGTAAATTGGCTTCAATTTTACAAATTCTAGGTCTTTTTTTTTTTTTTTTTTCTTGTCAGATGTGTGTTTTGTGAGATCTTCCAACTTGAACATCATTTTCAATTTTCTGCATAAGTTGTAGAGTTTAAAGTACAAGTCAGTGTGATGCAGTAACTTAGTTATAGGGGCAATGACAGTAATGAGTGGGAAATCCTAGAGTAGGTAGATTAGGTAGTGTTCATTCATTAATTGCCTACATGCTTACAAAGTGAAAGTTTATTCATTGCTGTTGAGCATTGTAACTGTATCTTTAGATGCATTGTTCTGACATTACCATGCCGAAGCTGCCTAGATTGAGGTTGGTTTGTGTGTATGTGTTTGTGTCCTTTTTGCTACTGAGCTTTTACTCATCAGCTTAGTATTATGGGGAGGTGAATATCCTGGATTTTTAGTGAAATATGTAAATATTTTATATTTCATTTATTTATGGAATAGATTCTCTTTATTTTAAAGGCTCTCTTGATGTCTAAAATTGCAGCAACATCCCTGATTGATAAAAATTTCCAGTTTTGGAGAAATTGAATGGGGTATAGGAAAGAAGAAATCAGAAATCTTGATTTCTATTTTAAAATTTTAGTGCTACTTCAATATTTTGATAGATGTGCATTTTAGGGTGGCAGTAGGAAATTCTTAATTTTAACCAATGTGTTTGCTCAATATTCATGTCATTGTACACAAAGAGTAGATTTTACTTAAATATGAAGGTAAATGTTTCCGGAAGCTTTCCATTGTCATCTAAGAATATTATTTAAGAATACTGTGCAATAGAGGGATTCAGTAGCAGATGATATAGATGAGAAGAGAGGCACTCTACAATGTATTCGCACCATTCTTTATATCCTGTGGAGACAGATGTGCAGTATTGTGTGGCGTCTTTCTTCACTCTGCAGTGACTTCCTCCCATGAAGTCTTCACCTGGGATTAGATTCTCCTTTTGGTTTACTTCAGTGATTAAACTTCATTTATCAGGCATAGCCCACACCTCATGTTAAAAAACAACACCTTAAATCAATGGCAAATCGAATTATCTTTCTAAATACATCTTGCTTATAGCTACTTGCAGAGTATCCCTTGCCATCTTTTCAAGGCATGTTTTGCTGCATGTGAGAAAGCATAGTTCTCTCTGCTGCCTGAAAGGAAAGGCAGCAGCTGAATATGCAGGACAGACCGTCCTTGAGCTGCTATGCTGTCACTGAAAGGTTTCAAGTGTCTGTCAGACTGACTTCCACTCAGTGCAAGTGGCTCTTTCTCCTTATTTTTCTCTCATTTCTTTTTGCAGTTTCAATTTAGCTTGAAACACTGCCTCTAGCTGGAATTATGAGATGTGCATTTTTGTTCAGAGATGATGCAATTTCTTTGCAGTTACTTAAGAAGTAGAGTACTTACTGTAGCTGGCTACCTAGGGGAGCAGAAAGTTAAGTAAAAGTATGTAAACTGTTCTTAAATCCTATTCTTGCTTTGCTGCCATGTAGGGATGTATTTTATGCCCTTAGCATTCTGCAGTGTATTAATACGTGTCATACTTCAAATATTTTCTTAGAATACCCTTTGATATGATTCTGATCTGATCTTTCAGTATTATTTCAGTAGATTTGCCCTTACCATAAGATAGATTCATAGTTTGGGGTTGAGAAGAATTCTGTGATCTGATCAAATGATCTTTCAGTATTACAGTATGCCTAAGGAGATGCTGCTTGGACTGCATAGTCTTGCATTTGAGACCAGCTTGTGTTTGATGAAGAAGATAAGATGCTAAGCTAAAGGAAGGCACCTGAAAGTGGTTTGAAGATGTGAAGAGATGTATACATCATCTCCTTCCCTTAGTAGCTTGTTCTATATTAATTATTGCATTTGGAGGTCTAATGGTCAGCTACTTCTTGATCAGCTACACTAACATGTCCTTTATTTTTGTGTAGGTTTTAATTGTGAAGTTATACTAACTCAGCTATCTGATGGAGCTCGAGAGTTTATGTCAACTCATTTGCATGTTTAAAATAACTATATCATCATAAAGAAGGAAGTAGTGTGGTTTTTAACAGAACCTATTCTCTACAAGGTATGCAGACAATCCTTAGCTACACTGCTGCCTTTTATCGTTTCATCATAGGAATCCAACATCAACTTTTCCTTAAGATTGTTAATGTAACTAGCGTGTAGTCATCAGTCGTTTTGCTCGTCTTTTCAGGCTACAAGCAGAGCAGAAGAACTCCTTTGATCCTTAGGGTCTGCTCATTTTCCATGAGTGATTGAAAAGTAACATCAGCAGGCCAGGGATCTCCCTAGGCAACCCTTTTGAGTCTCTTGAATTCTCATTTTCTGGGCCTTCTAAGTTAAAAATTTATGATTAACAGATGTTTTCTTGTGTCCTTCTCAGTTATGAATGGACTGGAAAGTAATTCATGATTGTTATTCAGGCATTCTGCTGTATGTTGTAAGGGCCACCTTCTACTATAAATCTGTAAATAATTCATTATCTTTCGTTCTTCTCTTTAGTTCTCTTCACTTCCAAAGTTCTTCAGTAATTTCTGTCTTTTTCACTTGCAATTTGTTCACATTTTTAGAAAGATATGTACTTACTCAGTGAAAAAATTGTCTGCTATTTCAGTTCTGTTAGTTTAATTTTTGCATATTTGAAAGATATTAACTTAAAACAATATTTATATTTTGCTGTCATTTCTTTTTTCCCTTCTACTTAGTTATCATAATAGTTCTATTGAATCATGTGCACACACACAAATGGATATGTGCATGTATACATTTCAGAAGTGCACCATTTGTTCTGATGAATTTAATTGAGCAGAGATCAGCACTGTTTAGGCAACTGACAAATTTTACCTCAATGGTTAAGCTCTGTTTATCAGCCAAAAGCCATCAAAGTATGCCGGATGTTTCTGGCAGCTGTTTAATAATAACTTTATATAAACGTTCTTGTGTTCTAGGAATTCAAAAAGATTTCTTTAAAACTTTTTAAATTATTCTTTTGGCAAAAACAGTGCATTGAGAGATTGATCATCTCTCACACTACAGTGTTAGAACATTCGTTTATATAGTATGTTCTCTCAGCAAAGAAACCACTGCATGAAGTCTGTATGGAGATGTTATGCAGGGTTATTCGGATCTGCAAAGTGTTCCTTCCTGATTAGCTCACCATTCATCCTTAACCAATAATTGTAGAAAAGAAAATCATTGCTTCAAAAATACCTACACTGCTGACACTGCTAGGCTTGAAGAATGTCTGTGCATCTCTGTATCTATATAATTGAGCGTTTTTTGTGAATATGAGCCTGTTTCTACTGCTGTTCCCACCTTTTTTACCTAGTGGATCCTCAGCTCCCATATGGTGATGTGTTTCTCCCTCACCTGGTATACACTGGATGTAAATATTTTAGGAATATTTTTTTTCTTTCCTTTCTTGCATTGTGTTTCTGTCCTCCCATAGGTGTCAGACTTTTACTGTATTTTTCCTTCCTGTGTTAAATGAAAGGTGATTTTAGGATTGATGAAATTTTCTGAAAGAAAATGCTCAAAAAATACAATCCTCAAAATTTTTTACAGCTTTCTGATAAGTTTTGGAGCATTTTTACTTAAGCCTGACAAGTGAGATGTTTGCACAGCCTTTTACAGCTGATAAGATGAACTGTTTACTACTTAAAAATGAACTGGTTTCATTTTATGTCATGATTTTCATAACTGATGGTTGAATTCAAGTGTAGCTTAGCTTATTTTTATTTTTCTTTTACAGCTTTTTCACTTCCGGATCTTACGGAGCAGTTTTCACCTCCTGATGTTGCTCCACCAATCCTCATCAAGATAATAGAGACAATTGAAAAGAAAGGTAGGCTGAGGAGTTATCCATCACTTTTTATTTCTTGTGTGAGCCAAGGCTGCAGAATTAAATCCAGAATTGACATCTCCCTGTCCTAGAGCTGCTAAGGCATCACATTATCCAACTCAGATGAAAGTAGTCTCATTTAAGGTTTGTTGCGTTGGTTTCTGCTGAGAGGCTATTCAGACCTGAGCAAAGATAGAAGAAGAAGGGATTAGATTTATCTTTTTTTTTTTTTTTTTTCCTAACCCTCTGAAGTCCTAAGTCCTGATTGTGGAAGAAGCATCACGACATTTCATTGGATGCAGGGCCAAATAAGTAATTTTTTTCTCCAAATCAGAAAAAAAAAAACCAAACAACACAACTGAATATGAAAAGGTTAGAACTGTTTTTATACTTCAGGAGGCAGATGTTTATTACTGCTGTGTTCTGAGACAGTCAGTGATATTTTTTATGGTTTTTTTGCTCTCCAACTTCTTTATATTCTTTAGTCAAGTGCATTCTGAGGCGTACTACATGATGGATATGTCCTCTCTTGTGGTAGTGATGTGACACACCCTGTTTACACACTGAGGTTTTGGGCTCTACAGATTGTCAGTGGTAACCCAAGACTTGCCTGTTCCTTAGAAGAGACTGTATGTCTCTGTTACCTGTGTAGAGTACCAGGGGTGAGCTTGCTTGTGACTTAGAAGTCTCAGTTAAGTCTATTTAGGCTTAACACTAGTTAAGGTGTGTCAGAATTTCTGTCCTTTCCCATTCCTGAGGTAGTATACCTCAGGCTTCTTACTTATTAAATAGGCCAGGTAAAGGAAGATGTGTCTCCAGCGTTGCTCCTGCGGGTTGTTCTCTTTGCTTTGTCTGTTGCCAAATCCTGAGCTTCTGTGTTCATCTCACGGAGCGCTGCACTGAGTGAGGGAGTCTGCTGGGATCTCGGATCTTCTATGGCTAGTTCTATTTGCAGAACTTAGTTTGTGTGTACAAAGAAGTATATTACAGCCTTAAAAATCAATTGTATTTTGTAGGAGGATAGTGATGGTAGAATGTTGCTAATTTATTCTATATATGCTTATTTGAAGAATACAAAAGTACGTTGTTACACGGCAGCAGTCACTGGAATATTAATACATCCCATCAATTTTGTTTTGAAGGTCTGGAGTGCTCAACTTTATATGTGACACAAAGCTCAAGCAGCTCAGCAGAATTAAGACAAATTCTTGAATGTGGTAAGTACAGCTCTCTTCCCTGAAGAACTAGGTGGATTTTAGGGTCACACTGATCCTGTTTTCTTTGCTCCCCTGCTCAGCTTACGTATAACTTGATTCTGAATAATATAATAAGTCAAATATAAATAAGAAAGATTTGTAAAGTTTACGCTTAATATGGAAAAGTTGGGGTTTTGTTTTTGTTTTACTCTTGCAGGTTATCTTTTTATTCACTGCACCAGTTCCTCTTCCATAAATAATATTTTAGTCATTTGTTGGCCACCTGCTTGTTCAAGGGCTAAAAGTTCAGCTGCATGGGGGAAAAAAATAAAAAGAAAAGGGAGGTTTTGTGTTTGGTTTTCTTCTTTTTGAAGCAAGGGAAGGATGCATCATTCCTGTAGCACTGCACTACTGGTTAATATTTTGTAAACAAAAGGCCAGTTGTTTACGTACAGTTCTGTACGTACATTTGTGGCAGGAGAAGCAATAGCTGAACATTCCCTGTCTGGTATGGAGATGATGATGGAAGGGAAAGCAAATGATTTGAGCCAGTGTTGCTGCAAAAGTTTGGGTTCTCAGGCTTTGGGCATTGAAGATGCAGTTACACTGCTAATGCCACATACACATTCAACTTCTCTGACATGTGCTTCCTTCTCTTTTGGTATTATGGTTTTTATACCTTATGCCAGAATTTATAGGTGTGGCAACACTTAACTGCACTATGAGAGATGAGGAAGTATTGTAGCAGCAGTGCTTCACTATGCTTTTGCAACCTGGTGTGCAGTGTGAGCTTGCTTTTTGCATGAAGAGGCACAAAAATACAAGAGGTAGAAAATGAAACTGGTTACATGCCATGGTGCCAAATGAACTAATTAAGCAACTCATACTTCTCTCTTCATTTTTAGTAATTTCAAGTATTAGCAAAATAAACAAAAAAATGATGTTTTGAGTTGACTGTTCTTTCAAATCAAAAGAGCATCTTCTCCTTTGTTGAATCTGGTGGGAGAGAAGAGGTACATGCATGAAAGCAGAGAGAGAATATACACATGTGGTACTAACAGCCTAAGCCTTATTTTTAGCATCGTAATTATATTTCAGTCCGCATAAATCCGCATTTTTACAGCATAATATGAGTGCAGATCTTAATTTATTGAAATCCCATGTTAGGTCTTTAAACTGGTGTATACTTTTATGAAAGATTTGTTTATCTCCTAAGATCAAGAACTTGTGGTTTACATTTATTCTTATTTAAAATGTAATTAGGTTTGAGGAAAGGAAATCGGGACTTTACTTGTTAGTAACGTAGTAACGGAGTTTCTTACGCTGTTCTCTTTAAGATATTACTAGGGTCTTCCAGGACAGGTCCAGTGTGGTGGGTGTCCAGATGCATGGATACAGAGAGATTGGATCTTTGCTGCCTACTGTCTTGATTTAACAATGTGCAAGTCAGCTTTATTCACCAAGCTGTGAAGAGCATTAATGTGCTGTTCTGCTTATGGCTAAAGTACTCTGCATTTTAATTTGGATAACTGCCCGTTAGTTTCAACACAGTGTTATTTAGCTCCAAAATCAAAGCTGTCTTGCAGCTGGCCAGCTCAGTAGACAGAATAGTTAAGGTCTGTTTATAACTACACTCAAAAAGCTGCAGAGTAGCTCAAGTTAACTCTTACTCACACATTCATGTGTAGGAATGGGTCAACACTGAGAGAATCAGGACTTAAATTATGAAATAAACATTCTTGGAGCAACGGGACTGTTGAAAACTATTAGGAATTTGTAGTTGGTTAGGTTTCTCGGTGCTTAGTTGCTTTTGTAGAATGCATAGCCACACTGCAAGTTTTCTCATTATTTTCTCGAAAGGATTCTTTGGGATTAAACTCTGCTGCAGGCTTTCCTTTGGAGAAAACAGGAGGAAGGAGAAAGAGCACTGGGTGTCTCACTAAACTGTTTTGACTTTTTTCACAGAATGTGTAGGCACACCATATAGCTGAGTTCTCTACCTCACAGTACAATTTGTTTCAAGCTGGCTAAGTATTTTCTAGAGTTGTTTTAGAGGAGACTTGACTAGCCTAAAAAGTTGTTCAGCATTGGTATCTCTAGATTCTTGTCCCAGATGTGTCTTTCTGTAAACTTTTGGGACTATACTGCACCAGACTTTTATGTTTTAAGAGGAAAATCAAACTTGCTTGCACTATTTCTGTTTTCCTATTTTTAATTTTGCTGCTGATATCCCTTGCTCCAGCACTAAGAAGTACTGGTACTCTCAGACCTTAGTTTGAGTCATAACAATACTGGAAGGATACCAGGTTTTGCAAGATAAATCCCAACTGCTAGACAAAACACTCAGCACCTAGTTCTGCACATGTGTATTTGTTTCCACTTACTCACATAAATATTTACAGGCATGGAGCCCCGAGTTGTTAATTAGTCATAATAGCACTAGCTGTCAGCAAAGAGCTTGCATTTGGGTAAAGCCTTGATTAATACTTACTTCTTAAACAAAATATTTGTAGGTAAAACAGAGATCTGTTAAAAATATTCTGATATTCCATAACATTACCAACATAAAGCAAATCATTATCATGAGTTCAGCCTAGCACTGTGTATGACTGAAAGCCACACAGCAGTGGAAGTTATTTGTTTCATCAGATGTGAAAGGCCTGGGCACAGTGTTGAGCACTATATATTCAAGTCTTAACGATGTGTTTTGATGTTTTAGATTGATTATTTCTTTTGAGTTGTTAATTATAAACCAGATATTAATTAGCAGTTCTGGCTTGTTTTGAGAGGGTAATATCATAAGTCTGCATTTTTCTTCTAATTGCTAATGTCTTAGAACTATGCTGTTCTTTCCTTCCAGATGCCTCTTCATTGGATTTAGAAACTTTTGATGTACACACTTTATCAGATGCTCTCAAGAGGTATCTCCTAGATCTGCCAAATCCCATAATTCCAGCAACTGTTTACAGTGATGTAATTTCTGTTGCTCAAGGTAGGAATACCAAATTATTTCAAATGTCAGAAAAAAAGATTTTTTTTAGGATTTTGAGTTCTAGTGATCAGGTACATAACCCAGAGAACAAGGAAGATGCTGCACAACCTGGCAGTTATCTCGGAAAAAAAAATTGACACCTTTACTGTTTTTGATGAGAGCTGTTTCAGTTCAGATCTAGATCTGCATTATTTACTTATGTGTTTAGGTAAGCATGATAGAAAAAAAAAATATACAGGATAATGTAATTCTTTGCATTTTAGTTGGTAGAAGGACTGTAGAGAAACGGGGGAAAAATCAAGGACTTATCTGTGTGCAGAAAGCTAATTTTTAACTTTTTATCAGTGCTGACAAAGTAAACGTATTAGAGGTCGTGGTGTTCTGCAGTATGTTGGGAGTTAAAGATTATGAAGTGACAAATACATGCATGTAAGATTCACCACCTATGGTGCTGATTTCAAACAAACAGCGTACATGCTTTCAGCTCATCAGCGAAGTATTCTGTTGTATTTCTCAGGACAGGATATTGTTACTGGTAACCTTCAAAGTTAGAACAGCACCTGTGGGGCTTATCTAGTGCATCTCAGAATTACCCAATCATGTGTGACGCTAAACACAAGACAGACTTCTACCAGTACGCTCTGAACACATTGTGGTTTTTACCAAAATGCATATCTGTTTCCATTTGACTTCTGAATACTTGTTCTTTACTTTTCCCCAAGCATTTCACTTCTTTTCCAAAGAAGAAACAAATCTTACAGCACTAAGGAAGGACTGAATTTTTATTATTCTTCTGCAAAATCGATGCTTCCAAAGGAGGGAGATACTTCTACATTTTATTTGCTGAATATTCCCATGCTGATATCAAGATCCTTTTATCTGTTTACTTGTAGATGTGCAGAGCTCAGAAGAATACGCACAGTTGCTGAAGAAACTCATTAGATCTCCAAATATACCTCACCAATACTGGTTTACGCTCCAGTATTTGCTCAAACATTTCCTCAGACTTTGTCAAGCCTCCAGCAAAAATCTCTTGAATGCACGGTCTCTAGCTGAAATTTTCAGCCCTCTCCTTTTTAAATACCAGATAGCAAGGTACGTAGGACATCTTAATTATATTCGGTACCATAACTTGGGTTAACTGTATACAAAAGTAATTGTAATGAATTAATTTTGTGACCTGACTTCCAGCGGGGAGAGTATTCTGGTAATTTTTTCCAATTCTTTTGAATAATACTAGGGTAAAACGTTTGTATTTTTCCTGTTTCTTATTGTCTAATCCATCTCCTACAGCTCTGATAATACTGAACACCACATAAAGATTCTAGAGACTTTAATTACAAGTGAATGGAATGAGAGACAGCCTGTACCAGGTAAAAGTTATTCTAATTTTAAAAGCTATACAGTGTCATTTTTTAATAGTAAAATTCAACTTAAGGATAATAAACGGTTGTTGCTTTTCTTTCTTTTCAAACAGTGTAAAATGCGTAGTTGCAGAACTGAGTTGTTTATATTTTTCATAGTGATGTGTAACATCTGTTTTTATAAGGAATTATCTTTTTCATTAAATCAGCCTAATATCCATAGTTTCTACAGTCTTATGATTTTCATTCCTTTTTCATTAAAGAGAGAACATTAATTTTGTAATTTTAAGATGTGTAAACCAATAAAATGTGTATCATACAGTGGAGGTGGGAGGAGTAAGTTCTGGAGATTTTATTTAATTGTCCTAAAACTTAGCAATAGCTCAGAGATCATCTGAAGAAGTCAAGGTTTTCCCTTTTGTTTATGTTATACATATTTTTTTTTTTAATCCAGAGACTTAAAAGATTCATTTATCAATAAACTGCAGAAAATATTAAAAACACATTCAAGAAAATTAGTTTATAATTGTTTTGGTGCTGTGAGTTAGCATCTAATTTAGTCAATAAACTAAAAATCCTTCTCATTTAAGCAGAGATTCCTCTTTTAAAATCAAATACTTGGTAGAAGCATGGCAGAATTGCATACTGTGTACAAAGAAATTATGAAGGTAGGGACACTGTATGTGTGAGACTGAAGTAATTCCTTTTACAGCTTATTAACAAAGAGTATCCGAGCAAAGGATAGGGTCACGGTGAATAGAACATTAGGCATGATATAGCTCTCCCACCTCTATTCACAGTACAAGGTAGACTTCATGACAATTGGATTTGTAGGGCTGCTACAAATTTCAAAGAGCTGGAGCACATCAGCAGAAAAAGAGCAGCAGAAACCTACCCTATTTCTAGTATTACACTTACGCACATTCTGTAATCCCCTCCATCAATAAATGATTAATTTTAAAAATGTCTAAAGCAAAGGTTTTTGTTCCTACTGCTTTGATTGGAAGGTTCTTCCAACCTTGCCAGCTGTATTAATTTGAAACATTTTCCTAACAGCTAGTGTAAATGTATTTTCAGGTAATTTGTAGTTCCTTGTATTTTTTTTTCCTCAAAATAGGTTAGCAGGCATTTCCAGAACCACTCCACCTTTCTGTTCCTAATGTTTCATTAAAACCAGGAGAGTTCAAACTTTTAATGACTGCTTGCATTTCTTTATTAAAAATTTGCAAATAACTCATTTTTCTTTGCCACACATTTAAAGTATTAAGAAGGAAAATGCATTATTGAATCCTCTGTGCTTGACAGAGTTTGATAATAGCAGTTTTTGAAATTGTGTTTGCAGATACTTTAGGATATGTAGGTTTACATGGCTTGAGACAATCATGTGTGAGATAGTCAAGTACTGTTTCTTAAGTTGGTGAGAGTTACTGAGGTTGCACTGCAGAGATCACTTAGTTGCATATAGTCCCCAGTTGCTTTATGTGAGGAACATATAAAAGTGAGAGGTGTCAGTATTAGAACTACTAATGAGGAAACAGTCATCCTGAGAGTAACATTAGAGCACTTGAAGAAATATGGCTGTATTCATCAGATTTAGAGTTTGGCACTATATTAATAATTAAGCATTAGTCATTAAAAACAAAAACTTGTTTTTAATATTGCTTTGGGGTTAATTAATATTTTGTTATCAGTTGTTTATTTTGAGGGTCCTTCTGGGGTTTCTCATAGGACAAAAATAGACCTCCTTCTCTTTGTGTGTGACAGTTTATCCTGACCAATGGAATATTTTCAGTAGAATATTTGCACATCTATTAATATGCTGAAAAGAGGTACAGATTTTCAAACTTCGCAGTCTGTGGTTAGCTTCTCTGCTCTTAGGCATGTGAAGCATTTGAATAAGTTCTGAAAGTTGAATCTTTACTGAATGCTAAATGAGTCTCCAGGATTAGGACACAAGTCTGTGCTCAGCACCAAAATTGTTTGGTGACCTGATTGTTTGCAGTGTTGTGTTTTTTTGTTCTCACACAACTCTATAAGATGCATTTTTCCAAATTGTGAACTTCAATTCACTGCAATGAATTGTGGCTTGAATTTCCATAAAAATGTTTAGAGACATTGTAATAAAGGAAGATCTTTAGCAAAGAGAATTTATTTGTCACATAAGCGTGACAAATCTTACTTGTTGAAAGTAGTGTAATGACAATTAAGCAATTACAAGTAAGCCAGTGCTGCCCATTGTTTTTTTTTTTTTTTTTCCTCAGGCTGAATGGTTAGCATTCTCCTTTATTTCTTCTTTCTATTATTCTAAAGCATGGATGAAAACATTCCATCTAAAATGAATTGCACATGAAGTTCTAGTTGTATCTTAGGCAGTGAATAGATAATGAAAATCTTGGCCTAGAGATGACTGATTGGAGTAGGGAGGAGACCTTCACAGAACTGTTGGTCTTTTTCATACCACTTCACCCACCAGTTGTGGTTCTAGCTTCAGCCCATTAGAAAGCACACTAATTGGAATGCTACTGTATATTGGACATCCTATACAAAAGTGTTGCCTGCACAGCGTAGCACAAAAACAGGCGTTACTGCTAGGCCATTATTGGATTATTATTATTCATCAAACAGTACCTATGGTCTGAATTTCTTTTTCCCCTGTAACTGCAGCAGACTCTGTGTTTTTTTTGTTGTTGTTGTTACAGTAACATGTAGCCCTCTGCAAAGTTAAAACAGTGAACCTAGAATACTTCTTATGCCTATGTTTGTAGTATATGAAGACACAGAAGTGTTGCTGACATGACAAGCAACCCTTTGTTTGACAAAGGGCAATGGGAGATTAGGAGTAGGTTTGGGGGGAGAACATGGAGCAGTCAGGGTCCTTCTGAAGTGGAATAGTGTAGAGTGGCTTTGGTTGTGTGAGATGAAGGTGTATCCTAAGGCAGGGAAGTGAAGGGGAAGGAGGAAGAGATGGAGAGAAAGAAGCATGGAAAGTCAGTGGTGGCATTGTGGGCAGGAGCTGGAAGGAGCTGCTGCGTGGCAGCCACCTTGAGTCCACCTGTCCCCTTTTACTGTTGTAAAATAAGCGTGGAGAAGTGGGTTTTACTATTTGTGAGACCATAGTTAAGAATTGAAATAATGACTTACATCTAACTGCTGGGGATTCAGTGAGAATCCTGGCAGTATCACCACGGTGCAGGCACTTTGCTTTTAGCTGTACAAAAGATCAGCAAGATTAGCAGAGGGTAATCAATGCAGGGGAGGTTATAGAGACTCTTCCTTTTTTTTTTTTTTTATGGAAGTCTGTCTCAAAGCTACCCTGAACTATGCTGGTCAGGTTCAGCTCAATTCTGTCTGTAGGGTCTGAGGCCACAATGAGGAATGTATGAATCCTGTCCCTTGTCTGGACTTCTCATCCATCATGTCACAGGTTTTGCTGGGCTGTCGGACACATGATTTGGTGTGTGAGCAGGGGCAGTACATCCCCTGGGAGGGCTTTGTACCTGCTGCTGTGCATTGGCTTCTCACCCAGCAGAGGGCTCCCCTTCTAAGCTAATGGAAGTCAGGCTTCATAACCGATGTAGCCAAGAGCAAAATGCGTTGATAACGTCAGCCCTAGTATTGCTGATTTCTTGCATTAGATTTTGACAGTAGGACATACTTTATATTTCTCAATACCAAGTTGAGTGTATTTGGTAAAATTGAAAAATGTGGCATTGTAAGAATTATTTACAGATTAATGTGTGTTAATTTATACTCATACGTAAGTGCATGCAAACCTGTCAGGCTTTTCTGCTTTATGCATCATTTTATAGAAACAAATTGGTTATTGATATTGATAGGTGAGCATTGTGCTTAAGAGTGCAAAAAGAAGTATGCTGTTGCTTTCTGAAAATGCATGTCTACTGAGCACCGCTCAGTGTGTTGAAATTTGAATTTGAATAAAAGAAGGTTCAGTTGTGTGAAAATGCTGGAGTGTGCATGTAAGAATTTATTTTTTTGAAAATGTGTGTGGTTCCTTCCGCAGTATGATTTTAGACATTGATTTTTGCACAAGGCAGAGGAATAAAAAAAAAAAAGCCTGGATTTAGGAACAGTCTTATCTTTCATCTATACCTCTATACCCACGGTTTTTAAAATGATAATTAAGTGAACCAACTTTGGATTGTCCTATCTTCTTTGAAAATATGCATCTGTATCTTGGCCCTATAAAACGAAAAGTGTTACCAAGCTCTTTTGTAATTTTTAGCAATAAATAGGAGGCAAATCAGTTACCAGTAGGAGCTACACTATTCTTGTGCTGTGGCTGTGCAATGCCATGCTGTAAGAAATACTGGTTACTGTCTTAATTTGCAGTAGTCTTTCCTTTTATGATGGCACTGCTTTAAATTATATGTATAACATAATTGTTCAAGTAGGCAAAGGCTAGAATTTGAAGAGTTGAGTGATTTTTATAGGTGAAGTTAATCTGTGAATTGTAAAACGTTAAAATTGTACTGAAGATAACAGTATAATGAAGTATAAGCGAATTTTGGTAGATACAGTATTTTGTATCATAAAGGGATTTGGATAGGGGGAGTATTTGTGGGTTGACAATTTCAGTGCTATTTGACTGCCAGAAAGACTGCAAGCACATCTCACAGTACCCTGCTACCAGAAACTCTCAATTGTTTCCAAAAAGTGGAAGGAAAATACTCATCCCCTTCCTCCTTTCTCTGAATTGAACCCGGTGGTCTGCTGTTTCTCCTCTCACTTTGGATTTACTTCTTTATAAAGGTATAGCTGGCAAAGAAGTTAACTGTCATGCACAAAACAGAACAGGCTCTTCAATTGCTGCTCCATTCATTAAGAGGACAGATCTCCACCAAACAGTAAGGCAAGGAGGATAGATTTGACCCTCTCTGGGCAGTCCCTTTTCCCACCTGCCTGCATGCAGTGAGTAACCCTGACATGCTGGCAAACACAGATACAGAGAGGTGTTTCCTCTGCTTTTTCCACTTTACAAGAGCTGGGTAAAATGCCTCTCCGCTTCATTTTGAGGGTTTTCATGCAACACCTGTATTTGTGATCCAGAGCAGGAGGTGATGCTGTGGTTGCAAGCAGGCTATTTGGCTTGCACAGGGCTGACCTGTGAAATGCAGTTCTTTTCAAGGAAGATTTTGATTCTGTTTTATTTTTCTGCAGAAAGCCACTTCCTGCAGTTAGTTTGTTCTTAGTGTGTCTCTTCAGTACTGCACTCAGCAGCAGGTTGCAGAGCCTATTTAGGGCCTCTTACAATGGTCTTCTCGCTTACTTAGCTAAAATGAGAAAGTTAGCCCTGCATTGACCACTTGTTGGCTGATGACAACTTTTACTTTGAATTTGGCTCCCCTCCCCCACCTTAAATCCCTGGCTCAGCAAATATTTGAACCTGCCCAAGTTAATCATGAAACTGAGATCTTTATCTCTGAGAGACATGCAAGCTACTGAGGGTGGTGGTTTCTTTTTTTTTTTTTTTTTTTTTTTTTTTTTTTAAACGGTACTAAAGTCAGGTTCACTTTTTAATGATGAATCAGAGTAAGAGGATACCTTCTGTAGAGCACAGTGCTATAAACAGTTGAGAAGAAGGCTGGGATTTTCTCATTGCATATTGCAGAGATTTTGGTGGAACAGTGGTTGGAAAGCAGAGTCTTCTTTTTCCGAATTATTGTCTGCTTCAGAGCAGTTCCCTCAAAGAAGTTTTTTGTTTTGCTTTTTTTTTTTTAATGAAGATTTTTATAAGAGGAAGCCAATTTTTCAGGTTGTTGGATCGTCTTTTCAGACTGTGTAACAAGGGCAAGCATTTGCAATGCGTAATTTACAAAGTAAGTGATTCAGAATTTCTTTCTGTTTTCTTCATCACTTTATGGAACTATTTTACTGTAACTGATTACCAAGTAGGGATTTAATAGTCTTAAAATATGGGAGTGAAGGTCAGCTACCTGTAGGTTACGTGGGGAAACGCCTGTGTGCCTCCTGTCTTTCCCTGCCCGCGAGCGAGCCTGCCTTCGGCTGAGCAGCAACCGCTTGTGCAGCACAGCAGACTCAATTCAGCCAGAGCTGAATGCAGGGAGAAGTAATTTCTCCTGAAAAGCTTCATTCAACAGAACAAAAAACATTGCTGATCCCACATTTGACCTAAGTGCAGCCTTGTAGTCTTTGCGGGATCTCTTTGTAACTTAATTTAAATAATTACCTTGGCAACTCAATGTTTAGGTAGCAGGTGGGCGAACGTCGGAGCGCGGTGTCAGGACTTGTGCATGAGATGAGTTTAAGTATCCTGTTTCACTCTGAAAATGGAAGGAATCTGTGTAGCATGTCTACCTAAGCAGGGAGGGGAGTCTGCTTCACAATGAATTTAAGCTCCTTAACATATAATGCAGAGCAACATGCGTTTTTTTTTAACTGTTGGTACTCCAGACATGTTCTGATGTGTTAATTCTTGTATGAAGGCGATGAGCTGGTGAGGGGAGCAGAAGGAGGGGAGATCTGTGTGAAATGCTTGGAAAAACTAGAAATTGTCTTAATTTTTTACTGAGTATTTGTGAGATAGAGCACGTTTCAGCTGCGGCAGGATTCCTTATGATGAGGCACAGATAGTTACTACAGTTACCCTTTGTTGTGGTTATTTTTGGTATCTGATTTTCTGCTGCCGTAGAGGATAGTGAGGATGAAGCACTTGGATTGCTTTCCACAGCACTCTGCTCTGGAATCAATAGCCTGTTCTGTGCGTGTTTCCCAGAGAGGTCTGACAGAGTGGCAGTCCATGATGGGCGGTTAGAAAGAATATTTCTGAGCACCAGGAGTACACGGGAGTTGTAAAGTCAAGTTTGGAAGAAGATGCTGACAAGGACTCTTGTTAACTTGGTATTTCAGTGAGAACAGAGTGAAGAAACAATGTGAAAAGGTGAACTAAATCCTGCTGTATCCTGACAGACTAGCGTTCTATATTCAGCAAAATCATTTTTCAAGATCTTAACTCAGTTTTTTTTTTTACTTTATTCCACAGTGTTGGAGAGCCTGGTGAATGTAAGGTTACAATATTTGATGTTTAGGTTTCGAGATGAGTTAGTCCAGATCAATTGGAATTGTATTTTATTATAAAGTGATGCTGGGGGGAGGCATCTATTGCAGTGTGTCCCCTTTATATAGTAATTCTGGGAGCATCAGATCAGTGCGCCCATTAAAACACAGAAATCTGTACAGTTTGAAAATGTATTTCATATATATATATTTCATTATGTGGATACGTACGTGTTTAAGTACATGTGTGTGTAATGGGCACATAACGGATACTGACACACACAAACACGCATGCAGAGTCATGCTCTTATTCCCTTCCATATCTTAACATGTACAGAAACCCTCCAAAGCCTTTTCAGCGATAAACTCCAGGCGTCCGAGTAGGAAAATGAATCTAAGAAGTGACCTACCTATCCATAAAGGGAGCCGTGCTGTGTGTGAGCGTGCATGTGTTGTGTGCGTGTGGTGTGTGAGAGCTACGTGCTGCAGCATATCAGCCTTTTGTCATCCTGCCTGCCTTGGACTGTACCATGCTGCAAAGTCAGGAAAATGAAATGGAAACAAGGGTGTGTGAGAAGAGCCCGCTCTGTCTTTTTGCTTGTAATACCAGGTTTATATTGCGGTTCTGCTAAATGCAGGTTCCTTCTGAAACTGAAATTGTTCGAAGATTAACGTAGAACAAAATGATGAAACAGGAGTGGTCTGGTGACATTATTTTGACATGATTGGCTGAGGATTATGATGTAATAGGTTACAGTGCAGCCCCTTATAGGTTTTAAAATGAATTCCAAGACACCATTACAAAGAGAGCCTGACTCTTTCCTTGTATCTGAGCTTACTCAGTGAAACTCATACAAATGTACAATACTGTTTGGAATATGGAAGAACTGGATATAGAATATCCTAAGACAGATATAAACTGTGGCACAGACTTGATGTTTTACATAGAAATGGATCCACCAGGTAAAACTGCAGTCTTATTATGGAAGACTTAATTCTTTTTTATCTCTATGATAGATGCTGAAAAATTCTTAGTGGATATGTAAGATTTATTTACATTGTCAGTGCTACAAATAGTTTTTCTTTTTTTTCATTAATAAGAATTGTATTTCAGTGCTTGTTTATAGTAACTAGTATCATAACGTGTAGAATTACCTGCCTGCTTACTTAATTGATTTTTTTTCTGAATTAACCTGTTTCTGCTTTGATTATTTTTTTGTCTGTTGTGAAGAATTTCATTTCTTTTGTAATTATTTTTTGCTATATTTGTTTAACGCTGTGGCTAAAAGGAGATGCTGTAATAACACTTCTATTTTCTGAAGCAGTGATTACAGACTGTTGGTTTGGATCGTTTTAGAAAGAACTGATTTTTAAAATCTAACAATATTAATTGAATGCTTGATATCACATCATCTTCTCGTATCACATAAAAATACCGTGCTCTCTTTATTTTCATTGCATCATCTTTTGTAGCCAGTATAATATACATACAGGGATGTTCATAAGGAGTGTTGTACTTACTAAGAAACTAAAAGAGCTGGGATGATTTTTTATTCCTGACCCCCATATAGTCCCCCTTGCTAGTAAGTCAGGAGTGCTGCAGTGTCTTCCTCTGGCAGCCACTGGTATACGTATACATCTTTGACATTGAGGAAAGGGGCTGTGGTTTTTAATCAGCCCTGGCATTTGGAAGACAATTTATTCTGAAGAATTCTAAGATTAACGCAAGGGATATTTGGGTCACAGATGGGTTTCTTAAAGTGTTTTTTGGCAAATCATTGCACAGAATGCAGAGGATCATGGAAATCCAGTTCATAATATTAAAATGTACAGTACTGCTGTGGGTTTGCATTTTCTATTACTCAGCTTCTAGGTGAGACAACAATATTACTATAAGATCAGTGTGTAGGAGAAAAAAAAAATTATTTTCTGCATGTTTTATTATTTACGGTTACTGGAGATAGTGGAAGAAGGTAAAACCAAACTTCAGAATATTTTTTTTTTTTTTGAATGTTCTTATCAGAGAAGAAAGAGATAAGACGTTATATTTTGCTTAAAATACATTATTGGAAGACTAGCATACTTTTTTTTGAAACAGTACATCTATCTTGTTGAATTGTATTGTTTTCAGAAAAATATCTTCATTCCCTTGGTTACTTTTAAATACTGCTGGAGGTGGAATACTCCGTAACTATTTCTTTTCTCATTCATGTAATAATCTGTAATTTCAAGGGACGTGTGGTCATGTTTTCAATGAGTTATAATGAACTTTTCCCCCCTTTATTTGTAGCACTGCCTCCTAAGCCACCGAAACCTAATACTGTAACTAACAACGGCATGAATAACAACATGTCATTACAAGATGCTGAATGGTACTGGGGAGATATATCAAGGTAAATCAGCTCAAGACATGTAGTTCTCGTGTTTGACTTTATGTTCTTGCTGTGTTATTCTTTTTTTATGTACTCTGCATAAATACAGGAAAATTACAGTAATAAGAGCTATTTTTAGGATATTTTCCAACACAATCATATCACATTTGGTTTTATTCCAGACATGACTAAAAAGTTACTGGCAGTCCATTAGAATGTAATGCATGAAATGATTTGGTGATTGTTCTGTTATTTTAAGATAGCTGTATGAAATACTAGCATGAAAGGACAACACTGAGAAACAAGTATTTTTTTACCCTGTTTTTCATCCAGAACCACAACTGTAGGCACAGTACTTAACAAGCCAGACTAACAAGTGCTATGTATTAGCAACATTTTTAACTGTACTATATATAGGTACATTAGACCAGCACTGGCTGCTCCGATTGCGCAGGCTTGTATGAACAAGCAGAAGAACTCTGCAAGAATATCATTTTGTTTCAGCAGTGAGAGGACATAAAATATAGTGTTTTTGTATCCCAGTTGTTCTACAGTAATAGTAAATAAGTTCTTAAATAACTGTGTGAGTTTATATGGAGATCAAGGAGGCTTATAAAACAGTTATTTTAAGACAAGAATTTGGAGCACAGAGAGATGATAATGGAGTGAGAAGTAACTGAAATGATTAGTTACTTTTGCTTTCATTTTAGAGAAGAAGTAAATGAGAAACTTCGAGACACTGCTGATGGTACCTTTTTGGTACGAGATGCTTCAACCAAAATGCATGGGGACTACACACTTACTCTAAGGTAAGATGTTAGGTCTGAAATATGTGACAGCAAAATGCAGTACTGCATTGAAAAGACAGTGTTCTTTAGGAAATAGTACTCCAAGTATGCCTCACTTTATAACAAACTTTATTTGCAGGAAAGGAGGAAATAACAAATTAATCAAAATATTTCACCGAGATGGGAAATACGGCTTTTCTGACCCACTGACTTTCAACTCTGTGGTTGAGCTAATAAACCACTACCGGAATGAATCTCTAGCTCAGTACAATCCCAAACTTGATGTAAAATTACTGTATCCAGTGTCTAAGTACCAGCAGGTAATTTGCTTTATTTTCTTTGTGTTCCACGTAGATAAAGGGAAATTATCGCAGACTGTTACAAACAATTTCAGCTCTGTTAATATTGTAAAAAATAAAAGAAATGTGAAAGTGAGTATTTTTATTTAAAACTAGCTCCAGAAGCTGCTTATTAAATAATTAAAACTTTAAATACTGCAGATATGTTATTAAGAAATAAGCTTATGTAAATAATAGATAGCCCACTCATTGCAGATGAAATATATCATTTCCAGTATAAACTGCACACTCGTTATGGAAAACTGCTTTTTGTCATTAATTTCATTTGTGTTTGCACATGGTGCATATAGTACATCTTACCTCTATATTGATAAAAGAGGTGTCCCATTTACCATGTAAATACTTGAACTTTTTTAAGCAGTTCCGAAAATCTGTGCAGTGTGTTGTTGATTTATGAAATATCTTTTCTTCTGTTCCCAGGATCAAGTTGTTAAAGAGGATAGCATTGAAGCAGTGGGTAAGAAATTACATGAGTATAATACCCAGTTCCAAGAAAAAAGCCGAGAATATGACAGACTCTATGAAGACTATACACGAACGTCTCAGGTAAGACATGTTTGAAACCAAAAGACTATTGTGTGTTGAGGAGAATGTTACTGTAAATTCATACTGCCATCTTCTTCCTTCTTCCTCCTCTCTTCCCCTGCCTTTACTGTTGCTCAAAAACAGGAAGACAACATACTTAATGTGCTAGCTCAGTGCAATGGAACTGCTTACTTGTATTTGAACAGTCGCCACCTGCAACTTAACACTATGCTCAAGGGTGACACATGCATCCAAAGCAGTCACAAAGCTACTTTGATTTACCAGTACTTCTGCATGCTGTCCTCTTCTGTCCAAGTTACGGTTTTCAAGACACATATGCAAGGAAGCATTCTGTTTTATCACCAGTTTTGAAAAGATCTGCTTTCAGCTATGCAGGCTGGAGAGGTGGCATGTAGATGCACTGGTAGAAGGAAAAGCTGCTTCTATCCTCCTTTCGTTTTAAACAATTACTAGCCATGTCTTGAAGCATCAGTGAATTAGTGCTGTTTTACACCACTGGAATCCAGACTGTTCCTTAAAGTTAGCAGAAAATAAGACTGAAAGTAATAGAAAAAAAACGGAGGTGTGCAGGCAACTTTCGTTTCATCACTACAAAGACTTAGGTATTGACTAGCTAGGTAGAGGCAGGAGGATGGACTAGATGACTGGAGATCTGTCCTTTCCAGTGGCTTGTAATTTTTTTATTTCAGAAAGTCAGCTGTTCTTCTAAGCCTTGATACAAAGGGAAAATTGGATTGCCACAGGGCTTTAATCCTCAGAAACAAAACTTACTTATACAAAACAGAGATTGCATCTAACTCTTTGTCTAGTAGGTTTTCTTTCCTGGAAAGCCTTATCATGATAGCCTCTTGCACAGATCCGATTTCTCTATTTTGTACTGCAGACAGAATACATTCTGGTAATTGGATATTGAAGTCATTGTTAAAACATGCTCAAGTGTTTCCATGATACAAGCCAGTAAATTATCCCTCTGTTTGATAACCACTATAATTTAAACAACTATTTTATTTTCAGGAAATTCAAATGAAAAGAACAGCTATTGAAGCGTTTAATGAAACAATAAAAATATTTGAAGAGCAGTGCCAGACGCAAGAGAGATACAGTAAAGAATACATTGAAAAATTTAAACGAGAAGGAAATGAAAAAGAAATACAAAGGTCAGTATTTGTATTTGCAAAACCGAAGTAAGACTGCAAAGTTAAAGTAGATCAGTTGTAAGGAAAGAAGACTTCAAATGGGGCAGATGTGAACTGCAGAACATGAAGCTACATTTAGAGAAATGATCTGTTCTTTTAGTTGTCTTGATGAGAAAACAGAAGGTATAAAGGTCAAAATAAAACACGAGAATATAACCTATCACATTGTTCTATTCAGAATTATGCACAACTATGAAAAACTGAAGTCTCGAATAAGTGAAATTGTGGACAGCAGGCGTAGATTAGAAGAGGACTTAAAGAAGCAAGCAGCTGAATATAGAGAGATAGACAAGAGAATGAACAGCATTAAGCCAGACCTCATACAGCTGAGGAAGACAAGAGACCAGTACTTGATGTAAGTATCATTATGAATTAACAAGTTCTTGCTTTGATTTTTCTTCTTTTTTTTAACTGGCATCTAACTTCTGTGACTAATAATTAATTTTGTTTTGCAATTATTCTCCAGGTGGCTGACTCAAAAAGGTGTTCGGCAAAAGAAGCTAAATGAATGGCTTGGAAATGAAAATACAGAAGAGTGAGTATTCTGAGATTTAAATATTCCTGGTGTTTCCAATCATCTTGCACAGAAGTGAGGTAGAATGTATTTGATTCCAGGACCACAAAAGGGGAATCTCTAGCTTAGGTCTCTTGTAACAGTGCACACAGTTAACACATGGCAGCAGGCCTAATACAAATATTCAAAAGGACAGTTTGTCAGACCCTACTTGGCCATTACTCAGGGAAGTGTGGATCAGGTTACCATAGCAGAGCACAAGAACTTAACCTGTGTCTTTGTTCTTGTGAATGAAATGAAGATTATAAGGTGTTAGTGTCTTAGAGAGATGCCATATGAGTGGATAAATTGTTCAGAAGGTCCTTTAGGTGCAGATAGACTGTTTCCAAATTGCAGTTGCTGATATTATGGTGTTATCCTATACTAGGTAACATCAAAATAGTAAGTGAAGCTGTTTAAAGAAAATCTTCATTTCCTTTGTCTCCGAGACTGTCCTTGTTAGTGAATCTGTTAAGTACTTAGATTTCTACTGACAAATTAAATTTTTAGAACTTGACTTTTTTTCTGAAGTTGCAAAGAGAGTAAATGAGTGTAATAAGCAGCTGTAAAACCCAGAGGGGCAAAAAAAAAAAAGAGAACCCATCTTTCCCAATGAATTATATCCATGTGAGATGGCTTGTCTTGGTGGACTACTTGGAGATTCTTCAGGAAGACCGGTTGTAAACAGAGTGGGAGAGGCAGTGCCCACCACTGCAGGCTGCTGGCAAATAGGCTGCACTTAAACTGTAATATGTTGAAGTGGTGGTGTCCACATAGCTGAAGCAGAGGCATCTTCTTTCACAATGGGTTTAACTCAGAGAATTCTTTAAAAGTCTGAATCAGCTTTGTAGTGGTGACTGTTCTGTTAGAGAAGGTCCTATTATATATTACTACATGTTTTCTTCATAATCTGGTTATAAGAAAAGAGAATCCTCTACTATGTAACCCTTTCTACAAAGCCATCTTTCATATAAATAATTTATCTACCTGTACGACTGCTTGTAGCTTTCACATGCAGCAGATGTAATCAATATGTTGCATGATTTTTCACTGCTGACCAAGTGTTCTGATCTTTGGAAATAAAGCTGACTCAGTGGATATTGATTTCACTGGGCTGCTGTTTACCAAAACGTGGGGCAATGGTAGAGGTACCGAAGTGTTTGCAGCATATTCTGGAAAATAAGACAGCATCCTTTTTATGTCCTTCAGATCCATATGAGTATTTTTAAAAGAAACAAGGTCCGTAAGTTTTATTTTTATTCAGCAAGTGAAAGGTATTACATGATTTACACCCCTAGTTCTGTCTAAGAGGTGACCTACTAACCAATAACTTAGTGTTTTCCCAAGTAATATGAAAGGTGGTCTACCTTATTCCTGCAGCACATTGCGTGTAGCTCTGCAACATGTTGCACAACAAATATTTTGTCGTATTTTGACAGCCAATACTCTATGGTGGATGATGATGAAGACCTCCCACATCATGATGAGAGAACATGGAATGTGGGAAATATCAATAGAAGCCAAGCTGAAAATCTCCTGCGAGGAAAGCGAGATGGAACATTCCTTGTTCGAGAGAGCAGCAAACAAGGCTGCTACGCCTGCTCTGTTGTGTATGTACTCTAACCTGTGAATGATTTGAACAACCTTTGAGGAAGCTCAAATGCTGGGCATTGAGCAAGGGGTGTAGATATATGTTTGCATATGCATGGTTTCCATTGGATCTTTAGGCTTAGAAGCTGATCAACAAGTCTTCAGGCCATGAAGAAAGGAACATAGGGCACAAAACAACTCATCTATCTGCAGCTACTAAATCCTGCCTATCTCCTGTGTCCTGTGTAGAGTAGCCCAGCACCTGGGAATTCAGGTTAAATGTAGCCTTTTACCAGTATCCTACCGTAGAAGACAAGAGTGCTATGCAGTGATGAGCATTTTAAGGTTTCTTGTCCACATCTTAGTTTCCAGCTTAGTTTTATGGTATTGGGAAACTAAAAACTGTTTGTTTCTTTTCCTCTTTAGGGTGGATGGAGAAGTGAAGCACTGTGTGATAAACAAAACACCTACTGGGTATGGATTTGCAGAGCCATATAACTTGTACAACTCTCTGAAAGAACTGGTGCTACATTATCAACACACATCCCTCGTGCAGCACAATGACTCTCTCAATGTCACGCTAGCCTACCCAGTATATGCACAGCAGAGGCGATGAAGATCTTAATACTCTGGGTTGTTTGGTTTTTTCTAAAGGAGAGATTTGACAACATTGAAGCCTCTGGAGAGAGAAGGCTCCTTTCAGTCTTACTCAAGAATTTGAGCTGCAGTGTCAAAGCTGTCTGTCTTCAGATGGGACTAGAGCTTTCCTTCACAACTGCAGTGGGAGAGATCACAGCATTAAGCTGTGAATGTATGCTTCTAATCTGAAGTGCTTTTTTTTTTTTCCTTCCCAATTGAGAAACGGAAAACACAAGAGTAAGAAATCTAACCTGATCTCCCTGCAGGGACATAGAGGCCTTTAACCATGGTGCTTGTTTACGACCACTTCTGAAGCTTTACCAGCTAAAACATTGGATTCTGCAAACACGATGTTTAAGAGGTCTTTTCATTCACTTATTGGAATTTCTTGGTCCCGACCTGGCTGGGATTTGGTGTTGCCGCGCTCAATGGATCCAGACACACAGCATTGTGGATTTTTTGGTTTCTGGTGAATGACATGTAGCAGAATGGCACTTTCATTTATAAGGGACACTTTAAAGGACTTCAGTTACAGTATGCTGTTAAGAGAAATCGTGATAGTGAAGTGCCAGAAAGTGTTTTGCTTAGACGTTTAAAAATCCTGTTTTAAGAAAACAGGTCTTTCAATGGCATACAGTCTATAATAGTGTACATAGTGTTGGATGGCTAACTATCATTGATGGAAACTATCAGTACCAAACTGCTTCTCTTTTCCTCTTTCTGTTTGCTAAAAGCTGAATTCTTAGACTATGCTATGCAATACTGAATTTTCTTTAGGCTGTAGTCTTCTCTTGAGCATGTCTACAGGTTAAACTTGTTTTTCTTTCTTCTTTCCTTGCTTCCTTTTTACTTTTTTTTTGCCTGACAATATTTTTTTTTTAATGTACAGGAAGCCACCAAGAGTTGGCTTCATAATTAAAACTATGAAATATTTTACAGTTTTCTTTGTACAGAATATTGAGCTACTAGCTCCACGTTTTAAAAGTTCGTAATTTTTTTTTTTTTTTTTTTGACTAAATATTTTGTTGGGCAGTGCCTGATAAGCTTCAAAGCTGCTTTATTCAATAAAAAATATATGAACCTTACAAAATATCATGGACTCCAACAATATTGTTTCAGAGGCATCTTTAGAATACGGTACCATGCTATGTTTGCTTTTTGAAGCATTTTGAACTTCTGTCATGATCGTCTTTGTATTTAGAAGATAAAGAATTGTGTATCCTTCTCTGATAATGACTGCAGAAAAACAGGAAAATTTGGCTACTGGGTTAGATAGGTTAGATTTCAGAATGAAATCACGCTTCATAGTAAATAAATGACATCTTGATCTACTGCGGCAGAATTCTTGTCAGCATGTCAAGGTATTTTCATTTCATATGAAGGACGTTTCTCTAAACTGTTGCTGAAGTTTGTTTTTTCATATTAATATTCTGAAAAAAGTTCCCATCTGTAGGTAGAACAATCGGATACAACATAGAGCGAATTACAACTGGAAAACCTCTGTTTTTTGACAGTGATAAGGCTTTCCTAATTAACACTTTGGATTTGTTTTCATAACTTTGTAGACTGAGAGAATATCAAAGTGAACACTTTCATAATTTCAAGCTCCAGAGATTTTCAGTTATGGTTCAGTTAAAGGAAATGTAAAAAATTCAACTAAAGTAAACTTATCAGTAATTCTGGGGCAATTCACTGTGGATGGTTTGTGATGGCCATGTTTTGCCATCAAGGTGTCTCATAATAGCTCTGCTTTAGAGATACATGTGGTTTGATTCCAAGTATGCAGTGCTTCTTAAGCTATTGGAAATAATAAGAAATGTGCAGGTCTCCAGTAATTTTTATATTGTCTTCTATTTTTTTACATTATCCCTTCATTTATGAGGCTGTAAATCTTTTAATCTTATTTGGATTTTGTGCTTTATTTGGTAGGTTGTCTTTGCTTTCCTATAGATGTATTTTCTTGCTAGAATCTATATCAGGAAACGAGATTCAACCAACATTCATGTGTCGGGATAGTTACCACTTGCAAAATTATTCTGATTTTTTTTTTTTTCTGAATAGAATTTTAGTCTTCATGCCTTCCCTTCTGCATTCCACTCTTTTCAGGCCTCCCACAATAGAATCATGTAAATTTGGTATTCTAGTAACTTTTTTTTACTGTGGAAAACACCAACAATTGCTCTAGCATGACGGTCATACTTCTGGGCTTGAAGTTACAAATTAGCTCAATACACAACTTAACACTTGTAGCAATCCAAGGTATTCTTCAGACATATATTAATTTTTGAATGTTAAATATTTTACGAGTAAAATTGTATTTTTTTTCTCTATAAGCAAAATATATGTAATCTGAATGGATGTTTCACTTTGTATTTCTCAAGAAATTTCATGGAGTTAAGGCATTTGGATCTGATTTTCCTCATATTAAGTAAACCTCTGCTGTGTCAGTGGGCCATATCCTTAGCATGCCCAGCCCAGTAAGGGATGTCATTTGTTCCTGTTGTGCTGTACTACTTCACTTCATCTGTGGTTCTAGCAGAGAAAAAATAGTGTGCGTGCAAATTTGGCACTTGCTTTTATTGCACAAGCAACAATGAGAAATAAGCACTATGTTGTGGGGATAAATGCTTAGGGCTTCGTTAAGGGAAGTTCTGCCTACACAGGGTCTGTGCAATTCACAAGGATCACTTGCGCCCTCCAAGTGGGCCTGAGTGGGATTACTTTGGTACCTAGGTATTGTGTGGCCTCTGTATTTCCCTCCCTCCTTAATGCATGGATCTGCATCCTGCCAAAGGCCCTATTCACTGCAGAGTTTGTCCTTAATATACCGTACTGTTCACTCCAGTTTTGATTTGATCTCAGACTAATAAACTGAAGAAAAAAAAAAAAAAAAAAAAAAAGCATGTGGATATAACTGAAGAAACACATTGCTTCTGTGTTTCTATTGACGTGTACTTTTTCCACCTGGTGTGTCTGAAAGGTGGGAACTGTTTTGGTTCTTTTTTTTTTTTTCCAGTTGTTCGGGGAATTTTTAATTTCATTTTAAATCCCTGAATTATGCTGCACTGCAGCAGCAGTTGTGCAAGGCTTTTGAAAGGTATGAGGCAAAACACAGAGAACCAACACCCACAAGCAAAATTAGGAGTTTCTGTTTGGGGATATTGCATGTGTGCATCTTGTGCATATGCGCACACACTTGCTGTGTTTATATATGAATAGATCTCAGTATAGGTGCATTTTCACCAAATGTGATCATTTTGCTGAATTCAGTAAGTGATATCATTAATTTTGTGTAAGACACAAACGCACTAGACCTTCGTGGGTGCAGCATGTTTCCAAATGCAGTTTCTGTGTTGTTGTTTTTTCTAAAAAAAAAAAAAAAAAAAAAAAAAAGCTTGTCTGTATAGTTCAGTTATCTAAAAAATCTTGTCAAAAAATCTGTAAAACCAAATCTTCAAATTTTCTATTTGGTGTCAGCTGTTCTGTAGTAAAGAAATGGCTTTGTCTTGTAATTGGCAATGAAATAATAATGCTTGGGAAAACATGCAGATGCTTCTAATGGGGAAAACTTACGCTGATTTTCACACAGTGCTTTTGCTATGCATGGTATTAAGTTGGGAAAGTGAATCCTGGTAGTATTTTTTTCAGGGTCACTTTTAGAAATGGGCAGCTCAAAACACAATGCCTCCCATAGGACGGGGTTCCAAAATGCAACATTTTATGTAGAATCGTGTTGTATTTGCTGACTGGAGAGCTCAACTGGACTGGGGGAGTTGGTAATGTTACATTGCGCTTGTCCTAATGAGACTGCATTAGCTGCCCAAGATGCTGCTATTTTTTTTTTTTATTCTTGTTTTTAAAAATAAAGCTCTGTTCTGTTAAATGTCTTTAAAACATTAAGATTGCTTTGTTTTAAAATGGTCTTCAAGGAGGTGGAGGGTAAAGTGGGTTGTAAATTGCCTTCACAAGGCAACAGTGAAAACATGCCTCCTTGAAATTCTGTTCAAGCTATAGAGTTGATGGAGCTGTGTCTTGTTTTTAAGTTGCTTTAAAAATTGTAATAAGTCTTCAAGCAGAATAAAAGTTGTTTTGAAAAAGCTTTTCAGTTGTTGAGGCTTCAATAAAGACTGAGATGTCTGTTTACCAGAACCGAATAAAGTAGCTGACTAGCTCCAAAATATTCTTGTGCCAGAATGATGGTTCTACTAGTTTCATACACTTGCAAGAGCAGTGCATCTGCCTTCTGCATTGAAAGCAAAATTCTGTTTCTTCTGAAATTTGAATGAGTGTGGTTACTGATATCCATCAAGTTAGCGTAACAACATTAGCTAGAGGTAACTCACCACTCTTGCCTTCCCCTGCCTGTGAAAACTAAGGTGACAGTGAAGGAAAGGGAGAAGTTAGAGGCTGACATATGGTATTAGAATTTTTCAAGCACATCCACATCTTGCCTTTAGAAGTTCCCTGGGGAACCCAGCCAATCCCTCTGGAAGAATAAGGAGATTCCTGTTCCCAAGTTTTGCATTCCAAAATCTGCCCATTTCTTGCTCACTGTAGTCACAATACCAGCCAACTGAGGTACTCAGGTACCACGGGTGGAAATTAGTAATTTTTACAACATAACCACCAGCCTTTACAGTTTCTTAGAAGAAACAGATGAAAGGCTGTACTGAATTTTCAATTCACTCAATACAGAGTGGGGTTAGATCTCTGAGAAACACGTGCATTGCAGTTTTTGCAATTAGTAAGCTGATTCTTTTAAATAGACACCATGCTTATCTTTTTCCTGCTCACAAAGCATATATTAAGCAACACAAGCTCTTCCGTAAGCCAGAGAGATCCACATCTAAAAATAAGGTTATGGTTGTGAATCACACATCTCCAATTATCAGCTCCTCAGAGACATTATGATTGGTTGATCATAATCTGCAGAAATGTACAGACCAGTGGCTTTTTGGCCTCTGTCATATGCTGTATTGAAATCACACTTGGCAGACTGAAAAGAATAGTTTTCAAAAATGTCATTCTATTTTTGTTGTCTGCAGACAAAGACATTCCCATTTTTCTTTGCTTTCTTCCTAAGACTTTATGGTCATTTTTTCTTAAGGAATGTGAGAAGTTGCTTGAATTTATCTTTGTGCAGCTACAAGTTGATGTAATTTTTTAAAGTGATTGGGAATACTTTCCAACTTCTGTCTGTCCCTAAGCCACTTAACTCCCATGAAGTCCCAAGCACAGGTAACTTCTCGCACGTCCCTTTGAGTCAAAGAGAGAAGAAGGGATTTTAGACTTCTTTCTGTCCTGTGAAGCAATAGGTGATGCCTCCTCCCCTCTCAGAAGGAACACGGGACAAATGAAGACCCTCGCAGCTGTCTGTCGGGATTCAGGCACAAAATGGCAGGGATGAGCAAACTTCTGTAGCACAGCCCTGTGTGCTGTGAGGCCCACCTGCGTTTGCAGCCCTCCTTTATATCTCCACAGGAAAGGACATCTCTGTTTTGCAGGGGTGCTCAGAGGGACTCTGACATCTCTGGAGTATTGAGGAGACAACTAATGTTTACAATGGCCTATGATGTCCTGTACAAGTCCAAACAGGGCTGCATCTGCTTCTACCTGGGAAACAAGTTGACTCCCTTCACCTTCCTCCCCTCCATGTCTTGAGTGCCCAAGGCTGAGACAGGCACCAGCTACTGTGGGCTATGGCAGTCCCATGGAGATTGCCCTCAGCTGCAGTGTGGAAACTAAGGAGACTGTAAATGCTGAGGTCCTGCCAGCATCCCTGATTGGAAATGAGGAAGAAAAATTACTAGTTCTGCTTTGCCTGCTGGGACGTGGGGTCAGACACGCTTCTAGCCAGAGCAAAGTTGTACGAAAGTCACTGCACCCATCTTTAATGCAGCTGAAAAAAGCAGCATTAACTATGGGAGCTCAGCAGAGGATGTGGTCTGACCTGTCTTCCTTTTCTTCTCTCATTTTCTTTCTTCTCTCTGTTTCTTTTTTCCTTCCCTCCTTTCTTTTTATGATCTTCCTTTTCTTTCTTTTTTCCATCCCTCCTTTCTTTTTTCCATCCCTCCTTTCTTTTTATGCCCTTCCTCCCTTCCTCTTCCCTTCCCTTCCCTTCCCTTCCCTTCCCTTCCCTTCCCTTCCCTTCCCTTCCCTTCCCTTCCCTTCCCTTCCCTTCCCTTCCCTTCCCTTCCCTTCCCTTCCCTTCCCTTCCCTTCCCTTCCCTTCCCTTCCCTTCCCTTCCCTTCCCTTCCCCTCCCCTCCCTTCCCCTCCCCTCCCCTCCCCTCCCCTCCCCTCCCCTCCCCTCCCCTCCTCTTTCTTTCTTTCTTTCTTTCTTTCTTTCTTTCTTTCTTTCTTTCTTTCTTTCTTTCTTTCTTTCTTTCTTTCTTTCTTTCTTTCTTTCTTTCTTTCTTTCTTTCTTTCTTTCTTTCTTTCTTTTCTTTCTTTCTTTCTTTCTTTCTTTCTTTCTTTCTTTCTTTCTCTCCCTTCCTTCCTTCTTTCTTTCTTTCTTTCTTTCTTTCTTTCTTTCTTCTTCTTTCTTCTCTTTCTTCCTTTCTTCCTTTCTTCCTTTCTTCCTTTCTTCCTTTCTTCCTTTCTTCCTTTCTTCCTTTCTTTCTTTCCCTTCCTTCTTTCTTTCCCTTCCTTCTCTCTTTCTCTCTTTCTTTCTCTCTTTCCTATCTGTCTGTCTGTCTCTGTCTCTCTTTATGTCTGTCTCTTTCAAACTTCCTTTGGAGGACTATGTCCTCAAATATATAAACTGCCAAAAATAGAAAGTCTTTAGGGGCTTTTTAGTTAAATAAGTATTAGTCAATCAGCAGCTATTCAAACATTGATAATCTTTGTAGGGACCAGCATTTTAACCTCTGTACAGCAATCAGATGGCCAAAAACATCCTGATAATTCTTTGAAAAAACAGGGTTTTATCCATGGCTCTGTCAGTCTCTGCCACAACACTATTGCACAAACATATCTCATCGCTCCACTCTTTCTTGCATATTCAGAAAGGAGGAGTATAGGCCATCAATTTAGATATGTGCAAATATTGACAGAAGAAAAATTTAACAGGTAGCACACAAAAGAATCTAAAACCTGCTGTTCTCAGGGTGTTAAGCAAACAGTATTGACAACACCAGACATGAATATAGTTAAGTCAGATAATGATTTCACTTTCATGTGTCTAGTTTTCCTAAATCCTTAGAAGACTGTAGATTCAGAAGAAAATGAATTCACACAAGAGAAGATTTGTTCCTCTATGAATGCTTATTTCTTTACACAGTTTACTTTATTTTCCCACAGATTTTGTGCTTGTTGTAAAACAAACATTTTGTGAAGGTTGCTGGATTAATCCTTCTTCACCTATCAAGAAACCTGAGAATTTCAGCAGGTTTCTCCACAGGGCGCTGGGTGGAAGAACAAAACTAAAAGTGAACATTCTGTGAGCCATGTGAACGGAAATGTGTGTCTGGTTTGCATGGCAGAATGGTACACCACACTAGTCTGTCGAGCACCCATAGCAGCACTTTACACTGTTACTGGCTTTGGGCCTCCTGTTTCACTGATCTGAAAGACAGGTAAAGAAAGTTAGAGCAGATTTTATGTTGCAAGGCTGAATGGAAGTAAAGACCAGAGAGGGCAGGAGATGAAAATATGATAGGAATGCAACTCCAGCAGCTGTGGCCAGACAAAGGGAATGGCCTTCTGCCTCTCATCATGTCCTCTGGACAGGACACTGGCTGCACTGTTCTGAAACAGGGGAGCAAGTGCCTTTCACCTTCTCTGTCCATGCAGGGTTATTTTTCTGTTTGGTAAAGGCTGCCAGTTAAACATGGTGGCAATTTGCATGCTTGTGTATCTTGCAGCACTCGCTCTGGCTCTTCCCTGTTTCAGGAAAGCAGTGATGCTGAATATTTTAAGGTGGAATTCATTTCTAATTTTAAGCTCCTGAAAGAAAAGCTTGTCATCAAAGTCATCTGGCAAAGCTCTCATCACAGGGAGAGACAGGCAATTCCCTAGGGTGATTCACCCCACCTACCTCCAGCTCTATTCTTAGGATATGGTGAATCATGCTCTGGAGTCACTCCATTGACTGGAGGGGGAGTCCATGAAATGGTTGATGGCGGACATGCAACTTGAAGGCAGCTGAAGTTAGATGAGCACAGTCTCTTCCCTGCTGATAGGAGGTTCAGTTTGTATCTTTCCAGTACCATCTGTGGTATCTTCTGCTCCTAGGCATGATGATAAGGCATAATCAGGGGTGGGAAGATCAGTTGGTTTCTAGAATTTTGGTCTTTTACAATAACTGTGGAAGTGACAAGTTCAAAAACATTGCCAGGCCATATCCTCCCTGGACCTGTAATGCTGGGCTCTATGCAAGGAAGGATACTGCCCTGCCAACTTTTCTGCCATCTCCAGAGAAAGCCCTGACACTGCCTCAGGCCTGGCTTATCAGCACCTGCCACTGGCATCCTAGTGCCTACCAACAGCCTGTGTGTGACAGCTGCAGACATCTCCTGGTGAATCATTTGATCTCTTGCCAGCCATGTGGTCAGCTGAAAAGGCATGGGTGAAGATACCGCAGGTATTCCCAAATGAGATTACTTTCTAGGCACTGTACTTGCATTTCCTTTCTCATCCAGGGGAAACTTATGGAACTTAATTTTCTTTCCTCCCAGTTGATCCATAGTTGGGATCATGGGCTCTGATATTTTGATGAAAAAAACTGAAAGAAAAATGACTTCAGTCAAATTACATCTAAGACACATGAGCTCTGTCACAGGCCAGGAGAACTGGTGGAGATCCTCCTTTTCTCCAGCTATTGGAAAACCCAAGGTTGTGGCAGAACCTATGTTTTTTGGGGTACAGCTTGCAGACCCCAGTTAAACCAAGCCTTTCAGTAGAGAAAAGCCTAGCATAGAGAGTCTCCCTGTTCAGTGAAATGGAAGACCTGGCTTCAGGTGTGTCAGACTAGCTCCAGTGATTTCGGTAGTTGCAGTGACAGGTGGGATTAGGGTCAATGCCAGGAACAACATTCTGGGGAGAAGTTTCAGGAAACTTGAGATGAAAGAGGAGAAGCTGTTAAGCAGAATGCTGTTGCTGTATTGATAACAGGCAATGTAAACAAGAAATCCCCAGACTGTCAAACAACCTATGAGCGCTGGGAGTCCTCAAGTCCTCAAGACTCTTATTCCTCTTGTGAATAAGAGTCACAGAATGGGTTCACAGTATTATATGTACTTATGGTAAGTGCTGGAGGCTTCTGAACAAGAGAACAATCCTGCTAGGTGAAGACAGACTGGGGATGGCAGGTGAATACCTGTGCACAGCCACCCTCCTCCAGGGTTGTGTGTATTTCAGAGGGGAAAAGAGGATAAACCGATTTTTAAAAATGCCAGCTGGTACACAAAGACACACAACTAAACGACGATGCAGTTTCAAACTGTGTCTTGTAACAGTATTTCTAAAAACCAAACCTTGCTCATAGTCTGCTTCCCGCAGTGTGCTTGGCAGGCGCAGTTCAGCAAGGCCTTTTCCTGGAGAAAATGCCTGTTATCTGGGTGGGCCGCATGGGCATCCAGCAGGGTGCGGCCACGGCCTGGGTTCACCTCATCTTTCTCCAGGACAAGTCACTGTGGCGTATGTGCACTGTGTTGTTCAGCTCTGTGTGATGGCTCCTGGGTAATGGAGATTCAAAACAACGGACCATGTAGGAGGGGAGGGGATTGCCATTAATGCCTTGCTAAGAACTTGTTTTCACAAGAATTTTCTTTTTGCTGTCATATACGCAAGAGTACGTCCTCAAACAAAGCCCTTCTACAAACCTCCTTGCATTGTTTTTTCTTAGAGAAGACAATGAGCTGTGCAAATTCAAAAATTGTTATTCCCCCTTACTTTCATAACATTTACAGCAGTGTGAGTGTGCTTGCACCCTCAGCCTGTCTGTGTTAGCATGTATCTGTGGCACATCTGGGCTCACCTGCCATCATTTAGCTGTAACATGGCCTCAGCTCTGAAGATAAGCTGACTACTAAGGCAGGCTACACCACTGATAGTCCTTGTTTCCAAATGCTCCCTCCCCATATTTTAAGCATTCATTTGTCCCTTGAAAATGGCAAAAAAATAATACATTGAAAACCAACAACTGCCACAGGCTTCTTAGGAAGCCTGGGAAGTCCATGTCAATGATTCAGTTAAGAAGTAAAAAGCTGCACAAGTGAAACAGACTGGTGTAGGAGTTTCCCAGAAAAGATGTACTGGAGCTTTGAAAGTGAATCTATCCAAACTTTATCACTGTGTCCCATCATTACTGCATGTAACTGGAATTTCCATGCTAGGTTTTCTTGGTTTATCTCCAGTCAAAAACAAAGAGTGAAGCCTTTCTGACTGTATTCAAATCTTCATATTCCATTTGCTCACAGTGGTGTTAGTTGAAGCTCAAAAGCTGCCCTACTCATACACCTGGCTTATTCTGTGGCAGTGAGTCTGCAAGAGGAGGTGGGTTTATGCCCTGAAACACAATCAGGACATGCCTGAATTCAGAATCTCAAAGAATGTGCTCCCATACTTGGTAAAATATACCTTGGTTTATGTGCATCTAAGTCCATGAAAATGCATGTTCTTTTCTTTGAGCAGCCACCTTCAAATCCTACTAGCTCACAAGAAAACATTATCAGAATTTTGGCAGCTTGTCTTCTCTGATTTCTTTAAATATCAGCTCTGCTCTGTATGATCTTCAGATTGGACCAGTGACTGTAGGCTCCTCACCAAAAAATTATGGATGCCTATATCTATCAGTCCCTGCATGTTTGAATCTGCCATCTGTATGCAGGCTTTCACCTGTATAGCTTTCAAAGCAAACCTGGCTCTGAAGTTTAGCAAACTGATTCTCACTGAGAGACACTGGATTTATTTATCTTTTTAATTTTGATCTAGGGAGCATTAAGAACCTAAATTCCCAGCCCAGCATCTTTATCAGTTTAAAGTTATTGGTGTATTTGTTAGTCTTGACGCATCTGATATTACGTAGCTACTTTCTCATGTCAGATAAATGGTCCACTCTGCAATTGAATACTGTCATTTTCGATCCATTCTTAGCAAATAATCTGATCGTGAACCTTGAAAGAGGCCAGGAATGTAAGGCTCAGCATACACACTGGATGGTTGATCTCTATAGAATAGTTCTCCAAGGACAATTCTCCTTTAAAAATCCTGTCCTGTTTGATACGAAATCTCTGCAAGGAGCTACAGTTTCAGCAGACATTTTTCAGTGTTTGAAATAAGAAACAGGACTCCACTTTCCATCTAATACAGCCTGTTAGCCAACAGTGATCATGCAGGTTGTCACTTAGCATATGTGAGTTGTAGAAGAGTCTCCTGTGAGCAGTAAGTCAGACATCAGGCATCCTATGTGAATTCTTTCCCTGCCTGGCTAAAGGATTAACTTCAATCCATTGGTGGTTTGACTCTGTATGAATAAAATATTCATTGGGATAAAGAAAATTAATTAAGGTGCCCGGTCATTCTGGCACTCACCAGAGACAAGAGAAGACCAAATTTACATCCTTGCTTTAATAGTTAATCCATGTATCAAGCTTCTTGAAAACCAAGCAGACTTAGGCTGAGATACGTCATTGTGGCTACAAAGGTGGTGTTTGCTCTCAGCAGTTTGATTTCCTGGCCCTTCACTACTACAGCTTAAGAATTGACATCTAGGTCAAGACTACTTTTTGGTTAATATTCACATTTCAAGGCCTAGTTGGCTGTGATGTGAATCTGGCTTTGGATTCTAACAGACCAAAGTTTGGGAGGTTTTTCAGCCACGCAAAACAATCCCATGCATTTGCAGAGATTACAGATGTTCTGTTTCGAACAACTTACAGATACAACTTAAAGATAGAACAGGAAACCAAACCAGATATGACTGCGACACAGAAAACAGACTGGACTGATGCTTTCATAATTGTACAAAGTACAATTGTACACCCAGAAATCAGAGGTATTTCAGATCTTTGTTTTTTGGTTTGGCTCATTGTTAATTAAAAGCTCTATAGTACTTACCCTTTTGGATCAGAAATGAACACTTGACAGCAGCAGTGAAAGTGTCAGTGAATATGTTAGAAGTTTTTATGGCTCTAATAAGGTACCACAGCTTAACCAACTGCTAACTGATTAGACGCTGAAAAACAGGAAAGACCCTTGGGTCTCTTGTTTCAAACTTCTCTCGAGACCATCCCAACTGCAGCACAAATTCATGTGAAGTAGAAATGGACACACGGGGCTGTGTGTGCCTAAAATCTCTCTGGGTTCACTGACTCCATTTAATCCCAGCACAGGAATCTCCCCAGAATTATCTCTAGTTCCTATAGATAGGTTTGGCTGCAATTCAATTTTGCCACTCAGAGATTAACTCTGAACTTCTTGACTTGAAGACATACATATCTCAGTAAAGGAGTTTTCCCCTATCATATACAAGGGAGAAGAATTAAAGCTCAAAAATTGTAAGTGAGTGACAGAATTACACCAAGGGCATTCATTAAAGAATATTCAGTGCAAGAGGGTCACATTAAAAATTTTCTCAAGCAAATATTTCAGAGAGCAAAGGAACAGCTATTGAAATGCTGTTCAACTAGCAAAATGGTGATCATACCTGTGAGACAACTTATTTGACAACTTTTTCAATAGTTTATCTAGCACTGATGATACTGCATTTGTAAATTTGTGAATTTGGTCTAGTATTAAATAGGGAGGTTGCATGTGGCAGGGAGGTTGGAGATTCATGATCCTTGAGGTCCCTTCCAACCCTGGCCATTCTGTGATTCTGTGATTCTGTGTGAGAGAGTGTAAATTATCAGCTTCATTTAATTTTGCTGCCACTAGCTTCCGTGGAGAACCTCTGTACTGATGTCATGGAAACCTGTTTCCCTGTGTACCTGATTGCAAGAACCCAATATATCTGTTGCACTGAAAAATAGAATTCCTCTGACAGTTAGAGGACTTGACAATTCTTACAGATGCCTGGGTTTCTGGATCTCTTTGTACACTGAATCTGAGCTATCAACTTGAAATATTGTTCCCACCATGATGTTCTCAGCTTTTGAGTTTAAGGACTTTTTTTTTTTAAACATTCTTCTGCATATTCACCTCCCTTCCTAAATATTCTCTAGGGGAGGGAGGCCTGGTGCAAATTGTCAGTCTGATCATCTTCTTGGCTTACCTTGTTGACAGCATTTACCTTCAGGCTGCGACAAAATGTTGATGGGAGAGCAGAGTCACAGAGCCTGATGAAAACATATTCTTGTGATGGCTACCTGCATCAGGAAGGTTTCTCTATTTCTGTCTGTTTTGCTACAGAGACATCTGGAAGTTGGTGAAGAGGAGTCAGCTTCTTCATTAGTGGTAAGGGCAAAGGGAAGTGTACATTTCCTCCTGTAAAATGCAGTATAAAGACTTACTTTTATTATTAGTAACAACAGTATTATTAATATTATTAATATTGTATTTAATATAATACAATACAATATAATAATATATAAATATTAGTATTAATGAGATGCATTAAAAAGAACATGGCCAGCAGGTCGAGGGAAGTGATCCTCCCCCTCTGCCCTGGTGAGGCCTCATCTGGAGTACTGCGTCCAGTTCTGGGCTCCCCAGTACAAAAAAGACAGGGATCTCTTAGAAAGAGTCCAGCGGAGGGCCACGAAGATGGTGAAGGGCCTGGAGCATCTCTCCTATGAAGAAAGGCTGAGTGAACTGGGTCTGTTCAGCCTTGAGAAAAGAAGACTGAGAGGGGACCTGATCCATGTCTATAAATATCTGAGGTGTGGGGGGCAGAATGGTGAGGCCGGACTCTTTTCAGTGGTGAGTGGAGACAGGACAAGGGGAAATGGCCAGAAACTGGAGCACAGGAAGTTCTGCACAAATGTGCGCAAGAACTTCTTTACAGTGAGGTGACGGAGCTACAGTGAGGTGACGGAGCACTGGAACAGGCTGCCCAGGGAGGTGGTGGAGTCTCCTTCTCTGGAGATGTTCAAGACCTGCCTGGATGCCTACCTGTGCGACCTGCTGTAGGGAACCTGCTTTGGCAGGGGGGTTGGACTTGATGTCTCTGGAGGTCCCTTCCAACCCCTACAATTCTGTGACTCTGTGAATACTATTATTGTAGACAGTCATTGAGGATAATCCACTCAGTTACTGTCACTGCTGACGCATGAGGCTGCACCACGAGCACCACGACAGAAGTCCTGCACCTACTTTTCTCATGCTGGCAGTGGAAATTCACAGCTCAGTCTGTTGCTTTGTCACACAATAATTGTAAGAAAGCCCACTTATAGTACCCAACCCAAAGAAGATCAGTTCAGAAATTGGTAAATAACATAGCTGTTTCAAAGGTAGTGGAAATCTGAGGCTATGTTTAATTGTGGTTTCCACTCACCTAAAAAGGGGACCTTTGACATGGGCCCTCACATCCTTCTCTCTAAATTGGTGAGGTATGGATTTGAAAGATGGACTGTTTGGAGGACTAAGAACTGGTTGGCTGGTTGCAGCCAAAGGGTTGTGATCAATGATTCTGCATCAGGGTGAAGGCTGGTCACAAGCGGTGTTCCCAAAGGGTCAGTCTTGGGACCGGTGCTCTTCAACATCTTCATCAATGACACTGACGATGGCCTAGAGTGCACCCTCAGCAAGTTTGCAGACAACACCAAGCTGAGCAGTGCAGTCGATATACTGGGGAGAAGGGAAGTCATCCAGACAGACCTGGACAGGCTGGAGAAGTGGGCCCATGAGAACATAATGAGGTTCAGTATGGCCAAGTGCAGGATGCTGCACTTGGGTCAGAGCAGTGCCAGGTATTTATACAAACTGGGGGAAGATCTCCTTGAGAGCAGCCCTGCACAGAAGGACTTGGGGGTCCTGGTGGAAGAGAAGCTGGACATGAGCCAGCAGTGTGTGCTTGCAGCCCAGAAGGCCAACTGTGTTCTGGGCTGCATTAAAAAAGGGGTGGCCAGCAGACAGAGGGAGGTGATTGTCCCCCTCTACTTGGCTCTTGTGAGGCCCCATCTGCAGTACTGCGTCCAGGCCTGGGGCCCCAATACAGGAAGGACGTGGAGCTCTTGGAGAGGGTCTAGAGCAGGGCCACTAAGATGGTCAGAGGGCTGGAGCACCTCTACTTATGAAGAAAGGCTGAGGGGACTGGGCTTGTTTAGCTTGGAGAAGAGAAGGCTCCGAGGAGACCTCATTGTGGCCTTCCAGCACTTGAAGGGAGCATATAAACAGGAGGGGGAACGGCTGCTTACATGGGTTGATAGTGATAGGACAAGGGGGAATGGTTTTAAACTGAGATAGAAGGGATTTATGTTAGCTATCAGGAGGACGCTTTTCACACAGAGGGTGTGTGTTCCAGACACACTCAAACAGGTTGCCCAAGGAGGTTGTGCATGACCAACCCCCGGAGGCATTCAAGGCCAGGCTGGATGTGGCTCTGGGCAGCCTGTTCTGGTGGTTAGTGACCCTGCACATAGCAGGGGACTTGAAACCAGGTGATCATTGTGGTCCTTTTCAAGCAGGTAATTCTATGATTCTATGATTATGTGAAAAGCAGATTATAAAACTAGTAACGGAAACAAATGAAATAGCAAAGGTTGTTACTGTCGACTGGCTGCTCCACTGAGCAGGGAGACAAGGTAGTCTGGGATGCTCTAGTTCAGAAAAGAGGTTATTGAGGAAGTGTGGCAGAAGTACTACTGCTTCTGAAGGACAGAGAAGGCAAACAGAACACTCTGTTATTGCTTCTCAAAACACAAGTCCATGTACATCAAACCAACTTAACAGGTGGCTGATACAAAACAAGTGAATGCAAATAATACATTGGTGAACTGTGAAATTCTAAGACCCAGAGAATAGTAAATACCAATTCATGGCAGTCAAATCCATGAGGGCTACTGAGCTCAAAAATGCTGCTACAACTGCCAGACAGTGAAATTCTTGAACTGGGGGAAGGTGGAATACAATCCAGACGAGTGTTAATGTACACAATATTTATACTCATCTTTCAAGCAGTCTGCTACTAGTCATAGTTACAGATACTAAGACACAATGACCAATAATTCAATCATACACAGCTCTGTTGTTATGTTGTGTATCTCTATGCTTTTTGAGAACAAAAGTGATGTTTTATCAAGAAAGATATTGTTAAGAGAACTAGAAGAGCACCTGAAAAAAAAGTTACTGAAATAATGCAGGTATGGATTGTTGAGAATTTGGGGGTTAGTTTCAGTACAGCTTCAGCTGGAATGTTCAGCTCCACTTGTTTACTTGGATTCCTATCTTCAAAAAAATGTGAGTGTGAGGGGAGTGGGAGAGGGGGGGTGTATTCTCGTTTTGCTTTTTACCAGAATTTTGATTCTAACTCATATTGTATGTTACTTTACTGTTTTTTTGTTTGTTCGTTTGCTTGTTTTTTGGAAGTCTGCAGGAGCTCAGGACTGGTCTAGCAAAAGTTCTGGATAATCTGGCAGAATTCCATCTCCACAGGAGGATGTGAGATTCACATTTAAATTCTGGAGTGAACAGCACTATAGTTACATATTCTAAAATTACACCAAGTAGTTGTCAACACAAATCTTTTTTGATCTTTTGCTTTGGAGGTAAATGGAAGCTTAATTTCTAGTATTTCTCAGCTTTTGCAGAGACATTCTAGGAGGCTCAGTTTTAAACAAGATTAAACATGTTCACAGCTGAAATCTAAATGAGTTCTGCATCCTGTTGAAATGTTCTGCTAATGTTTGATCCTTAATACAGTCTACACTCTGCCCACAGCAAATGTTCCTCCCAGCTGCTGTTCTTTCCAATTAACAGAAAGGGGAAGAAGAATTGAGGTACTGTTCTATCCAAACGTGTTGAAGCCAAGAGTTCTGTAGCTGCCATCCAAATGCAATGGCCTATAATAGATTGGGTAATTGCCTGCCCATATATTCAGAACTCATCTTGCATGAAAATAACATCCACATTTTTAGAAATATTTTCCTGATCATTGAGTGCTTCTAATTTCCAGTCACTCAAATAAGCTTTCTCCTCCTTTCCTTTTTGGAGAATTCACCCTGAAAAACGAGGATTTTTTTCCATCATTGTCCACTGTTCAATCATAAGGATGATTTTCATCTTGAAGTGAAACATGGAATGCAAAAGCCCTACTGTCATGCCAGATTCAATCTGTTCATCCACAAATTACCATAGGTAGGTCCTTACATTTCCATCTGATGCACTTCAAAATTTGTATTGCTTCTTGCCATTTGCCTATTTCATCATTCTGCATTACTTGAAAAATTAGGAGTAGAATGGAATCTCTTTGCTTCTAAACACTGAAAAAAAACACCCAAACTCTTTCAAATCAAGACTGTAATAAATAAGTTTTTCCTCCAGCTTTTAGCTGCAGTTATGTAATTTTCAGACATTTTCAAAGTAAATTCTCTCTATTCAGTTGAACATGAGAAAACATCTAGAACTCATCGATGTCACTAGCTGAAGCTGTAATAGGAGAGACAACATAACAATGTTTGATCAACTTTGTCCTATACGATTCTTCAATTTCACTCAGCAGCCTTACAGACATTTTTACTTTATTTTTGGCCTTGTGAGTTAATATGTACGAATTTTCAGAAGGCTAGGCTTTTTGCCTTTCAGACCAGAGTCTTTTCCTGTGGCCATCTGAGTAGTACAATTGACCAGTGCAGTGTACTGCATGAATTCTTCTGAGTGTATTCTAAATTACCCAGTGCAAGCTTGTGATTGCAATTGGTCAATACTCAATCTATACAAAATTAAAAGTGAAAAACTATAAATACAGGCATAAGGGGAAAAAAAAAAAAAAAAGAAGAAGAAGAAAAAAAAAAAGAAAAGAAAACCTCTGAGTGATAACAAGAACATTTTGAAAGGCTCTATAATCAGCATGCATCTACTTTTAGTATCTGGGAGAAATGATCAAGGACGTTTCAGAAAGAATATTCTAATACCGTCACTGTACTATTAGTTCAGCAGACCAGTATCACCACCAGACCCATCAATACCAATCTATTTGCATTTGTAGAAGTAATCAAACATTCACAGGTCCAGCGCAAGCACAGGCAATTAGGAAAGATATGATGGCCCAGTGGCTAGAACTCTCACCAGGGATACAGGAGAACAAAGTTCAAGATCCCACTCAGGCACCCATTTAATTATGTATATACCCTAAAAGACAGTATTTATCTATTTAAATAGCACTAACAAGAATCTCACTTTAAAAAGTCCTGTTCCAAGTATCTATCAGCATCATGGTAAGAGTATATTGCAACATCGTTAAAAAGATGCTTTTTATTCTTAAACTGACTTGGTGAAAGAAGCTCATTATCAATTAGATATTCCATTAGCAGAAGATTCTCCTTGAGTTTTCTCCTATCAAAAACCAGGAACATTATTCATATTTTATTTACGTTCATGAAAGAAGAAAGATGTTTCTTGTCCCTTATGTAGCAAAATAAGTTATATCCCAGCTGGGAGGTTACCTTGACTCAATGCATACCTCTCCAATGATCTCTGGGGGGTAAGGAAGCCAAAAACTGTTGCATGGGAATTTGAAGTCACGTGAAGCAGGCAGCATTTGGGAAACTATTCAGCAGTGTGGCATCAACTTGTCTTATTTAAGCAAGGGGAAAAAAAAAAAAAAAATCCAACAAGAGAAAATGTTTATGATTTTAAAAGCTCAAGGTCAGGGGGGAGGAATGAAGAGCTCTGGCCCCAGAATTGAGCCTGTGAAGGAAAATTTGTTACAAATCAGCTTAGCTAAGTAATAATTTTGTGAGGATTACTGATGGAACAGCTAACAGCAGGATAATTTGATTAGAGACATGGAATTAGATCAAGGGGCAGCTTAAAATAAACTGCTTAGATATTTTAAAGCTCTGAGGAAGAGAAAAGACTGGGAGAGTCTTTGCTCTGTACATTTTTTGTTAGATTTTCAAAGAAAGATTTGAAGAAGATTCTCCAGGAGTAGAAGCTGTGTGGAGGAGGAATTTGTGTGAGTGAGCATGAACATAAGGATTGGAGCAGAAGGAACAGACCTCAAAGGTTGGTGCAGAAAAATCTGTTCTAGGGAAGAGAGTGTTTCATGAGATGTGGTTGGCGAACTGCCCTGTGCACATGAGGTGTTATTCAAGAAATTGTTTTCTTAGCATTAATATTGTGTTACTGATGCTGATTACTTCAAACTGAACTACTGCAGCAACAAACAGAAGGCTGTAGCTGCAGTATCCTTGCTGTATAGTTGGGATGGTCTTACAGCCATAATAATACCTCAGTCCACTTGTATGTTTAGAAACCCTGGGTCTGAATCAGTAACAGTAACTATGCCACTGTCTCTTTCTTGAACTGAATCTAAACACATGAGAAAACTGAGGCATAGTTTTTAGTCTGAGTTTGAAATGATCATCCAGGAGGAAAAGTTGCATTCATTTGTCTGTACCAAGATGCTACATGCATTAGGAATGATAGGAAAATGTATTTCTTGTACAAAGTTATTCAAGGAAAACAGAAATATTATTCCTATTCAGTTTGTCTACTCAGAAAAATCTCATTCACTGGAAGTCAGAGATTCAGAAAACATGTCTTTGATCATATGCTTTTGATTCTTCTTTAGGAGCATGAAAGGTGCAACTAAGATAACTTAAGATGACTGAAAAGCACAGTACAGTAAATAAACAGCTAACATCTTACAAAATTTTGAGTTGTTGTCAATTAGGCCTTTATTTCACCGGTGTGAATGCCACTGCAAACCTTCTCAAGAAGCTAGATAGTGAAGCTGTAGGAATATCTATCTGCATACATATCAGTGATGGAAATGTCTGTTAGGAATCCAATTATGCCTGTGTGGTCTCCTGCATTGATAACAGTATGTGAAGAGCAAAACAAAGTTTGAAGATGTATTAGTGCTTTGTAGCCTAAACTTCTCTGGACTAACTATGGGCAGCCAACAAGTTTTTGAGTGTATCAGTCTGAAGACTAGCATAGTTTCTGAACTGCAAGAAGTGCACTGCTTGAGCAAATGTTAGTGAGAAATGATGCTTTTTAACCTACTGAGACAAGATCTCTAAGGAAGCATAAACTGAGTTCAAAATGGAAGGAAAAGTTTGTGTTGAGTTTGTTTGTTTGGTTGGTTGGTTGGAGTTTTTTTGGGTTTTTTTTTTTTCCCCAATCAAGCAATCAAGCACAATCCTGAATGGCTGTGAATGTTGCCATAGCTGTGATACAAGCATGGTGAAAAAGCTTTTTGCTCTCCCCAGCGGAGGTTCTAGCCCAGCACTCAGCTATAGCCATAAACAACCACTGAAGCACAACAGCCTTTGTAGTACTGCAGTGTAGGAAAGCATAGAAACCTGCTGTTTTGTATCTGACATTTATAGGACCACCATGGATGGATGGTACTTCTAGTGGGAACTTCTTGTCCAGCCAAGCCTAGTTCTCTGTTGTAGAAGGGCAAACTGGAGCATTATCTCAGCACTGCAAATGAGCCTGCCTGGGATGATGTTTTTCACACTTTAGACCTTTCAATCTCTGCCCAACAGCAGATATGCACTTCTCTACCTGCACTGTTTTGGGACTCAATTTGCAGTGAGCCTATTGGCTCAGCCTCCCCAGAGGAGACATGCTGAGCACCTTCTGATCCTGCTGAGTTCTTGAGATTCAAAAACATTTATCTCCACTGGGAACTATAAACATTTGCCAAGCCCTACAAAACAAAACATTGAATGGATGTATTTCTATTACATCTCTGCTAATAGCTACACATAATGTCAGGCCAAGAACGAGTTTGCTGTACAATTATTGACTGAAAACCATAGCTAGTTTTTAGAAACCTTCCAGTATACAGTTGTCAGTTCTCTGCTACCTCTCTGCACTCAGAATTCATCATCCACAATACAGACAACACTTCCACTTAACATTTTATCTTGAAGAAGGAGAAGTTTTGCATTTCAAACTGCCTGACTAAAAAATTTTATTAGGCATTTCAGAGGCTCTTTGAGGTTTCTTCCCATTATGCCTAGAATAATGTAGGTAAAAAAAAGAGGTGAAGAAAGTTGCTCCTCTGTTACAGCCAATCTCTTCAGTAGGCCTCATTAGTTCTTGCGTATACTGATGCTTATCACAACATCAAATCCTGGAAATATTTTCTGAATATGGACCATTATTCTATAACTGTAGAGACAACACTTTACTGTACTCTCAAATGTCTCTGCATCCACTCCTACTCCACCTCAGCTACATGAGGATGACTACACATATCTGCATAGAAAAAGAAAGACAGAGATACTTTTAACTATCTTTAAAGCAAAACCTGATTTATGTTTTCTAGAAAAGAAGAAATTGCTACTTTCATTACAATGCTTAACTATCCTCCTCTGTTTTGTGGAATATCAAACACCTGACAGCATGCTTAATCTCCTGAAAATCCAGGAACAACCAACAATTTCTTCTTCGGCAGTGTGGACTTTCTTAAATGCACCTCTCACACCATAGAATCATAGAATCCTTAGAGTTGGAAGTGACATTTGAACATCTCATTCAACTCCCCTGCAACGAACTGGGAAATCAACAGCTAGATTACTTTGCACAGGGCCTGATCCAACCTTACCTTGAAAGTCTCCAGGGACAGAGCATCAATCACATCTCCGGGCAACCTCTTCCTGTGTCTCACCACCCTCACTGTAAAAGATTTTTTCCTTATATCCAATCTAAATACACCCTCTTTCAGCTTGAAACCGTATCTCCTTCTTCTATCACCACAGGCCCTGCTAAAGACTCTGCCCCCTTCTTTCCTGTAGCCTCCCTTTAGATACTGAAAGGCTGCTCGCAGGTCACCCCGGACCTTTCTCTTCTCCAGGCTTAACAGCCCCAGCTCTCTCAGGCTGTCCTCATAGGAGAGATGTTCTTTCCTTGGATCTTTTTTGCGGCCCTTCTCCAGACACAATCCAACCGGTCCATGTTTCTCCTGTACTGAGGACTTCACATCTGGATGCAGTTCTCCAGGTGAGGTCTCACCAGAGCAGAGTAGAGGGACAGCATCACCTCCCTCGCCCTGCTGGCCACACTTCTTTTGATGCAGCCCAGGATACGGTTGGCTTTCTGGGCTGCAAGGGCACAATGCTGGCTGACATCCAGCTTCCCATCCACCAGTACTCCCCAGTCTTTTTCAGCAGGGCTGTACTCAATCCTTTCATCCCCAGCTCCTGTTGGTAGTGAGGATTGCTTTGACCCCCGAGCAAGTTCTCACGTTTGGATTTGTTCAGCCTCATGAGGTTCACCTGGTTCCATTGCTCATGCTTGTCTAGGTCCTTCTGGATGGCACTGCATCCCTCTGGTGTGTCAACCACACCCCACAGCTCGGTGTCATCCACAAACTTCTGAGGTTGCACTTGACCCCTCTGTCAATGTCACTGATGGAGATATTAAAGAGTATTCGTCCCACCTCTGACCCTGTGGGACACCACTCATCAGTCATCTCAATTCAAAAATGTCCAGCATTAAGTAGTAATCCTTTCCTCTATCTCCTGCAATAGCCTCATAAGCAGTGTGTCTTAAGTCATCTTCTCAGTAAAACCAGTGTTGTAACTGCAGATCTCATCCAAGTCACCAGACTCTTGTCATCTACTTCTTTTTCATTCTGGTCCTCATCATGTAAGGAAATGTTCAGAAAGATTGAGCCATATTTAAGGAGTATCAGCTCACTGAAGATGAGATTTAAATCTTCATGTATGAAGGAGTAACACCTGTAAAAACTTTGAAGAATGTTTCTATGCATGTATTTTCACAACTGTGCTTATCTTTTAGACAACTTTCCATTTTTTTCTTATCAACACACCTTGCCTATTTGCTTTATCTCACAGCTTTAGAAGATTTGGAGTGCTTAATGTCTTTTGGTTGTCTACCCCAAGGCCATTTCAGAACTGTATTCTTTATTTCAAGCCCCTAAGACCTCACCTCCAGCAGCTTGTTCAAAGGGTTCTTGATATTTCTGAGGGGTTTGTTTACCTTCAATAGACACAGATTTATGCCATGAACTCATAGTGAAGATGTTTCTTATGGCATAGGTTCACAATAGTCCAGCGACCAGCAGATGTGGGCTCTCTCAGAGCTGCTTGGACTAGCAGAACTATTTGAATGATCTTTTGGGCTGTTGAATTTTGAAATTAGGAAACTAATCTGCTGAGGTTAAATTAATTCGAACTTAAAAAGATCAGGTTTAATTTGTTTAGGAATACATATGTACTCATAAGACAGGTCTTTCTATACTCATTTGGCATTGTTGATCTCCAGAGAGGTTACACTATTGCAAATCACAGTAGAATAGTACTAAGTATTAAGGTTCTGCTCTTTGAGACATTTTATGTATGTGGCTTACTAAATGCAATGAATTCTATGGAATACATTTAAATATTTGTAAAGATCAGATGTAGAACTATAAAATTATGGTCTAATTTATATACTGTAGTGTATATATTGTTACTGACATTACTAATCTCTCTTAAGTAATTTTGACAGAGTGCAATGTGACAGAATCTGGGCTTCTCCTTTAAAGATCCAAGAGAGAGTTAGAAATATCTGGGATGGAGTTAATTGCCAGAAGGACTGTCTACGCCATATAATATCCTGTGTAAACAGGTAATCCTACTGGTCTATTCCCCCTTGCTGACATCAACACCTCAATTTCCAGGTTAGTTGATAGATGAGAGTTCACAAATCAAAACCCTCTAGACAGTCAGAACTGGGAGGTGAAAGGTTAAGGAAAATGTAAGTATAGAGAATCCTCACACCAGTCATCTCAGTTCTGAAATACTTTCTTCCTGTTTAGATTGCATAGAAATGCAACTCCAGGCAAATTAGCAGCTCTCTCTGATAAGACAAATCTCCTTTGAGAGCAAGGATACTGTGTCAAGAGTTAGCTGCTCAGAGTCCAAATGTTCTTTCCAGAGGGTTCTAGGAATTCAAATCTTTCCAAACCTGTCTGCAGAATATAGGTATTTGATTAATCTTTGCTTGTTCTGCTGTAGATAATGCACAACTCAGAAAGAAGCTGGTTCTACCTTTATTTGAGAAGTAGGCACATCCCTAAGATTTCTTACTGCCCAGGTGTGAGAATCCTTCTTTGTTTTTTTGGCTTAAAGCTTGCTTCCCGAGGTTTTTCTTGTGATAAGACTTGTGATAATCAATATCACTTTGGGAACATTTGAAAGCCCCTTCCTCCAGAGTGCTTCCCTCCGGAAGAGAGAGCTCAGGAGTGTTCACTGGCGGAAGATCTGGCCTGTGACTAAACAGTTCCAGCTTGGTATGAGAGACTGGGGGATGATGCCATTGTATCCTGTGAAGGCAAGGTACAAGTTGGTGCCTCCCTGCTCCCTCTTATCTGCTGGAAAGGCCAGGAAGATAGGAAAAAAGGAATTTCTTGCTGAGGTCCCAGAGCCAGAAGCTGCCACTCCAAGGGGAGTTGACTCAACCATCTTGGGTTTGAGCTGTCACTCCAGTGACAACTGACTCAACCACTTTGAAACCATTGAAAAAGGGCCATCATTGCCATGGTCACCGTCGTCATTGTTGTCGCTGTCATCAACAGAACAATGCTCGACAACCCACCACTAATGAAGATCAAAGACTGAACTACTAACCACGCTGGATCCATGGTGGTGACTATCTCCCTCTTGCTGCCTACAAAGACTCCTTACCTATTCTTTCCAATCTTTTCTATCGCCCCTCTTCCCTTCCCCATTACCCTCATTCATAATAGTGTCTGTCCTCCCCTTCTCCATTTGCCAAATTAAGATTTGTAACAGATTGGTCGGACCAACATTTGAACTGTTGTTTCTTAATCTCACACCGAGTGTATAGATAATAGAAGAATCTCCTCTCCCTCCTATAAATTGGAGCAAGACACCAGGTCCACGTTTTTTTGTTGTGTTGGTTTTGTTTGTTGTTGTTGTTGTTAATTTTTATCTTGCAATTCATACAGTCTTGAAGAGCTTAGCTCTTGCAGACAGGAATAATGGCTTTGTACATCATTGTCTCAGTATTCCTAAATCCCTCATCTCTACATCTCTAACAGCTCATACAGGCAGTAGTACACTGTGCCCAGCGCCAGGACAAGAGGCAGCAGGCACAAACTGGAACATGGGAGGTTCCCTCCGAACATCAGACAGCACTTCTGTGATATATGGGTGACAGAGCACCGGCACAGGTTTTCCAGAGATTGTGGATTCTCCTCCTTAGACATATTCCTCAACATGGGGCTGGACACCTTGTTATGGGTGTCCCTGATGGATACGGGATTGGACCAGGTGGACTCAGAAGTCCTTTCCCAACTCAGTCATTCTGGGATTCAGTGTCATCATTGCCTGAGAGTCAATTATGGCACATTCGTACACCATAACACCACTTCACATATTGATTTCATGATCATTTGTTAAAGTCATGGAGCAGAGATGGAAGCAAGCCTAATAATGTGACACGCAGAAGTTCAAAAGTAGAATAATCTGTATTTGTCCTGCCTACTACAAGGGCAGCAATGCTACAGACAGAGCCTAAAACATCCCAGAGTCACTGCACTGATGAATTTCATGAACCCTAATAAATTACCTGACTCCCTTTTGTGTGCTTTTCTTCATCATCCCAGTTAAGTAGTCTGCGAAAATAACCCCATAAAAACATTGTTGCTTGTTCTTCTGCTACAAGAAAGTAGTAGTTATCCACCTCCAAAGTCTTAGCCTTGGGGTTTTTTGATCCCCAACCTGAGACTTCAATTGCAATTTCTGTAGCAAAGTTTCAGGCATAAGATAGGCCACATAATTCAATTGATGGTCTTCATCACTGATTTTCCCAAACAGCTTTTACAGTAACTGGTTTTACTTGCATAGTAAAAGCTAAAATAAAAGGTTGCATTTATAGCTCACTGCATCACCAGCCACAGCAGCAGGCCCCATTAACAGCCACCTAGCTCAGGGAGAGCTGCAGTCCCGAATGCAAATCAGTTAAATGAGAAGGACTGCATCTAATGGTAGATAAAATTATTTGACATTGTCGAGGTCACAATTGCCTGTCTGTTTTGGAAAGATATTGCTATCAAATTTAAAAGACTTAAAAGGTCAACTGTATCTTTTTAGGAAACACAAGGTTAGGGAGAGAACAAGCGGTGATTTAGCTGTGTGCTTCTTAGATTATGATTTTCATAGATTATTCTAGCAATAACTCAGAGAACAGGCAAGAAATAACAGTGCCTGTTTGTTTTCCCCTTACACCTGGCTTTCTCTGCTGCACACTGCAGGCTATAATCAAGCTTCAGGAAAACAAACCTGGCATGCTGCTGGTGGGACCAAAATTTTATAGGCCTCCATGGTGAAAGGGAGCAAAGTTTAGGAGGTTCTCACTAGGAATGAGTCAGCCATGAAAATCTTTTTCCCTAGACATGAAAAGCTTTGTTTGAACCATTATCAGAGAACAATGCCAATGTCATATTTCAAGTGCAGAACAGCAGTTAATCCCTTATCGAGGAATTATAGCAGTTGCAAAAACAAGGAGCCACCAAGTGAGACTGGAGCGCTTCTTACAAGTGGGGAATGAGAAGATTAATTTCTTACATAGTCCACTTTTCAGTATGAAACAAGAGGCTGAGAGCCTGTCTGGAGATACATTTCTTTTGAATTAGCTCAAAAATGAGATGCTTTTCAGTGAAACACACAACAAGCTTTCCGAGGCAGGGCTTTGTGTTCTTTTTTTTTCTTTTAGGGATTAGCTCAAAATCATCCATGCAACAACTTCACTTTTGCTCTATTTTGGGAGAAAATAATGGCATGAACAACAAGAATGTTAGCTTCACCTGCGGATAAATTAGACCACCGAAAAAAAAAAAGTGGTTTCCTTTTTAGAAACGTGTTCTGACAGGGACAGACTGATCAGCTGATTCCTATCTGAAGCAACATGACTTAAAAATTCTTCCTCTGACTTTGAGTTCGCTAGTATGTTTTATAGCTATCTGGCTCAATCTCTGCTGACATACAGACTGCTGAAGATTGAGCCTACTGAACTGCCTCAGTTGCTTCTCAGCACCTTCCAATATGGCTAAGGCTGTTGGGGCTCAGTTAACATCTAGAAAAATAGAGAGTCCAGACCTAATCTTCAACTGCATCTTGAAACCATTCCCACTAGTGACAGAGCTCTGATCTTTATGCTGTGAGGGCTGTTTTCAGGATGCTGATCACAGTGCCTTGATGTGCTTGAGATGTGTTGTGTGCTTGCAGCTGAGTGGGAACAAGCTGCCAGAGCACATTAGGCATGATAACTGGTAGGATGTAGTTTATGTGCTTTCAAAAGACCCTACCCTAAAGAATGTTACCCTTCTATCTTACTAGCATATTTCAAGACAACCAGCTAAGCAAAAATAATAATAAATTTCAAGAAGCCACACACACAAGTGCAGTTAAAAGAGTTCAAAGAAAAGGCATTTAAAAAAATTCGTACAAACCACAAAGCAGACAGAATTTTACCACAAAAGATAAAAGTATCTGAGTGCTGCAAGATTTCACTATTACTATTCATTTTACCTGACGGGCTTTCAGGTACTCTGTTAATAGATGGCTACAGAAAATCCCAAGAAAAGGTAAATGTATCACTCAGTGAAGGAACTGCTTTTTCCTCTTGCATTGTTTCTCTATATCACCACTTCAGAGTGTGAAATTACCAAAGCTGTAGATATCTGTAGTCACATAAACTGGGCCCAGCTTCCTTAAAGTGTGCTGCCTTGAACCAGGAAGTTGGCAGATCAGATCTTTCTTCTCCCTTTAAAAAATCCAGAATAAAAATCCAGAAAGTCTTTTACATAACAGATACTTCCATTTCCCTACAGTAAAGCAATCAACAGTATATTGACTTCTATTTCTTCTGTTACAATAACCAAAACAGCTACATAAGGCAAAAGCAAGAACTGCTCTGGTTTTCTCTTGATCAAAATGCATACCAAAAAATCCCTATGAAAATCATCCCTCAATGGCTGATAAAAATAGAACTGCAATTTATGCTCCCAAATACTACCTTTATCTTAAGGCTCTTAAGGAGAATTTTCAGTAATGATGGCTGATTTAGATGGATTCCCAGGGTGCTGGATCATTGCGGATGACATTAATGGTTTAAGGCTCCCTGAATTTTGATTGATTGCTATAATCTGCAGAAACTATTTCAGGACATAGATTGATTATTATTAAGCCTATAAAATGGTGTCAGGGTCAAAGCAAGCTGATGATTTGTGTTGTGATGCAAACATTACACAGGAGAAGATGAAATCTTTTAATAAACATGAAATTCAAGAGCGAATAGTGTTTCATCTTCTTCAAAAAATCTGTAGCCAACTAATACAGATTACAGCAGCAGGGTCTAGGTTGAGCTGAAAAAAAATAACCTTCAGCATCATGCTGAGTCCATTGAGCGTTATTCCACCCAGTGACTTACGTGTTTCACTACGTTAAACCACACCCCTCCTTCCTCATAATCTATCAATATAATCTCATTTGATAATCTTGATTTTATGAAACATTGTGGACCAAAATCTATCTAATGACATGCAGAATTTTAAACTTGTCTTTCATAGAGATTATTCCCCAACTGGGCTCGTTGTCAGAGAGAAGGGAGGCTGAACTATCCTCTAACTGCATTAGAACATAATCAGAGAAGCCACAATTGAATGTGGAGACCACTGTTTTTTTCCTGACTTCGTGTATACTCACAAGCAGAAACAGAGCAGCTGGTTTCTTACATAAAGGAGAAGCAGGGTTATAAGAAGGTAATTCATTGAATTTCATGGAAGAGATGAATATCCTTGCTTGCTTTTCTACTTGTCACTGGATTGAAAAAAAAAATAAATAGATGTGGGACTAGTAGTACAGCCAAGAAGAATGGAAGAAAGATATGCCCTCAATAATGAGGAGTCACATGGATATTTCACCTTGGCCCAGTCTGCATGCTTGATGGGATAATAGGTTATTTATGCAACTGAATACCTTCAGGCAAAAATATATTTTCTGCAAGTAACAGGACATCTACTGAAGCACCAAAAAGTGCACAAAATTTAATAATACAATTATTCTGATGGTTCTAATCGATTAAGGATAGAATAGGAGACTACCGGCAAGTTCATAAAAATCATTATGTTTATTTCATAGATTAATGTTTTTGTGTCCTATTATGTAAAAAACCATTGCCATGTCATTGTTATTAGCTGTTATTATTTAACACAGCCTGCTGTGATAAACATGATGAAAAAAATACAGAAGGAAAAAGCCACCTTGATCCCTGTAAGCTTACAAAAGTAATTTAAGAAGTAGAAAGAATTAAAGAAACTTGATATAGGAAAAAAAAAAGTAAAGCACTTGCATTTTGCAGTTGCCATTCTGTTTTATTTCCACTACAGATTGTGCTTTCACGTGAATATTTATATGTGCGCTATGTTTTATGTCATTAGAACAGCGTTCTCCAGAGCTGATGCAAGCTAGTGGAGGAGGACAGGAGAGAAATAAACAAGGCAGGAAGTACAAAGGTTAATACAGGATACAGTGGTGACCAGCAGCCTTCACAGCACGTAAGCAGCCTTCTGGAAGAAAAAGCAATGCCAGAGCACAGGGTTTAGAAAATGGTGAGTTAAGAAAGCCCAGCCTGAAGACTGGGCTGCTGAGGATGAGTGTGTAGACAACTACAACTGTGTTTGTTCGACAGTGAGTCTCATGGAGGTGGGATGTAGAATAGGACGGAAGGGAATGATTATCTGGGTAGGTTGCATCTGCACTAGTTAGCTTGGTTCAGAGGTCACAAGAAAAGGGAACGTGTTAAAAATGGCTATATGTACCTTCAACTCTTAATCAAAACCTCAAAAGGGTTATACAAAACTGAAGTGTTAGAGAAAATAAAATCAATCTGAGGAATATGTACACTTTTAGGAGGCTGTTTTAAATGATAACATTCTTTTGGAGCATTAGTATAAGTTGCACCATCTTCAGGAGTCTGTTTAGAGGGTGTCTTTCATCGCCTGAAAGTGCTCAAAGTTAACTGATCCATCCAAATGCAAACAAAGTCTTCTTGGTTGCTTGAGCCAAGTCCTGCTTATTTAGCTCTGGATTCCTTCTGTTTTCTCTAATATTGTTGAAGTCAGGCTGGAGCACTTGGAAGGACAGTGCTCAGGAGTACATGAGGATCATAAGCAGCTTGTTTGCAGAAATTCGCTCCAGCACCTCTGCACTCTCACATTTGAGAGTCTTGTCTGTTAGATCTTCTACAGAGTGGAGAATTACGATGCTAAAACTGCTTGGATAGGATTTGTTAGCAGTCTGAGGTCAGAAAGGTGAGAAAACAGCTCCGATTCCCTTCACAAAGAGTCTGAGAAAAACTTAGGAGGAGCTTCCGTGGAAAATATGAACGTCTATGTTCTTCAGAACAAGCTTCATGTCCCATGTAGATGATAATGCAAAACAGATATGTAATAACGACTAATTAGAAAGAATAAGCACTTTAGGTCAAAATTAAACAGTGGGTATTATTAGCAGTTGATGGTGTTGCCAGGCTCTCTAGTAATCAGTGGACTTCTGGGGTAAAGAGAGGAAAGGAACAAAGGTATTTGTATTGACTGAAGGATAAATGAGAAGGTGTCTATTTAAAACTGAGTCTTGTCTCAGCCAATCTTACCAAAACTAAAATGCCAGTTTTGGTGTAATGCTGTGGATGTATAGGCTGAAGTCTCAGGACACAGATACGAATACTCCAAATGCTTAGATACTCAGGACGTGAGTATGGACACAACTACAGCTCCAAGTCTCAGGACACAGCCATCCACTGAACCACTAGAAAACACATTAAGTCACTTTGAAACCAGACATCATCAGCTAGCAATCAGCAACCAGCCAGCTGGAGAGAGCCAATATGAAAGGTACCTACAGATGATGAAGTTGACTAGTTGTGAAAAGCTGAATCAATTTACTGCTAATCTGAGTCTGGGACTATGCAGACTTCTGCCTGTCTCTTCCATAAGTTGCTTTCAACAAGAAAATGGAAAGAAGCAGCCCGAAAAACCCAATAAATAATTAAAATTAGACAGTAAATAGGTAAGTACACTAATACAAAAGGATTTTAATACAAATAAAGACATTTGAAAATTATTTATGTTAATTAAATTTGTACCATATGAGGACTATGGAAATGCTAAGCTTCATTTTCAGCCTGTTTTTTTAAGGCAACAAAGAAAATACTGTTAAAACTCTGTATTGTCAATGACTTTTGAATAGATTGTTTGATTTCTATCAAATTTGGAAGGGTAGATAACCATGAGCTGAGTGTGTGCAGTTTTTTCTGTTTTCTTTTCAAGAGCTACCCTATCTGTAGTTTTCTAGTGGGACTGAACTTCGCTTTCTCTTTAAACCACAAAAAATATATATGTTTCTCTGAAAAAGGTTTCTTACAGCATACTGGATAAGGAATTCGCTGGATGGTCACACTCAGAGAGTTGTAGTCAACTCTCAACGTCCAAGTGGAGACCAGTGACAAGTGGCTCATGTCCAACTGTACAACTGTGTGCACAGCATCCAGTGAGGCTGTGGATGCTCTCCTCCCTGGAATCATTCAAGGCCAGGCTGGATGGGGCTTTGAGCAGCCTGATCTAGAGGGAGGTATCCCTGCCTATAACAGGGGTTTGGAACTAGGTGATCTTAAATGCCCCTTCCAACCCAAACCATTCTGTGATTCTACAAAGTAGAGCCTCCTATTTATTTGCATGGAAATTACTATGCGCTCACATGCACTGTTACGGGATGCCATTTTTTCTGCATGGAGGAATTCAATTCCACCCCTTTGCTTCATATACACTTCTATGTCAGACACCATTTTGTCAGACTGCCCCTCTGCTGCCATCTGTCACACAGCAACAGAATGTAATGTAATAATTAATCTGTCACCTACACATGAAATTATATATATAGCCCATTAAAACTATGTATAGCCAAATATGCCAATTCATACACATACAGTTGATTATTTTTGTATAAACTCTACTATTAGCCTAATTAACTGTTCTGACCTGATAAATGCAAAAGTGTTTCCAGAGCCTTCAGGTGGCTGCAGGGCTGGCTTGAACTTTTTAGAAGCTAATTTCTTCCTTCTCTCAGCTCTAGGGTGATATGTTGAGTCTGTGCAGACCTGGCTGTAGAGCCAGCGTTTTCCACTGGCTCCTTCTCAGAATTCTCAGGAATTATGGTAACTTCTGCATCTGAACGAGCAAAGCATTAGTTAAAAAAACTCCACACTTCGCTGTTTGTCCACCCCTCTGCATTACAGCCAGAAAAAAGGGAAAATCTTCTCATGCCTGCAGATGGACTTAGTAGTAGAGCATTGAACAGATGCCAGATCTTTTGAGTCACAATCCAACTAAATAGCTACTTTGGCAATTTAGCTCAATGCAAAAACCATTCAGCACTGCTGATAAGTTTGTTGAAGAATGTTTGGAAGCAAAAGGTAATATTTGCAAAAATTAAGTGTATTTTCAAGGTTACATTCACCACCACATCAGCAGGAAAGGCAAAGCAAGCAGGTTCCTGTTATCTCTTTAAGGAGCCAGATATGCCATACCTGTGTTCTCCCTAGCATCTGATAGCAGGTCATAACTAGTGGTTCCTGGGAGCTGTATCCCAGCAATAGCACGCCACATGCACCACAGCATCCCAGAGGCACTGTGATACAGTGCAGTTAGCTGCAGCATATGAGAGAGAGACAGCTCTAAAAGTAACTCCTAAAACCCAGAGTTAAACAGGACTTTTGCAATAAGTGGGTAGCTCCCTCCTAAGAAGGACCAAAGGGTTTTCAGTAGACAAGACATCTACAGCCTCACTGGGCAACCTTTTCCAGTGTCTCACCACCCTCACAGTAAATAATTTCTTCCCAATATCTAGTCTAAACCTATCCTTTTCCAGGTTAAAACCATTTCCCCTCATCTTGTCATTACATGCCCTTATAAAAAGTCCCTCCCCAGCTTTCCTGCAGGCCCCCTTCATATACTGGAAAGTCGCTATAAGGTCTCCTTGGAGTTTCCTCCAGGTTGAACAGCCTCAGCTCTCTCAGCGTGTCATAGTGGAGGTGCTCCAGCCCTCTCATCATCTCTGTGGCTCTTCTCTGGACCCAATCCAACAGCTTCATGTCCTTCTTGTGTTGGGAACCCCAGAACTGGATGCAGTACTCCAGGTGGGGTCTCACGAGAGCAGAGTAGAGGGGCAGAATCACTCCCCTTAACCTGCCGGTCACACTTCTCTTGATGCAACCCAGGATATGATTTGCTTTGTGGGCTGCAAGCACACACTGCTGGCTCATGTTGAATTTTTCATCAACCAATATCCCCAAATCCTTCTCCTCAGGACAGCTCTCAAGCCATTCTCCACTTGACCTGCATTGTGCTTGAGATTGTCCCAGCGCAGTTGCAGGACCATGCACTTGGCCTTCTTGAATTTCATGAGACTGGCTCACCTCTCAAGTCTTTCCAGATCCCTCTGGGTGGCATCCCTTCCCTCTAGCATGTCAACTGCACCACTCAGCTTGGTGTTGTCTGCAAACTTTCTGACAGTGCACTCAATCCCACTGTCCTTTTTGCCTACAGAGATGTTAAATAACACCAGCCCCAGCACCAATCCCAGAGGAAAGCCACTCCTTACTAGTCTCCACTTGGACATTGAGCTGTTGACCACAGATCTCTGAGTGTGATCATCCAGCCAATTCCTTATCCAGTGAGTAGTTCACCCATCAAATCCATTTTTCTCTAATTTGGCAACCAGGATGTCAGGAGGGACCGTGTCAAATGCTCTGTACATGTCCATGTAGATGATACCAGTTGCTCTTCCTATATTTCCTGTAGGATTGTCTCTGAACTGTCAGTAGAAAAAATAGTCCGTGCCTCCCTGAAACAGAGTAGAGACATTAGTGTCCAGATCTGGACATAAACTTCTGTCCATTAAACTAGCTGAAGGGGGAACTGCGCTCTTAATAGAGGACATCAGCCTTTCTCCTTATAGAATCTGCCTCTTTGTGCCCACTTCTAAGGCAGACAGAGTGCAAGTCAAAAGAACTACTGATCTGCAAAGCAGAGAAGGCTTTAACATGAAGGCACGGTTTTAACAGGAAGATGGGGGTCATGATGGATGAATAGCTGCACATGAGCCAGCCATGTGCTCCAGCAGCCCAGGAGGCCAATTGTAACTTGGACTGTGGGAAAAAAAAAGGGTGGCCATCAGGGAACGGGAGGTGATTGCCTCACATGTGCAGTACTGCATCCAGGCCTGAGGCCCCAGCACAAGGAAGACATGGAATGTTGGAGCGGGTCCATAGGAGGGCCATGAAGATGATTAGAGCACTGGAGCAGCTTTCCTATGAAGAAAGGCTGAGGGAGTTGTGATTATTCCACTTGGAAAAGAGAAGGCTCCAGAGAGATCTCCAGCATTTAAAGGGAGCTTATAAACAGGAGAGAGAGTGGCTTTTTCCATGGTCTCGTAGTGATAGGAAAAGGGAGGAATTACTTTAAAGTAAGAGAGGGGAGACTTAGTTTAGCTGTTAGGAAGAAATTCTTTACTCAGAGGTTGGTGAGGCACAGGCTGCTCCATCCCTGGAGTCACTCAAGATCAGATTGGATGTGTCCTGGGGAGCCTGAGCCAGTCGGTGGCCACCCTGCACATGGCAGGATGCTGGATGTGGGGGTCTTCAGTGTTCCTTCCAACCCAAGCTATTCTGGGATTCCATGATTCTCGGGTTCTATGGACAAAGAATGATTAGGCTGGGAAGAAAGAGAAGTTACTAGCAGTTACCTACCCTCATCCATCATAAATGAAGAACTTTTGGTTCCAGACTGAAATTATGCTGATAAGCAAATTAAGAGTCCTATTGCTGTTGATGATAGGATTTATATATAGCAGAGGTGTGCTATGTGAGTTACAGGGAACAAAGGAAACACACCTGGAACAGAGTGGTATCGAGATCTGCAAGCATGTCCTTGACCAAACGGCAAGATTCCATGTGAGTCACACCTTCACTGAGGCAGTAGTGGTCAAGCAGACCCAGAGCAGATGCCCTGGCTGATGGGGTCTATTTCCATCAGACAAGGAAAAAGTCTGTCAGGATTGCTGTGACCTTGCTTTACTGAAAAGTTAGATGAGGCAGAAAGAAGAACTTCTTAAAATACTTCAAGCAGGAAAGTACCAGGCTTGCTCCAGCTGTTCTGTACTGCCAGAAATGTGGGTTCTCCCAGAACAGCAATTCTCTTTCCATGCAATATCTGCAGATAAATAAATTAGACAGTGAGTAAGGTAGTTCCTGTGTTCTTTTGCTGGAGTATAAGAACAATATCACTTCACAGTTTTTTGCAGTCTGCCAAAACATTTACCCCTATGGATAAAGATACTTTACTTTGTCCAAACTCAGACTTCTCCAAGTTCAAGAAGAATATACTGATTCTACTAATGCAAAAGTGGAGACTTTTCAATTGCACATGTAAACAATTAACAGGGTTTCTAATAAAAGTTCAGTGGGAGTCATATGGTTGTTTCAGAGTCACATCTAAATTATGTCTTTGTGTAATATAATCTGTGTCAAGTGCCCTTGGGCAGGAAGCCATTGTAAGCAAGCTGACTAGCTGTTTACCTTGTTCCTTTATCAAAACGCCTTACCAAACCTTACCAATTCTTCATTTGCTTGCAAGAACTGTAAAGAAATATAATAAGGTCTACGTGAATAAATTAGACTTGTTAATCATACAGAAGGAATGAATAAATTCCCAATTAATAACTTCCCAATTAAATCAGCCTATGTGTCTGCTTCCAGACTATCCATAAGAAGATCATAATTAGCCCTCATTTATCTTTTATTTGCATTTTATCAATAAGTGTGTTGCAATATTCTGTGAACTGCTTCCCTGCACTATCCTGCCGACAGGACTCCTGTAAGTTCTTCTTTTTCCAGAAATCTCTCCCTCTCCCCTGTCAGCAGCTCTCCCCTTTGCACACTGAAATCCTTCAGTCTCCCTTTCTGTGCTACTTCAGGTATTTTAACAGGAGCTTTCACCAGCTGCAGGGCATTTTTCTCTTCTCTGACTCCCTGGTCCACAGTGAGGGCACAGAAGAGTCTGAAGTAGCTCTGAAGCAACTGTAATGAAGAATTATAGCATCTTATAAAGTTTCTGGGCAGGCTTCTTGCTCAAGGAGACTTATCTATGAGTGAGCTCTATTGAACCAGGTGAGGCCCTAATAGTCAGCATCCTCCTTTTGCTTCTGTATATACCCAGATGCTCGTCTGGAGGATACAGTTCATTTAGGAGGATGCCATTTGAAGTTTCCTGATTGATTTGCCCTGCAATAAGATATCCACAGGCAAATTTCCAATCCCAGGCAGACGTCTACAACTGCCAGTCTGTGCAGTCATATCCCCTCATGCACATAGATTTGCAGGGCCATCGCCATGCTGTGATGGCAGCTAATACTTCTAGAAACATTTTCCTTCCTTTTCCCAAGTTTTAGTTGAATCCATTAAAAATTTTCCAGCTGCGTATTACAGATTGCTCTGGAAATTTCTGTCATCACTCCTGTTACTGACTCAAAATACGTGTCTGAGTGTGTGCATGGTGTGTGTGAACACACCATTACCAATTTGTATCATCTCTCTGTCAAAGAGGGGAAGATGGAAACCTACAACATGGAGAACCTATATCTCAAGTCTGCTTCCTTACGTGGATATTTTGATGCTCACACAAATTTTCGTTGAATCATAGAATCTGGAGAGTTGGAAGGGACATTTAAAGGTCATCTAGTCTACTCCTCCTGCAATGACAGGAAAATCAACAGCTAGATTACTTTGCACAGGGCCTGATCCAACCTCACCTTGAAAGTCTCCAGGGACAGAGCATCAATCACATCTCCGGGCAACCTCTTCCTGTGTCTCACCACCCTCACTGTAAAAGATTTTTTCCTTATATCCAATCTAAATACACCCTCTTTCAGCTTGAAACCGTATCTCTTTCTTCTATCACCACAGGCCCTGCTAAAGACTCTGCCCCCTTCTTTCCTGTAGCCTCCCTTTAGATACTGAAAGGCTGCTTGCAGGTCACCCCGGACCTTTCTCTTCTCCAGGCTTAACAGCCCCAGCTCTCTCAGGCTGTCCTCATAGGAGAGATGTTCTTTCCTTGGATCTTTTTTGCGGCCCTTCTCCAGACACAATCCAACCGGTCCATGTTTCTCCTGTACTGAGGACTTCACATCTGGATGCAGTTCTCCAGGTGAGGTCTCACCAGAGCAGAGTAGAGGGACAGCATCACCTCCCTCGCCCTGCTGGCCACACTTCTTTTGATGCAGCCCAGGATACGGTTGGCTTTCTGGGCTGCAAGGGCACAATGCTGGCTGACATCCAGCTTCCCATCCACCAGTACTCCCCAGTCTTTTTCAGCAGGGCTGTACTCAATCCTTTCATCCCCAGCTCCTGTTGGTAGTGAGGATTGCTTTGACCCCCGAGCAAGTTCTCACGTTTGGATTTGTTCAACCTCATGAGGTTCACCTGGTCCCATTGCTCATGCTTGTCTAGGTCCTTCTGGATGGCACTGCATCCCTCTGGTGTGTCAACCACACCCCACAGCTCGGTGTCATCCACAAACTTCTGAGGTTGCACTTGACCCTCTGTCAATGTCACTGATGAAGATATTAAAGAGTGTTCCAGCACTGACCCTGTGGGACACCACTTGTCACTGATCTCCATCCAGACACTGAGGCATTGACCACCACTCTCTGGATTCAATCATGCAGCCAGTTCTTCTTCCTTCGAACAATCCACTGATCAAGTCTTTCCAATTTGGAGAGAAGGTTGTTGTGGGATACTGTGTTTAATTACTGAAGTCCAGATAGATGACATCAGTGGCTCTTCTCTTGTCCATCGATGCAGTGACACCAACATAGATGGCCACAAAGTTGGTTAAGCAGGATTTGCCATTGGTGAAACTATATTGTTTTTCCTGTATCACCTTGCTGTCTTCCAAGTGCACTAGCATAGCTTTCAGAAGGTTCTGAGGAGGATTACTGAGGGTAAGTATAACAAAAACCCACAGGAAAAATGCTATTGAGCTGTGGTACTACTGAGAATGAATAATGTCATTCACTACAATGCTTGCATCACCCCTGAAAGCAAAGAAAAATTATATGGGAGCTGGCATATGAAATGAGTGCAACATGCTTGTTCCACTGCAAATACAGAACTGCACCTATGATGGAAAGGTGGATGGAGAGTGTGCTTGAGACTTCTTTTAATACTTTGGTGCTCGTAAGCATCAGTTCCATTGCATTTGTTCCATACAGACTCAAGCTGTAATCAAGAACTTAGCTGAGGAAACCTATGAATGGATAAAGTTCATTGTGCTATGCATGTTGTGAGATATGACCAGCTGGTGAAGATTCAGACTGGGGGGAGATCCACCTTCAGATATTTATCTGATTTCAGATTTCTTTGCTGAAAATGTCCCTAGCCTGAAGCTGGAGGCAGTTAGTGAGAATTATAACATATTCTTGCCTAAATATCCTCTTTCTCATTCTACTGTATTTTTTTCTACTGTTTCCATGGAAATGGGAGGGAGGAGGTCAGACATATGGTATGGGCAATTGTTTTAAAAGGTGCCTGAAGGGCTTTGCTATTCCCTGATCTCATTTTTCTCAAAATGGAAGTGGGAATTAAAGCCAGATACTCAATTTTTGTTATTTTTTGGTGATATTCAATTTGAATCAGTAATTTCAGGAAGCCGAGTCCTTTTGCTTCCTTTTACATCTAGAAAGAACATCGCTCTTGAAGGAAAGCTATGTGATGTGAATCCCTAGGGTCCACTCCTAAACATGTTATGGACTTGTCACATGTACATCACTACCACGCAGGGCGTAAAAATTCCAGTCTAGAACAAACATTCTGTATGTACCTGGGAAAGGGGATTCAAGCCTAAAAAGTCTACTTGCCCACTGTAAATTGGGAGTAATATTTATCTTATGTTTTTTTAAGATAAAACTACAGTTACACTTGGAAAGCACTTTGAGGCCCACCAACTGGAAATAGCTCTAAAAAGAAAGCATTTACCTTTTGCTAATAGTAAGCAGAAGATAAAGGTATTATACTCCTTTTTTAAATTATTTTTTCTTATTTTATGGTCATGCTGCTAGCTTCCATTTCCATGGAAACAGGCTAGAGAGACATTGTGTAGCAACGTGCAAGCTGCATTTGGAAACGACGCGTAGATTTTAGCTGCTGGATGTCAGCTCATAGCTGTAAAAATCAAGACACAATGCAAGAGAAAGAGGGAAAGGAATGGACAAAGGGAAGAAGAACCAGAATTTCAAAGCACTTGAGAACTCTTCCTTCCTAATGTAGGCCACTAGCACTTTGTGTTTTCCCTTTCCATTACCACCTTCATGTTCCAGGCCTTTCAAAAAGCACCCTGTGTCTGTTCTTGTACCTAACCTGTTTTCTATTATTTCTGTTATAATTAGGCAATATTTTGTTGCCATGGTGCTTCAAGGCCCCAGAAAACTAGAGGCTTTCCTATGCAAGAAACCATGCAAACTTGGAGAAAGAAATATTTTCATAATGTAAAGCAGAAAAACACAGAAAAGGTAAAATGATTTGTCTGTAGTCACATATGCAGGCTAGTGTCAAAGTAAAAATTGGCTCTATTAAATCCAGTGCAAAAGAGCCATATTTTTCTCTTCCCATTGTATGTAGGTCACTCTGAATTTGAGCCCCTCTTTATTTCCATGGAAACTACAACAGAGACAAAGAGTACAATAACACTACTTGAATGTGAAAATTTCCAGAGGACTATTTTTTCAACATAATCATTAACCAGTTCATGCAGATGAGCTGATTGAGACGCTCTTCATTTCATGGTATGGCAGCTGTGCATGGCTGTCCAGAACATGACTTGTCTTTCTCATTGCTATCACCGCTCCTGAAACATACCACCACCCACCTCACTGTGCTCACATCCACTGTTTGGTCTCCATCAACACTAAGCAAGCATCAGTGAATATCAGGGGATAACATTTTTTCCACACCTTTGCTCCATATGCACATCCATATCAGACATCACTCTGTCAGACAATGCCTCTGCAGCCATCTGTCACACAACAACAAAGTACAATGAGATATTACTGGTAAGGTTCAACCTCTGCTGCCATACCAACAACAGTCGGTTGTCACCTTTCCACTGAATTCCATAATCGCTCACCTTCTTTGCCATTAAAGATGTCTAAGTTTTCTTTGTTGTCACACAGCCTGGTTAGAAGCTACATGTCTTATAACCACACAGCTATTTCTGAATGAAAACACAGGATTGAATCATTACAGTTTAATTAGTTAATTATAAATATTGCCTTCCATGTAAAATATATGATATGCAACGCAACATAACTTTTGCAGCCCAAAAGGCAGCAGTACATGTTGCAGATATGCGCATCACTTTATTTGCAGATATTGATTACACTGAGGAAGGTATTTAGCCCTAATTCTGCAGGGTCCCTAAGATATGGCACTTTAACTCATCTGCATTATGGTAAGCAAAGAGCATTTGCAGGAGAGAAGATATACAATGAACAGCCCAAAGGCAAGTCTGATAAAGGAGAGCTATACTAATCTTTCTGATCATATGAGAAAGGATTATATTTGGGCCAATTTGAAAGTAGGAATGGTTTTTTGGAGACTCTAGTCATATGCTGAAGGCTTGATTAGACTCAGGAGATACAAGCTACAAATTACAGCATTACACTGTCTAGAGCCTCCACTACAAGAGCACAGGAATAGCAGGACGGGAAGCATTACTGTGAAAGCCTCTCTTTAGTGAAATGTGTATTAAAGGTTGTGTTTAGGGGGAGAAACACAAACTCATTAATTGCAATCAATGTGTTTGTTCAGCTTTTCTGTTTGGGTACTCTCAAACCTAAGTAAGCTCCAAATCTCATTTATAATACGCCTCTCACACACACACTTTATCCTTCCATTAAACTCTTGTCGTCTATGTATGGACCATTTCAGGCTACAAATGGAAATCTGAAGCACCCTAAATGTCTAGCCAAAGCCATAATCTTGTTATTCTGCAGATACTCGAACAAGTAGGTACCCAGCATTTCTCTGTGTGCTCAAAAAGGATTGATATTTGTAATGCTGTGGCAGGCTCTAAATCTCCTAACATAAAATAGGTAAGCACCTTACTTATCAATACATCACACTAAACAATTTTTTGTTTTCTCACAAAAAATTCTAACAAGTACTACATATATATATATATATATATATATATGGTTATTTATTTAGTGCTCCAGGGCTCTTATAATCATTTGCTGTTCTTCTTTATATACTTGCTAATAAGAAGAGAAGCACAGAGATATTCAGGGCATTTTATACTACAGGAGGAATGACTGAGGGGATCTAAATTCATTTTAGGATGTGGTACTGCCACCTTCATTGCCCTAAAACTAAGCACAGCAACATATCTTTTCCATATTTTAACCACTTCATCCTTCTTCACCCTAACACAAATGCCTTCACCATTGCACTGCTGAAGTGCACCCTCTGGAAATGCCACGCTCCTCTTTGGACCATGGCACCTAGAAGTTGATAAGGAATTATAGACAAATACCAGGATTGCTATCACTGGAGAGCTATACTAAAACCAATCCTGCAGAAAGAAAAATCAGGCTAAATCACAAAAAAGGAAAATAGAACAGAGGGCATGGAAAAGATTACCAGGATCAGACATCCTTCAAATGTTCTCCAAATCCTCCCTGGTCAATATGTTGAATGAAAGATGTCTCTGTTCTGCCTTTGCAGCAGTCAAATTCATTCCTACACTCCAGACTATCAAGACCTCCACATTCATTCCATAGTCCTCCCCATTCTTTATGGAAATCAGCTTTGCACTATTATGGACTGTTAAGCAAATACACCAGGCATCCCTGACATCACAGAAGCCCTCTCCACACAGCAGCAACCACTCAGAAAGCACACCAGAGATGTTTTTCCTTCTCCCAGACTTCAGCACATTAACAGAGAACAGCATCATAGAAGTGCTGAAAGAAAGTAGAGTCACCACATGTAAATTAAACCCACTCTAGCCATAACTGATGAAAAATACCTACAAGCACCATTACTGACAGAGTTTGTCAACACTGCCATAAGATACTTCTCAACAGAAGCTTGATACTTCCTGGCAGTACTTCTTGGATCTGATTGGTCCTACAAATTACACTTGGATCCAAAGCACTTCTGAGTATCATGATTATGAAGTAACCAGAGAAATACTTTATTACATCTTTCGACAACTAGACAAGCCCCTGAGGCTAACTTGTGGTGTTATAACACTTTTCGTAGCAATTACAGGTTAGCATCTGCATATAGTCCAGAAGCCATACTTTCTTGTGGGATTTAATATTCACCATGATTCAGAAACTGTTCAAAGGGTGGAAGATGAAACTTTTGAAAGAAATAATGGGAAATGGGTGATCTGAACAAAGGCAAAGTGGAAGTAATAAAAAATACCTAAGTGACAAACACATAGAAAACAACCATACCACCTGCCTGTTCATCAACAGTGTTTGCTCCAGCAGCATCAGAATAGATTACAATTCAGCAGGATGTCTGATTCCTCAAGGCCATTTTGTTTGGCTAAATACTGAACGTTAGATAAGGAGGAGTTTTAGCCAAATAGCTGCAAGTACTGAGTGCTTAGCTTCTAATGGCAGCCCCAAAATGCATTTAACATCCCATTTAGCAGGCAAAGGAAAATGAGCCTCCTAGATGAACAGAAGTTTTCCTACTGCAGCATAGACAAGACTCCTCTTCCAACTGGTGCCACCTGTTCCTTGCCATCTCACTGTGCAGTGGATGTTCCAAAGGATGGTAAAGAAAAAAGTTCAGGGAAATGTGAATGACTTCATCATTTTGCATATGTCTAATGTAGATGACTTCATCCCCCAAAATAACCAGTCACAGCAAATATTTTTAGCAAGTAAAGAATGTTCCTGAATACGGTGATTACAAGACAAATGGCATTATATTTAATATATAGGTTATGTCATTTCTGCTTCCTTAAAATCTTTTATCTTACAGCACAAAGGCTTACACAGAAGAACATACAAGAATGACAAACTATTCTTCTAGGAAAGTTATACTGGCTTGGGATCACATCTGAATTTCCCTTTCTTAAGCTGCAGAAATAATTTTAAAAAATATTTCTTTTTAGAAATTTATTTCTAAATTATTTCTTTTTGTATGTGTGAATAAAAGGCATTATCTGAAATCAAATGGTGTTCATGTTTTCAGAATGAGAAATGAAAACAAAACATGAAGAAGACAGGGTGCCCAAAATGGAAAGTTCCTTTGCCCTTACTTCTTGTGCCAGTGCATCTTCAGAGTATGACCTCTCATCATCAACCTGGTCCCAGCAACTGCTGTTACATCCTCTTCTGCAAGGTGACTACATTCTCAGGAGCATCTAATACACCCTGGCATGAATGTCCATTTTGTGAATTATCTGTGAAAGTCTCATCCTCTTGTTCCTTGCCTACTTCTTATCTGAACAGCTAAATGTGCAGAAATTTCCACAGCACGCATGGCATAGGCAGGTGTACTTACTGCATAAAGACAGCCTCTCAGATCATTATTCAATTCCGGGATCTGTTCCCACTGAGTATAAGGTAACAGTTCTAATCTTCTTCTCTTAGGAGCCCTTGGGAACTACAACCAATTTTAAAGACTTAAGTTTCTGAAGAACACTGCCCTCTTTCTGCAAGGAGATAACAGAGAAGGGGAAGTTAAAAAAAAAAAAAAAAGAAAAAAAAAGAAAAAAGAAAGAAAGAAAAGAAAAGAAAAGAAAGAGAGAGAGAAAAGAGAAATCCCAAAGACCAAATAAAAGGCAGGGTTCAGCTTATAAACCAAAATCATTTTTCTTTGTTGTGAAAATCAGATATCTATTACCATCTATATACAAAGCACAGGTCTGACTAGCTCATCCAAGAAAAACAACACTGTTCCTGATGTATTCTTTCTCTTCTGTTTAGGATGGCAACAGCTCCCCAAAGCTGACAGCTGACAGCTCCCCAAAGCTGACAGCCTGCCTCTGCCACCTCAGTAGCTTTCATGACCCAACATGCTCACTGCTAATGCTAAAAGTACAGCTGGCAACAAAACTAGAAGTGGGATCCAGGAAGTGTGGGAAGGTCCCGGAAGGAGCCAGGAGCCTACTATGAATCCTTCACCATCCTGGGTTTAAATCATTCCAACTTTCCACTGAACTCACAACTCTGGTAATGTTGTTTTTATAATGGAATAAATTATCTGAAATGTTTCCTACAGTAGATTTCCTAGTTTAAATATTTAAAAATCGATTAAGTTTCTTTCTGCTTGAAGAACTGGATCCCTGCATTATTAAAAACATTCCTTACACTCCTTATTTGTCTTCACTTCCTTATTTAGGTCATTGGTTTGGGATTCTTTTTTATCTCCCTCAGCCTTCTTTGTTTTAATCTGACTCAAATTGAGCGTTTAGGGATGAAAGATGATAGCAGATTCTATGCAGTCTATCAGATTTTATTGAAGGATTTGGCTAGCCAAATCTTGGTCTTCATGAGGAGAGCACGCCCCATCATGCTGACATATAACAGGTTCCCTAGGCAGTCAGAAGCACATGGAGAGAGAGTAAGAGCTAATAAGTGCATTTATTCTTTGCAATTTAAAATAAGAAATCTACCTACAGAGCATGTGATAAAAATCCTTAGACAGAAAAGTGTTGGAGTTTCAGAAAGGCACAGAGGATCACCGTGGTGATGACAATACCAAGAAGAACAGAGACTGGAACAATCATTTCATGATGATAAGTCACATACAGTTAGTCTCTTAAAATGACCTTCTTAATGGTTTATGAACACCAGTTACTAGCAGCCTTACAATCTACCCGGTGCTGGAGCAACAAGAACCTATTATTGAAAAAGCTGCATATTTTCTTTATCACAAGAAACTGTTGTCTGATGGCTTATGAGCCAGGAAGATGAATCAGATGTTCCTGCAGTCTGTTTCTATCCTTGTGTGACTGAGGGAAAACCACTCAGCCTCTCTGTGATGTGATTTTCTCAGCTGTGGAAAAGGCAGAACTTTTTGTGGAACCTGTTTGTGGAGGGACAGACAGTGCAGATGTACATTTTGCAAAGTGCAAAGTAGCAGAATGGGGAGCTACTTTCATCAATGCATTTCTGTAAAGATTCATTCTGTTACCTTACCACTAGCAACCTTATCTGCCAAGTTCTGAAATCGATCACATCAAACCTACTGTGACTGTAAGCACGTCCTTATGAAGATAAGCTTGGGGCGTGCTTCCAAAGGAAAGAGAGACAAGCTCACCTTCAATTGCATGTCCTACACCTATCTTTTTAGGTCTCTTACTAACTATTTTAAATTGGAATTATTCCTAGAGAAAGGTAAAATGCTCTTCCCTGCTAGGCTGTGTGTGCTGTAGCCCAGATGGATGCATTAACCTCCACACCCATACTTTAGTAGTGCAACTACAAGAATCTGTGGGTCACCCAGCCCATCCCTCAGCCAGCCCCAACCCCACGCTATCATGGCTGTAGTTCTGCCCTGCCAAGCGGCCCAGCCCAGCCCTGTTGCTCACAGCAGCCAAACAGCAGTGTGTGATCAGCACTGCCTGAGCTCAAATCAGGGCACATGAAGGGCACATGGCAGTGCCAACTCAAGTTTTGGCAAATTATTCTAAACACTAGCTAAACATAGTCCTGTGAACAACAAAAAATGTGCAATCTTGCTTCCCATTCTGATAAAATTTGACAATAGGTTTCAAGATTGCAAATAAAAAAAAAAAGGTATATTTGTGACTCTGTTTTTATTCAACATAAATATATTACATGCACATTTTCAAACTGAATGTATAGAGTTGCAGATATTCAACTCAAAAATATTATCTCTTTATCAAATTTCTATAATCCCTGTTATCAGCGAGAAATGTCCCTCACTTCACAATCACACCTCATTCATGTCACCGCTTTTTGACAATATGTACATTTATGAAATACTGTTTTCAAGGATGAAGCATGGGAAGAGTCAAATTTCATCAAAAATCGCTTACCAACACTTTAAGATGTCACTAAGAGTTGCAACCTACTGCAGTTGAACTGTATCATATGCTTAGGTGTGGCCCAATACAATTTCTCTTCACTAAGTGCGTCCCAAGCAAGCCCGAGGTCGAATACTTGTGGCTTACACTTATTGGGACTCTGTTTCAAAAGGTTTCTCAGTGCATCTCTGGGGCAGTGCTGGCCGTTATGGGTGGCGCATACTGAGCTGGAGGCTGTATGACGTGCAAAATGAAGGAAGTCAGTCTGGTGTAAAGTAAACACAGGTTAGATTAACATAACTTACTGCTTATGTACTAAGGCCTACTGTAACATCTTTTCTTGGTTACAGAGAATAGATACTCAAACAGATCAAGGCTTATCAGGCCCTGCAAGTAATCCCTCTAATGCCTTGTGGTAGGAGGATGTACATCCAGTAGAGGTACACCAGATAACTCGCTCTTCCCACATACGTCTGGCTCCCAGAGCAGCAGGGAGTGGGCTGTGGGCATTGTTTGTTAAGCTGCTTCTTCTCCATTAGCACTACAGTTTGTACCTAGCCCTGTTTTTATGTGTCTTCTAACTGCCCATCAGCAACTGACTATTTTAACTGTTATTGCTAGGATCTCTTGAAGCTGCAACAGCAATCCTGAAGAGAAATGCAGGCGCAAAAGAACAGATGAAAGTTTTCATGCGGAAAGGAAATGAATAATTGCTCTTGCATAAAAACAAAGCGAGCTATAAATCATACCTACAAGACAAGCAGGAGAATTTGCAGAACAAAATACCCCCCAGAACAAACAAACCAAAATCTTATAATCACTGGAAGTACAGCCAACTCAAAGAGCACCTTGATAGGCAGATGCAAGAATTCTTCACATCATGACCATCAGCTGTCTAGCAAGAGACACAAATAAGAGGTAAGCCGATCTGCCCATAGAACAGGAGAGCGTTGCAGAGCTACTTTGACCTTGAGAAGTTGCCCCCTTTCTCTATGTGCTGCAAGGGCAGGAAGAATAAATTGTCTTTTATTGGCTTATCCAGCTGACTGGAAGATTTAAAGGATCACTGCTCTTTTTTTTCTACATGTTATTTTAGCCACTGCAAAGCAAGAAACATGCAGATACACTCTCTACTACATGCCTCTTAGCTGTATGTATACATGCGGCAAACATACTACACAGAACAACACATCATTTCACTTCAGATTGCTTCATCTAAAATGGGATGTCTTTGTGAAACTTTGTTGAGAAAACAAGTCTGTTGTTCAGAACAAGGTGTAATGGGCACAAACTGGAAGACAGAAAGTTCCATATGAACATGAGAATAAACTGTTCTGTGAGGGTGACAAAGAAAGCACTGAAACAGGCTGCCCAGAGTTTCCTTCTCTGGAGATATCAAAACCCACCTGGATGCTTTCCCTACCGTAGAGAACCTGTTTTAGCAGGAGGTAGACAAGAAGAACTCCAGAAATCCTTTCCAACCTCTATGATTCTGTGAGAGAGGGGGTCATAGTGCCTGGAAATGTGCCTCATTCAATTATATCAAGGAAAAGCTACCCAGTTACACACAACCCTGGCAATGCTATATCAAATGTCTCCCCTTCACTTGTCCTTTCTCTCTTTTTATTTTTCTAGTGATTTCATCTGACTGTGGTGCCTTACAGACACTGGCTAACCACTTACTCCTTTGTGTCCACTATTCACTTTCACTGAACCACATTTATTGCTGTTCTCTGCCTGTAAGAACATCACAGTCTGACCCTTTGTGCTCATATTTTGTTTCAAGTTTTTATTAATTTGAATAAAAGATGTATTTTACTTTCTGGGTTATTGATCAGTTGTGTACAGTTCTTGTCTTGGGATAAAAGGATGTTCAGTGAAAACTGCACTGCCTCTTCTCACACAGAAAAGGATGGAGACCGTAATTGCACATGACACTACATGCTTCTGTGATTCCTCAGTGACAACAAAAGCAAATCTAAGTAGATACAGATATTGATAATATTGTAGCCTATCTGTTCTCAGTCTTATTGAAGCAAATCATTCTCCGTTCACAAGGTCCTCCTTCTCACGAGCATTTCTGGAAAGCCAGTTCTATGCAGCAGATAGCCATGTGCTTTCACTTCACATGGAACTGACTGGCAGCTAAAACAGGTCATCTTGTTACCACTGGGTTCATGGGAATTCTTCTTCCACAGATGGATCATTATATAATGGCTTTATTGCAGAGTAATGTATGATTACTATTCTTGAGATGCTAAAAAAATCAGATAATACTGCTTAGTCCTAACCAGTTATTAGGCTTTGCTTCAGTATGTTGGAAATCCTTTACATAGCAGATGTATAGGACACATGTATATATAATACAGATTGTATCTAACATCAAAAATGCTAAAAGAAATCTGCTCACGATGGGAATGAGTCTCAGAGGATTTAGAAGCAAAGTTGTAGACACTTTCTAAGGAGGAAATTGTCTCCTTTTAAAGGAGGACTAAGGGATCCCAGAAAGAAACAAATCCACTCAGGGACGACAGGGGCTGTAGATAGGCTTTCTGAAGGTCTGGAAGGGAAGGATGCTGAGATGTCACAAGGTCATGCCAGGAGGTACCTTGCAGGAGCTGGGTCTCCCAAGGACTGCCTCAGCACAGGCAGCACACTGAGGACCACAGCTGAGAAGCCGCAGGGCTCTCTGCTGGGAGACCCAGCCCACTGAGTCAGGATTGTGGTCAGAAAGGGGAACAAGGCCTGAAGACCTGCCAGCAGCTTGCTGCTATCAGTGCTGCAGAACATGCTGCACCTCAGCAGCACAGTGCGCGCACAAAAGATGTGGAGAGAACAGGAGGCTTCTGCGTCACTGCTGTTTGGTGCAGGGCTTGAATTCGCATCCCTATGCAAGCACTGTGGTTGCTGAGAGCTGGTAGAGAGCCCATCCTGACCGCAGATGTTATGCAACCAGAAAATGCTATCTTTTTTTGTTCCAAGCCAAAGCTAATGCAATCACCAGTGCTGCATTTTTAATGTGGAAGCAGTTTGACCCTGTCCTGTACTGCTATCCCTTACTTGTTTAGTTTCAAAAACATGCTTGGATTGGAGCTCTGCAACTGGAAAAATAAATGTAATCCCTGAGGCGATGATTTTACATTCACAGGACCTCCACAAAAACCTTACTGCCAGAAACCGTATGTAAGAAGATCTTGTTTACCTAGGAGGTTGAAAACAGCCAGTGGGGCTGCAGAGAGATCACAAGGCAGCACAGTTAAGCTCTCACCTTAAGCTTTCACCTAACCAGTTATTTCATAACCTTGCACCTGGCACCAGCCCAGCAGCCAGCTCCATACTGCATCAGTGTGGCATGACCAAGAAATCACAGAACAATCTTGAATTACTGAAATAACAATTTGATATTTTCTACACAAATCTAGCATATCAGGTGCTACTATGCCTCCTATCTCTATTTCATTTTTAATGCTTAGTACCACCAACTGACAACACTGAACTAATGTATTTCTCTTATTTATATCTTTAAAAACAAATTACATTAACATACTATCTAGAAACGCTACAGTGCATAATGTCTACTTTCCCACTTGATTATTTTATGGAAGAAAGCTGCTACTCAGGGCTTGTAGGTACACTGATGGCAGAGTCTGTTTTCTCAGGCAAGCAATCTGTTTCATTCTTCTTTCATTCCTGTATAGGAAATTGGAAATACTTTTGTCCATCTCATGCATATTTCAGAATTTCCTCAGTCTGTAAAATTCTCATTCCAGTATGGTCCTCTTCATTTGGAAACCATAAGTCGTGCTTAACAAGCTAAACATCAGACCTGATGTGAACTCATTAACTAATGTGACCTAAGTGGGGGTGGCATCGTGTTCCCTCCAAAGCTGGCAGCAGCAGGTCACATTGAGTCTGCAGAGGTCTGCGGAGCCCAAAAGCAAAGTGAGCAAAGCTTTCCTGTAAAACAGAGACACATTAACTCAAAGTTCAGAGTACAGAGAAGCCGTATGAATGGAAACCTCTGATTAGGGATTGCAAAAAAAGGAGGTTAATATTTAACCAGCTTATCTGCTGACAAAACATTGCCAAAGATCTTCTTTAGGTTGTGATTTCTACATGGTATATAGCACGCATCTCAGGACAATTTTGGCCAGCCCTTTCAGAGCTGAGCAAGAGCGTAAAAGATACACTGTCAAGTATACTTTGTATAGATCTAATTTGGCTGATTTCAATTCTATCCCTGTCTTTGGTGTTCAATAATGCATACGAGATATCTCTTCTTTCAACTTCAAGATGAAACATGGAGATGGAAATGCCTTAAAATGCTTTAAATTGCTGAAACCTTGTGTGTGTAAGGTTAAAAAAAAAAAGTAGATAAATAGTTCTGAGCAAACAAATTAAAACTCTGCTGAGGTTGGAAGGGAGTGCCTTTGGAGACAAACGTGTACTGCTGCAGGTAGCCAAGGCTGCAAGACCAAGTGCTTTCTCACCCCAGGCACTAAGCCACAGCACATAGCCAAAGCATCAGAAGAACGGCATAAGGCCATTTTGGATCTTATAGGATTTCACTGCATCTCTAGTTATTGTCATTTTATTTTGCTGCCATCCTTTTTATCTTATCTCACAGAGTGTTGCAGGAATGGAGCTGAATTAAAAACTTGCCATGTCAATTCACAAAAATCGCTTCTTGCTTCTGGATCAGCTGGTTGGGTCTGTTGTGCCAGACTGAACCAGGCCATGGGAAGTGGATAAATGCTGGTTGGTCTGTAACAAAAGTGGGCTGACTCCATCTATGTGCATTTATTCTACATTGCATTAGCAGGTGAGATTCTGGACCAAGGCTGAGCACAGTTCCCAGTGACAAGCTGTCCGGAACTGCAGCATGTTCAGCATGTCTGTACTCAATTGCTCCCTTCTCTTCTTTTGTAAGTAGAGTTTCTTGTCTAGAAATGTTTGGAGAAGCCTTTTTACATTGCACAGACTTGTCATTCAAATTTTTTTTTTTTTTTTTTAATGAAAAGAGTTAACCATTTGCTGTGTCATGTTGAGTGGGTGCTATGGTAGCAGTTAGAGGCAAGGTGCTGAAGGGCCCGCACCAGCTAGGCATCAGTGTTCACAGGGAGGTGGCAAAAAGGCCCATCCCGAGCTGCAAGCATTTACTGCCAAGGGGATGCTTCTCCAGGACAGTGGGGAGGAGAGGGAAGATCAACGATGGCACGTGGGAGAGATGGGGTTTCTTTTCAAATCATCAATGAAAAAAGAGGAAAAACACATTGAAAATTGAAAATCACTTCAGGAAACATGCTCTAGAAAGAAGTGAAATAGCTTTTGGTTAGGCTTTCAATTTCTGCCTTGATATGAAATAGAGAAAAACTGAAGGCTTAGAAATTCCCAGAGATTGGGACAAAAATATGGTTTTTAATATCTCTGTGTCATGACCTCAGACAAGTGCTACTTATTTATGACAGCAGCTGGTTATGGCATCTTAAGTTTTTGATTCAGGCCTGTATCCCTTGGCAAAATCTGATCTCTATGCCCTTGGAGCTGGCCTGTGAGGCGGCAGGAGGAATACGCCCTGCTGTCAGCTCCAAGGGAATGTGACATCACTTCTCCCTGCAGAGCAGAGAGGGAAGCATTGGACCTTCCTATAGGCAAATTTAGGGAAGGGTTCATGTGCCAGTATGTGGTGAGTGGTGTCAGTGTAAACAGGCACTTCCAACCTGATAGCATTCAGGACTTCCCAGGAAGATGTGGTATGGAGCATGTGATCAGAAGCACTGGAGAAATTCCTTAAAAAATTACTAATGGCATTTGTTTATACATCCTCTTGAATATAATTTTCTGTTTGGAATATACAGTTTTAAATCTTTATTTAGTAGGGATAGGATCTAAACCTGAAGTGATGCTGCTGATATAACAATCTGATAAAATGAAAAATCTTGAGTATTTTATTTTTCATGTCTTCAGCAAATATTTTCTGTGAATTAATGCATCTACAGAACGTGCACTGTGAGCCACTTCAAGGATTATAAAAAACATTTTCCTGATATGTAGGCCCTGTTGAAGACCCCTTATTTCTTACAGACCCCGTTTAAATACTCAGACTGCCCTCAGGTCTTCCCGGAGCTTTCTCTTCATCATTTTCATAGAATCATACAAACATAGAATGACCTATCTTGAAAAGGACCACAATGATCATCTAGTTTCAACCTTCTTGCCATGGGTCGAGTTGCCAGTCACTAGACCAGGCTGCCCAGAGCCTCATCCAGCCTGGCCTTGAATGCCTCCAGGGATGGGGCATCCACAACATCCCTGGGCAACCTGTTTCATTGCATCAACATCCTCTGAATGAAAAGCTTCCTCCTACTATCTAACCTAAATCAGCCCTGCCTCAGCTTAAAACCATTCTCCCTTGTCCTATCAACTCATATTCCCTGTTCCAGGCTGAACAGCTCCAGCTATCTCAGCCAGTCCTCAAATGGGAGATGTTCCATTCCTTGGGTCATTTTTGTGGCTCTCCTCTGGATGTACTTCAACAGGTCCATGTCTCTCTTGAAGACTCCGCATTTGGATGTGGTATTCCAGGTGATGTCACTTCAGCACAGAGTGGAGAAAAAGGATCACTTCCCTACACCGGGATCTGTTTGGCTGGCTGCAAGGGCTCATAGCTGGTTCATGCTCAGCTTCCTACCCACCATTACCCCCAGAATGTTTTTGGCAGGGCTGTGTTCCATCCTTACATCTCCCAGCTTGTATTGACAGTGGGCCTCAGCCCAGGTGAAAGGCCTTGCACTTGGATTTGTTCAACCTCACAAGACTCTCCTGGACCCACTGCTCAAGCCTGTGTAGGTCTGTCTGGATGGCATCTTGTTCTTCCTCACATGTGTCAACTTCACCACACAGCTTGGTGCCATTGGCAAACTTGCTGAGTGCACACATGTTCCCACTGGCAATGTCATTGATGAAGATACTGAAGAGCACCAGTTCTAGTACTGACCCTTGAGGGACACCACTCATCACAGACTTCCATCTGGACATTGATCCATTGACCACTTGGGAAGAATACAGGAATGTTGTCAGGGCCTGCAGGGATGCGACGAGGAAGGCTAAAGCCCACCTGGAATTAAATCTGGCAAAGGGGATAAAGGATAATAAAAAAGGTTTTTTTAAGTACGTTAACAGTAAAAGGAAGACTAAGGAGAATGTGGCTCCCCTGCTAAGCGACGGGGGTGTTCTGGTAACGGGGGATGCTGAGAAGGCGGAGATACTGAATGCCTTCTTTGCTTCTGTCTTCAGTGAAAAAGCTCCCCCTCGGGAATCCGAGACCCTGGAGGTTAGTGAGGGGATTTGGGAAATGGAAGACCTCTCTTCAGTCAGGGAAGAGGTGGTCCGAGACCGCCTAGGCAACACCAGTGTTCACAAATCCATGGGACCCGATGGGATGCATCCACAGGAGCTGAGGGAGCTGGCAGAGGGGATTGCTGAACCTCTTTCTGTCATCTTTGAGAGGTCTTGGAGGACGGGGGAGGTGCCTGAAGACTGGAAGATAGCCAATGTCACTCCGGTCTTCAAAAAAGGCAGGAAGGAAGACCCAGGCAATTATAGGCCAGTCAGCCTCACCTCTGTCCCTGGAAAGGTGATGGAACAGCTTGTGCTGGATGTCATCTCCAGACAACTGGAAGAAGAGGAGGTTATCAGGAGTAGTCAGCACGGGTTCACAAGGGGGAGGTCGTGCTTGACCAACCTGGTAGCCTTCTATGATGTTGTCTCTGGCTGGGTGGATAGGGGGAGAGCAGTGGATGTAGTCTACCTTGATTTCAGCAAGGCATTTGATACTGTCCCCCACGACATCCTTATAACAAAGCTGAGCAAGTGTAGGATAGATGCGTGGACAGTGAGGTGGGTTGAGAAATGGCTGACTGGCAGAGCACAGAGGGTCGTTGGTGGTGGTGCAGAGTCCGGTTGGATGCCTGTAACCAGCGGTGTTCCTCAGGGGTCTGTGCTGGGTCCAGTCTTGTTCAACATCTTCATCAATGACCTTGATGAGGGGACAGTGGCCGCCCTTAGCAAGTTTGCTGATGATACGAAGTTGGGAGGATTGGCTGACATGCCTGAAGGCTGTGCTGCCATACAGCAAGACCTGGATAGGCTGGAGAGCTGGGCAGAAAAAAACTGGATGAGGTTTAACAAAAGCAAGTGTACAGTCTTGCATCTGGGGAGGAATAATTGCATGCAGCGGTACAGGTTGGGGGATGAGCTGCTGGAGGGGAGCTCTGTGGAGAGACCTGGGTGTGCTGGTGGACGACAGGTTGGCCATGAGCCAGCAGTGTGCCCTTGTGGCCAAGAGGGCCAATGGCATCCTGGGGTGCATTAAAAAGAGCGTGGCCAGCAGGTCGAGGGAGGTGATCCTCCCCCTCTACTCTGCCCTGGTAAGACCTCACCTGGAGTACTGCGTCCAGTTCTGGGCTCCCCAGTACAAAAAAGACAGGGATCTCTTGGAAAGAGTCCAGCGGAGGGCCACAAAGATGGTGAAGGGCCTGGAGCATCTCCCCTATGAGGAAAGGCTGAGTGAACTGGGTCTGTTCAGCCTTGAGAAAAGAAGACTGAGAGGGGACCTGATCCAGGTCTATAAATATCTGAGGTGTGGGGGCAGAATGGTGAGGCCAGACTGTTTTCAGTGGTGAATGGAGACAGGACAAGGGGAAACGGCTGGAAACTGCAGCACAGGAAGTTCCGCACAAATGTGCGCAAGAACTTCTTTACAGTGAGGTGACGGAGCACTGGAACAGGCTGCCCAGGGAGGTGGTGGAGTCTCCTTCTCTGGAGATGTTCAGGACCTGCCTGGATGCCTACCTGTGCGACCTGCTGTAGGGAACCTGCTTTGGCAGGGGGTTGGACTCGATGATCTCTGGAGGTCCCTTCCAACCCCTACAATTCTGTGATTTTGTGATTCTGTGATTCTGTGACCACCACTCTCTGGGTATGATCTCACAACCAGTTCCTCATCCATCAAATAGTCCAGTTGTCAAATTCACATGTTTCCAATTTAGTGTGTAGGATGTTGTGAAGGACAGCGTCAGAGGCCTTTATGGGAATCCAGATAGATGACATTAGTGGCTTTTCTGTTGTCCATTGGTGCATTGTTCCATTGGTACATCGCCATAAACAGCCACCAGATTGGTCAGGAAGGACTTGCCCATGGTCAAGTCTTGCTGATTGTCTGGTATAACCTTCCTTTCTTCCACGTTCTTTAGCATAGCTTCCAGGAGGACCTGGTCCACGATCTTCCTTGAGACAGATGTGAAGCTGACAAGTCAGTCAGTAGTTTCCTGGGTCATCCTTTCTACCCTTCTTAAAAATGGGACTTCACCTGGCTGCTGTGACTTCCTCAGATGGTTCACTTACAGTGAACATACATATTCACTTCCAGTGAGAAGGACACCATTCTGTCAATCCCTACCTTCCAACTCACCCACTGGAAGGCTCCTAAAGAGCAGTTACCGGTGAAAGCTGATACACAAAAAATTGTTGAGTATCTCAGCCTTTTCCTTGACCACTGTTACCAGCACATTCACCAGTGGGAATATTCCTTCATGGACCTGCATTTTCTGTTTGATGTACCTGTAGAAGCCTTTCTTTTTCCTTGTTGCATCCCTTGTCAAGTCCACTTCTAGTTGGGCTTTGGGCTCCCTGATCCCCTCCCTACACAGCCTAGCAGCATCCCCATACTCCTCCCATAGTACCTGTTCTTACTTCCTCTGCCTGTGCATTTCCTTCTTGCCCTCCAGTTTGACCAGCATGTGTCATTGAGATGACTTTTGCAGTGATATGGCTGCTTTTACTTGTGATGTTGTCATGGTCCATTCATGTCATATTACCAGTCTCCAGAGGCAGACTATGCCTCATTCTGTGCATTCACTTTCAACAGAATGACTGACACAAACACTGGCAATTAGTTGTTTTATGTAACTTATTCTAAGACTCTTTATAACCTCTATCTTGAAACTGCCTCATAACTACTTTGATAGATGTTTTCTATGTCATTCAGTTGTCCGTGTTTCTTTCAATTTTATGATGTCATATTTTTGGTGAGCTGCCATGCTTCCTGTTACAACATTCCTTCCAAGAAAAGAAGCCAGCTATGTGCATCTCAGTCCTCTGAAGTATATGTTTAAATGCCAGCCTTTCAGTACAGATAGCATGTGCTGAAATCTCTCAGAAGCTGATAATAATGGCTTTTTAAAAATCTAGTGAATTGTTCTTGGTTACCTTCTTAAAGGCTTCCCACACTTCAGCACACTGGAGGTACTTGTCAAGTAACTTCCACACACAGGCATTCTTGCCAGCCTTTGTTCAAGTTTGACCTCCAATATAGAAGGCACTTACTGTCACTTCTGTAGCATCTGTCACATATTTCTGTACACACGTCAGAAATTTGAGGTGGGTAAGCCATATCTGAAGTATGAGCTAGCTATATCACGTGGAGGTTACCATACATCAAAACTGAACAACAGTATGAAAGATTTCTTACACAGAGTTTTGAGGAAGGGGGAGGTGCATGTAGCTGATTTACAAATGCTACAAATATACAAATGCAATAAGCCCTAAACTACCGGATCCCTTTTGTGTGGATATTCGTTTTAATACTTCTGTCTTCCCAACATCAGGTCACAGACCATGTGTAATCAGAAGACCTCTGCATGTGACAGCACTCCAAACTGCACTTCTGCTGCCCTGGATGGTCACTCACAGCAGCCTTCACCAAGCTGTCATTGCATCTGTGTCACCAAAACATCATCCACTATGATGCAACTTCTTAAGAATCCTGTTTGTGCCTCTTTCTGGTAACACTGAAAGTCTTACCCTCAGTTTTTACCCCAAATGTCATTCTTTGCCATTTCTCTCAACCTGATGACGTCCCAAATATAGTGAAGTAGCTCTCATGACGTTTATTAATATCCACTGTTGGCTCTGGTTGACAACATGTTTTGTTGATGTCAAGTCAGTTTATGTTTCTCCTTTTGCAGGCCTTTGATGCTGAGCTCTTTTTAATGTTTTGTTTGAAGCAACTGAGTCTCTTGAAAATAGCTTGCCTAGTCTCTCAGTGAGTACCATGCTACTCGTCCAGCTCTTGGCTTCTTTGACAATACTGTCTCCTTTTCCATTCTCTATGTGGCTCCCATTGTTAGCTGTTTTGTTCATGTCAGGAAAATGATTTTCTCAGAGTCAGACCCTCTAACAGCCAAATTGTTTTATCTATTATTGCATGTAACAAGTCTGGAAGATATCCCAGTCCATGAAAAAAAAAAAAAAATTAAAAAAGAAATAATGGTAATTTACTAGCCGTTTTGCTGCCTGGATGGAACAGAAGATTTAGTTCCTCCTGCTACCCCTTCTGTTTGCCAGTTGTCTACAAGAGAAGCATTTCTTTTGGTTTCAGAGGTTGCTAGGGCAATACATTTTAATAAAAGCAGAGACTCCTTTGTTCTTGTTCTTGACCTGAAATTTCAGCTTATCTCTTTCTCTTCAGTATTCTGCTTTTAAGTTACACTTGGTTTCTGGTTTTGTGAGCATCACATCATATGATTTTGATTTGCTTTGTCTTGCTGCAAATTCACTTTCTTTCCTTGGAAAAGGCATAGGATGCCTTTGTGACATAACATATTGAGCCAGTGTCTGGTTTTTGGCTTCAAGTCTATTCATGAATCCTACCCTTCTCTTTTATCTGGCATTCTACCAATTTTTACAGACATCTTTTCATTTGTGGGTTTTATGGTTAATAGTTTCCTTCTCCAATTTCATAGAAACATAGAATCATAGAATCATAGAATCATAGAATCATAGAATCACTAAGGTTGGAAAAGACCTAAAAGATCACCCAGTCCAACCGTTCACCTATTCCCAATAGCTCCTACTAAACCATGTCCCTCAACACAACATCCAGTCTTTCCTTGAACACCCCCAGGCTCGGTGATTCCACCACCTCCCTGGGCAGTCCATTCCAGTGCCTGACCACCCTTTCTGAAAAGTAATACTTCCTCATGTCCAGCCTGAATTTCCCCTGGCGTAGCTTGAAACCATTCCCCCTGGTCCTATCCCTAATGACACGAGAGAAGAGGCCGACCCCCAGCTCACTACAACCTCCCTTCAGGAAGTTATAGAGAGCAATAAGGTCTCCCCTGAGCCTCCTCTTCTCCAGGCTGAACATTCCCAGCTCCTTCAGCCTCTCCTCATATGGCCTGTGTTCCAGACCCCTCACCAGCTTCGTTGCCCTTCTTTGAACACGTTCCAGGGCCTCAATATCTTTCTTGCAGTGAGGGGCCCAAAACTGGACACAGTACTCGAGGTGCGGCCTCACGAGTGCTGAATATAGGGGAACAATCACCTCTCTGCTCCTGCTTGCAACACTGTTTCTGATGCAAGCCAGGATGCCATTGGCCTTCTTGGCCACCTGGGCACACTGTCGGCTCATGTTCAGCCGAGCATCAATCAATACCCCCAGGTCCATTTCCTCTACGCAGTCCTCCAGCCACACCGCCCCAAGCCCATAGAAACATAGAATGACCTATCTTGAAAGGGACCACAATGATCACCTGGTTTCAACCCCCCTGCTATGTGCAGGGTCACCAACCACCAGACCAAGCTGCCAGAGTCACATCCAGCCTGGCCTTGAATGCCTCCAGGGATGGAGCATCCACAGCCTCCTTGGGCAACCTGTTCCAGTGCATCACCACCCTCTGTGTCAAAAGCCTCCTATTATCTAACCCAAACTCCCCTGTCTCAGTCTAAAACCACTCCCCCTCGTCCTATCACTATCAACCCATGTAAACAGCCGTTCTCTCTCCTGTTTATACGCTCCCTTCAAGTACTGGAGGGCCACAACGAGGTCTCCCCAGAGCCTTCTCTACTGCAAGCTAAACAAACTGTTCGTCATAGTAGAGGTGCTCCAGCCCTCTGACCATCTTAGTGCCCTCCTCTGGACCCACTCCAAGAGCTCCACGTCCTTCCTGTACTGGGGCCCCAGGCCTGGACGCAGTACTGCAGATGGGGCTCACAGGAGCCAAGTAGAAGGGGACAATCACCTCCCTCTGTCTGCTGGCCACCCCTTTTTAATGCAGCCCAGAACGCAGTTGGCCTTCCGGGCTGCAAGCACACATACTGCTGGGTCGTGTCCAGCTTCTCGTCCAACAGGACACCCAAGTCCTTCTGTGCAGGGCTGCTCTCAAGGAGATCTTCCCTGTTTGTATAACTACCTGGCATTGCCCCAGCCCAAGTGCAACACCTTGCACTTGGCCTTGTTGAAATTCATTAGTTTCATATGGGCCCAGTTCTCCAGCCAGGTCTGGATGACTTCCCTTCTCTCCAGTGTATCGACTGCACCACTCAGCTTGGTTTTGTCGGCAAGGCATGCTGGCTGTCTCAGATTATCTCTTCAACTTGTGTGTGCCTTAGCAAGATAATCAGAAGAATCTGTTCCATGATCTTCCCAGGCACAGAGGTGAGGCTCACTGGCCTGTAGTTCCCCACGTCATCCTTTCTCCCCTTCTTAAAAATGGGAGTAATGTTTCCCTTCTTCCAGTCATCAGAGGCTTCAGCAGACAGCCATTAATTTTCAAATATGATGGAGAGCAGCAGTTTCTCTCAGAACCCTCGGATGGATATCATCTGTCCCCATGGACTTATATAGATTGTATTTCATGAGGAGGTCTTGGACTTGTTCCACTGTTACAATGGGATGGAATTTGCTCCTCTCACCCATACCTCAGGGGTGAGGGTCCTGGCAGATATGGGGAGCCTGACCACCAGTAGAGACTGAGGCACAGCACTTACTGAGCATCTTAGTTTTTTCCATGTCTGAGGAAGCCAATTCTCCCTTGTTAATTATCAGAGGGAGAACACTCTGCTTGGTCTGTCTCCTCCTGCCTACATAACTGAAGAGCCCCTTCTCGTTATTTTTCACACCCCTCTCCAAACTCAGCTGCATCTGTGACTTGGTTTTTCTGATCTTATCTCTACACATGCAGACAATGTTCCTGTATTCTTCCCAGCCTGTACAACCCTGATTCCACTTCCTGTACATTTCTCTCTTTTCCCTCAGTTTAAGCTGCAGGTCCTTAATTAGCCATGCCGATTGCCTGCCTCCTCTGCTCGACTTCTTCTGCTGGGGGATGGAGAGCTCTTGTGCTCACATTAGGGTGTCCTTAAAGAGCTGCCAGCTCTGTTCTGTTCCTATGCCCTAAAGGACAGTTTCTTGAAAGGTCCCATCCAGCAGTTCCTTGAGCAGCTGGAAGAGTTTGCATTTTGTGTTGCATGGAGCTTATTTACGTGTAAAACCCCACCTCTTGGATGCCCTCTTGCTTTATTGATCTCATTCTTTCACTTGCTTTGTTTGTTTTTCATCATGGTATTTGGGATGCTTTTGTCCACACTGTCTCCTCTGTTCTGGACATTTTCTTCCCATATTCATTCCACTACATTTTCTGGCAATCCCTTTCCTTACCTTGTATTTGCTCTGTCTTTGGATGTAAGATTGCCCACTAGCCTTCTCAAAATTATAAGTAGTTAAGATATATAGCTGTTTGGGTCACTCTCCTATTTACTATATATATATATATATATATATATAGGATGTATCCTTCTACATCCTGTCTATCAATCTAGCACAAACTTTTTCACCTCTTATGAACTGCTTCAGACATTTTGCATGCTCTATCATTTGATCAGTCCCTTGTTCCCTTTGTCTATGAATGCTGCAGTTGAAAAGACAGATATTTTATGTCTTTGCGGAGTATGTTTTTGAGCCTTTCTAGGATTTAGGACAGAGCCTCCTTGACTGCCACTCCTGCATGCCACTGATGCAGATGACGGCCTTTCCCATCACACTAATACTAGAACTGGTTCTTTATTTTCCTTTTTTGTTTTTTCCTTTTTGTTTTTGTTTTACTCATCCTCTTGCAATCATTTGGTTGTCCCAGTACAATCGAAGGAAAATAATTATACTGATGGTACTGGTGAATTCATCCCTTTTCAGAAGCATCTGTGTGGGAACACAAAATTGGTCATTATCACAATAAATATTGTCTTTGTTTGAAGAGAACTGCTTGAATTGTTGGGAAATTTTCTTTTCTTTTTTTTTTTTTTTTTTTTTAATTCTATCTTCTTAGTCTCTGATCTGTTTTCTCTGCTGGGATGTCTTCTCTCTTTGTCAGCTGTACTTTCTTGAAAAAGGGCTATGCTTGAGTAAAGACCACAGTCCCCTTCTTCTCCCTCAAGTGAGTGACCAAGTGGCAAATTGCTACATCTTTATAAAGGAAATGAATAATGATTTCATAGAATTATACATCTTATTCAAAACACTCCAATATGCTCTGACTTACTTATGGCCAGTTCTTTTATGCTATCAGTAATTTACAGTATCTCACATGGAAATTGTTTTGCCCCTTTGCCTAAAGTATACTGCATGTATAGCTGTCTGTAGGCTATGTCACAAATGCAGGAGGCAACATTACATAACAGTTTTATCCACTGTGTTCTCCTTGAAGTGCTAAAAAATGTACCTAAAATTCGCTGAGTATGATAATAAAACAGTATAAAATGTATCTTTCTGATACAAAGGGAAGCAAGCTTTCCCAAAGAAGCTCATCGCACTTTGTGGAAATTTTTCTATTTCTGGGGCAAATGTGTTTTACGTAAACTGTTTTCCAAATCTCTGTAACAGATCAAGTTGCAATAAGACTGATGTAGAGACATTCACATAATGCAAAGAATTTCTCCTACATTTCTTCTGGGTAGAAAAACATTAAGAGAGGCCATGGGGCCGAATGTATTCAGCGTCACATTCCTGAAGAACAGGAGAAAATGGACTGGTATTCAGTAATATATAATTCCTAGTGCTTAAACCCTAAACTTGTGTAAGGTGCTGCTGTGCTATTGAAGTCAGCAGGCTCAGCGGTCCAACGAAATCACTCACGCTCTAAGAAGTCACCAACACAGCAGAACATCTCAAGGAAACATTCTTGGTTTTGCCTATATGAAACTCTAAATACCATCAGTCCCTTCTGAGTTCTGAAAGCATGTGTTTTCTTGCTGGGCTAAACTCCTCATCTCCTTACAGAAGTCCTAATCTTCTTGCTAAACCTGACTGTAACCTAGTGCAGTCTTGCTGGCTGCTCATTAATCAGCCCACCAGACATGCTCTCTACGCACCACCTAAGCCAGTGAGCAGATAAGCACATTTGTGTGAGACTGCAGTGTATGGTCACCTAGTACAACAGAGAGGTTTCCTGGGCTGGTTCATTTTTGATTTAAGTTAATGTTATTTTGATTATTTATGTCATGGCACGCACTGTTGTTTCAGCTGCACAGGAAGGAGAAGTTGGAACATCTTCCCACCAACATCTAGCATCCTTGTCTGAGCAGAAGTCCACGGTGGAACAAACCTTACTCTGCCTTCTGAGACTATTTCCTTGTACTGGAGACTGTCAGCATTCACCTTCTGCTTAACAGCAGGAAAAAAAAAACATTGGGGTACTTAGGGCATGCAATTCTACGCCTGTAAAATTTGCTCTCAACAGTCTACAGTTTGAATTACAAACGCCAAATAATAATAATATCTCTACTACTTTTAGATATTGATCCCTTAATCTACCCTGTAAAGAAAATAACAATTACTGTAAAGAATATTGGAGATTACAGCTAAACCTCAGGAGCCTTCTAGCTACAGCAGCCAATTGGGAGACAGGCTTATATTCTGACTCATAACCCAAACAAGCTCCTGAATGTGCATTGTTCATGGTAATAGATGAGAACGCTCTGGAGGAACAGAGCCAGGAAGAACAGTACTGAAGGTAGATAAGGTCAGACCAATTCTGGTAATATAGGCTAATTAGTAAATCAGAAATGGAGTGTTTCAATAATGTAGGCTGCATTGCATCAGAAAAAGGAGAGACAGTGTACCACGTGTCATAGAGGATGGAAAAACCCCAAAGGGATGAAGTCAGAACTACTGAAGAATTACCTTTACTTAACTGTTGAGGGGCTAGGAATGTGACCTGTCTCAGACAGTTTTATTCACTCAGCGCTTTTTTCACTGTGGAGACCAAAAAGATTCAGAGTGCAGTTTATCTGGAAAAAGAGGAGCTGAAGGATGTTCTCTGTTAAAAGGACATAGCTGATGTTGGACAAAAGATTAGTCAGGAAGTTAACACCACAGCTAAAGCTCTGGGCTCACTTAGAAGAGATTTTTCAAGTCTAAAGAAAGAAAGAGGATATTTAAGCATTTGTAAATGCAAGCTGACGTGTTCTATTCTAATGAAGAGGATAAATATTAATGTCATTGTCTGAAGGAAGATAAATTATACAAGTTACATCATGAATCCATATCAGATGTGGAACTGTAGTGGAATTCCAAGGTCACAGCCTGAACCAATGGGTGAGCTACGTGAGTACACAAGTGCCTGGAGCGGGCAGGGGGTGTCTAGAGCCACCCCTTCTGTCTCCACAATACTTCCCATGCCATCTGAATCTGCACAGGTTCCCCTTTTCCCCCGCCTTTCTCAGCTGTGGCACGATGGTACAAATGGATGAGGGTCATATTCCTCAGCTCGTTCCTTTCTCCAAACTGTTACCAGGAGGGGTGAATGAATTCCTCTTGAATATCTTTTCCTATAGCAACTATTTCTCAAATAAAGGCTCTGTCATTGCCTTTGTTTGCTCTACTGAGTATTTTAAAGAGTAAAAATATACTACTAAAAGACGATTTTCAAGAAAAGTTAAATTAAATAAAACAGTAATTAACAAGTTATTTGTCTTTGCCTTGCATGTCAACAGGCTTGACTTTGCAGAGAATAGCAAAATTTCCTTTGCTTTAGATTGCAGTGGCATTTTTGCGAAGCCCTCACGTGTGAATGATCCGTCACACAGCTCCTCATACCCATGTCTGTAAAGTCAGAAAGACATTTTTTAGGTTTCCGTTAAGAGATGACTCTTACATATGTATGGAGCTATTGGGAGAGGCTGATTTCACTATGATACTACCTGCTTTGAGTTCTTGCAGCATCACAGATGTGCAGCGGTGCTCATCCTTCATGTCACTGCCAGTGGGGTGAGAGCTGCAGGTCCTGTTTCTAGATCAAGATCCCAGTGGCTGAACAATGCTCTGTGCTAAGGAATAGTTAAATGTCCATCTCTTCTCCAATAAATTCATATTTCTTTCTCATCAGAAAGACAGGCTAGAAAGCCCTGGAGACAAGGAAGACCATGCTGAGTGAAGAGCTAACAGTGAGATTACAAGCGTATAAGGAGCTCAGTAGGAATAGGTGGGAATTACAGGATTTTAGAATGGTTTGTTCAAAGCTTTTTGTTTTGGGGGGTTTTGGTTTTGTTTTTCTTGGGTTTTTGTTTTGTTTTCTTTTGCTTTTGCTCTTTGCTTTTAGTAGTACCTATGTAGCATCAATTATTAATAAAAGGTGAAATAAGGAAATTACTTCATAAAGATTCATTCTCAAACCACTTCCTTCATTCTCAAACCACTAAATATTCCTGAATCTTCCCCTTCTGCTCCAGCTATCCCAGAAAGTCAAAACTGGGAAAGTCAAAAAACAGTTTCCAGTGCTTTTAGTACAGTAAATCTACAGACCCTTTTTAAGTTATCCCCTACCTCTTCTCCCTCTCTTCTTGCCTATAGCAATGCTACGTGGCCTTTCCCTTAAAATTCATAGGCAGTTTAGACCTACATAAATCAAATAGATGCTATCTAAAGCAGCCTTAGTTTAGATTTTTTGTTGCAAAATGGGAACAGGCTGGACCCATATTTAATACAGAAACATGAATTGAGAGGAGTTGTTTTACAGTATTGACCTAATGTTGATCTATATTAAAGTTGGCAGAGAGGGGTTTTAGACTAGTTTTTGAGCAAAATGGATGATTTATTGTTTCATGGACACTGTCCTGATCTTAGTAGACTATTCATTCAAATAACTAGTGGAGAAAATGTGTCATTCTCATTTTGCAAGGAGGCAGTAAAAGATTTCAGTGGAAAAGCCTTTTTTTCAGAACGTCCAGAGTGACAGTATTTGCGCTGCAGCTAATCTAACCAGCTACAAGCTCTTGACTGTGACGGGTGCTCCAAACCAGGCTATAGGGTTTTCCAACTGTAAGAATGCCTTTTTCTTAATCCTTTTTGAGGAAGTACTCACTAGCAGGTGAAAGGAGGTAATGTGACAACCAGCCTCTCTCCCTTTTCTCCATGTACATTTTGTATTCAGGATGCTAAGAATAAACGTGACAAAAAGCTGCAATGTGGAATAAGTAGGAAGATGTAAATTTTATGAATTCCAGGAAGATTGAGTCATAAGTTTCTCCCTGGGCAGCACTATCATTTGGATGTCTACCTGCCAGCAAAAAGAAAAGCACAGATTTAGAACTGGAAAATCAGATTCAAAAGAACTGGTCTTCTCAAATAATAAGTTGAGAGTAATAGCTGTTCCTGACAGTTGAGTTCTGATGCTTATGGACACATTTTGGGTAGACTGCAACCTATGACAGTCCTTTCCTCACATGAAGGAGGTTTAAGGTTATGGAGACTAGAGTCTGTCATTGTTGTAGTGAATATATGAATTAGCTAGCCTCAGATGCAAAATTTAGAAGGCTATATAGCCAGCCACCTCTGTGGTGCCTGGTTTGAAGCTTATAGTCCGTTGGGTTTCACGTCATCACACATCAACACCTCCCTTCTGGAGGTGTCAGAATTAGTTAGGACATTGGTTTAAGAACTGAAAATATTTGTAGATATTAGTTATTTGCAATGCCACTCTGCAGAGGCTATGTGCTCACATAGTCCACATTTGATAGACTATATCTAAGAAACACAGTCCTCCTTTTTTTTCTTCTTTTTTTTCTTCTGTTTCACTGATCACCTTCATGTCCATGCTCCAATCAGTTGGCCATAAAAGACAGCTCTGTCTGGTTGCTGCTTGTAACTCTGTCCTAGCAACAAACTGAGACTGACTTACCCAGCCTGAGCTCCCACATGCTCGAAAAGTTTTGCTCTCCCTCTGGAGCACTCTCTTGGTGGGGCTGTGGGAAAATGAAGATCCAGTGGTGAGGTAACTGGACTGTTTCCTCAATTCCCAGTCTTTTGCTTTAAATGTTGAGGACAAAGAGATATCTGGACTCCTAGGTCTACTGAGCTGAAGACACAGGCCCAGTCCCAGACCAGAGGAACACTGAACTTACTGTAGGAGAGGTGAGCCAGTGAAGACCTTCTCAACAAAGAAAGAAAGCTGCTTGCACATTTATGCGGAGTTGCACCAGAATTTTTAGTATTCAACTTTGGACAGGCAGTATGGCATAGCTCACTGCAGCACTTCCATACTGCACTGAGCTGCCACGTTATCTGGTGAGAGCCACCAGAAGAGTGGAATCTGGAGAGGGTCTGGAATGTCTTTGGCCTCTTCATTTTCAATCCATCCTTCTGTGCCATTGCAGTAGTGCTAGCTGTTCTTAGCATATCGAACCAAGAGAAAACAGATTATTTAGAAAGAGAGGCCTGACAGTAACCCACAAGCCTGACAGTTTTATCTCAGGAAGGCAGCATTGTGTCATGAACATACTGAATGTGGAGGAGCACAAGACTCCTAGAGATAAAATTGAAAGATTGTTGGACAGAATGGTGAAGCCTTGCACAGCCCACACCCACACTGGATGTGTGGACAGTTTGGGGAGTGAAGTCTTTCTCATCAGCCACTTTTGAGTTTTCACTTGGGATAAACTAGTTGGTCCACAAGAAAAAGATGATGAAGTGCAAATTAGCTTGAACACTGGGTGGGCTAAGTCATAAGGGTAGGGCTAGTTCCAGAGCAATTCATGCAGACATGCCTTCTTTAATATCCTTCACCCTTGGAAAATCTGGAGATTCCAGTCTCTCAAAAGCAAGCAATACCATAACTGGAAAAATACCTTAGCCATTCCTGCTCTGAACATTCCTGCATAAGGAATAAGATGAAAATATTCCTTTAATTGTGTCCCAAGACTATGTACATATATGGAGTCCTTCTCCTGAAGAGCTAGTAGAAATATTACCACCCTCCCTGCACTATATTCATCTGGGGATTTCCAGGAGAACTAAGACTTTTCCTTTCACTATCTGAGTCCACCCAGTGATGCCACAGTTTCCCCATGATTCAACTGCATTCCTGCCACCCTCCTGTCTGGACCTTGGGGCATTCATTAGCCCCCTCTGCACCTCCTGGTGCAGCTGCAGTGGCTCAGTAGCAATGCTCTTGAGCTAACTCACTTTCCAGCACTTGATTAACCTCCCAGAAGCCTACATGACTATGTGAACCACAGACCCTCACCAAGGCTGCTTCATGACCCCGATCCTGACTTTTCTATAATTGCATTTCCCATCTAATTTCTTACCGTTTCATTCGCAACAATCAGAGCTGCTCTAGAGTCCAGCATCTGTACCTGAAGACTCTCCAGCACTGCATGGTGAGGTGCTTTTCTCCCATGTCAGCTAAAGCCAGACCCTGCCCTTAAAAATTGTTTCCTGACTCTGTACACTTGGCTATTTGTTATATTGGAGGTTATTATTCAGAGCCACACGGTGTATGCCAATCATTACATTTAAAAAAAAAAAGCAAGTACAAGGTATTCAAATGTAAGAACAATAACCTTTGTTAAAAAAAGAAAGCATAGCTGGAGCTGTTATTCCAATTAAAGGACTTGTAAAATTCAGCTGCTGGTTGAGAAGTGCAGGTGGCATTTTCTGAGTCATTACTGAGCCAATTTCCCAGCATGATGTGAAGGGGTCACTGCACTTTATCACAAAGAAGAGAAATAAAACTGATATCTTGATCACATGATACTCATTAGTTTTGAAGTATAAATGATAGTTATTTTCTTGGATGAACTCTGTAGATTTTTTAATGACTTTACCTTTTTTTCTAGTAGAATCTACATCTCAGCCTAAGTTGTAACTCTGATTTTAAAAATAGAAAGTTGAGGTAGTATATCCAGTACTGCTGTTACCTGCAGCAGTCACCACTTAATGCACAACTTTCACTGCAGGAAGTGGAGAATTCTGTTTGCTGGTGCACCAGAGGAGATACCACATTACTGCAATTACTGCAAAGTGGCAAATGTTATTTTAATGACACACTAGTCGTTTTCCAAGGGTCAAATCAATATCTTGATGGTTAAAATGAAACTACTTCTATATTACTGAGAACATATATATGACTTCATAGACAATACTCAGAACATTGAGTTGAAAAAGGGATATCTCCCTGACGAAATGCTACAGACTTCCAAATTCATCTGCAGTACAGAAAAGGTACATTCATTTAGGTAATGCTAGAAAACAGCAATGAAATGGAGATAGCTAAATATTCATTATACTCAAGGTTCCTTCTGCAGCTTTTTAGTATAAGCAGTAAAAGGTCACTCTGTCTCTAATTGAATTGCTCTGTGTTGTGCTAATCTACCTAATGTCCTGTTTGCAAATATAGCATCATCTTAGATTCTTTGCACTGTGTGAGCTAACATTCAAATTGTGTTCTTTATTGCACTTGAGCATTTTGTAATTAAGTAACTGTGATAGCAGAAAACCATTGTTCCATTTGTAGCTTTATATTCCTATGAATGGACTATTTTTTCTGAAATCTTGCCTAAAGCCTTATGTTTCTCTCACATCTTCAGAATTTTTACTTGCAAAAACCCTCCACTATTTGAGCCTGGAGACAATCTCTTGTTGATGGTGTTAGAGACTTTTGAGAATAAGAGTCCATTTTTGTTCCCTCATCTCAGAGCAGGCATTATACTTACCAAGTACTTTCAGAGAAGAGAGAGCTATGCTGTGGATTAAGATGGGATCGTTTCTGACCTGTTCTCTAATTTTTACAGAATATGTTCTTAGGAGCAGTGCTGTTTTTGCAGATGTCTATCTGTTTTAGTTCTTCCTGGTCTTTTCAGTTTTGTCACCTCACTCTGGTGGCATCTCTGGCCACTGAGATACCTAGGATTTATGTAGTGAGGAAAATATTAGTTAACATCCATATGAATGCCAGCCAGGGACCCACAAAAATAGACTTGCTCTATCCAGGAGAACGACAAGGTATCCTGCAGGAACCTGCTACTGATGTTGGTTTATGATCATTGCTGAAGAGAGGACTTGTGTGTACAAGATACCATGCTCTTTCCTGCTGTGAGATGCTCTTGCAATTTGTCACCATCATTTTAGCAGTTCTAACATCACTTTTTGCCTGACCTTTTCCCTAAGGACTCCCCAGATTTTTCACCCTGTGTGAAGATCAGTAGTCTACAGTACGGTCTTGCTCTTATAACTGAAAGGCAATGCTTCACCAGTTTGCTGCCTCATGGGAAATTGCTTTGGTCAGGCATGTCGTCAAGAAAAGGCAGGAAATCAACAGGCAAATGAACATGCATTTCTGGAAAATAATTATTAACAACATCTTTACTTGTATCTGTTCAGAACACAGTGAAATGACTGGGAGCACTTTGAAGACTGCGTCATGTTCAAAGCTGGAAAAACACTCTAATGTAGCAGAAGAAAGACAAACCTACACCACTAACCTTCTCATACGGATAAACAGACAGAAGTAATCTTCAGGTCAGCACCTGCTTTTCAGTGTCCATTACATAGGTTAGATTAGAAGTAGCTCATGAAACTGGCCTTGGGTTTACACTAAAATTATTAAGGTCATGGCCAAATCTTACTGTTTGTTTTTTTTTTTAATAATTTCATGGTTTATAATTTCATTAAGAGTTGGAAAAGTAATATCTTTTTCAGTGCCTATAGTTATTCTTGCAGAGTGGAATCTCTCATCAACTGATTGTCATGTAATGTTTGGCATACCAACTCTTCACCAAAAGGCAACGTTTGTAGGAGTCCTTCATTTGCCACTAGAAATTTTGCTGTTGCTAGGGAGCTGCTGGATTCTGTGATGAGGAGGTAAATTTGAGCTGAGAATGGACAGTATTTTGTTGAAAGAGGGAGGGTGGAAAGGTGGTGCATGCAATTGCAAGCTTAACATTGAGAGATGGTATCAAAATTTTATGACCTTTTATTTCAAAAGCTTGCAGTTCAGCTTAAAAATAATGAATAATACTACCAAACCCAATGGAAAGAAAGAAGACAAGACAGCAACAAAAAGTTCTCAATCATGAAAGCTGCAATATACAAATATTGTGGGTTTTTGAGAATGTACAATCATGTTGGAAACATGAGATTTTACAGAAATAATAATTTCAGAACTATATTACTGCTCTTTGTTTTCTGAATGTTTACTGATTTGAAATCACAACAATGTACAGAACTCAGTAGGTATTGTCCTTGACTTACCTGGTAGGTAAATAAATTAGTAGCGTATACCTACAATCTGTGCAACCAAAATCTTGTTCTATAGTTCTGAGTTACAAAGCAACAGAATCCAGTAAGCATTCAGAAGAGTTTCTCCAGCTTTTTAATATGAAAACTTTTTAAAAGATTGTTTTAGTGGTATGCAATAGTTACAGCAAAAACTTAGAAGTGAATAATAAAGCTGTGAATATATAATACTTGTGAATTAATTTCAAGCGCAATGGTGATTAAACTATTGGAAGGAGAAATTAAACCCTCAAATTCATTAAAAAATTAATTTTAGCAATTTTTTGTTTCATTGGAATTCACTGATGCAATGTGATTAAAATGCACTCTCATGTAAACGATTTGCATCGTCATCCAAAAGCTGCTGTCTTGTTCAGTTTTACAGTGTGAGCTGAAAATGCAACTACACCTTGCCAAGTTACTCCTTTCCCACCTACAGAGTGCACGTGTACTTCGCTGTCTGCTCATAAGAGGTAAGCAGCTGTTACAATAAAAGTAATAGTTAAAATACAGAACTTGCCTGCCAAATGCCAGTAACTCTCCAAGTGTCAAGGAGAGCAAACATTTCATTAAATTTTGTGTGAGAAGAAACCAACCTGAATTAACCCATAACCATAGGATAATTGTAAAAATTAGTAAAGACCGCCTTCATGCCATCTGGCAAAATTATGAGGTACTTTCAGATCAGAACGTTTTTATCAAAATTTTCCAGACGAAATTGCCTCCTTCTGAAATACACTTACAGCATAGCAAAACCTAGTACACACAAATGCTTTTGAAATAAAATCTTGAAAATCTTCCAAACAACATCATCAAGCCAGAATATGTTTGGAATGCAATTATCTTGTTAACTGGTAATTTTTTTAATTGTTTCTTTTCTGTATTTCTTCGCAAGTCAGCAATTGTATGTAATAGTATATAATAAAGCACACATCTAAATAAATGCAAAAAAATATGTATTTCAGAAAAAACACCAACACACTGTAATAAAAATACCTAAAATTATATTCACATTTCCAAAGAAACAAAAATGAAAATGAAATTTGAACACATAAGTTCTAAAATGAGGAAGCTGAATGTCCATTGCTCTTGTTTGAGCTGCCCCTGCAGCTATCAAAGGTCAGCATGTTTACTGAGTCCTCTGTCAGCATCACAAACCCACACAAAGAATTTGTCTAAGAATTTGTTCATGTTTGAAAACTCATGTATATTCAGTCACCTTTGACTTTTGGACTCACTTTCCAAAGACATTTGCACATTTCGAGTGTTAGTGTCGTGAACACTCCAGGGAAGCAGATGATAATCTCTCGCATCTCTAAAAATGTTAGAAATATAAAGTTGCAAAAGAACTACTTGTAAATAGGAAAATATTCTGAGAAGCTGTATTTCTTAGGACTCAGAAGTATCCTTCTTGTATCTCTATTATCCAGTTGGCAGTGTTTTGTGAGTAGTCAGCTCCTCACAGGAGACCTGTGGGTTTCCTGGGCAGTGACAGTGCTGGATGGAGTGAGATGAATGTGTGGGGGTGACAGACAGCAAATGCCTGCAGGGATGTTTGGCGCATGTATAATAGTGTCAGGGAGATCTGTAGTAATTCATGTTTAATAATAAGAAATAAGCAATTGTCAAACTCATTTGATTCCTAAGGTATGTACGGGCAGGAAACATCTGAAAAGCATCCGAAGAGCATTGCAACTACCACAGGGAAGGAATATTTTAATTGAAATACAAAATCCACAACTGGAGCAATCTTTTCTTGCTATATACTTAAATGTTAGGCTCTCTTTAAAATTGCTGGATTAAAAAGCAATTTCTTAAAATGGAGAAGCATTCCTTGGAATTCATGCAATTGTTCAACAGCATGTGATTAAGTAAATTTATCTGGCATTTTGGTAGATAGAATATACCTTGCAACAGAGAAGGGTCTCCACCAACTACAGCAGCCCTACAGGAAGGACTTAATAAATTCTACTGTAAAAACATCACATCTCCTGGCAAGTGTAACATGGTATGAGATACAGATATCAGACAAAAGATGATTTTTCAGATTCCTAGAATCATTTGAGTTGGAAGGAACCTTTAAAGTCAGCTAGCCCAACTCCCCTACAGTGAGTGGGGACACTCACAGCTAGATCATGTTGCACAGAGCCTGGTCCAGCCTGACCTTGAATGTCTCCAGAGACGGCGCATCCACCATATCTCTGAACAACTTGTTCCAGTGCCTCACCAACCTTATAATAAAAAGCCTTTACTTTATATTGAATTTAAATCTTCCCTCTTTTAGTTTGGAGTTTTCCTTGTCCTATCACCACAGACTCTACTAAGGAATCTGCCCCCTTCTTTCTTTCAGCCTCCGTTTAAACACTCAAAGGCCGCTCTCAGGTCTTCCTGGAGGCTTCTCTTCTCCAGGCTGAACAGCCTCAGCTCTCCCAGTCTGTCCTCAAAGGGAAGGATACCATGGATCATTTTTGTGGACCTTCTCAGGACATACTCCTACAGGTTTAGGTCTCCCTTGTATACTTAGGGCTCCATATGTAGATGCAGTATTCTAAGTAAGTTCTCACAAGCATAGAATAGAATGCTGGCCATGCTTCTTTTGATGCAACCCAAGATCTATTTGGCATTCTGGGCTGTGAGGGCACATTGCTGGTTCATGCTCAGCTTCCTACCCACCATTACCCCCAGAATGTTTTTGGCAGGGCTGTGTTCCATCCTTACATCTCCCAGCTTGTATTGACAGTGGGCCTCAGCCCAGGTGAAAGGCCTTGCACTTGGATTTGTTCAACCTCACAAGACTCTCCTGGACCCACTGCTCAAGCCTGTGTAGGTCTGTCTGGATGGCATCTTGTTCTTCCTCACATGTGTCAACTTCACCACACAGCTTGGTGCCATTGGCAAACTTGCTGAGTGCACACATGTTCCCACTGGCAATGTCATTGATGAAGATACTGAAGAGCACCAGTTCTAGTACTGACCCTTGAGGGACACCACTCATCACAGATTTCCATCTGGACATTGATCCATTGACCACCACTCTCCGGGTATGATCTCACAACCAGTTCCTCATCCATCAAATAGTCCAGTTGTCAAATCCACATCTTTTCAATTTAGTGTGTAGGGTGTTGTGAAGGACAGCGTCAGAGGCCTTACTGAAATTCAGATAGATGACATTAGTGGCTCTTCCTTTGTCAACTGATGGAGTTACGCCATCATAGATGACCACTAAGTTGGAGTCACAGACTGCTAGGTAGGAGTTGTCCTTGGTGAAGCTACTTGTATTATCCTATCTCACTTCCCTCACTTTCGTGTTCAAATCCATATATAGATTTGATGATTCTCAGAGGTCTCTTTCAACCCCACGATACTGTGGTAATGTGTTTCTGCGAATCTGTGAATCTGTTCCATGGTGCTTTTCCATGTTGTAATCTGACATACTGACACACTGGACAAGTACAGCTTACTAATATTGTTGTAAAGTTCAATGTAGCACTAAAACATCCAGTGGAAATTGCAACTATATGAATTACAAAAGGTCACAGAACTATTCCTTTTACTGCGTTACATACAAAGCAGCTACCTGCTTTTTCTTGAACAGTCTCTCACACATGAACATGGAAACCATAAGCAAAATGTTCTAGAGAACCCATAAGAAATATCTTGTTCATATTTTTTCCCACAGTCTGAGGAAGGCCCTGTATGGCACAACAAGAAGAGGCTATCTGCAATGTGTTTCTCATAAGAAATGCTTTCTCAGGTTACAGAGCTGTAATGTAAAGCTTAAGTTTTAGTGCTCACTGTTTCTTGACACAGACTCATAATCATTGCACTGTAATAAAAGAATTGCCAGTTTTTCTTTCCTTTCTGACAGACCTCATATACAGCTATATTTAGGTGTCAGCTTAACACGTCAGTCTTTTACTGTAATATTTGCAAGTCCTCAGCTTAAAACCCAAAGTAAAACTTTATCAGACACTGAGAACAGTTCAGACTACATACAGAAGAAAATCATAGAGATGTTCAAATTTTCATCAAACCGCAGTGGTGAAGTGTGAAAATTCAAGAGCAGGGTCAGAAGTGAGCTGAGAGGAAAATCAAGCAAGATCAGGTGCAGTATGCAAGTCTGTACAGATTAATTTTGCTTCTTAAAAGTAAAGGAGAGACCAAAAAAATCTCAAATCTATTGTTAGAAACTTGTTTCATTTGCAGCCACAGACTTTAAGCCTTAATCTTCATGACAAGTTACAAGAAGTTTTAATAACTATGAAATCTCTTTATAAATGCATTTTGTTCTAACTGAGCTTTATACTGCAAGTAGAATTTGAGATGAAATCCTATTAAGAGTTAGTTTTGCTTTTCAGTTTGTCATATAGGAAGAAACTGTAGTGAAGCCATTCAGGAAAATCACTTGTCTGAGGGACTAGCATCGTGTTCACTGAAGAGACACAGTAACACAACTTGCCATTCCCCAGAGGAATAACAGAATTTCAATTGCTGGGTGAGAATAATTTTAGTACAAAAAAGTAGTGTGATGAATTCAAGGATTTTGATTAAAAAAGATTAATGAACAACTGATAAGTTGACAAAAGGAATAGTAAGAATCAAAATAAATGGTGACTAGTGCAAGACTTGATCTATGGAATTAATGAAAACACAAATGAATTGAACCACAAATTAAAAAATCGAGTAAATGGTCCAATGAAAAAAGTTATAGTGACCGTTACTCACTCATTAGCTCTCCTTTTATAAAAACTAGCAATAACCTGCTCTACCAAGGACATATGATTTTGCAGTTAAGAAGCCCCAGCAGATCAGGATGGCTCTTGATTTTGTAACTTCATACATAAGTGGAAAAAAAATCTCGTTTAGTGGAAAATTTGTTTTTGTTTTCTAAACATTTTCCACTCTATTAGACTTTGAGATTTTTGAAAGAAGGATCACATCCTGTTCACTCTGTACAGGGCCTAAACCTACAGTGTGTTGAGGTACCTCAGTGAGGTTGCTAGCCAGACAATGCAGCACACACAGGAGGGGACAAACAAGAAGATGATTCCAATTGCAGTGTTCCTCTCTAAATATCATGACCATCCCAACAGAGTCAAAGGTCATAAACAGTTCTATTCTTAATCCATCATCATTCTTCTGGAGCAATTCAGAGATGGACAAAATATTAGCACAGAACAAACATATCTATTGGACCTTCTAGAGGTGGATGCCTGCCTAAGGCATCCCTGGACAGCCTTTGAGGCACTTACGCATTTCTATTTCTAGCTGAGCATCATAATCACATTATTTTGAGAGGACTGCTCTGTTTTCATGTGTAAAAGCAGAGAATCTGCACAATGCCTGCATTGGCTGGAATAAACCTGCACCCTCAAATGCAGGTATGTGGGTTTCTTTTCTGTGAATTTTGAAGGTCGTATGTAACACATTGCAAAGCCCTTCTTTCAGTAATATGTAAAAGGAATAAAGTTGATAATATTGCCAAATTCATGCTCCTGGATTGGGAAAAAAAAAAAAAAAAAAAAAAAAAAAAAGTAAGCAGAGAATAAATATAAAAACAATGAATAGAGAAAAGAAAGGATCATAACCTGTTTTGCCTCCTGTATTTACTCTTGCATTTTGCAGTATATCCTGAGATAACATGATATGCTTTCCAGAGTTTTTATTGTCCTGGGGTACAGTCACCAGTCACCAGTAACAAATACTTTTAATGAAAGGAAGGAAGAACTATGTTAATTCGAGAGGGAGGTCTCAAACACAAAATCACTTTTATGTATGGATACCATAGCTACTGTTCTGTTCAGTTGGACTTCCTGGGGTAGATGTCCAGTGAGTAGCAGGAAAGAATTTCGTAAGAGCCATGATCATCAAGGCCCTCTGACTTTCCCTTCAGCCCCAAAGAAGAGAAGTCTTGGGGACATAAGCTGGCATTTGGGACTTCTGCAGCCTGTCTGTAGATATCCGGGGATGCAGGCTGATCTTTCTGTGGCAGGCAGAGACAGGTTTTCATCAAATGGGCAATGCTGTAATGTTGCACCATGAGGCAAATGTCCCTGGCTGCTCTCTGCTCCAGCCCCAGCAGAGAACCTCACTTTCATTGCATTTTCCCTCAGTGGCCCAAAAAGCCAATTTCTCTGCTTTCTCAGCTGTATAGTGTAAGCTGTCATGTGGAGACATAACAGCAATAGCACGACATCCTGGTAACTCATAGTACGTTTATGGCTGCTGCTGTCATGAGGTTATCTGCTCAGTAGGAGAGACTTCAGGTATAGCTGAGCTCCTGTGCTGGACAAGTTGTCATGCACCAGCTAAAGCACAGTGTGGTCATGCACTCTTGTTGTTTCAAATGCAAAGTCAGACATTTTCCACTCAAGCTTAAATTAGCACCTTTTACTCTTGCTTCAGGCTAACACAAAACATAATTTGTTATTGTGGCTCAGCTGACGCACATGAACTTGCTCCTCCCAAGAACTGAAACCAGTCCCTGAATCCTGAGTGGGCGAATGTACAACCTCAATGTGTCTAAATAGTTGAGATGATGCTTTATTGGTTTCCTCTTGTGCAGTAGCTATACAATTGCAGGGTAGAAGCAGTGCTCAATGCAAGGGTCTGTGTGAGAGCTCTGGGTGAATCTTTCTCATGAGTAACTGTTGCTCTTGTGTTTACCCTGGACACATAACACATTCTGGCTCTGTGGGCAGCAGGAAATTTATCTTTTAAAAACATTGCAAGGTAGAGTCTTATATTATTCACTTGTTGGTGCTGCTCTCACAGATTTCTCAGCCTTTCTTGTCCTAGAATCAAACAGCTGAACCATCTAATTTCCTCCCAGAACAAATGACAGATAGTGCTTGATTCTTCAAGATTTTTGGAATCACAGAATCACAGAATGGCTGAGATTGGAAGGGATTTCTGAAAGTTACCTAGTCCAATGCTCCTGCTCCATCAGGGACACCCAGAGTAGGTTGCTCAGGACCATGTCCAGGAAGCTTTTGAAGAAATCCAACATCTACTGCCATTAATTCCTTAAACTTTGGAAAAGTTTCACAATTTCTGCTTGTTTTACCTAGATTCCTAAGTGCAAGTATTCTGCATCATTTTAAAAAGTATTTTTCTTTTCTTAAAGTATATACCACCCACTTATTGAGTTTCTATGTTGACATACAAGAACATAGAAAGTATTAAGTCAGCTACTTGGAAACCTCTGTCTTGAGGTCTTTAGCCTTACGCACCATGCTTACCACAAAGCAAGAGAAGGAGCTGCTCCTTTAATGTCCTTATAAACTAACTCTCCATGAATCCTTCAGAAGTGGAAAGGGCATTTCTACACAATTTCTAGCAAGTCGGAGATCAGAAGTACAGGACAAAAAGCTTGCTCACTAGGGTAAATCTTACCTGTGCAAATCTCACTTTTATCTATGGTGGTAAAGCCTGAATCATCTGACTCTAAAGGGAAAATGTCCAGTATTTCCATAACTTTTTATTCACTACCAGCTCCTTCCCCATCTGCAAAGTGTTATGTCTCCTCCAATATAACTAAATAGTGATAGATTTTTCCTGGTGATATCTTGTATTCCTGCACAGATTTTGCCTTTATTTTTCTCCTTGGTACTCCTGCAAGATCTTCTAGTCCTAGAGAAACTCCTACATCAGTTGTCTTTTTCTTCTCTAGTTGTCCCTATATTCTGAAGTTCTTCCATCTCTCCAGTTCAAAAGTTCAGTAAAGTACCACCAGCAAGAGAAATTATCATAGGCATAGTCTTCAAATGATGAATGGATGTGTTGAGTCTTCTCCATGAGACATGTGCAGAAAACATCAGATCACGGAGCAATTAGATGTGATCCTACCTTAACAACCCCACACAGGAAATTTTCTCCATTCAGTTGCTTCTTTACAGGTAGGCAGTAGCAAAACCTTTATGGTTCTTGTTCCTGGCTATGCATGAGACAAGTGCAAGACCTATGTGTTGCTCCCCACTGTGGGAGCACCTGTAACTTGCGTCAGCCCAAAGTGAATCTCCTGCAACCCTTCTGCACTGCATGCTTCCCCTGGCCATATTCAGTTCTCCCAGACTGCAAAGGGCAACTATCCAGAGGGACTCTAGCATCAGGAAGACCTACTATGTGGTACCATGGGCTAGACAGCAATGAGGCATCTCAGGAAACATACAGTCATTTAATGTGATATCATCAGTCTCTTGTGAGTTCCCCATCCCTTAGACTGAGCTCAAAAAAGTTTTCCTCTGCTGTGACAGAAATGCACAATGAGCAAAAGATGGGGAACAAGAAGGGCAAGAGATGAAGAAGAGGACCAGGAGTACATGACGTTTTTTAAGTTGCTTGAATAAATGTGTGCCGTCCTCTGCATCTTTACAGAGTGGAGCATGTTACAGAAAACTGGTGTGATCCCCAGCTTTGTACATAGAAACATACACAGTAGACAGAACTTAATGTAATAGATTTAGATAAGAAGAAGCCAACTTCTCTGACTCACATTTATCTGTGGCAATGTGCTTCCAGTGTAAAACTCTTAGAGGTACTTGCTTGCTTTCTACTTGCTGATGCATTCAGATATTTACTTCAAATGCAAGAGGTACTTACGAAAAGACAACAAATCCTATAACCTAAAAATGAACCTCCCATCAGCTCTGACATTGATAATATGTGCACCTAATGAAGAGAAAACCAGCTCATAAGACTAAAATACCAAAGGGTATGCAATGACCCTAACCTTAGGAGTATTTGCATCATACAGGGAAAGCTTGTGTTGTGCCGTCAGCATATGTTTACATCTCTAAAATATTTTGTAGCAAGGTCTGCATGGCATTTGCCACATTATTACTGTGAGAAAACCTCAGAGAAAGGCATGAAGGGTAAACCACAAACTGTGCTATTTCTGAAACTCTTGTTCTGTGTTAATTTCTACCTGCCTGGAGGAAATTTTGTTGACCTTTCACACACTTATCTCAGTGCCGGTCTCATTCTCAGCAGCTCAACTCTCTTCTTCTGAGGGTCCCTTGAATTCTTAAAAATATTTCAAGACCACCTATCTATCTATGGTCTCTTGGATTTTTATTATATTTTATTTTATTTTGAGAAATTCACATCATTTCTTTGTTATCTCGAGACAGAGTTCAAAGTAACAAGAATTTCCATGGCTTCTCAATTTTGTTTGTATGTTACATGTAACTGTACTGACTATACTGTTTCTGCTGCTAGTTAAAAGCTTGTGTTGAGAGACAGAGAGATTAGGAAGGCTGGCTTTTTTTATGTTGTGTTTAGATAGGTTTTGATATTACAAGGGAAGAGCTGTTGTTCTCTGATATAAGGAACTCCCACCTGTGAGTTGAATGTTTCATGATCAAGCAGTGTAAGTCTCAGAGATTTCTTCTGATTCACTCAAGTTGATCCTCAGATTGAAGGTTTTCATGGAAAGCAAGAAGAAAATGTTGTTTCAGAAGAAAGTAATTTCTTGGCTCTAGTCACATGAATCAAAGGGTTCAGAACAAAGAAAGAATAGATTTATACTGTCTTGTTCTGTATTACTGCCAGTGACATGCACACACTGGAGATCATTCCCTCCGTTCATTCTCATGGAAACCCATCAGCTATGCCTAAACCTTGAATGGGTATGGAAATGCTTTGTTCAAGCTGGTAACTACTTCAAATAAATGTTTTCCATTTCCATATCTCTGGGAAACACAATTGCTTTTGTCCACAAATCTCCCTAAAAAACATCTGCAACTATGAATCTAAGCAAGTGCGATGATGGCAGGTGCCTAGATTAAAGACCAAGATACAAACAATGATGGTAGCGTTGCTGCCTTGATATGTGAATCAAGGGAGATTTTCAAAGCATTACCTAGAAGCTGGTGACTTGGCAATGAAGGTAATGATAAGACTCATAATCACATAGTAAACTTAGTAAAGAAAGGAGAAAGCATAGATACAAATTAAAAACAAACAAACAAACAAACAAAAAAAAAACAGAAAGGGTGTTCTTACACAAATGAAAGGCACTGGAATATTTGTATGTAGGTGTGTATGCCTATTACAAAGAGTTCCTATGTACATATTCTGCATGTTCAGTTACAGTGGAGATTTGTTCTTCCCCTGATTATCTGGATTTTAATGAGAAACATTTGGAGAAGGACAAAGTGGCACATTTTAGCTTTCCACTTCTCTTTAAATTGTTCTGGAAATTACAGAAGAATATTTATTTGGAGAGTAGGGAGCACTTGTTTTGGATGACATATCTCCCACACATAAATTTTGAAGGAAGCAATTTGAGATGTAGAGCAACAAGTGCAAATGAGTTCATTAAACTGCAATGCCACTGAGAATCTCAAGAATGACTCTATCCCAGTTACAAGTAGGTCATCACAATTACTCTCATCATAAGACTGAACCTGACAAGAGTTCTGGATTATGGACTTCAAAGAGCCAGGGATTGTGCCTTCCTTCCATACTCACTCATGATGTGCAGATGTAATTGCACAAAAGTTAGGATAATATGCACTGTAATTGATTATACATCCAGTCTGTATGCGGATTTAGGAGGAGGGTTCCATGCTACAGACATTAATTAGACTGGCAAAGAGAGCAAGGAAAAGACTACACAGTCCTGTGCAAACAAGTGAAACATGGGTATACAGCTGTCAGCACAAGGTTGGAGCATTAGCATTCCTGCTCTTCTCATCATCTTTCTTATGAAGCTCTCTGTACGCAGCATGTGCCATATTTCTTCGGCATTCCTAAGAGAAATTGTCTCTCTCATACACAGAAACTAACATACTGGTATACTGGCAAGCCGAAGGCTAATTCCTTCTAGATAGGGGAATTTCAGTCCTCATTAACAGAAACTTTGCCTTCATGCATTGTGGCCAGATGGGAACAATGCAACCAGGTAACAATCAAGGGCTGAGGTTTGGAAAAGCCATTCATGGCTGCATGTGTCTAAGAATAACTATTAGGCACTGGTCCTGGAGCCTGAGGGCCTAAAACTCTTTTGCTGGGCTCCTACTTCTAAATCAAACAACTTCTCAGGGATGTGGAGTTCCAGACTGGTGCAAGCTAGTTTTACCCACTCACATTTGCTCAAATCACAGAATAACAGAATCACCAAGGTTGGAAAAGACCTACAAGATCATCCAGCCCAAGCATCCACCCAACACCAATAGTACTCACTAAACCATGTCCCTCAACACAAAATCCAAACATTCCCTGAACACCTCCAGGGTCAGTGACTCCACCACCTCCCTGGGCAGTCCATTCCAGTGCCTGAACACTCTTTCAGAAAAGCAGTATTTCCTAACATTCAGCCTAAATCTCCCCTGGTGCAGCTTGAAGCCATTCCCTCTAGTTCTGTCACTAGTTATCATGAGAGAAGAGGCCAACCCTCAGCTCACTACAACCTCAAAAACCTGTGAAAGAATAGATTGTCCTTATGTTTTAGAGCAGTTGAGGACTGATCAGCCCCATAGGCCACACAAGGTCAGTGCAGGCCATGTGGGCAGTATCACTGTGGTACTTTGCCTTAGGTCAAAGTGGTAGAAGCGTGCTTTGCATTCCCACGCCTCAATTGCATGAGATTCATGTTGGTGATGATTTGCTGGGGCATAGACCCAGCAATCATATCCCTTGCCCAGGTATTGCCAGTGATGTCCATAAGCTGGTGTCCCAAGAGCTGCCTGCCCTATGGCTCTTGGCCTCAAGCTACTGTCAGCTTTGGTGCTGCACAGGCAGGGATTGGTATTGCTGTACAATGTCACTGTGTTTGTGGAACTGATTAACAAGGAGTGAGGGTAGGATTCCACAAAAATGTATGATACCTCCCTCAGAGTGAGCATTTCTGCTGCCAGGGATCTTTTAGTTTTTTCCTCCTGTGTTGAAGCTGTGATGCAAACACAATATTATTTGCCTGTTACTTAAACACTCTAATTTATATTGATCAAAATTTACTTTTAACAGAATATTCTACAGGTACAAATCAGACTTCATTTTAAACAGAGCAGTCAGCAGCAGTATTCCCTGGCAAGAGGGCAGATGAACCAGACAGTTAACTGCTACAGTGCAATCTGGTTATCTACCATTTTCTACATTAAGATCTGAAGCTAATGAAGAGTGTTGACACTTCAGCACTGAGCAATGGAGAACACATGTCTCATCTTCTGTTACAACAGAGAGGGAGCTCCAGAAGGATCTCACAGGGATGTACAGTTGTCGGATGCCTGCTCTAGTTGGAGGTGGCCAAGTGATCCCACACACAATGTGTGAGGACAGGACAGGACAGCTAAGTTTACCACAGTCACCACTGCCTGTGTAGAGTAATATTCTGCTTAGATTCTGCCCACTTTGGATTTTGTCTGTTAATTAAACTTTGCAGCTTTTAAAATAGCTAGAACTGCTGACTTACATAAGAGCATATTCACTGTCATATAGCCCTGCAGATAAATAACCAGCCTGCCAACCTCAGAGGAGATGGACATGGCAGCAGGAACATTGCTTCCAGTAACACTGGCTGGAAAATCTCCAGGTGATTTGTTTTCCTTCAGAAAACACTGATCTGATTTTAAAAGCCAGCAGGGAAATGACTTGTTCATAGTTTTCAGTGAAAAACTAGTGATGCTTTTTACAGGACTAGCCCGTGTGGTTTATATTGTGTTATGTCTTTACCTAAAAGCTAAAAAAAAAAAAAAAAGAAAAGAAGTCAGATAAGGCCTTTCTGAAATGGAATATATCCCTTAAAGACAGATTTGACATTTCTAAAATTAAATGTCTGAAGAAAAATTTGTTTTGTTTGTCTGTTGAATTTTGTTGTTGAGCAAGGATAACAGGTTGGGTTAAGGTGCTGAAAGTCCTCCTAGGGTAGAGGTTTTGCTTCTAGACTGATTCTAATCCATGTAATGCAACACAGCTGTGGAACAACAGCAACAACAACAACAAAGTAAAGATTTTGCAAAGACGACGACTAGGGATTTCCCAAGAAAGTTAAGAGTACAGGGATCCTGGGTACAAAATGGCTACCAAAAACATCTTGTTTCTCTATCTAAATGACAGGGTATAATTAAATCCTTCAGGGGATGGGGTGTCTGTGTTTGCACAGAAGGTTTTCATTGTACTAATGCCCAACTATCATAGGAGCACTTCAAAGTTCAGTGTAAAATGGAGCAGCAGTCTCACACTGACCTACTTTCCTCTTGCCCACTAAAACCTTAAAACCTCTCCCATAATTCTTGTTTTGTGAAAAAATACAACTTAGCCAACTGTAGAACACAGCTGTGTCAGAATGAAGAATTCTGAAATAGTTTCAGGTTGCTTTGGAAAATGCAAAGAACTACTGAAATAAAAAATATTCAAAGGAAATCTAGGCATTACTTCCCTTCAATGATTTTTTTCTTTTTCAGATTGAGAACCTGATAGTTCATTCATTCTTTAGAGATGTGAAAACACTGAACACTCCCACATAGGCATTCAACTGAAAGCAATATCTATCTTTTGGTCAAATGCTTGAGATGATTACAATTAATGTGCAAAGTGATATAGACACTGAAGGCATTCAAATTCCAATTGCTCAGACACAGAAAAAAAAGCCCTAATTCCTGGAGACTCATTGTCTTCCTTCCTTGAAAGGACACAGATGAAAATACTTAGGCATGTTTAAAACTGACCCACATTTCAATAACTTTGGTTTTTGGTTTCTTTTTTTAGCCAGTGTTCTGGAATCAACAATGTTGCATCTTTTCCGGATCCTGGCTGGGTCCAGACTGGTTCAGTTGCACTGATGTGAGCCAGCTTCAACTCTCTGTTGGTATTTGATCCAGCTTTGCAGATATTACCAAGGCACTCCACTGCCTCAAGAACCCAGCCATCTTCTGAAGCAGCACAGACTTTTCTCTGTATTTGTGGCATGGTTAATTCTCAACCTAATCAAAAACTCGTGGATTAGTATGCACTTAGACTACATTAACTGCTAATTTGTCTTCCTCTACTAGAATTGCCTACATTGGTGGCACCCAACTGACATTACCTGGTACTTCAACTGGTGCTGAAACCTAGTCTCTGTGGTCATTCAGGCCATCCTTTCCTCATGGCTACCCTGATCCTTAAAAGACTTCATCATCACGAAGTTGTTGCAGAAGAAGCAGCATGACAAAACGTAGAAATTCATAAATGAAAAATCCAATATGACTCGGCTTACATACCAACTGACTCTCTATTGTCTATAGTGCAATATGAGAGCTTGCTGACCCTACAGCTTATTGCCAGGCTGAAAATCCCAGAAGTATTACAAATAAACTCGGCACCAGAGGTCTAAGATTATTCATTTTAACAATCTTTGCTGTCTTGAACTCCTGTCAAGATCTAGACATCAAACACAAGTCGATTTCTATCATCATCCTTGACTCTGTAAAGTGAGCATCTCTGCATTCATCAAGCACAGGCCCTTACTGCCTTTCACATTTTCTTTCTCTGACCTGATCTCCAATTGATAGTGGATAACAAATATTTGCATCTAAAATAATAATAATAATAACTCAGTTCACTGTTCTGAGAAAAGGAAAAGCTCACTGTATTTCTTCTAAAAGAAAAGGACTTTGGTGCAGCCTCAGCAACCTGAAAGCACAAGGCAGTACAGGACATTAGCACCAGAGCAGCTCAGTGGGGACAACCCTAGTTGTGTTGAGACCAAGACCAAGCACACGGCAACTTCTGTGCAGCTAGGCCTTTGCCTGTTCTTTCTCTCTTTCTTTTTTTTTTCTCTCTTCTCTTCCTTTCTCTCTCTTTCTCTTTCTTTGCTTCATCTCTGGGGACAATGGACCAGATCTCCAGCTGGTACTGCATAGAGGAATAAAGTGAACAAAAATGATTTGTACTGTGACTTGCACTGATAAAGGCCTGGACCTCTGTGATCCAAAGTGGCCCCTTTGCCATTTTTTCTACGCCATTTTTTCTTGCAAAATCACAAGCACCTAATTGATAGAGTTTCATTCTTAGCTCTCAGTCATCTGGATTTAAGCAAGCTTCATGCTATTACACTAATCAATTATTTTTCTCTTTTAATCACTTGGCCATGAAGCAGACAATAAAATATGTGCAGAAGGAGCTGCAAGATAAGATAAGATAGAGGCTTAAACATTTTTCAAATTAATCCAATTGCTTTGTGTTATTTGATGAGATAGCATGTTTTTCCTCTTTTGGCTAATGAAACTATGGCTTCAGAAATCCCCACATCAGAAGAGCATGCTTAGCCCTAGCCCCAGCCACAGTCTTGCTGACAAAAGTTTGAAAGCTAAGCTTGAAAGGGAAGGTGCCACTGAACTTCAATAGAGCTTTCCCCAGCCATTTTTGTCTTTAGGCTTCAGACACTAATAGGATAGAAACAACAGAAGTGGGGTTTGGGGAAAGTAAATGCAACATAGCTCAGAGAAAAGAAGAAGTGACCAGCAGTGACAATCCCAGCCACTTCCCTGTGGGAGGGGGCATATTTAGGTGGTGCATGGACAGAACACCTCTCTTTCAAAGTGACTGATGGCACTGAGAGGTGACTTATTTTATTACACTAGTGTATATCATCTTGCATTGACTTCAGATCCCAGCTCAGCAATCACACATACTTGGATAGTTTACAGGGTCTCTACCAACAAGTCACGGTTTCTTTACGGCACAAATGTGGGCATTTGCTTTTCAGCACCTCCGTGTAACTTTACACATGGTCTAGGTTTATTTTGAATCGAGGTGCTGCAGCATATATTTTACAGCCGTCCTCAAACTCACTTCCAGGAAGGGATTCCTACTGTCACCCCACACCACCACGTCTCCACTGAGTCTGCTAAGGTCACTGTGCCTGAACTCCAGCAGGAAGAGCATGCGTTCAACAAACTGATCTTCTCTGCTCTTCTTTCAGTGCTAGGACACTGGGACTGCAGGCACATTTACTGCAAGCTCCCCTCTAGTTTATTCACTCATACCCATCTTAGATGGGGTGATACCCAGGTGTCCTCCCAACTGTAGGTTTCTCCACATCTTAGAGTAGCTTTCTACATGCTTTGGACACTGGTTCCTGGCTGAAAATAAGATCAGGCTTTCATATCATGGCCTAGAAGCACGCTGCATCTAGTCTTAAGGACCCTTGGTCATTCCTCTCAAAGCACAGTATAAGAAAATCAGCATTTCCATGTCCCAATCTGGCCACGGGTCTCTACAGTATTTTGGTAAATTGAGATAAGCACTAGATTCTGTACTCAGAATTAAAGATAACTGTAGTTATTTTTATTAGAAATAGAAGGAAGAGAAAGAATGAGAAAGGTAACTAGCATACTCTTAGCGTGACTGAAGTTTAAAGAAAAACAACCAAGAATTTCCAAAATGTAAATAAAGATACAGAATAATTTTTTGTTCAGGTAGTTTCAAAGAAATCTTGGCATCTCTTAGCTGTGTTTGTGACTACTGTGGTCTGTCACACTACAGGGGAGGTGGAGCTAACGAAAAAAAACCTCCAGCAGATTAGAAACATACTGAAAAACAGGACCAGACTTTCTTTTGTAATATTGAAGCCATCCTATTCATTGTTTAGAGATGCAGGCCTCACAGTCCCATCCCCTCCTAATTAGAACTATCAACATATCTATGTCCATAGAAAAATGAGGACCACTGAAGTCAACTTGGTATCAACTTAATCAGCATTCATGGTGGCACCTCCTATAAACCACACAGATAAAGTTGCCAGTGGCAAGGCAGTGCTATGCAGTGATTCAGGATGTCTTGCTGGGGGCAAGCTGTGATCAATAATTGGAGGGTGAAAATGGTTTGCACAGTCTGTGCATGCTGAGCTGCAAGACCTGGAAAGCTCCCGTTGGCACTGGTCTCCAGCTGTTCTCTGCTCCCGGGCTGGTGTGTAACAGTGGCAGGCTGAGCATCTGCCTATGTCCATGCTGAGTTTCCATAGCACTTCTCCATAAATTTCAATTGCGCACATGTATTTTTCCCCAACACTCCGTTTCCATCTCTGGCTCTGCACTGCACCCTCTCTGTGCTGTGTCTCAGTCCTTTCCTCCACCATCTGCTGCAAAGAGCTCATTTGTCAAAGGGACAAGATCTCTAGAGGCTGAAAGGAAGGAGCCCGTCAACACTGCTTTCATCCCACCATGTGTGTTGGCAAGGAGCCAGGAGCTAGCTAGCCATGGAGGACTTTGCAAGGCCCATTTGTTTAAATGCATTTTACACTACATGGTTGTCAAGGGCACAGTGTCCTCGTGTCAATGGAAAGGGGCCCACCATGGGAGGAAATCAGATATTTGAGAATGCCACATCTGCTGGCCAAGGGCAGCCACCTGCCTGGGCTCTGTAGGTGCAGGGGGACTGTGTACAGCCTTCTGCTCCCTTGGCCCTGGCTGCTGCAGGCAGCACAGCCGGTGCCAGCCTGCTGCAAGGTGCACATGACTGTCAAAGCTGAGGGAAGCAGAACTAGGTGAGTTGCTGGTCATGCTTGGAGCTGGCTCTGCCCATCGGCTGTGTCATGGTGGCTGTGGTTTGGTGATTTTTTGTTGTCAATATTCCACATCAGAACATCATGTGGACCGGTGGCAGTTAAAGAGTTTCCATTGTGTTTTCTCTTTGTTAAAATTGCTAGCTCTCTTCCCTTCCCCCTCTCCCAGAGCACACAGCCCAGGACTGGCCGGGTCACGTGGCAAACTGCTAGTCCCCATCCTTTTTTTTTTTTCCTTCTTTCCATTTTTTATTTTTACTTTTATTTTTTCCTTTTTCCCAGGGCTTGTGCCCCCTCCGTCACAGACTTATACCTAGGGATAACCCCATGACAGCTGGGTGTGTTACCAGCCTTCTCCATGGTGCTCCTGCCTCGATCTGTCATGGGCTGAAGAGCAGGCAGGCAGGAAAAGGATTCCTCCCATCCCCTGCACACCCTCAGTCATCTCATTGCTCTTCAAACAAGGTGGGAGGAAAGCCAGTGCACTCTTCAGGGTGACATCCTCAGCTGTTCCTGCACACCACCTCTCCCTTAACCTGTAAAGAAGAACCTGGAGTGCTAGTTTTGAAAGATGCTGTAAAAAGAAATGCAAGAGGATGCTCCATGAGCGACAGATGGCTGCTTCATAGCTCTGAAAACCCTGAGTGCAAATCCTGACAAGGGAGGCAATGTAGACTGTAGATGTGCAGCTGTAAGCTTCAGCACCACCGCTCTTGGCAGAAGCAGGAAGATGGGGAAAGGCAGGGACTCACTTTCCAGCTGCAAACGACTGGGCTGGCAGAGCCAAGCACTCACCCATCACTGCCTGCCTCAAAGCACTGATTTTTTCATTTTTATTTTTTTAATTATCTGTCCCCAAGACCTGCCCCATGCTCAATGCATTTCCACAGCAGTGAGACAAAGCTCAAGGCTGGGTAGGAGGCACATTTCAGAGAAGCACTGAATGGGAACAGGCAGACCTGCCAGCAGAGGGTGCCTGAGGGAGAGTGAAGAGTAGTAGGGTAGAGCTGTCACAGAATCACACACAGAATCACAGAATCACCCGGGTTGGAAGGGACCCCAAGGATCATGTAGTTCCAACCCCCCTGCCTAGCAGGGCCACCAAACATACACATTCAGATCAGGTTGCCCAGGACCCCGTCCAACCTGACTTTGAACACGTCCAAGGACCGGGCATCCACAACCTCCCTGGGCAGCCCGTTCCAGGGCCTAACCACTCTCCTTGTAAAGAACTTCCCCCTAACATCCAACCTAAATCTTCCCTCCTTCAACTTGGATTCATTTCCCCTAGTTCTGCTGTTGTCAGCCAGAGTGCCACAGCCAAATGACAGCTAGAACTACAGTCACACCATCATGGCCAGGCACAGGCTGTGACCATGCACACCTTGGGAAGTTATATGTCAACATAAATATTCTCCATGTGCATTTGTATTCATCCAGAGCATAATGCTTCAGTACCAAGGGATTCCTCACCAAGGCACGATGGAGGAAGAGAGATATGGGGAAATCTGAGAGTTCTAAAAGTGATATAAACCAGTCACAAGCCAGAGCAGAGTGAGTACGTGGCCTACACCCATCCAGGACACAAAACAAATGCTTTACATTAATTGGGAGAGAACAGAATAAGGCTCCCAGCTCCCCAGCAAGACAAGGCAGGAGCTTCCAGTCCTGATGGTCTCTGTGAATGTGTAATGCTCTGTTCCTTGGAGCTGATTATTTCAGACGCAGAGACCAGATCAATGCACTTTTTCATGCTTTACAGTAAAAGGAAATACTGTGCCAAATCTCATGAGTCAGAATCAGTGTGAAAAGAGAAGAGGCAGAATAGAGGAAATTTATTATAGGTGCGAATTCCCCTGCTAGCATCTGGGGAGCCCATGTGGGGAAGAGGCTCAGCTGGTATTTGGACAGTGAGAAGGAGCGGGCTTGTTAGCTGCTGTCAGAGATGCACCCTGCTCCCATCAGCATCCCACTGGCCCTTCCCCAGCCCTACTTAGCCCTGCACAACATGCACCGCTCGTTCCTTGTTCTCCCTGGCTCTGAGGAGCGATTCTTCCTTCTCATTGTCAGCAGCTGAATGGGCAGGCTGTGCAGCAGGGCTGAGTCACAGACGTGATGAAAACGAGCTGGAGAATTTAAAATGCCAGCTGCCACCTAATGCCAAGTCAAAATTAATCAGAATCCTTGATCACTATTGTGACTGCTAACAGAGAAGTGTATGTATATTAACTTGGTTTCCTCTCTATTGTACAACATGCCCTGGGGTTGTATAATTCACAAGTAATTAAGTTCAGCAAAGATTATTGAAAAACAGAAAAGGATGCCAACCTAACTCTCTTTTATTCATCTGCCAATGAGACTACGGTATAATTAACCAGTTAGCTTTGCTCTAACTCTCATCCAAGCCAAATAGGAGGGTTCCATTTTGAGTCCATTAAGATTTGCCCACATAGGCATGAGGGGGAGAGAAAAAGAATACTCCTCTTTATGGTGTTAATTAGGATAACACAGGCTTTGGACTAATGTTTAGATCCACACTGATCTTCAGGAGCTCTCCCCAGAGACATTTTGGTATGCTAGAACTATCGAGTAGGGCTACCTGGCACCTAGTGGCTCTCCAGTCAGAGAGAATAAAATTTCCAAAGTTTGATCTTAAAATATCTTTATTTAAAACACACTGTTTGACAGAATATATATTTCAAGCTGCTCAGAAAATATATCCAAGCTCCTGGAATTTTTACTCCGAGTTGAGGGGATTTTTGCACAATTTCAAAACAGCCAAAACTTTTATTCTGAAATCTAACTTAAGACATTAAAAAATAGGCATAGTAGTTAGAAGATTAGCTACTTAGCTCTGATGCTAGTGAAGGACACCACATGGCATAAAGGATAACCATCCTTCCATCTGAGTCTCCCATCATCTTCTCAGGAGAACATGATGCATCCACATTTATGATAGAGATCTACCTACTATCCTATCTCTGCCTATGACTGTTGGGAGAAACTGAGGAAAAATTTGCTTTTTTTTTCACCCACAGGTCTACCACTGATGCTTTGGTGAGTTCCTGAGCCACAGCTAGTACATTAGGCTTGATAGCTCTTCCCTGGGACCTTTTCCAACATTATATAGTTGTTCCTTTTTTGTTATCTCTATTTTTGTATCTGTGGGCCTTAAAACATACTATGGCAATGATTTTTGCAGTCTAATCATTAACTGAGTTTTTAAATGAAAAAATAGTCCCTTCCCTTCCCTTCCCTTCCCTTCCCTTCCCTTCCCTTCCCTTCCCTTCCCTTCCCTTCCCTTCCCTTCCCTTCCCTTCCCTTCCCTTCCCTTCCCTTCCCTTCCCTTCCCTTCCCTTCCCTTCCCTTCCCTTCCCTTCCCTTCCCTTCCCTTCCCTTCCCTTCCCTTCCCTTCCCTTCCCTTCCCTTCCCTTCCCTTCCCTTCCCTTCCCTTCCCTTCCCTTCCCTTCCCTTCCCTTCCCTTGTTACTTTCTCAGTTCACTTTTTGTTTAACTCTTTGTACACAGAAAGGTGGCTAGCCTACTGCCTCTTGAGCTGCTCTCCCTGCCCAGCCCTGCTTCACAGGCTTTTGGTACAGGGACAAGTTGCACCTTTTTTCAACAAGGAGGGCTTGAAGTCCATCTCCAAAATGACATTTTTCTGTTTCATTGCATATGTATCGTTTCTGTATGATGCCATGAAAATCTACTGAATTAAAGCAGGTTCTGCAAAGGTCCAAACCTAAATTTCCCCAGGGAGCACATCTCATGTTGGAAAAATGCATTCTGTTTATTTGTACTGCCTGATGCACCTTGCCAGTGGGTGGCACAAAGCCATCACAAGGTTAGTACCCGGACAGAGTGCTGTTTTAAAATGTTCTGAACATAAGTGAGTCAGTAGTCGTCTTTCCAGTCCTAATGGGCTGGCTGTTTCAAATTAAATTGAGTTATAGCAGGGCCCCTAGTCCACATCAGAGGATAAGAGCATGCAAAATTGAATTGGAAAAATGGAGTCAGTTTGCATTCCTCCTTATGAACATGCAGACAAATCAGCAACTCAGAAATTACCAGCTATTATTTTATTGGCAATTCATACAGTTTAAAAATAGCCATGGAAATTTGTACCAAGGCCACTATCTCCCTTCAAAATCAGCTAACCGTTATTGCAGCGAGCCCAAGTGGCAAATTCCTGTTGCAGCTGTTAAGCTGGGGCCAGAGATAGAGTGAAAGGCAAGGAGTGGTGTTTACATTTCCAGCCCCAAATATCAAGTACTCTTGAGGCAGAATCATGAGGCTAACTTGAAAATTCTCGTAAATTTAATGTGTTTTCTTACAATCGGTGAACTTCTAATTTGCAATTTCTGCAGGCACCATAATGCCAAAAAATGTTTGTGTAACAAATACAGGAGGTACACTCATTGCACATACAAAGAGGTTTCAGGAGATTAAAAGAAAAATAGGTCGGGTTCAAGAATGGCCTAATCTAAATGGGGAAAAGGTGCTATATAGAAATAGGAGGGGTTCCACCACTGCTTAACATGGAGGAGAGGGCAAAACTAGTACCTAGGGGTAAAATGGCTAACCAAACAGTTTCTTTCACCTTTTGCACAATTGTGGCTTTGAATTACCTTTTTTGTAGTGTCATGCTCAGCTGCAGGTGCAGGGCTTGACTGGCCAGCCTTACAGCATGAGACAGGGAGTTGGGTCAGCAGAAAGAGAATGTAGAATACAAAGGCTCCCCTGTTAACTATCATTTAGCCTGGTTAGGAAATTCATACTATGACTCTCACTCCTGGTTAAGGAATCACTCTTATGGACCAAGTTTTAGTTTGAAGAGGGAGATGGACATGTACTGATGAGGTCAAGGCAAATTGATTTAAAAAGGTCTGGATGATCCTACTCTAGGAAAGTTCCTGTTGTTACTAAGTGACGTGGCATTTCCACTGGTTTTAGTCAAACACATACTGAATTCACACCTTTGGAGGGCTGAAGTGTCCATATTTTTGTCTTGTGGACTTTCAGACAGGCCTGTCATAGGCCTTTGACCTATCACACACAGGCATCACACAGAGACAAAATGTCTTCCGGACTGAATTTTGAGCCACTTACCCAGTCCTGCTATTACAGTTTACCTAAGTATTAGGTACATCCTGCTTAAGTACATCCTGCTCAATTGCATCTAAGTATTAAAGAAATTCCTAGATTTAGAGGATAATTAGACTTCTGGAAGTTACAGTGGTGATGCAATGAAAAGTTTTAGGCCCATTTGTAGTTTCCTTAGGTATATTGTTCTCTTGGTGCAAACACATGCAATGCTTATTCGCATTATGTAAGCAGCACTTTTGCACAAAGAAATAATATACCTCCTTGTGACTAGATCAGAAGAGTTCAATTTATCCATTTAATGTTTCAAACTGCTTTTCCATGCTTGCAAGGCACTGTCTGCATTGTGCTCAATATGTTTCTGCCAAGTGCTACAGTTGAAGTCTGGAGAGACAAAGTATGCAGACATGCTGAAGGATGTGTTTGTGTCACCCATGCGCATGTGACAAAAGCAAGGGGTAATTCCTGCACCAGTTCTCTCACGGAGAGCAGGAGGTGTGCAGCATTATGCCTGCAAATAGCACAGGCAAAATCTTTGATTTTGGATGAGAGACGAGGAAGCAGAGAAATTACAGGTTCTCTCTCAAGCATGTGCACCCACACTCACAACCAACCACACTACCGGCTCTTTCTGTCTGCTAATTACTCCATTGCTCCAACCATGCAGTTTTCTCCTAGTCTCTCTATCTCTTGTTTATTCTGTGGTTTATCACTGCATGCATCTTCAACATTTTTCTATGCTTCTTTCTAAATAAAGGCAATGGAGGAAAATCCCTTGCTCCCTGGGGACATTAGTCTGAATTCATACCTTGCCAAGTAATTAGTCCCAGTAAGCCATGCGAACATTCCTGTGCAGAGAGAACACCAAAATATTCTAGGTTCATACTGGTTTTGAATTGTAAGAAATTCAAAGAGCTGGAACCTCCTGCTTAATAGAATAGGTGGGAATTTAATCTTTTACAGTAATGTCTTGCATGGAAAGAGGCTCTTCACTACCATCTGGAAGTTTTCTCCTTGACAGCCAGTCCACAGGTATTTCAGCAGCATTTATGTAGCACTAAACAAGCAGGCAGCCTGGGTCTTTGTGACTGTAGACGTCAGACTGTAGCTGAGTAATTGCGTAGTGGGCACAGAAAGGACAGAAGAAGAGTCTGCTCTAAGGGCCTGCTGATGCTCTCCATTTCTCCCCCACTTCCTATGGAGGACATATGAAGAGCTCCAGCTGACAGAAACAGTTTCCATATTGCTGTGGTGGGTGCTATTAGGGAAAATTTTTTCATCCCTAAGTACAAAGAAGTTGATGGTTCTGTTGTCACCTATTTGTAGATGCCTTTTTTGTTGTTGCTGTTGTTGCCATTTTTGAAGCTTTATTTTTTTAGAAGCAGTGTCCAATCTCACAGTCAACTGAACAACTTTCAAGGAGGGGTAGAAGAAGTAGGTCCAGGTCTTCACTTTCCCAAATTACCACTCTCCATACATGCTACCTTGTGTTTTGTGGCTCACATTTTCCAAAAGTTTGTGGCAGGCACTATTCAGCCCCACAGGAGCTCTCCTGGAAACCCAACCCTTCTCTGAGCATCTCAAGCGGAGCACAGCAGCTATGAATATTCAGTTCTGGAAGAGGGAGAAATTAGAAAAAAGGGGTCAGCTCCTCAAAAGCATTAGCTGTAATGAGCAGCCTGAGTGATGCTAATCCTAACCCAAAATATGTGTGCTTTTTCAGGCCACTGGGACTTGGGCTGCTGCAGGGTCTCTGTGCTTTGACCTGTCTGCAAGGGAATTAAAATGGCTTCTCCATTGGCAGATCCTAATCTTCCCAATACCCATGGCAACCGTTTGCTTGTCAGGAGCGGGATTCTCTGTGACTTTTGGGAACCCTTGAGACAGGCAGAAAACAGTATGTTATGATGCTGTCAATCAGATGTTGGGTAGTCACATCCCCGGCAGGTGCAAATACTCCATCTGGAGATTCACACTGGAAACAATGTCCTGTTTTGCTATAATCTGTCCTGGATTGGGATTTCCCAGTGTTTTGCCTGCTCAACAGACTGATTTATCTCAAGCAGTCTGATAATCAGACAGTGCAATTTACAGTTTTAACAAGACAACAGTTAACCCAATTTAACATGTCTTTAGACAGTCACAAGTGACAAGCTTCTCTGGGATGGGGAAAGCATTTAAACAAGTTGTCCTTGTTTGGTGAGGATGAAATAGAATTTCAGCTCCTTTGTTGGAGCATGAATGCTGTCAAGGGGGTGGGATGTATGAAATACATTGAGTCATGAAAGGGGCAAAGATTCCCTTTCAAGTGGAAAAACAAACTCATGCTATTAAAAGTGACTTTTTCTCCTCCTCTTTTTATTTCTTATTTATGTCAGCAGAGCTAATCCTTCTCAGTGCACTGCTCAGATGAAATATAGCTAGATTCCTTTGAAATCATAAACAGGAAGATCTTTAACTGTGGGAGTGGGCTGCTCCACCAGAGGTGAAAAGTTAAATGCACCCTGCAGCAATTGTTCAACTCATAAAAATTAAAAATAATGTCTTGGTCGCATACATTCAAGAATATCATGCGGAATGATTAATGTGCAGTCTTCTTTAGTCGCTCTTACCTCCTTCAGTGACTCCCCTCAAAACATGATTATCTGCATTTCTTCCTTGATTTTTATTATTTTAAGATAGCTATCTCCACACTGCCTTCACTCCAGATTCTGAGCACAGAGAGCAAGAGCACAGCCATCATGCCTCTGCACTGATCAACCTACCAGTTATGCAGCAAGGGGTCAATCAGTGTGAGTGAGGACAAGGGGACCGGTGCTGGGACAGCTGCACAATTGAAGTCACCATCTACTCAGGATAAGAGCAGGCTTCACAGACTTTCACTTCTTCTTTGTACTGGATGCTCTCATTAGAACATGTGGCAATAATTATGCTCATGAAACAGGGAGATTTGTGTCTGCTAGTTTTTTTGGTGTTATTTTTTTTGTTTGTTTGTTTGTTTGTTTTGTTTTGTTTTAATGTTGTGCTGCAGAAGCCTTTCCTTAGGTAAAGTCTTCTCTTTTTTTGGATCATGAGAAATAAGCGTACCATCAATTAGATAACTTACAAGTGGATCTCAAAGGACACCTTACAATGGCTTTTATTCAGAGGGTTTTATTTCTTGACCTCTAAAAGCATTTTGCTTAGGTAACTTCCTACAGAACTCTACATGTACAACCAAATCCTCTAGTCTCCCACAGCTCTGAGAGTACCTGACAGTTCCAAAATGTGGCCCATCCAAGAGAGATCTGCATGCCAAACTGAGAGCTAGGCAGAAAGGGTTTTGAAAGTAAGACCATAAGCATGCAACTTTACTGCAAGATGCAGCATTCCAGGCATTTCATAAGTTGTCAATAGACAGTTCCTTGGAAAAACATCTATTTAAGCACATTTTCTCTAGTTTTCAGGGCATAAAAGGTATTTGGCTTGTTACTAATACCTGGATTTGTCCTGACACTTCTCAGAAGAAAGCATATCTGAATGTCCTCATGAAGACTTACAAACTCTTCTTGTGGTGGAAGCCATGCAGACCATTTAAATCAAGATGAAAATCAACTTTTTACACAGTCTAGTACTCTTCCCTTGTCCAAGGGGAAGAGTTTTAAACTAAAAGAAGGGAGATTTAGACTGGATGTTAGGAGAATTCTTTGCTCAGAGCATGGTGAGGTGCTAGAACATGTTGCCCAGAGCAACTGCAGGCACTCCATCCCTGGAGGCATTCAAAGCCAAGTGGAATGGGGCCCTGAATGGCCTTGTCTGGTGGCTAGCAAAGCCCCCCTGTCCACAGCGAGGAGTTGGAACTTGATGATCCTTAAGGTCCATTTAAACTCAAGCTTTTCTATGATACTCTGATTTCTTTCTTAGCAATCTGCACAAGACCTAGACACCTTTGTTTGCCTACATGTACACCTGCCTTGCTCAGTGCACGCTGGAGAAGACATTCAACTACACCTCCATAAGTTAACTAAAACCTTTGGTACAAAAGAAGCAGTGTTTATCGGAGGCAGTACCATCTCATAGTATTTAGTGGTGTTGTAAGCTTGACAGAGCAAACTAGGTTCATGTGTACAAGCTTTGGAATAAAGAAGTTAGCACAAATGTTCCCCTAGGCATATGGTACTTTTTATACATATAACACCGGAAAACAAGCTCTTGTTCCAGCCAATATTAACTTTAAATTTAGTCCTTTGCTTTCTACATCAATACAAAAATCACTGGGCCGTATATTCAATTTACTCAGATCCATTCAATCCCACTGGTGTCAATAGCAACGTATGGGTATCAATCAGCCACACAGAACTGAGTAATAATCTCTGCGTATTCAGATTTAAAGTCTTCTATTTCATGTTGTTCAAGTTTCAGCTTGGTAGGAACTTTGGTAACCATTACTTCATGCTCTATCTAGTTGTAAAGCCTTAGGATATTAAAAAAAACTTTCAACAATCTGAACAAAATGTTTAACATCCTATTGATAAATCAACCAAATACAATGTGTTGTTCTGTCCACAGTCCAGCTAGAACATCTGTTTTCTTGACTGTATGGTACTTAGCACAATGAATCATTTACCTCCAGTCATTTGCAGTCCCAGCATGTTAGATGCCTAAATCATAGGAAAATTCCAGGCAGTCTCCTCCCAGTATTCCAGCCACACTGATCTCTTTACTCCCACAGCAAAAGTAGTGGGCTTTGCCTCCCTCCGTCCCTCCCACCACAAAACTCCCAAGACCTGTAGTTTACAAAGACTCCCTTTTTGCCGGCCCAAGTTATTGAATGCAGCTTTTTTCAAAATACTTTGTGGGGTTTTTCTGGTCTCTGTAGCTATGCCCATATGCTCAGGATACCCCTCTCTCTGACCTGGTAATCTCGGCCGGGAAGCACACTAACCCCCCTGTGATTCTGAAAGAAACAGTCAGAGGCCTACTGCTCCAGCTGGACTGTCACAAGTCGATGGGGCCAGATGAGATCCACCCGAGAGTGCTGAGGGAACTGGCGGAGGTGATAGCCGAGCCGCTTTCCATCATCTATCAGCGCTCCTTGTTGACTGGTGAGGTCCCAGATGACTGGAGGCTTGCCAATGTGACTCCCATTTATAAGAAAGGTCGTAAGGAGGATCCGGGGAACTACAGGCCTGTCAGCCTGACCTCGGTGCCAGGGAAGGTTATGGAGCAGATTGTCTTGAGGGAGATCATGCGGCATGTGCAGGGTGACCGGGGGATCAGGCCTAGCCAGCATGGGTTTATGAAGGGCAGGTCCTGTTTGACCAACCTGATCTCCTTCTATGATCTAGTGACCCATCTGGTGGATGAAGGAAAGGCTGTTGATGTGGTCTACCTAGACTTCAGCAAAGCCTTTGACACTGTCTCCCACAGCATTCTCCTGCAGAAGCTGGCAGCCAGAGGCTTGGATGGGTACACTCTTGGCTGGGTAAGGAGCTGGCTGGAGGGCCGGGCACAGAGAGTGGTGGTGAATGGAGTCAAATCCAGCTGGCGACCGGTCGTGAGTGGTGTTCCGCAGGGGTCGGTGCTGGGGCCTGTCCTCTTCAATATCTTTATTGATGACCTCGATGAGGGCATCGAGTGCACCCTCAGTAAATTCGCAGATGACACTAAATTGGCTGGAAGTGTGGATCTGCCTGGGGGTAGCGAGGCCCTACAGAGGGATCTGGACAGGCTGGAGAGCTGGGCTGGAGCCAATGGAATGAGTTTCAACAAGGCCAAATGCCGGGTCCTGCACTTCGGCCACAACAACCCCAGGCGACGCTACAGGCTTGGGGCGGTGTGGCTGGAGGACTGCGTAGAGGAAATGGACCTGGGGGTATTGATTGATGCTCGGCTGAACATGAGCCGACAGTGTGCCCAGGTGGCCAAGAAGGCCAATGGCATCCTGGCTTGCATCAGAAACAGTGTTGCAAGCAGGAGCAGAGAGGTGATTGTTCCCCTATATTCAGCACTCGTGAGGCCGCACCTCGAGTACTGTGTCCAGTTTTGGGCCCCTCACTGCAAGAAAGATATTGAGGCCCTGGAACGTGTTCAAAGAAGGGCAACGAAGCTGGTGAGGGGTCTGGAACACAGGCCATATGAGGAGAGGCTGAAGGAGCTGGGAATGTTCAGCCTGGAGAAGAGGAGGCTCAGGGGAGACCTTATTGCTCTCTATAACTTCCTGAAGGGAGGTTGTAGTGAGCTGGGGGTCGGCCTCTTCTCTCGTGTCATTAGGGATAGGACCAGGGGGAATGGTTTCAAGCTACGCCAGGGGAAATTCAGGCTGGACATGAGGAAGTATTACTTTTCAGAAAGGGTGGTCAGGCACTGGAATGGACTGCCCAGGGAGGTGGTGGAATCACCGAGCCTGGGGGTGTTCAAGGAAAGACTGGATGTTGCGTTGAGGGACATGGTTTAGTAGGAGCTATTGGGAATAGGTGAACGGTTGGACTGGGTGATCTTTTAGGTCTTTTCCAACCTTAGTGATTCTATGATTCTATGATATTAATAAATAAAATTAATGAATAATAAATAAATAGATAAAAATGAATAAATACAACTGGTTGCTCTCCAGCCCTCACAGTGCAGCTCACAAATGTCCCTCTCTACAAATCATTCAAGTCCTGTCTGGGAGCCAGGCCTTACCTAGGTCATGGCCCAGGATGGTGCCAGCTCAGGCAGGGGAACAATCATAGGAGGGTATCAGGAAGTGGGGGCACTGCTGAGCCTTCCTGGGTTTTCTGGTGCATGCAGAGCAACATCTGATGGCAGGTCAGCTGCCCACAGGCAGGCAGACTGAGGGCACCACCAACAAGGTAAAGAACCTATCATCTGGAAATTGCTCTTATGCAAACTCCAGTCCTTGGATGCAATTGAGGCTCCACAAGTAAGGGACAGCACTGAAGGAGTGCCCCCCTGACATGCAACATTTTCTTGTCTCTCCATAGGGATTCTCAAAATGTTTTCTGTGGGGATGTAAAGCAAAGAAAGGATAGGTAGAAAACAAAGGTAACAAGCTCTTGAGACAAGGATGTATCCGGACCTAGAGCAGACATCTGATGAAATTAGCACAAGGGATTTTACTATTGGGGTCTCTCCCCAGCCCAGGCTCTGCCTTGAGGAAAGCATTCCTTTTCCTTTTCCTGCCCAGGAAGGGAGCAGGGGTCTGGGAAAAGGCCAGGACTGCTGAGGGATGCCTGCCCTACATTCCTACCCAGAGTCCTCCAGCACCAAGGGGCAAGGGAGGCTGGAGAGAGGGGTAAGTTCAGAGACCCATGCTATATCCCAGCCAGATAGATAAACATCTGGCTAGGATGCCCTGCTCCAAATTTTAGCCGGCTACCCCAGTCTGAAACACTACTACAGTTTGCTTTGCGTGGAGCCCTTTCAGCAATAGCTATGGCAACTCATTGAACTCTCCCCCAGACTGAAGAGGAAGTAATTTAGATTTTCCGTAGCAGAGGTTTTTAGAGATCTTAACTATAAGCTCCTGGGGAGTTCCCAGCTGTATGTTAGGCTGATCACAGAGCAAGATGCTATTTATAATCTATGGTATCAAGCACTAGCATGGAACAAGGTTAAAAGTTACAGCATTGCTTAAGCAGTTTTCATGTATCTGTTGGGTTGGTCTGATAAAACCAGGGCCTCCAGCATGTAACTGAGGACCATAAAATAAGTAAGAAGTCTCAGAAACAACAGCTCTTTGAATGTTGCTGGTTTCTGTTTCTTGCTGCCTTTTCTTCCTTGCACTTGCCAGAAACTTGGATTCCAGCTCATAAGAGGGAAAGTCCTAAATATCTGATGACAAAGAAAGACAGTAAATCTAACAATTCTGAGGCGATTCTTGAGACACTTGGGGAGTTTAATTCATTAAGTGGTAGAAATACATAGTTTGGTATCTAGAACAGTATGAAAGCTTGGAGTACCACCAACACCAAACAGGAGAGGAAAATCAGATAAACTGTTTCACAGTTGCACTCAAAAACACTTTGAACTTCAGCCAAAAGTTCTCTTTTTCTTTAGAAAAGCCAGTTCTCCCATGGCTAAATATAACCCAGGACGCTGCAGATAGCTTGTGTGCTCTATACAGCCAATTCGCCAACACTAAGTTACACTGCAACCACTCCCTTTTTATCTGTTGATTATAAGATTATGACATCTAAATCAGAGGAACGATGAGGAAGAGCAAGCTGTGTCCCCAGGGATAATTTCTGCCCTTTTCCAGATGCATCACTGGTAGAAAGGGATGTCTGAATGAAGAGGCATGCACAGTTTTAAAAACTGCCCCAGGTCTCCCAGCAGCTTCTGCCTGGCATTCAAGCAGTTGCATAAGTACTGCACATTGCATGAGGCAGTAGCTCTATTATTTATGAAACAGCCAAATAAACAGTCATATAAAGCCACTGCAAATGGTCAGAGGGAAAAAAAAAAGAAGAAGAAATGTTTGCCTTCGGGCAGAACACCTTGGCTTCTCCAGTTCCTTTCCAACAAGCAGTACATGCTCACTGCTCAGTCATTTGCTGGTTGCTGGGGAAGTTCATGCCTCTCCTGTCATTTTCTCTCTCCCTCTTTCTCTCAGTAAAGAGCCACAACCAGGGGCTGACCAACCTCTGCTCTAGCTGCTGATAGTGCTCCTCAAGGCTGTGCAAAGCTCACTTGCTGTTCTTGGGACACCAGAGCTGGTTTTTGCAACACAGCATGTGACTGTCAGTGTGTATTGATCCACTTCTCAGGAATAACTGGGGACAGACGTGGGCATCAGAAAGATAAATTGATCTGCTGTTTCCCATTTAAGTAATTTTTTTTACTCACTGACCACTTTCCCAAAATATATAATTTTAGTTATTTTTACATAGGAAAAATGACCTGGAAAAGGCGTTAAGTTCTCCAACATCAGAAGCACCAGTAATGCATAAGATCTTTCACAGACTGAAGTGCCATTAGGATTTTCCCTCTGTATTCCTGTTGAAAGTGTACTCCAAAGCAGAACTGCTCAGAAGCTGGAAGTGAAGGGGAAATAAAGATGAAAAAAGAATACTGTAGTATAGCATTGTTATTGTTTAAAGCAAGCTGATGTCCTAGCAAGGACATCAACAGGCTGGAAAGGTGGGCCCGGGTGAACCTGATGAGGTTCCTCAGATCACTATTTTTAATTCTCCCAGCTCAGTAGGATTTGATAAAGTGATCAGCCCAAATGCTTAACCTCAATTCTGGGTGTTGCAAATTGCTTCTCCTGGAGGAGAAATTAGCATTTTAGTCAAGACTTTTCTCCATCACAGTCTGATTTTTCTTACACAGCATCAATAAATGTCTCCAGCCAAATGTGCATGAAAACCATACTTTACTTTGAACTTTTCCTTCATTGGATACTCCCTCTGTTTTGTTGGTAGCACCTATGAGCTCAACTGGCACGTAACAGGAGGCATTGAACTGTTCCCTCATTTAATCCTTAGCAAGGTATCTACTAGCTTTTGTAGCATGTAAGTTTGGTCACTGAAATAAGACATACTAGAAGTCACTTATTTTTCAATGTAAGTATGTTAAATGTCATAAGATCCAAAAATCCATAACACCCTTTGTCCATCCTTCAATAAAAATATTTCAACACAAACAGTTCCAAAGCTGTGGGATCTCATTTCTTCCCACTGCTTATCCAGACATTAATTGGACTTTCCCCTTCATGTCCCACTCCATTATTTGCTCTCATGTATCTCATATTGAGGGTCTTATCAAAAGCTGAGCAACCAGTTATGCTTTTGATACGGACTGCCTGACATGCCCCACTGCTCCTGCTTCAGAAGAAAGTCACACACCTGATTCCCATTTACAACAACATAGCCTCACAGCGTGCTGCTAGGATAAAAGGATTTAAAAATAATTTACAGCCATTTCAGGGTCCTGTTACAGAGACAAAGTAGGGCCAGTGAAAATGACAATTTATATTTCTGACTTTGAACATATCATCTATTTCATTTATTTTAGGGTTGGTGAATGAGTAATGTCTTGTCCCAGTGGGAGCCCCTAGAGGGGGATCTGGAGGATCTACTACCCACAGAATTTTTCAAGTAGTTCTGTGACACATCAGCTGGTATCAGTCATCTGATCTCTTGTAAAAGAGCCTTGAAAAATGACTTTCCATATCATCTTTCTGAGTTCACCATGATACAGCTTCATTCTCCGTATCCTACTCTTCTTAAATGGTCTTCTTGGCAGGAACCAGAGCAACACATACTGTCTCTTGCTCCTGAGAGACTAGAGTAATTTATAGCTATTATTTGCCCTAATATCTTTGGCTCCCTAACACATATACCGTATAACTTTTTGATTTCATCTTTATGTGCAGTGTAGCAATGTCTGCTCCATTCCAAGGTGCTTGTTATGCTTGGATGGGTGTTTCATTTTACATAGGAAGGAGATTACTGGGGGAGCAGAAGGTCTTCGCATTTCTGCTTGATCACGCAAATTTTACTTTTTCTATCACCCAGACTGTATGAAGGAAGCTATATAAACAATGGAAGGCAATGCCAATGTATCTCTTTTGTTTTCATGGGAAAAGCCAAGATCCACTTTGAGAAGATACATGCCAGAGACTGAGCTCGGTAACTGGTGCAGCCACACAATGCAAACACTCGTCCTTTCTATGGGAGAGAAAAACAGAGCAGGGAGATACCTATTTTAGGATGCACTTCTCACATTCCCAACACAGAGCAAGATGCTACTGGAGTGCTAGCCAAAGAATATGAGGACTAGTGCAGTGGCAGAAGCATTTTATAAATTAAGGCAATTCAAAGTCCACAGATCATTATGGCAAGCAAAGAAATTAACCCTGATTACTACCAGAGACTAGAAACCAAATGTCAAAGCAAAGGGTATACAGCTCCTTTCGGAGCTGGAGGCTGTCCAGCTGACTATGAAAGCAAAGAAAATATGGTGCAGTCCCAAGCTTTCAGATGGAGAACAGGGTTAATCTACTATAAATAAAGTCTATCCGAATTCAGGGGAAAAAAAAGTATCCAAATTCAGGAGAAGGAGAAATCAGACTTCTCTTACCCAGTCAGAATAGAGAATAAAAGTTAGAAAATTAAGATTTGAAGCCTAATATTGCCTATTTTCGGATGCATGGTAAATTGAGCAATTTTGTTTCAGGCTTTCATTGCTTTTATGCTCTATGACTTTAATGCTCTAATCATTTACCAAAATGGAGAACTGTTACAAAGGAACAGCACTGCTCTGGTCTAGCCCCTTGGGTGTTATCCTGCTATACAGTGGTAGCTGCATTGCTAGCTCATCTCAGAATACAGCTTCTGCTGAAAATTTCTGTTTCTGGCAGTATCCCCACACTTCTGCTACATCGCCTCATGGCCTTGCCATGGGACAGAAGCTGCAGTCTGAGGAGAGACATCAGCAGCACCAGGAACAGCCTGATGTTCACAGAAGAACGTCGAAGGTAGGCATGGAAGGCTTTCAGTCCAAAAAGCAGCTGTTATCTTAGCTTGCACAACAGCTTGAGGGAGAAGCCAAGAGCAAGTTTAAGATAGTTATTTTTGTTAAAACTTAAAAATAGAGAAGTGAGCCAAATCCGTAACAGCTAGGCTGTGCACACTCACACGTGTGCCCTCCCACAGACACACAGTTTTATGTGTGGTGTAATTGGATGCCTCCACCAGTGAACAAGTGCTGAAAATGAATCTGCTTTGATGGCAAAACTACAAGCATATTAAGAACAAAACTGATCAGAGAAAAGAAATCAGTTGTCATAAAATCTTGGCTTGTGCAATTACTTGGATAGAAGATCACCAAAATAAAAGCAAGTTTTTCCAGAAAACAATTTTGGTGATCTAGTACATAGTGTTCTTCCAATTCAATACTGAAGTCCTCCTCCAGCAGATGATTAGAAAGAGCTTCTTCTGTAGAAGAAAGTGCTCTTTGAAAGGTCCCATGGCACCTTATTCTAGAGGAGGAGGTATTAATGAAGGTGTCTGGTACAAAATCCATATATTGACTATCATATTCAAGATGCTTAGAGTTCCCCGCAGTTTGTCACTTTTATTTTTCTCTCCTGAATTACCAAGTTTTGTTGACGTGCACTCTTCAGCTGCTTCCTAGATTTCACCCCAGAAGTGTCTTTTTTCTCCTCAATGTCGTGCATTGAGGAGAAAAAACACGTTAACGTATGCCTTCCCAACGCTCATGGGTGGCTTATGCTGATATTCCAAGGGACACTTCTGTTCCACAGATTTGCATTTTACAATTAGCAAAGCAGTTTTTCCAAGCTTTATCAGGTTTATGCAAAATAGTATTGGAGTTCAATCTGCATTCATCTTCTTACAAAGTCTTAGCTCCTAACTTAGCAAAGTACTTCAAACAGGTTACTGATTGCACTGATCTCAACCCACAAGTAAAAGTAAGGCTTTTTCATTAATTGGCTACATCAGCACTTTATTTGTCTGACCTCCATCTAAACATGCTTCAGAGGAGCCACTGGAATTTGTAAATGACTCATGTCTGTCTAAGGAACACTGAAAACTGCCTTTGTCTCATTTATTCACTAAAGAGCATGCAAAAATCCCAACCTCAATGTAGTCAGTGCATGATGTGACTGCAGCTGTGATGAAATTTTGCTCCAGTATTATAATTCAAGTGTACCTGGGCTTTCTCTTTTGATTAGTAATACTGCCCGTCTAATCATTTATATCAAATGCATAGGATGAAAGCTGAGCTTCGTCTTTAGTCAGGCACACTCATAAAATTCTTCATCTGTTAGATTTTTGTTACCCAATGAAATAGTGCATTGCCTGTGAAAATACTCTTAAAGCAGTTGTCTCTTTTTTGATCTGCAACATTATCTCAAGCTTTCCTAACACCATACTGAAAAACAAGAAGCAAGAAGAGCTTGCACTGGCTACATGAAGTTTCTAACAGCAGTAATAGCTAAAGTAGCTCCTACTGCATCAGTCTACAGACTAGTTTAAAAGGGGACAGTGGCTATCTGCTGTTCTTGGTGCTCCCACCCACCTGATCCAGGTGCAACAATCAATGCCATGTCAGGAATGCTTGTCTTGCATTCACCTGCTGCTCTTAACCCTGGCAGGAGCTCTCTTAAGTGTTTTCAGTGCTCACATACTGTCCTTCTTTTGCTTGTTGTTCATGACTTCATCATGAATATTTTCCTTTTGCACCTCGACCCCATGCTACTGCCACTGCAGTGGTGCCAGCTCAGCATGCCATCCTACTGTTCTCTCCCATCCCAGCAGTGTGGGTTGGCTGCACTCCACTGTGGGTTCCCACTCGCTGTCAGTCTGGGGTCTCATCTGCACTTGGATGCTGCATGACACCATGCAGCCCTGTTCCATGCCTGGATTTTGAATGCTCTGTCTGCTTCCACAGCTGAAATCCTGAAGCCCTCTGCTTCTTGAAGGACTCAGACACATTTGCACCACATCCCACCCTCTTGTTTAATTGCCAGGGGGTAACAGATGGCTCCAGCAGGCAAGACATGGCAGCCACCTGTCCTGTATCAGCACCCAGCACACAGGTTAGAATGTTAGGAGAGGAGAAAGAGGGATATCGGGACAAACCCAAAACAACAGCAAAATTACTGTCCATACAGCATTTGCTTAATGGCCTTGAACCTGTAATAATGCTGATGTTGTTAAAAAGAAAATGTAAATGGAAAATCTGTTCCAATTTATCACAAAAGGGAATTAAACATACTCCTCAGCTGTAATGGCTTGTGAGATCATCACAGCTTATGTCATGTTCCCCATTTTTGTCCTCCTTGAAGAGATAGTTTACCGTAAAAGAAAAATGGCTAATGAGCAGATTATTATTATTATTATTATTATTATTATTATTGTTGTTGTTGTTGTTGTTGTTGTTGTAATCAGAGTCATGCATTTTTCCTGTACTAACAACATTTGAATGATAGAGAAATAAAATTAACCTCTATTTCCCAAGTTCTTGTGCTATCAGGTGTTGGGTTTCTGATGCTCTGCACAGTGTCTTAAAAACAAATTGTGGAAAGGTGCTTTCTCTTCTGACCACCACTTCCTCATGTTGAAAATAGTCCAGCCAGGACTACCCAGGAAGCATGCATCCATCAAAGCACCTTTACATTGGGCTAAATGGGAGTTGGCCAGCCTAAAAAATCAGTTAATAGTGCGGTTTGTATTTCCTTGTTGCTTTTTGTTTTCTGGCTATCCTGTGTTAGATACCAATCTCTGATGCAATTATCACCTCTGACAGTTTGAGGATTGTTAATGCTTTTGCTTTTTTAAAAGACAGAATTGCTCATAAAAGGAAAAAAAAAAAAAAAAAAAAGCAGCAAGGTTTGATGCAACAGCATGATGCTGAAAAGCCATAGCAATCAGAAATCAGCACAATGATTGTACCCCTTGCATATACACACATAGCTCCTTCCACCCAAATGAAGAGACAATTTACACACCCAAATCATATGGATGATCATCACAGGGATTCTGCATCATCAGCAAAACAAAATATCACTGCTGAGGGCCATGAGGCCATGAGCAGGCAGGGGAATTCAGGAGACTTAGTGCCCAGTCTGCTCCTGAAGCTTCATACCTTCGGTGCTGGAAGGCCCAGAGAGGGGCAGACAGCCCTTGGCAGTGTTACAACCAGGAGCAGGGAGCTGCCTTCTCAGGGAAATGCTGGGACCAGCACAACAATGAAACACATCTAATTCCCTTGCATTAGCAAGGAAATAGTTTCTCCTTTAAGCCAACAAGCATGCTAAATCTGATTCTTAGGAAATTATACTGGAGAGCTACAGAGACATTGGTGAGGCAGGAAAAAAGAATCTTGCCTCCCCAGTGGGGTAGCAGGAGGCTGAAGCCATGGGTACTGTAGCTGGGGCAACACTGCCTACACTTTTCTTTAAGACAAATAAAGGATTTCCAACAAGCAAAAAACATTTCATGACCCCAAGAATCAAATAAGCTGAGCATCAAGGTCATATCCCTTTCAACCCCTACAATTCTGTGATTCTGTGATTCTGTGATATCCAGAATGGTGGCAGGGAAGATCTGCTGTGTGCATTTTCAGCCACTTTTCTGCTGTATGATAACATATTTGTAAAGTGTCCCATTTCACAGAATCATGGAATCATAGAGGTTAGAAGGGACCTCCAGAGATCATCGAGACCAACCCTCCTGCCAAAGCAGGTTCCCTACAGCAGGTTGCACAGGTAGGCATCCAGGCAGGTCTTGAACATCTCCAGAGAAGGAGACTCCACCACCTCCCTGGGCAGCCTGTTCCAGTGCTCCGTCACCTCACTGTAAAGAAGTTCTTGTGCACATTTGTGCAGAACTTCCTATGCTGCAGTTTCCAGCCGTTTCCCCTTGTCCTGTCTCCACTCACCAATGGAAAGAGTCCGGCCTCGCCATTCTGCCCCCCACACCTTAGATATTTATAGACCTGGATCAGGTCCCCTCTCAGTCTCCTTTTCTCAAGGCTGAACAGACCCAGTTCACTCAGCCTTTCCTCATAGGAGAGATGCTCCAGGCCCTTCACCATCTTTGTGGCCCTCTGCTGGACTCTTTCCAAGAGATCCCTGTCTTTTTTGTACTGGGGAGCCCAGAACTGGACGCAGTACTCCAGATGAGGCCTTACCAGGGCAGAGTAGAGGGGGAGGATCAGCTCCCTCAACCTGCTGGCCATGCTCTTTTTAATGCACCCCAGAATACCAAATCAAAACTAGTGTTATCCCAGAACTTGAAGCTCCTCCAAATTGTTTTTACCTTCTGAAACTAAACTCAAGGGAAATGCTGGAAATCTGAGCACAGATAGCAGCAATCCTTCCTCCCATGTCAGCCGTCCCTGTTCATGCTACTAAAAACCATCTCACTTCCCTCCCATGTCCATACGTGATGTCCTGTTGTGCAGCTGCTTAAATCAACCACCATAGACCTGATTATTGACATCTACATACAAAAAATTAATTGCACACAGATTTTCCTCGGTGCCCATGCCTTCAAACTTAGGCACTATGCAGAAACCTCTCCTATAGCTTCCCTCTCCCACATGGCAGCAATTTTTCAGTGAGGTTCAAACCTCTGCCCTGTCAACAATCTTCATTTAAGGAAGGGCTTTATTTCAGAATTAAAATGTAATAACAGTTGTATCTAAACATCTGCTTTACTCTCTGTTTGTCAGTGGAAGCGCTCTTGTTGTGTCTTACACCAGAATCCCCTGCCTGCTTTGCATGCCAGGCTACATTTCCCCCCTTTTACAGGTGTTTACTTTAGGATATATGTTTTGCTTAGATATAGAAGCTCAGAGCATCACTCACATAACACTGCAGCCCAAGCTCTATACAGTGAGGTGGCTGCTATGTGACCCTTCAGACACAATGCCATAAATTCAAGTGCTCCTCCTGCATCAGTGCAGATGAGAAGTTATCATGAAACGGTGCCATGGTACAAAAGCTAAAGACTGGCATTTTAGGGACCATCCATCTTGTCAATGGCTGAAAAACCAGGTTGGATCCTTCTTTAATCACACAGTCTTTTAAAGTGAAGCAAAGGTTCAGGAAACACAGTGGAAAACACTTTTTGTTCTGCGGAAGGACAGTTCCATTAGCCTTGAATACTTCAAAGGGTTTCCACCAGGAAGCACAGCTCTCTGGGAATGTAATCTGAGTGATCAGCTTAATGAGGGTCACATTTTGGAATGCAAGATCTGAATTATGTCCATGTTTGTACATGCCTCTATGGCAACTGTAAATCATGTCTTCACCCTCAATGTATCAAGTGCAAGTTCAGAACCTCTCTGCAGATCACACTGCCATCTTGACATGGGTATCCATCCTAAAAAAAAGAGGGAATGCTGGACAGAAAAAAGGTTCTCATGCTCGTACTTAACA